>NC_135372.1:81469317-82738317 GCF_049243985.1 Paroedura picta
AACCATTTCTATCCAACTGGATCGATTTTCTGTGAGCATTAAATATGTAAGGCTAGTTGTGAAAGCATAGGCAATAACAGGCACCATACTAGGACACTGCAGATAACTAAACTGTGAGTTTATCACAATCAGCCTTCCAATATCTGGATTAAATGGGAAGGGCTTCTAGGACAAAAAAGCAAAACCAACAAACATGGAAGTAAAAACCAACCAACCAACAACAAACTCTAGTTTTTTTTATTTTAGTTCCTCCCTTCCCCCCCCCCCCCATCAGTATACACTGAACTGAAATCAAAACCTACAGGATTAGAGATTGGCAAACAGTAAAGCAGTGCATTTTCTTAATTAATTTACTGGATGTCATGAACCTGAATACTAAATCCCACCACTATGTTTTTGCCAAATCTATGATAAAGGTTAAGCTGCACTTCAGCATAATGTTTAGAAACTTCATCAAACAGCAATCACTATGTCATGGGAAATCATTTTGTCATCCTAATAATACCCACTTGTTTGCCCAGTTATTGTTAATTAATTATGCTGAAGGCATTGGAAAGTACCTGCATTTTTATGAGGTTTTATTCTTTTCTCTAGAATAAGGTGACCAGATTGTGAGGGAGCTAAAGAGGGACACCGGTGTGGGGGGGTCTCCTGCTCTGTGGTGGCAGCAACAGGGGGGTGGCAGGGAGGGGGGCGGCAGCGGCAGCAGCAGCAGTGGGGGGGCGGCAGAAATAATGCGAGTGGGGTTACAGACAGCTCATGCAAGCCCCAATAAGCTCCATAGGCAGAGGGGGGAGGCACACCCCATGAGCTCCAGGGCCGCTGAGTTCATCCTGTCGCTCTCACGATTCTTGCCCGATTGTAATCGGGCGGGTGCTGCAAGATCTGACGAAGGCCCCCAGCTCTCCCAGCTCACCTTGGCAGGTACTGGACACTGCAGGAGAGAGTGTGAGACCCAGCCACCTGCCAGGAGAACCTTGAAAAGAATGTGGGCGGGGCTGCAGGCAGCTCGCAAGAGCCCCAGTAAGCCCCAAAGGCAGAGGGGGAGGCACGCCCCATGAGCTCCACAGCTGCTGAGCTTTATCCCATTGCTCTCACTTGTAATTGGGCGGGCGCCGCAAGATCCAAGCAAAGCCCCCGGCCCCCTTGCCGGTCCTGGACGCTGCAGAGGAACCATCCAGTTCAGTCGAGCCTCATTGTCGCCTCCTGCATTCTCTCCCTCCCCCTCCCCTAGGGAGCAAAACCCAGCTCCCAGATGGCTCTGTCACCCGGCCTTCCTCGAGCAGCTTGTGAGGCTGCCCGCAGCAGGCGGGACTTTTATGAAAAGTCCCGGGACAAGGAACATTTTTCAGAAAGCATTACGGTCCTGCAAGATGCGGTACAGATGGGCACCTTACTCCAGAAAATACTGCTGCTAGTGTAAATAATGGGCCTCTGCTTCCTTGTGAAAACAAATCTTAAAGAAACAATATCGTATATAGGTGATGCCCCCCCTATGCCCAAGCTCTCTTAATTAATGCCAATCCAAGTATTATCTTAGTTAACGTCTACATTCCCCCAATCTTGGAGGCTACTGAGGGATATTTAAACTGGGAAGAGGTGACACATTATATTGCAACCCTCAAAAGTGACCATCCACAGGCTGACTTAGCCCTTATTGGAGATTTCAATGCTACACTAGGAACCAAGGCCCTAACAAATTCAAATCCAATAGGAATCAATAATAGATGTCTTTATCATGGAATAGACCCAAAATCCAATAGGGCGAGCACAAATTTTATCAAATTGTGCTCTGATATGAATTTAAAAATTCTAAATGGCTCAAAAAAATTCCCAAACTCAAATGAGTACACATCTTTCGATTAGAGGTAATAGCGTCATCAATTTCGTTTGTGTCTCCTAGTCCCTTGTTAGTCAGATCAGCAACTTTGTAGTTGGCAGTCGAACAGAAAGTGACCACATGCCTCTAATTCTCTCAGTTAAGATAGAATTGATGGACTCCTGTTCAAAGGTAGATTCTGTAACTTTAGACTATCCCCTGAATTTTAGAAAATTAACTTGGGCTCCATTCTTGGTCCCTCAGATTGAGCAAGTGATTTGTTGTTGTTGTTATGTGCGAAGTCGTGTCCGACCCATCGCGACCCCATGGACAATGATCCTCCAGGCCTTCCTGTCCTCTACCATTCCCCGGAGTCCATTTAAGTTTGCACCTACTGCTTCAGTGACTCCATCCATCCACCTCATTCTCTGTCGTCCCCTTCTTCTTTTGCCCTCGATCTCTCCCAGCATTAGGCTCTTCTCCAGGGAGTCCTTCCTTCTCATGAGGTGGCCAAAATATTTGAGTTTCATCTTCAGGATCTGGCCTTCTAAAGAGCAGTCAGGGCTGATCTCCTCTAGGACTGACTGGTTTGTTCGCCTTGCAGTCCAAGGGACTCGCAAGAGTCTTCTCCAGCACCAGAGTTCAAAAGCCTCAATTCTTTGACGCTCGGCCTTCCTTATGGTCCAACTTTCGCAGCCATACATTGCAACTGGGAAGACCATAGCCTTGACTAAACGCACTTTTGTTGGCAGGGTGATGTCTCTGCTTTTTAGGATGCTGTCTAGATTTGCCATAGCTTTCCTCCCCAGGAGCAAGCGTCTTTTAATTTCTTTGCTGCAGTCCCCATCTGCAGTGATCTTGGAGCCCAGGAAAATAAAATCTGTCACTATCTCCATTTCTTCCCCTTCTATTTGCCAGGAATTGAGAGGGCCGGATGCCATGATCTTTGTTTTCTTGATGTTGAGTTTCAAGCCAACTTTTGCACTCTCCTCCTTCACCCGCATCAACAGGCTCTTTAGTTCCTCTTCACTTTCTGCCATTAGAGTGATATCATCTGCATATCTGAGGTTGTTGATATTTCTCCCTGCAATCTTGATCCCAATTTGTGACTCCTCTAATCCCGCATTTCTCATGATGTGCTCTGCATACAAGTTAAATAGGCAAGGCGACAGTATACAGCCTTGCCGAACTCCTTTCTCAATTTTGAACCAGTCAGTGATTCCATGTTCAGTTCTCACTGTTGCTTCTTGACCTGCATATAAATTTCTCAAGAGACAAATAAGATGCTCTGGTATTCCCATCTCTTTAAGAACTTGCCACAATTTGTTGTGCTCCACACAATCAAAGGCTTTAGCATAGTCAATGAAGCAGAAGTAGACGTTCTTCTGGTACTCCCTAGCTTTCTCCATGATCCAGCGTATGTTGGCAATTTGATCTCTAGTTCCTCTGCCTCTTCGAAATCCTGCCTGTACTTCTGGAAGTTCTCGGTCCACATATTGCTGGAGCCTAGCTTGTAGGATTTTGAGCATAACTTTGCTAGCATGAGAAATTAGTGCGATGGTGCGGTAGTTTGAACATTCTTTGGCATTGCCCTTCTTTGGGATTGGAATGTAAACTGACCTTTTCCAATCCTGTGGCCATTGTTGAGTTTTCCAAATTTGCTGGCATATTGAGTGTAGCACTTTTACTGCATTGTCCTTTAAGATTTTGAATAGTTCAACTGGAATGCTGTCACTACCACTAGCTTTATTGTTGCTCAGACTTCCTAAGGCCCATTTGACTTCACATTCCAGGATGTCTGGCTCCAGGTCAGTAACTACCCCATTGTGGTCATCAGGGATGTTAAGCTCGCTCTTGTATAGTTCTTCTGTATAATTTTGCCACCTTTGTTTGATCTCTTCTGCTTCTGTGAGGTCCCTACCATTTTGGTCCCTTATCATACCCATCTTTGCATGAAACGTTCTCTTCATATCTCCAATTTTCTTGAAAAGATCTCTGGTCCTCCCCATTCTATTGTTTTCTTCTATTTGTTTGCACTGTTCATTTAAGAAGGCATTCTTATCTCTTCTAGCTTTTCTCTGGAATTCTGCATTCAATTGGGTGTATCTTTCTCTTTCTCCCTTGCCTTTCACTTCCCTTCTCTCCTTAGCTATTTGTAAAGCTTCCTCAGACAGCCATTTTGATTTCTTGCATTTCTTTTTCTTTGGGATGGTTTTAGTTGCTACCTCTTGTACAATGTTGCGAACCTCCGTCCATAGTTCTTCAGGCCCTGTGTCTATCAGATCTAATTCCTTAAATCTATTTGTCACCTCCACTGTGTATTCGTCAGGGATATGATTTAGTTCATACCTGAGTGGCCTAGTGCTTTTCCCTACTTTCTTCAATTTAAGCCTAAATTTTGCAACAAGAAGCTCATGATCTGAACCACAATCAGCTCCTGGTCTTGTTTTTATTGACTGGATAGAACTTTTCCATCTTTGGCTGCAGAGCACATAGTCAATCTGATTTCTGTGTTGACCGTCTGGTGATGTCCATGTGTAGAGTCGTCTCTTGGGTTGCTGGAAAAGAGTGTTTGCTATGACCATTGTATTCTCTTGACAAAATTCTACCAGCCTGTGCCCTGCTTCATTTTGTACTCCAAGGCCAAACTTGCCTGTTATCCCGGTTATCTTTTGGCTTCCTACTTTAGCATTCCAATCCCCCATGATGGTAAGCACATCATTTTTGGGCGTTGCTTCTAGAAGGTGTTGTAGGGCTTCATAGAACTGATCAACTTCATCCTCTTCAGCAGCAGTGGTTGGGGCGTAGACCTGGATCACTGTGATGTTGAATGGTTTGCCTTGGATTCGAACTGAGATCATTCTGTCATTTTGGGGATTGTATCCCAAGACTGCTTTTCCTACTCTCTTATTGATTATGAATGCTACTCCATTTCTTCTGCGAGATTCTTGTCCACAGTAGTATACCTGATGGTCATCTGAATTAAATTCACCCATTCCTGTCCATTTTAGTTCACTGATTCCTAAAATGTCGATGTTCAGTCTTCTCATTTCTTGTTTAACCACGTCCAGCTTGCCTTGATTCATGGATCTGACGTTCCAGGTTCCTATGGAATAAAAATCTTTACAGCATCGGACTGTCTTTTCGCCACCAGTTACTTCCACAACTGAGCGTCCTTTCGGCTTTGGCCCAGCCGCTTCATTCATTCTGGCGCTACTCGTACTAGCCGTCTGCTCATCCCCAGTAGCATATTGGACACCTTCCGACCTGAGGGGCTCATCTTCCAGCGTCATATCGTTATGCCTATTGGAACTGTCCATAGAGTTTTCATGGCAAAGATACTGGAGTGGTTTGCCATTGCCTTCTCCAGTGGATCACCTTTTGTCAGAGCTCTCAGCTATGACCTGTCCGTCTTGGGTGGCCCTGCACGGCATAGCTCATAGCTTCACTGAACTACGCAAGCCCCCTTGCCACAACAAGGCAGCGATCCTTGAAGGGGGTGAGCAAGTGATAAATTCCCCCAAAATGCAAGATTTGAGACATAAGCTCTTTACAGGAGACTCCATTAACTCTGCTTTGAAACACTATGAATCAGTAATTGGGCTTTTTTATCACCTATCAAAACCTCCTAATAACATCTCAACCCCTACTTCATTTGATAAAGAATGCTTATTGAAAAAGAAACTATTAGGGCACTATTGCATGCTATTCAATAAATCAATATTTCTTGATAACCAATCCCACTATCTCAGAGCTAAAGCCGAATACCAGTCTCTTGTTGCTAAAAAAAAAATCTGAGTTCCACAACAGAAACTGGGAGTCATTAAACAAAGCACTAAATTCATCTGATAACCGGATATTCTGGAGAATTGTGACCAATGCCTTAACAAACAAGTCAAATAAAACTGTTGTCCTATTCCAGCTTCCAAATGGATGGACCATTTTTCCACATTGTTCACATCACCATCTTCACTAGACCCTCAACTGTTCATTGGACAATCCTCTTCCCTTTCCTGTTGGCCAAACGTTAAACCTGCTGAGATTTCTGAACTGATAAAATCTCTAAAACCTCATAAGTCACCCGGTCCATATGGGATCCCTCCAGACTTGATTATTCATTATGCTGACTGGTGGACTGTTCCTCTAGTACATCTGTTTACAAAAATCAACCAAACAGGACTAATCCCAGATTCATGGCAAAATTCTATCATAATCCCAATATATAAAAAAGGAAAAATTGACCTTCCGAGTAACTACCGACCCATCAGTCTATTGTCAGCCGTAGGTAAGCTCTTTGCAAAATAACTGGCCACTAAACTTATAAACTGGACATCCAACAATTACATCATAGGGCCAGAGCAAATAGGGTTTAGGAAGGGATACACTACCTTAGATCATTGAACTGTTTTAGCTTTTTTAAGCCAGAAATACACCAAACCTAAGAGAGGCAAATTATTTGTTGCCTTTATTGATTTAAAAGAAGCCTTTAACTCAGTTTCCAGAGAGAAACTCTGGATAAAATTAAACAATCTAGACATAGACCAGCATCTACTGTTTCTATTAAAACAGCTCCATCATAGCAAACACTGCCAAGTCAAATATTCTGCTGAGGAAAATTTAACACCAAAAATCCAAATAACCATAGGAGTGAAACAAGGCTGCATCCTTGCCCCTCAGCTATTTAATCTTTTTTAAGTGACTTACCCTTCTATTTTGACAAAGTTAATGGTTATCCCCCCATTCTTGGCAAAAGACCCACTCCACTTCTTTTATACGCAGATGACACAGTTAACTTATCTAGAACTCGAGTTGACCTTATACGCTATCTCCGGTCATTCGGAGATTACTGTAGTGACAATCAACTAAAAATAAACTTTGAAAAAACGAAGATCATGGTATTTGTAAAGACCCGATATAAGTTTCCCTGGATAATAAATGGTAAACCCATAGAACAGGTCAATCACTACAGGTATTTAGGCATAATTTTTTCTTATAATAACAGTTGGGCCAACCATAGAGAAAAAACAATCAAATCTGCAAAAGGCCAGTTGTCCCTTTTAGCCAAGTTTTATCATCAAAAAGGCAACAAAAACCTTCAAGCAGCCATTAAAATCTACAATGCCAAAATAATTCCTCAGAATCCTTATGGAATCCCAATATGGATGGATGCATTTAAAAATAAATTAGAGAAAATCCAATCTTTCTTTTTCAGAAATTTGCTAGGAGTCCCAAACTGTGTGGCAAACCATATACTTGTCGCATAACTTGGCCAACTTAAAATCCTGCTACTTAAGGAAAAAGCTATATATAAAACATCAACAATGTTGATCATTGTTTAAAATCTAAATGTCTAGAAGCCCAGGCTTAATTTCAGTCCTTTAAATACTGGTTAAAAATTCATTTCCATGCCCAAACGGGTAGTTTGTTAATTAACCTTTTGAGTGACCCTTATTCTTTCAGCTGGTTGGGCAAAATGTCAAAAACTTCAAATTATGGGTCTGGACATCTCAACCCTTAGCATGTAAGACGAAAGGACGATATTAAAACTAATATCACAGAGACTAGAAGATCAGGATACCCAGATTCTGGGCTCCTCTAACAACAGTGTATGTTCTCCTCACTTCTGGGATATTCCCTTAACTTACAAATCCATGCCCATGTATCTCCAAATTTTGGAAACACACCAGTTAAGAAGAGCATTTTTAGTAGCTCGCTTAAACATCTTTCCCTCAAATGTCACCCAAGGTAGATTTTTGAAGATCCCTCCTCAGGATAGATACTGTTTACATGGATGTCGTGTCCCTGACACATTGTACCATATACTTCTGGTGTGCCCCAAGTTTGATGTCTATCGTTGCCCGTTAGCTAATTATCTGAAGAAATTGAAATTCAGTTGTGTTAATGAGAAACACTGGATTAAAATGATACTAAATGACTGAGCAATTATTATAAAAGTAGCAAAGTTTTTACTGGCAATTTAAAATGAAAATCTTTTCCTATAGATTTTACATCTGGAACTGTTTGAAATTTTCGTTTTATGCTTTGCAATTTTATGCCAATAAAGGTACTCTGAATCTGAATCTAGTGTAAATAATCAGAAAAGAAAGTAGCTATGGTTTGGGGGTATTTTATTGGCTTGTTAATTAAAGCACTGAAACCCACAATGTTTCTGTGGATATCCTACAGCTTTCAAGCTATTAATATTCATTCATTAGTTTGTGTATTTTATATCTATTTATTTATTTTCTTGTATATCTGTCCCTTGATGAAGCTCAGGGTAGCATACATTGCCACCACCTCACCCCTTTTTAATAGCAATTTTTGAAGTGTAATGTACATGTAGTGCCATACAGAAATAATTATTGTTACTCCTGAGCCCCTGAGGGGTTACTCAAGTTGCGGGGGGGGGGGGTTAATTTTTTTAATGTACAGTTTTAAATTAACTAACCTGGGGAGGAGTAAGGAGGATAGAGTGGCTTTCTGCTCATCTGTTTGGTCTATGGTGGTCTTATTGAATTCACACATAATGGAAAAGGAGTGGGAAGGAAGATCTGAATCTGCTGTACTCCCCCCATTGGCTCCCCCCATTTCCCCCTCTCAGAATTACTTCTCAAAGCCCTGCCAGCAGAAAAGGCTGGAGGAAATCAGATATTTGCAAGCAAAGGAAATCAGATATTTAAGCAGGAGAGGACTGTGTCCAATGTGACAGAGCCTACCCTCCAAAGCAGCCATTTTCTCCAAGAAAATTGATCTCTGTAGTTGGGAGGTGAACTGTAATTTGGTGTATCCCCAGGCCCCATCTCGAGGCTAACATTCCTAGCTCAGAGCAACTACACCTGGATCTAGGCAAGGACAGCCTGCACAAGGATTCCTTTCTTTCCAGGCTTCCCTTTGCCCTGGCAGCCATTTCTGACCCTGGGAAAAGATATTCTCAGGTCTTGCTAGGATCGCAAACCCCCTGGTAGTATCTGGTGAGCTCTGAAAGTTACAAGTGATCTCCAGATCACAGAGATCATTTCCCCTGAGGAGAATTGTTGGTTTGTGCAGTGGGCTTTATAACAGCTGAGATGTTTCCATCTTTGGAAATTTTAAAACAGAGGCTAGATAGCCATCTGACGGAGAAGCTGATTCTGTGAAGGCAAAGGGGTGGCAGGTACAGTAGATGAGCGATTGGGATGTGAATGTCCTGCATAGTGCAGGGGGTTGGACTAGATGACCCATGAGGTCCCTTATTCTATGATTCTATGAATGCTTCCTTGTTTTGTTCAAGCGAGATACAGCACACACAAAAATGAAACTAACATTATTTAACAAGCATTTTATTAGTGATGCCATGAACACTGTAAACACATGACTTCAGGGGCATGACAGGGGGAGTTGCCAGCTGGCATCACTTTTCAAGTTACTTGAAGCCTGAAGAATATTTCAGAGGCTATTTCAAAGGTTGAAAAAGGCGGTTCTAGAGGGACTGAATCCACTAGACCTGAACGGAATGGCTTATTTTTATTTATTTAAAAAGTGATTAGCTATCTTTCTACCTTGCAGAGACTTTTGGTAGTTCACAATGTAAATAATAAAACACAATAGGATGCTTAGGGCTGATCCTGTATTGAGCAGGGGGTTGGACTAGATGGACTGTATGGCCCCTTCCAACTCTTTGATTCTATGATTCAATAGAATTTCAAGCAGGTGATATTAAACTATGACTCACAACTTGCACTATAGATTATATATTTGCTTATTCCTCTTTCATTTAGACATTTATCGAGCCCACTGTTCCCCCTGAAATTCAATCCCCTGGAATTGAATCCAAAAAAATCCAAATAACTTGTTATTCATATTTGTCTCTGGAATCTGTTAAACATATTCATTCTGCTGTATGTTAATTTACTGCTTATGTTTTGTCTATAAGTATGAATGGTTAATTTCATTCCATAACATTGTGTCTGGGGAAATATGGATGCACATGAATTGGACATACAGTGCCACTGGACTCAAAGTTTGTTCAACTTACAACCTTGCTACTTAAGGAAAAAGCTATATATAAAACACCAACATTGTTGATCATTGTTTAAAATAAGATGCTCACTTCCTCTCTTTTGCTTTAATAATTTGCTTCTAAACAATATAATTCTGAATATTTTAGGCATATTAAATAATATTAACAAAAAAACACACAATAGAATACATTAAATCAATTAAATAATCAATAATTTAAAACTGCCAGTATTCAGAGGTCTAATGCCATCCTTATCCTTTGTTCCTCTTAATATTTGTGAAACAGCCTTGGGGGTGGAGAGTGTCCTGGCTGTCTGAGTTGGAATAGGGCCAATCAGGAGGCAGCCAGCAAAGCTGGCCATACCCTGATTGGCCCTGTACCTACGGCTCCCGCCCTCCCTCCCTGGACACTAGCCACTTTGCTCTCAGACACTGCAGGAGCCAGCGTGTGAGAGAGAGACCCAGAGAGCTCAGCCAAACCATAAACCAGCTCTGATTACCTGCTATGGCTCCTGCTGTGAGGGAGGGAGAGAGAGACAGACAGAGAGAGAGAGCCGCCCAAATGAGCCCTCATTCCCAGCTACAAACAGCCCTGATTACCTGCTATGGCTCCTGCTGTGATGCAGAGAGAGAGAGAGAGAGAGAGATGTGCCTGCCGGTGTCCCCTGGGTCCTAGCGCCCATTGCATTCCTAGTTGCAATGGCCTTTCTTGCTAGTCATGAATTTAACTGTCTTCAGCTAACTCCTAAAAACTGAGGGTGAGAGGGCCAGACACACCTCCCTGGGAGGTTGCTCCATGATCATGGGGCTATCACTGAAAAGGCCCTCTCTCATGTACCCATCAGATGAGCTTTATTTGATGAGACAATCAAGGGGACTTCTGTGATCTTAGTTCCCAAGCAGGAATGTATGGGAGAACGTTGTCCTTCTGATACCTTGCTCCCATGCCATGTATGACTTAAAAGGAAAACCACCACCTTGAACTGCCTTGTGTCACCATGGCCAACTCTAAGTGCGAGCCAAGTCCTGGGGGCAGTGCATCCACATGGACATTGAAGTCGGCCAGGATTATAAGCCTGGGAAACTGCAGTGCCCAGGTGGCCACCACCTCCAGCAGGCTCAACGGGGTATTTGCATTTGTTCAACTAACATGCTTGGTATTTAAATAATGGCAATATGAAGTTTTAAACATTGTAAATGCTGGAATGTAGCTTTGTAGTATGTATGTGAATTCTGTCCTAGGCATTTCTTGCAAAATCTGCTTACAAAACCATGCATTGGACGTCTTTGGGATCCATCAGCAGAAATTGAATATTCCAAGCCTACCCCTTCCTCTGAAAGATCCTTCCAAAAGATGCTGAGAACCAGAAGGGCTGAAGAATTGAAGACAGGGGGGGGGGAACTGGGCAAAACTGCCCCTCCCTTCTCTTCCTTCAGTGAAATGTCATATAGGTATAGCTTCTTAGATCTAAGCCATTTTGCATTTAACAAAGTGTAGTGTTATCTTCTACTTTTTTATCAGCTCATATTTGAGACCTTGCTGTGATGCAGGTGCCAAAGTTTGGTTTTGTGGAGGGGAGAGACCTCAGTCATGATGTAATACCATAGAGTTTACACTCAAGCCAGTTTGGTGTAGTGGTTAGCAGTGCGGACTTCTAATCTGGCATGCCGGGTTTAATTCTGCACTCTCCCACATGAAGCCAGCTGGGTGACGTTGAGCTTGCCACGGCACTGATAAAACTGTTCTGACCGAGCAGTGATGTCAGGGCTCTCTCAGCCTCAACCACCTCACATGGTGTCTGTTGTGGGGAGGGAAAAGGGAAGGCGACTGTAAGCCGCTTTGAGCCACTTCGGGTAGGGAAAAGTGGCATATAAGAACCAACTCTTCTTCTTCAAAAGCAGCCATTTTCTCCAGGAGAGCAGGTCTTTGTAGTCTGGAAATCAGTTATAATTCCAGAAGATCTCTAGGCTTCTCTTCATGGAGGTTTGCAACCACACATAACACAGAAAGACTATTTTTATATTTGTTTACTGAATACATGCATATCTGGCTATAAAATGTATCCAAAGAATGACCCCCTGCATGCAATATATGCCAGGACCCTTTGCATCTTTCTGGGTAAGGACTAGATAAATTATGTCTGTGTAGGAATTTTTCTGTCCATCCAAGATGAAGATGTTTGTTTGTTTGTTTGTTTTAGCCTTACCTTTAATTTAGATTAAATTGCCAGTACAATAACCTGTAAGTAGATTTACTGTGTCAGACTGGTAGGCCTCTTTTTAAGGCTAGGGCAATGGTGAGGATCTTTGATTGATCATCTTTATTTTCTGAAGCACAAGTACAATATGGACAAATCACATTCATTATGAAAGATGTTGTTATGTTTCAAATATGGCACCCAAATCTGTGTATTTTAAAGGTGAAAGCTGTCTTTGAAACACATGTGCACCCATTATAATCCATGTAGCGTGTATATAGCGTTTAGCCATAGACTCTAATTCCCTAAGAAGAGATATGTCATAAACTCTGAAGAGAAGATGGCTCTCTGGTATCCAACCACTTTCTCTTGACATCTTGTGGACTGTAACAATAAGTATTATTCAGTAAGCATTTGGCAACGGTTACATTTTATCTTGTCTTTCTTTCCAACAGCTTAATGTCTGGGCTAGCAGCTCTTGACGCTAAGACGTCTAGTCGATTAGGCATCATCACAGTCACGTACTATCTTTGGACCACTTTTGTGGCTGTGGTTGTGGGAATTGTTATGGTCTCCATTATCCATCCTGGTGGGGCAGCCCAGAAGGAGAACACTGAGGAAAGCGGGAAGCCAATAATGAGCTCTGCAGATGCACTGCTGGACTTAATTCGGTAATAGCCTTCATTGTTACTGATTTTATAAAATGGAAAACATTACCCTGTCTGTAACTTTGTAGTGAAGAGTGATAGTCTTTTAAGATACATTACATTTTGATGTATTTCTGTACAGCGAGCACTTCTGATGGTGAATGTGGTAAATAGGCCAGGCTTAATCACTAGCAGGCCTAATGGCCTTCCCTGATTTCCTATACATTTTCCCCATTTGTCTGATAGCCTGACTATTCCGGCTTAAGATGCTTTGTGCTAAATAGGAGCTACAGATTGCCTGGCCTGGCAGTGCCAGCCCTCTTCCCATGCGGGCAGCTATCAGAGTGGCTGGCAGCATGCTGCAGCCCAGATTAGTCTTGGAGAAGGTCCAGTTGTGGACAAGTAGTAATCGGATATTAAATATTCCAATCTGGGATAAATTGTAAACAGTCAATATACTGAAAACAAAATCCTAACATGTTAATGGAGGCAACTTTTCATCTCTTGAACTTGCATGAATAGCCACCAGGAATGAGATGATACATCACTTCATCCTCTGCACAGCTGCAGCCAAAGAATCACTCTGAGATGGGGACTTTAACTTGTGTGAAGTTTGTTATACCCTCTAGTTGCCACCAGGACCACCACTGCCTGTGGAGTGCAGGAAGATAATAGCAGGCCTTCCTCTCCCAGTGTTCTAGGAGGGGAACTGAGTGCTGGAAGTGGTTCATTGTCTGTGCTGAATGGATGCCAGTGGCACAGTGATGTTATGTTATGGTGTACAGAAGGAGACAGTTTATAATCATTCATCTCTAACCTGGGCAGAGGGAGAGAAAACAGCATGCGCATTGGCATACAGAGAACAGCTGGATTCCTGCTGAGAAGAAATAAACATCTCAATTTATAAAGCTGTGCAAATATCTGCATGACTCATTGCTGAGAACAGAATATAAAAACTTTCTTTTGGAAAGTACTTGAAGATCATATCCCAATTTGTATTCTGCCAGAATAATGAA
This sequence comes from Paroedura picta, assembly GCF_049243985.1. Classification (NCBI taxonomy): domain Eukaryota; kingdom Metazoa; phylum Chordata; class Lepidosauria; order Squamata; family Gekkonidae; genus Paroedura; species Paroedura picta. Next base: position 81,482,996 of record NC_135372.1, read on the forward strand.
AGAGCCTCTTACTTGTGGTTAGGTCCCCTGTTGCTTTTATAACATCTGTATAGAAGAACTGCTTAAAATTGTTTTCTTCCCAAGTCAGCATTGCCTACCCTCTTCCAAAATGTTAGGCTAGTGCTAGATCATTCAGGGTTTTAAAGTACGCATGTCCCTTTGCTGATGAGAGCTGTGAATCTTTTCCATCTCCACTTTTAAAGAAACATAAATCATCTGTAGCATGTATCAGCTCTAATGGCTGAATCATAGAAGGCATCTGATAGTAGAGAGTAAGAAGGAGAGTAAGAATGAGATCCCATAAATTGGCATGTCTAGCCCAACCTAGTCCCTCCATCTGAGACACCATTAGCTTCCAAACCAACCACCCTATAAATGAAGAGATGGCAAGTACAATCCCTTGCTATGTGAAACTGGATGTTAAAACTCTATTTGACATGTGCATGTATTTAAATCTGCTTTAATAAGCTCTTCATAGGTGAACAGATTTGAGAAACTTTATGAACCTTGAGCTAATGATGGCTCAGGCAACTGAGAATGTAGATCAGATACAAATGAACTAGAGGCTCAAGACATATCACCTATTGATACAGTAAGTGACTGTGAGAGTTCAGATAAGGTTTTGGACATCATTTCCAATGGCTACATCAATTAAACCTTTTGGCTAAAGACAGTAATAATCTCTTCTAAAAGGAAGAAGTGTTATGATAATAGAAACCAAAGTATTGTATGAGTGGGTGCTTAGAATGGAAGCAATGAGTTGACACCTATGATACTAACCACTCTAAGATCAGTTGAAGTGGGATTCGTACAATAAAGGATAGTGTGTTATATCACTCAATTTATTTGCCTTGACAGAGTTTTCTAAAGTTCACAGCTGAAAATATTGCACACCTCCTTTACTTGTCCCCAAGCTGCTAGGGATAGTTTGTGCATTGTTGCCCTGGGGAATTGGCGTGATGAGGGGAAATTTGAACCCTCCATTGACTTCCCTCCTCCAGCATTAAATGCTGCTCATAAGTGCATTTTAAAGAGCACCAACGTTCCTTTTTCAAGGTCATAACATATAGAAAATGAACGTAGGGATTTAGGGCCATTAGACCTTACCATGGAGTTGCTCTGAAGGCTCTGTGCACAATATGAAGCAAAGTTCGTCTGGGCCTGTACATTTCACTGAGCACCTAGAAGTAAGAAATACAAAGTAGCACAAAAATGCATTATGTACATTCAGAAAAACGTCTAGGCAAAAAGAGCAAGTGAAAATTCACATTCATTCCCTTAAAATACGTCTAAGCTACTTTGTTTATACCTAGTGGCCTTCATTCCTTCTTTACACTACATTTACTACATTATCAATCTAATATAGTTAGCAACAAGAGCCATAATAAAGACGTCACTTCCAATTTTGTACTGGAATTGACGTTGCTCATCAGACTGACACTAGCAAGTCCATCCTTTCAGCCTGGTTTCTCCTGGAGGGTTGTCACCTGCCAGCTGTGAACCCGAAATGCTTTCTCATTTGTAGTAGGAATTAAAAATTTTTCTCTTGCAACAAAGTTGCTATGAAATTTCCTAGCTATCAGACAGCAATACTGTGTTGCTGTAAACCTGTGAAATAAAGGATTCATGGAACAGAAGACGCTGTGTGCTATCAATAGGAAGCCAGTGAGTACTGGACAAGCAGAGAAGGGAACTGACACTTTCCTCAGTTCTGTATTTTGTCTACTAGTAAAGCCTACCTTTTGGATTGTCTCTCCTCCTGGGATGCCAAATTCCAGGTGGTGCCTAGAATTACATCTAATCTCTAGACCAGCGGTCCCCAACCTTTCTGCGGTTGAGGACTGCCTCCGGGGGTGAGGGAGAGCCGGCGGCCCAGGCGCCGCACATGCGCGGCAGCTGAGTGCAAACGTGCAAGCGCAGTTGCTGCGCATGCATGCTTGCCGTGCATGTACGTTTGCACCAGCAGGGACGCTAACGCACACACCCAGAGTTGCTGCACATGCACGTTTGTGTCCACCAGCGTGCCAGCAGCCGTGCCTACCTCTTCCCCCCTCTCGCAGCGAGCAGCTAGCCGGACCGCGAGTGAAGTGGTCGCTTTGGTGGCTGCTTAGGCGGCCGCTTTGGATGCCGCTTCGCTTGCGGCCTGGCGAACTTCTCACTGCCGGGGGGAGAGGCAGGCATGGCCACCGGCAGCCCAGTACGAGGCCTTCGCAGCTCATTACTGGGCTGCGGACTGGGGGTTGACGACCCCCGCTCTAGACTACAGAGATCAGTTCCCTTGGAAAAAATGGAGTGTGGACTGAGGTCCCTGTGCTACCCAGGCTCCATCCCCAGATTTCCAGGAGTTTCCCAGACTGGATCTTGCAACTCTTCTTCCCCATCCCTTGCCAGTGGCCAGAGTGGGGACACCTGGCAATCCTAGTCACTATATTCATGTATCTGATGTGAAGCTTTGCAAAAGCTCAGCAGAACCAGGAATTTGTTTTTTCCCCACTCTCCTCAAACTTTGGGGTAAATTCAGAATTTTAAATGGATTTTGAAATCTGTTTGTTGGGCATGCATCAGTGAGATTAATGAGAAAACTTAAATAATGACTCATACTTAAATAGAGGTTCCTTATTCATTCTCCTAACTTTCTGTACTTTTAAATCCGAGGAAGTCCAAGGAGTCCTTGTTCAACAAGTTTATCCCAATGGGAAAAGTAAGAGTCCTGTCTGATTAAGCTGAGGTATCAGAGTGCATAATTTTAACTTTAGTGGGGAAAAACTTCAACCATTCCTGAGCTTCAAGAGATGGCTGTCCCAAGTCACCTTGAAGACCCCCCCCCAGCTACACAATTCAGTATTCTAGAGATGGAATGTAGACATTGAAGAAGAATTGAATCCAAGGACTCCTCTGTTTTATCAATCCAGATACCAGCCCCATATACACTTTGTGCAGCCACCTTGGCATTAAATGGTTTGATGGCAGCTGGAATATACTGAGCCCTAGATGAATAAAAGAAACAACAGCTAATATTTGGTGGCACTGTAACCAATCTTTTAACATGAACAGCTTATACTGACCAAGTTAATCTCTAGCCAAACGAAGGTATTTATAACAGGGGAACTCCTTGTGATGTACATGAGATCCCCCCCCCCAAAAAAAATGACCTTGGATTTTTTAGAGTGAACTACCAGTCATTATTCCAGACAGTAAGAGAGAAAAATTCCTGATGTTATCCTTTTATGGAAATCTTTTAATTCTTCCAAAATAAAGATTATATGGAGACACTACCTCTTTTTATTAGAAGACATAGCAGACCTGTCACTCATTTAGCTGCAACATTTTATACATTTGTGGTAAATTTTCCCAACCATTCAAATGGGTTCTGGCTTTTTATATTTTAGTAATCTTGCTTAGAACAAATAAGTTAAGAATTGGTATAAAGTAGAGATAATAGTGAATTAAGATAATATGTATAAAACAATCTAAAATAAGTGAGTCCTTGTGTTGTATGTCTATGCTATTCAATTTAAAAATTGAACAGAGATCTCTCTTCATTATATGGAAAGACAGTGTTTTAATTCTTATTGTATATTGCCTTTAAAAGAAAGTCCATTTTGTTTAGATCTGGAAATCATAATTAAAACTGTTTATCACAGGAGACTAATAAAAGTTTATACCTACAGTTAGATATTTAGAGCCTGTTATAATCCTATAGGAATCAATCTGTGAGTGGTCTCTTTTTGCTTTCACAGCATGCAATTCAACATGGTGCAGCCTGCGGACCCTACCCTGCTGTGAAGCCAAATTCCATGCTAATTTAAGACCTCTGTCTACTTTTCTTCTCACCCTCACTATCTTAGTGCTTCCTCATGGTTACTATTAATAGTTTGTCAGTTTGCTCCATTTTATCCAGCTCAGTCTGTGTATATATCCTTTGACTAAATTAGCCAATCCTTAAAGGAAAGGGAGAATCCATGATTGGGCAGGGGGCTCTTTCAAGTCTTCAATGAGTGACTGATGCCCCAGTGCAAATTGGAATCTCCGAACAGAAAATTTACAGGAAATTATTATTGGCCACGTCCATTCTGTTTTTATTACTGATTATGAGGCTCTATATACAGAATCATTTTTAAAGTCATTATCCATTCTTTGTCCACCGGCTGTGCTCATTCCTCACTTTCACCACAGAGTCAAATACTTTGTAATTGTATTGTTTGGATTCATGAAACAAAATATTGTGTACTTTGAGAAATGTGAGAAACTTCCCCTTAATCCAGAAAAATGACATCTATTCTGACAAATTGAAATGTTTACATACTGCATTTTAAAGAGTTAATTTGTAATGAAAGACACAGTTTCCCTGACACTGATGTTTATTTTGTTCCGCATGGACTAACCCAACTATGTTCCCTCTTAAAACTGTAAAATGTGATTACCCCCATTGGTTCAGATGGCTTGAGGTGTGTGTGGTTTTGCTTGTGAATGAGGTATAGCCCAATTTTTCTTTTGTTCTGCTGCAGTCATTTACCTATATACTTGGGTGTGTTATACCTTTTATATGTTGAGTTATGATCAGCAGCAATAGTTAATGATCCCAGATTTTGCAAATATTATCTCTGCTAAAACAGGGAAACAGCAAACTGGGGACTAGGAATACAAGAAGTAAGAGCCAGAGTCCACTGGGGGAGAGGAAGGGAAATACTGCAAACATACTGCCTAGAATACCATTTTGCACCCAGAATGGCATAACAAGAATACTGGAAGAAAGTGAGCTGTCTGTCAAAGTTTTGCCTTGAATGGCCAAAGACAGGTGCCTCAGTCCAAACATGGAAAACAAGATATCCTGGCTATGTCAGTAGGTGATTAGATGTTATAATGGTCTTTATTCCACAATGCAAGGGAGTGATGTGCAGTACTATATGTGCACTGGTTTGATTGTGGGTGCTTTGAGAGCTAGGAAAAATTAGTGGGTGACATTGGGCTAGTCATTCTCTCACAGCTTCCAGGACAGTTGTTGTGAGGATAAAATAGAGAAGGGAAAAATAATGTTTTAACCTGCCTGGGGCCCTGTTGAGGAGAAAATCAGTATAAATATTTAAGTAATAAATGAAATGTGAACTAATAGGACACCATAATGAAAATTTCAGATGACTACCAGTGATTATAAGTGTACAATACTAAGCCCTCCAGGGGACTGGTTAGTAGAGATAAATCAGATCTTCTCACACTGATGCAAAATATCAAAATAATAATTGAAATAAGTATTTTAAATCAAGTCTAGGTAATCCCTGAAGAAATATTTCTCGAATAAGATACCTGAGAATTCTATTTGATTCAGTAAAGATTACAAACACAAATTTGTCGATCAACTTTTTAAAAATTGCATTATATTTATTGTAAAGTGACAGTTCTTGTGTTTACCTGCACTCATGGGCAGAACAGCATACTTTGTTGGAATGACTTTTTCCTTCCTTCTCTCACATACATACACAAGTTCATCAATTCTGATGAATATTAAATACCATCAAATGGTATATAAAATAACCGTGGGGGGTATTATTTTTTAAAAGAGACAAAACTCAATAGTAGATATCAGTCATCCATATCACACAGTGCAGTTTCTAAAGACTGTGTTATGAAAGGCTATATAATATAAATCAATTTTAAATTCTAGGCAAAAACAGGGTTCTAGAGAAATGAAAGATGAAATGCAGAAACAGTATCATCATGAAGTGTGTTGCCCAAATAAATTTACTTTAAAGTTGTAGAGTGTTCCAATCTTTTTTATAAAAGTCTAGATTTACCATGTCTTTCTTGCAACCAGCAATTCAATCACAGAACAGCATTTATTTACATCCAAACTGAACCTGAGACTGCTCTTTTAAGAATTCTGCTTCATTCAATGCACAGTTTAGAATTTCTGATGAACATTCAATAGAAGTTTGTGACATCAGTCATGAAATTAGCTCTATGTGCGCCTTATTGGTTCTCTGCCATTATTGGGTACTGGCACAGGTTTAAGTACATGGTAACACAACAGATTTTAGATGAATGTATATTAGGATTCCTCAGCACTGGAGTATATGTACTAAATATTGAAACTACATATGTTTCCAAAAGAGTTCCATTTCAGCTAGGACACTCCTGGAAGAACAAACTCTTAAAGCTTTATCTTACTGAAGGTAGCTATATAAATCCTACCCCACAATAGCATTGTTAGTCACTCTATCAACCGAAGCCAACAGATTAGCAAACTACTCTTAAGGTTTATTATGTCCATTTTCAGATCCTGACTTAGCACTAAAAAAACTAAAAACTAAACTAAACAGGAATCTTATGGCATCTCAAAGACTAATTAGCTTTTATTCTAGCATAAGCTTTCATAGATTCAATAGATTCAACCAGTCTTCTTCAAAAATGTGGAATCTGTCTCTTAACAAATATGAGAACACCAGAGACCATGCCGGTAGGTCTCTCCTGCCTCTGAAATACTGTTTGCAGTCCCATCAAAACTGTCATTGAAATTTCCTATAGTTGAAGACTTTTGCAGCCAGAATGAACTGACTGTTGTGGGTATTCCGGACAAGGTGGTCATGGTCTGATAGTTTTAATTTCTGACATTTCGAAGGTAACTGTGGCTGACATCTTTAGAGGTAGGATAGCAAGATGGGAATGCCACTTTGGCACAGAGAGATTTCCATTTTGTTGTGTTCTGCCTCTAAAGATGCCAGCCGCAGTTACTGGCAAAACGTCAGAAAGTAAAACTTCCAGACCACAATCATGCAGCTTGGAATACCTACAACAGCCAATTCCTATAGTATTTGTCCTTTATTCTATGTTGTGGAGAAAAGGCTTTTAAAAAGCAGTCTGTACTAAAATGGGACTTTGGAGTTTCCACAGAACTCTGATACAGCCAACAAAACCTCTGATCATTTTTTTTATCTGTCAAGTTAACTTTTCCCCAAATTATGTTTCTGTATAACAAAACCTGGTCGGGGGGGTTACATGGAACCCTATTGCATTCTTATTCCAGTGCACATTAGAACCTTTTCCATTGTACCATTTCCCCTCTCTCTGGAGTGGTCAGCATTTGCCCACCAACTAGGCCAATACACCTTTCTGGTATAAAGAAATTGCACTATTCTATGAGCAGATATGCAAACTTAAATGGACTCCGGGAATGGTCGAGGACAGGAAGGCCTGGAGGATCATTGTCCATGGGGTCGCGATGGGTCGGACACGACTTCGCACCTAACAACAACAACAATGAGCAGATATGTCAGTGCAAATTGCTTTACTCGTCTTTGCTTTCTTGTATGATTTTTTCCAAGAACATTAAGGACATCCTCCCACCAGACCACCTTTGAACAAAACTACCCTCAAAGAATGGTGCATGCTAGAAAATAAAAAAATTAACTACAAACCAATCTATTTAAAATATATTGGAAAAATTCCAGACTCCCGTATTAAGAGGAGCAGTTGTAATTCCTGCTGGATAAAGAATGATAAAGAAATAAAATGCTGTAATCCTCCACAAATTTGGCTAACATTAAATCTAGCTACTAACCATCTGATATTCCTGCTCTCGAGTAGTCCCAGTTACATTGTAATGCTGCTAATTACAGTCGCTGCAGCCAGGGAGACTCAGTGCATATTCCTTTTTGAAATTTGTCATGATACCACATGCCTAGATCGCCTTCAGTTCAGGTTAAAGAAAAATCCTCAGTGGGAATCTCTTATTCCAGATCAATTATCTTTCACAAATTAAGCTATAATTTAAATAAAGACATAGTGGGTGTCACATCCATTAAGAAATTGCACACAGCAAAAATATAAGTTATACATTCAATAAACCACTAGACCAAAATATTGATCACACCTACAATAAATAACCACTTGTTTCAGTCCTGGACATACACTGTGAATAGAGGAGAATGGTTGTACAAAGTTATTATCTCTGATAGGTATGGGCTCCTCAATACACATAGGCCTGATTCAGCCAAACTTTGTAAATATTATTTGAAGCTACATTATCCCATTGATTCATATACAACCTGCCTTTCCTGGAACAGTTATTTTATACTTTCAATGTGTGTTATTATTTAGAACACTGAAGAAGGCCTCATGGGTTATTGTATGTATAACTTACATTTGTTGCTGAATGCAATGCCATCATGCAGTGAACCCCAACTTTTTTATCACTGGGGACCGGTCAATGCTTGAAAATTTTGCTGAGGCCAGGGGGAGAGGGGGAGGGTAGTCTTAAGGGACGGCTGATAAGACCTTAATGGCCGTTTTTAGCAAATTGCCTGGAGCTACTGCCCAATACCGACTGATCTACGGACCAGGACCGGTCCACAGACCAGGGGTTGGGGCTCGCTGCCATAATGGATAACTGACATCTTGCATGAACACAAGCAAACTAGTTTTATGCCATGCATTCATAAGATGTTGGGGCTTGGGTAGAGTTTTGCAGTTCTATAACTGTAGGGAAACCATAGAGAACAACACTGTGTATGAATCTAGAAAAAACTACTTGAGAGAAACAAGATGGCCTTTTTGTACTACTTCATTAGTAGCACTGGCGAGTCTTCAATTAACATATGTTTCTATTTTAGGAAAAAATGCTGGTTACAGGTTCTGCATTAGAAAAGGCTGGACAATCAAACTTCTTTACTAGTCAATTGATTTTGAATTAATATAAATTATATGTAATCTCATGGCAATATATTTATTATCTGTTTTCAGGAACATGTTTCCTTCAAACCTTGTTGAGGCCACTTTTAAACAGGTGAGTGGATCACAGTTAATAATACGCTAGAGAGCATCTTCAAATAAGCAAGAAAATAAGATTGGATAAAACCTATAGGGCTTACCAGGGCCCAATGCAAGCCTATTGGTTCAAGAAGGATTGAGTTGAGGAGGACAGGTTTTTTTCCCTAATTGGTGTGAATGTCCCCAATCTTATTTAGTAATAATAATTTTAGAGACCAACAAGCCAGATGTTGCCTGTTAGTAGGCACAATCATAATAAATCATGAATGTTTTATTTCTCAGTGCCCTGCAAGAGGTACTTGAAGAGGGATGTAGACAAAATGGAGCATGTCCAGAGCAGGGCAACAAAGATGGTGAGGGGTTTGGAGACCAAGACATATGAGGAAAGGTTGGGAAAGCTTGGTCTGTTTAGCCTGGAGAGGAGACAACTGAGAGGGGATCTGATAACCATCTTTAAATATTTAAAAGGCTGCCATATAGAGAATAGTTGTTCTCTCTTACACCAGAGGGACGGACCAGAACCAATGGGATGAAATTAATTCAAAAGAAATTCTGTCTCAACATCCAGAAGTTGTTCCTGACAGAGCGGTTTCTCAGTGGAACAGGCTTCCTCGGGAGGTGGTGGGTTCTCCATCTTTGGAGATTTTTAAACAGAGGCTGGATAGCCATCTGACAGAGTGGCTGATTCTGTGAAGGCTCAAGGGGGTGGCAGGTTACAGGGTTGTGAGTGTCCTGCACAGTGCAGGGGGTTGGACTAGATGACCCAGAAGATCCCTTCCAACTCTATTATTCTATGATTCTTTGATTGTAGGTGTGGTTTTACTTGTTTTGCAATATGTCTTCCATGGTTTATGTTATATATACAGCATGTGACTATGCCATAAAACAAATACGCACAGCTTGTGACCACATTCAACCTACCAACTATAAATGCTGGCTAGTGGGATCTTTCAGGTTTTGGTACCTGAGTAACATTTCATGAACAGAATCATTGTTAGGCAACATGAATTTTGCTTTGGGAGGCACAAGTGAAATGCTATATCTTATCCACTCCCAACACCTACTGTTACACCATTTTGAAGGCTTTTGTCCGTCTGCTATGAGGTACCCAGCAGTGCCCTGACTGACTTCTGAATAGGGTTGCCAAGTCCCCCCTAACCACTGGTGGTGGGTCAGGAGTAGGATTGCCAAATCCAGGCTGTGAAGTTCCTGGAGATTTGGGGGTGTAGCCTGGGGGAGGACACAGGCCTCTGTGGGGTGTACTGTAGCCAGTGGGGTATAATGCCATAGAATTCATCCTCCAAAGCATCCTTTTCTCCACGAGAATTGGAAATGAGCTGTAGTTTGGAAATGAGCTGTAACTATAGGGAAGCCCAGACCCAACGTGGATGCTAGCGTTCTACTTCTGGAGCAGATGAATTAGCAAAGTGACCATAGTAATTCCTCTTTGTGTGTTTTTTTTTTTTGGATGCACATTAACAAAAAGTGTTTAAAAAGTATCAACATCTTCCTCAAAGGAAAAAGGGAGTCCTTTGAAAGCGGCAAAACATATAAAAAGAATCCTGTGGTACGAAAGACAGACAGATATACAGTGTAATCCCACGCAGAGTTACTAATTCCAGTGGGCTTTGCCCAAAGTAATTGTAAAAGAAACTTATGAAAGTTATGAAAAACTGTTGTATGCTTGAGCCCTGGCAAGTGCAGGCATGTCATCATTTGTAAGAACACAGCCCCTCCCATTCCATTTTTAATTATAAGATATTTTCACCACAGGCATTCCCTAGGTGCTGTCCAGGTTATTTATGTAAATTGGCTCTATGTAAAACTAATTATTAAAGCTCCGATTTTTCTGGCCAGGGAAGGTTATGGGAAGTGTTACAGAACTCAAACTTTGTTCTACTGCTTCAGACCAACACAGCTACCCACCTGAATCTTTCCTCAGCACCCTTGTACTGTAGCGCTCCTGCAAAAAAAGGGGGGAAAGCCTGGTGAAGCTTGAGGTTTTGAAGAAAGGGTGTGTGGGAATTCTAGGTGGATTAACTTCAAAGCCAAACTCTCTACTGGCTAAAATCCAACAAGAGGAAAGAGCCTTCTGTAATCAGGTCTCTTTTCCTTAGGGAAGATTAAGACTGAAGAAGAGGGGTATAAATCTTCCCCTTTTGTGACCATAGGAGGTATTTAGGTCTGGAAAAATGGAACTGTGAGAAGTTTTAACCCCTTCTTCCTCACTGCTGAGGCTACAGTCCTAATCCAACCTGCATTGTTGATAAATTGAAATTAAAGAGACAGGAAATCTTTCACAAATCTCAATCTCAGCCATGGCGACTTGACCAGGGCCGGGGCCTTTTCAGTCCTGGCCCTTACCTGATGGAATGAGCTCTTGGAAGAGCTAAGGGCCCTGCAGGGGCTTACATTAGAGGCTAGAGATGCAGTTTCATTCATTCAAAAGAAACCAAAAATCATCACAAAAGCGTTCTGGAAAAAGACAGAACTGGATTGCCAGTTTCATCACCTGAAATCCCTGTTAAAACAGAATTAATGTACAAAGGCAATTTTAGATGAAACAGCCAGTCTGGGTAGGAGGGTTAGAGCATATTAGGAGGGGTTGTCTCGGGCCCCTGGGATGTTTGCCTGGCCTCGACTTAGACCAGGGCCTTTTCGGTCCTGGCCCCAACCTAGTGGAATGAGCTCCCGGAAGAGCTGAGGGCCCTGCTGAAGTTGTCAGCTTTCCGCAGGGCCTGCAAGACGGAGCTCTTCCACCAGGCGTATGGTTGAGGCCAGGTCAGAGTCCCAGTAGTCCAACTAAGGATCCCCCCAAGGCTTATCAAAACTGCTTCCACTCTCACCGGAAGAGAACTTGGACACTGGTTGAACAAGGTGGGATAGGATTGGGTTAAGATGATGTGACCACTGCTGCTTTTGCTGTTGTAATTTGGGAGGATTTTATTGGAGTTTTATTGTATTTTAATGTTTTACTGCAAGACTATTCAGGGAGCAGCAGTATATACATTGAAAAATAAATAAATAATAAATAAAACTTTACTGACATTACATTTCCCCTAAAGTGTAGGTAAATTGATAAGCTTGCACAGGAATGTTCTTTATCATCAAGTTACAACTTTCCCCTATGATTTTGCCATTTGAGAAAGATCCCTATATCTTTAAAATGTTTTGCACTTTTTGTAACTAGATTTCACTTTAGAAAAGTTCTAGGCACTCCCATTGAAAAAAAACCCAGAAAGAGTGACCTCCCCAATATAATGGAAATTATGTCTGCTGTTTCAGTACCGAACCAAAAGCATCCCTATTGTCAAAGCCAACAAGGTAACATCTGAAAGCACCACTCGTCGAATCATAATCTATGGTGTTCAGGATGAAAATGGATCCAACATTCAAAATTTTGCCTTGGATATCACACCATCACCAGAAGTGATTTACAAATCTGAACCAGGTACCAGTGAAGGCATGAACGTATTGGGAATTGTAATATTCTCGGCTACCATGGGTATGTATTCTTAATGCATAAATCAAATGCACATCGAGTACAGATATTATTTAATGTAGTATAGTGTTTCTGTTTAGCATTCTTGATGTCATTCCACTATTCTTACTGATTTATTTTGCATCCAGTAGTCCACTATGAGGGCCATTCCACACAATGGGCAATTTTGCTAAGTCTGAGCAAGCAAAAGCAGCAGGTCTCGGTAACGCACACAGCTGGTTCAATCGAAAAAAAGGCTCTCCCACTAGCGCTGCTCTCGTAACACACAAGTTTCCGACTTGCAACACCGGAAGCAAGAGATTAGGGAGGGACATGCTTGCTACCGCTGTATTGAGAATGCACATGTCTTTTTCGGATGTGTTGCAGGTTGTTCTCAAGAGTCTAGCGTTTTTTTAAAGGGGAATCCACTCTTGTGGATTCCCTGAAAATAGCTACAACGAAGTGATTTTTGCGGGACTGTTGCAGATTGTGTATGACGTCGTGAATAATGAGAATAAATAGCGTTACACAATGCTGTGCAGAATGGCCCTGATTCTCCCATCTCCAGAGAAAGCCAGTTTTGTATAGCGGTTAAGAGCAGTGGCCTCTAGTCTGGAGAACCAGGTTTGATCCCCCACTCCTCCACATGTAGCCAGCTGGATGACCTTGGGCCAGTCACAGTTGTCTCAGAGCTCTCTCAACGCTACCTACCTCACAGGGTGTCTGTTGTAAGGAGAGGAAGAGAAGATGATTGTAAGCCACTTTGAGACTCCTTCGAGTAGTGAAAAGCATAGTAGAAAAAAATGAGCTCTTCTTCTCTATTCTACCTTTTTGTGTAGCTGTGTAACTTGCACAGCATAATTGAAATTGCTTGAGAACAGCATGTGGATATTGTTATTTACCTCTGTCACAGGCCAACCATTCAAAAAAGGTTTGTGATTCAGTCATTGTTTGTGGTTGGGCTCATGTACAGATAGCATCTCTGTATATGAAATTTTGAGTTGCTAGGTAAGAATAACTGAGAGTGAATCTGTCTCAATCAGGTGATACATTTTCATATATAAGAACAAATGCTTAAAAGAACAAATGCTTCTAAAAAGGAGGGAGTGTGATTCAGTGGCAGGGCATGTGCTTGGCACGCAGAAGGTCTAAGTTTCAATCCCAGATCTTTCCACCAAAAAGGATCAGGTGGTGACAATGTGAAAGACCTCTACCTGAAACCCTGGAGAGCTGCAGCCTATCGGTGCAGGTAATACTGCCCCTCATGGACCAATAGTCTGATTCAGTATAAGGTAGCCCCATGTGGCCATGTCTATTTGACTCCCTTCCTGTAAATGTGATTATGAAATTAAGTAACAACACCAGGGACCAGGCTCTGAACAGAGGCCCAAACCAGTGAATCAGCCAACTCATTCTGTAAGTTTTCAGCATGCTCCCAAGGCCATGATTTTTACCATGATTTCATTTTGTCCTATGCCCAAATTACACTCCCTTTAGTGGACTTGCTAATGACCAAGGGGAAGGGGGCAGCTGCCAAGGTACCAAGCCATAAACTGGCATGAGAAGGTGGGAGAGGGCCTGGCAGGGCTGCTGGTGCCATTACTGCTATGGCAAGGAAGCTTGAAGAAGAACTGGATACCGAATGTAGGACTACATTTTCTCCTGGGCAGTTTTCAGACTGGGAACTGTAAAGGTGTATCTAGATTATTATTCAGAAAACCAAATTCCAGAGTACCTGAATACACTAGATCAGTGGTCCCCAACCCGCGGGCCGCAGCCCGGCGCCGGACCACGAAGGCCTCGGCGCCGGGCCGCGGCTCCTTCTTCCCTCCCCCCCCCCCGAAGTGAGAAGTTCGCCAGGCCGCGAGCAAATCGGCCGCCAAAGCTTCTCGCTTTGGGAGGGGAGGGAAGAGAAGCTTGCCGAGCTGCAAACTAATCGGCCGCTTTAGCGGCCGATTTGCTCGCGGCTCGGAGGGGCCGGGAGGGGAAGCCGCGGCCGCCAGCATGGCGGCAGCGCAAACGCGCATGCACGGACTGCCGCACACGCGCGTTTGCGCCCCTGTCGGGCACAAACACACGTGCGCGGCCGTCCGCGCATGCGCGTTTGCGCTGGGGCTGCCACGCGTGCGCGGGCCCCCGGGCCGCCCTCTCCGACCACTACACCGCAGCGGTCCGCAGCAAGCGGAAGCTTGCAGACCGCTGCACTAGATAACTTCAGAATTTAATGTTAAAAGAAAATGCAGTTGGAGCTGTATCCTGGAACACTATGTAAACAAATGAGTATTGCGTAGTTGTGCTCTTATACCAATTCCATCCATTTTGATGAAGCATGCACAGGGAGAACTTTTGATCCATGGGAGTGTTTAGTCAACTGTGGGGCTTAATAACTTTTCCTGTATTGTGCTCAATTTTGTCAAATGTAATTAAATTTTAATTTAAATGCTGGCATGAGTTTCTGAACTGCTATTCATATTTTAGTTTAACCTTTAATTTAGGTTGCACACTCGATGGGATTCAGTCCAGCAGTTCTCAGTGTGTCCTGCAGAGAGCAGTAGAATATTTAAGAGGTTTAATCCTTTTTTCTCATGGCTGTACCCTGAGCTCGTTTGTCTCTTGCTCTGAATAATGTAAATTTTATTTGAAGTATTAGTTTGACAAAATCATCTTAGCTTCCCTTCACCTTAGCTTCCCATTGTCTTTAGTGGAAAAGGCAGTGGGAGATGGCAAGAAAAAGTTAACTCAAATGAAGAAGGCTCTGTTTCCTAGACCAAATGACAGTGATCCTCAGAACAAGAGGGAGAGAGTTCCCCTTTCTTATAGCTTTCAGCAAGAAGACTTCTATTCTTTCATAATCAACCCAACCTAGCTTCAGAAGCAAAACTGCCGTCACCTTTCTGCTAGGAAGAAGATTAGCATCATTCATAAAATATAGCGTGGCTTTGCAATTTGATACGTATGGCACTTGTGTTGTGAAATAACTGGGTTTTGCAGCTTGTTCTCCTGAAACAGGAAGTAAGCAAGATCTGGAACCCATCTTGTATACACAGATGTGTGCGCTCTGAGATTCAGCTCATTATCAGCACAAAGTTTTTACGCAATTTGTGCGTTCAAGTTTTTTGTTTTAAAGAACCCTGTCATTCCAATGGAATGCATCTTTTTTTGTTGAAACAGTTCCCTGATTGTCTGGCCTACACTCTTCTAGTCCTTCTCATCAAACTAATGCTCCCTTATTCTCAGCAAAGGAAATGGTTTAGTTTCCCATTGCTACTAATCGCTTTCTTCCCAGTACCAAAAGCAGGCCTTGACATTCAGAGAATGCATTCATACCTGAATAGTCAGCTTTGAATCTCTTTGGTGCAAAGTCTGTAGACATGTGATCACTGATAATCTAGAATAGAAAGTATTTGTAACATGAATGTGTTTTCTGGACAATGAAAGTTTTATAATCACATTACAAACTAGTTTACAAAAAGCCACTTGAAGCCTTATGGGAAAGCATCCAGAGCCTGCGACTTGCTGTTGTATGGAAAGATTTTTTTACAGGCATGCACTATCAAATAGTTTTGTAGTGTTGGATGTCTTTGAACAACTGAATGAGTATAGATGGGGAATAGTAAAAGCACAACCATTACACTTAACTGGATGTCTAATCCTCAGAATGGAAAAAAAAACCAAAAAAACCAAAATGGGGATTGTGATGATTCCACAGATTGTCTGTAGAAGAGGGTATGAATTTTACTGGAACTAGAGCAGGTCAGATCCTATTAAGCTAAACTAAAATTAAAGAAACCAAAATCTGCCTTCAACTAAAAAGACAAAGGCAAGTAAAAATTTTGCTTATTGGGAGGTGATCTTAGAATGCATATGTATGTGGGACAAGTGTAGGAAAACCTCTTCCTACCCTCCCAGCTTGCAAGATGACTGGGTCTCATGAAACTTTGGGGCCCCACATAGATCACTGGCCACTTGATGGGCGAGGTTTTGGCAGTGATCTGTGTATGGAAGCACACATGATGATGCTTTCAGTGACAAGACATTGATGATCACCTGACCCGGGGGGGGGTGCTTGGGTGGCTTGTTGAGTTGCAAGCAGGGCTGGTGTTGGGTTTGCTGGCAGCTGCCAGTGCCCCTTGGCCTTGAGAGGCCAGCCTCTGTGCAACTGAAGTGAGGGCAGCCTACTATCTCTTTCTGGATGGTGATAGTGGTACACTGGGGGTCTATGTGCAGCAGAGCTGCCCACCCTCAAAACAAATGCACCCCCAATGGAGGTGGTAGCTTCTTCCTCTATCAGATGAGGGCTCCTACTAGGAGGAGGAGCAGCCATAACCAGAGGGAGAGGGCAGGCTGGCCAACAATAGCTGCTCCACAATCATTAAGGCATGTCAATTAGGAGCGGCAACTTGTATCCACTTGCCTTTTCTGTCTGTGTCCGAGCTGTACCTGGGAGGGGTCAGTAGCTTCTCCAGGGACCCCAAAACCTGGAACCAGCCCTGGTCACAAATTCTCTATGCCTGATTTAGTGGAATGTCCTGGCAAATCTCCAAAATATAGTTATATCTCCCACTAAGCAGATTTTATTTTATAATGGATTGCAGAGGCATGACTCTATATAGGAGCTGTGCACCAAGTATATATAATAGGCATACTATCCCATGTAACCCTTTAGGATGCTTTTCTGATGAAACCTGGCTCTTTCTCACCAACAGCTAAACAAATCTACCATGCAACACTGCTTTATTCACCCTGGGCATGGTGATAGTAGCCCCCACCTGGGAGCCATAATTCCATGACATAAGTTCTATCTTGTGTCCAGGAATTTTTGCAAATGATTTAGCCACTCACAGCAAACCTTAGGGGCTTGTAGTGAGTGATTGTTTGAAGCTAGTTGCACCTCTTCTGGCCTTCTCCACCATGCTCCTATGTCTTGCTCCACCATAGCCAAGTCCAATGTAACCAGATGACCCCCTTACACACACTCCTGAAGGAGGTGCTAGTGGTGCAGATGGGTTCAATGGGAAGGACAGATAATGTGTTGGCTGATCAAGAAATGAGACCCAGTACTCCCAGAAGTAGCAGTATTAAGGATGTTGGAGGATGGGGTCATCCTCTCCAGGGCTGCAGAAGGCTCCAAAGCACTAGAGGCCTCAAAGGAGTGCGGCATGCAAGCAGGTGGCCCAACCGTGACCAACAACTCATCCGGAACAGCTTGGGTCAGGAGCTGACTGGACCCCAACCCAGTAAACTGCTAGAAGGCGAGCACGTGACAGCCCAGCAGAAAGGCCCATTGAGGCAGGACTGTGAGGGCAAGGAAAAGGTCAGGAGAAGTTGGAGGGGGCATTTAATGGGAGCAGGGCTGCAGTAGCTGGCTCAGATGGTGACCCAGGCTATGAGGTTGGTGTTTAAATGGATTGTTGAGGCAGGAGGCTATGATATCAGGGCTTATTAAATAATGAACTTTCAGTACACTTTAGAGCTATATTTTCTGGAAAATATAGCTGGAAAAGCACATTGAAAGTGTATTATCACAGGTGTGCAGAATGGGCTCAGATCAAGGAGAAAGAAGGAGGTGTTGGCCTTAGTCAAAAGGCCACACTCTGGGGGAGGGGTGAACCTGGACGCTGAAATCCTTGCCCAATACCCCCTTTTCCAGTTCTGAGACTTGAGGAGCCTCAAAGAATTGGGATGTGATGGCAGGCAAAAAGGGGGCAGCCTCGTCAAGGGAAGACTCACAATGCTTCACAATCATGATGACTATTTCTGTGGTGGGTCACTAAAGCCTTATCTTGAATATCATGTGGAAGTAGTATTTGGGATACTATTTGACATGGGGTCGAAGCAGATATATTACCAACCAACATAACCTTTTAAGAAATATTATCCACTGTGTGTATTTTTGAAAGATTAGAAACAGAGAGAAATAAACAAGAATGTCATCTGAACTTAAAAACAGTGGAGCCTTTAATTTTCCTTATGGGTTGGGAAGCTAGCAGTACATAATTATTTTTATGACGTTCAACTCTTTCTTGTATTTGTCAGTTTCTTGTATTGTTAGTTGATGAGTTATTCTGTACAAAAAGACATCTGGTATTTCATAAACCATATGTTAATGTCTGCTAATGTTGCCAAGCAAGAATACCAAATGCGGCCAATTGAGATACTTTCTTTTTGTCACCCAGACTTTCTACTAGAATCTGGGCAGAAGCCTCCAAATTCACTTCACAGCTACCACTGAGTAGAGACTTTGTACTCAGATAGATACTAGAGATTGCACCAGTATTATAATGCAGTCCTAAACTCAGTTATACCCTTTAGATCTACTGAAGTCAGGGTGTAGAGTTGCATTGTAAATTACTTGTGGAGAATATAGTGCAAAACAAGTTTACATCCATTCAGGTTTACAGAAGCTGAGCTATACTGCTGCACAGAATTCTGTATTTGATACAAGGGGACACAAAGCATTTTGATCTTGTGGAAACCTTTGGAATTCTAGCACCAGTTGTGTGTGTGGGGGGGGGAATGTAACCCCAAAATGGCTACCATAGAAGGTAGAGCCTGCTGCAAAATTGCTCATGTGTTAGGAAGAAGAGGGGTAATTTTAAAAATACACTGGAAAAGGAGGCAAAAAACAACACTGTGATTGCAGCTGCCATGGAAACAAAGTTATTTTAATCTGCTCAATTAATGGATGTCCAATAAAATGCCCTGCTAAGCAAGAGCCCTGCCTGACCCCACCCACACTGGGTGGTCACCAGGAAAGGTGTCAGTGGGTACCCTGGTGTCCATGGGTATTATATTGGGGGGCCCTGTTTTACACATTAATTTTGTGACTAGAAAAATTATAGAAATTAATTGCTGCTTTAGTTATGCAAATCTGGAATTGTTGTACAAATTAATATTGCAGAATATAGAATTCTATTAGCATATTAGTGTTTTTCAGCATAGGTCAGAGGAATATGCAATCAAAAAATGGGATTAATTTCTGACCCAGATTTAGGGAGGTCATGAGTTTCATTATCACAAATGTTTGGGACATCTTATTGTTTGGGGATTTTTTAGTCAGTTATTTGGCAGTCGTGAAAATCCAGGACCATTTGGGCAGTTTCCATGGGCTTTGTTTTCTGTGGGAAGACTTGGTCTCTCTGTTGCTCATAAGAAATAAGGGCTGCATTATTTCCTGTGGCTGGTAGGCCTAGCCTTACATCCTAGGTCTATCCAATGAGCAGTTAGTCCTTTCCTGTCTTTTTAAATTTTAAAGGGTAATTATTTTCTATGGGGTAGGACATTTGGAGGACCAAGTATTCCCATAGAAAATAATGGCCCTTTAAAATTTAAATGGAAGGAAATGCCTCCAAACTGTTGGCAGACAAGCTTCCTCTCCATTTTGACTCCTGGTGCCGGAAACCTGAAATATTTGGGAGATAGATTTTTACTATGCCCAGTATTTGCAAGTGTTTTCGGTCCTTTCAGATACCTATGAGCTGACCACAAACAGCTAATTTCTAGTTTATTTTTTGGCTTGGGTATAACTAAGTGCACATTGGGGCGGGGGAGAGGTTAGGTTCATTAGATGAGCAATATGAAACTGCTATGCTGAGTGAAGTGATTCCTGCCATAAATTCAGGTGCCAGATTTGGGACCAAGAAGCATGAGATAAGCTAGAGATTGGATCACATGATAGACACATCAAAGAAAAAAAATGTATTACATTCTAATGTTACTGCCTTCTATCCAGCAGTTACTGCCTTCTGTAAACTCCCATCTTCTATGTGCCCTGTGTCTTTAAATTACAACAGTTGATTATATCTCTGGATTTCTTTTCATTTGAAAATCAGCAAAGACTCTGATTATGCTAGCATTTTTGTAGAGGGGACATTACTATCATTCTGGAATCAGACTTTACCAATCACTTCCCTGTCCTATTCCAGCCTCCTTGGCAAGTTTGTTAGGCCATCTTCGGAGCTTGCGCCCTTCTCCCTGACTATTGGGGCAACTGTTGCTCCCTCTGGTCTTCATTATGTGCCTTGCTTGGCCTCAGCTTGGCATCCTATTTTCTTCTGCCAAGATACTAAAGGTGCTGAACACAAGTGCACATCATCTTTATATATCAGCAAGTCTTGTCGTTTTTTGGAAATGATCAGACAATTAACCGCATCCTGTTCACACTTGATATTTCTGAGGGTGCACCATTTGTTCAGCCATAATAAACTCTATATATTAGAATTATAATTTCTTGTGCATACTTTGTTGCCACCAGTTTGCAGTCCTGGGAATCCTCAAGTCCTTTCGTCAACATGCTGTTTTAATAGATGCATCAGCACTTCTTTCTGCCTTTATGCATCACTCTTATCATGTCCGTTGAATAAGGCCTCAACAATAGAAAACGTACAGCATACCTTTCATACTATAAGCAACTGAGTTGCAGACTGTCCAAAGTCTAATGGTATAATATAGTACACCAGTGACCTAATTCTCAGATCTAAATATACCTGCACTTCCAACTCAGAAGTCAGCAGCGGAGCTCTGGACCAAGGAACAATTTGCTATCGCATGAAGCCCTTCTTTTATGGACAGAAGATCACTAGGGCAGGTGGAATTTGGGCCATCCTGGCTTTGGATTGGGTCAAGATAAGAACATAAGAAGAGCCTTACTGGATTCCCTGTTGTTGAATGTCCAGAGAAACTGGTTGGTCACTGTGTGAGACAGAATGCTGGACTAGATGGAAGCTGAAGGGCCATCTTGATAACCTCAATTTTTCTGTGTCAATATTTCACCTACTCTGTATAGATAACATCTTACAGAAATGTCAGTTCAGTTATTCCAAACCCACATTTTGCTGGATTTAATTTTAAATATGCAGCTCTAGTTACTTCTAATACTGTCTAAGCCTTAGATCATGTCCCACTTTGTCCCAATCAGTCAGTCAGTCAGTAACCTTTTATTGGCATAAAATATGTATAAGACATATATAAATAGGGTTTATATATGGGTTTATAAATAGGGTTTAATATTTCAACAAAATAATAAAATAGGGTTACATAACCAAACAGATCTTAAAATGATTAAATAAACTATAAAAGATAAAATACAAGGTAGGCAGCATATTATAAAAGCATCTTAGTTAAAACTGGCAACTAAAATGGTTACCTCTGGGTCTTTGTCAGAGAGCACAAATTGCAAGGTCATAGATTTACTTACAGAAGGCTTGTTTCCCAGCAAAGCAACAAAGCTCTCATCCCGACACTGCTCATATAAGGGGCAATCTAACAAAATTTGTGAGACAGAGTCAGGGCAGCCAGAACCACACGGACAGAGTCTCTCATGGTATGGGATACGGTGGAATCTTCCCTCTAAGACCTTTGAGGGGAAAGCATTCATTCGTGCCAGGAGAAAAGCTCTTCTCAAGGGTGGGACATCAAGGAGATGCAAATATGTAGGCATAATATTTCTCTGCATAGTGATGCCAAAGAATGCTGGTGAGCAGACTCGAGGCTGGGTAGGTATGAGTTCCTGCTGCTCATGGTCTAATATTCTCTGTTTAATAATCCGGAAGATACATTTTTCTTCCAGAGGTAGTAGGGAGTTCAGATCGATGCCAATGAGACTAATTTTTGTTCAATAGTCTGGAACCATTGAAATTTAAGAGGGTCACTTTTTAGACAAGTTAAAAGGCTGCCAGTTTCTATTCTAAAAAACAGTCTGACCCAAAATTGACATGTCCCTGAATACCATCGCTCCTATTAAAAAAAACTATCAAGATCTGGGGAGGAAGCTCAAGCAAATGGGGGCACAAGTGGTATTCTCTTCAATCTTGCCTGTCAAGGGAAGAGGAATGCGTCGGGAGAGGAAGATAATGGAGGTGAATCACTGGCTGCGTAGTTGGTGCCGGCAGGAGAGATTTGGTTTCTGGGACCATGGGATAGGCTTTCTTGAGGAAGGCCTACTAGCACCTGATGGACTGCACTTATTGAAACTGGGGAAGAATGTGTTTGGCAGGAACCTGGGGAGATTCATCAGGAGAGCTTTAAACTAAAGCCACTAGGGGAAGGAGACGATCAACATAGGGAGTGTATGGAAGGAAAACGATCGGAGGCAGCCCAACCGGCAAGGCCAGCTCATAGGGAACCAAAAGTAAAAGGATTCAGATGTCTTTATACTAATGCCCGAAGCATGGGCAATAAAAAGGAAGAGCTGGAACTTCTCATGCTGATGGAAAGGTATGATCTAGTAGGCATCACAGAAACTTGGTGGAATGATTCTCATGACTGGAATGTAATGGTGGATGGATATGAACTGTTCAGAAAAAACAGAATAGATCGAAGAGGTGGAGGAGTGGCACTGTATGTGAGGAAAGGGCTTACCTGTCAGAAAATTCTAGTGAAGGAGAGCATATCTACAGTGGAAAGCATCTGGGTGAAAATAAGCGAGGGGAAAACAAACAGTGTGGTGGTTGGTGTCTGCTACCGACCGCCTGACCAATGAGAGGATGCGGATGCTGCACTTTGTGAGCAGCTTGAGACAATATCCAAGCGGCAGGACCTTGTCATCATGGGTGACTTCAATTTCCCAGATGTGTGCTGGGAAACAAACTCTGCGAAGAGTCCTCAGTCATGCAAGTTTCTGACTTGCCTGGCTGACAATTTCATTTATCAAATGGTAGATGAACCCACAAGAGGTTCAGCCATACTGGACTTAATACTGACCAACAGGCAAGAGTTGGTGGATGAGGTGAAGGAGGTGGGGACCCTAGGGGGAAGTGACCATGTCCTCATAGAATTCCTTTTGAGATGGGGAGCCAAGGAAGCTTGTAGCCAGACGCGGATGTTGGATTTTCGTAGGGCAAACTTTAATAAACTCAGAGACATGATGAGTGTCATACCATGGACGACAATGCTGGAAGGGAAGGGAGCATGTGAAGGGTGGGCGCTACTCAAACAGGAGCTATTGCATGCTCAATCAATGACTATCCCAGAAAGACGAAAACACTGCAGGAGCTCTAAGAAGCCTATTTGGATGAACAGAGAACTTCAAGAGGAACTAAGAAAGAAAAGGAAAATGTTCAGGAAATGGAGGGAAGGACAGAGCCCTAAAGAAGAGTACCTACAGGTTACTAGGCACTGTAGATCAATCATAAGAAAGGCCAAAGCTGAAGGTGAGCTAAGATTGGCCAGGGAAGCCCATTGTAACAAGAAAAGATTTTTCAGCTATGTGAGAAGCAAACGTAAGTGAAGGAGGCAATAGGCCCACTGTTGGGTGCGGATGGACAAACTCTAACGGAAGATGCAGAGAAAGCAGAAAGCCTTAGTGCCTATTTTACATCTGTTTTTTCCCACAGGTCAAAGTGTTTAGGCACATCTAGAGATGGCCATAGCCAAAGGACAGTGTCTGGGTGGCAGGTTAACATGGATAGAGAGGTTGTCGAGAGGCATTTAGCTGCACTGGATGAGTTCAAATCCCCTGGTCCGGATGAAATGCACCCGAGAGTACTCAAAGAACTTTCCAGAGAACTTGCACAGCCCTTGTCCATCATCTTCGGAACCTCTTTAAGGACTGGAGATGTCCCGGAGGACTGGAAGAGAGCAAATGTTATTCCGATCTTCAAAAAAGGGAGGAAGGATGACCCGGGAAACTACAGACCAGTGAGTCTGACCTCTGTTGTGGGGAAGATAATGGAGCAGATATTAAAGGGAACGATCTGCAAACATCTGGAGGACAATTTGGTGATCCAAGGAAGTCAGCATGGATTTGTCTCCAACAGGTCCTGCCAGACCAACCTGGTTTCCTTTTTTGACCAAGTAACAGGTTTGCTGGATCGGGGAAATTCGGTTGATGTCATTTACTTGGATTTTAGTAAAGCTTTTGACAAGGTTCCCCATGATGTTCTGATGGATAAGTTGAAGGACTGCAATCTGGATTTTCAGATAGTTAGGTGGATAGGGAATTGGTTAGAGAACCGCACTCAAAGAGT
The DNA here is from genome assembly GCF_049243985.1 of Paroedura picta. NCBI lineage: Eukaryota > Metazoa > Chordata > Lepidosauria > Squamata > Gekkonidae > Paroedura > Paroedura picta. The sequence continues at coordinate 81,507,206 of NC_135372.1, forward strand.
TGTTGTCAATGGTGTTTCATCAGACTGGAGAGAGGTGAGTAGCAGGGTACCTCAGGGCTCGGTGCTCGGCCCGGTACTTTTTAACATATTTATTAATGATCTAGATGAGGGGGTGGAGGGACTACTCATCAAGTTTGCAGATGACACCAAATTGGGAGGACTGGCAAATACTCCGGAAGATAGAGACAGAGTTCAACGAGATCTGAACACAATGGAAAAATGGGCAAATGAGAACAAGATGCAATTTAATAAAGATAAGTGTAAAGTTCTGCATCTGGGTCAGAAAAATGAAAAGCATGCCTACTGGATGGGGGATACACTTCTAGGTAGCACTGTGTGTGAACGAGACCTTGGGGTACTTGTGGACTGTAAACTAAACATGAGCAGGCAGTGTGATGCAGTGGTAAAAAAGGCAAATGCCATTTTGGGCTGTATCAACAGGGGCATCACATCAAAATCGCAAGATGTCATAGTCCCATTGTATACGGCACTGGTCAGACCACACCTGTAGTACTGTGTGCAGTTCTGGAGGCCTCACTTCAAGAAGGACGTCGATAAAATTGAAAGGGTACAGAGGAGAGCGACGAAGATGATCTGGGGCCAAGGGACCAAGCCCTATGAAGATAGGTTGAGGGACTTGGGAATGTTCAGCCTGGAGAAAAGGAGGTTGAGAGGGGACATGATAGCCCTCTTTAAGTATTTGAAAGGTTGTCACTTGGAGGAGGGCAGGATGCTGTTTCTGCTGGCTGCAGAGGAGAGGACACGCAGTAATGGGTTTAAACTTCAAGTACAACGATATAGGCTAGATATCAGGAAAAAGTTTTTCACAGTCAGAGTAGTTCAGCAGTGGAATAGGCTGCCTAAGGAGGTGGTGAGCTCCCCCTCACTGGAAGTCTTCAAGCAAAGGTTGGATACACACTTTTCTTGGATGCTTTAGGATGCTTAGGGCTAGTCCTGCATTGAGCAGGGGGTTGGACTAGATGGCCTGTATGGCCCCTTCCATTTCTATGATTCTATGATTCTATGAAAATTTAAAAGTAGCTATCCAGGCCCTTGTCTCTACCCTAATTTGGCCAAATTCTGCGCAAATGGCATGGTAGGAGACACAATCGGGAACCCCTGCAATTTGCCTATAGAAAGCAGATTGAACACCCACAATAGATTTATTAAAGGCAGGAACCCATAAGGGGCATCCAAACAGGAGCTGGGACATTACTTTGGCATTAATTTTAATTGCTGCAGGAACTTGGTCGCAGTCAATGTCCATCTAAGTATCAGCTCCATCAGTGTGCTCCTATATTGTATGAACACTGCAACTGATTCCCCTCACAACCTGAAGCGATGAATGGGATCTACATAAAGTGATACCTCCCAAAAGGTATAGAGCATACAGACTTTTGAGGTATTTTTTTGTGAGTTGTAGCCGTGCATTTCCAGTGTACTGAAAAATCAGGCAGGAATTTAAAATAACCTTGATAAGCATTTTAAGGTGTCAGAGAACTTGACATACTTGTAACGTTCTATTAAATTATCTGTAATTTTCTGAATGACCCATCCCTTCTAGCTTGTTACTCAAAGTGGACCAAAAGAAGGGGAAATTAGGTTTAAACGTTTAAAAAACGTTAAAAGATAACGTGAGGCTTTGGGTATAGAGTAGTCCTTAAATGTAGTCTTTATTATACAAAGCTTTTAGCTTCTCTCCTTCTGCTAATTGGAAATCATTATAAATCTTCAGTGCTTCCTCTCCCACCATGTGCATCAGAATGGGTGTTATTGTATCAGGTTTTGCTTCAGCACAGATAAGGGTAGGTGACATTCAAATATCTGCCTCAGTTTCCTCCAATTTTCAGCAATGTTCCCAGATATATGCAGGCTGGTTGAGGACTACAAAGATTCCACAATTACCCTTTTTTTCCTGCTAATATGCAATAGGCCTCAATTCCTCGGACAGGGCTCTTTTGGCAACACTATTCAACTACCCTTCTTCCAGAATCTGTTTAATATCTAGCTTCTGGTGTCATGAGGAACAGACCAAAAGAAAATAAATGTGACATTTTATTGCCTAGGAGACATGCATCTCCCATATTTCCTAGATGTTTAGTATTATTGCCCCAGCTCTTTCCCATCATGTGAACATAAGAAGAGCTCTGCTCAATCAGACCAGTGAGGGTCCATCTAGTCCAGCATTCTGTTTCACACAGTGGCCAACCAGTTCCTCTGGAAGGCCAACAACAAGGCCCCTCAAGCCAGCTGGGATTCACTGTAAAATCCCATCTTAAATGTTACTTATTATTATGATTTATTATTTATTTATTATTCAGTTTATATACTACTCTTCCTTGCTGCTCAGGGCGGTGTACAACACGGCTGTATATCTTTACATTTTAAAAAGTACAGGGGAACAATTTGGGTGGTGTAAAAAGATTATGTACATATTTTTAAGAGACTTGGTTGTCATGACAAGTTAGCTCAGGGTGTTTGTTTTTTAAAGAATCTAATGTATTCCTAACTCTCAATCAAATGATAAAATTTGTCACCTGTTGCGATGTGATGCAGAGCCAGATTTGTGATGAGTGGAAAGTAGAATTTCTGAGAATGGCGCTATATAAATAAAATTATAAATAAATAAATAAATAAATACATACATACATACATACATACATACATACATACATACATACATACATACATACATACATAAAATAGTTTTCTGTGTTAAGAAATGTGGTGAATTGTGGAAATGGATCTGAAAGCAAGTAAAATGGAACAAAGATATTATTTGTTTGCAGGAATAATGCTGGGTAGAATGGGTAGCAGTGGCGTTCCCTTGGTGAGCTTTTGCCAGTGCTTAAACGAATCTGTCATGAAGATAGTGGCTGTTGCTGTGTGGTAAGTAAATGGTATGTTGGGAGAAGTGAAACTTGAAACCCAAAAGTTTCAGTGGCATGATCTGAAGTAGGATAGCTAAATAATATTCATCGTAAGATGAGCAGGAGTATATATTCTCTTTGGAAAAAAAGATGTTCTTCAGCATTATCTTGCTGGAGGAACTCAAGTAGTTCTGGATGCCATTGATACATTTCTTGTTAGGTCATAATTTTCAACCTGCCTGTCTTCATGAAACCCTTATGACTGACTTCTCTGCTCTGGAATCCTTTCATGTCAGAGTGCTGCTGGGCTCTGAAATCACCTGCGTGAACTGAGTGACAACCATTTCATTTTTTCTTTGTCGAATGACATGTTTTGCTTTCTTCTGAATTCTCTTTCGTTTTCAATTGCAGCCATATGGGACTGCTTTATGGGTTTGGGCAGGGGGAGATTATTTCCACATTAACAATATGGTTTGCATTTTTTTATGGTTTGCATTTTTTTAAAGGTTGATTTTTTTTGTCCATTTCCAAAGTAAAATCTCTTTCAGGTGCAGACCCAAATTGCCCCCCACTTGTCCCACAAGCAAAGGAATCCCCAGAAAATCGGATTTCATCTTTTCAAGCGGGGTCTAATAGGGTCAAATATAGGGCTGCCCAATGTGGAAATGCATGCAATTTTTCCCCCACATCCATCATTTTGAGTTGTTTGGGTATTCCCCTTTCCTCATCGCCATTGTCCCTCTCCCCTCCCTTCCTCCCCTTCCCGAGGAACAGGTGCCCTAGTGCTCCTATCTACTGAGCATCTGGGGGGCATAATTCAGAGACTGCTTGAAACAAGTGGTGCTTGCTTGCACCTTTCTTTTAATTGCACCCCTTCATTTCACCATTCTATGCCCTCAATCACTTCCTCCCTCCTGCTCTCCAGGTGTGTTTTAAAAAAACAAACAAGGTTACCACATTACAATGCCGATGCATCGTAATGCAAAAGACTGATTAAAAAAGAATTGGAATAGTGAAAGCGGCAGGGACCACCCAGTTGACAGCTGATGCTGGAGGCAATGACAGTGTGCTCCTGAGAAGCCAAGTTGCAATCAGCAAGGACCTGAGGTGAAGATGGGTGCCACTTGCCTGCACCGCTGCCTCCAGCCTCTTGTACATGAGGATGGCCATGACATCAGAGAAGAGCCATGGCAGGGGCTGGCAGGAAGAATGGAGGAGGCTAGACTGACTGACCAGCCACCCTCCTCCCAGTATGCGCAATTCCTGATGCCTTGAGACATCATGTATGTGAGAAACCAAGCCTTTCCAACTCACTGACAAGGTTTGTGTGCATAATGCTCCGGCCCTTTGGTGTCCCAAGCCTCCGGGCAATGAAGGGCAGGTTTGTTGTGCATATGAGCCTTGGCGGCGGGTTGGACAGGTTTGGCTTCTTGAGGGCTTCTTGACTTCTGGAGGCAGCAGGACCTGTGCATGCATATGTCAGTCCAGTCTCCTCCTCTACTCCCCCTGCCAGCCCTGCCATGGCTCTTCTTCTCTACCACAGCTGTCCTTGCAGATCAGAGGCTGGAGGCAGCAGTGCAGACAAGTGGCACCTGCCTTCACCTCAGGCATCTTGTTGCTCACAGCCTGGTTTCTCAGGAGCACACTGTCATTGCCCCCTGCAGCAGCCGTCACCCAGACAGTCCTTGCTGCTTTCACTGTTCTTATTTCAAAATAGTCTTCTGCATGACATTGCAGCAGTGTTGTAACATGATAACCTTTTCTTTTCAAGGACCTGGGATGTAGGGGGCAGGGGATCAGGGGCATGAAATGGTGAAATGAAGGGGTGCAATTAAAAGAAAGGTGCAAGCAGGTACCATTTTTTTAAAAAAACGTTTAGAAGAGGGGAAGGGAGCAAAGCATCATGGGAGGATGCTTTCTTTCAACAATGTGGAGAGTATATGGTGAATTACAGCCTGGAAAATGAGGGGAGGAAAGCCCAAATGTGGGAAGCAAATTTCAACTCACAGCATCTAATCGAAATCCAAAGCAATGTTAAAACTAGGTATATCTCCTAATGTGGAAAAGGTCAGCGAGAGAAAAGCCTCTTTAACTTTTCCTCCCTGGCCATTTCCTCAATGACAAAGCAATTTTTGAGTTGGTTGTGTCCCAACTGGGGGAAAAATACAAGTATCAATAAGCTTTCTTCAGCAAAGTTAAAAGTAGCTGTGGGGCAATTTTTTCAAAGGTAAAGGATTAAAGAATTCCTGTTCCCATCTTGAAAACAGTCCCAATGTGGATGCATTTTTTTTCCAATGAACATGTAAGAAAATAAAACATGGAATTTGTCCCTGAGACTGAAGCTTATAATATGAATATTCCCATCAATAATAATAACAACAACAACAACAACAACTATTATTAACTGCTTTGGGGCCCACTTTGTGCGGGAGCGGTGGAATAGAAATTGAAATAATACCTAAATAAAAACAATAAATTGAGGGGTGAAACAACAGTCAATATACAAACCCATCACCTGGTTTCAGAAATACAGCCATGAGAGCTGATTGTCGCAGTGATGCTAGAGAAGAATCTGCTTACTTCTTTCCTTGCAGGCTGCTTTATTTTATCAGAATCATACTCTGCTTCCCAACACACGCTCCCTATATTTGTTTCTCCACTAGTGACAGGGAAGAGTTCTTTATTTTGATCACAACAAAGGACCCAAGAAGAAAGAGTTAATCACCACTTTTCTTATCTCCATAGCTGAAATTAGATTTTCAGTGCACCCAAACCTCTGGAGCTGGCCATTGTTATATTGCAGATGTACTGTTTTATTGACATAATAAAATAGTCCTGACATTCTTTAAATTTACAATTGTTAACCGTTTTCAGTTTTATGTTCTCTTTTACATGCAGTATATATTTTTCTTTTTTAGGTATTTTCCTTTCGGAATAGTGTTTCTTATTGCTGGTAAGATCTTGGAAATGGATGATCCTTCAGCCATTGGGAAGAAGCTAGGTTTTTATGCCATTACAGTGGTTTGTGGCCTGGTAGTTCATGGACTTTTCATTCTGCCAATGATGTACTTCTTCATCACCAAGAAGAACCCAATTGTCTTCATCAGAGGGATTCTTCAAGCCTTGCTTATTGCTTTGGCCACATCATCCAGGTATCATGCAAATGATGTAACACATAAATCACTTGAGTAATAGAACATACCAGAACCAATTGATGAGTAGATGGGACTCTGTAAAATCAATACAAGGAAGTGGAACAAAATGCAGAAATGCTACTAATGATGCTTCTATATTCTTCACATTGAAGAATATTTGAAATGGATGCTAATCTTTCATATGTTGCTAAATGAACCCATTATAATTTGGGGATCAAGGTACTCAACATCTGTTTTGACTTGAATTCTGTGTTGAATGAAGGTCCTCTCCCAGAAGCTTCTTTGATCTCAAGAGTTTGTTGATGTCACCCAAGGATTGTGGCCAGAGCACATTTTGCTTGCCACAAGTGTTCATCAGAGTGTAATACAAGAAACCACCACCTTTCATGAAGATGCCGTTCCTACACCTTTAAAGGTGGCTAGACCTAATTTACTAGTCTTGGGCAAGCATTGTGGCTGTTCAAAGTACTTCCGGAAGTTCCTCTTCAGTCCTGCTTCTCATGCCAGATATTTATCTATGTTAGTTTGCTGCAATAAAGCTAAACAGAGAGTCCTGTGGCATCTTAAATACTAATAAAATCTATTCCCATATAGTGAGAATCCACTCACTGCATCTGAAGAAATGAAACCTCCAGGAACACTTATGATGGAATATATAGTTAGTTTTCAAGGTGCTGGAAGACATCTGTTTATTAATCCTGCTTCTAGTGAGATTTTGGTACAGAAACTACCTTGTTCCCCTTGTGAGGAAACTTCTTTGGAAGAAAGAATAGGAAGACTTGATCCTGCTAGTTCTTCTCCTTGACTTCTCAATGTTCCTGGGACCACCTTTCTTGGGACTACTTGGGATGGTACCCACTCTGCAATGGTTCCCTACACGGTTGGTAGATAGCAGAAGGTGATCTACAAGATTTGTACCCCATCCCATGGAATTATTCTATCCTGTGCAATATGACCACACTAATGTTCCTGTTTGTATCATAGAAATGAAGGTCTGAAAAGATTCTGATGACTAGCTAGTCTAATGCTAAATATGTTCCTAAATATGTTCCTGCAAATACTAACTTGCATTCACATCAGAAGAGGTCCTCTATAAACTAACTCTATAATCCAGATTACATACAGCATAAAAGGATAAATGTCTTATTCCAATTATATCTTTGTGATTCAAAAAACACTAAAGCAATTACACTAAAGAGCCACACTATAGCATATAATATTTCACGGGATGACTTCCTAATACCCAGCTGGAATTATAAATTGTGTTTCTATGGCTGGAGTGGTAGTAGTAGTGCTGCCCTGTTTGATTGCACAAGGCAGCTGATTTAGTTGTGAAAGCAGCTATGGTAAAATAGACAGAAACTAGACATCATTGAGCTGTAGGGAAATTAACATAAACAGGTAATTATTTTTGGATCACAGATCTGTAAATTCCACATGTACCCTCTCTGGTTAAACAATACACACAGAAGGGCTTTACATAATATTCACATTAAGGGCATGATTTTAATAACTTTAGAGAGGACTCAAGGGTCAGGTTTAAGCATCTTGTATAATCTGATTATGTAGATCCATTTCAGTCTGGGTTCCCAATTAGCAGGAAGTCACAAGACATGATAATAGAAAACATCTTGAAATTCTTGATAAACAAGTCCTTAATAAGTAATTTTTGATAAATTAGTTTTTAATAAGTGAAACCAGTCCTTAATAAGTGAACATAATTCTTGATAAACCAGTTCTTAATAAGTTAAAGTAACTGATGTGTGTTGGGGTGTGGTGTTGGAGGAACTTGTATCAGAATTGCTGTGCTAAGGGAAGTTTTCTTCCTAAAGGGGAAGGGATGCAGTTAATATTTTTCATACTAAGCAAAATTCTGATTCCTTGCATAAGAAACAACCTAGGTAGTCTGCAAAACTAAGCCAGAGTATGCAAGGCAGAACATGCTGTTATGAGAAATGTTGTATGTAATGAGGGATGCAGTTAATGCAAGATGGAGATATTCCAAGAATCTGATATAATAGTCATCTTGAGGTCAGAGTGAACATGGCACATCATGAGATGATGTGTGCCAGGAACAATTGTGCCATTGGCCTCCATAGAAGTTTTAAAAAATAGGAGTGTAGGGGTTTTCTTTAGGGTTGCCAAATTCCAGGTAGAATCTAGAGACCTCCTGAAATTATTACTCTCTCAGTTCCCCTAGAGATAATGGCTACTTTGAATAGTTGACTCTATGGCATTATATTTTGCTGAGGCCACTCTCCTTCTGAAACCTTGCCCTCCCCAGGGTTCATAACTCCTCTCCCCAAATTGCCAAGAATGTCCTAGCCTGGAGCTGGCAACCCTATTTTTATTCCTGAGGACAGGATGCTAGATGCTAGAATACTCTATGGAGGATATTATTCTCCTGCAGAGAACACGGTTCTTTGGAATCTTGGATATCCCAGGTATTTGTTTTAAAAACAATACAGATTTCTCAACCCTAACAGTCCTGTTAAATTGCCTATTCTTAATGTGTTTTATTCTTGCAGCTCAGCTACGTTGCCTATAACCTTCAAGTGCTTGTTAGAGAATAACCATGTGGATAGGAGGATTGCCAGATTTGTGCTTCCGGTGGGGGCCACTATTAATATGGATGGAACTGCCCTTTATGAAGCAGTAGCAGCTATTTTCATTGCTCAAGTTAATAATTATGAGCTGGACTTTGGTCAGATCATCACTATCAGGTAAAAAAACAACAATTTGATCCAATAAATGTGGGACGTTTTTCTGTCATTATAATACTGGACATACGAGACTCATACTTTAAGCTATGATCAATAAACGTGTTCAATAAATCAATAAATGTGTTCAGAAATTAGTATTTTAACTAAGTTTAAGAAAGGACAATTACTTATAAGGAGGGAAAGTTCTTATAGATACATGGCGGCAGCTATGCCAGGCCGCTGCCGGAGCATTGCAGAGGAGCAGCTTGCTCCACTGTTTATTGTATCTCCATTGGGGACACATTCCAGCAGTGCAAGCTGGTGCACTGCTTTCTGCATCCCCCCAGGGAATGCAGCTGCAGTGAAACAGTTCCACTGTGCAGGGTACAGCAGTGTGTGTATGCCATTCACACCCAAAGCAGCCAGTGCCATGGTGCAGGGGGAGGGAAGGGGAGGAGAGGGGTGGCACAGAACCCGGCGATTGCCCGCAGGCAGCGGCACCGGCGCCACCCCTCCCCCCCACGGCCTGGCACTGGCTGCTTCGGGCACAAATGGCTGCTTTGGCGGCCAAAGCACCGAACCCTACTGTCTTCTTGGTGTTTTGAATCTTCTTTTATGCCGTACATATTTTTTATTCTACATTAGTTTGGTCTTGAATCCTGAATGAACTTTTCCCAAATGAACCCATAAACCACTACCTCCAATTCGAAAGCATTTCCCCATAATGCCAGATATCTGTGGCTATTACAGGAAAACACTCTTCAGATGCTCTGAGGCATGCTCTTTGTTTTATGTCACAAATTTCAGGTTAAGTCTTGGCATTCAACAAGTTCTGGCAGACTGGGGAGAGCTGTTTCATTCAGTTGGTTTCCAGAAAAGCTGTGGTAGATTTCCCTTCCCCCTCTCAAATAATGAAACATATAAATCCCTGATATATTATTGGTAGATCAGTCACGTTGCTGTTCTGCCACAGCTGAAGAAATCAGCTTTATGTGGGAATGTATTTATAATGTGCATTTTCAATTCTGACGCATGCTAGGATTTACTGCCAAAAGCAGGGAAATCTCTGCACTTAGTTTTGATGCAATTATTTGTCTTGTTCTATACTGCCCAGTATATTATGTCTCCCTCCCCAAATGCCCACCAAATGCACCTCAACAATCATATCTGGCAGCCAACTTGGGTAAACCAGAACAAAGGCCTAGTGCACTGAATTCAGCTTTGTGGATACAAGTTATGCAACCTGTGCTAAAGGTCTGTTTAAGAAGTCAGGAACTGAATTCTCTTTTGCAACAACTGCAAAACAATCTACTCAGATGTCTACTCTACAAGGCTCACTGAGAGGTTTGGAACAGCAACAAAAGTTAAACATTTCCACAGAGCTATGGTTGAGGCCTCAGAATAACATCTGCAAACTTTGCTGGCCTCCCTTTCCAAATTAACCTAATCAATCTCCAACTTGGGGAATATCTCTTGCCATCATCCCCCATCCTCTTTATTTTCTTCTTCTTAAGGATGCAGAGCTGGATAAATCAGTTTTAAATTTTAGATTTTTAAATCTGTATGTTTCTTTAAAATTTTAATCCTTCCTGAGCCTCCAGAGAAGTGCAATAATATATAAATAAATAAAATCTTCTAGTCTGGCCAATTAATAAAATTCAGCATGCATCACAAATATTTTGAATGAATTCAAAGCTGAATTCTGTGTGTGATGGCAGATACATACAAGCAGCTCAGTATGAGCTAGGAACCAGAATGCACAGACTTGTTCTCCAATTCTCCTGCATTCATATCTGTTTAATTCCAGACTTCTCTGTGAAATCTTAAATGTCTTTCTGCTTGTTTTATAAAAGCATCACAGCGACAGCTGCCAGTATAGGTGCCGCTGGAATCCCACAAGCTGGTCTTGTAACCATGGTCATCGTCCTGACATCAGTGGGACTGCCTACAGATGACATCACTCTAATAATTGCTGTTGACTGGGCATTGTAAGTGACTAGAAGTGACTTGGGCTTTCCTTTTATCTCTAAGTCCAGATGGTTTGTATCATCATGGGACAGTTCAATTTATAGGCACCTACAGCACACCGTGAGTTGAAGGAGGGAGCAGTAGGCTTGGTCATGAAAGCCATAGCCCACCACTCCACAGCTTGGGTCTGACTCAGGCCACAACTTCATCTAGTTCAGGACATAGTTAAAAATTAAATGCCCCCAGAAGGCTCATGAGCACAGTGTGATAGAGACAGTCTATAACAAAATGAACATGACAATGTCGTTTACTTGAAGGTATCCAAGGTTGGTATCATTTGTTTATTTTTCACCAAATGTTCCCTTGATCACAGTCTGTGGGGTTTAAAATCTTTAATCCGCTCCTGCGGAGCAGATTAAATAAAAGAATAAAAGAATAAGGGCTGTTGGGGAGGAGTTAGGGCGGGCTCTGTCCGGGATAAAAACTTGGAGGAGCGAATCAGGAGCCATGAAGCGGCTCCTGATTCGCTCCTCCGAGTGGCACTCCAGGGCCATCGCGCCTCCCTATTTTATACTTGGCCCATCTCCCGAACGCTGTGCCACAGACTCCAGTCCTCTTGAGCCACCATCCTGCCCGGATGGCCGTCAGGGAGGAGGCTCGCCCCACTTCTCTGGGCTCGGGGAAAATCGCTTTCCCTCCGCCCAGCGAATGCCCTTCTCCGCCTACGGACCACAATTGTGGTCCGCCTGACCGGATGCCGCCGACCACACCCTTCCCACCCGCACCCCGGACCGCCCTCCCTGCCCGCCACACCTGAGCCCCAACATCCATCCACGGCTGCCGCCGCCCGCACACTTCCCCCCCCTCCACTTGCGCCTCACTGCTTGCCCGCCTTTCCCCGGCCTTCCCCGCCGCCGCCGCCGCCACCACCACCACGGCCTGACCTCCTAAGCCCTCCTCTCCAACACGTTTGCCGCCGCTGCGGCCAGCCCTCCAACATGGCCGCGGAGACAACGAGCCCGCCGACGAGCAGCTGCCCGCGCTCCAACATTGCCACCGACACACAGAGGCCGACGATGAGCCGACGATGAGCCTCCAAAATGGCTGCAGATACTAAGAATCCGCCGACAAGCCGCCGCCCGCGCTCCAACTTCACCGCCGATATCACGAGACCACCGAGGAACCACCGCAGGAGCCCACGGCCTCCCTTCTCACCTCCTCTTGCTGCCCGCCGCCACGACAAGGACGCCGCTGAGCCACCGCCCGCCCTCCAAAATGGCCACTCTCACAGGTAAGCTTCCTTGCCTCACGCTGCCCTCGCCTCTTCCTCGCTCTGCCCCCGGGACCCCTGCCATAGTGTGCACCGCAGCCGATGCGGCACATTTGCCACCCCTCTCCCTTTCTACCCACTCGGTGGCCCCGTCGCGCACGCAGGGTACAGGGGCGCTTCCAGGGACCCCTGCCCGCACCCCCTGGAAAGGCGGAGCGCCTGCTAGCGCCCATTGTATTTTCGCTACAATGGGCTTTATTCCTAGTAAACCCATAAGTCCAGAAAAGGAGAAGGGCAGGCTGGAGTTGTGGGGAACTGCTGGAGTCTTCTGTTCTGATGCAGCCCTTTGCATTTTAAATATGCATGTGTTTTTTGACAAATAAAGAACAGATATATAAAGCATCAAGAAACTTAGTGGTACAAGCCGTTCCAGTCATATCATGACACAGACATTTTCTACTGTTCATCCCCAGATTCTTAATACAAAGGCATATTGCTTCTAAATGCAGTCCTATCAGCTATGAACATGAAGGTGAAATCTCCATAACAGACAGATTGGAAAGGACATTGCATATTAAAAGTACTGTTTTAAAATTACTGCTACTAATAATCTTCACCCAGAATTAATTTACAGTATTTGCGGGCGTATAAGACTACTTTTCCCCCTGAAAAACATGCCTCCAAGTGGGGGGGTTGTCTTAAATGCCGGGTGCATTTTAGTTGAGATAGACATAGCTGCCCATAGTGGCCCATAGTACTGTATGTACTGTATTTTGAGTGGAAATGTTGGGGGGTCGTCTTATACGCCCAGTCGTCTTATACACCGGCAAATGGTATTATGAAAATAGCACTTGTCCTTCTTACTGTGCAAGACATGAACCAACCTATTCAATCTTACTTTGTATCTCTTATTGAGTAAATGCTAATTTTCAAAGGTAGTTGGTTGGCATCCATTTTGTATTAGCAGTACACATTGTAACTTGTTTAAACCAGATAACGAAGCATATTGGCTGGGCAAGTCTGTCCCATGATGCTATTTCTTCATGTATCTCATAAAAGTTTACTGCACTATAATATTTGGTTATTTTTGCATCTCTTAGTGGAACATTGGCTCAGGTTGGTACATTGCCATAGCGTGCTAGATTTGCGTATGTTGCTGGAACAATGCCACAAGGTGTACACTAGCCTTAGAGACTAAAATAGTCTCTGAAAAGGAGACAGCGGTGGAGATAAAAAAATACAATAACAAAATCAGGCACACAGTTTTGCTATGTAAAAAGCTGTTCAAGTTCTCAGGCTTTCTGTGTGTTACAATGTTTCTCCTTTGCTTTATATTGCTTCCTATTAATTTTCAGAATTGAGTATATCCTAGTCAGACTCCTGGCTGTATTCTTGAACAGATTCTTAATTATCAATTTGGGGGGCTTTAATTACAGTTATTCTCATTGCAATCAAAGTAACAATAGATCATTCATTCTTATTTTGTTTTGTTATAAATTATCAGCATGAAAAGTTGCTGTGGCTGGAAAGAGAAAAGGAGTAATTAACGTAACAAGCCATTTTCCAGTGTGTTGAAAATGCAGGAGAAATGTGACTGAGTGTAGTAACTGTGGGAAACAGAAGTGGTAGGTCAAGGGAAATTTAGCCTGCTCCAACTTTTCTGGTTGAAATCACTCTCTGTCAACAGCACCTATTCAGCAACAAGCAGCATTTGAAGATATAAATCTACCACCATTACACCCAGTTCTGTCACAATTGCCTCCTACCAAGTTTCAGTGCTACAATTACAAGTTAGTTGAGGCAGGAGTTTGTAATTGTTTTGTTTCTGCTGTTGAATGAAGTAGCATGTACAATGATGACAAAATAATAATAGAAATGACAACAACATACGGTTGAATCCAGCCTAAACTGGCAATTTCCATTGATACCCCTTCCTGCTGTACACCATCCTCATGCCATTCCTCAGATTCCCCCAGTCCCCCAAGAGGAGCATTTCATGATGATCGGTGAGTTGCAGTGGCAAGGTGAAGTTTAAAAGTTTCATTCTAGTGAAGGAAATGATAGCCTGAATCCAATCTATGTTGTTGTTATGTGCGAAGTCGTGTCCGACCCATCGCGACCCCATGGACAATGATCCTCCAGGCCTTCCTGTCCTCTACCATTCCCTGGAGTCCTTTTAAGTTTGCACCTACTGCTTCAGTGACTCCATCCATCCACCTCATTCTCTGTCGTCCCCTTCTTCTTTTGCCCTCGATCACTCCCAGCATTAGGCTCTTCTCCAGGGAGTCCTTCCTTCTCATGAGGTGGCCAAAGTATTTGAGTTTCATCTTCAGGATCTGGCCTTCTAAAGAGCAGTCAGGGCTGATCTCCTCTAGGACTGACCGGTTTGTTCGCCTTGCAGTCCAAGGGACTCGCAAGAGTCTTCTCCAGCACCAGAGTTCAAAAGCCTCAATTCTTTGACGCTCGGCCTTCCTTATGGTCCAACTTTCGCAGCCATACATTGCAACTGGGAATACCATAGCTTTGACTAAACGCACTTTTGTTGGTAGGGTGATGTCTCTGCTTTTTAGGATGCTGTCTAGATTTGCCATAGCTTTCCTCCCTAGGAGCAAGCGTCTTTTAATTTCTTTGCTGCAGTCCCCATCTGCAGTGATCTTGGAGCCGAGGAAAATGAAATCTGTCACTATCTCCATTTCTTCCCCATCTATTTGCCAGGAATTGAGAGGGCCGGCTGCCATGATCTTTGCTTTCTTGATGTTGAGTTTCAAGCCAACTTTTGCACTCTCCTCCTTCACCTGCATCAACAGGCTCTTTAGTTCCTCTTCACTTTCTGCCATTAGAGTGGTATCGTCTGCATATCTGAGGTTGTTGATATTTCTCCCTGCAATCTTGATCCCAATTTGTGACTCCTCTAATCCCGCCTTTCTCATGATGTGCTCCGCATACAAGTTAAATAGGCAAGGCGACAGTATACAGCCTTGCCGAACTCCTTTCTCAATTTTGAACCAATCCGTGATTCCATGTTCAGTTCTCACTGTTGCTTCTTGACCTGCATATAAATTTCTCAAGAGACAAATAAGATGCTCTGGTATTCCCATCTCTTTAAGAACTTGCCACAATTTGTTGTGCTCCACACAATCAAAGGCTTTAGCATAGTCAATGAAGCAGAAGTAGATGTTCTTCTGGAACTCCCTAGCTTTTTCCATGATCCAGCGTATGTTGGCAATTTGATCTCTAGTTCCTCTACCTCTTCGAAATCCTGCCTGTACTTCTGGAAGTTCTCAGTCCACATATTGCTGGAGCCTAGCTTGTAGGATTTTGAGCATAACTTTGCTAGCATGAGAAATGAGTGCAATGGTGCGGTAGTTTGAACATTCTTTGGCATTGCCCTTCTTTGGGATTGGAATGTAAACTGACCTTTTCCAATCCTGTGGCCATTGCTGAGTTTTCCAAATTTGCTGGCATATTGAGTGTAGCACTTTTACTGCATCGTCCTTTAAGATTTTGAATAGTTCAACTGGAATGCTGTCACCACCACTAGCTTTATTGTTGCTCAGACTTCCTAAGGCCCATTTGACTTCACATTCCAGGATGTCTGGCTCCAGGTCAGTAACTACCCCACTGTGGTCATCAGGGATGTTAAGCTTGCTCTTGTATAGTTCTTCTGTATAATTTTGCCACCTTTGCTTAATCTCTTCTGCTTCTGTGAGGTCCCTACCATTTTGGTCCCTTATCATACCCATCTTTGCATGAAACGTTCTCTTCATATCTCCAATTTTCTTGAAAAGATCTCTGGTCCTCCCCATTCTATTGTTTTCTTCTATTTGTTTGCACTGTTCATTTAAGAAGGCATTCTTATCTCTTCTAGCTTTTCTCTGGAATTCTGCATTCAATTGGGTGTATCTTTCTCTTTCTCCCTTGCCTTTCACTTCCCTTCTCTCCTTAGCTATTTGTAAAGCTTCCTCAGACAGCCATTTTGATTTCTTGCATTTCTTTTTCTTTGGGATGGTTTTAGTTGCTACCTCTTGTACAATGTCGCGAACCTCCGTCCATAGTTCTTCAGGCACTCTGTCTATCAGATCTAATTCCTTAAATCTATTTGTCACCTCTACTGTATATTCGTCGGGGATATGATTTAGTTCGTACCTGAGTGGCCTAGTGCTTTTCCCTACTTTCTTCAATTTAAGCCTAAATTTTGCAACAAGAAGCTCATGATCTGAACCACAATCAGCTCCTGGTCTTGTTTTTATTGCCTGTATAGAACTTTTCCATCTTTGGCTGCAGAGTACATAGTCAATCTGATTTCTGTGTTGACCGTCTGGTGATGTCCATGTGTAGAGTCGTCTCTTGGGTTGTTGGAAAAGAGTGTTTGCTATGACCATTGTATTCTCTTGACAAAATTCTACCAGCCTGTGCCCTGCTTCATTTTGTACTCCAAGGCCAAACTTGCCTGTTATCCCAGTTATCTTTTGGCTTCCTACTTTAGCATTCCAATGCCCCATGATGATAAGCACATCATTTTTTGGCGTTGCTTCTAGAAGGTGTTGTAGGGCTTCATAGAACTGATCAACTTCATCCTCTTCAGCAGCAGTGGTTGGGGCATAGACCTGGATCACTGTGATGTTGAATGGTTTGCCTTGGATTCGAACTGAGATCATTCTGTCATTTTGGGGATTGTATCCCAAGACTGCTTTTCCTACTCTCTTATTGATTATGAAGGCTACTCCATTTCTTCTGCGAGATTCTTGTCCACAGTAGTATACCTGATGGTCATCTGAATTAAATTCACCCATTCCTGTCCATTTTAGTTCACTGATTCCTAAAATGTCGATGTTCAGTCTTCTCATTTCTTCTTTAACCACGTCCAGCTTGCCTTGATTCATGGATCTGACGTTCCAGGTTCCTATGGAATAAAAATCTTGAATCCAATCTATAGGCTCCAACTAAGCATCATCTACCTGTGCTCCTGATCTAGTCCTTGTGTGAGATAAAGCAGAAGTGCAGTAAACAAGCAAGTAGATAATTTGGGTAAATGTATTCCACCTCACCACATCTGATTTTTTTTCTTTTTTGCCGTGTACAGTGATAGGTAATAAAAGGAGGCAGATAATATAGATCATATCATTATAGAATTGGAAGGGATCAAACAGGCGATCCTGCTCAGTGCAGAATCAGCTTAAAACAGGGGTGGCCAAACTGTGGCTCTTCAGATGTGTGTGGACTACAATTACCATGAGTTCCTACTGGCACTATGCTGGCAAGGGCTCCTGATAATTGTAGTCCAAGGACGCCTGGAGAGCCACAATTTGGGTACCCCTGGCCTAAAAGAATCCATTATAAGTATCTGTTCAGCCATTGCTTTTAAAGACCACCAATGAGGAGGAGCTTACCACCTTCTTAGGACATCAATTGCTGAACTACTCTGACTGTGAAAAGAAAACATTTCCTGATATCTAGCCAGTACCAGAAAGGCTCAGAAGGCCAGCTCTTATTAACATCCTTTACTTTACTCTCCAGGTGGATATTGTATATAGATATTACTGTCAGTTAATTAGTGTGAACTCTTACCTTAAATAATTGTTATTGCTCTGTACCTTTTAACTGATATCACATACTTTTCAAATCTTTTGAAAAAACAACTATTTAATATCTAACTATACGTAATATTCATATTTGGGGAAAACTATAAAGAAAGTATGCAAGCTGAAATGGACTCGGGGGATTGGTAGAGAACAAGAAGGCCTGGAGGATCATTATCCATGGGGTCATGATGGGTCGGACACAACTTTGCACCTAACTGACTGACTGACTGACTAATAAGAAAGTAAATGTATATAAATGACTGTATGGTAAGTGCTGTGTACTTACACAATACATACTCTGCATAGATTCTTCCACCAATCAAAAGTGACACCTTTTACCAATCTGTAACAATATCTAAAGCTGCTTACTTATGCTATACTTTAAAGAAAAGTACTTTAAAACATCTAATGTTACGGCAAATTGCTGTTATTCTTAATTAGCTTTGAAATTCATAATGGGAAGTTTATCTTTATTCATATACATCCACACACACTTAACAGCATATGAAAACCTTTTGGGTTCAACTCAACTTCATTCTCTATTAAGATAAAAAGCTAAAATCTGGACAATGCTGCTCTTGGACCCTCACTTGCTTTTCTAAGCCAAACATCTGGATGTTCCTGGATTTCAGCTTTATGACCCACGTCAATATATTAACCAATGTGATTGACTTTTCAGATGTGCTTGTTTGCACTGGAAAAATGAGGAAATCACATGATGAATTTCAGATTTAATGTTGCATTGCCAAGATGAACTTGATTTAGCTTCAAATATAGTACTAAAAGTAGTTCCATCTAATACATCTGCCCTTTCCCCTCAATTTTTTATGTTCTTGAAATCAGCTTAAAAACTGCATTTTGCAAATGTTTCCCTTTTCTATGTCATCTTCTGAAAAACTGAGAAGTCAGAATGAAACAGATTTTAGCAGGCTATGCATAAAGGAAAAGGGGTCATGAGAGAAAATTAATTGTTACTAAAAGCTAATGTGACAGCAATGGAGAGATGGAGAGAAACACAACTTCATAGTATTTTCAAACATACAGATGTTTATCTTCCAGCAATTCATTCCTTTCCTTCAGTCTATGCAGTCCTTGCCTCTCTATCCATCAGCAGCAAATGTCCGCAGTCTGTTTCTTTTCCAACTGGAATGAAAATGTTGTGTTTTCTACTCTGCATCTGGACATGCTTAATGGCTCCCCATGCGAATATTTCTTTTAAAAAAATGGCCTATATAAAGTACATTTCCCTTCCTTGTTCTCCTGTTTTTGTCTTTACAGTATGTTCCAGTTTTATTTTTAATACTTGGCTCAAGATTTGCTTCCTTTATTATTTGCAAAATATTCTTAATATTTCTGGACTGGTAGAATAAGAAGATTCTTCCTTTATTTTCAAATCCCCTAAAATTTTGCTGGATTTCACACGTCATACAATTAGCTCCAGATGAACCCGTGAAGTTGCTGGTTGCCAGCAAAATGAAATCAGGAGACCAGAAGCACGTGGCCAGTTGGAGAGCTGGGTTGGATTAGTGGGTCTCCAGAATGAATGTGGCTATTTCTTTAAATATTCATATTGTTTTTGTCTAGCAAAGTTAGCCAAAACATCTTACAAGTAGCATTAATAAAAAATACCAGTCACAAAAAACTAATATGTAATAATCTTAAAAAACCAAAACAAAACCCCTAAGCAGAATAAAACTGAATAAAGTTACTAGGGAATCAAAACAAGGAGCCAAATTATCTACTTAAGGTTAAAATAGGGAATCCGGTTAACATCAGCAGAATTAAAATAGGGAGAAAAATTAATTATATTAAATTTTAAAACCCTCTTAAACAAATCTATATTTGCCAGAATACTAACAAAGACGGTATCAACGTGCAGGAAAGAAAATTCCACAATCAAGGCCACCACCTTTAGACTCAATGTGACACCAATTGCCAAACCTCTGATAGCAGTGGGAAACAGGAAGCCCAACTGCATTGAAAGGAACTGTGGTCACAACTTCTTGGATGGGTGACCACCAAGGACAGCCAGGGTTAGTATGGAGAGGAAGGCAATCACAAACCACTTCTGCTCTTCTCTTGCCTTGAAAACCTCATGCAGGGAGCCAGTTGATTATGACTTGACAACACTTAATTCGTATTGATTGTTCACTTCTGAATAAGCATATATGATATTAGATTGCACGAAAACAAACCTCTGCATGTTACTGCTTTGTTTGACAGGGACAGGTTCCGAACCATGATCAATGTATTGGGGGATGCCCTTGCTGCTGGAATAATGGCTCACATCTGCAGAAAAGAATTCACCAAGGATGGGTCTGAGGTAGGACCAAACCGACAAGATAATTTTGATAAGTCACTGTGTGACTAACTTCTGTGTAAACATGGAAGCAAGGGAGGGGCACACCCGGAGAGGGGGCGAGGTTCCCAGCTCATTGCCCTGGATGCTGTCCCTCCTTCATCAGCTCTCCATGCAATAATGGCAACAGTGCTAGCAACACCTGACCTGACAGTGGGCTATCTGGCTCCTGCTTGGGAGCAGGAAGAGAGGCGTTTTCAAAGCAATTGAATCCTCGTAGCCACCTAACCAGAGGAGGAATTAAGGAGCATCAACAGGGTGCACTTATTTAACTTTGTTAAGGGTGTTAAGAGAGGAATTCCCAATCCCAGATGGGTTGGTTTGACCCCACACAGTGGCAATTTACAAGTTCTTTCTCATGCCTGGAGGGCACCCTGCTCATGTGACTTCCAGAACTGAGTCCCAACCTGTTAGAAGCCTGAGTCCTGCTGTGTTTTAAAACCGTGGAGGGGATATAGAAGCTTTTCTATTGGCCCTGAATGGTGGATATTCTACCAATAGAAAAAAGGCAGTATTGTTGCTGGGAAGATCCTATTGGTCAAATATCTCCCACTCAAGACCAATCACCTCCTTTTTAAAGAAGTGAGTAACTAGCCAGTGCACCTGGTGTTTTATATAGTGCTCTTATGAAGTTATGATGATTATGGTATATGATGATGATGACAATGATGGTTTGTTTGTTTGTTTATCACATTTGTATACCACCCTCCCCTGAGGTTCAGGGCAGTTCACATGAAACATAAAGGAACTATACATCAAACTCAGTTTTTTACATCGAATAGAAACAGCAGCAATGGTAATGACAATAACAACAACAGAAGAATAACAGTTCAACAGAACAACAATCAAACAGGTCCATGGTTCGAGTCAGGTGCATGTATTCCTGGGAGGGAGGTTCAGGGGCCTAATGGGTATTGTTGGTCCTGCTCAACCTCAATCAAATGCCTGACAGAAGAGTTCCCATTTGCAGGCCCTGTGGAACTGTTTTCGTTCCATTTGGACCCTGATCTCCTCTGGGAGCTCGTTCCACCAGGTGGAAGTCAGGATAGAGAGGGCTCAAAAATGGTATTTTGGAACGGTGGCATGTAAGAGAGATATTTGGATTGCCACACTTTTATCTAAATTATAACACCATTATCTGTATCTTGCTGATTTGTTTATAGATGCCTTTGATCTGTGAAACAAAGCCTATCAGCATCCACCAGATCATGGCTTACCAAAGAAATGGCTGTGTGAAGGGCATGAATGAGATCCGTGGTCCAGCATCAGCAAAAACCTTCCAGCATCACATACCTGTTCAAGTGGAGCAAGAAGAAAACCACATAGATAACCACACAGAGAAATCCCGCAGTAAAGACCACTGCACTATTGAAATCAATGAACTAGAAACAAATGTGTAACTGCTAAATTTGGTGGTATCTGAAACCCAATAATACCCAATTACCTCACAGCTGACGGTAGGGACAGTATTCTGCCTTGAGTGAAAAGCATAGAATGACTGTCGTGAGTGCACTAAAGTTATGAGGCCAGCTGTGAACATCTGTGAAGACTGACAGTTTCAAAGGGTGTGGCTTTTTCAATGGGCTGGGTGATTTTAGCACAAAGGAACTTAATAAATGGACAACTTTAATCTTATTTTGGGCAACTGATATGATTCCAAAAGCGTATTTAATACTTTTGTGGAGGTAAAAAGTCTGTTCCTGTTAAAGTGGCTCCTAACAGCTCTCCCTCTCTCACACCCACTAATCTTGAAGTCTACAGCATTCAGTAATGTCTTTTGTTTCCCTAACCAAAGAGACGTGTCATGCTTAGTTCCAGAATGATCTATGGAAATCGCACTGATCTTTTAGCATCAAGGAACAAATCTTTTTACATTTAACCAGTGTGGCAACAAGCTGAAAAGGACAGGCCAGGATATCATTTCGTGTTTGTAAGATTGTATTGTTATAAACCTTGCAAAATAAAAATAGTTGCAGCATAACAAATCACGGACCACACTCTCCCTCATTCTAACCCACATTGAAATATTGTTTTCTGTGTATCTAATAGGCCCATTTCATTGCAACATGCATTTCCGTAGTTGCATTTTAATTGTCCTTCTCCTGTATCTCCATTGACTGCAATGACGATGGAGCATCGATGAGACATGACAGGGATTTTGAAACAGTGGTTTGTTATTTGGCAATTTTTTTTTTTTGCTTGCAAGGGTTATAATGTGCATGATGCAAATTATATTTCTTTTTGAAACAATAGGGTTTTTTTTATTAATTTAAGACTTTATTATTACCAGGACAGTCTCATTCTTGAAACTCTCGAAAAGTCAGTTTGTTAAGCTGCAATCCCAAAAGATCCCAACAAGCAAATGTCAGTTTGCCTTCCAAGTGCCAGATGCATGCTGCTGCTTTTTCTTTTTTCCTTCAATCCTTTTTTTAAAAATCTAGCTCCACAAGTGTTAGTATTCCGAGTGTCTGGACTGTGGGAGCCCAAACACAAAAGAACTGGTGCTAAAGAAGAGTACGCAATGTTCTCTCATCTGTATAGATTATATATGAAGCCATTTATGTCCCAGATCTCTTGACTAATATAGACCTTATGGACAGAAAGAAGATGAAACGTGTATGAAGATGGCCCAGTAATATTGTAATGTTATTCTCAGTTCCATCATAATATTTTTATGAGCACCTTTCAATTTGCTCCTCTGAATGCATAATCATGCTTTTCTCCCCCTAGCTAGACTTGCTTCAGTCCCAAGTGTACAGCCATGCATTCCTTTGCTTCTATATGGAAATGACATATATTTGACAGTGGAACGCTTTGAGGAATAAGGGAGCAGTGCTGTGGCTATTGAATGGACAGTGCCAATTTCAGTGTCATAAATTGGATTTGATGGAGTATGATTAGAATATCTTCAATCATTGTGCTAAAGAGAGTTCATTCTAACCTGAAAGCCAGAATATATGCAAACTTAGGCCCTAACTAGATGAGATTTTAGTTGATCTGCAAAGGGAGCTACTCATCTGTTTAAAAGTAAAAATAGCAGTCAAACGCAGTCCCCCTAATTCAGCCTGCGACTTAATTTGGTGGTGGTGGGGGATTCTGTTCCAGCCCTGCCTGGTTCTGACAGTCAGATTTGACCCTTGTCCATGTCTATAGACAAACATGCAGAAGAAGAATGACAATCCAAAGAGTTCACCGTATGGCTGCTATTTCATATTTAAAAGGTTGTGTGGGGAGATGATCAAGTATCTTATCTAGTTAAACACTTAGACCAAGGAAGTCTAGTTTCAGATTATATTCAGCCATAAAGCTCACCGGGGAACTTGGGCCAATTGCTATCTCGAAGCCTACCACCTCACAGAGTTGTTGTGATGGTTAAATGGTAAGGGGCACAGAACTATGTTCATCACAAAGCTCCTCAGAGGAAAGTAAAGATTAAACTGCAATAAATAAACCAACATTATGGCAGGTGTAAGTTTATGACAAGATATAGTTACATGACAAACTATTTTAAAAGCAAAATCTCAAAAGTACAGGATCCTTTTGCCTTCGAATGTCCTACATGCAGAAATGTTATGTGGTAGTGTTCAGTGTTACTCTGAACATTGCTTGGCAAGCAGTGATTTAAGGTTGGATTCCAAATCCATATATCTCCTATGCTGCAGGCTTCTGAAGAAGTGGCCACTAGGAACTTAACTTCTCTTGGGACTGGAAGCTACCTTCCTTTTCAGTGCCTGCTTTGGAGAAAAGATGTCTTTCATAGCAGATGGCTTCTTCTTCAGTCTGAGCTTGGTTTCACAGTTGATTGACTATGTCTCAGCACACTCCCATCTCTTGCCTCATCCTTTCTCTTTCCCTGAAGTTTTACTTTCCCAGATTACTTGCTACACTGGCAGTCTGGGTATGTTTCACCCCTGCCTTATTCTTTCATTATAGATAGGGAGTAATTTTTATGTCCTATATTGTGCTACCCTATGCAAGTTTGCTCTAAAATAATTTCCATTGCATTCAGTGAATTTAATCTCAAATAAGTGTGCATAGGATTGCACAAGTGGTCTAGTGAAAATGAGACACAGAGCCATTTGGAGGGGGGGGGAGTAAAGGATCTGACACTGTTTACACATCTGTGCCAGCCCTAAGATTTGACTTCTGTAGAAAGTTGCTGTGGATATTTGATTCTTGTTTTCTTTATCCCTGTCTTTCTGAGGGCTCTTTACCCACTCCCCTTTCTCCCCTCTCCCCTTTCTTCTCCCACCTCTTTGAGTTCTTATATTATAAAGCAGCTCTTCATGTATTACCAATGTTTTCAAATGGAAACTGTTTTTAATAAACATGTCGTCCTCTACTAGACTGAAGTGCTTTCTTATTTATTGTGTCATAGAGCTGAAATAAAATATTTTCATACTTTACACTAGTCAGTTTTTCAATTTTTGCCATTCTGTTTTTGTATAAGGAATTTCATAATTTGGTATTTGTACCTCCACATTTAAACATGAAGTGTTTGCCTCAGAATTCAAATGTGAATGTTCTAGATATATTGGCATCTTACTTGATGGCTTTATTTTATTCAATATGAAAATTCATAACAATTCAAATAGTAAATAGTACTGGATATTATCACACACGTCAGAGTACACAATTACATTTCAGCTATCAAATACTGCCAAATATTATCACATGCCACTAATCAATACTCTCATTATTTATAGACCAAGTGATCTCCAAACTGTTCTCCTGTAAATACTGAAAGGATTTACGCACCCTAAAAATAGTGAAATCCATACTTTTCATTGTCATTATATTTCAGCCCCTCCATATGATGTTGCCAACATGCAGCAGTAAATGGCCAGCTACATCCTCCATTTTAAAACCAAAAGTAGATTCACCAACTTATGTAGCTACTGGAGAGCAATCAGCAGGCCACCAGCAAAAAAATGTATGGAGGCGAAGACGCATTATCTCCACCTCCAATGTCCCACCCTCGCACCTGCTTCCCTCTTCCTTTTCCTGGGGATGGGAGTTTGTTTTTGTTTTTAAAGCAAATTGCCTGGAGCAACAAATAGGCATAAAAGTGTGCAGGCAAAGCCAAAAAAATTTTTCCCCCAAAGTTGTAGCACAAAGCGTGCCTTTCTAAGTCCCCCCCCCCCCCCGCAATCTGGAGGGAGATTCATTTTTAAAAGAAGCAAGACTCATGATTCCATAAGGGGTGGCAATAAAGAAGCACTGTGAATCTTTGTATAGATTAGATACATAGGCATTTCAACTATTGAATTTTAAAAAATAGTGGGCATCTCAGGTCCTTTAAATAGTGATCCCCAACCTGTGGGCTGCGGACCACATGTGGTCCTTTGACTAATTGGAGGTGGGCCCCGAAGGACGCCTTCTCCCCCCCCCTGCCCTTTACTTCATCCCCCTGGCCCTTTACAACACACTTCGGGTGTCATTGTCTCCCATCTCTCCCAGATGCACTCCCAGATCTCGTTGCAGAGAAACAAGCTCAAGGTTCCCATTGATTTGTCATTGTCATGAGTTAAAATTTCCATGAAAATAAAATGTTCCTTATGTTCATTGTTGTGGCGTGTCTGTATCTTATTTTGAAGGGATGTTTAAACATTACCATAGCGATCAGAGAGCGTTAGGGCAGTGGGTGAGAGTAGAGGAGTAAACTGCCCCCCCCACCGGGCCTCAGTAAAAGGCGTTGAGTGGTCCCCAGTGAGTGGTCCCCGGCACTGAGTGGTCCCCGGTGATAAAAAGGTTGGGGACCACTGCTTTGAAGCATAGAGAAAGGAGATTGGCTGCCTGGCTTGATTGACAGGTGTAAGAGAGTTGCGTAAAAACCGTGTCGCTCTCTTCCACCATTTCAAGCAGTCATGTGGAGGGGAAGAAGCGTGAAATGGCAGCAGAGAAGAGTGAGACATTGAAAGGTGAGGAGGGGGCAGGAGGCGTGATTATATTTAGTGTTAAGCCATTCGGCTGACATAACGCTATTTTTAACAATGTGCAGAAATGGAAGCTTATCGATAGGTTCTCAGTGCCAAGATCACTAATGGGGGCCAAAATATAATCTGCCTTAAAATACTGAGAAATGGTAAGTTTGAGAGCATACTTAGTGGTAATAGTGAGCCTCAGCATGGCTTACGGTTGCCAGGCAGTGACAGAGAGGGGGGGGGGAATTAAACAATGTGACTTCCAGCAAACAAACATACCATCATGTCACTGGTGTGATGTTGATGCAGTGTTCTCAGATTTGTTCAAAACTCTGTGGCTTTAACTGAATCTTATAGTGTTTCATCAATATCATGATAGTAATCTGGTGGTGTGTCATCAGCATGATGCCATTTTTAAAAACTTAAGAAAAATAAATTGAAATAATAATTTCCCTTGCAGGCAATTGAGGTCAAGCAGCAGTCGAGAGAAGGGCTGGAAAGTCCCCTCATAGTTACTGCTAAGTGTGGCAGTAAAGGTAATGGGGGAATACCACATGCATTCTAACTACAATAAAGTTTCCAGCTATTGACTGGAGTTATTGTGTTCTCACACAGTGTAATCCCAGGAGCTTCAAGGTGCATGAAGACATTGGAGAATGCCTTTGCACAATGCTACAATATCAGGTACATACCCAGAAGCAATGCTGTGGCATTGCACAACTCACAAATCTATCTCCTCTACTGTCCTCCCCTTTTTGCTTCCTTTGGAGCCAAAGAGCAGGAGGGGGAGGCTGCCTGCCATACCAGACACCTGGGATGAATCTGCACGGAGCTTTTATTCCAATCCCAGGTCGATTCAGTCCTTGCCATATCCACTGAATGTGATTTCCATTTCGATTTTGTCCAATTTAAATTTTCCCTCTGCAACAAGCATGATTGATCTGGAGTGACCCTACCTTTATCCTTCAATATCCTAGAGTGGATATAACCCTCAATATTTGAAGAATCAGATTGAGAAAGCATGCGGAGCTCTGCTGGTTTTGAATTTGGGGCTGAACTCCATGGTAGAGAAGCCCTGATTGGTTTCCAGGCTTAAAGGGGAAGCCCTAACTTTTCTCAGCAGAAGATCCAGAAACCTAAACTTCTTTCAGTAGAAATTTGCCTCTTGGGTTTTTTTCTTCCTTCTTTGCTTCTCCAATCCTCTCCTTCCCCCCTTCAAGAAAAGAAAGAAAGAGGCTCCTGCTGTGCTTGGCTCCCCCTTCCCCTTCTGAGCTTCCCTAACCACGTGCAAAACACTTTTCTTTTTCAACTAGATAAAAAGCCCATTTTATTTCGAAATAAGATGGGCGCTAGATGGCTTGGGGCGGGTCTGCGAGGCCGCAGAAGCATTTCTCCTGATTCCCCCCCCCCACCCGGTCTGGGGAAGGGTTCGGCGGGGCTGGGGTTTGAGTATGGAAAGTGGGCCTACCGTCTGTCTCACCTCATTGCTCGTGAGGTGGTGGTGGATCGCGGGCTGCTCCAAGGCGGGCGGCGACGTGGCTCGGCATGGTGGGTGTGAGGCATCGGCCGGCCGGTGAGTGTGCATCGGCTGGGTGGCAGAGTCGGAGTCCGCAGCGCCATTTTGGACGGCCGAAGTCTGTTGCTGCAGCAGTGGCGAAGCCAGAAGGTTGCGAGTTAGTGGCAGCCTTCTCCCGGCCACTCCAGCGGCCGGAAGAAGGCAGAGTTGGGCAGGTGTGCGGGTGGAAAGGAGCAGGGCCGCCGCGCCTGCTCCTTTCCCCACATCGAGGCGGAGGCAATGGCGGCCCAGGAGGCAATGGGGAGGCACGCTTCGCACGCCTCCCCATTGCCTCCTTGGTCCAGGGTTGACACTCGGAGGAACGAATCAGGAGCCGCGAAGCGGCTCCTGATTCGCTCCTTTGAGTTTTTATCCTGGACAGAGCCCGCCCTAACTCCTCCCCACCAGCCTTTACTGCTTTATTTAGTCTGCAGCGCCGGGCGGTTTAAAGATGGGGAAGGGGGTAGAGAGAGAAAGACCCAAGTTCAAATCAATCTGGATTCAGCAGGATCCACAACGGAATAAACAAAGTTAGTGCAGATTCAGCCCTAGTCTCTCTAGACTTTATACAAAGGTCATGGACACACACACACACATACACATACACACAAAGCCAAAAAATGTTTAAATAGGCATAGGATAAGTGCAACATTTTATTTTAAAAAATTGTAGTTCCTTATTGCATCATAAGAGCGTTCTGTGATTGCTCTCACATAATATAACCAAAAGCCTCCCCCCCCCTTCCTTGCATGCATTTGGTACCTGCAGTGGTTTAGCAATAGAGATAAAATAGCTGCCAGTCATCTTCTCTGCTCTGCCTGGGGGCTAGAGCAGTCTGAGGACAGTGTCTTTAGCAGATGCAAAAACAGGCAGGTAGGGGATCAGTATGAGATCTGGGTCACAGAGGCCTATATTGAGCTTAGAAAGCCAGGCCAGTGAACAGCATCCCCAGGTCTTTTAGGTTCAGGGGAAATGATATGGAGTTACCACAGGGGTATCCTCTGATGCACTTACATCACATCCAAAGTTTTTAATTATTATTTCAGCAATGATAATATTTCATTTATTGACCACTTTTCCCTGAAGGTTATAAAAAAGGCTCAGGAGGAAGGGCCAGATCTTCCCTCCCTGCCTCACATACCCCCCCCCCCCGAGTTACAAGCAAACTCAGTAATGTGAGAACTGAAATAAAAGTACTATAGATCATGCTTACAAATGTTTTTTTTATTGTAATTATTTTTTTATTTTCATAAAGATAGAAATATAGGATGCAACACGAGTTATTGATACAAAAAGCAGAAAATAAAATATAATCATCATTTGAAAATATACGACCCCACATTGACTCCACAGTGATATAAACTTTTGCCCAAAACTCTAAGAGCCATGAGTCTAAGAGCCATCCACATTTCCACTACATTAAAAAAAGGCCTGTTTAGATATACAAAAGAAAAGTTATTATTAATCAACTTACTTGAGAGATTGTAGACCTCACGCTAACTGCTTGATACAATCTAAGAGCTATCCTGGCAGATATTTCTAGGTTTAAGTTAGATGCTTAACATTAAACATTTCTTATAGAACAGTATGAGTTTTGGCCCTGTATCAATACCCTGATGAAGGGAGAGGAAAGTAGGGCTTTGCCTTAAAGATGTACAAAGAAAAAAAATTACAAAAGGATTTCATAATTTCTCCTTATCCTTAATACAGATACATCTACAAAACCATTTATACTTGACCCATTCTAAGAGCCATCCTGACAGGTATAAGTTGAGAGCTTTGCATTTTCTACAGATCAATATGAGCTTTGGCCCTATAACAATACACCAATAAAAAAAAATAAGGGGGGAAAGCCCCATTTTATATTTCCAACACTAACGATTATATTACCTATATGCCTACTAAGGAAAAGAAACAAGAGAGAAAAAAGGCACTGCTTCCCCTTTTTCATAAAAATAGCAATGTAGGATACAGTATATGTTGTTAATACAGAGAATAATAAGATTTCCAGGTTTAGATTAAATGCTTAACATTAAACATAGAACAATATAAGCTTTCAGTCTTCTATAGCTTCTCCTTATCCTTAATTCTGATACATCTACAAAACAATTTATACTTGACCCATTCTAAGAGCCATCCTGACAGGTATATTTTCAGATTTAAGTTGAAAGCTTAACATTAAACATTTTCTACAGGTCAGTGTAGGCTTTGGCCCTAGAACAATACACTAATAGAAGAAAGAAAAAATAAGGGGGGAGAACCCCATTTTATATTTCCAACACTAATGATTATATTACCTATATGCCTACAAAGGAAAAGAAACAAGAAACAAGAGAGAAAGAGACACTGCTTCCCCTTTTTCATAAAAATAGAAATATAGAATACAGTATAACATCTTTAAACCGCCCGTGGCGCCGCGGGCGCCACGGACTATATAAAAGGCTAAGGGGTTCTAGGGCGGGATGTGTCCGTGATGAGGAAGGGTCCGAATTGGACCCTTCCTCTGGACAGACAATCGTAGGGACCAATTGGCAGGCGCGCAGCGCCTGCCGATTGGTCCCTATGATTCCCAGCCCCAGCAATTGCGAGCCGCGCGCAGCGCGGCTCGCACTTGCTCCCTTTGCCGGTGGCCTGGCGCGTCGGAGGCGCGAAGCGCCTCCGACGTGTCAGGCCGGCCGCAAGGGAGTCCCCGGCAGCCGCGCACAGCGCGGCTGCCGGGGGCTCCCTTACGGCCGGCCTGACGCAGCTCGCCGTCTCACGCTGTCGACTGACCGAGCCCGGGACCTCCCCCGAGCGACAGCGCCATCCCGCGCCGCCTGCAAAAGGGAACCGCCGCGGCCTCCCTCCTTTCCTCCCCCGCTGCCCTCTTGGCCCACGTGTGGCGGTGGCGGCCTGGCTCACTTGCAGCCTATGTGCCGCTCTGCCTGGCCGCTTCGACGCGGAGAGCTCCAGCGCCACCAGTATCCACGGGCAGTAAAGGAAGCTGCTGGGAGCCGCTGCCGTCAAAGGACGCAGACAGGCGGGGAGACAAGCTGCGTCGGAGCCCGCAGGGACGGCCGTCTGGCTGAGCGTGGCGCGGCTCACTTCCCCGGGGACCCTCCGGCCCGGCTTTGGTGAGCGATCCTCTCCGCCCACAAAGCGCCTCCCGATCCGCCCCCCTCTGCGCTCCGTCACGGCCGTCCGCCCGCCGCCATTACCTCCAAGCCTTGCAAGGCTGCAGGTCGCCGCTGCCACTAACAATACATCGCCCCCCGGCCCAGGCAGCAAGCAGCGGCCGGCGGGGGATGCTTCGGGACCGCCGCTGGCACTGATCCGACCCACCACGGAGCGCCAGCCGCCCAGCTCCCATGACGCCGGCTGAGGCTGCTCCCGACGCCCGCGCACGCGCAGGACGCCCCGCTGCCGCCCATCACTAATCGCCCACCGGACCCGCCCACCGGCAGCAGCCGGTGGGGGAGACTTCGGCCCACCCAGCGCCGCCGGCAGCGCACTCGACCACGCGGCCCAAGCTTCCCACCTCCAGCGCTTCTACATCCAGCCACTCACAGTCTGCCCAGCCAGCTTCCCGGTGAGTGCCCAGCCACCTTCCCAGCCGCAGCCCATCCACTTCCTACTGCCCTCCAGCTTGCCCGCCGCTCGCACCCCAGGAAACCAAGTAGGCCGCGAGATCCCACCCCTCCCGGACTTCCAAAGCCCCGCCGCACAGCCCTGACGCCCTCATCGCGTGCCCTCGTAGCGCCCGCTGCATTTTGCCTGCAGCGGGCTTATTTTCTAGTTAAACATAAAACAATATGAGCTTTCGGTCTTCTTAAGGGGGTCTCATCTCGATTCTTGCTACATCTTGTCGTTCTCGTAGACTTATATTCTGTCCCATTGGCCTTTGGCGTAGAAAGTGCAGTTGTACTCTTTCCCACAGAATATGCATCGATAAATCTTGAGGCCATTGCACCTCCTGGACTCCAGTATCAATACATTTTTTTCCCCAAAGAGCTCCTTTAAATCGGTTACTTTCACTGCAGATCCATATTTCTTTTGATTGATTTTTGTACACTGTTGCTTTGAGATGGCTGTATGTCTTTTTTAAAAGGGTGTCCTTATCTGGGCTGCAGAACTCCGGCATCCCATTTTCGGTCTCCAGAATTTCAGATTTCTCTTCTACTGTTGGTTTTCCACCTTGGTTAGAGCTGTCATCAGCCACTGTTATTGATCCATCATTCCTGTTAAAGACTTCTTCCTTGGCATCTTGGATCTCCTTGAAGATATGAATTTCAGATTTCTCTTCTGCTGTTGGTTTTCCACCTTGTTTAAAGCTGTCATCAGCCACTGTTATTGATCCATCATTCCTATTGGAGACTTCTTCCTTGCCATCTTGGATCTCCTTGGAGATATTTTTGACCAATCCATCTATAAATACTTTGAAATCTTGGGTTTGTATCTCTATTAGATGAGCCAATCTTTTTAACATAGACATGTTTTTGACTTTTAAAAAAACCCGCCTCAAACAATTTTACAAGTGGCCAGTAGAGGTCCTCTGTTTTATCCTCTGGCATGTGACGTATTGAAGCCAGTTAAGGCAGATATTCTCGTGCTGGCACAGAGTTCTCGTGAGATCTTCCCATTCACAGCTCTTATCTCTTATCTCCGAAAACCAAAACAATTACAATAAGAGCTTTTGCCAATTAATTCGAGTTGATTTGAGTCCTTCTTCTGCTTAGTTAGGAGAATTAGCCTGCCTCATAACGAGGTGGCTTCGGGCAGAGCAGAGTAAGAGGAGGGGGGAAACAAAGGGCTTTGATGCAGGAAGAGAGACGGAGAAAAAAAAAACGAGAGATACTTGCAGTAAATGATGTTTTGGAACTCAGCCGATGTCCTCCCCTCAGTTCAAAACGTTCATTTGTGGTAAATCATCGTGTAGGGTTGAAGCAGCTACTTTAAGACTAAAGAAAGAAAAGAAAGTCCGAGATAGAAAATGGCAGTCGTCCTCTGGACCTGGAACGCTGACAGCCTATAATCCAGGGAGATATACTCCCTAAAGGAGACGGCCCCAAGAACTTCCTGGGTAGAAAGGTAAGGTGGGGTTTGCGTACCCCTCCTCTTTTCTGCCAATTGCTTGCGCAATTGACCCCTGTCAGGCTTCAGAGATAGCAGAGCAGATGCCCTGCCACCCTCTCAGGACGACATCTTTAGCCACCCGCTTACAAATGTTTATGAAAATGTCAGTGTATCTGTAGATCATATTGTAAGATCATGTGAGATTTGTTTAGCAATATAAGAAGTCACGTTGGAACACAATGAGCAATAAAGGAGTAGAACAAGCAAGATTCTGAGCTGTTCTGCTCTTCTCTGAAATGAAGAATTAAGACTTAGAAGCTTGCTACTGTTTCCCACCCTAGGAATGACCTATAATATCTCGCTCTCCTTGCTGAGTAGCATGGATGCTGGCATTCTAATTTACAACCATTAAATAAAATTATTACAGTAAATGAGTGAGATCAATCCTCTTGCTTTCCTGTTTAAACATTGTAACTGCCACCTTTCAGAGAAATTTATACCTCCTCTCTTCCCTTTCAAGGTGGTATAGTATAGAATAGCAATCCCCAACCTGTGGGCTGCGGACCACATGTGGTCCTTTGACTAATTGGAGGTGGGCCCCGAAGGACGCCTTCTCCCCCCCCCGGCCCTTTACTTCATCCCCCCCAGCCCTTTACAACACACTTTGGGTGTCATTGTCTCCCATCACTCCCAGATGGGACTATCTCGTTGCAGAGAAACAAGCTCAGGGTTCCCATTGATTTGTCATTGTCATGAGTTTAAATTTCCATGAAAATAAACTGTTCCTTATGTTCATTGTTGTGGCGTGTCTGTATCTTATTTTGAAGGGATGTTTAAACATTGCCATAGCGATCAGAGAGCATTAGGGCAGTGGTTGACAGTAGAGGAGTAAACTACCCCCCCCCCACCAGGCCTCAGTAAAAGGCGTTGAGTGGTCCCCGGTGAGTGGTCCCCGGTGAGTGGTCCTCGGTGATAAAAAGGTTGGGAACCACTGGTATAGAATGTTTAAGTCTTTATTTCAGCAGCTGTTAAATAGTGAAGTATGCTGCATGAGACTCTTGAGGCAGGCTTACAAAAAAACAGCACAACTGTTATTTTTCTTCTTACAATAGTTTGAATGCTTAAGTAGTCACAGGCACAGCACATCATGCACGGAGGTAAATAATGTCTTCTTCATGGGTCATAGTGTCAGAAAGCCTTATATACACCTTGTCGTCTCAAGAAGTCACAGAGATTGCAGGTGATATTTCACTACGGATATCTTTTTGATCAGGCTACAGGGAATTTCCCTGGAACCAGTTACTGTCTGAGTCCTACAGCCTTGGTAAACAGTTTCCAGTAACTCTTCCAGTTTCTGAAGGATAGAGTTGAACCAGATTAGTCAATTTATATGCAGAGGGTATACCAGTCTACCCAGACTGTTTCACCCTGGAGTCAGACTCTACCTCTAATAAGTCTTCTCTTCGAACCAGACCTAAAATTCTGATATCTCTGAGCCAAGAATCAGACCAACTGTCAAGTGCCTTTCCTTTCCCCAAAATAGCCTCAGCTCTCTGAAAGCTGACTGGATGTTGCTGGAGCCCTCAATTTGGTTTAGACATTCAATTTGAATAGGTTATTTAATAGCCAGGGGCCATGTACCCTTTTTTCATTGCAACATCCACACCTACTGTTCTAGAAAACCGTCTATATATATATATATATTTATTAAGAGCCAAAACACACTGCTGCTGTTACTACACTGACCTGTCTTTTTTGCCATGTCCCATTAGAAACTGCTTTCAGTAGTTTAGCTGAAGGGCCCAATTAGGCAGGCAAACTCTGAATTCGATCTCATATTCAGGCATGTGGCTCACTTATCATTCCATAGTCATATATTCACTGCAGCTGATGATTATATAAGTGGTATGTGTAGACTCTGGTGAATATGGTTCTCTTATGTTCTCCAGAAGACAACAAGAATGCATTTGCAGTAGGCTCAAAAGATAGTATAAAGCAAACCATCTGCAACTCTGTATGAGCTGAAATATATATCACAGTGGAAAGGAGCTCTGAACTGCCCATGTTCACTTCTATTTCCTCCTGCTTTTACCCCTGATCAAATAAAATATTTAGCATTTTAGAAAAAACAGGCCTAGGATGGCACACTAACTGGAGAAAATAATACAGGGAACCTGATCAACTAAAATTGTGGTAGAACTGCACCAGGTATCACTTCTACACTTCTAGCGTCACAATGCAATGTAGCTGCAGCAGAAAATTTAGATGCATAGCTGTTTAATGGCAAATCTAGACAGCATCCTAAAAAGCAGAGACATCACCCTGCCAACAAAAGTGTGTTTAGTAAAGGCTATGGTATTCCCAGTTGCAATGTATGTCTGCGAAGGTTGGACCATAAGGAAGGCCGAGCGTCAAAGAATTGAGGCTTTTGAACTCTGGTGCTGGAGAAGACTCTTGCGAGTCCCTTGGACTGCAAGGCGAACAAACCGGTCAGTCCTAGAGGAGATCAGCCTTTACTGCTCCTTAGAAGGCCAGATCCTGAAGATGAAACTCAAATACTTTGGCCACCTCATGAGAAGGAAGGACTCCCTGGAGAAGAGCCTAATGCTGGGAAGGATCGAGGGCAAAAGAAGGAGGGGACAACAGAGAATGAGGTGGCTGGATGGAGTCACTGAAGCAGTCGGTGCAAACTTAAATGGACTCCGGGGAATGGTAGAGGACAGGAAGGCCTGAAGGATCATTATCCATGGGGTCGCGATGGGTCGGACACGACTTCGCACCTAACAACAACAACAACTGTTTAATAAAATCAGAGTCCAGTAGCACCTTTAAGACCAACAAAGATTTATTCAGGGTATGAGCTTTCGAGTGCAAGCACTCTTCGTCAGACTATGATCTTCTTAAATGACAGGGAATATATAGCAAAAATAAATTCTGTTACATCGGTACACTATGTCACAACCAAATACAGCCAATGATAATCCTTTGTCAAAACAGCCAAACAATCGCGTGGAATTCAGTGTACTTTACACAGGGAGAACCAAACTGCCTTTTATTAGTGATCAAAGGTTCTCACCTCTCCACATGTTGCTTGCTTCATCCGTCTCCATACAACTGTGAAACTTTCCAGCCAGGGAATTGCTGGTAATTATCCCAAGGCCAGGGAGTCAAACTCAAAATTCCATTACATTCCCATATCTTACAGTCACATTATCACAAATAAAATAAATAGTGAGGAATATGGATACAAAAGTTGAACAAGGTTAGCATGAATAGTGAACTAAAAAACTTTTGTCCCTGTTGAGTCCTGGGTATGTCATAGTATTGAGTTTTGTAATAACTTGCATTCCTGCAATCTCCCTCTCTAGCCTGTTCTTGAAGTTCCTTTGCAATACAACAGATACTCTCAGGTCCCTTATTGAATGTCCTGGAAGGCTGAAGTGTTCCCCTACAGGTTTTTCAATTTTGTGGTTTTTAATGTCAGACTTGTGCCCATTAATTCTTTTGACCTGTTTGCCCTATGTAGAGAACAGGGGACCTTGTTGGCACTTGATGACATATACTAAGTTGGAAGATGAGCAGGTGTATAGGCCTTTGATGGTATAGGTCAGTGGTCCCCAACCACCGGGCTGCGGCTCCCTCTCCCCGCCCCCCCTGCAATGAGAAACTTCCCCATGAATCGTAGGTATAGGAGAGGTGTGAGTGGAGTCGACTGAAGATGGCGCCATAAAAAGCTGGACTTCTGTTCAGCTCTTCAGCCATGCCGAGGGTCAGGAGCTTCTGCACCTGGCTGACCTGAGCAGATACGCAAATCTGCTCGCCGGTCGCCCCAGGAACCGGGAACGGCATCCTGAGGGTCCTACAGATCCGTGGGGAGGTAGGGGGACCGAACTCCCCGGATTAATAGCGGCGTGTGCTCAAGGTCACGATGGCGTCCTTGTCGCAAACAACTTTACAAGCTTGAAACGACCAGCTGACCCTACATTCTTCCCAGACCATCTTTTACCAGATTGATAGAAGCGCTGACAGAAGCTGGAGTCTGCAACAGTAAGAATTGAAAGCTTTCTGGCTCTTCCCTTTCTTTCTCCACAAGCTCTTCCCCCCCCCTCCTCAACCAATTTACAAGTGAATTCCCTCTTTCGCCGAGTGAGAGACTCCCAGCTAATTATACCCACTAACCAAACAAAGAGAGAACTTTGAAGTTTTGGTGAAAAAAGTTCAGTGGGGGTAACTGACTTGATACAGAGATCGACAAACTGATAATTTGGGATCGCCCGTGCTCCCGCGAGACCGTACGAGACTTTCTATTTCTAATTTGTGACTGCCTGGAACTATGGAGAAATTAACTAAGGCACAGCTTTTCCATTTGTTATACGAAGGGAACTCAAAGATACTGAAAGCAGTCAATAAGCTGGAAAAGGAAATCCGTGGGATTAAGGGGGAGCTTTTGGACGGAGCCGACGGCCCGGAGAGAGCAGCTGATACAGCTTTGCCAATAATAAATCAAACGAAAACTCAATGTTTAGAAGTTAATCAACAGGAGAGGGAGAGAGCCAGAGATGTAAAAACCCAAAGTACCTTTGAAGAACCTGGGAAAACAGATTCAAGGAAGGAAAGCACCGAAAACCTGGAAGTCTATTCAGAGCAGGAAATGATTTGGATCAGCAAAATAAAAAGAGTCTATTCAAAAGCGACAGCAACCAGGAAGCTATCAGGAGATATTCCTGTGCGACCAGAGGAAGAGATCCAGATTGATAAAGTATTCAGATCCTACTCAAAGGCGACTGCAAGCAAGAATCAAGTAAGAGACTTCTTTGGCCCTGACAGAAGGACAATCAGAAACACTCTACTATGGAAAAAAACACAATTTCATTTTCTGCGACCACCTGAAGGATGAGTTGAACAATGGAGTATTCTCCTGGCTTCCTGTGGGAAAGACAGCAGCAGTAACTTTTAGGACAGGACCAATATATGAAGGGAACTGACTTTATATCATCTAAGACAATAATAGAATATATCCTTATAATAGATTATACTCTCATATGTATCAACAACTACTTTGCTAAGAAAGATGGTAATAACTCCTAGATCAGGATTAATATGCGATGGGAATTGAATATGTATGTCAATATGTATGCTAAAAGAGGATGACAAACCATACTTCATAGGCATTAACAAGATGGCAGTAGTAACTCTTGGGCCAGGGCCAATTTATGAAGGGGAGTGACCTAATATCATTTAAGATAATAACAGAATGTATTCTTATAACAGATCATACTCTCATATGTATTAACAATCACTTGGCTAAGAAAAATGGTAAAAACTTCTAGATTAGGAATAATATGTGATGGGAACTGAATATGTATGTTAAAAGAGATGGCAAACCATATCAGCTGGTCGCTTTTTCTTCTCAATTTCTCTGTAAATGCTTTATATAATAATAAATAACAAAATTATATATAAAAAAAGGAGAGGTGAGAGTGGGTGAGTATTCAGGAAGTGTTGCTCCAGGTCTGCCATGAAGATGTTCGCGTTTCGAGGCGCCAGGTGGGTGCCCATGGGGATGTTTGTATTTCCCCTCAGAACACTGGAAGATGCAACATTTCATTAATCTGTCTCCAATTTGATTGCTGGTGCTTAATTTAGATAAAAGGAAGTTTTAGCCTATTGCTTCTCAGTACACTGGGTACCAAACAGGTGTTTGCATGTGTTCTCCAGAGGCTAACTAGACGCAAGGAAACCGTGAAGGCATGGATTGGAAGAGGTTAAAGCGAATGCCTATTCCTTGATCCTTTAGCCCCAGTGCTGAAGCTTAAAAAAAAAAAAGAATGATCTGTATCTTGGATCTCTCACATCACAGTTAGTTTGACCCTGAGAGGCCAAACTGTGGAATTTAATTGTTTTAGAATCCAAAATAAACAAGACAAACACTCCTAATTCTTTCTTCTGCTGCATTGCCAATCAAGTATTAAGCCTGGGGTGGATTAATCTGCAGTTAACTTAAGACATTCTGGAATGCTAGTTAAGATTAAATAATGCATCCATCCCATATAAACACTGCAGATTAACTACTTTTGTTCTAGGACATGGGAGGCAGGATATATTGTGGTGGACCTTTGGTCAGTTTCTGGCAGACAGCATGGAGTCTGCTCGTTGCTGGGAGACTTGCAAATAATGCCAAACTATGTCTGATCCAGTAAGGCATTTCTTATGCCTTTAAACTGCAAGAATGCATAAATAGGACAAAAAGATAAATTGTACCTTAACTATCAAGACTCCAGGAGTATACATTTTTGCACTGAAAATTGAAAATACATCAAGAGTCCACGGGAATTCTAGCAAGCACGTCTTTCCCTGTCTCATAGTGGTGGAGGGGGAAAGCAAGCTCTTCTGGGGTTTAGTTTTGCAAGAGCCCTAAAATAGATCCAGATGTTGATAGCTTCCTGAAAAAGCAGCAATCCAGCCTGAGACTCAAACACATAGTTCTCCTGCTTTCTGATGATATTTTATGTAGACAGTAACAAGTCCTGTATGTTCAAACGTAGACAATATGTACCTAATCTGACCTAGTGACACAGCAGCTTGCTAACTGCATTCATCAAAAGATGCACAGGGGTGAGATCAGTAATATCAGACAAGTAAGCATCTCTGAAAGTTAAACAATAACTCCCTCCACAATTAAGACTTATGTACATCAAGAATTATGTTTAAGATCAATCGACACCCCTGGGAGTCTAAGCCCTGAGGTGCTGGAGTGAGTGGGGGATGTGGGGAAGATCTCAGGGGGTGGGCTTTTATTTTCTCGCCACCAGAGTATGCTGTTTAACTAATGATTAATGATTTTTAATGTTAGATGTATTGAAGTTTTTATCTTTTAATTGTAACCT
Organism: Paroedura picta; assembly: GCF_049243985.1. NCBI lineage: Eukaryota > Metazoa > Chordata > Lepidosauria > Squamata > Gekkonidae > Paroedura > Paroedura picta. The sequence goes on from NC_135372.1 coordinate 81,546,530, forward strand.
GCTGCAAGATGATTTTTGAGTTAAAAATCCAATAAATAAATAAATGGAACCCCTGAACTCAGATGCCATTGGGGACATTGTCAGTTCCCAAAGGGAAAGCCACTGGGAAAAAATATTTGCCAGATCTTTGGAAGAAGTTTCTGGATGGCTCAGGCAGAACTGTCTGAGATTCAACCCCTCTAAGATGGAGGTCCTGTGACTGGGTAGAAGTAGCCAGGATAAGGTGACCAGATTGTGAGGGAGCTTAAAGCGGGACATCAGGGGTGGTGGGGGCGGCGAGGGCGGTGGCAGTGAGAGGCGGGGGTGGCGGGGGCAACGGTTAGGGGGCAGCAGCTCCTGCTCGGCAGTGGTGGTGGTGGTGGTGGGGCGGTAGCAGCCTGTTTCCTCTCCCCCATTCCCCCTCCTGTTGGTGCCGAGGGGGCTGCAGCCAGGCATCCTCACCTGGGCTTCTCCCATGGCCCAACCTGTCGTGCGGAGGGCACTGCTTCGGGGCCCAGGCCCTGCCGGCGGTGAGGTGGTGGCTTATGAGGTTGCCTGCGGCCAGGCAGGACTTTTTTTTTAAAGCCCAGAGGATGCGGGACATTTCTTCATAAAGTGTTATTGTCCCGCGAGATGCGGGACGAATGGGCACCTTAAGTCAGGACCAGAAAGCACACCTCCCCTACCTGGACGGGGTACAGTTTACAGTTGTACCTGCAGCCAGGAATTTGGGGGTGATCTTTGATGCCTCCTTATCTATGGAGGCTCAGATCATGAACGTAACTCACTCTATGCAGGCTTTTCCTTGTCTCTGACCCGGAAATTGCAATTGGTACCAAATGTGGCAGCTAGGGTCCTCACAAGGTCATCTTGGAGGGCCCATGTCCAGCCTATGATGAGGCAGCTGCATTGGTTACCAGTTGGCTTCTGGATCAGGTTCAATATTTTTGTTCTTACCTTCAAGGCCATCTGTATCCTGAGTTCCACTTATCTGAGGGACCGTTTGTCTCCTTATGCCACTCACATGGGTATGAATTTGCTTGTTGTCCCTGGCCCCTGGGAGGCATGCCTGGCCTCAACCAGGGCCAAGACCTTTTCGTTCCTGGCCCCAACCTGGTAGAATGAGCTCATGGAAGAGCTGAGGGCCCTGATGGAGCTGTCAGTGTTCTGCTGGACCTGCAAGATTGTGCTCTTCCACCAGTTGTTTGATTGAGGCCAGGCTAGGAAGATCAGGTCCCACCATCCACAGGTCCATAGGCCGGGCATTGCCACTAGATACCCCCCTGGGGCAATGGTAACTGTTGTGGTAGGGTACGGATTGATGGGAAAGGGGAGTTCTGTAGATTGTTTTTTTTTTTGCTGCCAATATTGGGTCTTCTATGTATTGGGTTTTTTTTTTGGGGGGGGGGGGGGGGTTAAGGTTAAGACATGTGTCTGAGGGCTGTGGTCAACAAACACAAACAATCCAACAAACAAATAGTTAAATGTACCTATACAAATGTATCAAGTAAGATCTGGTTCAATTTTTGTAAGTAAAAGTTCTTTCTCTCATTACCATTGGAGTTAGATCATCTTTGTAAATTATTTGAAAAGCATTTCCCCCTTAATCAGAAAACATGGAGAATTGGGGATACTGCATAATGCTTCTGTGTTACCAAGGAAAATGATTTTTCAAAACATTTAACCCAAGAAATATTAATAGTTTTAAAAGGTGATTTTATTACATGTATTTTAAATAATTAGCTGCCTTGATGATCCCTGTGAGGGCAGAAATGCAGGATATAAATTTTGTAAATAAATAAATGAATAACAGTTCTTTCCCATCTTGTTACACACTTCATAAGGCCTGCTATAAAGCAGTCACTTCTGGCAGCAGTTTTTGGACGTGTGTCATTTTCCTGACCCTAGCCTGTCCCTCTGGTATTATATTTGGGGGAGAGGGAGATAAAAAAAGTAGGGGTGTCTTTTTCATTTGTCCCTTCTCCCTAGATCAGTTCATTTCTTGGTTGCCATAGCTCCCCACAGACTCATTACTTCAGGGGTAGTCAAACTGGGGCCCCTCAGATGTCCATGGACTATAATTACCATGAGCCCCTGCCAGCATTCACTGCCAGCAGGGGCTCATGGGAATTGTAGTCCATAGGCATCTGGAGGGCCGCAGTTTGACTACCCCTGCATTACTTCTGCACCCTTTAAACAATCCTGATTAACTGTCCACTGTCACAACCCAGCAATGTACAGAAACAATACTGCACAAAAGGCAAAAAGACCCTTGTCCTGAATACTCCCGAAAGAGTGCAGTGTTGGCAGTTTGGAAGCTTTACTCTAGCAAGTTAGATGTTGCTGCTCTAAATTAGATTCCACTAAAAGTAAACATTTCAAGTCCATCTTGGTCAAGGGCAAATAATGAGCACAATCAAGCTTGAAGCCCTTGCAAGTTTCATTGCTTAACTGTTTAAATGAGTGGGGCTTCAAATTGCTTTTCAGTTTTAATTGAAAACTAAAGTGCTTTTCACCAACAACTTTTTTGATGTATTATATTGTTTGCACAATAATGTATGCTGACAATTTGCGAAAGCTAGGATTTTAAGAAAAAAATAAGAAATCTTTGGCTGGATTGGCCCCAATCTATGCCTGCATTCTGATCGATTATTTCCCAAAATCTGAATGTTTAGACAAGACAAAATAATCTGACTTAGAGGGTCATTTTCATCCATTGTAATACAGATTACCTCTTACTAATAACAGCAGAAGTATAAAGTGAGCAGATGGTCAATCTGGAAATCTGCCGCCTTTCAGAAAGGGGATTACCAGTGAAGGGATTACAAACGAGGCCCTTAGGACCCTCCCTGCTGAGCTTCTCTGAATGAGAGTCAAGGTCAAGCTTTCCTGTACCTATTTCATCAACTGAACGTCTGCAGACTGTCTCAGCACTAGTCTATCATTTCCTGCTAAAAACTGGAGAATATTTTCTTAAGTCCCTCAACCAGTTGGGTCCCAGTAGAACATTGAGCAGAAACATAAAACTTACTGGAATTTATTTTATTATTTTGAATTAATTTTAAAAACATGATTGTGTATGATTCTGCATCTTCCCACTTCACAAAAAAAGTTTTGTATATCTGTCAGCCAGACTCCTACTGTCTGATTTGAAATTTCAGCATCCAAGCAAACTCACCCAGAGGTAGCCAAACTGTGGTTTTCCAGATGTTCATGGCCTACAATTACCACTAGCTCCTGCCAGCATGGCCAATTGGCAGGGGCTCATGGGAATTGTAATCCATGAACATCTGGAAAGCCACAGTTTGGCCACCCCTGCTAGACTGTGCATCATTTTCTTGTTGAAAATATAATAACATGAATTAAAAATTTAAAACATGGCCAGAGTGCTGTGCTGGCACTTCAGGTTACCATAAATGCTGCTGCAGCTGAAAGAAAAAAAAATTCTCACCACCCTCTCCTCAATGAACCAGGTTAAAAATGGACAAAAATACAGTGCACACGTATCAGAATCCCAGCCTTGATGGCTAAATTTCTATGCATATGGACTGGGTAACATCACCAGTTCAGGAAATAACTGACTTCCCTAAAGATTCCTTGACATATTAGGTCATCATGGATTTTTATCAGGTGTGTTTCATGCTGATCTATAGCTAGAGATTCCTCCTATCAGATTTTTAATTATTTGCTTGTTGCCAAAAGGGATCCAAAGGGGATATGTGAAATAATTAACTAATTTTTGTGCATGTGTATAAAAATGGCAGCTAGAAAGCATACAGAGAAGTCTCATCACCAATGCACATGCCTTTGCAGTGGCAATGAAAGCAACACTGTTTTGTCTGTATCATCCTTCCCACCTTCACCTAAAAAACATAGAAAAACTTGTCTGACCAGAGGCAAAAGAAATATGTTTAGGAAACAATGCCTCTTTCCAATCACTGTCAACTCTCTTTAAAAAGTGTTGGCAACCAACTATTGCAGTCCAAGGATACACTGGAGCTTTTTCCATATTTTCAGCACAGAATGGGAGCAGGGAGTTATATACATGCCATTCTGATTGCAATCAGATTTACGGTCATTAGACAATCAGGACCTTTGTGACATTTTCTCTTTATCTAAGGAGTCCAAGGGTAAAGTACCTACTCAGGTTCCCAAAGCTCAATAGGCCCTGCTGTTAGGGTTGCACTCATTAAAGCCAAAAGGTCTTATAGACTTTATTGAGAACAGAACTCCTCCATTCATGTCACAAAGCCAATCAGAAGCTAATTGCCATATCACAGAGGCGGATGTGCCTATTATTTGGACACATTAATGGAAGCTACACTGCATAACACCTTCCAAACATGTGTGTTTGTAGCAAAACTGCCTTGTGTGATTTTTATACTGGGAATATACTTTTCTTCCTCCATTTCTAGGGAAAAAACATTATTAAGAAACAACTTTCACACTCTTAGCTGATCACTCATTTCAAAATTGTACATCTATACTATAGTATACTATAGTAATATCCTAGTTGCAACAGGATAGTATCAGGGCTAGGTCTTAATTTTACCTTAGTCCTTGATTTACCAAAAAACTTGTGAGAAATGGATTCTCATAGAATCATAGAATCACAGAATCATAGAGTTGGCCATCTAGTCCAACCCCCTGCTCAACGCCGAATCAGCCCTAAGCATCCTAAAGCAACCAAGAAAAGTGTGCATCCAACCTTTGCTTGAAGACTGCCAGTGAGGGGGAGCTCACCACCTCTTTAGGCAGCCTATTCCATTGCTGAACTACTCTGACTGTGAATTTTTTTTCCCGGATATCTAGCCTATATTGTTGTACTTGTAGTTTAAACCCCGCTACTGCGCGTCTTTTCCTCTGCAGCCAACGGAAACAGCATCCTGCCCTCCTCCAAGTGACAACCTTTCAAATACTCAAAGAGGGCTATCATGTCCCCTCTCAACCTCCTTTTCTCCAGGCTGAACATTCCCAAGTCCCTCAATCTATCTTCATAGGGCTTGGTCCCTTGGCCCCAGATCATCCTCGACACTCTCCTCTGTACCCTTTCAATTTTATCTACGTCCTTCTTGAAGTGAGGCCTCCAGAACTGCACACAGTACTCCAAGTGTGGTCTGACCAGTGCCGTATACAATGGGAGTATGACATCTTGTGATTTTGATGTGATGCCCCTGTTGATACAGCCCAAAATGGCATTTGCCTTTTTTACTGTTTTTTTTCTCATGTAATAGTATGGGAAAACATCAGCTATCAACGTAGGGCTGATCCCCAAGTTTGTTGGAGACCTGGGTTGGTAGCCAAGGGGAGCCAAGCTAGCAGACCTGGCTCTTGAGACAGCACAAGAATCTATACTGTGCAACTGAAGTTAAATTGTGACATATATTGTGTGCCTGGCTCTGCCTTCTGTGGCAGCCAGTTTGTGGCAGCTATTTTATTACTGCACTCACTGTTCCAAATATACCTATAGAATCCAAAAGTAGTATGTGGTCATGCATGGGGCAAGAATACTCCTTGATAGAGAAGAAAGGGTCTCTCCAACAAAAAGTATTATTGAAGCTTGTCTGGTGCCTGCACTACTCTCTTTTAGGTGCCAGGCCAAAACACTTCTATTCACCCCGGCTTTTAATTAAGGCATTGATCTCTTAACACCATTTTAATGGTGTGCTTTTAGCCTGCAAACTGTTAAATTCATTTTAAGCTGCTTTATGCTCTGACTGGGTTTTTATTGTTGGGTTTTAACAACTTTAAATTTCTGTTTTAATTCAGCTTTATTTTGTAAGCCTCCTTGGGCAGGTTTACTGGAGAATCAGAAAGAAGTCAAGGCAACCCCTGCCCTACAGATCTCCCCCTTGCACAGTTGGCACACCTTCACCATGCCTGGCAAGGGAAGGCAGGAATCCTTTCCGTGAGTCCCGGTTTGATAGCCAAGAGGAGTGGAACAACCACTTTCCCTGGTTGGGCATGGTGAAGTGATGGTGTTGGGAGTGGCAGCAAGAGGACAAGGAGAGGCTCGCTGCTGCAGCAGACAAGTGGTGGAGGAAGAAGCAGTGGTGGCTGGTTGGGGCCTGAAGTGATGGCAGGCAGAAGCGGAAGAGGAGCTGGTTGGGACCTAAGGTGATGGCGGACAAAGGAAGAGGTGATGGTGACTGGTTGGGGCTTGAGGTAACGGCACATGGCAAAGGAGGAGGCAGCAGTGGCTGGTTGGGGACCAAAGTGATGGTGGGCAGCAGAGGAAGATGCAATGACAGCTGGTTGGGGCCTCAAGAGTTCCCACCCCTTTCCCCCTCCACTTTCATAGCAAACTTCTGTTGCACAGCTTTGTGTTGTGTGCAGCTAAAGATGTTTTCCATCAGTAACAGCAGGATATAATAGTATCCTAACCATTTGGAGGGATAGAATTCTTAGTACACAATATTTTAGTTTCTTGTAAGGAGGATCAGTGTGGAGGTAAAATGCCATCAAGTTGCAGCTAAGTTATGGCAATCCATAAGGTTTCTTAGGAAAGAGAAATTTCAGAGGTGATTTGTTATTGTCTGTCTCAGTATAACAACCATGGATTTGCTATGTAGCCTCCCATCCAAGAGACTAACCAGGGCTGACCCGGCTTAGTTTTTTGAGATCTGACAAGATCTGGCTATCCTGGGCCATCCAGGTCAGGATGAGGACATATGGGATGGGTTAAAACATTAACAGGGTGATGTCACTTTTTCTTACCTCTTTTGCCCTTTGTCCATTGTCCTGTTTTTCCTCTTGTGCTCCCCCCCCAAAAAGCCTCATAGAAGCTCCAAACACAAACAGGAGAAGAATCTAAAGGCAAGCAGTTAGAGCAACTATACATATACATAATCTTTTGATCATTGGATTTTATGACTTGCTGGTCTTTGATCGTATAATAAATTTTGATTTGATTTGATACATATGCATGGCTGCCGCTGGCAGAATTGATTGTGTGGTATGGATTTATGAAAAGGAGTCATTCACAATATCATATATCATGTTTCAAAATATCTGCAAAACTCCACTTCATCAGAGGAATAAAAACAGGGAGATAAAAATGAATATTTGTATTTCAACAGAAAACAAAGTTTGTGCATTTGTGCACACAAGTATAGAGACAGAGGAAGTCTGACAAGCATTTTAAAGGCAAAAATACATTTTTATTTTCACAACACATAATAATTTGATAGTTTAAATCTTGATAAAGATGGGTGCATATCTCAGGCTTTGGGAATAGGGATATAAATGGGATCCAGCCGTAATATGATTTCTTTTCAAACACAAATATACATATTAAACCAAAAGAGGGACGGAGCTATCTGGTATGGTGAGTTGGCCTTTTTACTGTTTGATGGTTAAGATGCCTCATGTTTTTACAATGGAAACTTATATAGAAAGTATACAGTGGTTCATTTAAAAAACAGTGGCAAAAGTTATGTGGTGAAATTTTCCCTAAAAAGTCTCATTTTTGTAGAGGTCAAAACAGCAAGTGCAAGAAGGGGAACAAAAGCCAGCTTTTGGTTATCCCTTTCCCCATCCTTTATAATCCCGGACGTTCTTGGAAAAGATGAAGTAGATTTGGAATGGTGCTTGGGGCTTCCCCAGCATTGGCAGACTGTCTCCAACAACCGGCCAGGACAAGCATCACCAAAGCCACCACTTTCATGTAATCCATTGCACTCTGCATATCTAGAAAGATACAGGTATATGCCGATACACGAACACAGAGATACATGTCACTGCATGACTTCCTGCAAAACATGAAATCAGAAATAAATCATGGCAGTGGCACCTACTATTGAAAATGCAGTTAGGTTAAGCAAAGGATCTTATGACAGACCTGGCTAGGATTTTATAAAGCAAGTTCAGCCCAACAGTCCAGGGTGAGTAACAGTTAGAATACTAAGACCCAGGTTAACTCTCAGGGCCATTTCACATGACTTTAATGTAGCAGAAGGCTTGCAAATTGTAAACACTACTAATTTGCAGTTCCGCAAAACGTCGCACACAATCTGCCACACTCCTGAAACAATCCCACAAAAAGCGATTCGTTGTAACGCTTAAAGGGAAATCGGGAAAAGTGGATTCACCCTCCGAAAAGCGCTACACTCTTACAAACAATCTGCAACAACAAAAGACCTGTGCATTCCCATTGTTGCGGTTCCAACAAAGTCCCTCCCCCTGGCTCTCTCCTCCGAACTTCCGGTGAAGCGATCACCATTTTTTTTTCTCGGAGTGAGCAGAAAGCAACGAACTGGCAAGCCATCATTCACCCAGCGAGGCTTCTCCGGCTACAGTCCCTCCACAGAAGTGCTTTAAAGCTCCCCTAAGTCCCCAAGCACAACACAGCCCTGTTTGCAAGTTCCCTTTATTTTTGGCCGAAAATCTCGCCCGTTCGGGGGGGGAATTTTTCTTTTCACTCGGGGGGAGCGTGGTATCGATGAATCACCAGCTCCCACACCAGCTGCCAGCTAGATGGGTCTCTACGTTAGGAAGAATCAAGACATATTCGTTGCAACGTATTTTTTTTAACCTGTTCTTAAAGGGAAAGGGGCTTTCCCGGGGCATGATAACAACCGCCCATTGGCTGTACGTTTGATTGATGGCCAGAAAGCACAGAAAAAAATCGCTTCCTGTCTAGCGATTTTTGCGAGACCGGAAACCTGTGGGAAACGAGTGAAACGCTACTGAATTCCACTAAAAAAGCAGGTATGCGTAACGCAAAGATTGCAGTTTTAAAAATAGTGTTTCCGCTTTGCAGGACCAATTGGCAACATTGGTCCTTGTGCGGAAAGGCCCTCAGAGATCTCCTGGGTTTGTGCATAGAGCTCCCATTCCTTCAAACACTCTATAACAGGCATAAATAGAGATTTGAAGCTTTTTAGGAAAAGGGGAATCAGCACCTATTGAATTTCTGCCATAGTACAGCTGTTAATAATAAAATCCTTGCCAAGAAAAAAGTGATCATATTTATGAGTGCCCAATATCCAACAATATCCCATAACATTGTTGTTCATTGAACACACATCCGAGCTGTAAGATTCAGAATGGAAAAGAGAATAAGCATAGCCTATCTGTGAAGCCATGTAGGCACAGTAGCATGAGGTTATTGCGCTCAGCAGAAAGTCACAAAGGACCTGATACTATTATACTTGTGTAGATATTGCTCTTCCTCTGTAATACCCTGGCTCATCTTGTGATATCACCCATTCGTAACATAAATAAAGCTTGACTGGGGTGGTGGGAGGAGTTGGGACTCAACAACTACCTGATTGGCTGTCTGTTCAATGAACAGCCAATCAGGTAGGCTATCCTGCCCCTGGCCACATCCCCTTCCAACTTCTTCCAAGTGGAAGTGCCAGCCCACTCTACTCGACTGCAAAAGGTAAGCCAGGTACAGGATGGAGGGCTTGGGACTGCAGGCTGGCAGGAGGGAGGGAGCTCCTGCCAGCACTTGCCCCTGCCAGTGCTTGCCCTGAACAGCTCCACCACAGCCTCATCAGGCCTTGCCAGGGCTGCCTAGGTTGGGAGGGAGGGAGATGTCGCCAGCATTCGCCCCGCCCTGAACAGCCCTGCTGCAGCCGTGCCAGACCTTGGCAGGCCTGCCTCGGGGAGTGGGGAAGCTAGGGCCCATTGTACTTTTTCTACAATGGGTTTTTCTGCTAGTTAAACTATGACATTACACAGATCTCCATTCTAGACATTCATTTGCCAGCATAGCAACTCCAGAGTAAATCATGAATTTATTTTTGTGTATTGGCTGAAGTTAACCTTCAAATTAAAGGACAGTACAACTAGCGCCCCTCTCCAAATAATTAAAATTAATTTTCTACCATTTGCTATGCTTGATTCAGTCAATGTCTGCATTATTCCTCCACATCCTGTTCATCCTCTTCATTGTCTTCTTCCATTTCTTCATCAGAATCATCTCCATTCTTCAGAGGATCGCTGGATTCAAAGTTCCCTTCAATATCCAGCACTTGCAGATGCTTCAGTCGTTGGAATGTGCTTTCTTTTACTGCATTAAATGCAATCTTGTTAAACCTTGAAAATAAGAAGGACAATCACTTGCATTCATTCCCAATCCTCTGCTTTTAAATTATTATTGCCAGTATAAAGAACTCATTTATCACTGTTCTTCTGGAGATCTAATAGACCACAATCCAAGTTGACCATGAATTGCCTGTCTAAAACAACTCTGTACTAATTTCCATTTACTTTGGGGGATTTTTTGCTTATATCCCAATTTGTTGTTGTTAGGTGCGAAGTTGTGTCCGACCCATCCTGACCCCATGGACAATGATCCTCCAGGCCTTCCTGTCCTCTACCATTCCCCGGAGTCCATTTAACTTTGCACCTACTGCTTCGGTGACTCCATCCAGCCACCTCATTCTCTGTCGTCCGCCTTGGGAGCTGGCTCTTCTCCAGGGAGTCCTTCCTTCTCATGAGGTAGCCAAAGTATTCGAATAGCAATATATAAATTCTCAACATGGCCCTATCTGTGGATATAAATCTGCAGATCAGGGCCATTTAGTTTGAGAGAGAGAGAGACCTTTCAATAAACATGGAAGATTACCATGTCTGCAAAAAACCTAAAAAGATAAAAAAGTAGAGGAGTAAGTCCCACCACCCAACAGGGATGCGTGGCTTGACCATGCACTTCTGTTTGGTTCAGCCTTTCATCCTCCTCATGGTAGAGGCAATAGATGGATGTCAATATCTGATAGTCACAAACACAATCAGGCAGGAGGAGGAGAAGCAGGGAATGGTCATATACCTCCCTACCCCACTGTTGTGTTAGCCACAGAGGCAGTGGTAATGCAGGCAGGGTAGATGCAGGAGCTTGTGCTTCTGTTACCCCCACTATTGCATGATCTGTGTGGCAGCAGCTATATGGGTGGAGGAGTGGGAGATGCCACCTTGTGAGCTGTGGAGGGGCAGCAATGCAGGCAATTAGACAGGGAAGAGTGGAACATCTTACAGCCATACTACCACCACACCCTGCCATGTAAAATGTGGAAATGGTGGCAAGGCAGGCAGCTAGGTGAGGGGAGGAACAGGAGTTGGTGATTGGGGGGCCAGCAGAATAAGGATGGGATTCCGTCCCTCCATGAGGGTCTTATGAATTCCCCATTTAGCCATATATCTAATTCTCTATATGCCCCCATCTATGGATACTTAAAATCCAGATACTGGGGCCATGGTCAGACAAGAGATATACTCCTACTTTAGGAAATGAATGAGAATTCAGGGTTGCTGCCCCATTTCCTGCCATTGATTAAACTAGACAATCAGAACAATATTGCTAGCTTTCAAATTTTGGTTTATGTTAGTAAAACTCAGGGGATGAGACGTTTCCAGGGCTATTTTGGCTTTACAGTCTACACCTGCCCCCTGCCCTGACCTGAAGGGAGCACTCCTAGGGGTGAAGGGAGGTGCAATAGCAACTACCTGAAAACTTCCTACCCAACAGTTTTGCACCATTCATCCAGGTGTGGCTCTGGCTACCCAATGAGGTAATTCCAGATTGCTCACCTGGACCTAGCAGCAACTTCACAACTCATACAACTTGGCTGGGCCCGGCGGTAGGGGTGCCAGGTCCCTCTTGATCACTGGCAGGGGACGGGGGAACAGGGTTGTCAGATCCAGGTTTGGAACCTCCTGGAAATTTGGGGGTGAAGCCTGGATAAGATTCGGAACCTCAGTGGGGTAAAATGCTACAGAGTTCACCCTTTAAAGCAGCCATTTCCTCCAGAGGAATCGATATGTGTAGTCTAGGGATGAGCTGTAATACCAGGAGATCCCCAGGAGATCCCTGGAGGCTCACGTCCCTACCTGGCAGTAACCACCTCCCAACTTACTTGAATAACTTGCTACCACACACCTTTTAAACTGGAACAGACTTTTCCCAGGGACAGGCTGCCGGGAGGAGGGAAGCTGAGAGCCAGGGTGACATGGTGCTTAGAGTGCCAGATTACAATCTGGGATTGCCTGGCTGAAATCCCCACACTGCCATGGAAGCTCACTGGATGACCTTGGGGCACTTGTACAGTCTCATTCTGATTTGCCCCACAGGGTTGTTGTGAGGATAAAATAGAGGGGAGAATGATATATGTTCGTTTTGGTCCCCAGTGGGGAGAAGCATAAGTAAATAATGAAGATTAATAGGGGCATATAGAAAGGGTGGTTGGTAAGTGGGAAGGAAGGAAAGGGGAAAGATATGAATGCTGCCAAGAGTTTGGGAAAGTTCAGTTAATTATAGCAAAATACATATCCCACCTTGGAACCACAATCACAATGTGTATATACTTGTTTTAGGAGTGAAAAACCTCATTCTTTAGCCTTTCGGATTGTATGCACAAAAAGATGGTTTCACTGTGTGACCAATTTACATAAAGGTAACAAACCTGAGATAAATTCCCTTTATGTTGGGCGTGGAATCAAAGACATCCTCTGGCACTGTGGTGATTTTGTTGTTCTGAAGGTACAGATATTCTAGAGATTCAGGTAAATCAGATGGAATAGCAGTCAGCTGATTGCCAGCCATGTCTAATATCTGGAAGAAATGTACAGAAAGTAGACAATTAGAAGAATTAATAACCTTATCTTTGATGCTTTGAAATGGGCTCAACTTACTATACAGGATATTAGGACATTCTTCTTTGTGTATTCTGTGTAGGGGAGAATCTAATTGCCTAAATTAGTGATATGTTGGTGATGAGAGGAAAGGAGTATAAATGGAAATGTGGCATTCAAATGCTCTGTGGCTGAGGCAGGTGCAACCCCCAATTTTTTCACAGCTGGCTTTGTCCCACCTTTAGTCCCAGCAACCTCAGCTCATTCTTTGGGCTGATCTTGCTATTGCCTCACTTGCACCATTACTTCTGGCCTTGCCTTTTCTCCACTCTTATTTACCTGTAATATCTTTCCATCTTTCCATATATTAAAACGTGTACCATACTGGCAGAAGACAACTGGCCCTGAGTAGGGGATATTCCACCAATAGGCAAAAGGCAGTCCAGTATCCTTTTCCTATTAGTGGAATATCCATCAGCAGTTGCTAGGCAGATCCCTCGGGTCTCCCACTCATCATGGTCAGTTTCACTGGGGGGGGGGCAATTGTCCCCTGCCCCGCCCTCCTCAGCTGCCTACTCAGTTGCCTTTGACCACCCTTGCTTACCAACCAGGATGCAATCCCTGGCTCACTTCTCCCCAGGACTCAGTCCTCTGACAAAACCAACCATGTTGACAGCTCAGAACTGGCAAAGAGTAGAAGAGCATTTCAGTGCTCCAGGACTCCAGGACTGCAGTTCCCATGGCTGTCTTGAGCATGTGGCTATGCCCTACTGAGTCCAGCACCTTCAGGATTGGGGCCGGAGTCTGTCACTCCCCAAGCAGTGGAGCATGATACTCCCTTCCCTCTACTCAGGTCCAAGGCCAGGCACATCAGACACTGGGTGTATATGGGTATGTAAGGCTCCTTGTGGTGTGTGAGACTCTTCAGGGTCATAGCAGGCCTCTTCCCTGAAACTTCCCTCTTATCAAAAGTGCCTCCTGCCTGTGAGGGGGGGGGGGGAGCCATGAACACACAACTGGCTGGGTAGGGAATTGGGTCTGATAACCATGCACCATACCAACTGGTTTCCTGATAAATTAGTTTTTCTGGTGAAATCCCCCCCTCCCTGAGCAAGGCCCTGAGTTCAAGGTGTGACACTCCCCTGCCTCATTTGCCCCAGCTCCCTGACACTAAATGTGCCCACAAGAATCCAAATGCATCCCACAAAAGGGACTCATGCCCTGAGGAAGGCCTCCATAGCAAGGCAGCCCTTAGTCTTTCGTGATATATCACCAGACCCCAATTGTCTGTGGGGGAACAGCCACCACCCTCCTCACCAGGACAAATGTGGCCTAGTATTATGGCACTCAAGAGGCATTTGGCCAGGATAGAAAACTCAGTTGAGGAAAGCAGTGGGAATCCAAGGTCCAACCTCTGCGACTGTTGGCACCATCATACTGAGAAGGTGCCACCACCTTGGGAGCTGGCCTAGCCATGTCTTTCCCCCTTCCTTTCTCCTCTTGCTGCACCCCCAACCAGCCTGGCGACTGTAGGGAGAGGGGCAGCTGATGGAAAGGGAAAGAACCATGCTGGCAACAACACTTCACAAAACCCACACCAAACCATTTCAGCCCACAACAGGCTTTAGTACTAATTAATATGATCACCATATATTTAACATGTTTATACATGTATTTTACTCAGTTTTAAGTTGGTTATATGATAGATTTATGGTGTTCTACTTTTTATTGTTAGCTAACATAGTAGCCCTGTTTGGGCAAAAAGGTAGAATACAAATTTTGTAAATAAATAAATGGAGCCCTAGAAATGAGCTGCTGGGCAAGTTGCAATATGTGCCTCAGTGGTAGCTTATATGTATTGCATCCAGAAAGTCCCATTTTCAGTTCCCAGTTCTTTCAAATTAAAGAATTCCAAGTAGCAGCTAGCTTTTTCGTCTAGAGTTTCTTGGGAATTACTGCAAGTCCAGGCATATAATATTGAACTTTTTCATGTGACTTATCTTTCTTTTCCTTGCTCCCTGTAGTTTTGTTAGGGTGTTGCCCCCCCCCCCCCGGCCGGTATTCTAGATGTGACAGGGCCAATAGTTGCTGCTGTAACTTTTATTGGCTGTACAACATAGGAGAGTTCAGCAGTTGGTGTTCAGAATGTCTGGGGATGCAATTAGGACTAAAGGCCATTGAAGAGGATTAATCTGGCTCTCCAGAGATGAAGCATAAAAAGCTCCTAAAGAAAGAAATGGTCTATTGATTGTTTTACTTTTTCCCAGGTACAAGCTCACCTATTTCTCAAATGCAATTATTACTTTCTCATTCTTCTTGAGCTTCTTGATTATATATCTTCTGCCCATGCCAGTGAACTGGTTCAGAAAGAGTGAATTTCAGAGACAGGCAAATATACTGTCATGCACACATTATTGCATAAGAAGAACATTATTACAGAAGAAAATGCCTGTTTACCTAAAGTAAGCCTGTGATTAGTGGGACAGAAGTCTTTTTTAACCCTATGTTTTACTTCTGATTTATAACAAAATACAGTGTAGATAGTGTACATTTTACTAAACATGGATTTTGAGTTTGTAAATTCCTTTTTATTATTCCAAAGGAAAATGAGAAAATATTTAATAAATAAAGAATATATCCTGTCTTTCTGAAGTGCATTCCATGCTGTTAAAACCTAAGATTCAAGCTAATCATGACTAATCCTTGAAAAGACTTAGTATGGGAGGAGGTAATCAGCTGCCTGGAGAACCAGCCAGAAGTTATTGCACAGAGATTATTCAGTATTTTGGGACTAGAAAAATATAGTGGAAATGATACAAAATCAAGTTTCTGTACAAAATGACCACTTGGTACATTGATCACTTTTGTCGGTATTAGCTAGAAACAAGAAAAGCAGAATTAGTTAAATGACAAAATGAAAAGATGGCCAATATTTACATTTGTATACCTGCATTTACTATTTATAGCCCCTCTCATTCCAAAATCTTGAGGGAATAATAATTAAGCATGCAGATGGAACAGCACGGGACATGTTTTCAACGCAAATCTAATGTAGGGTTCGCTATTTAAAACTGCTATACTGAACTTAATTATTGAGCCCTTTTAATAAATAAATCATTATTATAGTGAAATGTATGATACAAGCTATCTTTGTTTCTGTTTAGGTAAAAGCCAGGATGAGTGAAAAGATTTTACAATACTTCTAAAAGTTGCTCAGATACAGACCTAAGAGGACTGTTCACAAAGCTGGCCATACCCAGAGTGGCCCTCTCCCTCCAGCTCCCAACCTCCCTCCTTGCCTGCTAGCAGCCACACAGCTGTGGCCTCCATTTTCACCCATGAGGAGAGAGGTGGCGCCAGGGCTTTGGGGCCTGCAGGGACGCTCCCGCTTTGAGGGAGCCGGGAGTGGGTTTCCAGCCTCCCTGCAGGCCACAAAGCCCTGGCGCCGCCTCTCTGAGAGGTGGCAACAGGGCTTTGCGACCCTAAGAGACACTGGTGCTGGAGGGAGCCACCGGGAGGGGCCTTTCCACCATCCCTTTGGCCTGCTAAGCCAGCTTCGTGGGCCGACAGGACACTGTTGCAGAGTGGGAGCCACGGGGGGGGGGGGGGGGGGCTTTCCCTAACCCCTTAGACTCCTTTGAATTCCCATTTTTAAAATGGGCTTTCATGCTAATAGTATGCATAATTCTTTATTTTGCAGACTCTAACTGCAGGACTTGAATTTCCTTACTACAAAACACAGTGAGATATATTCCCCCTGGCTACATCTATACGGAAAGAATCACACCATGCCATGGATATAATTTTAATTAGAGATATTTTTGTACCTTGAGACTGGTGAGGTCCCTCCATGATTCACTGTGAATTGAACTGACTTTTAGCTTGTTGTTGCTGAGGTAGAGCTCCTGTAGCTTTGACATTCCAGATAGAGTCCCCCTAGGAATGGAGCTGATCTCATTTACTTTCAGTTTAAGACTGTGCAGGTTCTTTGGGAAACCATAAGGCAAGGTGTGAAGGTTATTGCCTGAAAGATCCAAGGACTTAAGCAGCCTCAGCTTGCGGAAGGCCTCCCGATGAATCTTTGAGCTGGTTATTTTATTATAACTCAGGTTTAGGTCCTCCATAAAATACGTATAAGCAAAATCATTCCTGTTAATTTCTGAGATTTGATTGTGAAGAATCATCAGAGTTTTCACTCGTCTGGGCAGCCCACTGGGAATCCTGTCCAGCTGATTGTTGTACAAGTGGACAGTGTGCAACTTCTTCAGGCCATGAAAAGCCAGTGGATCAATCCCATTGGCCTTCAGTTTATTATTGTGAAGCAGTAAGTATTCCATATTCTTAATCTGGGTCAAGACATCCTTGCCAATTGTTTTGATTGCATTCTTCTCTAAGTGGAGAAGAACAATGTTTCGAGGTAAGCCACTTGGGATGAGGGAAAGATTATTGCTGGACAAATCCAGGTACTCAAGGCTTGAAAGTTTCCTTAGAAAAACAGAAAAGGAATGTTTTCAGTTACAACTGCTGTTTAAAAAAATGGAAGAATAGACTCTGTATCTACTTTCCTTGTCCACAATGCTCAGAATCAGAAATGAAGTGGAGTCTGGGGGAGGCAGAGGAGAGCCCATAGTTCAGCGCTAAATAGAACAATGTTATTTGCCTGTTTAATATCCCGGTCCATTCCGCACAAGTTTATTATAGCAAGAATGTGGAAAATTGTAATCGCTACTAATATGCAGTTATGCACAACGTTGTACACAATCTGCCACACTCCTGAAACAGTCCCGCTAGAAGTGCTTCATTGTAGCGCTTCCAGGGAAATCCCAAAAAGTGGATTCACCCTCTGGAAAGCGCTACACTCTTGCAACCAATCTGCAACACTAGCAAAAAAGTTCTGTGCGTTACCATTGTTGCGGTTTCAGCAAAGTCCCTCCCCCTGGCTCTCTCCTCTGAACTTCCGGCAAAGTGATCGCCATTTTTTTTTTCTTGGAGCGAGTGGAGAGCAACGAACCAGCGAACCTTCATTCACCCAGCGAGGCTTCTCCAGCTGCAGTCCCTCCACAGAGCTGCTTTAAAGCTCCCCTCAAGTCACCAAGCACAACACAGCCCTGTTTGCAAGTTCCCTTTATTTTCGGCTGAAAATCACACCCGTGCACGGGAGGGGGGATTTTTTTTTTCACTCGGGGGGACCGTGGCAACGATGAATCAGCAGCTCATAGTCCAGCTGCCAGCTAGCTGGGTCTCTACGTTAGGAGGAAGCAAGGAATCAAGGCATATTCATTGCAACGTGTTATTCTTTTTTAAAAAAAACATGTTCTTAAAGGCAAAGGGGCTTTTCCGGAGCATGGTAACAACCGCCCATTGGCTGCTCGTTTGATTGACGGCCAGGGGCGGGACAAAGCACGACAAAAATAGCTTCCTTTCAAGCAATTTTTGCCGAGACTGGAAACCTGTGGGAAACGATTGAAACGCAACTGGATTCCACTACAAAGGCAGGTATGCGTTACGCCGAATTCCACTATTTTAAATTCCGTTTTTTCTTTCAGTAATCAATTTGCCACAATGATCCTGGTGCGGAATGGGCCCCCATGTTTCCTTCCTGCCATCTCCAGCTGAAAAAGCTCAGATAGATAACTTGGAAATATTCCCACTTGAGATCTTGACAGTGGTGAGTTTGATAGGCTGCCTCAGTCTAAGCAGTTTCCTATTATTTTTTAACATTATTTCCTACACACTCGTTTATGCCTTCACATATACAGTTGTTCAGATTAATGTCTCAAAGTGCTTTTGTTGTGATTTCTATCCAAGGACCAGCATCCTAAAAATCCAGGGTCTAGATTTCATGAACATATGTACATGTGAGAATGGCTCACCACTGATCCGCATACAGTCTACGAAAGCTGACACAATTGCTAAAATTCAGAAGGTAATCTTGAGATTAAAAAAAAAGAAATAGGGGAGGCATCCAAAGAGGAAGATATTGTAATCACGGGTATCTTCACCTACCTTTATATTGACTGGGTAAATGCATCTTCTGATTATGACTTTCTAGTTACCATAAATAATTGTGCCTTTGAACAGTTAGTTAGGGAACCCTAAAGAGGAAGGTTCTACCTACTTGATTTGCAAGCCAGAAGACATTATGGATTTCAAAAAAGTTTTAACCAAGTCTCTCAACTAAGAGTGAGTAAATTTAACATTAATGGGATAGGTGGTAATTGGTTAAACAACAAGAAGGAGAGGGGAGTACATGGATTGGTCAAACAATTGAAAGAAAAAAGTAGTGTTGTTCCAACTGCACAAATCTTCAGAGGCATAGATCATATCTAATTTATTCATAAATGATCTGGAGTCAGGGGTGAGCAGTGAGGTAGCCAAAGTTTTCAGAATGGTGAGACCCCAACACTTTTTGAAAAGTGAGACCCCAGCTCTGAATGGGTCTCTCAAAATTGAGTAGGTAACAACATGGCTAATAAGTTTCAGCATAAGCAGATGTACAGTGATGCACATATGGGCAAAAACCCCTCTAACTCTATATGTAAAAGGAGTCCAAGCAGATAGTGACTGATCAGGAAATTGATGCTGGGGTCACATACATAGTAGATAGTCCAAAGAAAATGCCAAATCAGTATAGCAACAATTATAGAAAAAAGCAAAAGTGGATAGAGATAACTTTTACTTCCTCTCCTAAAGGACTAGCATTCAGGGACACCTAATGAAAATAGTGGGTTGTAATTTCAAGACAGACAAAAAGACATAATAATTCACACAATGCATAATTAACTTAAAGGAATTTGCTGCCATGGGATATGATGGTCAGTAGTGTGGATTTTTAAACGATTAGACAAATTCATGGGTACATCAAATAGCTATTAGTCATTACAGCTACATAGTATCTCTCTGAACGTCATATGTTGGGTAGGGGAAAAGCAAATGGGTGCTTTCACCTCCACTTTCCAGGGTATCTGGTTGGCTACTATGGGAAAATAGGATGCTGGATGAAATGGACCATTGATTTCATCCAGCAGAGCTCTTGTTATGATCTTGGTGCAGTAGTTAAGAGTGGTGACCTCTACTCTCCTCCACATGCACCTAGCTGGGTAACCTTCAGTTGTCATAAAGCTGTTCTAGGAGATCAGTTCTGTCAGAGCTCTCTCAGCCCCACCTACCTCACAGGGTGTCTCTTGTGGGGAGAGGACGAAAATGTGATTGCATGCCACCTTGACACTCCTTTGGGGTATTAAAAACCAAATTATTATTATTATTATTATTATTATTATTATTATTATTATTATTGGATCAATTAATAATTTACAAGCCATAGTAGGGAACCACCTTTGCTTTTTAATTTTCAAAAACATTATTTTCATTATTTTTCTTTACTAGCTATTGCTTTTATTCATTCATTTTCTGTCCCTCCCCATTTATCTTCCTCTCCCTGCTTGCCAATACCAAAAGGCAGGATTCCTGCTGCCCTCTGCCCCCATCCTGGTCAGGCCAGGCAGGAATTAGTTATAGTAATGATATTTACAATTACTTTTTTGATTCATTTGTTGATTGCCCAGTGCACAGCACATCACTGACTTTAACATCTACTAAAGAAGACCTACTCTATGTGCTCACCAGAAGGTTTCATTGTCCATTCCCTCATTTGTTAATTTGTTATTCTGCAGATATAGTTCTCGAAGTCCTGACAGTTCACTGAAGGCTCCTTTGGGAATCTTCTCCAACTTGTTGTTCTGTGATAAGTAAACATAGGAAGTAGAGCATAGCCTTCTAGAAACATAGATGGACATGCATGAAGATGCCTTTTATGGAATCAGATCATCAGTCTATCAAGCTCAGTATTCTTTTCTCAGAATGGAAGCAGCTCTCTGGGGAGTCAGGCTGAAGTCTTTCACACCAGCTCCTGCTTGGACGTTTTAACTGAACCTGAGAACGTCTGCATGCAAAGCAGATGCTCTTCCACTGAGCCATGGCCTCTTCCCAAGGTACGAGCTGGCCCTTTCTACGGCAAAGCAAGCAGCTGCTAATGTTGGCTCAAAGCCCTCCCTAACACTTCAGATATAGTCACACTTTACTCAGTTTTGCTTTCCGAAGGTTGCTACCTTTTAAACCTTAAAAATATTATCTCATGCATTCAGCACTAGTCTGAGACCAGGTGCCACTCTCAGCTTTCATGCAGAAACCAATGATGAAGTAGTGTGCAAGCACAGAGTTGCTCCCTGGAATCTTCTGCCACTTTGCATCCCTTGCTTTATGCAGTTGCTGAATATGATCCCATCATCATTTTGGCAATTTTGGAACCACATGCTAACTAAGAAAAGCCCAAGTGGGTAGCTGTGTTGGTCTGAAGTATTGGACTCTATTTTTGTTAAGAAAAACCCAAGTTCTTGCAAGTCCTCCTGGTCTTCCAGTGGAAAATCTTTTCATTTGAAGGAGGGCAGCCAGAAAAAACTGTGCGTTATAATAGCCATGTCCACTTCCTGAAATGTTCAGCAAGTACCAAGGGAATTAAGTATGGTTGAGCGACATGTCAGGGAACCCTGCCCTAAAGGAAGGCTTAAATGTTTCTAGTTTTGGAGCAAGTCTTACATGTACCATACATGCCTGCAAGCGGACTGTCTCACACATTTGCCCTTTTTCTAAAGGAGGCCTCTTCACAGATCTTGTGATTTCCTATTCTCAGGAAGTGTTCTGAACAGATAACCAATAAAACCAAAATTTGGGAACCAAATTTTTAACCATGTTGGCATAACTTACACCGAATGATCTTTTGCCATTTGACACATACAAGTGTGTTGAATGGCAAAAGACCCTTTGGCAAAGGAGATGTTCCTTCACACATTCTGCCAGCGATTAAAAAGCTCCTGAAAGCTTCTGCTTGCAGAAGCACTGTATGGATTTGTTCATCCTGTCTACTGACTTCATAGCCTAGGGATGATTTAGCTGTTGACGTTGTTATTGGACTCTCTCAGATTTAGTGGAGTTGTTTGCATTAATTGTATTCGTCATGGTAATATTTTTATGCATTCCTGGGTGCTGTTGTTTATAACATTATTATCAATAATAATAATCCAAACAGTCCAAATACTCAGATCTAAACAAGCATAAGCATTTGACATGTAGAGAGATACGATCCCACACCCAGCCCCCAAAGACCTCATGGAATTGGGACTCTTACCTTTAGGTGTAGCTTATATAGTGCTTGGGGTAGATTCTTTGGAACGTATTTTAAGAAATTGCTAGACATAATCAGTACTTCCACATTGCTGGACCCATTGAACATACTTTCTGGTAACCCAGAATCTTCAAGTTTGTTATTATGCAGGTACACTGACCTATATAAAAGAAAAACAAGTAAATTTGGGATCCGTATAAACTGAACTGCTCTGTTTTATTCCAGGAAGTTTTCTGAACAATGAACTCGAAACCTCTTTGTCAGGGGTCTATGAGTAATTATACTAGCAGCTTGCCAGCGTTTCTCTGTTCCTTCCAGCTGGCCCAGGGACATTGGGGAAACCCTGTGACCATCTCATGTCTCTACTGATGATCCCACCCCTTCCCCCGTGGTCCCTATGGGACCCTAAGACAAATGGCACAACTCCTGCCACCAGTACCTCAGAGTTCAGAGTCCTTTGTACCTATGATACAGTTCAGGAGTCCACCTAGACCATTTCTGCTGTGGATGAGATCCCCACATCAGCAGTTTTAAATACCCAAAGAAAGTAAACAATTCAACCCAAAATTCTACTACTAACAGCGCAGATCCAAATTTCTTGGGAATATCCTACAGTATTCCCTGATACCTTTGAGCCAATGGATTATTGATATTATTAAAACACTAATATAAGGAAATACTGTAGGATTTTTCCACACTGACTATCTTTCACTATTGTTACAACAATCTTATATTGGAGGACTCAAGCACTGAATAGGTTCCTTGTTTTTCTGTTGGTATTCTATTGTGAACTTTCCTTTTTTCGTGTTGTAATCTTATTGTCAATCAATGGAGGCAACCAATCAGAAGTTTGGTGGTCTAGCTTTTAAAAAAAATTTAAACCTACACGTGGTAATGTGTATTCATTGCTATGCATTGCCATGTCAGGTAACCACCCCCCAAAAAACCCAAACACGGCCAGCCAGCAGAGGGCACAGCAAGGGACGTAGCCCCCCCCATCAGTTCCATTAAGTCTCTTTGTAGTTTTTTTTAAGTGCCTCCTTCCCTTCCTCCTCTCAGTTGTCAGACCCCCATCTCTTCTTCTCCTCTCTTTGCCCCTCCCCAACCTGCTGGCCCACCCTCCTGCCGCTCAGTGATTCCTTTCTGCAATCACCTAGGGCTCCTGCCTTCCCTCTCCCTCTCCAAGCACTTCTTAAGTGGGGTGCTGCCTCCATGCCACCTGTGCCGCTTCTGTGCTGCCCCATGCTGCCTCCACATCATCTGTTCTCCCTCCACGCTGCCCGTGCTGCTTCCATGCCACCCCATGCCACCCGTATTGCCTCCAGGGGTCTGAAAGCCGAGAGGAGGAAGGGAAGGAGGCTCTTAGTAAAAAAACACTACATTGAGACTTAATGAAGGTTGGTCTGACAGGGAGTGAGAATCTGCCTCTCTCACTGGACAGAAAATTGAGGGGGAGGGTGGGAGCAAGCTGATGTCCCTTTCCCCTTTCCCTTTCCCCTTGTGACTTTCCCCTTCCATACGTGCTTTGCCCTGTTTTCTCTCTGGCTTGCACATTTTATGGTGGTAAATCCACTTTCCTGGATTTACCGCAACGTGAGTTTTAAATGGTGAAATCATGAGGTGGCTGCTGGGCAACTTCTGGATGTAGGTAATGTCATGTGGAGGGCCCTGAATATGTCACCAACATTAGGAGGCTGTCCAGCTTCATTTTTCACGTGTAGAAATTCCCACTGTTTAAGTGCTGTATACATTTTGAGCAGAAACTTTTCACGTGTGGGTGGAAGCCACATAGCTTTTTTATTCTGATGCATGATGCATTTATAACAAATATTTAAAGCTGTCACAGGTTGGAACCGCTTGAAAAATGATCACAGGGAGAGCTGAATTTTCAGTTAAGAGATATGGTATATATTTTCCACCATAGAATAACATCCAACAGATGCCAACATGATGCATTTGTATATGATTGGCTTGAATCCCTTCTATGATAAACAATTATCTTCTCTTGTTCCAAGCATTATTTGCGGACCACAAATGGCTTTTAAAAACCTAAACAACCACTTTCCCCCTTCTACCTCAAAAGCAGTAATATATTTTCGTTTCCTTGCCTCCTGACTTCTTTATTTACCTCAGATTTGGCTTCTGTCCAAACGTGAGCTCATAAATCTTAGTGAGATTATTAGCAGCAAAGTCTGCACTGATCAAGGTACTTGGGAGGAATTTTGGAGCTGCTGTGAGCTGAAAAACAAATATAAGGCCAAAGTTATATAACATAAAACTTCATCCACCATCATAGTTACCTTTACAACAGACAGTTACCAGGCTGTTTGTTCCTCAAAAGACATGGAAAATTATTACCCTCACAGAAAAGAAAATCTCTGTTGTCAGTGACATAAATGATCACTGCAGGAAACAGTCTATCTTTTCCTGCAATATGCCTGGAAGAACTTTTGTTTGGATTAGGAATGTTGTTGTTTTATTAATAATGGAAAAAGTGGATTCCGAGAACAAGTACATTTCCTGCAGCATTTATAATCTTTTTCAGAAATAGGTCACTGCTCCTCTTAGGATAGTCCCTTGACAAAGCAAGAGCACATGACAAAGTCCCTCTGCCTTCTCATTCTAAACCCTCTCACAGAGTAGATAATGATAGAAACAACCCTTCTGAAGGCTGCTTTTTAGGTTGCTTTTAAAAGCTATGCATGTACTTTATGAAGAGTATCCTCATCTGAGGGCTTGTAGGAAAGTAATGGGAGTCAATTCTAATAATATTCAATGTTTCATATCAGTTGTACACTAAGCAGTACACAAAGCACAAAGATGACATGATCTCCACCTTCAGAGGCAGTAATCCTCTGAATACCAGTATGAGGGGGCGATATCAGGAGAAGACTTTGTCCTCTCGGCCCTGTATGTTGGCTCTGCAGGACAACTGGTTGACTGGACAAGATAGACCACTGATCTCATCCAGCAAGGATTTTCTCATGTTCACCAGACCATAGAGAAAATGCTTCAAATATGCATCTGCAGAATGAAATTTTTATGTATGATCTTCTAGTGCAGTGGTCCCCAACCCCCGGTCCGGGGACTGGTACCAGTCCGTGGCCATGGCTCTTCCTTGTCCTCCTCCCTGGCTGCTGCCTCAGGGGCTACCCTGCCACTCTGCTGACGGCTAAGCTTTGGTGCTCTCCAGCAGCCGCTATGGCTGGGGCTCCCCCTCAGCATGGCACTGCGCAGCTGCTGCTGGAAGTGCCCCCCAGCATGCGGAGGGAAGACAGGGGTGCCAACGGGAAAGCAAGTGGAGCAGGGGCTCAAGCGGCAGCGGTGTCCCTTGGCAAAAGACTACCCCACCCCCAGGCCTCAGTAAAATTGTCAAGCGCTGACCGGTCCCCAGTGATAAAAAGGTTGGGGACCACTGTTCTAGTGCATTTTATTTACAAGATTCCTAATTCTGAGTAATGCTAGTTTCAGGGTTATAGTAAAAATGCTATAAAATATTGACTTTGGCAAGGACATTCTAAAATCTCAGTAAGAAAAACAGGACTATTTTTAATGACCTTCAACTTATATAAGAAATTATGCTCCAAAAGTTGTTCTTTTAAAATTCCCTAAGCTATGCATAATAATATTTCTGAGGATTTGTAATCTTGTGCACAATCATCTTATACCAGAAGAGGAATCTGATTCTAAGTACAGAGATTGTTTTTGCATGGGCAGAGATTATTTTACTTATTTATTTATAGATCATTGCTATACCTTTCTATTAAAATAGCCACAAGGCAGCTAATGATGTACCTATGATAGTTCAGCATTTCCATCTTAGCCCTTCCTTCCTGCTGAAGAAAAACCATGCAGGTCTTGGTTATAGCATCTCCCCTTGCAGAGTGTATGATGCAGAAAGCATTTTGTCTGGCTTGTCCTGGAACTCAATAGTCAAAGCAACAAGCTGTTTTTGCATGTCCATAATGTCCCAGTAGAAAAGATAGCCCAGGCAAGCCAGATCCTGTCAGATTTCGGAAACTAAGCAGGGCTGACCCTGGCTAGTATTGGGGTGGGAAACCTCCAAGAATCTGAATGGAGCACTAGTGCTCTAAGGAATACTAGGGGGCATAATGTGGAACCAGGCAATGTCCCTTCCCAGGCTACACTACACATGCCATGCAGTAAATAAATAAAAGCAGAACATATTCTGAAGTTTGCTTCTATTATATGGATGCAATTTTCTTCTGCTGCAGTCTCAGGAAGAAAGGTCAAAAACTATTTTATCGCATAAGGGGGGAAATTGGACAGAAACGTTCTGGAATATTAGTCACAATCTGGCATGTGTTCTACTTTTATGGAACTGCTCTTTGCCAAAACTGTTACATGGAAAATAGCTGTAAAGGGAAGGAAAGGACATGATGTTACTAGAGAAGCAGTTTGATACTGCAACTCAGCCACAATAGAGTAATTTCATTTGTACAGTTACAGCAATTTCCCTTTCATTGGGCACAATATTCAGTTGTACTGCTGTAGCTGAAGCTGTAGAGAAAGGAACTTGACTTAGCATTTACACTGAATTTCATAGCTTTGCTCCAAGACTGAATCATGGCCAGCTGGTCAAGTCTTTCTTCAAAACTCCACCTTTTGTGATGGGGGACTTATACTTTTCATAAAGTATATTTATGACATTTAGGATATATTTGGCTCCACATTTTCATTGTAGTAATTGTGAGATGAATTGGATATATATTAGCTCTGTGCTTGTGTGCAACAAAACGGGTAATTAAGTGAGCACAACATATCACATGATCAGTCCTCCTGCCACTCTGACATTTGTTGTAATGCAGCAGGAAGAGCCCATTCAAATGGGCTTCCATAGCTCAGTCAGGTAAGATAACACCTTTGATTCTGGTGTATTAATGCAAGAGGATAACTTTGTACGGGATATGTGTATACTACTGGACCCGCAAAACTGTAGCCATTCTGGAATGCTTATTTTTAAGTCCATAGGGGGAAACGTGTTTTAAGAGGCTGCTTGCTAAACCCTTTGAAAGCCAAAAGAGTTTGGCACTTGTTAGAAGTTGGCCGCTTCCTAGTCTTATGAATACCAATGTGTGCAAAAGTATGCACAGTCTTCCTTTGCGCAAAACTGAATACGTGTATGGAAATATGCTGTTCAATAGTACTTTCTCTCGCCTCTTGAATATTTTCAAAGGAGAAAATGGTAGCATGTAACCTATTAAACCTGTTTCCTTTAACAGTCATTATGCAGCTCTGTACAGTGTTGCCTGCAGTGAACCTTGCATCAATTTCCCCCTTCAACCAAAACAATAAAAGGCCCTTCTTAACCCACCCTCTGTCCTGGGGATACTTATTACATGTTCCAAGTACTGAAATAAACATATTTATGCAGCAATTCTTACATCTGTCAAATGTCCTTACTTGATTGTTTGCAAGGTACAAATAATTCAGACTTTCCAGTTGTTCAAATGCTTCCTCTGGAAGTCCTAAAAATAAAAAGAATGTTTGGACAATCAGAAGCTCATAGGAACAATCAGCAATGAGGGTTTCTAGCTTCTGAAGGAGGGCTGTGTTAATATTCTTTCCCCCCCGCCTCAAAAACACCTAGGTTCTATGAGCTTTTATTTTGTAACAGAGTCTTAAATTTTGTGTCCTTGAAATATGTTATTGTGCTGAGTTCAAGAAAATATTGAGTACAAGAGTAAAAATATTTTTAACTAACTAACTGGGAGTAAGGGAGAGCCTGGGATGTCGCTTGGCCCCAGCCTTGGTGCCGCCTGTTGGGAGGGCAGGAAGGCCCTGTGAATGCCATGTCCTGTAAAGCCTCCCCACTGCCTGCACGCCTGCCTACCTGTGGCCTGACCCTGCCCTCCAGCCGCATGCTCTGAGTTGCTGCATGGGGCTGGGAGGGCCTTCCCCACGGCCTCCCGGTCCTGTGGGGGCCGGTCCTGCCAGAAGACTCACCACAAGCCTCCTTGCCACCTGCCTGCCTGCCTCTCCATGGCCCGAGCCCACCTCCCAGCTGTGCGACCTGAGATGTTGGGTGGGGTGGGTGGGGCCTTATCCGTGGCCTTCTAGTCCCGCACAGAACTGGGCCCACCGGAAGCCTTCCTGCTCTCTGCCCATCTGCCTCCCTGTGGGCTGAGTGGGATGTTGCCACTTCCCAACCCCATGCAAACACAGTGGGCCGTCACCACCTCCCAGCCAGCTCTTGGTCTTCCAAACTGAGAGCTAGTGCCATCCCCGCTTCTGCAACAGTACTGCTCCTTGATTCACATGGAGGTGGCCAGGTATGCTTCTGCTGGGCCTGGCCCCATGTGGAACTGTGTGCCCGCTCAGAAGGCCTTTCTCCACACCACAGTGCTGACCACACAGAGCCATGAGGCTCCAGCGCCACTCCTCGCCCAGGGAGAGGCAGGAAGTGGAACATCCAGCCACCATGGAGGCTTTTGGCTGCCCCATGGCCTTCCGCCTCCGTCCTGCCGTCTTTTAAGTGAGATTTCCAGCTAATGAACTTTATAAAAATGGATTATTCAGTCGGAGCCTAGGATCTTTCTCACTGAGGAACTGATATGTGAGTCTGCTGTCCTGAAGAAGTGCTTATGTATGTCTACCACTGCTCTGCCAAAAATGCCAAAAGACTCCAATTATCTCTACAAAAAAGCCAATAGACTCCAATTATCTCTTTTCCAAAGGAAACCAATCCAGGTAGTGCTTCAATGGAACTTCATGGTGTTTGAAGAAGGGTGAAGTATTATTCCCAAAAAATGCTGATACATATATTTGTGTATATTTTCCCTTCCACTAGTGAACTATTGTCCAAACATGAAGGAAATTTTAAACTAATATAATTTTTTTGATTTTGCAACATTGGCTTGGACCTTATGTTTTATCTCCTGGGACTAGTGCAGCCCTTTTATTTATTTCTTTGCAGGGAAGCATCTGGAATTCCTTTGATCCAAATTTCTCATATTTTAGAATTTCAGATTACCACTTATTTTCCAAAATTATCCTTTGTTCTTTTTACGGTTTTCAGGTTTCTTGACAGAATGCTGTGCTTGCATGATTTGCTCCCAAGTTCATGTTCTGTTCCTTTGTTGTAACCACACACACACACAATCAATGTCCACGTGAGCATAGATTGAGCATCTCACCAAAATCTTGATATAATTATAAATATGGTCATACCAAGATTCCTTTTGTGTAATGTTTCTCTCAGCACAGGAGCACATTGCTTTAAATGACATATTTATATTTCAGAATTAGTTTTAAACTAGACATTAAGCCTGCTGTAGTCAAATACAGCGGACGCTAGGAATGTGCTTGGGGGGATGGGTAGAAGTAAGGGAGAAAGAGAGGCATGGAGAAAGAGAGAAAGGGAAAGAGGGATGAAGAGAGAAAGAGAGGGAGGAAGAGTGAGAAAAGAAGAGTAAGGAAGGGACGAAGTAGGTAGGTAGGAAGGGCGGGGCAATGGAATGGTGGGCAGAAGGAAGGAAAGGTGGGAGATGAAGGGAAAGGTGGGGGGCCAGGGGGAAGGCTGGGGAGGGGGAGGGTGCAGTAGCGATGGGTGGCTGGGTGGCTGGTTGTGCAGAGGAAAGTGGCGGGGTGGGGATAGAGAAGGCGGGTGGGTATGGCAGGTAGGAATGGGGGAGGGGCACGGCAGACAGAGGCCAGAGGACGTACCGTGCGGTGGAAGGATCGCAGAGGACGGGGCGCCGTGTGTGCTGGGAGCGTGCTCAGGCTGTGGGCGGCAGCATGACCCTGTGGGCGGGGCGCGTTCCAGGTGGTGTCGGACGGCAGGGTGGGGAGGGGTGGAGGGGGGTGTGGGCGGCGGCGCACTGGTGTTTGGGGGGAGTGGTCTGCGGGGCGGGGTGGTGGAGGCGGCCGCAGGGACGGGGCGCGAAGTCGGCGAGGCAAAGCAGCCGGACAGCAGAAGGGGCGCAGAGCCTGACGGCGGCGCGGCAACTCGTTGAGGGCGGGTGGAGGGTAGGAGGCGGAAAGGATATTGGGGGGTTAGAATAGAGAGCGGGGAAGGCGGTGCAGAGTAGTGGAAGACAGCGGGGATGGACGGTGGTTGGGGGGCCAGGCGTGATGGGTAGCCTTGGCGGAGGTGAGGCAGTCTGGGGCGGGCGAGGGAGGCAGAAGGGTGACATAGCAGGCGAGGCGAGGAATCGGCCATGGAGGAAGGGTAGGGCGGTCGGCTGGTGAGGTGGCTCTGGGGCTGGCGGGCTGGGAATGGCGGGCGGCAGGGGAAGGCAGGCGACGTTGGGAGGTGGGTGGCTGAGGAGGCGGGCGGAGCAGCGGAGGGCCCAATCGGCTGGTGCTTCGCGTCAGCCGATTGGGGCTGCCACTGGTCAGTTGGGGGGCAGGAGGCAAATCCTCTGCCGTCCCCATCACGGACGGGCTCCTCCCAGGGAGCCCTTAGCCTTTTATTTTTAACCGCAGAGCGGTTAAAGAAGATATCCTCTTTCTTAAATCAGAATTCAGGGGGTACAGAATTCTGGGCAGAGTGAACTAGCATAATTATAAAAGAGTGGACTTGGGGGAGTACTTTCCTAGTGCATGGGTTCTCTTTGTGAAAACAGGATCCTTACAAAGATGTAGGATTTATTCTAACCTTCAAATCAACATGTATAGGTCAGAAGTGGTGCACAACTCTAATCCCCCTCCCCGAGTGCTGAATGGCCATATGCTTTGCCCTATAATAAGCTCATCCATCTCAGCTTTTATCCGCACTCAGATGTTATCCTGAAGTTTCCCGGCTTACCTTTGGAAGTGAGCCTGTTGTTTTGTAAATTGAGAGTTTCAAGATTGTAAAGACGTGCAAGCTCTTCTGGAAAAATTTCTTCTATCTGGTTGTTCTGGAGGAAGAGAGAAGATTGATCAGCAGCTAAAGCCTTTAAGAGGACTCCCAGTTAAAACAGAAAGGCACTTCCAAGAATCTTCACCTTGCTCTGAATGACAAGAATGCTTATCTCTTGAGTGAGCTTGTAGGGCACAGTGTTCAGTTTCCTGCCCTACTGATCTTGTATAGGATGCTGCAACAGCTGCTTTGGGGGCAAAAGCCTTTGCTTGTACTGCAATAAATAGAGAACCCAAGACAGGATTAGGCAAGGCCACATGGGCTGGGATCAAAAGAGCTATGGTAAATGCACTCAAATGCTGGACATGCCTAGTAGACGTCTGTACATTGTCCACCCCTTTCAAGTAACAGTCACCCATGTCCTATCACAAATTGCGAGTTTTGCCATAGGAGGGTGTTTGTGTCCCTTAAGAGTCAAACGAGTGGTGTTTGTGATACTACAGAAACTTGCAGCCATACACCAGCTGCAAGTTCTCCATGTTTGGTAGCCCAACAGATGGCCAATTCTGGTAAGGAGGACTATAGCGCAAAAGAAAAGGGATTTCCCCTGTGCCATTTCCCCAACTCTTATTTGCTCTATTCAACCACTGTGCATGAAGGTATTCCTTGTTCATGCAGCTGCCTGATGGGGCAAATAATCCCCAGGCTGTTTGACTCCTAAAACTGGTGCTCTAGTCCTGATCCAAATTGGGCCCTACAATGCCTTTACATGGAATTGTGCCTTGGGACGCATGGCTACAATATGGCTACCAATTCCTATTGGGAAATTGTGTTTAAAAAAAAAAAAAACCTGTCTAGTTGTTCTCTAGTTTGTTGCCTCCAGGCCATAATAGACCAAAAGGGACCTAGCTTGCACTGCTCTTTACACAGGGTGTTTCCTAAGGGAAATGTAGAAGTGAATAGGGGTGGGTGGTGAATTTTGACGCTGGCCTGCCTACAGTGGGGCTGCTTGCATGTTAACTGAGCAGTGCTCTCAATCAACACACAATGTTTTTGAGTAAATCGCTAGGCCAAAAGGGAAAGGAACAACTAACTATATTCCTGTGGGTCTTTCTTGGTGTTAATTCTAAGACATGCCTTTTAGAAGCTGAAACTTAACACTTCCAGGGACAATATCAGCAGGACCTCCAGGACCAGGATATAAGCTGAGACATTTTAAAGGTCACAGCAGCACAAGAAAAACCATTATATGTGTGGCGCTTTGATGCTTCAGCTCCCTAAGTATCTTCCTTTTTTCTTTGCCTACTGATTCAAAGCTGCTTGTATCTGATTTAGAACTGCACATTTTGTATAGAAAACCGCCCCCTTTTTCTTACACAAAATGATCAATGATGAACATTTTTATAATGTTTTCCCCTTAAGCAATCTTGATAAGCCTGCCATAGACTATGCATTGCCCACGCACGCACATACAATCATTAAATCACTAGGCTGCAACTAGATAACAATGGACTCCCACAACTAATTTGTGATCCATGTTTTGTTTACTTTACCTGCAAGGAAAGGTGGCTGGTCAGTTCTGGTATATCAATAGGAAATTCTTTCAGAGAAAACCCTCCACAATCCACAATCCCTTCCTGAAAACAGCTACATTTTTTAGGGCAATCTGGAGTCAATGAGTTGCGTTCTGGGCTGAGCATTTCAGATGAATTTTCTGGGAAATCATTGCTGTCTTCATCCTTCTGATC
This sequence comes from Paroedura picta, assembly GCF_049243985.1. Classification (NCBI taxonomy): domain Eukaryota; kingdom Metazoa; phylum Chordata; class Lepidosauria; order Squamata; family Gekkonidae; genus Paroedura; species Paroedura picta. The sequence goes on from NC_135372.1 coordinate 81,578,820, forward strand.
TTGAATCCTGCTAGAGCCAAGTGCCAACAGCCACAACACAGGAAACAGGATGATGAATTTTGGGTACATTTCCACTGAAATCAAGGAAAATACCATGAGTTGGCATTCCCAAGCTTTTTGATTGTAAAAGCTGGCACTACCGCTACAACATAAATATAGAAGGTGTTTTTGTAAAAAAATTAAAAGCAGGCCTGCTTTGCTCTTTAAATAGCATGGTACTGTACTCTCAGATGAAGGCTTACCACCAATGAAAAAACAGGTAACCAGATGTAAAACAGGACACTATTTCTCTAGTAGTTGTATAGAAACGGAATTTGACAGGTATAGCTTTTCCTGACTCTGCTGTAACACAAAATACAGGCAGTGCCCTCCTAAGTAAACTATATATGGCCCACCATTCTTTTATAGGTCAATGCAACTTAAAGACATGTCCACAAGCCATAAAACTAGGGATGCAAGTCCCCAGGTGGGACTTGGGGATTCCCTGGAATTGTAGCTCATCTCCAAACTAAAGAGATCAGTTGCCTTAGGGAAAATGGCTGCTTTGGAGGGTGGACTCCATAGCTTTATACTCCACTGAGGTCCCTCCTTGCCCCAAATCTTAGCCACTCCCTGTTGTTATGTATGATGGAACCCTTCATCGCTGGACACAGTGCCCAATCACCCATGGCCTCCTCTACCAGTCTAGGCTTATGCCAAAGCCAGACTCTAGGTTTTCTAGCCTGGCCAGACTCCATTTTCAGCTTGACCAAAGCCACCGGTCTGACCTGACAGCTGCAACCCTTGTGCTCTGCATTCATTCCTCTCCCACTCCTTTGTATTGCTAATTCAGTGGCCAGCAGAGACGGTGCACCGGAGAGCTCTTGCCCATCCTCTTTGTCTTCATACTTGTGATTCAACCCAAGCCACTTTGCCAGGAGGGAATTTCCCCTACACCCAACTAGCTGGTCTCTTGAGACCCCTGGAACCATCCCATTGTACTACCAGAGCCATCAAGTCCCTCCCTCACCCATCTCCTGAGCCATTAGCACCCATTTTACCCATTGCTTCAACCCTGAGACAGCCCATCTAGTGTGCGTGCAATATCTAGCACAGTGGTCCCCAACCTGCGGGCCGCGGCCCGGCGCCGGGCCGCAAAGGCCAAGGGGCCGGGCCGCGGCTCCCTCTCCCCGCCCCCCCCGCAGTAAAAACCCCCCGCAGTAAAAAACCCGGGAAGCTACTTACTGCGGGAGGGCGGGGAGAGGGAATCAGGGCCGGCTGCGCCCGTGCAGGCCGCGCCCGCGCGGTCCGCGGGTGCGGCCCGATCCACGGGCGCGGCTTGCGGGCGCGGCCGGGCGCGGCTCGCGGGCGCGGCCCGATCCGCGGGTGCGGCCCACGGGCGCGGCTCGCGGGCGCGGCCCGATCCGTGGGCGCGGCCCGCGGGCGCGGCCGGGCGCGGCCCAAAGCGTGGGCGTGGCCCAAAGCGTGGGCGTGGCCGCGGGCCCTGCGGGCGCGGCCCAATGCCCTGCCGGTCCCCAGCCTAATAAAGGTTGGGGACCACTGATCTAGCATACTCCGCCATCCAACAGGGTACAAAAGTCCCTGTTCTGGCAACCCACTTTGCCAACTCTGGAGCCTTGGATCCATCCAGAGAGCCCTGCTGGACTCCGTGCCGTCTGTGTCTCCACCTTTTCAGGACCTAGTAACTATCCTTCCATTGACCCTCTATCACAGACTCTTTTCCTTTCAATCCTTTATTTCCCCATCTGCTAGATTGATAGTGTGCTTGTTACACGTTTGTCTATGTCTCTTTATTTTACTTTCTATTAAATAAAGACTGCCTATTTTATTCTTATATATCTGTTGTCTGCCTCAAGTTCACAGGGTGCAGCAATTACCTAATATACATAGGCAACTTTTAAAGTTGCCTGATCTCTTGCAAGCTATTCCCCAAACTTGACACATGTCTCCTGACCAATTCAGGTAACACAGTTCCACCCAAAAGTCTTCATGTATTTCCCAACCTAGAATTGGCAACCCTCAATTAAAATAATGAGTGTGTGCATTATATTATATAAAAATGTCAGCAAGCCTTTGCAAAGAAAGCAAAAATCCATTTTTCTAGCTGTCAAATGTTTGCTAACAGATACTGTGTGACTGTGAACCAGATCATTGTAGCATGGAAGAAAAGCCATATTTTCTAATGGGTGTTCATGCATTTATCTAACTGGGAGAATGGCTGATCGAATATCACTCAGCAAACAGTCAGTATCAATGAAATCTGAATATTAGGCTGGTACTCTGGATATACTTTCTAAGAAGCCAGTCCCATAGAAGTTAGCATACTTCATAGTAGGATAGGAGCACACTTATACATTTTAAATAAATTATATACTAACATGATTCAACCCAAACCATACAGTCGGCACGTGGCAGAGAAGGCAGTTAACTCAAGCCTTTTGAAGCTGATACTGCTCCACATCACAAGAGTTTTCCCCAAAGAGCAATACAAGACTTCAGGCTGGCTCCAGCTTGGAAAACCGCATTGAAGCTGTTTGTTGTCTACAGTCCAACTTCTATCATCAGATGTTGAGTGAATTCCCTTCCAAAGACTGCAACATCCACATGCTGCATTTCTGTGGTAGAGCATGGATCCTATTTCTTTTTGTAAGTGAATGCCATAAAGCCCAAAATGTTTATATGTCTAAAGTCTGATAAAGACACTGCAAAATAGAATAATCTCTGATATCAGTAAATATAATTTGTTGTAATACAAATTGTATGACAAAAGTAAAGATTAACGTGGAGATAGATTTTGGTTTTGAAGTCAATTCTTTTGCTAAGTAAGAAGACTCATATATTATTGATATCAGCCTGCCTTTTCCTGCTTCGTTGGCTTTGAATTGTGCTCTGGTGCCACCCGATAGGATTCAGAAACATCTGCTTACTTAAAACAGCAGTAGGCAGAAGTTTTTGATTTCATTTTCAGTTCAAATAAGATCTTAAGTTTGTTTTTGTTTTTAAAGAAATCCTAGCTCTCAAATGCCTCCTCCAAAGAATGTTGCCTCACACAACAACAAGTCTATGCAAAGACCCCACTGCTTTTGGGCTGTGATTCTGAGACACCCAACAGAGCTGAAGACAGGTACAACAGATTTCTCCTGTTTAAGTAGCAACCATGTCCTGGTTTTTGTTTCAGTGTTCATAGCAGCAGCCTCTGTCAAGCCCCAAATCCCCAGCACCATGAGAACATTTTGGTGCTCTGCTTAGCATAATCTGGAGTCCTCAAGAGTTGCTAGAAAATTTTCTATCCAGTAAAGTCCATTAGACATGCACAAGCTATAGTTAATTAATTCAATGCCTACAGCATTCTGTATTTCAGGACAGTAAAATAGAACCTATTGTTAGTATAACCAGGTTATTCATTTTTGGGTGTGCATAATGAGTTTTCAAACTGCCATGGCTAAAATCAAAGCAGCTGTTCACTGTCCCCCAACTATGTTCTATTAGAGAAGAAAACTGCTGAAACAAACTCACCTCTGCTTAGATGATAGTGATGAAAATATCTGGAGAAAAATGTTTCCCTTGTCCCCCCCACATGCACACATACACACATGCACACACTCTCTCACACCAAGTTCCCTTGGCTTACGCCATGTCAATTACACACTCCAAGCACCAAACAATTTCCCAAGTCAGATCCTTTCCAGATGTGATCAGTGGAACTAGAGGGGGGGCGGAAAGCGAGAAATAGGCAACCCTCTCTCTCAAAGAGAATTTCCTGTCCTTTCTATGCAAAGAGGAATTTTCCAAAGTCACCATATGGGAAAGTGTAAGTGAGCAGAATGGAAGGGATGGGGGGGGGGGAGGGAGGGAGAGAGAGAGAGAAGGAAGAAAACTATAGTATAAAGATAATAGCCTGGGCAAATAATTTCCAGTCATTTTGATCAGCACAGCCTGTGAGGAAAGAGAATATGAAAGAAAGAGAGCAGTAACCAATACTAAGCTGACAGAGAAGTATGCTGCCTATTCGTCCTCCTATTTACACTTTCATTTTTTTGTTCACAAGTTCTTATACCCGTTTTAGTTTTTGCCTCCCTACATGGTTTCCTTGCCTTGTCTGAACTCCCACCTCTTTCCAGACCTTTTCAGCCCACCAAAATTTCTTCATGGGGCACCAGAAAAAAAGCCTATAAAACTTCAAGCAAGTTGAATTCATGCTCAAGATATAAACATTTCTTCCACTTCCTTCACCATGGAGTAATTGGTGATGTTTATGCCATATCCATACCATTTTCCAGACAAGAAGTAAACTATTCCTGGGCAACCTGACTAGCTCTTGTCAGAGTATTGTTTTCTAATATATTAAAGAGGAAACTATTTTTATTAGGAGGGAATTAGTTGAGTACAAATGGCATGCACTAAAATAAATCAAAGGTTACATAAATGCCCCCGGTACCTGTCAGAAATATGCAGACCTCTTCCTTGCTGTACTTGCTGGTCATCAGAAGTTCTCCAAGTGCTTCTCAATTCTACTTGAACATGTGAATTGAAGTGCTGCAGTTTCTTCCTTTCCCTGCACCCCATCTTGGCTTCTTTTCATTGGAACAAGGCCACCTTTGGACCTTGAGCTATTCCCAGAAGCCAGTGAGGGAAGTGTGCATTTGCACTGTGCAGATTGGCTGCTTTATGTAAAATGATTCAGATCTAGGTTTTATTCTGCACTCCCCACCCTCAGCCTCTACAGTCTGCACTTTGTGACCCCGAGGACCACACACAACAATGCCATAAGAGAACTGAGCTTTTTTCCAGCCCAGAAAATTGCTGCGATTTTAAAGGATGACAGAATGTTTTAGTTTTTATTTCCAGTGAGTTGCTCTTTTTAAAAAATTATAAGAAAGGACAGAATCTAGAGTGCAATGGAAGCCCTGTACATTCATTTTATTTTTAATTTCAGGAGCACATACCAAAGGAGACAAGACGTGGAAACGGAGCTCTTAGTACTCAATCTTCACTTTAAAAAGTGTTCTCAAGCTTGTTGAACCCAAGCACTCCTTATTCAGATGTTTCTACTTCCCTCCTGTGAACCTAGCACCAGCCATCTGTGGGATGGAGAGAAGGGAATAAAGGGGAGCAAAGGTGCAGAATAAAACAGGTGCTGGGGAAATAAAAGACCCACGGCTTTACTGAATGCAGTGCAGGAGCAATGGGGGAGCATGAGGATGGACCCTGCATCCGGCAACCTGCCTGTCACCCAGTGAACCCCACATCCCCAGTCCAACTGCTAGGGGGTGTAACCAAGAGGTGGAAAATCCAGAGGGCCATGTGCATCACTATGTCATTCCTTTGCCACCTGGTGGTAAAAGCCATGTTGACAGCCCCCAAGCCGGGCATGCTGCATAATTGGCTCCATCCCATAACCCTTAGGGGAGTCCCCAACTGTGGCATGTGGGCATGCAGGCATTGCCTTCCAGGTGAAAAGATTCATCCTAATGCCCAACTCACCCAAGCTGTCACAATAAAAGACAACTGTAAGCCATAACAACTGAAGAGCAGGGAGGGAGAGGGCCAAGGTCCAGGTGACAGGGCTAAGGTCCAGGTAAATAAAGGCAGCAGGAGGAGTACAGGGAGGGCTCTCAGGAGTGTCCACCAGCCTGCCTCCCCTGAGACAAGTCCCCGCATGCAGTGGGGTATTCTCCTTTAGACCATGGACCTACACATTGCTCTAGCCATGCAGTCTGAAGCATACCCTAGAGCAGTGGTCCCCAACCTTTTTATCACCGGGGACCACTCAACGCTTGACAATTTTACTGAGGCCCGGTGGGGGGGGGGTAGTTTACTCCTCTACTCTCAACCACTGCCCTAACGCTCTCTGATCGCTATGGTAATGTTTAAACATCCCTTCAAAATAAGATACAGACACGCCACAACAATGAACATAAGGAACATTTTATTTTCATGGAAATTTTAACTCATGTCAATGACAAATCAATGGGAACCCTGAGCTTGTTTCTCTGCAACGAGATAGTCCCATCTGGGAGTGATGGGAGACAATGACACCCGAAGTGTGTTATAAAGGGGCGGGGGGGGGGGGATGAAGCAAAGGGCTGGGGGAGGGGAGAAGGCGTCCTTCCCGGCCCACCTCCAATTAGTCGATGGACCACATGTGGTCCGTGGCCCACAGATTGGGGATCGCTACCCTAGAGGGATGAACCAGATCCAATGGGATGAAATTAATTAAAAAGAAATTCTGTCTAAACATCCGGAAGAACTTCCTGACAGAACAGTTTCTCAGTGGAACAGGCTTCCTCGGGAGGTGGTGGGTTCTCCATCTTTGGAAATTTTTAAACAGAGGCTGGATAGCCATCTGATGGAGAGGCTGATTCTGTGAAGATTCAAGGGGGTGGCAGGTTACAGTGGATGAGCAATAGGGTTGTGTGAGTGTCCTGCATAGTGCAGGGGGTTGGACTAGATGACCCAGGAGGATCCCTTCCAACTCTATGATTCTATGCCAACCTCAAGGCCATTGCCTGCTGCCCTCCTGCTGGGATAAGTCTTGGCTGCATAATGTGGGGTTCTCAAATGCTGTGCATAAGCAGCAGTGGATAAAAAGGAGGGTTTCCCTTATAGCGTTCTCACTGTCAGCCACATTCTCTTTCCCAGCTCCATGTCCCTACTCAACTACTTGAGTAGGAAGGCAAATTGTGGAAAGATGGCTGCTATAGCCCGAAACATCCAGGCTGAATGTTTTCCTTTCTCCTGGGCAGGCACTTAAGGCCTGGGCAAGGCTGTGAGATACAAGCCCTTGGGCCCAAGCAAAAGGGCTCATAGCCTGAGAGTCACAACCAAAAACCAGCAGGAATATCTGGAGTGGGGGAATCTGCTCTGCATTCAGAGTCTAGACGCCTTCAACTCTCCCTTCTCCTATTCATTTGTATTATTGTAGTTCATCTTTTGCTTCAAATGAAATTTCTCCTTTATCATCACACAGATTTAGGAGGCACTGGGGATCAGGGTGGAGTTAATACCAGTCATTCCTAAGAATACAGTGAATATCAAAACCAGTCCTTAGTCAGAAGTTCATTTGCCTCAAAGGTGTTTTTCATTTCATCTTTTTCCCATGAAGTTTGCATGGACTTGCCTTTAGGCTGCTGGAACATAATTTCTTGTTGCTAGTGCTGCCAACACCAGCTTGCAGTTTCTTTCCAAGAAGCCAGTGGCCATCTAACATCAGCCTTATGTGCACCTCTCTTATTTGAGTACAGAATTTCCAGGGGCAAATACATTCCCAGGCTGGTTCCCTTTGGAGTCAGTCAGTCAAACTTTATTGCACTAGGCCATAGGCCATTGCAAGATCAGATACAATAGAATTATTAAAAACAAAAACAAACACAGTAAAAATTACATACATTCACCCATACCTTCTGCTCATTAGCATGCAGTATTTGCTGCAAGGCCAGCTCGAATCTTTCTTGTGGCCAAACCAAAAGTGGCAACCCTTTGTGACACAAATGTGTCCGTATCGGAGAGCAAATACCCTAATCTATCATGAGCTGAAGAAAATGCCTCTGGAATGATTTTATTTAAAAATTTCCTCCTTGAATCTGTATACAGTGAGCATTCCAGTAAATAGTGTGGCAAATATTCAACTACTAGGTTCCCACAAATACAGAGACGTTGTAACAGAGGGATTTGAGCATATCTCCCTGTCAGAACAGAAGAGGGCATTGTCTGAAATCTCAGGGCTGAAAACGCTACTCTTAGCTTGCTCACATTTATATTACCCAGATATGGGACTCTGCTGTGATGTTTTTTTAAAGGTCTTAAACCATGGAGCACACCTGTAACGCACAATTAAAGATCTGTCAATTTTTGCGTCCTGGGAGAAAACCCATTCTCTTAGGTCTTTGTTTTTTCCTAATTCTGCTAGTAAATCATCTGGGACAGTGTAGTGTGAAATAATACCATCTGTGCAGGTAGAAAGTGACCCTTTAGCTTCTATGGCAGAGTTAAAGCACTGATGGCTAAAGGAGTTTGCAGTAGACAGTGTATTCTTTTTCCACCATTTTAGCAGGGCTAAATGTGCACGAGCTCTAAAAGAGGGAAGTCCAAGCTCTGCCCTCATCAAGGCGGCCAGGGCCCCTTTGGGAAGAGCTAAGACACGTCTCACAAAGGTGTTCTGAATGGATGCCGGGAGCTCCCTTGAGCGGCGGCCTGACGCGTTGGAGGCGCTTCGTGCCTCCATTGCGTCAGGCTGCTGGCAAGGAAGCAACTGCGAGCCGCGCTTTGCGTGGCTCGCAGTTGCTTCCTTGTCAGTAGGGTGGGAATTGGCCCGGCCGATGGTCTGTCCAGAGGAAGGGGCCAATCGGCACCCTTCCTCATCCTGGACCGAGTCCGCCCTAACTCCTCCCACACAGCCCTTACAGCTTTATTTAGTCCGCGGCACCCGCAGCGCCGCGGGCTGTGTTAAGATGCTTTTAGGGATGCTATGTGGGCATGCCATGACAGGGTCTCAGAGAATGTCACACCTAAGTACTTAAATGATTTGCATTGCTCTATTTGGGTGCCCTGTATACTCCAAGTTGATCTTTTTTTTTGGGGGGGGGGGTTTAAGACGATGACTTTTGTTTTTTGATAGTTAATGGTTAGAGCTTCCTCCCTACAGTAATCACCCAATCTATCCAGCAGCCTACTTAGTCCAACTCTGGTCAGGAGAAAAGGGCCATATCATCTGCATACAGCAGGACTGAGATTTTCTGCTGGCCTATAGAGGGTGCCACAAATTGTGTGCTGTCTCTGCACTATGTCATTAATAAACAAATTAAAGAGCAAAGGTCCCAGGACACATCCTTTTCTGATTGGAGGGTTCCCTTTGGAGGAAAGACCACTGGAAACTCTTTGGGATTTTATTTTTTAATATACAGGTGGCGCACAGGCCAGTGAGCAAGAGGTATTCCTACAGGGCAACAAATCTGGTAGATAGTCACAAGGTGAGATCCTAACCCCCAGGGTTGCCAATCTACAGGTAATTTCTGTAGATTTTCTGTAATTACAACTAATCTCCAAGCAACTGATTAATTCACCTGGAGAAAATTGCCACTTTGGAAGGTGGAATCTAGGGCATGAAACCCTCTTGAAGTCCCCTCACCTTCATAACCCCACAAACACTATCCTCATGTTCCATCTTCAAAATCAACAGATGTTTCCCAACCTGAAACTGGCAACCCTATGCACCAAGGTATTTCAACCAACCGGCCCAGTAGAGAGAAATGAATCTAACAGCTGTTCTTTCTTTCCACAAAAAATTCCCCCCTTCCTTTAGCTGAACAGGGAGACACTTCCTTTCAAGTCCTAAGAGGCTGTATGACCTAACCTATTCATGTCCATTAAATTGTAAAGAAGGATAGACTGAGCCACAGTGATCAGAATCCAAACTGTCACAATACATTCCTGGGTAAGTTTCATTTGTTTGCAATAAAACAAACTCAGTGTCTCCTAAGACTGAAAACGTTCAGGGAAAAATGTTCATTAAGAAGAAGAATTGGTTCTTATATGCCATTTTTCTCTACCAGGAAGAGTCTCAAAGTTTACAATCTCCTTCCCTTTCCTCTCCCCACAACAGACACTCTGTGAGGTAGGTGAGGCTGAGAGAGCCCTGATATTACTGCTCAGTCAGAACAGCTTTATCAGTGCTGTGGCGAGCCCAAGGTCACCCAGCTGGCTGCATGTGGAGGAAGTGCAGGGAATCAAACTTGGCTCACCAGATAAGATGTCAGCATTCCTAAGCACTACACCAAGCTCATGATCATGACCTTATCCCCCCACATACAGACATAACCATCCCACATTTTTATAAGATCCAGTATAAGAGAATATGTTGTATCACTTTGGTTGTTCTTAATAAAAGCTATTAGTAAAAAAAGAACCAACACACAGTCACCTTACAATGAAATCAGGGATCAGTACCTGACTAATGTAGAGTTTGTATCACATGTTCAGCTGTACGTAGGTTGTCTGTAACATCAGAACTACTCTATGCACATTTAAAGAGCAATCAAGTATACACTGCACATGGATGGAATTTACATTGACATAACATTAACTTGTGAATTAGATTAACATTTAAAACAAACCTAACTACCAACCCCCAGTACTGGGGGCAGATGAAGGGAGATTTATGTTCAAGGAATACTTGCTTACGTGCAGATAGTTACAGGAGGAGAAGGATGGGGATGAGGCTGATTGGGACTGGCATCAGTGACAGGAAGCCGCTTACTGCTGCCCACATAGCTAGAATCTGGGGCTGGGCAAATAAAGGGGCCATCCTCTCAATGTAGACAGACAGGCTCAATGAGGTTGCAGGATGGAGAGGAGAGACACAATGAGGTAACATGGTTGCCATTTGAAATTTCGATAGAGAATACATAAGCTTCATAGAAGTGATTTCCAGCTGTTGCTTATCTTCTGACAACAATGAATCCCTATAAAAAAACTTCACCTGCATGTGTGTGGCAACCTCTGAAAGGTTCTGTGAATGTTGAGAACCTAAGCTTTAAAGACCTAAAGACATTCCAAGACATCCTTCTCTTATATTTTATCCAGCAGCACTCTTATACATCCTCCCAATGCCCAGCTTTGTCTGAGTGGGACCTATCAACTGCACCTCTGGTTCCCAACCCCCAGTCCAGGGACCGGGACAGGTCCGTAGATCAGTCGGTACCGGGCCACGGCGCCTCATCGTCCTCCCCGGCTGCTGCCTCGGGGGCTGCCCTGCCACTCTGTCATTGGCTCACCTTTGGTGCTCTCCAACAGCCACCATGGCTGGGGCTCCCCCTAGGCATGGCACTGCACAGCTGTTGCTGGCAGCGCCCCCCAGTGGGTGGCAGGAAGTCAGGGGCGCCGGCGGGAAAGCAAATGGAGCAGGAGCTCAGGCGGCGGTAACGTCCCTCGGCAAAAGACTACCCCCCTCCCCGGGCCTCAGTAAAATTGTTAAGCATTGACCAGTCCCCGGTGACAAAAAGGTTGGGGACCACTACACCAGTAAGTAAATAAAGACTGCTCCATGCATTTCAGAACAGAGTGACGTTCTCTTTGTTCCCCTCAAAGCAATGGTGATTGACTTGAAGCGTGGAAGATTTTATAACTCAAGCTATATCACCATGTCGCATCTGAAATGGGCTGATACCTTTGGTGAACAGCAAACAGTTTAAGCAAAGCTGCTTCCCTTCAGATATGCACAAAAGTGTGTCAAGTAGCCATTAGTGGGCAATTTTCAGTCAACTGCTCCAACATAATTTTTTTTTAAACCACACAAAGGTAGTTTGGAGTTGAGAGCAAGAATTCAGCTTTTACTACAGTTGCTCTTTCTACTCTGTTAAGTGTTACCAAATTGAGATGTAGACAGAGCCTAACATCCTATTATTTGAAGATATCATTTTCCAAGAGGGTATGAAGACTCTTCTTCAAAATTACATGAGGTAAAATAAACCATAGTTCTTGCCTGTAGAAGTGCCCCCATCTGTTTGCAAGGACTACCCAAATTGCTTCCACACCACACAGGATTTTTTAGTGTATCTTCCACACATGGGAATCTTACTGCCTGCAGATTGACATAATGTGCCAATATGGGTGTTATTAAGGGAAAATCAACTACATGTTGAAAGAATAAACCTGGACCTTAAATCTTTCTATATTTTCTCTGTGAGATGAGGAATATACTAAATTGGTTCACAAGAATTTGTCAGGCTTAGGTGGCAAGTTCTCATACTTTTTCTGCTGTAATTCTTCCCTCATAATATACTGAGGATGGATAGAGAGCAGCTATGTAGTCAGAAGAAAGGAGCACCACATCTCAGGATCTTTTTTATATTCCACTATCTTAAACCTCTTATCTGTCTCTTGAGAAACCTATATGCATCTTAAACCTAAGAGCATCTTATCTGTCTCTTGAGAAACCTATATGCAGGTCAAGAAGCAACATTGAGAACCAGGCATGAAATCACTGATTAGTTCAAAATTGAGAAAGGAGTTTGGCAAGGCTGTATACTGTTGCCTTGCCTATTTAACTTGTATGTGGAGCATATCATGAGAAAGGCGAGGTTAGATAAGTGACGAATTGGGATCAAGATTGCAGGGAGAAATATCAACAACCTCAGATATGCAGATGATGCCACTCTAATGGCAGAAAGTGAAGAGGAACTAAAGAGCCTGTTGATGCGGGTGAAGGAGGAAAGTGCAAAAGTTGAAACTCAACATCAAGAACATGAAGATCATGGCATCCGGCCCTCTCAATTCCTGACAAATAGATGGGGAAGAAATTGAGGTAGTGACAGATTCTATTTTCCTGGGCTCCAAGATCACTGCAGATGGGTATTGCAGCAAAAAAATTAAAAGACACTTGCTCCTGGGGTGGAAAGCTATGGCAAATCTAGACAGCATCCTAAAAAGCAAAGACATCACCCTGCCAACTAAAGTGCGTCTAGTCAAGGCTATGGTCTTCCCAGTTGCAATGTATGGCTGTGAAAGTTGAACCATAAGTAAGGCCGAGCTTCAAAGAATTGAGGCTTTTGAACTCTGGTGCTGGAGAAGACTCTTGTGAGTCCCTTGGACCCGTGGTCCCCAACCTTTTCCTGGTTGAGGACTGCTTCCGGGGGTGGAGGAGAGAGGGCGGCCCGAGCGGCGTGCACGCACAGCAGCGCTGCGCAAACACGCATGAGCAGAGCTGCCGTGCATGTGCATCTGCAGGGCACAAATGTGCACATGCGGGAGCACCACGCAAATGCACACGTGCAAAGCTGCCGCACAAATGCGCATGCACAAAGCTGCCACGCGGAATGGTAGAGGACAGGAAGGCCTGGAGGGGTTGCGATGGGTCAGACACGACTTCGCACCTAACAACAATCTTAAACCTAACAGTGATCTTGAAAGAATGGACTTCCATTAGTCAATTCTGGTACAATTAAGGTTGTAGTCCTAAATCCTATGTACACTTACCGTACGTGTAAGATCCATTCACATGCTACAGGGATTACCATGTTCATGGCCTAGTGCTGCTCACTTCTTTGGCCTTCATTACTTCAGCTCTACTAAATGTAAGTATTTTCATTACAGTTATAAAAGTCTGATGGATATGTTTGCCCTTTATTGCCACTTGCAGGTATGAAAGGTGACTGGAACGTGGCATGAACTTATTATGTAGTAGCCTATTTGTCTGTTAATAAATCAGTTTCCTTAGGGCTGGTTTACATATCCATGTTCAGCTCTTGCTGACAGTGACATCAAGTAAAGTTAGAACACTTTCAGTGTGGGGTAGTGCTTAAGAGGTGTGACTTCTAATCTGGTGAGCTGGGTTTGATCCCCCACTCCTCCAGATGCAGCCCATTGGCTGACCTTGGACCAGTCACAATTCTGTGAGTTCTGTTAAAGCTCTCTCAGCCTCACCTACCTCACAGAGTGTCTGTTTTGGGGACTGGAATGGAAAGGCGTTTTAAAGTGCTTTGGGTAGTGAAAAGTGGAGTATAAAAAACCCAGCTTCTTTTTCAATATTGCTTTATAAATAAGTATCCCAGAGGATACATGTTTTCAAGCACTTATATTGTCAACCCTTCAAAGATGGAGGTCCTGTGGCTTTGCAGGAAAGGTCCAAGTGAGGAAGTGTGCCTACCCAACCTGGATGGAATACCCTGGGGGTGATTCTTGATGCCTCCCTCTCGATGGAGGCTCAGATCATTCATGATGGTAGCGCGGCTGGCATTTTACCACCTTCGCCAAGCCAAACTACAAGAACCTAGCCACAGTGGATCCATGTGAAAGTCACCTCTAGACCGGACTTCTGCAACTCGCTGAACACTGGTCTGCCCTTATCCTTGATCTGGAAACTACAATTGGTCCAGAATGCAGCTGCTAGGATCCTCACAGGAACACCATGGAGGTCCCACATTCAGCCCATCCTCCAGCAGCTGAACTGGCTTCCAGATGAATTCCAGATCAGGCTTAAGGTTTTGGCTTAAGGCATTTGGTTGAGGTCAACCCAAACCACTGCTTCTCATCAGCCCCCCCCCCCCCCAGCCTCTCTCCTACAACCATCACTGCAGAGTCACCCACCCAACTGGGCCTTCAGTACACATTGATTTATTGTTCTTGTTCTTGTTATTATTGTATTATTATAAACTGAGTTATTTGTATTGTTCCTGTTTGATGTAAACTGAACTGAGCCTTCAGGGAGCGTGGTATATAAATATAATAATTAAATAACTTTATACCTTAGTTATAGGCATCCACCTTAGACAGGTTCAGGTGCAAGATGCCAGCAAAAGATAAAAAGAGGTGGTGATTTTGCCCAGTCCTGTATCCTTAATGGCAACTCCCTCAATACTCCTCATATAGGAGTTTCAAGATAAGCAACATATTACTAGGGTGAGAGGACTGTGACAACTTCTGTTAACAGTGAGATAATCAGTGCCATGTTTTCCCATTAAATACAGTGAAGTGGAGGCTCCATCCTTTCCCAATAGCTACCTTGTAACATAAAAAGGAACATTGCTGTTTTTATGATAAAGGCACTCATCTCAATATGCATGCTATACATGTATTTTTATGCAGATATTTAAATTCCATTGATTAAAAGTGTTGTTGACACCACGATAACTTAATATGACTAGCCAACAAAATAGATTAGAATAACTGTGTAAGAATGCACTCTTCATTGGATGTACCATAAATAGAGTAAGAATGCTCAGTTTGAAAGCATTTGCACATCTGTTTCTAATTTAATATAATATATAGGCTGCTATCAAGTAAACCAGTGGTAGTCAACCTGTGGTCCTCCAGACGTCCATGGACTACAATTCTCATGAGCCCCTGCCAGCATGTGCTGGCAGGGGCTCATGGGAGTTGTATTCCATGGACACCTGGAGGACCACAGGTTGACTACTCCTGAAGTACACAGTCAAGCATACTTCTCTTCCAAGACGTTTATAATTCTGAAATATAGTCATTTGTGACTGATCTCTCGTGTACTACACCTGTCAGAGCATCAGCAGGAAAATGTTTCTGGCAGAAGGATTTCTAGGAAAAGATAAATGTAGAAATGCTTTTGGATTCTGAAGACATGAATAGACCAACATTTACATGACATCTGACCTTCCCTGGCTGTGAATTAGAACAGAAGGAAAATCAATTTATTTACTGGCTTGTGTTGCCATTCCAGACTTCATTAGGATACATCACATTTGTCACACAGTTTTCTCTAACTACAGAACCAACGTGTAGGTTAATGTGCATATGAGCAGTCTCCGTAGGGCTGTATGTTGTATGCATATGAATATTATCTGAAACATACAGCTTCTATGAACTCTTATTCATATCGCTAAATAAAATTTGACAGGAAAAAAAGACCAAACTGAAGAGTCAATTAATTTACTATGAAACTTTCAATCAGTGTTATGTTAGTTTTCCCAACATGGAATGAGTTAAAAAGCATATTCAATAAGAATTCAATAGAGTTGAATCAATTTCCAGAACTCTCTCTATAGCATAATTTCGGGGAATAAGCAGTTCTATTTCTTCGTTGTTACTTAATTTCATTAGTGCAGAGATATTATTTCTGATATGACCATAACAAAAAGATTTAATCATTAATTTAGGAAGAAGCAAATGGTTGGGATTCAAAGAATTGCACAGACAGTTCCACATGACCAAGAGAACTCCCACCAGCACTCCACCTCCATGCCAGCACAGTGGACCATTGTTTAAATGGAGGGCTAACTTTTGAAAGCAGCTGCTGACATGGCAGGTGGAATGCACCCACACCTTTGAAATCTTTGGGCTGTCTAAAATAGCTCTCTGGATCTCAGCCAAAGTAAAGAATATTTTATTGAACCACTACAAGAAAGATTTTCAAGACATGAAAAAGAAATATAATAGAAAAAAGTTACACTCTCTCTTCCCAATGCTCTATTTGTTAAAGTTTTGCTAAAAAATGACGTCACTGATCAATCACTTGTTTTAGAATGTGTTAAGCCATTCCAGATGTGCTAAAATCAGGGTACACCATGCTGGCCTTAACCATTATAAACAGTCATACACAATCCCAACCATTTTGCAACAGTTTGGATTCATTCATGGAAGGCAATGCCAAAACTGCTGTTACAACAGAGGCTTCAGGAAAGCTAGAGTTGATAACATGTGTTCAGAAAACCTGCACAGTGCTAATTTCAACACCTTGTTCCAGCCTAGCTCTTAAGAAACTATTTTTCACGTCTTCATCACATCCTGAAGTTAAAGTGGTTCAAAGTTTAGCTTTGCCCGCCTGAAGCTGTAGATTCTGTAGCTTCATGGCCATGCCCATGTTCCCAGCAACCTTCAATTTGCCTTGAAAGAAAGCCTACAGAAAAGAAAAAGGGAGTAGAATCAGGTTTTTTTGTATCAATGCTTTTCATTGTTCCTGGTGAACAGACATCTATCTAGTTAAACTGTTTCACAACTAAAGGAAAATTAATTCAGAAAGCTGTCACAAAAGTGACTATATTTCAGATTGCTTATGTCTGAAGTTTTCTTATAATGGATTATAAAATGCATGTGACTTTCTATTACCATCATCATCCAGGTATATAAAAAGCAAATACTTCTATATGAAAAACATGTCATTTTGTAGACCATGAGGTGCTCTAAAAATGGTTTTGCAGATTTATTTTCTTCTGTGCACTAGCCATTTGACACTATTGTTTACATATCTCATTGGTCCAGAGTGATTACTAACTGTTGAGGAGAATTTTGTTTTCATTTCGTCAGTACAATGTTATCATCCTCATTTGGAATAGAAGTCATTCCAAAAAGGACAGGGAAAGTAGCCTATATTTGTAAATTTTAGCTCTTTTTTGTGAGCAGAACTAACAAACAGCCCTCAGTGCTGTAGCCCAGATAACTTGGAAGGGAAAGAAAGGAACATGGTTTCATTAATTCAGTATTATGAAATAGCAGAACACTTATATTTTATTCCCTTTACTAGGGGCAAAGCCTGTTGTATCCAGGAATACAACGGGTGCTAGAACATGGCTGAGGGAAAAGGAAGGGGAGGAGTTGTTCAGTCTTGTAAGGGCATGGAGTTGAATGTGTGTGTTGTGTGGGAGGTTGTGGTGGCGTGGTGACAATGAGGGCATGGGTGTGGAGAGATGGGTGTCAAGAACCTGTGGTTTGGAATGTTCATTGAGTGTGGGAGAGGACTGACCTTTGGGAATTGTGGCATAGTGGTTACAGATTAGCTTTCCAGAGCTATGACTTCAGATATGTGAAGGGGAATTCAGACTGGAGACTCTTCTTAGGGGGAGATTACATGGCAACCAGTTCATTTCAGTTCTGCATTCAACATCAGTTCCCTTCTTGTGTGAATCAGGCCACAGACACCGAAATGTCCCCCTGCCTTAATCCACGTGGGGTAGTCACAGTACACCGGTGTCCACCCTGCTCCTTCTGTCTCCATTTTTTAACTTTTGAAAGAATGTTATGTGCCCACATGCTTCTTTCATGGTTGCTCCTTAGAAGAGCTTGATTTTTGTACCCTGCTATTTACTACCCAAAGGAGTCTCAAAGTGGTTTACAAACACCTTTTCCCTTCATCTCCCCACAATAGACAACCTGTGAGGGCTGTGGGGCTGTGAGAGATCTGAGGGAACTGGGAATGGGCTGCAGTCACCCAGCAGGCCTCAGGTGTCTCAAGGCAGTTTCCAATCGCCTTCCCTTCCTCTCCCCATAGCAGAGTCCCTGTGAGGGAGGTGGGGCAAAGAGCCTCATTTGGAAGCTGGCAACCCTAAGAGGAGGTCTCTCTGTGCACAGGAGTCTTGACCTTAGTCAGGTTTGTGCACACCTAGGTAGTGTGGAATTCCAGAACATGAACCTACAACAATCTGGCAACCTTACCTCCTCTCTGCAATGTTCTGTTGACCTGAAATAGGTCAGGGGGTGCTAGGTGGCTGCAGGGGCATCACACACTTTTGAGACCCCACTTCCAGACTTCAAGGAATATGTTCAGACCAGGGACAGCCAACCTCCAGGAGATCTCCTGGAATTGCAGCTCATCTGCAGACTATAAAGATCAGCTCCCCAGGCAAAAAGGGCTGCTTTGGAGTTTGGACAGTGTTATTATGGAGAAGAAACATTTAAGGCCTCCAACACAGGTTGTTGTTAAGTTGAAACACTTGAGGCCTACTACACAGGGTTGTTGTGCAGATAAAACAGGAGGCAAAAGAACCTCCGCAACAGCTTCCAGTTCTTTCTGCACAACAACCCTGTGCAGTAGGCCTCAAATCTTCAGAGAGTTGCTTGGCTGCATTTTCCCTCCAGCAGCAGGCTGGCCACAGAAGTATTTGAAGTGAGAAGGGGCTTTTCTGTGGCCTCCCTGTCAGGCAATTGTTTGGCAGAAGGGGAAAGCTTCCCTCCCCTCAAAAGGAAAACACAAGTACCCCCTCAGACTCCCTTGTGTTGCTCTTGGAAACATCTCCTTCCCTCAGTCATGGGCTGTTAGAGGCTCCTTCACAGCAGGCCTGAAGGGAGGAGGGAGGAAGCACACTCACTAGTCACTTGCCAGCTCTGTCACTGGTCTGATGCAAAGTGAGGGAAGTTGTTGGACGTGACAGTTAGGACAACCCTGGGGTGAAAAGGGCTGGCCATACCTGTCCAAACCTCTGTTCTCATCCCCCTCAGCAGCCCTACTGGCCTCCTTTCCCTGTGGTGGTCAGGGACAGACTGGCAGCAATGTCACCAGATTGCACATGGCCAGGCTGGGGGGGTGGGCTGTGTCACCTCCCTATTAGTCCAAAGTCTGGAGGCGGGGACGGTCTGATCTTTGGACCAATCAGAAGGCGCGAAGATCAGACTGGCTCCGGCCACTCTCCACCCACCTAGACCTTAGCTTTTTATATTATACAGTGAAGCTGTTCCAGATATTTTACTTACTGTTTGTGGATTCATCTTCCCAGACATCATTGCTAACAAATCAGAATCAGACATTGTAATGGTGCAGTCCGCTTTCTTATCTGCAAGCATCAAAACAGATGACTTCATGCACTAGAAAATGCATTCTAGCTACATTAGAAAAGCCAGTGGAAACGGAATTCACAATTGCATCTCACTTCAACCTTTCTTTCAAAAATACTTATAATTTTTTTCCTTTCTCCATAGAGCTCAAGGCAGCGCACAGTAATTCCTCCACTTTTTCACAGCAACCCTGTGAGGTAGGTTAGACTGAGAAAGTGACTTGACCAAGGTCACCAAGTGAAACACATGGTAGCATGAAGTTCTAAATCTGAGTCTCCTTAGTACTAGTTCAATACTACCTGGACTGAGGGGGAAGAGACAATAGGATTGGTACATGGGCAGTGTGTTAACCGTCTTCTTTTGTGACATTTCCCTCAGTGTAAATATCTCAGTTCAAAGCCTCCTTCTGCCCTATCCTTACAGCTATTTATAAAACAAATCTGAGACAAAAACAGGAGATGCAACCATAGATCTGATTCATAGCGTCTCACCTAGTTTGGTCCTCAGAATCTTATAGGCTGGATGCTATAAATGGAAGGAGTTAACCCCAAAAGGCAGCTCCTGATGGCTTGGTATCAGTAGAAGATAGGTGGATTGCAGTAGACAGTGGGTATGGAATGAAGAGCAGGATTCTGACCCTCACCTTTGCATCAGAGAAGGAAACTATTTCCCCTGAAGATGCAGCCCCCTCACTCCTACAAGCTTGGGCACCACAGCTTGGTGAGCAGAGGAGATGGCAACAAAAACAGGAGGGACTGTTCCCCTGAAGTCCTTACACTCACAGATTGTTGGATACAATCCTCAGAGAACAGCAGCAATTGTTTAAGGCTGGCACTGTATATCTGAATATATTCTGCTGCTTATTTCAGTGTGACAAAGCAAAAATCAAAATTCAAAGCATATAAAATGTTTTTGTGAGAATCAGAATTATAAAGTCATAGATTTAGATATTGAGCAAAAGAAGCCTTTAATCAAGTACTAATATCACTTGAGTTCAGTGCTGTCCATTTTTAGTCCACTCTACTAATGAGAGACACATTTCTACATTCAGGATTAACCTTGAATGGCCTTTCTGTCTATAGTGGTTCAAACAAAATATAAGTGACAAAAAACTGCAAGTGAATATGAGGCTGGCTTGTAGCCCTTCTGTAGTATTTGTAATATCCAACTTAGCTTAAAAGGCTCTGTTCCAGTTCTTTCTAAGACTAGCTCACAGAAAATTAGTAAGGAAACAAAACTGAAATGTTCTGAACATGAAAATACAGAGAAAGAAAGAGAAGGGCTTGCATTTAATACTTTAAGAAAATTGCATTCAGTCACTCATGGCTAAAAAGATTGTTAAGTTTGGAGTGTTAGTCAACTTTGGGATGCTGACTTGTGGCTCCAAAAACCTGTAAATATCCACCTTACCTACACACAGAGATTGCATTCATTGATTGTA
This sequence comes from Paroedura picta, assembly GCF_049243985.1. Lineage (NCBI taxonomy): Eukaryota > Metazoa > Chordata > Lepidosauria > Squamata > Gekkonidae > Paroedura > Paroedura picta. The sequence goes on from NC_135372.1 coordinate 81,599,272, forward strand.
ACACCCACAATTATATCCTGCTTCTTTTCTGTAGAACCCAAGACACCATAAATATAGTTCAGAGGATTCCCATTCAGGTACTCATGAGCTTAGGCAATGTTGCTTGATCATATGCCTTCAGATCATAACTTGGGTCCAAGTCTAGAAAAATTTTAAAGCATTCTAATTCTAAACCAGGAATTTTCAAACAAACACATTTCTATCCCTGTATTGCTGCTCTTCAATTGAGTCAAATATAGAACTATAGATTCCTCAATATGAACTCAGAAGAAAACAAAAATTGAGTGCATTTACTTTTACATTTGAGTGCATTTATTTTTACATTTTACATTCAATTGAGTGCATTTATTTTTACGTTTCTATTCTGCCCTTCCCCAAAGATTTTTATAATGGATTATAGTTGCATACATATAGCCGAAGACATTTTCATACTGAGCAGATATCTTTTGAGATATTAATTTCTACCTACTCAGTGGATCCATGTCCAAGGACAAAATGCTATTTATTGTACTCTGATAAGAGAAGTCACATCCAAAGTTCAATAGAATACAGGGTGGATTCATCAGATTATTTTCTTTACTGTAATAGCAGCAGTACACTATGCACATTACTCCCTTTCTGTAGTCACTCCATTTGCTGGGTTTGATACAAGGCATTGGCTACCACATACAAAGCTCTTCATGGCCTTGGTCCCTCATATCTTCAGGACCACTTCTCCACCTAAGATCCACCATGACAGCTTTGCTCATCTGAGCAGGGCCTTCTGCAGGTACCACCCTACAAATAAGCAAAACCAACAATTTCCTGTACATTCTTTATTGTGGAATAGCCTGCCTGATGAATACAGGAAAATTTCAGCTCTCCTGGCATTCCAGGAGTTTTGCAAAAAAAAAAAAAAAGATTCAACGTCTTTTTTGCATTTTTGCAAAGAATGTGTTGATGATCCCAGGGTTGATACTCTCTGTCCATCTGTACATCAGATTATAATTTACTTAATAATCCAAGTTAACACAGCACTCTTTAACAAAACACATTTATATTACACATCACAAATTACTGAGATGTGTATAACTAGATCTAACAGAAGAGAACACTTTATGGTATAGAAAATAACACTGACCTGAGTTAACATCCACGCAGCCTTTGCCATTTTTCACATCAACTATCCAAGTCGCTTCTTTACCCCCAGGGCCATCTTTCACTTTGAAGGCAAATATACCACCAATTTTCTTGACAAATTGCTCTCCTTCCTGTAATCATTATGCAACAATGGCATATCACAATTAAAGCTACATTCAGTTTTATTTGGCACAGTTACAGTAATGTAGGTGAATACCTGGTTGTTTGCAGACACTGTCTGACATCCAACATACCCAAGTAGGACTTTTAATATTTTCTTTTCTGAACAGTAGCCCACCATCCTCATAATCCTTCCCATGATACACTGCAAAAACTCACTTTAGTTGGCCATTTTTTAAAAGCAAGCCAAAAGTCCAAGAGGTATATGTGATTTAGTCACATGATCCTCTGGATTATAGTCACTTTGCATGATTACAAACAATTTATTCTACTGAGTTCAACTGTTCAGCAGGATTAACACTCATTCAAAGGGTCAAATAAAGCCCGCAAATAAAATACATGGAAAAGGCAACTTTCATGCTGGCAGTCTGAAGAGGTGGAATTCTAGGAAGAATAAGCCCCAGGTGCTTTGTGCATGCGCACAGACCTGCCCTGCGAGTCTCAAAAAATAAGTATCAAAGGAGATGAAGGGATTAAATTTTGCATCTCATGTTTACCAAGTCCAAAGTCTGAAAGACAGAAGGCATTTAATTTAAAAGGAAAATATAACTGAGATTTGAAAACTATAGACTTTCCTACTATTTTAGCTCTGAATTCCACACAGCCCATGCAATTTTTCCCTTCAGTGTTCCTACTGGATTAGTGGTGTGCCCAGACACATTAGAAAATGATCTAGGGAGCCACTAACACTTGCCAGAAACATGAATCAACTATTTTCAACACACAAGAAAATACTGGGTTTGAAAAAGATGCAATACTAAAAGTACAATCTGTTTGTACAACTTGAGATGCTGCTTTCAGTTGTTTCTGCTTTTAACCGGAAATTGTATTATTGGGGGCTTAATGGTTTGGCTTCCTATGCTTTTTATGAGTATGGGTGTTTAATGGTCGATGTGAGCATCCTGAGGTTGAATACAGCACAAAAACACTGTAAAAAATCCAGAAAAGAAAAGCACAGGGAAGTTCATTTTGCCTTTAAAAATGATAACAAAATCTGTACATCTCATATTCCTTGTACGTTGCTGAGAAACAAATCTGCTGATCGGGAATGTACTTAGAGACCAAGTGATATTTAAGAAGTTGAGAAGTCTAACAAAGCAGCTGAAAAAAATTAACAGGAGCTCACCACAGTCTATCCTCAATTACTGGCCTCCTTATACAGATAATATCTGCATGCCACTTAGTCATGATATTATAGTGTTTTGTTACCCCCTCCCTCCTATCAGAGAGAAGATGGGGGCCACTTGGTTTTAATGTAAACTGCTTTTTAATGTTTTACTGTTTTAACTCTTGTAGTTAAATGTTGTGAGCCACCCTGAGCCCTTGGGGAAGGGAGGCACAGAAGTTAAAAAAATAAATAAACAAGAGACAAGAAGGAAATGTTTGCCAGGTCTTTATGTCATACAGGATAGGACAATTCACCAGTCTTCACAGTAATGAACCTGCAGGCCCTGGTTTTCTTTATAGTCACCTCCTCTGCAAGAGGGCACTACCTGTTCCGGCTGCCCCGATCTAATAGCGAGGCCTAGTTTGAATACTGCCTTCCATCTCTTATAAGAATGTTGGTGTTGGACCAAACCAACTCTTCATCACCAGCCCTATAATAAATCAGAATTCTTCCCCCAAGAAGATTCCACGTGAAATCCATTAAGGAGAAAAGCATTTGATTAAAGCAGTCCCGAACTATAATTTTAAATTTTGGTTTTATGCAACCTGATTAGCATATTTGATTAATACTGTGAGCATCCTTAAACTCCATAGGGATAAAAGGCAACTAATAAATATTATAAAGAAAAATAATTCCTTGTAAAAGTGGTTTCATTGTAGATGCTTTCAGGGCTTCAGGGGCATTGCTGCCAGGGGCATTGTTACTCTAAACTTGAACACAAGCAGATGGAAGAGGTTTCTATCATACTTTTTCACATGGGAGGGTGAACCTCTCCTAAAAACATAACATCAGAGCCCCCTAGTGGCAGACTTGAACACCCTTTCCTTCACCTTGACCCTTATGTTCTGGACCAGATTACTGATTTGCCATCTCATCAAGTTTTATTAATAAGAGCACTAGCAGCAATAATGCGTATCTGTTCTACATAATATATTTCTGGTAAGGCCTTGGAAGAGGACCGTGTCTCATAGCTGAAGTGCCACTCCGCACTAACAGCCACTGAAGGGCAGCTGTCCCACCCTTGAGTGCCTCCTCCTCCAACCGGCTTGCTTGTCTGTCCAGCAGCCAGCCAATCACCTTCCGTCCCTCACATCTGACCACCCCCTCCTCCTTCCACTTCCCTCTGAGGTTCGGAGGCTGCAGATTTCTACTGCATGAGAGCTGCCCCTGTCAGTGAGTTCCCTGCCTCCAGCCTGCAGCCTTTCCAGGTCCTGGGGGGAAGGAGAGGCTGTCCACAGACTTCTTCCACCTCCCAGTCCCCCAATCTAGTGCCTATTTTATTCCTAAATGCAATGGGCTTGGCCCCTAGTTTTTAATAATGTGAAGTTCAAATTGTAGGTCAGAGGCCTATCCCAGGATCTATCACGAGGCAAGGTGAAGCAATGGCCGCAGGCAGGTAGCAACCTCTACCTTCTTTGCTGTCTCAACCTTGCCTCCTTGTATTGCCTTTGCCAAAGCCTGCCCAGCAGGAGATGAAGCAGCCTAGACTCTTTCCTGCCTCACTTTCCAAATTCAGGAGAGGAGGTCTTTCTACTGAGACATGTGCATCTTTGGCAAGCTGCTTCTCAAGTGGACTGGGAAACAGTGCAGAAAGAACCATTAGTTGCTCCAGCTCCTAGTTAGAGAGGAAAGAGGGGGATGTCAGCCTCTGGCAGCATCTGTTGTTGAACTGCCACTGAATGCAGCCAACGACACTGAAAGGGGTGGGCACAAATCACTGGAAGGAAAAATACTCAAGGTAACAGACTGAGAAACAATAAAGTGCTGCTGTAGTTGTAACTCCATTCCTACACTTCAACAGCATTTACTATTTTTAAAGTTATACTAATTTTCTATTCCATATGCTTGTCTTATTGAGTTACGTACCTCTTGAAGTTTCCTCTCAATTTCGTTGAAGACAAGACTTGCCTTAAACCCATCAACAGCTGCATTAGTAGGAATTGCTTGGATTTGCCGACATCTGCAATGACAGAAAGTTATTCTGGAATTGCTGAACGATAGGAGATCTAACTAGCAAGGGTGGCAGTCAGGATGTGCAATATCTTTAAGGTGCTATAAGAACTTTTCATCGTGGCATAAGGCCTAGTAAGTTTATTGCAGCATAACAGTTGGCAATATACATAGGTTTCCTCCCCTCTCCAAATGTTATCAGCACTGTAGCCCCTACTAGGTAGATTAGGCTGAGAGACAATGACTGTTCATAATTCCACCAAGCTTTTGGTTGGGGCTGATGATTTTGTTATCTGCCTTGGGCATTAACAAGAAAGCAAATAAATGAATGTCCAAATGTTATGTCATAGTTCCTTTCAAAAGTACGGAAGTCAACTTTCTGACGTTTTTGCTTATACTGACTATTTTTCCTCAGTGGCTACTTTCCATCATCAAATTGCACAATAACTATTAAAAGCTTATCTGATCATTTAGCTTGGTTATGCAACTGGGGCATTGCGTTGTTTCTGTTGGGTGAAACTAGGTGAGAGGTGGCTATGTTTCTTAGTTATAAAACAAAAATTCCAGTCAGAATTTTTACAAAGGTTATTTTATACCTTTCATAATACTACAACAGGGGACACCTGATGAAGCTGATGGGTAATACATTTAGAAAAGACCAAAGAAAATACCTCTTTAGACACCAAGTAATTAAACACAAAATATACTGCCAGTGGATGTAGTGACAGCAAGCAAGCATAGATGGCTATGAAAGAGGATTAGACATATTTATAAACCCTCCAGATACAGAGGTTGGAAACATCTGGATGCCAGTATTAGGACGTATTATCAGGGGAAGACCTCAAGTTCTATGCCCTGCATGCCAGCCTTCCAGGGTAATATGGCCACCATATGAAACAATTGTCAAATTTATGTTGTTTACCTACTCTGAGCATGCAGGAAGGGTGGGCTATAAAAATATTGATTTTATTTAATGCTGGACTCTGATCCACCAGGGGGTTTATGTTATTATAATTAAAACATCAATTATTATATCCTACTTACTGTTAAAAATATTATGGAGATTGGGACTAACTAGTTATTAGTTTAAGCAGAGCAAAAAAGATAGTGTGGCAATGTCCGGATTTCGTATACTCATCATGGTATTTATAGATACAATATTGTTTTATGAGAATTAGCTCATTTGGAAATCAAGAGACTGAGACTGCAGGATATAAACATTTTGTATTAATTTATTTACCTAGACCTCCATCGTGACATCTCTCCTAACAACTTACTTTCCTTCACGGACAAGTTCACTCACTGTTCTGTTTCTTTTCCCTAATATACAACTTTAGGGTACAAAAACTGTAATTGTATTCCTTGTCTTAGTTCTTATACAGGAGCCTCATATGCGTATCTGAGCAGTCCAAACTCAACTGTGATATACCATTACACCTCTGGTGCATAAAAGACTGGTACAAATTGAGAATTAACAGAGGTGAGGCATTAGTATGGTATTCCAGAACTGAAACAGTGCTGGGCTGTAGTTGGCAAGTCAGATTCCTGCAAATACAAAGATGTGAGTATAGTTCACTGTACTCATTTGAAATGACTGCAGACTACGGAAATATGACAAATTGCATAGGCGAATGCCTGAACATATGCACATTAATAGGGTGCAAATGTATCTTAGCTCAAGGTACTTTGCAAATAGCAATAATTCTCACACATAAGGGTTCCCCACCCCTGAAACAGGCAAACCCTAACAGTTTTTGTTATAATTCTCATTCTTGATGGCTATCAGAATTGCTTTTTCACTCATGTGAATTAGACATCTCCATCTCCAAATGTGCTCAGATGTTTGGCAGAAACTGCTCCCTATTCCAAACCATTCATTGTTTGGAGAGCCCCTTTTAAGGGCCTTAGTTATCTCTACTAAACTTTGTTTTAAGTACATAATTAAAGGAAACCACACATCTTATTTAAAAGAGTAAAATACCAGATACCCTCCTCAGTGTCAGCAAGAATGTATACTAACAAAGCATTAAACTCTTGTGGGTCATAAAAGAGTTGAAAATTCAAGAAAATGGGGTTGTCTAAACAGACAATTTCCAAACATAAAAAAGACACCAGAACACCGGGGGGGGGGGGGGATACACGGGCATTTGCAATGAATAAGCAGTTAAGAAATTAGAGGCATTAGGCTTAAAATCTTTGTTTTGAAAAACATTGCCTGTTTTTAGTTCCCTCAATTTTGTAACTGTCAATTTTGCACATTCCTTTAATACTTTCAGGGAAAAACACATGGAGGCAGAAACATAGAAGGGGAATAAAAACCACAATGTCTCCTACCCAGTCCAAAACCACCATGAAAGTTTCCAGCAGCTGCAGAAATTAGAGCAGTGATCCTTTAGAAAATGCTGAGTAAAGCCTTTCTTTGAGAACCAATATTCTCCCTTGCTCTAAGCAACAAGCAAATTTCTCATTGCTGAATTTGGAATTAAGGCAAGGAAAGTCATCTAAGAGCACATTACAGTTGAATAACTCCATTAGGTGGCTACACAAAACAGATAAGCAAACTGAAACTAGTGCTTCTTCAGAGTTTGTTTGTACAAAAACAGACATAAAAGCTCACCTAGCAGCCTCAGGAAAGCCCATTCTGTACAGGGACACCACGGCAGCACCTCCAAGGCCTAGGTTATGCTGCAAAGCAACCTTTGCACTGGGAACCTGCCTCTTTCCGGCTTCTCCTCTTAGTTGCCAGCAGAGTTCAGCACACTGAGCCAGACCTAATGCATCAAACACAGAGAATATAGATCAGCCTGTATTTCAAGAACGGCATCATTTTCTTACGCCCAGAAAGGAGGCGAAAGGGAATGGCATGCTAATTGGGCTCAAACATCAAGGTCTGGCTTAGGGAAAAAGAAACATTAAACATTATACAAATAGAGGCAATAATATGCTGTGCTCTTTTAAAGCAAAAATTAATGGCTGCAAAAGGATTGTTTTTTTCCCCGGGTTTCTCTGCAGAGGATCTTTTATTTGCTATAAAGTGTGAATATTTTCTGCTACACTTTTTTTAAGGAACCCAATGTCAATTCAGGCAAAGACAAGGTATCATCAAGCTGTTCCACACTGAAAGTTTCTCGTATCTGCAAAATTTCAAATTTTGCTTTTCCCTTTGCCACACACTTCAAGGCAACTTACATTGAATTTCACATTGTAGTAATAAAATATCACCCCAAAACAAATTAAAAGCCATAACAATCCAATTTACACTATCATACACTGATGCCTCATGGATTTTCTTACCTCACAAAGATCTTACTTTGGTATGTTCTGTGACAGTGGGTTTGGCTTGAGGTCAGCCTCTTTAGGAAACTTAATTCATTGCCCATACTAATTGTGCTATTATATCGCAAATCTCATAACATTATCTTAAAGATGTGTATTAGTTTCTCAGTATTGGTAGGACAGCAAGCATTTCCTAAAGTTTGGCTTGATTTAGGCAAATATCCCCTCCAAAACACACAGACAGGGCAAGTCAAAATGCTGCTCCTAAGGGACAGGGAACAAACCCCAGGTGCACATAGGCGGAGAAAATCAGTGAAACTGCTCACCTCTCCAACCTTCTGCTAGTGAAAGTTTTATAATGGGAAGGAATCTTAGTGGAAACCCACCACTGGATCCAGTCCAAAACCATGCAGGTCTGTTGGGGGGAAGGTTTTCGTCTCTACAGAAATCATCCCATCTACAGTCTAAGTACTAAAAACCTGTTCCTAGTTAGCAAATAACACTTTCTATACTGTAAAAGATTGTATCACTTTAACCAAATAGTCCTTGCATTTATTTATTTTTTTAAAAACTTCTGTTATCTTTCCAAAGCTCAAGGCAGCTTCTGGGATCAAAGCCATCAAACACTGAATTAAATGAATGAAAACACTTAAGTCCAAAGTTCTGATCTGAATAGAATTCTTGACACTGAAACTCACCGACCACTTGAATTCTCTACATTCAGATTACTCACCAGCTCAACAAGAATAACCAGCAGAACAAAGTCTTCTATGCAAGCAATCAGTAAGAACTATTTAAGATAGTTAATAAATTACTTTGATCTTGAAGTTCAGTATTTTTAAGTGATGATCTGGCATTAGTATAATTTTAATTTTTTGCAACTTCCTTTTAAGTGAGAGAGAGAAAAACTAAAGAGGTATATTACATATTAAGCCTGGTTAAGAGCAAAGAACATTATACAATTCTGGCCCAGAACTAGGTGGGCTACCTACAGTCATCATGCAGATTATGTACAGCTTTTGTTTTGCACAAGAATTCTACCAGAATTTTAATCATCCCGATGTTCTTTTTAGCATGCATTGTTGCAGAGCTCTGGGGAGTGGATGCAGGGAGATGATCAGAAGGAATCTAAATTGAATCATCAACAACTGTCAAGATTCCCAAACTATATTAAGAACATTTATTTAAATGGCAACTCCAAATTAGATATACTGCTAGATAAACAGAACTTTTTCCCCACATCAATGATGTTTTAAAAAGCATTACAGTTGAGTTAATGTTATGCAACTGATTATACAAATTGTATTCTGTTTTTCAACCAACGATCAAGGTGGTTGCTCTGGTCCCGCTGCTGAAAAGGCTTCCTATGTGCACTTCCCAACCACAGGAACCCTCCTAACCCACACAAGAGAAAATTCTCCTGATATCAATGAGACTCACATTTGAAAAAGAAATGTTCAATTCAGTCTTGTAGGAACTAAACCTAATTGGAACTACAGCTCTCAGGATGACTCCAAGGGTGGTGAAATGAAATATATTATTATGGTCAGGCTGATGCAAGCATAAGGGAAGAGACAACAAAGAAAACAGGAGGTGGGAATGACAGTGAATATAGGTTTCAGGCCTAGATATCAAAAAAGGAATCAAGAGACTACCTTAACATGCGCCTATTTTTCATGCTCTAAAGATTTAATCTCTGATCCTAATAGCCACCTTAGACACGTCTAAGGGCATTTTATGTTATTTTCCTTTGAAAGGGAAAGCCGTGTGCCATATCACAAACTGCTCTGGAAACTTTTTCCTAATTCAAAAGTGGTCTGCCTTGTAGTGTAGATTCAAGTGGGTAGCCGTATTGGTCTGAAGTAGCACAATAAAATCAGAGTCCAGTAGCACCTTTAAGACCAACAAAGATTTATTCAGGGCGTGAGCTTTCGAGTGCACGCTCTGACGAAGAGTGTCTGAGGAAGAGTGCTTGCACTCGAAAGCTCACGCCCTGAATAAATCTTTACTGGTCTTAAAGGTGCTCCTGGACTCTGATTTTATTCTGCCCTGTAGTGTGGAGGACTACTATTTACGAAACATAAGCTACTAGTTATATGATATCAAGGATCCAAGGATTTGGATTTTTACCCACACCCTTATTGCTGCTTAATCATGATACCTGTATGATTTAATTTACCAAAAACTGTGTTCAGGCACTTTATAGTACCAGATTTATTGTGACACTAGAATATACTCTACACCTATAAAATACATGACTCCGTTGTTCATGAATGCTTGTGGGTATAAACTTCATATAAAAATTCACTCTATTAATGATAGCATTTTAGGTAGCTAATGACGTGCACTCTAACTCACACATGTTAAGGTTGGCATAACACTGTCAGAGGTGCTACCAGGCTCCTCATTGTTTTTTGCTGTATCAACATTTTATTTGGGTCTCTGAAGCTACTCTTACAGGAACTTCCTAGGCAGACACACATATTCAAGTTCTATCTTCAGGCACAATACTTGCTTGGTTGGCCACATTTGATGTGATCGACCATGAGTTGTTGCCCCACCACCTTGCCGGGGATGGGATCCAGGGGACAGCCCTCCAATGGCTGTGGTCCTTTCTCTGGAACTGGACACAGAGAGTGGCAGTGGGGAAGGAATTATTGTGCCATTACCGACTCCCTTGCGAGATCCCACAGAGGGCGGTAGTCTCTCCTACATTATTTAACATCTTTATGCACCCTCTGGCACAGCTGGTCCTGAATTGTGGGCTGGAGTGTCACCAGTATGCAGATGACACACAACTGTATCCTCTCATGGAAGACCACCCAGACTGCCCCCCCCCCAGATATATTTGCCAGTTGTTTGGAAGCCTTTGCTGGATGGTTAGAGCAGAGTCGCCTGGAAGTAAACCCTTCCAGTCCTGTGCCTGGGCAGAAAGGTGCAGACCAGGAAGTGCACCTACCCACCCTGGTTCAGGTGCAACTTAACATCTCATCCTCAGCCAGGAATCTGGGAGTGATTCTGGATACCTCCCTCTCTATGGAGGCCCAGGTCACAAGGGTAGCCCACACAGCAATTTACCACCTTCGCCAGGCGAGGCCATTAGCATCCTATCTTCCCCTGGACTGTCTAGGCTGGATTTTTGTAACTCGCTCTACACAGGGCTACCCTTGTCTGTGACCCAGAAATTCCAGCTGGTGCAGAAAGCAGCTACTAGGGTCTTCACCAGCACACCTTGTAGGGCACATATCCAGCCTGTGCTGAGGCAGGTGCATTGGTTGCCTATGCTGGCCTGGATCAGATTCAGAGTTTTAGTGTTGACCTTTAAGGCCATTCGCAGCTTGGTCCCTGCCTATCTGAGGGAACACTTGTCTCCTTATGTCCCCCACAGGGCACTTCAACCCAGGCCAGGGCCTTTTTGGTCCTGGCCCTGACCAGGTGGAATGAGCTCCCAGGTTATATTGTACCCTGGCACAAGTCTTCAGAGAGTGGCAGTTTTAGAAATCCAAGGAATAAATAAAAATAAATAAATAAAATAAATACATGTGGAGCATGTGAGTTGATGACCACTGGACTGAGTTGATTAAGAAGACTATCAACAAAGCAAATACTTATTTCCATGCTTACACCAAAGTAAAATTCAAGACGGTCATAAAACAGTGATGTGAAATTTTGTTAATCTAAACAAATGAAAAAACTTGATTAATGATTAATCAGCATGCTAAATGAATTCATCAACCATCTTAGAAAGATAATGGTACTTCCTTGAGGCATGCTCTGTCAATCCCCAAAGCAGTAGCAGCTTAAATATTACAAGAATCATAACATTTGTTTATTGAGTTTCTCATATGTGTGCAACAGTTTCAGGAGGAAGAAACCAAGTATGACCAGCAGCAGACACTTCAGTGTTTAATATATATAGCATGTATTTTCTCTTTGGCAGCATATCAGTCAGGAAGTCAAGTGGCTAGTGGTATACATTCAGGAGAAGGAAAGGAGGAGAGACTGATGCTGCATTTTAGTTTCTTTGTGTTGGAAATGCTGACGCATAAACAATTAAAACTCTTGCTGAGCAATCAGTAATCTTATCCAGAGGATATTGCCTAGTATTCCATTTGTAGACCAAAACATTCCACTCCTCCCCACCACATGCTGACTCCAGAAGTAGCGAGAAAGGGGAAGACAGAGAAACAGAAGAAGCAACACACTTTAAGGATGCTTGCAGAATGTTGCCTACCAAACTTTTTCCCCCTGACCCCATCAAAATCCCAAAATCTAGTAGCTGCTGGTCACAGTGTTACGCCAATAAAAGGTCTCTCATCTTCTCTGCTGGGTTTTTTTTAAGTGTGTTTTCTTAGCTGCGGATACTAAAACTAATAGAAAAAGATAAAAGATGAAGTACCTGTAGCACCCAGTGGATGCCCTTTTGAAATCAAGCCACCACTTGGATTTATGACCCATTTTCCACCATAAGTATTATCTCCTCTATCGATGAGCTCACCAGCCTTGCCTTTTAAAAATGGGAGAGGAAAAAGACTACTCAGTATGAACAATATAAAATCCCTAGATTCTCAAATTATTACAGATGCCTCCTTTAGGTGCTCAGTAAAGAAACAGAGTTGAATTGAAAGGAATGAAACATTCACACTACTCATGAACATGTTCAACAGGCATACTCAAGATAGATTCAAGGGGGTAGCCGTGTTGGTCTGAAGCAGCACAATAAAACAAAAAATAGAGTCCAGTGGCACCTTTAAGACCAACAAAGACTTATTCAAGGTGTGAGCTTTTGAGTGCAAGCTCACACCTTGACGAAGAGTGCTTGCACTCAAAAGCTCATGCCTTGAATAAATCTTTGTTGGTCTTAAAGGTGCCACTGGACTCTAATTTTTGTTTTATTATGCATACTCAGATTTCAGTGCATGCTTAAATTTGTGGTACCTTCTGCCATTTCCTCTCCCTCAGCAAAGACATGTTGGGAAGTATTAAATGTACATTAAAAGTACTAGCTTAGTGCTTGGAACAGTACTTGGAAACATTCCATTAGTCATCATGACAATGATGCATTGACTATTTTGAAGGCTGTACCCTGGGATTTCACAGTCCATTTTATTCATAAAGCTTAATCTGTTCCATTTTAAAAAGAACCTAGCAACAAAAACATAAAAAACAGCAGAACCTTTTTCTTAGGGGAAATAGCTTCAGGAGGGAAGGCTCTGGAAGGGAAGGAGATAGCATGCTTTAATTGTTCCAGACCTATTACGATTTCAAATTGTGTATGGAATCTTACAAGGGAAAAATGACTTGGTGGCAGCAATTTGGAACAAACAAGTGGCAGATAAGCAGAGAACATCACAGGTCTATGTGTTCCCTTCCCTTCCAAACAGCCTTTCTTCATAGTTGCCATGACCTTTTTGTTCCAAGTATGCGTGCATAACATATTATGAGGTTCTGTATGAATCCCACTACCAGGATTAGTTTCCTAAACCATTCCCTCAAGAGATCAATGCAGATACATAATCCTCATATAAAAGTAACTGGAGAACAGGTTACTCATTGAAATATGATTCACCTTCAGCAATAGAGAAGAGGCTTCTTTTTAATAACAAGGATAAACATACAAGCATGCTGGAAGTTTTTAAAAAGAAACTATGTCTAAACAATTTTTTTCTCGTTACCACTTAAGCAACTTTTAGGGCTGTCCAAAGCAATAACTTGCATAAAATTATCAACATTAGAAAGATCTCTTGTGGTACCCTATGCAGTTATGTTCTCCACTTTGCACTGATCCTGTGACATGCACTATGCAAGTGATATCTGGTTTTGGATATTTTCATCCACCAAAACTGGTGAGTTCACTAGAGATAAAATTTCTGGAAATTTGAAAGCCATGAGAAAACAAGAAAATTTTGGAAAACCTGAAAGATATGCAATACTTAATTTAAAAATATAAAATGTATAATTTAGCAAACTATTTGGCACATGTGTTGGGCATTTCCTGATCTCCCACTAGGGATGGTGCAAGGCCACTGGGGGGCACAGCTGGTCATCCCATTAGGTAGTAGTGTTCTGGCCATGGTGGAAGCCCCATTGGCTATTTGGCCAGTAGTCAGCAATTCATATCTGGCCCAGGAAAAGATGTGGGAACAGGAAGGCAATTGTGGGGTTAAGAAAGGAACAAAGGGGTTAAAACAAGGAAGTACGAGGCTAGAGCTACAGTTCAATCAGCTTTCCAGCTCCTAAGGGGGAACATTAGCCCTCCTGTAAGAACCAGGAAGTTGTGGGTGAACCAACCTGCTTTTTGGGGCTGGCCCTCAATAGTGAGGAAAAGGCTGATAAGACTCCAGGCAGCCCACTGGGGAAAAAGAGAAGGATGGAATGAATCCTAAAACCCCTCCTTTTCCACATCTGAGGCTTTAGAAAGAACAAGTAAGCAGCCTTATATATATAGGACATTGGATGGGCTGAAGACAGCTGGAATACAGAACCTGCCAATGTTTATGAAAAATTAAGGTATAAATACCTTGGTTTCTACAAGGAAAAATATAACTATATCTAGTACTAGGTAGACAGACTTGCAAACTACTGCTCTGCTTAAAGCAAAACACAATGATCAGGAACTTAAGGACACTGTGAACATAGTGTCTATAAAGGTTTTAAAATATATCTGAGTTAAATAATACCTTCAGGACAAAGTCCCAGAGCTTCATAAGTGATCAATTCATTAGCTGAGAAACAATCATGAAGTTCAATCACATCCACATCTTCAGGTTTCAGGCCGGCTTTTGAAAAACATCTTTTGGCAGCCTCCTTAGTCATATCATAGCCAACCTATTAACAACAAACCATAAGTCAATATATTTGACCTCCTCGCAATACAAGATCCAAATGCCTGGCTGCACATTTCATAATTTACAATGTCAAGAAAGCCTTAACTATAAATGCATTCATTCAACCATCATTAAGGACTAGACACATTAAAATAAATACATAACTGAAATTGAAGGCTGATACTAAGTGAAGAGGGATTTTAAAATATATATAAATATATTTAAATATATAAATATAATTATAGAGTATTGTTGCATGCTGTGACCTGTTAAGACCCAGTGAGAATGCTACAGGGTAGCAACTGGGCCATATGGAAGGGATTTAGGCCAAACCAGAAGCAAATTGGCCTGAACAGGATGAGGTAAAACAAGTTCATGGCCGCCCAGAAGATAGGGAAAGGACTTTGCATATTGTCTAGTTAATATACCTGAATGGGGTGCAACTACTAGTAGCACATTCAACCAGGAATTTGGGCATGATCTTTGACACCTCCCTCTCCATGGAGGTCACAGGTGTAGCACAGCTAGTGTTCTTCCACCTGCACCAAGCTGAGCTACTAGCACCCGACCTGGCCCCAGAACAGCTAGCCACAGTGATCCCTGGCCCCAAGGAGGCTTGTTCGGTCTTGACCAGAGCCAGGGCTTTTTTTGGTCCTGACCCCCACTTGGTGGAATGAACTCCCAGAAGAGATCAGGGCCTGCCAGAACTAAAGCAATTCCACTGGGCCTGTAAATTGGTTCTACAGTTTAAAATGTCATAAGTTCTACTGTTAGAAATGTTACAAGTTCATGATGCTTTCTTTATATTGTACCACAAATCTTTCATTGTAAACAGCCCTGGGCCGCAAGATATATAAATGCAATAAAATAAAAATAAACATGCATTTGGAACCTAAGTATGAGCAGGCAATGCACAAAATACCCCCATCATGTCATCCATTAGTAGATATTTTCCATGTCTTCATGTGAATTTGCTCATTTTCTGTTCAACTTTTAGTAATCACAGCTATAATAAATGCCTTGAAACTGATAATGCATAACACGGAATATTCTGTTACTTGTTTAAAGAACTTTTTCAAGCAAGAACCCCTTCAATTCACTAGAAGCAACATAGACGGCTTCCATAGCTATCTACCTAGGTTCCCTTTAACAATGCATGAACTATACAGTTGGATATGAAGCATGGCTCTACAACTGAATTGATTAATATGAGTAATATTGCACATATTCATGTCACATAAATCTTCAGGAGTCAGAGACACAGATATCACATCACACAGAATTATAACAGTGATCTTGTAGGAGATTGCTAGAAACTTGTCTGTGTCACTTACAAGTACCCCATTTTTTTAAAATAGAAGGGTCTAATTTATAATGCACTTATGGAAATACTCAGATTAAACATATATCTTACTGCTTTAATGCAGCTGTTTTCTTCAAAAGTGCTGGAAAAATCAGTAGTCATCTCCTGAGCCACAATTTCAACAGCTTTTGACTCTAATCCATTATTCCTCACAAATTCTTCACTAGCCAGTATTGCAGCTGCTGCACCATCAGACGTTGGACTAAGAGATTCAGAGATTACAAATCACTCAATCATTTATTTTTCCTTGCTCAAGAAGAAAAGTGTGTTATGAAAATGCAAGATGGGCAAAACAGAAGTTGCCAGCTAGCACAAAGGAGATTAACGACATTGCATTGAAATAAAACTGGAAGCTGTGGAATGATCACACTTGAATTAAGTAAATGTGGTTCATGATACGCATTTATTAAGACAGTTTTACTCCAGAAGTTCTAAATGCTGAGTTGCATCCAGTGGAAGACCGTATGCAAGGTCCATGCAAGAATGCCTGATTGTCCCAGATCTCACTTTCTCACAGCAGCTACACCTAACTCTAGAAAGTCTATTCTTGGGGTTGCAGGATCACATTGACTACCAGTGACACAAGAGCTATTTGATCCCTCTCTGCCTCACATAGGTCCTGCAATCTCTCTAATAAGTTTCCCATCAGAACTGACTGCTGGAAGAAGGGGAAAGCTGGATTAAAATGCAACTGCCAGTGTTTTCAGATGACAGATCATTGGATCCAATTTACTTTGTCATAGAGAGCATTTCAGAATCAAGGAAAGATTATCTGGTTCTACATGGTACAGCAGAAACTTTATTTACTATTTCTGTTACAAAATTTACACCTGGCTCCTTCTCCCTTGAATGGGAGTCAAGGTGGCTAACATATAAAAGACAGTATGAACAGTATAAACACAATAAATAAACTTTAAAAATATAAGACAATCAAAAACCTACTCCAGTCAAAATCTATCCACTATCAAGCAGGGTAAGATGGAAGGATGGTGAAGACACAGCTGGAGCCTAATTTACCAGTTGCCTGGTCGATTATTATTATTAATTATTAGATTTATTAACCACTCCTCTCTGCATCCAGACTCAGGGTGGTGTACAACATATATATTTCTACAGTCTATAATCACCTAAAGGCCATCTGAACAAGAATGGCCTTGAATTTCTTATGGAACCTAGGGAGATCATGCAACGCATGCACCTCTGCAGGAAACTGGTTTGACGGGACAGGGGCCACTACCAAGAAGGCCTTGCACTTGTTCATACAAGGTAGACAGTTTGTGAACTAGGGACCTCCAATAAATTCAGATATGAAGATCGGAGAGGTCGGGATCAAGATTGGAGAAGCAGTTCCAAAGGTATGAGGCCATTTGGGGCTTTAAAGGAAAGTACCAACACTGGTGGTAATGGGAACTAATCGGGAGCCAGTGCAGCTGCCATAGGATAAGTGTTAGATTCAATGACCAGAATGCTCTTGTCAGCAATCTGTCAGCTGTGTTCTGGATCATTTGCAATTTCTGAAGAGTTTTCAAAGGTAGCCCAACATTGATTGCATTACAGTAGGCCAATCTTGAGGTGACTGTTATGTCTTAGATCTGGCTGAGACTGATAGGGAGCTAGTTGGTAATACATGGTAAAGCTAAGTTGTTGTCACTGAGGACACGTGTTTGTCCATGGAGAGAAAAAAATCAAGCCACATCCCAAAACCTCTGACAAGAGTTGACTGTAGAAATGTGGACCCCTTCAAGGGCGAGTAGAAGTGACCACCCCAATAGTCCAGCCTTCCCCAGCCACCCAATCTCAGACTGATTTAGCTTCAACCAACTCTCACCTAGACATTTCACAGCTTCATCCCGGCAGGAGGATAAGGCAGGAGGTGGCTGAAATTCCAGCCACCAGTCACTCCTCAAACAGGAGATAAAGCTAGGTGTCATCCACATACTGATGGGACCCCACTACAAATGCCCTGACAATCTCTGGATAGAGAATCAAGCCCTGAGGAACTCCACAAAGTAAAGCTCGTGGTGACAACCTGTCTCCACCCACAATTACCCTCTGGGACTAACCTTAGAGGAATGAGAACCAGCTCAAGGCTGTATCCCTTACCAATCAGGGAGGCTAGGCATTTGACCAGGGTCAAATGGTCTACTGTGTCAAATGCAGCTAATAGATTCAACAGGATCACTAGTGCCATCCCGCTTGAGTCAAGATGCATGATCATGAACCAGAGCAACCACACCACCTCCATCTTGGAAGGATTTAGCTTCAGCCTGCTACTGTTTCCAGACATCTGGCTAATGAGTCTGGGGGTGAGTCAGAGTGGTTGTCAATCACGAGGAAAAGCTGGATGTCATCTGCGTATTGGTGACATTCCAGTCCGAACCTCCGTATCAGTTGGGCAAGAGGGCACATGAAGATATTGAATAGGACTGGGGGGAGAACCGCTCCTTGTGGCATTCCACATGGGAGTTGCCAGCAATTAGATTGGTTCTTTCCAATTGCTTTGATTTTATATTATTAGTACGATGATATTATACAATACGATGATATTTTTAGTTATTATAATATTTTGGTCAATTTAGCTGAATTTCTGTGGGCTTTTTTGGTGGGGGGGGGTTAGGTGTTAGCAGAGCAGTTAGCTCGACTGCTCTGGCCATCAGTTTGGTGTAGTGGTTAGGAGTACAGACTTCTAAACTGGCATGCCTCACCCACCTCACAGGCTATCTGTTGTGGGGAAAGGAAAAGGAAGGCGACTTTAAGCCACTTTGAGCCTCCTTTGGGTAGAGAAAAGTGGCATATAAGAACCAACTCCTTCTTCTTCTTCATCTTGAATATGAATTCAAACATGTGTTTAAAGGCCATGATTCTAGTCTTTAAATATATACACATAATTTACATACACTATGCAGTCACAGTCAAACACTTTCCAATCTTGTTTTCTGTGGCAGAATTAAACAGGCACTCTATTACGCTGAAATCCAACTTAAGTGTGCTAATTATTGATACCTGAAGGTATCCAGGCTCCATTACAACTCTTTGCAACTTATACATTCATTAAATATACATTAAACTTAAAACAAATTGGTAATGTAGCTTTTTTATATTACAGGTAACATTGCAGATACCCAATGATGGTGTACAAGCCTTCATGTACAGGGGAAACAGTGTGCATACCCTTCCATTTGAGACATGGAGCATAAATATCTTTAAATAAATACTAACACCAGTCTTACCAACACTGTAAAACTGTCAAGAAATCAAAAATCTTGCGTGACTGTAAGACTTCTTCTAAACTATACTCCTTTTGAAACTGGGAATTCCTAAGAAAAATATGAAAATGACAATTTACTTTTATTATTTCAAAAAGTATCATATTACATTTTAAAATCAAAAACAGTTTCATTGTAACAAAAAGCAATTGCTTGGCTAGATTATCTTTCTTACTATAGATAGCCAGACATCTCCAGGAGCTCTGGCAGCAGGCCAAGTTGGTAAAGATCTTCTGTTTGCTCCTTCTATCCAGAGATCTTCCTCAAATATTCTACGACTAGAGTGTTTTCAATGCCTCCACTAGAAGAGATCCAACCCACTGTCTCCAAACATGGAGATTCCATTTGGCTTCCATGGCAATTAGCTAGATTTCCCTATTTAGCAATTTTATATCTTTTTAAATAAGATCCTGCAATAATTTCAGCCGTGAAAGTCACCATTTTACACAGTTTCTTAGAACGTGTTTGCCCACTCTCCCTAATCAAATTCTTACTCGAATTCTGAATAAAATTCTGTACTCACGGATTGTTGGTTGAATGGCTATGGTTTTTCCATGCAATTTTTGCAAAGTGTTCTAATCTTGTCCCTAAAAAGTCATATTGGGAGAAGGATATAATATTAATATTGTGTGAATCCTTTGTACAAAAGGCTGTTTTATTCTTTCTTCATCAACCACCTTTGCTTCATTTCAAATCAATACCCAAGACAGTTTACTAACCGCATTTCTCTGGATACATTCATGTCAGTAGCCGAGTTGGTCTGAAGCAGCAGAACAAAGTTGGAATTTTTAAGTCCAACAAAGTTTTATTCTGGGTAAAAGTTCTTGTGTGCGCACACACTTCTTTAGATACCAAAGAAGTGTGCATGCATATAAATGCTTATTTTATTTATTTTAAATTTATTTTTAAATATATATCCCACCCCTCCTGGCATTGTCAGCTCAGGGTGGCTTACATCATAATCATAAAAAACATATACAATAAATTTATACAATTAACAGGCACACATGGCTCAGGTACACTGAGCTCTGACCGCATATGAATAGCACCTTGAAGCAGATTTGGAATTCAACTGATAGCCAGTGCAGCTCCCACAGGGCAGATTGGATGTGACTCCTTCATGATGTCTAAATGAGGAGTCATGGCACTGCATTCTGGACCAGTTGCAGTTTCCAAACCAGCCTAGAAGTGACAAGCATTTGGATCACTGCTAGGCATTCTGGTGCCAGGAAGGGTGCTAATAGTGAAGATGCCTAGTAAAGATGGCGAAATGCCATTTGAGCTACATTAATGACCTGCACCTCCATTGACAAGGAGGCACTGAAGATCACACCCAGATTCCTAGCAGATTGCGCAGTGGTAAGCAGGGCAGTTGTGCTTCCTTGCCAGTTCTTTCCTAGCCAGCCACAGGGCCTTCGTCTTGGGGGGGGGGGGGAGTTTCAGGCAGGTCTTCTTAAGCCAACCCGTTACAGCTTCCAAATAACTGGCAAACATTTGTGGGGGAGAATCCATCCAGCTGCCCATTAGATGTACAGCTGGGTGTCCTCTGTGTCATCTGCATATTGATGGCATCCCAGATCAAACACCTGGACAAGCTGGGCTAGAGGGCGCATAAAGATGTAAAATAGAGTGGAAAACTGCACCCTGTGGGAACCCACAAAGGAGTTGGTAAGGGTGCAAGTAATTCTCTCCCACAGCAGCCTTCTGTTTGTGGCCCTGGAGGAAGGAGATCAGCCATTGAAGGGCTGACCCCTGTATACCAGTGTTGGTGAGGCTGTGAGCAAGAAGCCCATGAACTACTACACTGAACACTGCCATGAGGTCTAATAACACAAGCAGCACTGACCCACCTCTATCCAGCTGTTATCAGAGGTCATCCATCAGGGTGACCAGAGCCGTCTCTACCCAATGGCGAGGATGGAAGCTAGACCGAAATGGGTTGAAAACTGAAGCTTCCTCTAGATGTGCCAGAAGTTGGTCCCTTTCAACCACCTTTCCTGGAAACACCAGATGTGAGACAGGACAGTAGTAGTCCATGTCTCGGGATCCAATGATGATTTTTTCAGTAAGGGCTAAACCACTGCCCCCTTTAACCTACTCATGAATTCCCTGGTAGTCAGGAACAGACATAATTTCCCAGAGAGGTCCTCCTATCCTCTTGTCGCTCACTTTAAGAAGCCAAGAAGGACAGGGATCTAGCAGGCAGATGGCTGGTCTCACTGACATTAACAACCTATCCACTTCGGTCAGCATGAGCTATCTGAAGCCATCAAACACCCTCCTTAAAGATGGCCAAGAGGCCTTCAGTTCCCGTTCTCTATCAAATGTAGGTCTGTGGTGGAGTATGAAGACCTTATCTACAAGATGCCTCACAGCTAAGCTCCAATTGACTACCATTTTGGCATCCCTCAAGAGTGGTTAGAGACCAAATTACCCTAAATACTAGAAACCTTCACAGGCATCTCATAGGCTTACATAAGCGTTCTACAAGATGTTCTTGAAACACATACTCTAGTTATCTCAGCTCCGTTTTCTTCTCATGCAGCTCCATAGTATACCAGAGATACCACTTGGGGTGGGTGTGAAGAGGGCATTGGTGAGCAATCTTGTCAATGGTGGCCAGCATCCATGCTTGGCAAAATACACCTGCATGGTCTTGGATTTGTTGTTGATTGACTTTGCATTCTACAGCATCAATGTCCGAGCCAGGTTGGTTACTCTTGCTTTTATCTTGGTGTTTCTGTGTATGGGACAGAGTTTAGAAGGCATAGCCATATGGTGTTATGGTGCCTATATGCTGCCCAGGAATATTCAGGATGGCTGTCATTCAGCCATTTGTATCTCCCACCCCTTCTCTTGTCCAATATCCTCCCAGTTCTATATCTGCCATAATCCTCCAATTACCGGGATCCCTGGCCAGAATAAAATTTTGTTGGTATTAAAAGTGCCACTGGGCTCAAATGTTATTTGCAGGATGCTTCAGGAGTTATTACATAACTTCATTAACCATCATCCCAAATATATTTCATAATTTTAGCCCACCCGCGAAGACGTATGGATCCTATTGGACTTCTGAATGCTCTGTGGGATCTGATGCCTCCTGGCAACATGTTGACAGTGTTAGTATAGGACTGGAAGGCCCGCTTAACTGCTGCCATTGATGAGATCGCTCCCAATCGCCCTCTCCACCCTTGCCTCAAACTGGCTTCCTGGTATACTGGGGAGCTAAGGGAGAAAAAGAGACAGCTAAGTGAGACAGCTAGAGCAAGTGTGGCGGAAAACTCAGAACGAAGTGGTAAGAGTTGTATGCTTATGAAGGCGCATGGGCGGTTAAATGAGGGTGGCTAAATTAGAGTTTTATTGCATCCATGAGCTCTCACCCGGCCCAGTTATTTAGGTTAGATCAATCTTTGACCCTCAAGGAAGGGCTCCAAAATAGTAGTCAACTGACACTTGGCTGTGAAGCATTAGTGAGCTTTTTTGCAGATAAAGTCTTGTCGCTCAGCTGGAACCTTCCCGCCACCTTTAATACAGAGAGGGAACTAGAAGCCCATTGGCTGGCAAAGGAGGTTGTATTTAATGGCTTCAGACGGCTCTTGGGAATTGAAGTGGACAACTTGCTGGGGTCAGTAAGGGCAATCACCTACCCTCTGGATCCCTGTCTGTCTTGGTTACTCAAAATGAGTGATCAGCAGAAGGAGGCCCTCTGGGAGAGACTGTCAACCTCTCCCTGTCTACAGGGGAGTTCCCAGGGGCGTTAAAGGAGGTGGTGGTTCATCCCTTGCTGAAAAAAACTGCTGGATCCACAGGATCCAGCCAGCTACTGCCCGTTTTGCATCTTGTGTTCCTGGAAAAGGTAGTTGAAAGGGCCACAGCAAATTAGCTCCTGGCTTACTCGGAAGAAATGTCAGTGCTTCATCCATACCAGCTGAGGTTCCTTCCTAGTCAAAGGGTTTTAGTGTTTTATCTTGTAATCCCCCTTGAATCTAAGGAGGAAGGCAAACTAGAAATCTAATAAACAAACAAATCACCACAACCAAATTCCTAGTTCCTTTCAATACAGGTCACAGTCCATTGGCTGAATCCAGTCTGTATTTCTGTACGGAGGCATGTGATGATGATGATGTTATCCGTTCAGTAGTGTTATTAATGATAGAGAGGATACAAAACAGTCTTATGTTGAGAAATAAAGTTACAATATTCTTATGATGGTAATATTTTTAGCTAACACAGTACCATATTTCTCCATGTGCTCTTTTCCAGCGTTTCCAAACAACTGTGAAGCAACTGGTGCTGCTGCTATGCCATATTTGTTTACCATCACTTCCAAGTGCTTGCCCACTGGATTCTCCCGGTCCATGAACTGAAATTAAAGTGCATTTGCATAACACAGATACCAAACAAAGCAGAAACAAATATTTTGAGAATCCTCTTGTTGGTTTGGGTATACCCACATCAGAACATCATCTCAGCAGTCTGCCAATTAAAATGGTCCAGCAAAAAGCAAAGAGCTAATATTTTAGTTAACTATACTGATGCTATTTAAAGAGGTGGGAAACTAACAAAAAGTAACTGAATTTTTCAATGTTCTTGAAGTTCACGTATGTCAGCGGTTCGCAACCTTCTGGCTGCTGCGACCCGCCGCTGCTCAGTAAGGGGAGAGGGCGCGTGCCCAGAATTGCCGCGCGTGCGCATTTGTGCACCTGCCGGATGCAAACACTCATGCGCAGCAGTCCACGCGTGCGCGTTTGCACCACCGGCATGCTGGCGGCTGCGGCTCCCTCTCCTCACCCCTCCAGGCTGCCAGCAAATCGGCCGCCGAAGCAGCCGATTAGCTTGCGGCCCGGCAAGCTTCTCTCTCCACCTCCACCCCCGAAGCAAGAAGCTTGCCGGGCCGCAAGCTAATCGGCCGCTTTGGCGGCCGCTTTGCTCGCGGTCTGGCAAGCTTCTCGCTGCAGGGGGGGGCGGGAAGAGGGAGCCGCGGCCCGGGAGTTGGGGACCACTGCCGTATGTAATTCTTTAGCAGTACATTCTAAATCAAATTTAAAGTTTCCACTCTTTTCTTCAGTGTTTCTGGGAGGAACATGCACATATGCTGGCCAGCACTCCAACAACTCGGCTGGCTCCCAGTTGAATTCTGGATTAAGAGTAAGGTTTTGCTAATCACCTTCAATGCCATATGTGGTCTGGGCCCAGTATATCTGAGGGACCGCCTCCCTGCCTACATCCCCAAAAGAGCCTTACACTCCGCCACCTCCAACTGGCTGCAGATCCCTGGCCCCAAAGAAGCATATCGGCCTCAACAAAGTCCAGAGCCTTCTCGGTTCTGGCCCCCACCTAGTGGAATGAACTCCCTGAAGAGATCAGGGCCCTGCCCTAACTTCCACAGTTCTGCAGGGCCTGCAAAAGGGAGCTCCTCCACCAGGCATTTGCATGAGGGCCAACCGACTGAAACATCTGCTGGTCCCCCCCCCCCCAAGGTGCCCTTCCATGACTGACAAATCTGACCTGCCCAGGGATTGTCATAGTTGTTCTGTTAAAAATCACTTCCAACTGTTAAAACACTGTTCTGGTTTTCATGTTATGTTATGATTATGTTATGCTGTATTACGTTATGATTGTTATTTACAGTAGCGATCCCCAACCTGTGGGCCGCGGACCACATGTGGTCCGCCGACTAATTGGAGGTGGGCCCCGAAGGATGCCTTCTCCCCCCCCCCCGGCCCTTTACTTCATCCTTCATCCCCCCCGGCACTTTGGGTGTCATTGTCTCCCATCACTCCCACATGGGACTATCTCGTTGCAGAGAAACAAGCTCAGGGTTCCCACTGATTTGTCATTGTCATGAGTTAAAATTTCCATGAAAATAAAATGTTCCTTATGTTCATTGTTGTGGCGTGTCTGTATCTTATTTTGAAGGGATGTTTAAACATTGCCATAGTGATTAGAGAGCGTTAGGGCAGTGGTTGAGAGTAGAAGAGTAAACCCCCCACACCGAGCCTCAGTAAAAGGCGTTGAGTGGTCCCCGGTGAGTGGTCCCCGGTGATAAAAATGTTGGGGACCACTGATTTACAGTATTATTATAATATTCTATGTAAGTGTTTCACAATGTTTAATGTAAACCGCCCAAAGCCATAGGGGAGAGGGAGAGGGAGAGGGAGAGGGATGCATGTGCTGACACATTCAACCATTCAGTTCCAAAGCTTAATACTTCCATCCTCAGAAAACAGAATGGCCATTTCTTCTGATTCCTCCCTCCCATTGCAGAACTGCACTCTGCACTAGGGTTTTCCTGAAGCTCCACTGAACTACTACCAGTATTAAATTTCAGAATGCGCAGTGGGCTGCAATGAAAGGGGGAAGTCTCAATATATGAGATAAAGTGAGGTCATCAGTTTTTAGAAAAATACATTTTAAAAGTAAAAAGCACAAAAACAAACATCTGGCTTATTTTTTAGGGTTTCACTGGATCTCTACACTTAAGTTGCCCTGGAGCACAATCAGTCATTCAAGTTCATCTCTAATACCAGGCAAATTATAGTAGAGGAGCACTCATAACATTCATATTTACTTTGATATTCAGTGAACAATGTATAGTGATCAATATCCTAAACTCCTGAGAGCTCCTAATGAGGCTGCTATCCCCTGAAAAGAAGAGCTTGTAGTAGTAGCTGTGGCTTTCATTTGCATCTTGATTCATTCTTTCAACAGGCTTCTGCAGTCCCATTCCTCCTTCACCCTCCAAGGTGGTTTCCGCATGGGAACAGGCTGTGCTTTTTGCACCCACTACTACTTGCAGTGGCCAATATGGCAGATTTCCCTGCACTCTTTCTGCCCTAGTATATCACCAGGAGCTACTCCCTCCACCCTGGTGTCACTGGGGCTTTTAAATTAAAAAAAATTAAAAACTATTCCTAGATCATGGACCACCCTGCCCCCTCTATTTGATGGAAACGCCTTCCAGCTGGCATATGAGAAAGATGGATTCTCAATTAATTAGAAAGTCTTATAACACTTACTTTAGATGAAAGAGACCCTCTTTCCATTTTTTCAAATCCAAGAGCCAGGACACAGTTGGCCAACCCTGTATAGATTGAACATTTGCAATACATATTTTAATTTTTTTAAAATCCTGAATATCATACGTATAAACCTTAATCCAGACAAGAGTTTACTGTAAGCAGCGAAGTTCACTGAAGCCTTGGCTAAACAGCAGTACTCCATAGCACGTTTAAAGTTTAAGTTGCTCAAAGTTCTAAAAATATTCTGAGATATTATACAGAGGATCTATTTCATATGCTCATATGATGTTATAACAATGATTTTACTAAAGCACACTTTCCACAAGAGGGAATAAAAGGAAATCTAGCCCTCAGATGAAAATGTTAAGCAAATTGAATAGGTTTGTGTTAAACAAACAGCCTGTCAAGAGAAAGACACCTACTTTAAATATTTAATTGTAGAACAACATTGTGTTCATATTGATTTGAAGAGTAAGTAAATTTAACTCACCTCCCTGAATTAGTTGTCTGGCCATAAATAAGGCAGTAGATCCAGTGGCACAGTTGTTGTTCACATTCACAATAGGAATGCCTGTTAATCCTAAACTGTGATAAACAGCCCTCTGACCACAGGTTGAGTCACCTTTATAAGAAGAGATGAAGCAGTTGATATACAGACATAGTAGTCAATACCATCCTGGGCAGAGTCTGCATTTACTTTGTTTATTCCATTGTCAATCCTGTTGAATTCAGATAGATTTGAACTTGGGTCTTCCTCTCCCCCCCCCCATTGAAACAGAAAAGTGTTCTGCACATGGTTAGGGTAGTTCAGAACAAAGCGTCTTTCTTTCTTTTCTTGAAGGGGAGTGGGAGGAGCCAAGCAGGGAGCCTCTTTCTTTTCTTGGGGGGGGGGGAGAGGATTGAAGAAGGCAGAGGAGGGAGAAAAAAATCCAAGACCAACAGAAGTTGAGAAAAATTAGGGGCTACCCCTTTAAGGCAAGCTTGTCACATGGGCATCTTTGGCCAATCAGGGTGTCTCTATCACAGAGGAGAGCCCAGTTTCAAAACAGCCTGCTTTCTCAATCCGAATCTTAAAATATTGAGGTTTAAAAACACTCGAAGATAACGCACAGAAGAAAAATTTAAATCGCTCAAAATCAAAACGGAAATCGCATTCTGTGTAGAGGGCAGGGACTGAATCAACCTGGGATTGGTATAAAAGCTCCATGCAGTTTATACTCTGATTAATTTTATACACTTGTAAAATTGTTAAGTTAGTAGGTGCTTCATAACAGGTAAAGGTACATTTTTTACCTCCATTTTCATGCATTTTCTGGCAATTTTAAAAAAAAATTCACCCATGCAAGAAATGCAAAATACAGGGGTAAAGTGATTTACATATATAATTAACATTTCACCCTTGCCTATTTCATTTTTAAGTACTGAAGCTGAAAAAGCTAGAGGCTCCTAAGAATTCTAATAATAGGAAGAGATAAAAGAGACATGGAACAACTGCGCTCAAGACTACCAATTATTGATCCCATAGTTTCCTCTGTAAATACTGATCCAACAATTTTTGTGTAATCATGTATAGGCAAATATTTTATGCCTGCTACAGGATGCAATGCACAATTGCAGGAATAAAATATGGCAGGAGTCAGGATGAGTCTTTAGGAAATAGCATTACTTACCATAAACATAGCCAACATAAGCCTGTTCCACAGCTGAATAAGGAATACTTGCATCGGTGAGAGCTTTCCGACCTAAATGTGTTTCAACATTGTTAAGCTTTTCTTGAAAATATCTGTTGTAGGATTTCATAAATTTAACAGTTTATTTACCTATTTAATTTTTATCCTACCCTTCCCAGGGTGGTTTACATCATGGCAAAAGAAAATAGGTAAAACATAATCATAAATACAATGCAGTTGAATTTATTAAAATATTTAATAATAATTAAAACCATTTCCTATAACACTATCCCTCAGGAGTGTGCTACCTACTTCAACAGATGGGGAAGGGGATAAAGTGTTAGAGCACAGTGTTATCGATGGTAACTCAGTGCTGCTGGACGTATGTGCTTATATGAGTGCACAGTCATTCCAGGTTTTTTGGTGGACTACAGGCCTCAACCATAGGCCCAGCGAAACAACTCTGTCTTGCAGGCCCTGAGGAACTGTTTTAAGTTCCACAGGGCCCTGATCTCATTTGGAAGAGTGATCCACTAAGACTGACAACTTTACTTCTCTGGAGCCGAGGACCTTCAGTAAATTTTGAGTGCTGGCGCATAGGCTCCTTTGAGGGGCATGGGGAGAAGGTGTACCCACAGATACAAAAGTGCTGGATTACTCAGGGCTTTGAAGGTACGTAATACCAATACCTGGAACCTGATTTGGCCCACAACCTGGAGCCAATGCAGCTGGGAGAGCACTGTTCAAATATATTCTCTCTATCTGGTTCCAGTAAGGAATTGGGCCGCTGCGTTTTGGAGGGAGCTTTCAGAACAGATACAAGGGTAGCCCTGCAAACAGTGAGTTGCATTAGTCTAATCTAGAGGTGACCGTTGCATGTATTACTGTGGCCAGGTTGGCTGCCAATAGATAGGGTGCTAGCTTTATAAAGCGTCTTTTTAAATGATGAATGACACTCCTCAACAATTTAAACAGCAAGTAATTAACAAGACTTAGGCCTGTTCACACAAGACATTTGTTGCGATATACAGTAATCTCAACAGCCCTTAGGTATACATTTGCAAGGATAACAGAGAAATACATGGATATATACACCTTGTACATCACCAGGGTCATGTTCTATAACTACAATACTTTTTCAAGCTGTTGCAGTAATGGAACATACTGCCAGTGCAATGGCAGCTGTCTAGTCCTTTTATTAAAATACTTAAGCTACTTGACCAGTTGTCCTGACCAAAAAGGATAGTCTAACGCTTATTTATTTTTCCAACAAATGAGGGGACTGATATTACCCAAAATCTACTCCTGTTAGACTTATAGGTATTGTTATATTTCCAATTACAATTTTGTGCGATCAACTGATTTTTCAAAAGTGGTTTTGGAGTTAAGCACACTTACACATGAGTGGGTACCATAGAATATAGTGAGAGATCTTCCAGGTAAGCATATATCGGACAGTGCTGTTGAACAGATAAAAGTTCGCCACTATGCTGATACAATCTTCCCCCATATCATCCCTAACATGATTTAGGGACACCTAATACTAAACCACAAGAGCCTCTTGTGGTGCAGAGCCTCTTGTCGTGCAGAGTAGTAAGACAGCAGAAATGCTGTCTGAAAGCTCTGCCCATGAGGCTGGGAGTTCAATCCCAGCAGCCGGCTCAAGGTTGACTCAGCCTTCCATCCTTCCGAGGTTGGTAAAATGAGTACCCAGCTTGCTGGGGGGTAAACGGTAATGACTGGGGAAGGTACTGGCAAACCACCCCATATTGAGTCTGCCATGAAAAGGCTGGAGGGTGTCATCTCAAGGGTCAGATGTGACCCGGTGCTTGCACAGGGGATACCTTTACATTTAATATAGATTGCAGATTCTGTATCCAAAGTAGCATATCGTCGCATGGGGAATCTATAACCACTAAGGTCTTTGCATCTAAAGACGCTGCTCTCTTTCACTGTGCCAAGAAAAAGCTTTATATTATAACTAGTAATCAAGCCTGCTGTAAAATAAATACAGCGGGCGGTAGGCAAGGGAGCCCCCGGCAGTCGCGCTCCGCGTGGCTGCCAAAAGCTCCCTTGGCCGGCGGTTTGATGCGGCGAGAGGCGCTTTGCGCCTCTCACCACGTCAAGCTGCCGGGCAGGGAGCCCTTGGCAGCCGCGCGGAGCGCGACTGCCGGGGGCTCCCTTGGCCAGCGGCCTGACGCAGCGAGAGGCGCTTTGCGCCTCTCGCTGCATCAGGTCGCCGGGCAGGGAGCCCCCAGCAGCCGCGCGGAGCACAGCTGCCGGGGGCTCCCTTGCCGGCGGCCTGACACGTCGGGAGGCGCTTTGCGCCTCCCCGATGCGTCAGGCCGCCGGCAATGAAGCAACTGCGAGCCGCGGTCCGCGCGGCTCGCAGTTGCTTCCTTGTCAGCAGGGCGGGAATCGAGAATTCACGCCCGCCGATTGGCCCAGCCAATGGTCTGTCCGGAGGAAGGAGCCAATCGACACCCTTCCTCATCCCGGACAGAGCCCGCCCTAACTCCTCCCCCTAAGCCCTTACGGCTGTGTAAAGATTATTATAGTATGCATAAATGTATTGAAACTCAAATCCGACTGGAAATCCTTTCGTCTCTCCAGAATTTCGTTCCTCCTATTTTCAGAGTTGTGTACCCTTGGCTAGCTTCGGAAAGCCTCGGAAACTAAATAGGCGCTGCCCTGGCGAGGCCGCCAAGGAAATCCAGGGCTGCTATGCAGAGTCAGACAAGGGCAAACTACCTAGCCATACCTGGATGGGACAGCTGACGTACTGAAACTGGCAATGCTTCTTGAATGGCTGGAGTAGTTACAACAGTTCCTGACCCGGCAACTGGCCAACTAGAGGTCTGTAGTTCCTCAGTAGAGGGTGTTGCTATTTCTTTCTAGCACAGCAGTATTCACAGAGAAGCTGGCCCATGCATCTTTCTGACCCCAAGAAAGCCCAGGGTTCTCTGAGGCTGAGGGTGCTGTCAGCAATGCCCCACACAATTCTATCTAGCCCAGCAAAGTTGTGGGCAGGGTGCTAAACCTCAAACACAATACCTGCTTCTTCAGCCATGTTCGGGTAATCAAAATCTTCACGGGACCCAGGCTTTTCAAACTGTAGGAGAGAAAGACCACATTAATAGAACACAAAAACATTATTGCTTCTGATTTCTCCAGATTCCTATACTCCTTTTGATTCACAATATCCAAACTATGCACTGTAAAGAAATAAACACTAACAAAGGCTTGCACAGATCATTTTAGTACATATCAATTTTGCACTGAATCTACTATACTGGTTTTTGTTTTTACTAATTGAGGAGATTAAGAAGGAAGAACCCCTTTATCTCACTTCATTGTTAGCAATCCACAAGTCAAAATGTAAACATTTTCTGAACAGGCCACTCCAACACTTAGCGTGATATTATCACTTTTGGGCACTTTGAATGCCAGCATACTTTATGCATTCTGGTAATTTTACTTAATCTGGTCAAGAGAGTACATGCTTCTTTTTGGCTTCTGTACAGAAAAACAGATTTCTGCTAAAGTATGGTTACAATTAAATAATTTTGCACACCTGCCAGATAGGGAGAAAGGCAGAACCGTTTATATAACTGGGCAGGAGATAAAGTCATACATTACCTACTTATATAATAATTTACAGGCTTTCAATCCTAAGCATAATCAAATATAATTATAATTAAAACAACATAAACTGTCCCAACAGGCAGATGTGTGAAAGAACAAAAAAATTGCATGTACAGCACGTTGCAAATGAGTATTAGGATTGCATGATTTCCAGAATTTATGACATTTTTAACTATAAAACGTTTATCATAATTTTATAGAAATATTTTACTAATACATTAAGATAACCTTACAGATTGATTAGAATCAAGACAAACCTTCCATCAATTTAACTTCCCCAAATAGTATAGGAGTATATTAATATTTTACGTGAATTAATATGTAATAAAAACACATTACAATAATGATCATTATATTTAAACTGCTAAGTAAGTGATGATGATGTTATTCGTTCAGTCGTGTCCGACCTTCGGTGATTCTATAGGAAAGTTTTCACCATAAGTTTCTGTCAATGACTGCTTCTTTTAGTTGGTTCATGATCATCCCTGCATCGGCTTTGATCGTGTCAAGCCAGAGGATCCTTTGGCGACCATGTTTCCTTTTGCCGCTGACCATGCTGAGCATTTTTCTAACAAGTTTGTAGATAAACACAATTATTTGAATATCACTCCATTTTGCTAGGGAAAAATTATTTGTGAAGGATTATAAGTTACTCAATGCCTCTTCTACCACATAACTTTCAAAACACAAAGATGGTGGTGCTGTAATAGGAAGGAGCAGGGAAATCTGGCATACTTTAAATAATACAAATCTGCTTTCTTCATGCAGAAGAATGCTCATCATGCTAGTCCTACATATTATATTCACCATGAGAGATGCTAAATTTGTTAACCCTTGACATTGCTTAGCCATACTATCATGTGAGAACGCAAGTACAAAAAGGAATTTCATTTTCTAATGAAGGTCTGTGAGCTAAATAGTTTTCAGTTCAATGCTAGGCTTTGCAAGTGCAGAGCAAGGATGCATTTCCTAACAGAGATTAAAACAGTGTTCAAAGGTCTGACTTCATGCATGCTTCGCTGGACTCCCTGGTAAGTATTCCTCAGGTTATGCAATATAAAAATAATGCTCAGAAACTTTGTTGTACCAAAAGAGATGGCACACTAGCTAATGATTCACTGAACCCAGTTCAATGTGTTGGTTTTGTCATTTAACGCTGTATATGGCTTGGGATCAGGGTATCTGAAAGTCCCATCTTATTCCAAATGTTCCTACCCAGGAATTAAGATCACATACCCTTGTGGCGCAGAGTGGTAAGGCAGCCGTCTGAAAGCTTTGCCCATGAGGCTGGGAGTTCAATCCCAGCAGCCGGCTCAAGGTTGACTCAGCCTTCCATCCTTCCGAGGTCGGTAAAATGAGTACTCAGCTTGCTGGGGGGTAAATGGTAATGACTGGGGAAGGCACTGGAAAACCACCCCGTATTGAGTCTGCCATGAAAATGCTAGAGGGCGTCACCCCAAGGGTCAGACATGACTCGGTGCTTGCACAGGGGATACCTTTACCTTTACCCTTATCCTTGATCCAGAAGCTACAACTGGTCCAGAATGCAGTGGCCAGGGTTCTCACAGGAACACCTTGGAGGGCCCACATCCAGCCTGTGCACCAACAACTGCAATATTATCAGTTGAATCCTAGATAAAATGTAAGGTCTTGGTAATCTCCTTTAAGGTTGTACATGGTTTGGGCCCAGTGTACCTGAGGGACCACCTCTCTGCCTATGTCCCCCAAAACCAACTGGCTGGTGATCCCTGGGCCTCATTCTCTGTCCTGGCCCCCACCTGGTGGAATGAGCTCCCAGAAGAGATCCAGGCCCTGCCAGAGCAAACATACTTCTGCAGGACCTGTAAAATGGAGCTCTTCCACCAGGCATTTGGTTGAGGTCAGTGACAACATCTATTGGACCCCCAGAACTCTCTCCCATTGGTATATGTCCATTCTGCGGCACATAAAGAACAATGAACGCTCCTGAGTGCTATGTGAAGAAGTACTACTTTAGCACAGGACACCCTGAAGAATAATTTATTTCATAAGATGAAGAAAATAATTTGCCATGTTCAGGAGGAGTGGCATTCCTCATGGGAATAAGTAAAGGAAAATCTATTTCCACTTGGTATTCTGCACAGACATACAGAGGCAATAATTGTTGGCCGGATAGGGTCAAAAATCCAATTCTTTTTTTGTTGAAAGAGAAGGTTCATCTTGGAAGCTCTGCAGGGTCTGTGCCCAGCTGTTTGTGACACGCAATGCAGTTTATCAGCCTGGGTTAAAATGCCAATTACAGCTTTTCCTTGAGGAGTGAGATCTAGTCACAGTCCACACCATGAGTAGGACCAAACAGTATTTTGAACAATTACAAAAACAAACTCTAAAATGGCATTGCACTCCCACAGCACACTCAGGGATGTCGTATTCTCTAGTATGGCCCACAGGACTTAGTAACATCAGCTAGATATATACCACCTTGGACTCATCATCCTCTCTAATGTGTTATATATCCTGAGCCAACAGGATGCTTTATATCATACATACAGAAAACAGTCGATTGTCACTGTTCTGATACTGAAAATGGCATATGTATGAAATCCTGGGGGAATCTTTCAAGCTATCAGAACCACTGCTGAACTAAGAGTCAGGATTCTTGATGAAGAGAGCTTTTGGTGTAAATCTGAATGAGAATTCATTAGTCTGATACCATCTTAAGAGGCACGCCTTGCAATTCCTCAGTCATGACAAGTATTAATCAGTATTGTCAAACTAGACATAATGCCAAGTATTACTGTTGCAAATCATAGCAATGCTTTTCGAACTCTACACAGTTGTGTCACCCCATATTTCCTCTTTTTCCCATTCATATATTATTCACATACCTCGAACATCTGCCTAATGAGGACCCACTACATGCATCTAACAAATGGGTCTTTTGCCATCAACCATAGGGGCCAAAAGACCCTCGACCGAGCCCCGTCCCAGTCAGTACCTTCGTCATGCCGACTCCAACCACAAACACCCTCCTTCCCGGCGCCTGGGCTACTGCAAGGGATGCCATTGACGTCGGCTTCGGATGCCGCTGAGATGTCACCACGTGCACCGCTGGGCAAACGCCGCGACCACCCCCAAACGAAAGAAGCTGCGGCTTGCGAGCTCACGAAAACCTTTGACTCGGTGGAAAGGAAGGCAAAGGTCGAGGGAGGAGCCGACTTCCACGCGCTCTGCTCCCGCCTCCTTTCTCTTAAAGCAATAGTATCCCCACTCCTGCCAAGGATGACCGGTTTGTCAGCTGGAATCCAATTAGTTATTGGAAGAAATGGGCAGCGGCTCATTTGGGCGCTGGAATCCAATTAGTTATTGGAAGAAATGGGCAGCGGCTCAAGAAGACTCATATTGAAATAAATGTTGAGAGTGGAAGATCGGATCGAGGGGCTCCCCCCTCGAAGATATGCTCCCACGCCGGTTGTCATATCCCTCCCCCACCCCCCAGCCGCCCCGGCTGCTGGTTGGGTTGTTACGATAAATTGTTATTCCGCCATATATACTTTTTATAATTTGATGGGGTTTTAATGGGGATTTTAATGGGGGACTGTATTTTATTGTACTGGTTTGTTATGTAACCCGCCACGAGCCAGTGGGTAACATAACTGATGATGATGATGATGATGATGTATTGTAGGGTTAATAGAATATTTTTTAATTCATTCAATTTATATACCGCTCCTCACTATAACGTCTTGGGGCAGGCTTAATAGAATGTTATTTCCCAAGTGATCTCATTTATTTAACATATAGGTTGTGCTACATTTGAATGCACGTAAGCTAGCTAAACAATCACCTTAAAATAATTTTCTACTTGCTGTGACCTATGAAATCTGCAACAGCTAAAGTAACCACAAAATTCATCCTAGTCAAAAATCTCTCCAATGTCTCTGCTACTGATGCACCTACCTACCTAGGCACTCTATAAGATTACATAAAAGTTTTGTCAGCAGATGGTTCAGTGTTTCTTGCCAAGCTTGTGTCCAAATCAGAACCCCATACAAAATTGGGTCAGTATCTTAGAATTAAATGCTGTCACTGTAGCAGGAAGATAGCTGTCTTGAGCCCTCTGGGAATGGTGGTAAAAATCTAAACATAAATAAATGTTGCCTTCCATTAGTATTTTTATAAGAGAGAAAAATAGCTTTGGAAGTTATCAGGGCTTTTTTTTCAAGCATTGTGGTTCCATCCTCTGAGAAAAGAGGATTTGACCGGGTTCCTTCCGAACGGCTTAATTTTTTACGGAAAGACACTGCTGCCGGGAGAGCCATTTGAGAAGGGGGCGGTATCTCTCCACTCCGCCCCTGTCCCCTGGGGCGGGCTGCAGAGAAAGAAGGAAGCAAACCTCCGGGGGTCAGAAAAGACGATGCTTCGACTAAGCAGAACAGCCGTTTGGCTTCGGACGCTGCCGGCCGAGCATCTCGCTACATCTGGCAAGATCCTCAGCAGATCCTTGTCCGCGGGGAGGAAAAAAGACATCCTGCTGCACGTCCATGGGGAGGCAAACTGCGGTGAGTGGAGCCAGAGGCCCCTTGGAAGCAGCACAGTCCAAGCCGTTGGTAACTTCCTCGGCAGGTGACTGCAGACGAACCTCGTAGCTGCCCGTACAAACGTCAAGAGCGATTGTCTCCCTCCCTTCCGTCATAGCTGCCAAATTAGAATCAGAATCGTGGAGTTGGAGTTCCAGGGTCATCTAGTCCAGCCTCCTGCACAGTGCAGGAAACTCACAACTATCTGCCTGCCCACAGAGACCATAATTCCCCCTCCCCCAAAAAACTCCCTAGATCCCCCACCAGAATCCACGGCCAGTCTGGCCTGGAGGAAAATTGCCTTCTGACCCTGAAGTGGCAGTCAGCCGCAAGAGCTGAGCAACAGCCAGAAGAGCCAAGTTGCCTGAATAAAAGTCTTGCAGTATCCCCCCCCCCCATCACACACCTGTTCTGTTTCCACTTGAGACCTCCTCTGGTAGAAAAGGAAGGGGATGCCACAGCCAGATGTTCGTTGTGTGGGGAGCACTTGTGTGGGGGGGTGGAAATGCCACCAGCAGAAAAGGTTCAGGTGAGGGCAAGTGTCGGTAATTGTCACTG
Source organism: Paroedura picta (assembly GCF_049243985.1). Classification (NCBI taxonomy): domain Eukaryota; kingdom Metazoa; phylum Chordata; class Lepidosauria; order Squamata; family Gekkonidae; genus Paroedura; species Paroedura picta. Next base: position 81,635,875 of record NC_135372.1, read on the forward strand.
TGGTGTTTAAACATACTGTTTAACAACTGTCAACCTCTGCCCTCAAATAGTAATTAGAAAACAGGATTATGCAACAGGGTTGCTGCAAAGCACTATCTGAGCATCCAGCCCCCCAACACATAATTTTTTAAAAACTAGCAATTATTTTCCATCAGGATGACTGGTGTGGGGCTTCTAGTAGGAGAGAGGATGCAACTATCAGCAAGGATTCTGGCCTGTTAGTAAAGGAACTACCAGACTACTATTTCTTTGTCTATATTCACATGCCTTATTCCATGCTTGATGTCAGAAAGTGGAGCTGCTGAATTATTGAGGTACAAAAACTTATGAAAACTGTAATCCATCACAAAGCTCCACTTTGTTTAAAACCTTAGTTGTGAATAGCAGTAATATCCATTCCACTCTCAATCTAAATATTTGCTCTTGATGCACGCCCCTTTGATTTCAGCAGAATATGATTCCCACCCAGAAAAGAGTAATGCCCTAAAATTATAGTGTATTAAGTTGTATTTCTTCATTTGCAATGGAAAATACTCCAGGAAACAGCAAATATCAGATATAAACTCTGGAGATATTCTCCACTACCAACCTGACAATGCTAAACTTTAAACTTGGGATCACCTGTTTTTTGTTGTTGTTTTAACTAAAGGCCTTGCAGAAATTCAGATGAACAGACCACATGCCAAAAATGCACTGGGTAAAGTGTTTGTGGATGAAGTAAGTAAATGCTTTTCTCTAACTTTTAGTTATGTAACCAATATCTGAATATTCATCTGTGTTTAATGGCATAGTCCTTAGGTAATTTATTCTGCTGCAGCCAACATTCTTCTGAGAACACTTTGGAAGGCCCACATCCGGGCTGTACTTCAACAGCTGCACTAGTTACCAGTTGAATACTGATCAGGCTTAAGGGTCTGGTAATCACCTTCAAGGTCATATACAGTCTGGGCCTGAGGGACCGCCTCTCCATCTATGTCCCCCAAAGAGCACTATGCTCTGCAGGCACCAACAAGCTGGCAATCCCTGGCCCCAGGGAGGCTTATCTGGAGGCTTTCTCTGTCCTTCCCTCCATCTGCTGGAATGACCTCCAAGAAGAGATCAGGGCCCTGCCAAAACTAAGAGAGTTCCGCAGGGCCTGCAAAATGGAGCTCTTCCACCAGGCTTTCAGTCAAGACCAATGAAGCAATTCCACCAATCAGAGTTATGAGCTCTAACTGTTAAAATATTATATGTACCCAATCACTATATGTTCTCAACAAATGTTCTTTGTATTATACTATGAATTCACTGTAAACCGCCCTTAAGGGAGGGCAATATATAAATGTAACAAAATAAACAAATTCAGCAGAATCTTTTACATGGAGCACGTGGTTTTTAGAATGAAGCTATAATATGAAGGAATAAACTGTTTATATGGTAAGTTTAGAATGATGTTAAACAAAGTAGTAAGATAATCTGTCGGAATTTTTAAGATCCAGTGTTCTTCAGTGTGCTGTGTCGAGATTTCACATATTTTGCGAAATAAGGCTCTGTGGATTCCTTCAGAGTACAGATTCAATTTGTAATTTTCAGCTGCAGTCACCTGATAAAACTAACCATAGGATTTGGGGTTCTGTTATAATTTTATATTTGAACTCTGACTATATTCTCTCCCCCTAGCTTTATGAAACCCTTGACATTCTTCGCTATGATGAAAATGTTCGTGTAGTGATAATCAAGAGCAATGTTAAAGGTGTTTTTTGTGCAGGTGGGTGAGAACATTTTCTGATGTAAGAATTTCCAGCCATCACTACCCCCAAAGTAATAAGTTAAAGTTGTAGACTTCATTAAATAGAACACTACTGTCAGCCATATGGTTCTCTATCTGATTTCTTTAAGGAGTATACAATAGGAATACCTAATGATTGAGAAGAGACAGACATTCCCAAAACCAGACAGCTGTCATTTTAACAGACCAACCTTATACAGTGCACTCTCCATTGATTTTTTAACAAATTCTGCATAGGATTCTCTTGCCGTTTCCAAGGCAATTATTGGTGTGTTGAAGCAACACTGCTCAACTCCTTGCATTTCCTTTCTATATCGACTCTCAAACTGTCTGCTGCTTCTCCAAATGTAGGCGCTGACTTAAAAGAACGTGCTCAGATGACCGATTCTCAAGCTGTTCATTTTGTTCAAAGGCTCAGAAGCTTAATGGATGGCATTGGTAAGTAGTTAACAGCCATTTTTATTTGATTGTTGTCATGATACAAACTAGAATTATCCTCAGAAAAGAAGAGAAAGAGCCACTTGGCCTAAGGAACTCTCAGCTGTGCCATTGAATCAGTCAAATGGCTGTACCTGTGCCAAGTCAGTGTGATAGCTAGGCTTGCTAAATTACAATTTATTGTGTAGAGTTTTGCTCAATAGATCCTCTCTCTATGATATACATGTACATCTTTTCTGGGGGCACACTAACATGATGTGTTTGATTGTAGCATAAAAGTATCCAAAAATAAATATAAGCAATTTCTCTGTATTTTCTTGGACAGTTATGAGCAGATTGTATGGAGTACTGACTTCACATTTTAAAAAATTCTTATTTTCTTACAGCCTCCCTGCCGATGCCCTCCATTGCTGCAATTGAAGGCTATGCATTGGGTGGAGGCCTGGAACTGGCGCTAGCTTGTGATCTCCGAGTGGCAGGTATGTACATCAACATAACTGTTTGTGTTATAGGGAAACTTAGGCAGTATTCAGGCATCCTACTGTCAGCTGTGATTAAGGGAAAATGTGCATGAGCCTAATTTGTTAACAAGATCACAAGCATGCCTGACTTCTTCTGATGTGTCAAAATTATTGTTAAGCACTCATGATATACAAATACCAGTATGTGAGTTAACTAGTTGTTTCCCCTTCACCACTACTAACCAGGATTTTGGTTTAGGATTCTAGTTAGGGGACAGGAAACTAACTATGGTTAACATGTATGCCTGTATTCATACATTGTAGGTAACTGAAGCTAGTTTTAACCTCTGTCTTGGTGTGAGAAGAGAGTGAGGAAGACTAAAGCATGAGCCCAGCAGCAACAGGTGTTGCTTGCATGCAGCCTTAATGTCCAAAGGTAGGCTGTAGGGCTTCTGAACTCACCATGTGACACAGGTTAATCACTGCCTTCCCCTGCCCCCATGCACGATCCAGCCAAAAGTTTAGTACAGTTAAACAGCATAATGCATATATGCTAAAGACTTCCTCCTTCTGTTACTTTTCTTTGTCAGCATCATGTGCAAAAATGGGCCTCATTGAGACAACTAGAGGACTCTTCCCAGGTGCAGGTAAAGTAGCTTTATACACTTAATTACTTCATGCGTACATAATAGCATACACTGTGGGGCTTTACGCACCGGGATCTTTGTAGCAAATTGGTCACTGAATGAAAAATCGCCATTTAAAATAGTGGAATTCGTCGTTATGCATACCTGCCATTGTAGTGGAATCCAGTTGCGTTTTGTGGCGTTTCCCACAGGCTTCCGGTCTCAGCAGAAATCGCTAGAAAGGAAGCGCTATTGCCGAGCTTGTCCCGCCCCTGGCCGTCAAGCAGCCAATGGGCAGCTGTTAGCATGCTCCCAAACAGCCCCTTTCCCTTTAAGAAAGGTTTTTTTTTTTAAAAAAAAACAGACCCATTGTAACGAATCTGTGTTAATTCGTTGCAACGGAGAGACCCATCCAGCTGCCTGGTGTGTTTGAGCTGTCGTTTGATCGTTGCCACGCTCCCTCCGAGTGAAAAAAAAAATCCCCCCCCCCTCTCACGGGCCCGATTTTCGGCTGAATGAATGTGTAAAAAATAAAGTGACTGCTTAGTAGTGTGCTTAGTGACTGAAGGGGAGGGACTGAAGCCGGGGAAGCCTCTAAACTGAAAGAGGCTCGCTGGTGCGTTTATCCCCGCTCGCTCGGAGAAAAAAAAAATGGCGATCGCTTCGCCGGAAGATCAGAGAAGAGAGCCAGGGGGGAGGGACTTTGTAGAAACTGCAACAATGTTAACGCACAGGTCTTTTTCGCTAGTGTTGCAGATTGGTTGCAGGAGTGTATCGCTTTCCGGAGGGTGAATCCACTTTTGGGGATTTCCCTGAAAGTGCTACAAGGAAGCGCTTTTTGCAGATTGGTTTCAGGTGTGTGGCAGATTGTCGACGACGTTGTGCAAAACAGCAAATCAGTAGCGTTTTCAATTGGCAACCATTGTGCTATTTTGAAGGCGTGCAAAAAGCCCCTGTGTGTTGTATACCCACAGTGCCCAACAGAGGAAGGAGGGATTACTTTTGCCTGTTTTCCTTTCCCTTGAGACTCTGAACATTGTGATCAGCCCTGTTCCTGGGTATACCCTGAACCCTGAATCAGCTATGGGAGGCAAATAAAACCCATTCTGTGAGCTTCATGCACAAGCTAAGTAGACACAACTAAGTAGACACTGAGAGCCAGTTTGGTGTAGTGGTTAGGGAGTGCGGATTTCTAATCTGGCATGCCAGGTTCGATTCTGCGCTCCCCCACATGCAACCAGCTGGGTGACCTTGGGCTCGCCACGGCACTGATAAAACTGTTCTGACTGAGCAATGATATCAGGGCTCTCTCAGCCTCACCCACCCCACAGGGTGTCTGTTGTGGGGAGAGGAATGGGAAGGCGACTGTAAGCCGCTTTGAGCCTCCTTCGGGTAGGGAAAAGCGGCATATAAGAACCAACTCTTCTTCTTCTTCATATGTCACTGGATAGCACATTAAGGAGAGACAAATTATATTATTTACATTATTTAGAGTCTAATTTTCTCACAGGGGGTCAAGGCAGGTTACACATAACAGTACAGTCAACAGAATGGGACATTCAGTAATCAGAGCTTTAGAATGTTAGAAGTCTGGAACCGCCAGGAAGGAAGCATAGCATAAGTATTAACATGAATCATTAAGTGGTTCAAAAATTTCCTATTAGGATCCCATTTACAATAAGCTACATGTATGGACTACAGACCCAAATCTTTATTCAAGTAAGTTAGCGAATTATTTTGTACATTTGCAGCCGTGCTTACCTGAGCCCAAGAGCCCTTTGGAATAGTTCAGTTTTTTATAGCTTATGGAAAGTCAGGTGGGAGGGAGCTTTCCTGATCTCCTCTGGCTGGTCATTCTACAAGGTAGGGGCCACAAAGGAGAAAGCACGTGTATGGACAGTTGTTGATTCTGCCCAGTTGCAGGTTGGCACCCATAGAAGTTCCTAGTGACATGAGCAAAGTTGTTGTGATGGAGCACAGAGAAATAGGTGGTCTCACAAGTAAGAGAGACCAAGGACATAAAGGGCTTTGTATGTCCAACACCTTAAACAAAGCCTGGTACCAGATGGGGATCCTGTGGAGTGTCTGCAGAATTGGAGTAATATGCATTCTCCTTCTAATTCCTAACAGTCAAGCCATGGAACTCTAGGACAGGGGAGGGGAGGCCAGTGAACAGAGCATTACAATAACCTAAAGGTATCCCCCTATGCAAAACCCTTGGGGGTTTTCCTCTAGCGTTTTCCCTCTAGCGTTTTCATGGCAGACTCAATACGGGGTGGTTTGCCAGTGCCTTCCCCAGTCATTACCGTTTAGCCCCCAGCAAGCTGGGTACTCATTTTACCGACCTCAGAAGGATGGAAGGCTGAGTCAACCTTGAGCCGGCTGCTGGGATTGAACTCCCAGCCTCATGGACAGACAGCTTCAGACAGCATTTCTGCTGCCTTACCACTCTGCACCACAAGAGGCTCTTAGAATAACCTAGCCTGAGTTATATTGTGGCGTGGATCCAGGTAGCTAGGCCACCTTGATAGCAAGGTAATCCTACAAAGTAGGCTGAGTTGGTAGAAAGTATTTTTGCAGCTGAATTAATTTGCCCACTTACCACAAATGTTACTAACTTAGAATTCTTGGCCAAGTTGCCTTAATTCCTTTTGTTTAGATTAGCGATCCCCAACCTGTGGGCTGCGGACCACATGTGGTCTGTCGACTAATTGGAGGTGGGCTGCGAAGGACGCCTCCCCCCCCCCCCGCCCTTTACAACACACTTCGGGTGTCATTGTCTGCCATCACTCCCAGATGGGACTATCTCGTTGCAGAGAAACAAGCTCAGGATTCCCATTGATTTGTCATTGTCATGAGTTAAAATTTCCATGAAAATAAAATGTTCCTTATATTCATTGTTGTGGCGTGTCTGTATCTTATTTTGAAGGGATGTTTAAACATTACCATAGCGATTAGAGAGCATTAGGGCAGTGGTTGAGAGTAGAGGAGTAAACTACCCCCCCCATTGGGCCTCAGTAGAATTGTCAAACGTTGAGTGGTCCCCGGTGATAAAAAGGTTGGTTTAGATGGTACCGCCACGTGCTCTCTTTTCAGAAGTGCAAAACTGAAATCTGCCTCTAAATGGATAGTTATCCTTTGAACAAATTACACTTTAAAAGAACAGAAGATATCTTAGACTGTCATGAATAGCCAAGTTGCACCAATATTTTTAGCCAATTCTCTTATTCTAGACCACCAGATACTTACTATAGCAAGGGATTTTAAGATTCCAGAGTAATTATCACATTGTAAAATGGCAGAATCTTGAGGGGGAATGATTGTGTTTTTCTCTCACCTTTCACTTTAAAACAACTGACCTGTTTCTTAATGGCTAAAAATACATACTCAGTCACCAGAAAAGCTCCTGATTCTGTTGTAGAATAACTTGGGGCTATTGGAGGAGGTAATGAGCAACACAGCTGGAACCAATGAACTTATGAAGTGATAATTATCATAGCTCAGATCCTATCCCTCAGTTCCAGTGGGGCAAGTCTACTTGTGCAAACAGAAAAGGCTCAGTTTCCCCATTTCTTCTCCATGCAGTAACCCATCCCAATAGTGCTTTCTGCAGTGCATGCATAGAATCTTAAGTCTATTATTGTATAGAGAATTTGCTCCCCCAAATCAGTACTATAACATTGTGCCAGTGTTTTTTGTTTGTTGTCTAGGTGGATCCCAACGTCTACCACGATGCATTGGAGTAGGCCGTGCTAAAGAACTGATTTTCACTGGCAGACAGATTGATGGACAAGAAGCCTACTCAATTGGGCTAGTTAATCATGCAGTGCCACAGAATGAGGAGGGTGATGCAGCTTATCGAAGAGCACTGGCTTTAGCTGAAGAGATTGTTCCACGGGTCAGTGTAATATCAGGACTTAACTGGTATTATCTGCAAGATAATTTTTGTATTCTCCAAATAATGGGTGTTCACGCCAAACTTATTTCTCTAAAGAAGGCAACCCAAATTTGGTTTAGAAAATAAATCATACCTAGTTTCATCTTACCATTATTTTCATGATTTAGATTCTGATATCTTTTTTGTAGGAATTTGTTCCCCTTGTTTATGTTGTAAATTCTTTGAGGGTATGTACTATCTAACATCATAACAGCCCAGATAGTGATAGGACCAAGATTACTTAGTGAACCTCATGGCAGAGCAGTTATTATAACCCAGATCTTCCTGACCCTCAAAAACACTGTTATTTTTTTGTTTATGAAACCTGTTATGGAACCATGCCCATTGATGACATTGTTCTAGCTAGGGCCTCTAATTCCAGTGGAGAGTGATATATACAAAAACAAATCTAAGTTCCTATAAGAGCAAGGACTGATCTACTTTTTTTTCCTATCCCACTCTTCCTTTATAGAGCTCAGCATACTAGATCAATGGTCCACCTATAATCCAACATTTCTCCCAACAGTAGTATGCCAAATACTTTGAAGACTCACCCTGTGTTGTGCACTGAAAAACTACATCTTCTCTGGATTTGTCTAATCATTAAATGAAACTAGGGGCTGTCACCTATATTGCACTACAACAATTCAGCTGTATTAACAGGAACTGCCCTTTCATCCTACAGCAGACAGTTCTTTTCAGCAATTTATGAATATCTTCAATGACATATTACCCACAAATCCCTGTTCTCTTTTCTATTAAAAGGCTCCAATAGCAGTGAAAATGAGTAAAGCGGCTATAAACAGAGGAATTGAGGTAATGACTTTATAGTAAGGCCTTTTATGAATATTTTCAGTAAATCAGAAAAATATACTATACATTATATTCACATAACTAGTAGCTGCTGTTTTTTAAACAAAGCTTTTAAAAAGGAAATGTTAAGCATAAATATGGCTGTGTGCACATATATTAATACTTCTCTTCCCACCCCCACCCAAGTACCAGACATGGGAACTGTAAAAGTGCATCAGTAGTAACCAAAGGTATTGAGAGAGATTATGGAATTACCATCTTTAGAGGTTTTCAAGTAAAAACTGAAATATATAGATGTATTTTACACTCAGATTCTAGAGGGATAGTTCTGTTAGTCTACTGTTGCACACTATTGGAGGTGTCCTACCACATTTGTTGTAGCATCTTATCATCAAGTTTCTTAAGTATCTGATCTAGGTTCATACACAGGAAATGGAGCACTGCAGTAAAAGCATCTTAAAGGCATTCCAAAATTCTTTGAATTGGAACCACTCTGCTAAATGTGGTAGAACAGAAATTTTGGATCCAACCCTTTGTTCATCTTGGGGGCAGCACGAAGATGAGATCATTTAACCTCATCTAATTTAATATGCTAGTGCATTACTACCGAAGTTGTAGCTTAAAAGAATACAAAAATTTAATAATTAGAAAATGTCCATCTTTTATACATACAAATGAGATTTCCTTTTGCAGGTTGATATTGCTTCTGGGATGGCTATTGAAGGAATGTGTTACACTCTGGTAAGCTACCCCAGTTTGTTTGTTTTTTTTGGGGGGTGGAACCCCATTTTTTAAAGGGTACATTTCTTAGAAATTATACACACATTTTATGTGGGCTGAGTCTGGTATTTCTCAAATTTGGGTCCAAAATATGCTACTGTATTAGAAGCTTGCTTGGAATCTATTGTCTTGAGTCCTGAGTAGTGAATTATACTACATCTGTTAAGTGAACATGAAAGGACCATTTATAAAACATGGCTGCTTAGGACTTCAGGAACCCATTATAATTGGACAGCTGCATATCCTGAGTTAATGAGGCTGCTACCAGCCTACTGTAATTTAACAATAATTAATGCAGAATATACTGCTATACTTACTGTGACTTCCTTTAAGTGTTAACCACTGTAATTTTTAAATGCAGAATATTCCCACGAAAGACCGGCGGGAAGGAATGGCTGCTTTCATAGAGAAACGACCACCAAAATTCATTGGCAAATGACTTTTAAGTCTCCTTCAGATGCCTAAAATAACACCAAAATGTGATTGAAAGACTTTAACAAGGCTTAATTTTTAAATAAATTTTGTATTTGGTACTCAACTCCAGATTCACATGGATACCACTTTCATTAATAAAGAGATTTCAGTGATAAAATAGGATCTGAATGTCACAATAAGAGAAAATTTAGCTACCTTGGCTGAATACTAGGTATTTAACTTGACAATACTTTCATAAGTTAGTGATGATAGGCAGTTCAAACACCTAGCAAGACAAGAGGTCACCCTGATGCTTCTGGTCTCAAACAAAGAATTCTTACTTCTAGCTGTGGGAAAGGGACAAGTTGAAAGAGTTTGAAAACTATTTTGAATGTTGTTGCAATACATTTATTAAGCAAAGGTCAAACAAACACATAACAGACACATTAGATATCCATATGCATGTCTATTTAAGACTTTTCTGCTGTAAGTGCAGTAAGTGGCCACCTTCAGGAACTGACCTCTCCATGTATGCAATTTAATTTTCTTCCACATTTGCCTAAAAATTAAACTGTGGGAAGTAAGAATTTAACACTTGTATCCTTTGGAATGTTATAGGGATGGGTCCACAACAGCTGCACCCTAGACACTGCATATGTGCTTGTAGCCTTCATCCTGGACAGCACAGTGCTGTCTAGGGTAAAGGTCCTCCTGCTTTGGAAGAATTTTATGAGCCAGCAGCTAGCATCTGTAATTATGATCTAATTTAGAAACATATGAGCTCTCAAGAGGCAATATTTGGCAGAACAGATTATGCAGTATAAAGGCTTCACTCAATGTTGCTTCAAACTTTACTTTGACAGTTACAAACCCAGCAGAGAAATACACTGAAGGAAACTGTAGCCAAGAATCTCTGTTTACGGAACTATTTAATGGCTGCTCATACTTTTCGAGGAATAATCTTATTTTATGGCTTGAATCTACAGCATCAAATGTGTTTCAACAGACAACACAGCAGTGAACATTGTTTTCGGAAATTGGCTTAAAACATATTAGAAGTTGAACACCATAATGTTCTCAAATAGCTTCTGTTATACTAAATAGAAGAATTTTTTTCCCCTTAAGATAGCCATGGCTGAAGTACATTCTGGACAAACTATTCAGCTTCTAGTTTAGTAGCCTGACTTTGGATTTTCCAAACAGTAATAAACCTGAACGTTTTATTTATCAATAAGTAGATTTTCTACCCAAACCAGTACATAGAAAAATAGGATGCAATCGATGTAAATGACTGAGCTTCCCACCAGTCAAGAATATCATTGAATTTTCTTCACAGCCACAATCCATGTTGAAATATATCTACAATCAGTATTTCCAAAGATTTTATCCCTGGGGCCACCACACCCATCTGAAAATGTATTGATTAGATTTTATGCACTTACCTGTAAGACCATACAATAAAACTTGATTGGTCTTAAAGGTGCTAATGGACTTGTTCTGCTGCTTCATATCAACATGGCTTCCCCTCCTGAATTTACCAGAAATATTCATTGTGAGGCTCAAAGTTTCATTTCAGAATGTAAAGAGCAATATGCCAAAGTTAATAAAATGCAACAGCTGATGGCCAAGTATTTATAGGAAGCCTCCCAGTTTTCAGAATGTTCTTCATCATCTTCTGGGCTCTGATCTGGATGACCCAGGTTAGCCTGATCTCAGAAGATAAGCAGCTCTGGCTAGTATTTGGATGGAAGACCATCAAGGAGGTCCAGGGTTACTACTCAAAGACAGGCAATGTCAAATCACATTTCTTGGCTTGAATTATTGGATTGATGTGCTACGTTGGTTGTGATTTGAAGTTTTCCACTATTATCTTCATAGATAGTAACTTTTGGAAACAGTTTTGGTTGTATAATGAATGTGGGGAAATATCCTGCACCCTTGACTACATTTCAGTATGCTATTAATGGGGGTGACACACTGCCCATGCCCCAAAGCCTGCAGTGCTGGTAAGACTGTCAAAAGAACTGAGTCAAGTTACTTCTGTTCCAAGGGCAAAGCACTCCAGAGCTCAGTTATGCAAACTGAGATGGCTGAAAAACAAAGTTTACCATCCCACATCTTGCTAAGAGTATCATACCTAAAGGGCCAGAGACTTGAAAAGCCAAAACCCTACAGTAATGTCTTTCTCTTGAGGTAAAAAGATTATAATTGTCAGAACATGAGAAAGATGTTCGTCTCTTTGACTATCTGTCTTATGCACAAACCATAAAGGGCTATATCCTTCTTAGGGATTCCATCTTGACCTCAATTTTGAGATGTACAGCTTTTATCTCCAACTTGGGCCTCCTACTCCTGTGCTTTCTTTTGTACAGCCATTCTGTCTTCATCAACACTGACCAGTCCATTAAAAACAGAAGCTTGTGATCAATAAATGCTACATTTAGACATTTATTTTGGATACAAATGCAAACAATGCTGCTACGTCAAGATCCCCTAAACCAGCGGTCCCCAACCTTTTTATCACTGGGGACCTGTCAATGCTTGACAATTTTACTGAGTCCGGGGGGGGGGTAGTCTTTTGCCGAGGGATGTCACTGCCACTGCCCGCTGGGGGGCACTACAAGTAGCAGCTGCACAATGCCATGCCAAGGGGGAGCCCCAGCCATGGCAGCCACCGGAGAGCACCAAAGGTGAGCTGGTGGCAGAGTGGCATGGCAGCCCCCAAGGCAGCAGCCGGGGAGGAGGACCCGCAGCCCGGTACTGACTGATCAACAGACCGGTCCCGGTCCCCGGACCAGGGGTTGGGGACCACTGCCCTATTCTAATTAACCAGGGGTTGAGGCAAGTATAAAGCACAGAGAAAAGGGATTGTGTGTTTTCACTCTTTTTATTCTTGCTCAGCCTGAGGTTTGTACAAACCATATATATGTAAAATCTTCTTGTATTTTGACTGCTTCGAGCCTGCTGTCTGTAAACACACCCTGCCTATTTGCATCTTGCTCCAAAAGAGCAAAGGATGGGGGTAGTAGCGGAGTTCACACTCCATAAATGCTAAAGATCATCCCTGTGCCAGCTAGCAGGAGAGAGGGAAACGGGGAAGAATTTTAAACAGCAATGAACTCTTTCGGAGATGCTTTCAGAATTGTCAGTGGCAGTGGTTGCTCTCCAGTGATGTCCAATATGCCCCGGAAGAAAGGAAAAGTAGTGGCACTGCTAAGCAGAAACTTGGAATAGCTACAGGATGTGTTGAGCGTCTGGAACCCAAGGGATTAGGAGCTGGTGAGTCCATTCCTTCACAAACATGTAAAGTAATAGTACAAGTTCAGCAAAACCCATGACTGATGTATTAGACTTTGATTTCACCAGGGATGTCTTATAACAGAGATAGGAAACAAATCTACCTTGAAGTTCAGAATCAATCTGAATTGTTGTTGTTATGTGCGAAGTCGTGTCCGACCAATCGCGACCCCATGGACAATGATCCTCCAGGCCTTCCTGTCCTCTACCATTCCCTGGAGTCCATTTAAGTTTGCACCTACTGCTTCAGTGACTCCATCCAGCCACCTCATTCTCTGTCGTCCCCTTCTTCTTTTGCCCTCGATCGCTCCCAGCATTAGGCTCTTCTCCAGGGAGTCCTTCCTTCTCATGAGGTGGCCAAAATATTTGAGTTTCATCTTCAGGATCTGGCCTTCTAAAGAGCAGTCAGGGCTGATCTCCTCTAGGACTGACCGGTTTGTTCGCCTTGCAGTCCAAGGGACTCGCAAGAGTCTTCTCCAGCACCAGAGTTCAAAAGCCTCAATTCTTTGACGCTCTGCCTTCCTTATGGTCCAACTTTCGCAGCCATACATTGCAACTGGGAAGACCATAGCCTTGACTAAACACACTTTTGTTGGCAGGGTGATGTCTCTGCTTTTTAGGATGCTGTCTAGATTTGCCATAGCTTTCCTCCCCAGGAGCAAGCGTCTTTTAATTTCTTTGCTGCAGTCCCCATCTGCAGTGATCTTGGAGCCCAGGAAAATAAAATCTGTCACTATCTCCATTTCTTCCCCATCTATTTGCCAGGAATTGAGAGGGCCGGATGCCATGATCTTTGTTTTCTTGATGTTGAGTTTCAAGCCAACTTTTGCACTCTCCTCCTTCACCCGCATCAACAGGCTCTTTAGTTCCTCTTCACTTTCTGCCATTAGAGTGGTATCATCTGCATATCTGAGGTTGTTGATATTTCTCCCTGCAATCTTGATCCCAATTTGTGACTCCTCTAATCCCGCATTTCTCATGATGTGCTCTGCATACAAGTTAAATAGGCAAGGTGACAGTATACAGCCTTGCCGAACTCCTTTCTCAATTTTGAACCAGTCAGTGATTCCATGTTCAGTTCTCACTGTTGCTTCTTGACCTGCATATAAATTTCTCAAGAGACAAATAAGATGCTCTGGTATTCCCATCTCTTTAAGAACTTGCCACAATTTGTTGTGCTCCACACAATCAAAGGCTTTAGCATAGTCAATGAAGCAGAAGTAGACGTTCTTCTGGTACTCCCTAGCTTTCTCCATGATCCAGCGTATGTTGGCAATTTGATCTCTAGTTCCTCTGCCTCTTCGAAATCCTGCCTGTACTTCTGGAAATCCTGCCTGTACTTCTGGAAATCCTGCCTGTACTTCTGGAATCAATCTGAATAGGGCCAAATATTTACCACTGTCACCCAATCCCACTTGCAAGATCGCTATCAAACCATATAAAAGTAATGACAGCTCTTATTTTCACAGAACACTATGAAAAAACTGTAGTCATACAGAAGGAAAATTGGTTCTTTACAGTAGTGGTCCCCAACCTTTCTGAGGCTGGGGACCAGCAGGGCATCGGGCCACGTCCGTGCATCGGGCCGCGCGGACCACGCCCGCGCATCGGGCCACACCCGCACGGGCCGCACCCGCGCATCGGGCCGCCTGCGCATCGGGCCATGCCCGCGAATGCGCAAATGCGCGGCCCGGCCCTGATTCCCTCTCCCCGCCCTCCCACAGTAAGAAGCTTCCCGGGCAGCAAGCTTGTGGCCTGGGACGTTTTTTACTGCGGGGGGGGGGCGGGGAGAGGGAGCCGCGGCCCGGCACTTTGCCGTGGCCCGCAGGTTGGGGACCACTGCTTTACAGCATTGCCTAGAATTGGTTATGGAAACAAAGTCTGCTTTCAAATCCACAGAAGAAACCAGAACGGGCTCCCAAAAAAACTGTTAGGAAACTGGCTGTTCATAGTATGTGAAATTTACAGCCTCTCTGTTTAAATCTTTCATTCCTGAATTAATACAAAACAAGCCTATTCTACAACTACAGAACTACTATACACATTAAACTAATTGCATATTAAGCAACTTAATTAGTGGCATGATCTACTCTGAACATTTGTTGTCTATCAAGAAAATGTACAACTATGTGGTACTACCCTGCAACACAGAAAGCAACAAAGATGTGCCTTACTAAGGGCTGGGGACCAAAATAGGTGCTATGGCAGTATCATAGAATCATAGAGTTGGAAGGGGCCATACAGGCCATCTAGTCCAACACAGTTGTGCAGTTGTCTGAAACTGTGACAGTAGGCAGCCAATTTAAAGCTTGACACGTGGGTAGGTTTATCCATCCACCAACCAAGATTTCCTATTGTTTTTCTTCCTGTGGGGGTTCTACTCTGATGCCTTCCGAGAAAGGCAATGTGAGTCATTGGGTATCCCAACTCTTCCACCTATACTTCCTTCACAGCTTTAAAAAGGAAAGGATATTAACAAAGATTTTTATCTCCGACTTTCACCCCTTGTTTTGTACAGCCATTCAGTCTTCATTAACACTGACCAGTTCATCGAAAGCTGAAGCTTGCAATCCATAGATGCTATATTTAGACATTTATTTTAGATATTAATGCAAACAATCTGAAAGATTCTGACCCCTAGTATAAAAATAATTTATATGTACATTCCCATAGTAATACAAGTTTATACAGGGCTCTGTGATGGATTGTGGCAATAAAAACTTCACAGTTGACTAGATGTCAGATTCTTCCCTTTAGGACATGCAGCCCACTTACAACTATGTGCAAGCACCTAAAAGAAATTGTAACTGGCAGAAGGACCTGCTGTAGCCTGATATAATGGTATCATGAAGAAGTCATTTTTTGTCTTTTCCAGAAGTTTCATTCTCAACAGTTCACTCTTTTCCTTTGGTGATTACCTTTTTCCTGTACCATTCCAATTTGCTGGCTGTAGTAATATAGCAAAACTGACTCCACAGGATACAAGACAACACCTGCTATAGTTTCTGGATTGACACCCAGGGACAGAGATTACAGGAAGGGTAACATGTGGTTTAAAAGTCTCCATTTTCAATGACCTTGTTAGCTAACTTTGTCACCATACATGATGAGTGGCTTGCAAGCATTAGCTTCCATTTAAGTCCTGTATGGTAAATGACTAAGCAATTTTCCCCAGAATGCCTTGCAAGTGGAGAGATAATCAAAGTGCATCATTTCCCTATCAGAAGGCAAGTTATGAATTAGAGCTACTTGTAGAAGCCTCCTGACTGTGCATGCCATACAAGTATCCTGAAATATAGAGAGCAGTAATCTTACAGGAAGGGCCACCCTGATGCCCAAGAAATCACTAGCTTCACAGGTTGTGAAAATAACAGGATAAAGTTCCATCCGCCCACAGTTATCCATTTGATTTGGCTTGTAGCTCCTTCAGGTGTTTAGGTTTCCCATAATACATCATGTGATTATCCATGTAAGTTAGTATCTCAGTTGTTAAATACAGGACATCTGGATCACTTTGGTCATTTTCTTTGATATTATATAAATGCTGTAGCCCATCCTCTTCTATTAACATGGCACAGTATCTGGCAGCTGAAGAAAAACAGAGTTTGGTCATAAAAGATTCAGCACAAGCATAATAATACTATAGCAGAATTCGATCAAAGCTATTTAGAACAAATTTGCCAGTTTCCACGTTCTTTAATTCTTCATTTCATTGCATTCAAGATTGGTCTTTAGACACCAAGGAAACACACAAGAACTGAAGAACTGAACATGAACGTATTACTATTATTTTTTGTCAGAGAACAGAATGAATGTAAGGGCAACCCTGCTGGATCAGACAATCTAGCTCAGCATCCTGTGTAATTCAGTGGCCAACCAACAGCCCTCGCAGACAAAGAAGCCATGACCTCATTTCATGATGGTGCCTCTTAGCACTGGTATTCAGAGGTTTACCACCTCTGAACATGGATGTTTTTTTATCCACCTAGCTAGCAGCCCCCATGAACCTAATTCCCTTTAAAAGCCCCCTATGCTTGTGGCCATCACCTTGTTCACTGACAGTGAATCCAACAACTTAATTGCTCATTAAATAAAGCAGTACTTACTTCCTCTTGTCTACCCGCAATCTATTGCCTATTCAGTTCATTGAATGCCCTCAATTTCTAATATTATGGGAAAGGGTGAAAAAAGCTGTCAAGAATTTTAATGTTATTGTGAGAAATAAAGCTACAGATACAGAATACTGTGGCTCAGCTTAGTCAGAAAGTGGACTGCGTCTTGTCCTTCCATTTTGTTGCCAATTCACTCTTCTGCTTCCTGGGTTTGTTAACTCTGTAATTTCTTGTACAAAAATTATGGTTAGGGCTAATCTCCAAACCATGATTTGCTGACAAGGCAATAGCCAAAATGTGTACATTTTTGAAAGCTATGATTTGTAAAAGCCAGGAATAGAGAGGGAAACAGCAATAGGAAAGGAAAGGGGGAGCTAAACAAACAAAAATATGTTATCAATACATGAATTGAACAGCCATCACTCTGAACTCACAAAGTAATTTGGGATTTGGAATTAACATCTGAATCCTCAGTCAAAAATGTATTACTGTCTGCTTGAACAAGTGTCCTCTTCAAGGTGACCTGGAGAATCAGAGTCTTATTAAGTACAAAAGACAAGTACTTACGGGTTTTGCAGCAAATATGCAGGATAGCCCATGCTGCCCAGATTTGCACACCAGGTAGTGTAAAACAATCAAGTAATGGGTAGAATGGCTTGAGTGACCTATAGATTGGAGAAACACAAATAGACAGTTTGGAGTAATTATATGGGTTTGCTACATAACCACTGTTATCAGTACATAAGCTTCTTTATCCCATTCAATCGCACCATGCAGATCATCTGTAGAGATAATGGGGGGACATCACAATTGCATTGTGTCCTGTGTACACCGAACCCTCCACCAGCAGGACTTCATCTGGTAAGGTTTCACAGATAAAGGGACATTATGTTCTTCATACCATTGATCTTGAAGATTAGAGTTCTAGAGTTGTGTATCTGTATCACCAGGAGCAGGAAAGAAATGCATTAATAAAAGGCATCACAAGTTGAGGTTTCTTCTGTTTGCACTAGAAGAGGCAAACCCAAACTTTAAGGGACAGTTCACACAAACAGGGTGGACTTATTTCCTATTCCCAGACAATAAATTAGGAATTTTGTAACCATGGTTAAGAAATCATGCCCCTTTCTTCTCACTAACTTTCTCTGTCAAAAACCTAACCACCCATGTCCTTTACTTTGGTTGAACTGTGTATCAGTTCCAAACTTCATTTTGATTTAAGCTAACCAGGTTATCTCTTTGCCTGACTAGGAGAAAACTGAAAACACCTTCAAACTCTGACTAGGAGAAAACTGTAGGCTATTTAGCCAACATAAGGAAGTGCAGGACAGAATTTGCAATTGGGGGGGGGGGGGGAGAGCACGCAATACCAAAACTGCTCCTGTTGTATTAATCATGGTTAAAAGAGGCAGGGTGATTTATGTGGATTTATAGCATCCAGTAAATTTACTACTATCCAATAAAGACCCTGGAATCAAGATCATGTATTATTAGATTGGTGTTGACAAATATTTGAATTCTACATAGAACTTCATGTCTTACCACAACACATTAAAATCAGAGCCCAGTAGTACCTTTAAAAAGGTAAAGGTATCCCCTGTGCAAGCACCGGGTCATGTCTGACCCTTGGGGTGACGCCCTCCAGCGTTTTCATGGCAGACTCAATACGGGGTGGTTTCCCCAGTGCCTTCCCCAGTCATTACCGTTTACCCCCCAGTAAGCTGGGTACTCATTTTACCAACCTCGGAAGGATGGAAGGCTGAGTCAACCTTGTGCCGGCTGCTGGGATTGAACTCCCAACCTCATGGACAGACAGCTTCAGACAGCATTTCTGCTGCCTTACCACTCTGCACCACAAGAGGCTCTTTTAGTACCTTTAAGACGAACAAAGATTCATTCAAGGTGTGAGCTTTCGAGTGCAAGCACCCTTCGTCAGATTGACGAAGGATGCTTGCACTCGAAAGCTCACACCTTGAATGAATCTTTGTTCGTCTTAAAGGTGCTACTGGACTCTGATTTTATTGTGCTACTGCAGCCCAACACAGCTACTCATTGACTCAACACATTAAGTACTCTAAAAAATGCACCTAATGTGCCACAATGGACCAAGTGAGGCATACTTTATTCAGCTCCTGACAATATACAGGTTTTTTTAGAAGTGTATATTTTAATAAAATGAGTACCTATAGGCTGGCAGTGCTACCATCTTGCATTCTGGTGTTGGCCATTTCAAAAGGGCTGAGTGCTGTAACAGAAAGACGTGTCATGTTTTCAACAAACCTGCAAAATGTTCAAGAACAATATGGCACTTAAAGCTCTTTACCAGTTTCTCAATAAGGAGCCTTCTCTGTGTTTGACTTAATGTCCAAGCTTGCTCGCCTCTGGATAGTAAATTAGAAATAATCCCAGCAGAGAAGTAACAGACTTCCATCTCAGCGCTGTTCAACAATTCACTGATGTGATCCACAAAGTCCTTCTGCATTAACTTGGGATGCAGCTCTCTCACTTCTGCTACGTTGTTCTGTGACATAAAGGGGGGGAATACAATTATGAAAAACAAGATAGTCACAGCATACAATGTGATAGTAACTTACATGATTAATTTATGCAATTCCTTCTAAGAATTTACTAAGAATCAGAGGAATGTATTTGACTGTTTTATCAAGCCTTGAGCACGTAAAACTCATAGAAGAAGCCTAATAAAGCAAAAACACCTTTTCTGGACCACTTTTACCCTAATTATCAATGCCATATTTAAAGCATAGAGCTTTATAAAATACATTTGTAGCATGCAGCATTTCATTCTGCTCTTACCAGAAGGCCCAGCACTTTATGTTGCGTAGAGGAGTCTGCTGGAAATGACTGTCAAAAGAAATAAAGCCATTCAACTTATGTTATAAATATATTATAAACTAGTATAAAAAAGCTATTATGTCTACCTGTAAAACTCTCATAAAAAGCTTCAATCCTTTGTTGTCAATGAAGTGTCTACATGTCGTTGGGGCTTCATCTGTGAGATTCCAAAGGGCACTCAGAGTAAAATGGAATGTTGTGTCCAGTTCATTCTGATTAGTTTTCTGTTCAACTATTTCCAGAAGTTTCTATTTTTAAAAAATGGTATCATTATTAGCACAATATACAACAGCTAGATCTGCAAGGGAGAAGATAACACCCCTATACTCTGCAGCCTACTTTCTCTTATCTCCCAACACCTTCTCTTCCCCTCAACCAATCTTGCTGCCTTCCATCCTAACATTGCTGTCACTATTGCTTTATCACTCATTCTCTCCCCAACCATCCAGTCTCAGCTGATACTTAATTTTTTAAGACCTCGTTCCATGAGAATGCTAGGCTGATTTTGGTTAGCATCTTTTTAAGTTGGAATGTGGGCAATGGGAGAACATATCACTTTTGGGTTGGAAGGAGGTTATTCTGCCCAGTTTTTCTGAAAAGGTGACATTTTTTCCCTGGTTGTAGAGGCATCTCCCTTCCCATATCTGATAGAAAGTACATGCTACAACACTACACTTCCTACAACACTACATTCAACAAACTGATGACATACAACTCACCCCAACAACTATGTAGAATTCTGCAGTAAGCTGTGCTGCTTGTTCATCTGAAAGCTGATAAATCACAATTTTAGTATATTGTATGAAAGATCTCCAAAAAAGTAGACATCAGATAAAGTCAACATACCTTTAGTGCTAGGATAGAGATAATATTAACTGCAATTCTTTGTATATGTTGATTTTCCTGGTTACACAGCCACTGAACAACAAATTTGGCAGCTGCAAACCTGCAATTTGAGAGTATTTTCAGATCTATTCATTGCAATTCTTGAGCAAACAATACAACAATGGTTTCACTGTAAGAAGATGTAAGCTCTATGACTAGAAGGGCAATTTCAGCTATGAGCAGCCTGTTGCCTAAAAGCAAAGCAATCCAAATTTCCTGCCTTGATGAAACACAAAAGAATAATCAG
Organism: Paroedura picta; assembly: GCF_049243985.1. Lineage (NCBI taxonomy): Eukaryota > Metazoa > Chordata > Lepidosauria > Squamata > Gekkonidae > Paroedura > Paroedura picta. Next base: position 81,656,506 of record NC_135372.1, read on the forward strand.
GCTGACCTTAGAAGTGTTTTTAATTATTAAACATTCTGAGATTGGAGCTACGCACAAGAACAGGTTCAGACGTCAACCAAACACTGGCAAAGAGATATTTAAGATCAATATTCTTCTCTAGAAATGTGAAGGCCCAGAAAGGAGGGAATGGGGGCCCAGAAAACTGCAGCATTTTTTTCTTTCTCCAAGGACTTTTTTCCGTTTTTCTCCAAAAAAAATGTACAGGAGCTTGGACAAACAGCTCTTATGAAATATCATTTCTTTTGGATTGAATAAGATGCTTCTTAAGGCAGCATTTTTTGCACTTGAAATGTATAGCATGAAAGAATCTGACGACTTTCTCAATTTTTTTCCAAAGGGAGCACTAGAATAAGCCTTTTACACTGCGACAAATACAACATTCAATAAACTTTTATTTCAATGTAAATCTTGGCCACTATTAATATGTCATGTATTTAATGATAGTTCATTACTACATTTTTCAGTGTGTTCAATGTAATATAGTTTAGCTTAATATTCAAACTTGGAAGTCCTTCATATTGAGACCCTGAGACTGCCTGAATACATTCTTTTGCTTAATACAGATTTTTTCCTACCGTCAAGTTTTATTTTTCCTCCCCCTCAGCAAAACTGAAAGTTATCTGTGCTACGACAGCACATGGTACAGCAGTTTACAACTCCTTGGTCGAGTACTGTAATTTCTCTTATAGAAAATATATAATTACCTCTTAAAATCCAATGCTATTTTGTAAGTTAAGTTATAAACAAGTAATTTTATTTAATTTAGGCAGTAAAATAATGTTGGGTTTGAGAGGAAGAAGAGTTGGTTCTTATATGCTGCTTTTCTCTACCCGAAGGAGTCACAAAGTGGCTTACAATCTCCTTCCCTTTCCTCTCCCCACAACAGACACCCTGTGGGGTGGGTGAGGCTGAGAGAGCCCTGATATTACTGCTTGGTCAGAACAGCTTTATCAGTGCTGTGGCAAGCCCAAGATCACCCAGCTGGTTGCATGCGGGGGAGCACAGAATCCAACCCAGCTCACCAGAACAGAAGGCCACACTCCTAACCAATACACCAAGCTGAAAAGTAATGCATATAGTTGTTATCCCCCAAATTTCCATTTTTACTTAAAAAGGGAACCTGTGGTTACAAAACATCTGGACATTTTATGTTTCTATACATCTCAACAGGGTAACAGCAGCAGACACTTTAGCATAATGCTTCCCTTACTTCTGATACTTACTACAATGCTTCCCTTACTTCTGATACTTACTACAAGGCATCTAAACTGCCTTCCACTGGCTCAGTACTCTCTAACTTAAGAAGCACTGACACACAAAGGTATCAAAGCAGAGCCTTGTGGCACACTACCTTAAGATATATCTAATAATATGTTCCAGAAATGAACCAGGGATCTTATGCAAAAAAAAAAAAAAAAAGACCCTTGAGCTTCCGGTCCTCCAGTCACATGCATAGAGTTCACTCTCACCCAGAATGAACAGTGACAGAAGCTTCCTCTCAGTTCTACACCTCAGCTGCTGACTCCCACTTGCATCTTAGCTTGTGTACTAAGTCTGATTTAAATCATGAGACAAGTCAAGTGAAAAATCTTTTAGCCATACAGCTTTTCACAAAGGTACTATTATACTTCAACCAGACTCTCCTCTGCTATGGAAGCAACACTAACAAGGCACACAGACTCTTTGCTTGCTGTGCACATAAGTGAACCAACTCGTTTAAAACATGACAATGCAGTGCACAGAAAACCCACCAGCAAATCAGGTTTTACCCTGACATCTGAGGGCAGTTCTCAACCAAAACTTCTATTGCTAATCCTGATGGGAATAGAAGAAAAAGGACACTTTTGAACGCATTTCTGAAAAAGTGGGCACAGGAAAGAGCAACATAATAGTAAAAGCAACATAATCTGGTGGACAAATTCAAAAATTCAATGAACCACATTGCCATAGTACTGCAGTCGCCTGACATGATCCTACATTATTTAACTTGCCTGTTAAATGGAACATCTTGCAGGATCCTGACACTAGATAAAGAAAGAAGGCAATTCTTCTGTAGCTGTATGGAGAAAGAAAGCATAATAGAAAATGGAATATATATATATAACTTTCAGTGGGAAGACAGGAGTGATTTTCACCATGTTTCATCTTCTACTGCAGATGTACTTCCATTTCCACATTGTTCCTAGAGTTCTAGTGAATCCTGGGGGCAAAGCTGGATTGGGGGGAGGGGGGATCAGTAAAAAATCTCCCTTCCCTGCTGTCAGAAAACCACTGAAGACTCCAAACCCCTCCAAGCGTATGACAATGTCCTATACGGATCTATTATGGTGGTAACAAAACCAGAAGCAAAAGTCAAGGCTGCAAAGAGTCTGGGAAGAGTATACTACACAACTGAATCAGGGCTACAGATACTAATTTTTAAAGCTATCAGAAATAGAGGGAAATCCATATGAACTTTCTGTCATCATCTGGCCCACTTCACTCAACAAAGCTCTTACTAGTAAGTTTTTGTGATGGCAAAGAACTGTTGGTATGCTCATTATTATGAATGGATGGATTTTAACTAAGACCTTCTACATACCCATACCTGCTGCTGTTCAGGAAAGGTTTCCATGGCCTTCAGAAGCAGCTGGATTACACTGGACAGCAGGCGGACAGGCATGCCTGCTGCAAGGCCTTGCCTAGTTAAGTTCAGGGCACAGGCACTAGCAGTCAGCTGTACTGCCAAGTCCAGAGGGTGATTCCTCATTCCAATAATCACAAGCTGCAATGGAAAACAGAGGAAAGACTAATGTAAAGCAGAACAAAAATGCAATGCAGAGATCAGGCGTATCAGAATAAGCAGCTCTTTATGGCATCTGAGTACAAATAACACACAAATTAGATTTAAGTCGAAGGAAAAATACCATGGTATTTGGTTCCAAAAATTCAAATAAATGATACCTATCAAGCATAAGTGCAACCCTATATTTCACATACAATTGATTATTTTAAACTGATAGATTTTACCTTTAGGATTTCAGGCTTCGTAATTCTCATAAAACATGTCTGAGTAAAAAGGTGGAAAAAGGCTTCTTTCACAAAGCATGCCCTTTCACTGTAACGTTTCAATGCTTCCGAAATCTGGTTTTCATTTTCTCCTCCTGATACCTAATGATAAATGAAAAAAATCTGTTATGTTTACTGGGCTCAGAATTCATTATGTTCCTAGTACACTGAGTAATGTAATCCCCTCACTAAAAATCATGTTAAGTAGTACAGTACATGAGGTATGTTACAAGGGCTAGAGAATGTGGAACTGCAGGCTTCAGATTCTTTCCAACTCTCCTGCAGCACACAGATACTTCAAAAGGATAAGAACATGAATGCCACTAGGCTGTGCTGGCTTACCTCAAATGATCTCACACAGCCACACACTAGCCTGGGCCTAATCAGAAGCCTAGGCAAAAATGGTTCCTCCATACCATGGTACTCTTCTCAAGAGTTTATCCCACTGCTTTCCCACTTGGTTTACTAACTAAACGCACTGCAATCAATGCCATGTATGGAGACAAGGTAATGGTGGCACGGTTCTTCCTTGCCAAGCAAGCCACAGATTGCTGCATGGAAAGGGATTGTTTGTTGCTATAAACACAGAAGAAATAATAATGTGTTCTGACTGGACATTTTTGGGTTTATTCAATTCTCACACAGCTGCAAGAGAAAATATTAAGGGGAAACTACTTGGCAAGTGATTCCATTTCTGTGGAGGGGGGGTCAGTGGAAGGCAGTTTAGATGCCTTGTAGTAAGTATCAGAAGTAAGGGAAGCATTATGCTAAAGTGTCTGCTGCTGTTACCCTATTGAGATGTATAGAAACATGAAATGTCCAGACTTATTTTGTGCATGCACACAAATTAGCCCCTTTTACTTACTTAATTTTAACAGACTTTAGTGCCATTCCTATTTAGAAGATTAAGAGAGGCTTGAAAGTTTCAGCTCAAGATTAATGGCAAGTCAGCACATAGAAATATATTTCCAGTCAAGCACAAAGCATATCTTCATTTGCAATCTTAACCCAGGGAATAATTAAAAATTCAAACCTTCAAGGTTCCTTCTCCCGAAAGAAACTCTGTATATCCTGCTTCAGTACCCAGCAACCCCACAAACCGCATTGTAGGTCGCTGTCTGACAAATGCTTCTACAGCTTCATCGGTAATATATTTACTCCCAGAAATGTCCAATGATACAAGGTCTTGCAGGATGTCCTTCTCTCCTAACAGACGAAAAGGTATATCCGATCGGGAATGCTGTTCATCCGAGATATCAAGATGATTTAGATGCTTCAGCTCTCTCATGACATCCAAAAACTTTGGCGTGGGCATACTCAAACGTTTCAAACCGTGCATAGTGAGAGATCTAAGTCTATCCTTGCAAGCAACAAGTACAGTTATGTCTGAGACAGAAGTGCTGGATATATCCAGACTTTCTAGTCTTGGCAAGGAGGCAACCTCTGCTAAATCTTCATCACGGAAGGCCACATTGGTAATGCTCAACGAACGAAGACCGGAGAGCTGGCTAAAGCACCTTTCATAAGGATTTGTAGGGGAAAGAGTTAACGAGTCCAAGACAAGGCACTGAAGGTTGCTCTGGATCCATACACTGCTACCCAAGCCACTCACAACATCGGAAACAGTAACAGCTTCGTTCATCCCTGCAGCATCAAGCTCTATTAGTTTGTGATGGCAGAATGCCTGCTGAAAGGCCTGGGCAGAGATCTTTGCTTTGCGAATGTAAGCTTGCCTCAAACGCATTTGATTGCCTCGGAAAATGCCCACTGTCCCATCATTCAACAGCTCTTCAGGAAAAGAAAACAAGATTTTGTCAAACATAGCCATCTTACTGGCAAATGGTTTTTTGTCTGCAAGACGTATTAGTGAAATGGACAACATCAAAACAATAATAAACGCTATGTAGAATGTATTATTATTTCAAATTTATTTCCTACCACTCCCGAAGCCAGTTTGTGGCGGGTTACAACAACAGTCCACAACACTAAAAACCCCAATAAGGCCCCATTAAAAATTAATACAAAGGACATAAATTACAGAGAAAATGAGAAATGCAACATGGTGGTATTATAAGTCATCTACCCTCCCTCTAACACCATTCACAACGGGAGGGGGGGTATGAGAGGGAACATGACTATGCACCATTAGATATTTGCTTCTTAATAAAGGGGGGGCTGCAACTGATTTTCTCTCTGCCCTCAACCATAACCCTGGCCTCAATAATATGGCCTCAACCATAACCCTGGCAGAAGAGCTCCGTCTTGCAGGCCCTGCAGAACATCAAAAGCCCCTGCAGGGCCTGCAGCTCATTCCACCAGGTGAGGGCCAGGATCAAAAAGTCCCTGGCCCTGGTCAAGGCCAGGCAAGCTTCTCTGTGGCCGGGAAAAACCAGCAAGTTGGTACCCACAGAGTGCAGAGCTCCGTGGAGGGCATAAAGTGACAGGGGGTCCCTCAGGTGTGGGTCCCAGACTGCAAAGAGCCTTAAAGGTCAAAAACAAAACCTTAAACCAGATTTGGGCAGCAACTACGTCAACACAGGCTGGATGGGGGCCCTCCAAGGTGTTCCTGTGAGGACCCTAGCAGCTGCATTTTGCACTAGTTACAATTTCTGGGTTAGGAACAAGGGCAGGCCAGCATAGAGTGAGTTACAGAAATTCAACCTGGAGGTGACCGTTGCATGGATCACCATGGCCAGGTGTTCAGAGGATAGATAGGGAGCTAATAGACATGCCTGGTGAAGATGGAAAAAATGCCTGGCAGACTACTCTCTTGGCTTGTGTCTCCATAGTCAGCAAGGCATCTATGGTCACTCCCAAATTCCTGGCCTTACAATAGTAAGTTGTGTCTCGGCCACAGCGGGTAAGCATGCTTCCTGTTCTGCCTTCCTACTAACCAGCCACAGGATGTCCGTCTTGGTGGGGTTGAGTTTCAAGGCAACTCTGCTCAAGCCATCCAGCCACGGCTTCCAAACATCTGGTGAATAGTTCGGGGGGGGGGGGGAAATCTGGGCGGCCGTCCATGAGGAGATAGAGCTGGGTGTCTTAGGCATATTGATGACAACCCAGCTCAAAACTCTGAACCAGCTGGGCAAGAGGGCACATAAAGACGTTAAAAAGCGAGGGAGAGTGCACCACACCCTGAGACACTCCGCTAGGGAGTCGACCCATACCCCATATCCCAGTCACTGCAAGATGGTGAGCCAATAACTCATGGTCAACCACAACAAAGGCAGCCAACAAATCTAACAAAATGAGTACGGCCAACCTGCCCTGATCCAGCTGGCACTGGAGATCATCCATCAGTGCAACCAGCACCATCTCCACCCTGTAGCCAGGACAGAAGCCAGACTGATATGAATCATAAGCTGAAGTTTCATCCAAGCATGTCAGGAATAAATTGGTAAATGCTGTAACATGTATACAGCATTTAACATAAGGAAATTGACATGCATTTTCTTATTTCGCATAATATATTCCTTTTTCCTGATGGGAAGAGAAGAGCTAAGCAGAATATTGACTCTTCACTGGCTGCTTTTCCCTGGAAATCAGCATTGCTAAAAAACATGATGGAGATACCAACTTGTTGCCTAAGCCATGATGCTTACTTTTAGTCAGTTCCTTGGCCCTGGAAAACTTATTGTTGTTTACAAGAATGCATACTTCAGGCATAAAAAAAGATACTCTTCCCTGGACCTTCAGATCATAGAAGCAGGCTATATTTACAAAGTAAGATGTTCTCATTTAATATTACACTAAGGATCCCAATGCTATATTATTGCTAGCCTGAAAGAAGTCTTACCCCGATACGCCATCGTTTCCAGTAATCGATCAGCCACTTCTTGAGGAAGCCTTTCTGACTCTTTCAGGCATAATGAGCCATCTGGCCTTTCTACACAAAATTTTTCTAAATCAGCAACTAAGGCATTCAAGCAGATATCGACTAGAGAATATGGAGATGCTTCAGCCTGCAACCACAGAGAAATAATGTATCAGCAGGAAAATAAGCAGTAGAGAGGAATAACCAGAATTATTAAATTGTAACCAAATTATGGCAACCCCTCATAACATTGTCAAGGCAAGAGATGAGCAGAAGTAGTTTGCCATTGCCTTCTTTCATATGGCGCACCTCCTCTACTCTGGTGGACTTCCATCCAAATACTAACCATGGCCAACCATGGCAGGGGCTCATGGGAATTGTAGTCCATGAACATCTGGAGGACCACAGGTTGACTACCCCTGCCTTAGGGGCCTCCCATCCAAAAACTACCCAGGGCCAATCCAATACAGCTTTCGAGAACTGGTGAGATCCAGCTAGGCTGGCCTACTCAGGTCAGGGCAAGAAAATCAGGTAATCCCAGACCCTTTGAAATACTCCCTGTACCTGTTCAGGAGTCCATCTTCTTTAAACCTTTATAAAGAATCCTAGCAACTAGTTCATAACTGTCTCTGGCACAAATTCTACCCCACCCGCTATATCATTCCATTGCTAACCACCCACCCCACCCCCAGAAGCTTCTACTCATCCATACTATCAAAAGCCAGATTCTCTCCTGATCTCCTAAAACAGTGGTCCCCAACATTTTTATCACCAGGGACCGGTCAATTCTTGATAATTTTACTGAGGCCCGGGGGGGGGGTAGTCTTTTGCTGAGGGACGTCGCCACCGCCTGAGCCCCTGCTCTGCTAGCTTTCCTGCCGGTGCCCCTGACTTCCCGCCAACCGCTGGGAGGTGCTGCCAGCGGCAGCCTCACAGTGCCATGCCGAGGAGGAGCCCCAGCCATGGTGGCTGCCGGAGAGCACCAAAGCTGAGCTGGCAGCAGAGTGGCAGGGCAGCCCCCGAGGCAGCAGCTGGGGAGGAGGTCAAGGAGGAACAGCGGCCAGGTACCAACTGATCCACAGACCGGTCCCGGTCCCCGGACCGAGGGTTGGGAACCACTGTCCTAAAACACAGTCAACCTATTTAGCCACCCACTCCCTCAAATCTTAACATGGACCTAGCATTCCCTCACACACCATCGTTGCTCACTATCTTTCCCAAACACTTTAACCATGTCTCTGTAACTTCCTATTGTATCTTAAAAAAAAAAATCAAATACAGCAGCACTTCGAAGACCAACAACGTTTTCCAGGGTATAAACTTCTGTGACTCAAAACTCATTTTGTCAGATATTGGACCCTGGAAAATTGTTGGTCTTTTTAAACTTGTTTTGGCTCCCTAGTATTGTTCTACTACAATAGACTAGCGCTGCTACCCACAGGTTCCTATCTTGCAAGTAGATCAATTCCTATCTAACACCGGAGGGAGGAGCCTTTACCCACGCAATTGATTGGACCTTGCTGTTGAGCACCCTCTCTTTGTAACTCCACTCCCCCACCTTTCTGATACGAACACAGGAACATCGACCTCCTGGATGCACACCTTCACGTCTCGAATTAAGTGACCTCTGGCTCACGACAGCTACCTGGAATAAGCTTTGCTCGTCTTTTTAATGGGCACCTGGGCAGACTCTAGTTTTACTTTCCTGCTTTCTAAAGCACCACCGGCTGCTAACAGCGTAAAGGGACGAAGGCAGCCAGGCGTCTCACCCCCCCCCCCGCCCCGCGCCCCGCGCCCCGCGCCCCGCGCCCCGCGCCGATCAAGCCAAGCGGGCAGAATGTGCCTCTTTGGACATGGTTGCCCCACCAACCATCCGTGCAGCGCCTCTGCCCAACTGCGCGGCGCTCGGCTTCCTCTACTCCTTCCGATTCCCATTGTCTCCTCCCTGCCTTTCTTCCCCTTCTCTTTCCACTCGGCCGCGCCACCTTCCTTTTGCTTAGGTCTCGCTAACTCACCTGCACCGCAGGGCAATCCCCGCAAATCGTGAGTGGGGCTCGCTGCCGGTTCTGAATATGTAGGAATCGCACCATCGCAAAGAACCGGTCTAAACGCTACAAGAATGAGGAAAGACCGAACCAACCGGAAGCACCACCGCACGGAACTGCAAAAAAAGAGCACGTTTTACCGCCCTAGAGCTGAAGCTAGAGCGCACGCGCATCCAGAGACAGCCGCGTCGATTGGGCCGTCGGGGACGCCGGCTGATTTTCAAGACCTGGAGCGGGGCTCTGCTTCCCCCCCGTTCTTGCGTCATTTCTTATTTGTAAATCTGCGCTTTGTGATTTGAAGTGTCCCTGGCCTCGCTCATTTACTGCTAAAATGGCCGTGGAACTCAGCAAGGTCAGAGATGTTACCAACATGCAGTACAGAAAGTATCTTCCTTTGTTAAAGGGACACGATTACTGATGGTGTTCTTGTAGAGAAGAAACCCCAGTATGGACACACCTGGGCTGCTTCTGACGCGTGGCACATATTTATTTATTATATTTATATACCACCCTCCCGAGGCTCAGGGCAGTTTACATGAAACTGTAATAAAAAACAATACAGATAACATAAATTGAACAATAAAGAGTCATGACAGGAGAACAGTAACATAATAGAACATAGTGCGAACATCCAATTTTTACTGTAACATACTGACGGCCCCGTAGAATGGACATGTAGGTGGTGGTTCTCATGGGAGGGGGGCTCAGGCCAATGGGAAGTGATTCAATTCAGGTCGACCTCAACCAAAAGCCTGGGGGAAGAAGCTCCCTTTTGTAGGTCATATGGATATGCTCAGGCAGGGTAAGGATCACTCCACAAAAATGGCTGCAGCTTATGACAGGGTGGCTGGAACTGCTGGCTGGCTGGAACTGCTGGAATGGTACAGGCACAAACATAATACATGCATTTCTTCCCCAGAAATGATCACCTGTGGTGCTAATGCATATGCATACAGCTGTGACACATTCAGATTTGCCCAAACCATTTGCAGAGATTAGTGCTGTTTTGCAGGATACTTTAAGCAAGACGTTAAGTGTTGGCCTACGGTCTCTGTGAAATTCATGCCGTCTGATCCTATGTATCCTGGGCTGATTATCTGAGATGTGTTGGAATTTGCAAGATATGTAGTATGCATGATTCAAAAGGATATGAAAAATATCTCACAGAGGACAGCAGAGGATGTGTGTATGCAGTATATATCAGGAACTTCCTGATGCTTTACAAATTATCTTCTCCAGTGTCATGATTGGCTCATTTGAGACTTCCTGCTTCCTCCTTGCTTGCCTCCAGAACCGAAGAATGACTGAAGACAAGTTAGACATTTAGTTACATCTCTCTTGAGGAGCATAGTTTTTATCTTCTTAATAAAACTATTTTTAAACTGTCTGATGCTTTACTCCTCTTTACATATTCAGACTCTGCCAACAAGATGAGCATGCGGAGGCACCATTCAAGTGGCTTCATTCCTCTTGGCTGACAAGTACCAGAACTTGGTGTTTGGAGGGAGTACTCAATCTGTCATATTTGTTCCATAGGTACCACTAGTCCCTTTCCCTTCCCTCCACTAAACGTTATAATGAAGCTGCTGCTTTTCAGTTGATTCTAGTGAGCCTGTGGATGTTCTAATCTAAATAGTTATTTGGAGACAGCAAACAGTTTGAAACTCAACTCAAACAAGGAGTCAATCTGCTCTAGAAGATGAAACAATCAGGTTTAATCAGACAAAGAGTCTTCACTTTAAAGATTAAGAAATCTATTGTGGCTCTTGTAAACCAGAGTCCACTTTGCTAGATGCACAAAGTGTTATATTATTAAGTTGGCTCAAAACAATCAATACTGAAAGCAGGGAGTGGGGTCTATTACAAAGACATTAGAAGGCCTAGGTTTCCAGGATGAGGTATGCAACATTACATTGCAGAGCACAAATCAAAACAAAATCTAATCAAAAGTAAATAATCCACTCAATGTGTGGACCACTTCCAGTTGCTGTTAGATCAGTGTACATAAAACACTTGCTTTTTATAGAAGCAAACTACCCCAGATTAATAGTGAGTCCAAATACGGATCCAATCCAGCAGCTTTTGATAGAATTCTCCCCACTAAACTTTTCTGCTGAAATCTCATCAGCATGGCACAACCTATGACACAACCTCAACACCACAGGGGCAAAAAAATTATTCCCTCAAACCTGTAGAAAACAAAATGGGGGGGGGGGGAGCAGCATTGAAGTAATGATTGGTTAAATCCTCAAGCCAACAAAACTGATCCAACTAACCAAAACAGTATCAGAAATAGTACTGGATCATCACTCATAAAAATATGATTACCAATGAGCACATGTGCTTTTCTATTCAGAGAGTAGGCACTGGGGGACCCAGGCTGAAATCCTCACTCTGCTGTGGAAGCTTGCTGGGTAACCATGGGCCAGTCATGTATTTGCAGCCTAACCTATCCCACATTGTTGTTGTGAAAGTAAAATGGAGGAGGGGAGAACATTCTTAGCTACTATGGGTTCCTGTAATATTTGCCAATATTTCTTGTGGTACTTTATCCTTTTAAGGCACTGCACTAGTTAACTCTGGTAGCATAAGATGGTGGAATAGCATTTCTTTAGTTTTAACCTTTACTGTAAACCGCTGCAAAGAGAGTTTCAAGAACGGTAGGTAAGAAATTAAAATAATAACAGTAGTAGTAGTAGTAGTAGTAGTAGTAGTAGTAGTAGTAGTAGTAGTACTTCTGGACAGGTAAAAACAATGCTTTTATACCATGGCTTATCACTGTCCAAACAAGTCTCAAAGTGGCTTATAATCGCCTTCCTATCAACACAACAGACATAGAGAGAGCTCTGACAAGACTGCTTGGTCAGAACAGTACTTTCAGGACTGTGACTGGCACAAGGTCACACAACTGGCTGCATGTGGAGGAACGAGGAATCAAACCCATCTTGCCAGATTAGATGCCGCTGCTACACCACCCTGGCTCTTCTAGAGAGAAAATCAAACATACAACACAACTTTAAATAGAGAACAGGGTGAACGCGTATGGCACTTTGGATGAATATAAACAACAGACTTTATAATAGAGAACATTAGGCACTTTGCTGTGTGCCTTCTCTCACAGTTCAGAATCCATCTCTCCTCTTTTCTTCCCCTCAACCACCCACTGCCCATGTTGGCAGTTTAGAATCCTTTTTCTCTATTCCACACCTCCCCCTCTGCACTGTCAATCACTTTTCCTTGGGCTATACAACTTGGAATCATTGCAGTCACATACTCTCAACTTCACCTACCGCACAGGATAGTTCTGGGGCCAAAATGAAGAAGAGGAGAACGTTCTAAGCCACTATGGGTACCCATTGTGGAGAAGAGTGGGATATAAAAGGCACCATGCTTTGCAGTTACATGAGTAAGTTCAGGGGACACTAGAGCTCAAGAGATCCCCTTAAAACTTAATTCAATGATTTAAACACTTCTGTTTTCACAGTAAAAAAAAAACATTTTATTGTGTCTAAACTGCAAACTCTGGTTTAATCCTAGTTTATAGAGAAAGCAAATCTGTTCTATGTGCTCCTATTTTTTGAGGTGAAGACACTTTACTGTCTCACCCATGAAATTTTCTCTATACTGCCATTCACCTTTATGTAGTAAATAAAGATCTTTTTTAACTTTACCAGGTCTCTGTCATTTTTTAAAATATTATAAAACTAGAACTAAAGCCCATTTTATTCTGAAATAAAATGGGCACTAGCGAGCACTGGCCGGGGAAGGCTTCGGAGGGCGAAGTCTTCCCGGGGCCTGGGCCGGCGTAGGCAGGGGTGCGGGACGTGGGGCATGGTCCCAGGGACGGGGAGAGCGTAGGTGCGTGGCAGACGCGGCAAGGCTGTTTTGGGGGCGCAGAGTTGGACGCTGGGTAGGCGGGAAGCCTCACGGGAAGGGTGTTCTTGGGGTGGGAGAAGGGCGGTCGGTCCTCCAGCGATCTTACCTGAGGCTCGGGGCTGAACTGGACGCTGAGGGCAGGCGGTTCGGGCGGCAGCGGGCAGCGGGATGCTGGCGGGCGGTTGGGGGGAGTGGGAGGGGAACCACACATGCTTTGGATCCGGCACATGCGTGGTGTCTGGTGGTTCTGTGGGCGGGGGGAGGGTGGGAGGAAGTTGGGGGGAGGGAGCCACGCATGCACGGGACTCGGCGCATGCGTGGTTTAGTGTGTTGGAGGTGTGCCAGCCGCGCGGGTCGCACGGTCTGGTGGTGGCGGCGCGGGCCGGAGCATGGCGGGGGAGAACAACGCGGTCCTCGAGAGGGTGAGGTGTTGTGTGACTGTGTGTGGGGGTGCGAAGGGTGGTGTAGGGGGTAGGGTTTCGCGGGGAAGCGCGGCGGAGTGGGGGTGCTTGTAGCGGGGAGTGTTGGGCCGGGTTGTGAGGGAGGAGGGCTAGATGTTGGGGAGTGTCGGTCGTGGCGGCATGTTGCCGAGTGCGGGGAAGGAGTTGTGAAGAGGGAGATGTTGGGGGAGTAGTTAGGGGAGGGGGGGTAGAACCGGCAGGCGGTGGTTAGCGGCAGGTGGTGGCTGACCTGTTCCTGGCAGCGGCAGCAGGGTCCTGAAGGTCGGCGGGAAGTGTGTAGGGTGTGCGGCTGGAAAGGAGCAGGGCCGCCGCATCTTCGACGCGGCGACCCTTCTCCTTTCCCCGCATCAACGAGCAGTCAATGGCGGCCAAGGAGGCAATGGGGAGGCGCGCTTTGCGCGCCTCCCCATTGCCTCCTTGGTCCAGGATTGACACTTGGAGGGGCAAATCAGGAGCCGCTTCGCGGGTTTTTATCCCGGACAGAGCCCGCCCTAACTCCTCCCAACTTGCCCTTACTCCTTAATTTAATCCGCTCCACAGGAGCGGATTAAAGATGGTTCCATTTTATGGACTTTTTCTGAGCTACCTTTAAGACACAAGATACAGATGTTTTAAAGAAAGAGAGGTTACCACAGAAGTCCCACAGAGTTCAATGGTGCTTACTGTTTGTGGCCTTAGTCAACTCACATAATGTACCTGGCTTCCCCTTCCTAGAGCTGAGACAAGGTTCAGTTCTCTCCAGGTTTCATGATGATTTTGATATACTACAAGGGCTGGATGAAACAAGTTTACCCAAATTATGCCTGTTAGAGCAATCAGTCAAAAACAGCGTAAACATTCCTGACTTTATTACATGAGCAACTTAATTTAACAGTATAAGTGTTTCAATATCTGGTATAGTTGGATTTATGGTCTGCCAAACTTCAGAATAAAAACAAACACAGTATGGGACTATCCAACTTCACAGTGGAAGTTTAGGACTCTTAAAGATATCTCCAGAGTTTCAGCTGTGCAAATAAATCAATTTTAACGATATTCACAAGGGTGTACTAGATTTCTACTAGATTAACAAGGATCTTTACTGTTCTTTGCTGCTTTGATATGCTTTTGATTTCTCCCTTGAGTCTCAAAGTCACACCAGAATTGCTTAATCTTATTTTACACAGAAACTTTTCCTGGCCAATTTTCAAGAAATAGACCACCTGTTAAGTATTCAACAAATAAGTAACTATTAAAATTATACAAATAAATAACTTTGCATGTCTGCTGCAGCAAAAATACATATTGTGGACTAAAAAATTCATGGTGGCTTGTAAAAACTTATACCACAAATGTCTTAGTCTTGTGATTGAAGACTAACATGTCTACTTCTTTGCAATTTGACAAAAATCAGGTCCAGTATTAGCAATACAAATGTGATTTGCTTGCTGTCAAGGAAATTTGTATAAAAATTGGTTTCCCCTAGTTTGCTATGGGTAGCAGTTTTTATTATTATTCATATTAGTTGTTGTGGCCAGCGGCTGAAATAATTTTATGTTCACTGCCTGTGCTCTTCCCCCAGTAACTAACACAGTACAACAGTGTGCATCCAAGACTTTAAAAAAAAATAAGCAAGACTTCTCACAACCTACAGGAGGGGTTCTCAGTTTCCATAACCTTTAATTCATACTTCACTACTTTTCTAGAAAAGAAAATCTCATGTAGCTATGCGTATGTTTCATGCTAGGGATGTTATGCTAACGAGTTTGTTTTTCCCTTCTCTCTGCTTAGGCTGCTCCCCATCCATCATATTGAAAAGATATTGTCATTTTTAAAAAATTTGTCACACAAATTAAAGAGCAGTGCTTTAGAAATAAACAGCTTAACTCAAATGGCCATTGTTTCATTAGCTCTCCTACTAAGCTTCTGTGTCCTGGTGCTATCTCCATTTTGTTCCAAAAAACATTCATAGATATCACAGAGAAACTTCAGAGGAAGTTTTTAAACTATGGGAAGTTTTATGCAAAACTTTAATACTCCACACAACAATGTAATTTACACCAGACTTTATGTAAGATGTTGGGTGAGATTTTGTATCATGGTGCCTTGCACATGAAGTTCACTGCACAAATACTGACAAAGTATGTACATGACATGGCAAAGCAATCAGTAGTCTTTCATCAATAAGGTTATCAGATATCCTTGGTTTCATACAATCCCAGTGGGTGAGGAAGTTCTACCCACCTTAGCCACTCTTCTTGGTGGACAGCTCCACTATTTGCCTCAGACTTCTGTTCAACATACATTTAACATTAACAAGGGAAATAGCTTTTATTTAATTAATTCCTTTCCCTCCCATGCTTGGTTGTTCCTCCTAGGAGCAACCTATGTGTTTTCCTGCAAGCAGATTGTTTCTTCAGCACACCAGGGAAAACAAGGTGTTGATTCAAAAGTCAGATGCTCCTGTTTAGATAGAGGATGGGAAAGGTGAGACCACTCTGAAGACCCTATATGGGTTTTAAAAGATCTCTGAAAGAAAAATAATCCCTGGTCACCATACTCATTTTGGGTTTTAATGCACAGACACATGACATGGCTGTTAGCTGAATAGTGCTGACTTTACAAGCACAAACAGTTCTATTCAAATACTGAATTGGTGAAGTGATCTATTTAAACACAGTTATGGATTAAGCAAGCAGAAATAATTTTCTGTACCTCAAAATCACAAATTAGAGATTTCATTTTGAATGGGCTTTTGAACTGTACAATCTCCAACTTTCTCAGCCAGTAGTGATCCTCTAGACATGACCAGTTTAGGAATGCTTCCTAGATCCTCATGAAAACGCTTAAAGGCCATTAAAGACAACATTTGCCAGCTGTGCATTGTATCTGCTGTCATACTGGCAAAAGCTTTAATGGCGATCATTGGAACAGACATCATTCCAACTAGAGACACTTTGCAAAGGATTATTAGAGGATAAGTTACATGCCTATTCTCTGCTATTTTTCAAACTGTTTTCTACAAGGAGGTGGCCGCCCATGCCGCAAAATATGTTTTTCTAGACTATCTAAAATAGAGATAGCGATTCGTTGAACATCTGGATCTGTTTGGCTGTTTTCCTTGATGTTGTATAAATGTTGCAGTCCACCTTCTTCAATTAACATGCTGCAGTACCTGGCAGCTAAAATGAGAAGAGGGAGTGGAGAGAAAAAATCTGTTAGACTGCGTGTCTTAAGATTAGTTGATTTTTCACATTTAGCAAAGTTGCAGCAAGCAGACTCCAGTTCTCCTCCATACCATTTTCCTGTCTGGAGATGGGAGTATATTCAAAATTGTCACTTGACATCTGAAGACAAGCAATACATGCTCTAAGGCAGGGGCAGTCAACCTATGATCCTCCAGATGTCCATGGACTACAATTCCCAGGAGCCCCTGCCAGCATTTGCTGGCAGGAGCTCATGGGAATTGTAGTCCACAAACATCTGGAGGACCACAGGTTGACCACCCCTGCTCTAGGGCAGTGGTCCTGAACCTTTTTATCACCAGGGACCGGTCAATGCTTAACAATTTTACTGAGGCCCGGGAGGGTAGTCTTTTGCCGAGGGACATCGCCATTACCTGAGCCCCTGCTCCGCTTGCTTTCCTGCCAGCACCCCTGACTTCCCACCGCCTAGTGGGGGGCGCTGCCAGCAGCAGCTGTGCAGTGCCTTGCCGAGGGCGAGCCCCAACCATGCCAGCCGCCGGAGAGCACCAAAGGTGAGCTGGCGGCAGAGTGGCAGGGCAGTCCCCGAGGCAGCAGCCAGGGAGGAGGATGAGGAGGAGCCGCAGCCCAGTACCCACTGATCCACGGACAGGTCCCAGTCCCTGAACCGGGAGTTGGGGACAGCTGCTCTAGGGTAGAAACCATTCCTTCAACGCCCTCAATTAAAGCAAGGCAGAGCAAGTATCAGCACCTATGGTAGAAGTGGTTGTGTGACCACATGTTTCATGCTAGGGATCTTCAGGAAAGGAACCAATACTAAAACTGCCAGCAGAGTATTGCTCTTATACACACAGTGGATGTGCATGGTGGAGGATCATGCTGTAATGCAATTAAAACTTACAAAAGAGTAAATTACTTCCAGGACTGAGACTGATCAGGAGACATCCCAACTTCAACTTTTAACTCCCTATTTTCTTTAGAGAAGGCACTTTAAATAAGGAGGAGACTTAAACATTGCTAGAATTTATCAGGAGTATTAACTACATGTGAAAAGTGTTGCTATAAATACAGATTTCTATACGTACGGTTTTTGCTGCAGACATGTTGCATGGCCCATACTGCCCATAGCTGTACCCCAGGAGTCATGAAACAGCCAAGCAAGGGGAAAAAAGGGTTGAATGACCTATGGAGGAGAATAAAAGGTGGCTCAAATAAATATTTTTACACATTTGCTACACCATAAGCCCACTTTGTCAATTTACCCAAGAATCTATGTAACTTGTGAAAATAGGTGGTCATTAAGAGTTCTCAGCCCTGTTTTCTAGTTTGACACGCAATTTTTTTTATTGCAATCCAGAATGCATGATGGTATCAAGTGAGGCTGACCGTCCCAAGAATATCCACTGGTTCCCCACCCCCCATCCACCCTCTCCATGACCTGAATCAATCTGACCTCTCTGGGGGTTCTGTTGTTGTTGTTCCTGTTAAAATACTGTTTAATCAAACCTGTTGAAATTCGGCCAATCTTAGAGCCACTGTTGTTGATGTGTTACATTATGATTGTGTTATATGTCTAAACTGTACTATGTAATACCCCGTGACATTTTATGTACACAGCCCTGAGCCGTATGGGAAGGTGGTGTAAAAATCTAAGAAATAAAATAAATAAATTTATCCTCCAAGAGTCCCTATTAGATTCAGCACCTCTAGTCTAATCTATGAGTGAAACTCTTTTTTTTAACCTCCAGCACTGCCTGTAAAGGCAAAGCATCAGGACTGTTGTTAACATAATCAGAATACAAAGACGTCTTCTGCTACAGAAGACGTCAACTTATCTATAATATCAATATTGCAATATTCTCACTGTAATTTATTGTTTCAGAGGGCAGCCAAGGTGGTCTTCAGTAGAACAGTGAGATTTGAGTCCAGTAACATCTTATAGACCAACAAGAGTTTCAGGATATATAAGCTTTCCAGTCAATGCTCCCTTCATCAGACACAAGAAATGGAGAAATCTTAATTTCTTGCATCTGATAAAGGGAGCTTTGACCCTCAAAAGCTTATATACCCCGAAACTCTTGTTGGTCTCTTACCATCTAGACTTGAATGAAATTGTGTTTTATCCCACCCACAGATCACAAGAGGCAAGGAACAGAAAGAATGTTCTGCAAATAGATGGAAAGACAGATGAGGAGAGAAGACACCTACAACTCATCACTAGTTAAATCATAAGCAATATCCAGTAGTTGTTTATGACGGATGAACAAATGAAGCTGCCTTACACTGAATCAGACCACTGGTCCATAATTTATATTTTTCCCCAATAGGGATCCAAAGCAGTTCCTTTTTTCATTTTATGAGAACTTTAACTTGCCAGTTATTGTTAAAAACGTTTACACTGAAGCTTTACAAATTACTGTGAATTCTGTGAAGATTGCAGCTGAAGGCATGTTCTGTCTCTATAAAGGACAATACTTGAATTTATCTACATACTGAAGAAGTGCTATAAAAAAACAGGTGTACATCTTGATTCTTAAATCTATATGCAAGAATTTCTGTAATTTGAAGCTCTGAAGGTGGGGGATTTGTAATGTGACAAAGGAAGATCGTTGTACAAAGAACAAAGAAAATTTGTAATGTGACTTGTCATATTCTCACAATCACTGTATGCCGTTTTGCATTGATTATTTTGGTTATTTCATATGGTGGTGGTTCTTTCTAGTACACATCAGCCAGAAGCAATATTATTCATGGAAAATTAAACAGAAAGAGAAGTCAGTGTTTTCTCAAGCTTTATGTTAAGGGTATAGTTACCTGTATGCCACCATTTCACATTCCGGTGTAGGCCATTTCAAAATAGCAGAATGCTGTAAAATAAGGAAATGAGAGACATTACTACCCACATTAACAACATCATTCTGGAGCAACAGCAGACAACATTTCCAGTCACATCTGTACCAGCTGTTCTAGGAGAGAGGTTCTCTGGCTGCGACTCAATGTCCAGGCTTGTTCTCCTCGTGATATCAAGTGAGCTATAATCCCAGCTGCGAAGTAACTGACTTCCACCTCAACACTGTGCAAGAGCTTGCTAATGTGGTCTATGAAATCCTTCCACATTAGCTCGGAATGGAGCTCTTTCACCTCTGCTATGTTGTTCTACAAGAAAACAAAATAGACAGGCTTTAATATGGACAAACAGCTGTGCATAAAAAAAAAACAGCCTCTCTGACTGATATGCTTGCTCTGTATAGTAAGGTTGGAGCACTGCCGAGTGCCAAACTGGTTTCATTTCAACATAAGCTTTCTAGATGAAAAGAGTTAGTTCGCTCTTATATGCACGCTTTCAAAATTTATGCAGAGTTAAGCATGTGAGTCTTTGCAGTCAGCTATATTCATGGTAAATTCAGTGAAATGCTCGTTTGAAGGTGGTGATTTCTTTTTTAAAAAACAGCAAATACTGAGTCGTATTGGAAAAGGAGACTGAAAACAGATAGCTTTAAAAAGAGGGTTTAGACAGATTCAAGGAGGAGAGGACAAGCCATAATGACAGAAGGGAGCCTCCATCTACAGAGGAATCAGTCCTCTACACCGGGAGGCAGCAGCAGGAGAGGGACTTGGCATCTAATGTCTTGTTTGTTTAGCCCTCCAGGGCAACTAGTTGGGCACTGTGTGAAACAGTATGCTGGACTAGAACATCCAAAAGGATCTGTTTATATTCTTAATACAATGCCCAGCACAATAAAGCCCCCCACCCCCAGGGACTTCCCAAAGTCACTGTTAGGAAAAGGATGTTAGACTAGATGAACTTTCCAGCAGATTCTTCTTGTATCCCAATACCGTTGCCATATAATTAAACTTAAACAAGTAGCCAATGTTTGCCGGAGAGCACCCCAAATGTACTCTCTGCCTTCTGAAGTAATTTCTCTCATGCAGTATTAAAGAGAAGATGAGAGGGCTCTAACCCAATGAAAAGTAATGCTGGAATAAAATCTTATTAGAAGTCACTAGACTCCCATTACTTCTACAGGGTAAAAACACAATGTTGGCATTCCCAGAGAAAAGATTGCTTTATTGTGTTCATCTTACCAGAAGGCCAAGAACTTTCTGTTGGATAGAAGATTCTGTTGGAAAAGACTGTAAGTAGAACAAACATACAAGACAAGAAGAAATTTAATAAATATTTGTATATTCCAAGAGGGAACTGTGAAAATTATCTGCAGAAAATGGGTAGTTTGCTCATTTAGATTTTAGTTTTGGAGGTGAAACAACTAAGGAAGCATTGAGAAGCAAAGCAAAAAGCAAACCTCATCTAGGCCCATTCCTCTGCCCTACATAATCATTTTAGCTATGTGGGTAAAGACTGGGGAGGAAAGAGAGGGAATATGGATTTTTGCAGGGGAAAAGGTAAGCTCAATTACTATTGGTGGGGAGGGTTACCTTCTCCGTTACTGAGAATGCTTAGGAGTAAGTGCTTTCCCTCGTAGGCTCTTTACTCTCAGAAAATCAGATCATGATGCATATAATACCATTTATTAACAGCAATCCAATGACACCAAGCCACTGAAACGGGAAATGCTTCTTCTAGAAGACCTTTCATCTCAAATAGCGGTAGTGATAGCATCAGAGAATGTAAAGTAAGACCAAACTCCTCTTCTTGTGATGGTTTGTATGGCAGAGTCCCTGAGTCCCCTACTCCAGAAAAAAGTGGGAGGGTGCATGTATGGGGAGGGGGGTAGATTAGGTTCAGAGGAAGCCTACCATTTACTTGTGAGCTCAATTTCTCCCCACCACAACTGCTATTTTTCTGTAAAAGCAAAGTAAAGCAAAGTAACTGCAGCCCATTATTTTATGCTGTCCACGCATGCCTCCATGCACCAGATTTGTCACATTCAGAGTCTACATGCAGAGAGTGCATAAACAGCACAGGAGATGAACAAATGCTGGCAGATCATCTTATGTTCTTACCTCCAAGACTTTCATGAAGAGTTCCAGCCCTTGGTTTTCAATAAAGTGCCGACATGTGGTTGGAGACTCATCAGTGAGATTCCAAAGTGCGCTCAGTGTAAACTTGAGAGTAGTATCCACTACATTCTGATTTGTTTTTTGCTTCACAATTTGAAGTAGTTGCTGAAAATGGAGAAACCAAAGACACTTTTTGCCTTGGTGATCTACCGTTTCAAGTCTCAGCATTTTGAGGCTCATGCCACACATGATGGAAGCTGAAACATTTGGCTCACTAAAATTAAAGGTATGAGGAATGACGAAATTCCACTATTAAATATAGTGTTTTGGCATACTGAAAACATTTGGCAACATTGGTCCTTGTGCGGAAAGGCCCTCTTTACTGGACATTTCTGCAAGGAATCACCCTGCTTGGTAAAATTTCCAAAGGAAAAGACAAGCTACCTACTGCTCTCAACTGAAATAGCTGAAGCAACAACAACAACAAAAATAAACTCTCTAACCTGCAGGCCATTAATCTTAATAACAAGATCTGCACTAGCAATATCATCAACCTGTCACAGCACAGATTCAGTCCTGCAGAGGAATTCGTTCTTTCATGTGGACTTTCATTCTGCCCTACCAAATCCACACAGATGATTTAATTCTGTGGGACTGTAGAAGCCTTTTCCCATCTTCTACATTTGATGGAATATTTTCAAATGCAAGAACAAAACCAGAAGGAATAAGCAGCATCTTCACAACACCATCACACAATCTATTGGACAACAGCTACCATCCTTTCAACAAACTACTTTGTTGGTCTTAAAGGTGCCACTAGATTCAAATGTTGTTCTGAAATAAGTTTGTTAGTCTTTCAGGTGCGACTGGACTTCTGCTGCAAAACAGACTAACATGGCTATTCCTTCTAGAATGATCAGTGCTAGGGAATACATGCTAGGGAACAGTGACTCAGAGTCTTTTAAACTTGTGATGCACCCAGGAGGCCAAGTCTTCCACCAAATTAGGAGATCATATGTATGAATGCCAGCTCCATGGTATCTATATGGGTCCCAGGTCTGGCAAAGTCAGGCCTTGTTTCAAGTAATGTACAGAGTAAGGTCACAGATTCAAGGGCTGCATTTTTTGCTACACCAATCAACTTGTGTGCACTGCATTACTAATGCTTCTAATGTCTATCATTCTGTTAGCACCACACTGTAAACATTAACAAGCACTTTGCTGGTTTTCAAGTATTATGATTAGTAAAGGAGATTAACCTTTCAACACCATAAAGGGCAACACACCAATCAGAGCTTATAAGCATGGGCAAACTTCAAGGAGTGATGACAAAATAAAATTAAACTATCATGTTCCTGCCCCTGCATTGCCTAGATGTGTATGCCTATGTTAGATTCATGGAGGTACCTGATGGCACAAGCACCTTAACTTCACATCATTCCAGTGTACATTTTCAACAAAACTGCTGTCAACTGAAACAGACTGAAAAAGAGTAAAATTTACAGCAGGCAATATCTCAACTGATTTCAAGAAGGTGACAGAACTCAGCTTACCCTAACAATGAAGAGCTCTGCACCAAGTTGAGCTGTTTGCTCTGTGGAAAGCTACAAGCAGAAAAGACAGAAAGACTGAGTTACTGTGGTCCTTGGGACTCACAGAGGTTAGAAACAACACAGCAGAGAAATCTAAATCATACCTTTGCGGCAAGAATGGAGATGATGGCCACTGCCATCCTCTGCATGTTCTGATCCTCATGGTTACACAACCACTGCATGACAAGCTTGGCTGCTTCAAACCTGAAAGGCAACAGAACACAAATCTGACGGGAACTGAAACACCAAGTGCCACATTGCAGAGGCAACAAAGACCAGAAGCAAGTAGATTATTTTGCCACAGATGAAACCAAACTGTAAAATTTTAAAAGCTCAATTGATATCAGGCAGTGATAATAAGCAAAGTGGCTGCTGTCCAACTGGCAGGACCAGCCCTTAAAAGAAGCATGTTACTTTGGGTAAATAGTTTGGTGAAACACTTTGGAGCCTTGAGCATAAGCACAAAATGCTCTGGCTCTCAATTGGCCACTGAATGATGAGACTGGGAAGGTATTTTCCCCACACAAGCACAAGTAGCTGTAGCTTCTTCGCCTTCCCCCAGAGCAACAGTAAGTGGATGATGCTGGTCGGTGCTTTATGCTTTCCAGCAACTCAGTTTTTGGGGTTTGGGTAGCTGGCAGAACCTTGGACTAAGCAAATAGGAGAGAACACTTTTGATTCTGTGGATGGGGAGGGGGTATCCAGAAGAGGGATTGGTGGCACAGACTCACAAACTAAATCTGTGACTGGAGAAAGAAAGGCACATCTAGGAGATGACAAAAGCAAGAAGTCCACCCTCCGCTGGCTTCTTGTCAACATCAGTTTTCATTCAACAGCTCATGGACATAATTATATTTTGCAATCTTTGTTCCTTTGAGTCACAGCTAACCTTTTCCATAGAATTTAGTGAGCAAAAGTCAGATGTTTGTTTTATAATCTCCTAAATAACCATTAACATGATAAGACAATCCAATGCCAAGTAACTACATTCTAAATCCAGTTATTTCAAGGCTTAGAGTGGAGTTACTCTGCCTAAGATTGCACTGATAGAACAGAGAAGGATTGTTATATACTTTGTGCATATAAATTCTGTGTTGGGGGGAAAAGAGGTCTTGGACCAGCCTTTCTAAATTTTTTTACCACTGAGAAACCCCTGAAACATCCTTCAGGCTTCAAGAAACCTCAGAAGTGGTACGATCGTGCAGACTATGGTCAGGCTGCCCCCCCTTCCCACTTCTTCCAAGCCCATCATTGGCCATTGGGGGAGGGTTTTTTCACATAAACATTTATGGTCATATCAACCAATAAGTGTTTGATTAATTTGATTAATTCCCACCCATTTCTTCACGTATAATTTGGATTTAGAGACAAATTTTCAGATAAGTTGGTAAAGAATAGGATGGAGAGAACAGAGGGGCAGCTAGAAATACTGGGACAGCAAGAGGGAACAATGCAATGTCCTTAAGGATTAAACCCCTTATTCATCCCTATTTGGCCTGTATTCTGTTGTTAGGTCAAATATTACTGCTTAAGTAGAAGCAGAGTTTTGATATCAGCAGCAGTTAAATTGTGGAAAACAGATCAAGAGAAAATGACTCATAACATTCTGGCATGCATGTAGATCTCATGAATGAACACTATTTCATGACCATAGTGTGTAATAAACTGAACAGTAAACTACAATAAATATGTATGAAGTCACAATTTGTTCCTAAAATAAGATATAAGCAGATTGCAAATCATTGTTGTTGTTAGGTGCGAAGTCATGTCCGACCCATCGCGCCCCCATGGACAATGACCCTCCAGGCCTTCCTGTCCTCCACCATTCCTCTAAGTGCATTTTAATTTGCACCAACTGCTTCAGTGACTCCATCCAGCCACCTCATTCTGTGTTGTCCCCTTCTTCTTTTGCCCTCAATCGCTCCCAGCATTAGGCTCTTCTCCAGGGAGTCCTTCCTTCTCATGAGGTGGCCAAAGTATTTGAGTTTCATCTTCAGGATCTCGCCTTCTAAGGAGCAGTCAGGGCAAATCATTATACTGTAGCAAATCATTACATGGTAACCAGAAACACTCCCCCTACTTCCAGAGGAGACTCACCTATTAAATGGAACATCCTGAAGTATCCTGTCACTGCACAATGACAGAAGGCAGTTCTTTTGCAGCTGTAAAAGAGCAAAATGGAGTTCTGCACAAACACTAGTTGCACAATATTGCCTTTCTACAGCAGAAATCTAACAAGCCACAGCTTGGGGAAAGGCCAAAGCAGACTTTAGAACATCCACTTTGCATTCATAAGGTCACAAGTTCCATTCATAGCCCGTTAATATTTAAAAGGATTCCAAGGCTGGGAAAGCCCTAGGACCTTGAACAGCCATGGCCTACATCTACATCTCATCTAGATCTCATAGGGGAGAATCCTTGTATCCCTATGTATGAAAATCCACTATACTTCCTTTTATGATTTACAATTGTTGATTCCATTTTTTTTAAAATGAAAGGTAACAAAACAGCCACATGAAAAGATACTATAAACATTCACAATACATTATCACTTGAGACTCCCAGACACTGTCAACAAATTAACCACTACCATGACAGAAGAGATGTAGGTAGAAATGGCATTGTGTCAATCAAATGTTGCTGGAATGACTGCACTCTCAGATTAATTTACCAACGTTTTATGGTTGATCCCGTTGCACAGCAGTGCAGCAAGCCCACTGCAGATAGATATGGACCTTATTCACAAAAAACAGCTTAAGTCTAAATATGTAACTGATAAAAAGCTGAAATCACTGGTCTCAAATCACCTTTCTGAGGTATCTGTTCACTCCTGTTCTTTGCAATTACTTTTAAGAGCAGTCTATTCATCAGCACAAGTCAGTAATCCTCATTCTGAACAATTTCATGGGAAAGATGTTTCTTCATTATAGAAACATCTGAAATGTTTCAACACTTTTCCTTGAAAAAGAAAAAGGGCTTACCTGCTGGTGGTTGGGAAAGTGCTCCATGGCTTTAAGGAGCAAGTGAGTGACATCTGCCAGGAGCCTAACAGGCATGCCTAGCGCTAGCTCCTGTTTGGTCAAGTTAAATACACAGGCACTCGCTGCTAGCTGCACTGGCAAATTGAGGGGGTGGTTTCTCATCCCAGTAACTACCAGCTGGGGGGAGAAAAACAAAAACCACAGAACAAATCAGAACCGGATCTCACATTTTTAAAATAATCATATGTTCAAACTCAGCCACAAGAACCTTAGTGAAGTCAACTTCAGAGCTGCCAAGAAAGGAGGGAAACTAAGTGTACAAAATTCCAAGGGTCCAGTTTGCTCTGGGAACTGGACACAGGGATGATAAAGGACAGCAGGAATGCACTGTTCTATTCTGGAGGTGGGGGCACAAAGGGAACTTTTGTCCAAGGCAGTCCTTATCAGCTTATCTTCTCCGTGAAGTTAACTAGCAATAAGTAGTTTCTCTCTTACACACAAACACACACACACAATATTTCCAGGGTACAGATGAACAGATCAGCCTTTTCCTTCCCTAATTAGAGTCCATGTATTTCAGATTGTCTTTCCTTTTCTTCTTTTCCAAAGCCACATTCATTCAGTATTAGTTGGGGTATGAAGAAACAGAGGGCAAGGAGTTCAGTCTCTCTGGCCTTCCTACCGTTTTGCTGATGTTTCACATAAAGCATTCAGAGGCACATGCAATTCAGCCCACAGACCCACTTCACCAATCTGGCTAAACAAGTTGGGTCTTACTGCATCACCCATTTGACAGACATTTGAGACTGCACTACATCAAATCTCCAAGCTACCCAAAGGCAGAAACCCTTCAAAATGGAGGTGGATTATTTCTTACTGTAGCCAGCATTTGCGCCATGTTCTTTCTCTGCCCTTCACTTAGGATTAAAATAGCCTTCTCTTCCAAATAACTTTCTAACATCAGAGAGATAATCATTTTGTTGTCCTGAATTTCATTTTAATTGTTTATTACTTCTCTTTCTTTAGGATGACAAATAAGGGAACATTTCAACAAACCATGGACTTTGAAAGTTAGCATAGTCCTATGGATGGAATATGACTATTTCTTCTGAACTGACTACCTAGTTTTCATATCTTTCTTTCTCCTTCCTTCCCTACCTTTTCCAAACTCAAATGTGAGGTTATTCTTATTGTATGTAGACATTCCTTTCCATTTTATCTCAGATTTAATAGTCTCAGATTATATCCACACAGTGATTCTTACAAAACTGGTTTATCATTGCTTAACTGTTTTACCTTTAGAATTTCAGGCTTGGTTTTTTCCATAACATGGGTAAGGCTGAAGAGATGAAAGAGTGCCTCCCTCACAAAGAAGGCTCGCTCACTGTAACGCTTCAGAGCTTCAGAAATCTGCGTTTCGTTTGCTTCTCCTGATACCTTCAACAACCAAACAACTATGAGTGTTCACAAAGGCAGAAGAATATTTTCTGATGCTACTATTGAAGCAAGAGAGAGATAACTGGACATTTTATGTAATGCAAAGGATTTATATACTTATCTTCCTCCAAAGTTAACTTGTCCATTATTCTTATCGTCATACAAATTAGACCTGCCATTCAGTATTTTATATATCAAGCAATCCATTTTGATAGCTGGAACAGGAAACATCCTTCACACGACATAATATCATATTTTAAGAGAGGATGATTTATACTTGCTATAACTGGTGTATCATACTCCACCATAAATACTGAATTATATGAACACTAGTAAAAAAGCCCATTGTATCCGAAATACAATGGGCGCTAGCAGACTGGGGCAGAGTAAAAGGTGGCTTACGGTTGAGCGGGCGGGCTCCCTCGCGGCGTCTTCTGGCTGGCGGCCATTTTCTTAACATAGGCAGCGTGTAGTCCGATGCCGGGCCGCTAGGGGCCTGGGGAGCTGTTTTTTCCCCACCCCCACCCCCGATTTGGAAAAAAGCTCCCCAGGCCCCGGGGAAGGTGCTCCGCGGCTCTGTGAGCCGCAGAGCGCCTTCCCCGGGGCCTGGGGAGCCTTTTTCCTTCCCCCCCGTTTCCTTCCCCCCCTGGCCGGCGGCCTGACGCGGCAAGGAAGCAACTGCGAGCCGCGCAAAGCGCGGCTCGCAGTTGCTTCCTTGTGAGTAGGGTGGGAATCGGCCAAGCCCGCGCAGTTGCTTCCTTGTGAGTAGGGTGGGAATCGGCCTTGTGAGTAGGGTGGGAATCGGCCAAGCCCGCGCAGTTGCTTCCTTGTGAGTAGGGTGGGAATCGGCCTTGTGAGTAGGGTGGGAATCGGCCAAGCCCGTGCAGTTGCTTCCTTGTGAGTAGGGTGGGAATCGGCCTTGTGAGTAGGGTGGGAATCGGCCAAGACCGCGCAGTTGCTTCCTTGTGAGTAGGGTGGGAATCGGCCGAGCCCGATCGGCTCAGCCGATGGTCTGTCCAGAGGAAGGGGCCAATCGGCACCCTTCCTCATCCTGGACCGAGCCCGCCCTAACTCCTCCCACACAGCTCTTACAGCTTTATTTAGTCCACAGCGCCCGCGGCGCGGTGGGCTGTGTTAAGATAATACATATCAACTTTTATTATATTGTATTGTTTTGTCTAGCTGAGTATTGTCTAATCTGGCTGGTAGTGTTTTCAGGATTCAGAGGGAAGTCCTTCTGAGTCTGCTACCTGAGATCTTTTAACTGGACATGCCACCATGCCAGGGACTGGGATTTTATGCATGTAAAATGTGGCCTCTCTACCACCTGTTATGATCCTCAAAATTCTATAACTGTTGCTTGCACAGTTCTGATTCTATAGTTCAATAAATTGCCTTTATTATTTCTTTATTTCAGATAAATTTATGACCCAACGTTCTTGCCTCCCTTGCAAACAGCATTACAATTAGCCATTTTCCTGTGGTATGTGTCTTGCAGGATTCACATTACTGGGAAACCTAAATGCACAAAATATGTAGAGGAGGAAACTGGAATAATTGTTCCACCAAACATAACCCAGACCTGAATATCCTGTTTCAGATGAGAAACCTTAAATGCAGATCACTCCAAGAGATTCAGCATCTGTTCCACATAATATATTTTGGTAAGGCCTTGGAGGAGGAGCATGTCTCATGGCTTAAGTGCCACTCAGCGCTTAACAGCCACTCAGGGTGGCCATTCCGCCCCTGTGCCACTTCCTCCAACCAGCTTACCTGTCTGTCCAGCAGCCAGCCAATAACCTTCCATCCCCCACCCCTGACCACCCCCTCCTCCTTCCACTTCCCTCTGAGGCTCAGAGGCTGCAGATCCCTGCTGCGTGAGAGCTGCCCCTGCCAGTGAGTTCTCTGCCCGGGAACCTCCAGCCTTTCTAGGTCCTGCAGGGAGTGAGAGGCCATATGCAGAATTCTTCCACCCCCAATCTTGTGGCCATTGTATTCCTGAATGCAATGGGCTTGGCCCCTAGTAACATTACTATTACAACTGAAGTACACAATCTAGCAAAATACATTCATCACTTGGAAAGAGGTGCAAGTGAAGTGTTTTTAAAAATCACACATGTAAAAATGATAAAAGTCAGCATCTTTGTATTGATACCAGTTTTTTTGAACCATTTATGTTAAGCATGAAGAGGATTCCACAGTAGTTTGCTTATAACGACAGTCAATGACCTGCCAGTAAAAAAGCATTTGCTCCTCAAAGAATCTAGAATGTCATTTGTTACATGAGCATAGTTACAAACTGCTGCCACATATTTATGTGAGCTTAGTGACCCAAGTGGGAATTATTTAGCTAAAGACTGACATAATTTTAGCATCTATCCAAATGCACAAGCAAGGACAATAGATCAAGAACGCAGATAAGCTAGCAGGAGTGTTAGTGGGCTGCCAGAAGAGTACAAAATATTAGGTATGGAATTTCCTTTTCACAGTCCTATCCCATCTTGCAGGGCAAAAATTATTGTACTCTCCTTCAAATACAAACTCACTCCTTGCTGCTATAATCCTAATAAATAAAAATAAATAAATAAATAAACAAATCCCAAAGGATACTAACCTTTAAGTTTCCCTCTCCAGTAAGAAATAATGAGTAGCCAGCATCCGTTGCCAAAAGCCCCACAAACTGCATGGACGGTCGCTGTTGAATAAATGCTTCTACAGCTTCATCAGTAACGTGCTTCCTGCCTGAAATGTCTAATGATACAAGATTGGGTAAGATGTCTTTCTGTTCTAACAAGCGTAATGCAATATCAGATGTGAACTGCTTATCATCTGAAATGTCAAGATGATTCAGATATTTCAACTCCTGTATGACATCCAAAATCTGAGTGGTGGTCATTTTCAAGCATTTCAAGTGGTGCACGGTAAGAGACTTGAGGCGATCCTTGCAGGCGAGTAGTGCTGTTATATCAGTGACTGAGGTGTTGGATATATCTAAGCTTTCTAATCTCGGAAGCGAAGCCACATCGGCTAGATCTTCATTGTAGAAGAGAACATTGGTAATGCTCAGAGCACGAAGACCAGTCAACTGACTGAAGCACCTTTCATAGGGATCTTCCAATGAAAGAGTTAAGGAGTTCAGCACAAGGCATTGGAGGTTTTGCTGGATCCATTTATTGCTGCCAAGTCCACTGATGATGTCTGTGATGGTAATGTCTGCATTCACCCCAGTAGCATCAAGCTCCACCAACTTATGGTGGCAGAATGCTTTCCGAAAAGCCACAGCAGATATCTTTGCTTTGCGGATACAAGCTCTTTTCAAGCGCATCTGGTTGCCTCGAAAAATGCCCACGGTTGCCTCATTCAACAGTCCTGCGGAAAAAGCAGTAACAGACCTATCATGGTTACTGTTTTAAGATTAGAAGCAAGAACAGGGAGAAGATACCACAACTGAGGAATTCCTCTCTCAGCTTTGGCACTGGGCCAAGAAAGAACAGGTTTCCCAGAAGAGAAGGGAAAAGAGTAACTTGCATTGTGCATTCTGAGGTCTTTTTTTCTAGGCTTCAGGGTAGTGGGCAGATGCAACAGGGTCTTGCCTTTTGCTATGAAGGTGAGGCATACATGATCCAGCTGGGTGCCAGCGATGGCATTTGTTCCAGATTGTATCTCCCCCATATCAGTGCTGCCATAATTCTCTCTGAACAGACATATAATTATGCTAGGCAGAGCACAAGGGTTTTTTCTGAGGAAAGGTTAACACCACAAGCACCTTGTACAATAGGGCTGTTAGAACACTCATAGGTACTCTGTATTGGCCCACTGTAACTCTCATAACTAACAGCCATTTTTAAAAAGCTGTTGGAAGAATTCTGGTCTTGTCCCATTGCTTTGTGAAAAAAGTAACTGTGCTCCAATGGCACAGAATTACACTGCATAAACTAATAAAATGCAATACCAAGAAACAATTCAAATGGATATCAATATATCTAATCCTCTGCATAACCCCATTCATGGATATATCCAAAGACTGGACACACAAGCAGACAATATCAGTCTTTCTACAAACCTGAGAAACACCCCAGGTTTGGAGACAAATCTGAAATCTTAAACAAAATTGGGGCATCTCCCTTACTAAAGATAATGGGAGCAGCACCTGCAGTTTTAAGAATCAAATGCCCTCAGCAGCCAATGATAGGCAAATATACCATATTGCCAGCATTCAGGCATAGGTAAAAGACAAGAGGAGGGAACATTTCCAGGGCTGATTTGGTATCATCAGTGTCAGGCCTGGCAACAACCACCAGGCCAGGGGTAGTCAACCTGTGGTCCTCCAGGTGTTCATGGACTACAATTCCCATGAGCCCCTGCCAGCAACTGCTGGCAGGGGCTCATGGGAATTGTAGTCCATGAACACCTGGAGGACCACAGGTTGACTACCTCTGCACCAGGCAACTTGCTACCTTGGGACTTGCATAGTTCACCCAAAATTGGCAGCTTGCTACTGTTCAATAGAAGTTCCTCCCTCCCCTCGAAAAGCCAGTGAGGTTTAGTGGTTAAAGTGTTCGAGTTTCAGAATAGGATTTGAGAGACCCAGGTCTACATCATCACTCTACCATGGAAGCTCAATGGGTGACTTTGTGCCCATCAGACGTTTTCGGCCTTACAAACATCACAGCATTGTTCTGAGGATAAAATGGATGAGCGGAGAATGATATAGATTGCTTTGGTTTTCCACTGTGGAGTATAAATGAAAAAAATAAATATAACTTAAGGTAGGGGGCGTAGATAAAAAACTAGGTTGGTGGATGGATGGAATGTAACAAGAAAACAAGAAAAGGGATGGGGATAAGGGGGCTTCCAGGAAGGAAAAACAGTGAAGAGGAAGGAAATGAGATGCCCTCAGCAATTTCTTTTCGTTCCCCCACTCCTCTTTTCTTACATTAATTAGAATCCTTATAACAAATACTCCCCAGAAGAATTATTATACCATTAAATGCCATTGTCCGCAGCAATCGGTCAGCCACCTCTTGGGGAAATATTCCAGGCTCTTGCAAGCACAATGTCCCATCTTGCCTTTCCGTACAAAACTTCTCTAAGTCAGCAGTCAGATAATTCAAGCAAATATCAAGTAGAGAGTAAGGTGAAGCTTCCTCCTGTGACAAGGAAAAAACAAGTACTAGATGTTTTATTGTTTAAAAAAAACCATAGCATACTACAAATAAAGTTATTAGCTGAAAATCATTGACAAGGGGTTGGGGGAGACCTGCCAAAAGGAATCTTTAGGAAAGATAAATTCAGGTGAATGGCTGTTTTGGTCTGAAGCAGCAGAACGAAGGTTGAGTCCAGTGGACCTTCAAGACCAAAAAAGTTTAAAAACATATACAATATCAGTAAACAATGTCCATTTACCCATTAAGTTGAAGTCATACAGATTGTTGGCTGGAATGACCTTACATGTCAGGGACTGGATACTTAGGAGTTCTTCTGATAGTAAAGTAACTGGAATCTGAGGATCACAAAAACTACCTAGATTTTGCCACACTAAGGTTTAGTCCACGTGTGCAAAAAGGTGATAAAATATATTAACCAGGAAGAAAAAACCCAGACATGCTTCATGAAGCCTGAATATGCTCTAGAATTTGGGGCATATTGAGAGCAACAAAGTGAATTAAACAAAGAAAAGTAGGAAGGGATAATCACCTGTTCAAGCCCTTAAGGACTTGATAATTTCTGGAGGAGCAGGTTTTGGGAGGTGGGGTGAGACTTCCCAATTGCTGTCTCCTTCCAGGATTCTTTGTGGGCCTTCATCTTGTTCTAATATACATCACAGAAAGCTTGTGTCCGGACAGATTGTCAAATGTTATTTCCACAGAAGGCTTCTGATAAAGTTATGAAAGTAACATGTTGGAACACACGTGAAGAATATGTATCATGGACAAACTGATCCACTTTCTCCTTGACCCATTATGCATGGGGGTTTTAGCGCACATTCGGGGTGGAATGGCAGCGACTAAAATCACCGATAACGCACGGAGCCGGCTGCAACTGGCCGCAGCTTCGGTGCATGCCGCCGAAAAAGCCGCGTCAGTGAAACGCGGAAGAAAGCGCAGCTTCCGGGTGACCGGGGCGCAACCAGAAGCGGCGCCCAGATCACCGCGTGCATAATCGGTTACTCTGGGTTTTGCCGCCGTCGCGCCCCGCCCCGTACATAACCGGTATGCATCGCGTCTTCCCCCTCCGCGTTTTCCATGTGACCCGAAATCGCCGTTTCGGCGGCCGTGCATAATGGGCCCTTGAGATGCAATGGCAATAATTTCTTCACATCTTGCTTCTATTTTCAGTTACCATTGTTCCACATAAACTGTCCATATGCATGCAATTTACTATTAAGATAACTAAAACTTCACACTTCATCATTGTTAGTGCAAGAGATTATAAAGTGGTTTTTGCTTTTTCCCATCCAAGGAAAAAAAATAGAAAAGCCATACCAATCACAGAGAAAAAATAAGGCAAAAGAGATGAAAGTACAAATGAAGAAAGCTACTGTGTTGTACAAGTAAAAAGCTTCTTATACCTTTCACGCAAAGCTGACTCATAGGAACCTGCTACTTTTTCTGTGAGAATGCAATACCAGTATGAATAAGTTTTTACTTGAACAATAAAATATCCTTCATTAACAACTCTTCTGCCTATTTTCTTTCCCCTTTTCACATCTCCAGTATATGCTTGATATTTTCAGTTTCCTAGCTTTTAAACCTAAATAGAGAACAGTATTAATCACCACTGTGAATCATTTTCAGCACCTTCAAAAAACAAGTTCAGCATTTACACCCCCAGTCAGGTTTAAGAACAGAAGTGTCAGCTGTTGGCATTGT
The DNA here is from genome assembly GCF_049243985.1 of Paroedura picta. Lineage (NCBI taxonomy): Eukaryota > Metazoa > Chordata > Lepidosauria > Squamata > Gekkonidae > Paroedura > Paroedura picta. The sequence goes on from NC_135372.1 coordinate 81,690,800, forward strand.
AAACTAACAATGTCTTACCTTTGCACCAACTGGCTTACTAGCATTTCACTTTTATTTTGAAGAATCCAACAGTGCAGTCCCAACAGTGTAGCCTTAGTCTGAGTTAATTATGTACGTACTGCATTGTGCTTTATTTCATTTGTCTGACATAAGCATGTTGTCAAACTCAAGTGAGTGGTAAAACAGAATGGAGGCAATCGTTGCAAATTCTGTTTAACATGCAGCCTCTGTAGGAGCCATTATTTTCTTAGTAACATATAAAAATATATTCAATATGCATGTGGCTCTTAAGGGCTTCATTCCCCACTCCCGCCCTGAAAAATAATGCTGCCTCTAGACTTTGGTTTTTCAAAATAAATAAATACACCTGTAGAGATTATGAAATAGGGAAAGATGTGTCTCTTATTACTAAAATACAATAATATTTCAGAATCACATGGCAGGGGCCTACTTTGAATCATCCCTGTTCTCGCTCCAATTGCTAGGCAACCCACAGATCACAATGAAGCTGCCTGTGGTCTAGTGATTGCACCCCTGTGGCACATACAACAGCTGCCAGTGCGCTGCTAACACTACCATTTCTACGGATTTCTCCCTCACTGCATAAATAGTTACAGCTACGTCAGCAAGCTGGAGCAAGAGTTATCATCTGGGAGTAAGAGAAATCTTCTATGATTATTTTGAGAGCCAGTTTGGTGTAGTGGTTAGGAGTGCGGACTTCTAATCTGGCATGCCAGGTTTGATTCTGCGCTCCCCCACATGCAACCAGCTGGGTGACCTTGGGCTCACCACGGCACTGATAAAACTGTTCTGACTGAGCAGTGATATCAGGGCTCTCTCAGCCTCACCCACCCCACAGGGTGTCTGTTGTGGGGAGAGGAATGGGAAGGCGACCGTAAGCCGCTTTGAGCCTCCTTCTGGTAGGGAAAAGCGGCATATAAGAACCAACTCTTCTTCTTCTTCCTCTTCTTCATTGTTGGCCACAAGAACGCCATGCTCATGGAACACTAGTACTAATGGCAGCTTGCTGCTTCAGAACATTAACCAAGCCAAGATGGTCTGGCTAAAAGGATATATCACCTCAGCTCACTTCCCTGTGAAATCTGACTCTGGAGACTAGCTAACTTTTGATCCAACAAGATAGAATGTGCATGGTGAGTAATTAGAATTCTAGGAAATAATGCTATATAGGAAAATACCTTAATAAAAAATATTCTCACAAACCATAAATCTAAGGTAAAGGTAAAGGTATCCCCTGTGCAAGCACCGAGTCATGTCTGACCCTTGGGGTGACGCCCTCCAGCATTTTCTTGGCAGACTCAATACAGGGTGGTTTGCCAGTGCCTTCCCCAGTCATGACCATAAATCTACAACAGTCAATACTCTCGACTAGATTTCTGTAACATACTCTATGCTGGCCTACCCTTGTCCTTGACCCAGAAACTTCAGCTGGAGCAGAATGCAGCTGCTAGGGTCCTCACAGGTTCATTTTGAAGGACACAAATCCAGCCCATGTTGGAGCAGCGGCACTGGTTGCTAGCACTGGATCAAGTTTAAGGTCTTGATTCTGACCTTTAAGGCCATTCGCAGCTTGGGCCCAAGCCTATCCGTGGGACCTCTTGTCTGCTTATGCCCTCTGCTCTGTGGGTATCTGCTGGTGGTTCCTAGCCCTAGAGAGATACTCCTGGCCTAAACCTGGGCCAGAACCTTTTTGGTCCTGGCCCCGACCAGGTGGAATGGATTCCCGGGAGACCTGAGAGCACTGACAGAGCTGACAAAGTTCCACAGGGCCTGTAAACAGAGCTCTTCCACCAGGTCTATGGTTGAGCCCAGGCCAGTAAGAGTGATGGGCACCCCTTGTTAGATTACTATGGGAGATAAGAGGATCTGGCCATCTTGGTACCTTGGGAGTTATATGGGTTAGAGCAGGGGTCCCCAACCCCCGGTCTGCGGCCCGATACCGGGCTGCCAGCGGCCGCGCCTGCCTCCCCCCTGAAGCGAGAGGGGGGGAAAAGAGTGAGGTGCGGCAGCCGGCACGGCAGCAATGCAAACGTGCATGCACGTTGCGCTCCCTGCTGGCGGAAACGCACATGTGCGGCAACTCTGCATATGTGTGTTAGCGCCACCTGGTGGCGAAAACGTGCACGTGTGGCAATTGCGCATGCGCGTTTACATGTAGCTGCAGCAGCCGGGCCGCTGGCTCTCCCCCACCCCCGGAGGCGGTCCCTGACCACAAGAAGGTTGGGGACCGATAGGTTAGAGGGTTTATGCGATTTTATGGAATTTATATTTTTATGTAGCCTGCCTTGAGTCTTCGAAGAAGGCAGACTATTAATTTAATAAATAATAATAATACATTATTCTAATTTTAATATGTACTGAATACAAGCCATTGGACTTGAGCAGCAGCAATTCTCACATTTGTACATAAGGCATGTTAGTATCTAGAGTGCTTCTTTCTACAATGAAATGAAATAAAATATGAGTTCAGTGGCACTTTAAAGACTATTGAAATTTACTCCCATTTATAAGCATTTGTGAGTTAGAGCTGCCTTTAACAGATGTCACTGAACCACCTGGTTTAGTCTGCTGTTGAAGACCTAACATGGCTACTCATCTGCAGAAAAATATGTTATGAATTGCTGCTGCTCAAGTCTAATGGTTTGCCCTTGGCATGCATGGACACAGTGGAGAGCCCACATAAAACCTGTATTGCAGTAGCTGCATTGGCTTCCCATTGAATTCCAGATCCATTTCAAGGTTTTGGTTTTAACCTTAAAGGTGGTGGACTTACATAGTCTAGATCCTGCACAACTGAGGGACGCAGAGAGCTCTCTGATCAAGCAGTACCAACTAGCTGAGGATCCCAAGGCTCATTCCAGCCTGGTGGAATGAGCTCCCAAGCAAGATCAGGGCCCTGTCAGTACTAACCGAGTTTCCCAGGGGTTGCAAGGCAGAGTTTTTCTGCCAGACTTATGGTTGAGGCCAGCTGGATAACAGCTATACCAAATATTGGGCCTCCCTTCCCCCTCCGCCCTCCTTTCTTCCCCTGCTCCATCCCCATAGGTTAACATCTGCTGGCTACAATTTTTTAAAAAAATAATTTTATTATTTGTTATTATATAAAGCATTTACAGAAAGGTAAAGAGAGAAAAAGCGACCAGCTGATAAGTAATTATTTCATTGTCTATTGGCTACAACTTGACCATAGAAATAGAAACTGATGCAACAGCATTACATTGTGGGTTTATATATTTTTTAACCAGGTTCTATCTTATGAATTATTGTTTCATTGAGCTTCTAGACTTTGTAAACCGCCCTGAGACAGGTAACCAAGAGGGGCGGTATATAAATCATGAAATAAAATAAATAAATAAATATATCCCCATCCAGTCAATATGGCTCCTCTAATGTGTAAATTTCCTCCAGCCTGCCTTGATTTTTCACATGAACACAGCATTTTCTTTAAACAGAAATTTATTTCCCCTGGCCACAGAGAAATATGCACATATACGTGTGTTTTGGTATACACACAAACATAATGCAAGAGCCACTGAAACAACATGGCCAACTTCACTTAACATTATTAGTTACCACATTATGTCTTTTCACCAAGCAGTTGTACACAGGATCAGGGTGATTAACAAAACGAGGATCCTTTTCATTACACTTTCAGCACATGGTTAAGGGAAGTGGTGATTTAAACTTACATTAGCAGTACTAAGTACAGACCTTGTAGTATCTTGCTAACCCCAATCAATCAACCCAGTTCTCTATATATCATAAAATGTTACTCTCTAAAATATTTTGCTCTAGGAATTCCAGTACTTGTTTTCCTGGATGCACATTCCAATCACTTGACTCAGTATATATCTCCAGGTTCCTAACTATTATACATACATGCTTAAATGTACTAGGCACGAATCACGCATCAGGTAACGTCCCTTAACACCCTATAAAGATTCTTCGGCATGCTGAGGCTGCCGCCTAATCGGTAAGCAATTCCCAATGCAAGCTTAATGACCGATCAGGAGAAGAGAAATGGAGGCGGAGAACCGTACTCCGGATCAATCAAGCCGAAATCAAAGAAGGGGGCTCCCGCGATTGCCTTTCCAGGGTTCCCTTTCTTTTTCCCTCCATATGGATGTTTCTGCGGCTCTCCCTCTTTCCTCCTCTGTCACCGCAGGAACTCCCACTCACCATTTCTGAGCCTGGAACCCCTCGTCTGCTCCTCCTGCTCCTAGCGAGGGGCGGGCCCCGACCACCGATTAGAAAGAGCCGGGGCCCCCCAGCCCAGCTGTCACCCTCGACCTGGAAGTGAATTCGCTTCGGCCAAGCCGGCGGGGAGCGGGGGAAGCCATCAGTAGACTATCTCCCGCCTCCCTTAAAGGAGACGTGCTCAAGCTGCGGAGAAGCAAGTTTGTTCCAACCTCACCGCAAACGTGATCGTAGCCTTTCTTCTTTTCTTTCCAGTTACCGCCGTGGAACATAGCATGTCATTATTTTAAAAAGAAAAGAGCGTTCCTACGCCTGTATAGAGTGCCGCCGCCACCGCTTTTTTTTTTTTTTTTTTTGCCGTCAATTCACAGCTGATTTCCAATAACCTCATAGGGTAACGCAGGAGAAGTTCAAAGGTAGTTTGCCCTTGTCTGACTCTGCATAGCAGCCCTGGATTTCCTTGGCGGCCTCGCCAGGGCTATTTAGTTTCCGAGACTTTCCGAAGCTAGCCTAGGCTACACAACTCTGAAAATAGGAGGAATGAAATTCTGGAGAGACGACAGGATTTCCAGTAGGATTTGAGTTTTAATACATTTATGCATACTATAATAATTATAATATAAAGCTCTTTCTTGGCACAGTGAACGAGAGCTGCATCCTTAGATGCAAAGACTTTAGTGGTTATAGATTCCCCATGCGACGATATGCTACTTCGGATACAGAATCTGCAATCTATATTAAATGTAAAGGTATCCCCTGTGCAAGCACCGGGTCACGTCTGACCCTTGGGATGACGCCCTCCAGCGTTTTCATGGCAGACTCAATACGGGTGGTTTGCCAGTGCCTTCCCCAGTCATACACATACATAAATCAGAAAATAGAAAAGGGGCATGTTAGCCGGACATTTCAAGATATCTCACTAGGGGGCAAATTAAATCCGGATCTGCATAGATCCTCATGGGTCCTCTGTTTTTTTTATATATATCAAACTATTTTTTACACAACAAATATGTATCCATGTTTAATCGCACCATGATGGTTCCAAACCATGGATCCTCATGATTTTGACTTTGAGTCACCCCAAATGCACCTTCAATTTACTATCCAATCACATATTATGTTCATGACTACAGATTGCATGACAAAAATCACCCATCCACTGTTTCGTGGCACGGCACAGATCTTCATGGATCATCAGGATTTTTATGTTTAGCCACACTAAATCCATTATTCAATCATGTCCATAGCCACAGGTTGTACCACAATCTTAATGAGTTTTATGTGGGGTCACCAACAAATCACACAATCACCTCCATAGTGGCCTAGTGCACCACAAAAAGCAAAAACATAGAAATAAAAAACCATATCCTCATGGATCCTCAGGACTTCTACGTGGGCTCACTCAAAAATCATTAGGAAATCACATATCACAGCCATGCCCGCAGAAAAACACAAATCCTAGTATTTGTGGCAAACACTGCATCAAATGCTTAGATCCTTACGACTGTTAAATGTATGTCTCATTTCACACTGCTTTTCAAAATATTCTACATTGAATTTTTGAGGACTTCTATTTTTTCTACAAGCTTATGTGTCATGATAATATAATGTTCTAGGTAAACAAATTGTTGGTAAAAATCTACGGAAATTAATATGATTGTGATTTTGTTCAAGAACTTTATGTAAAATTGCTAAACATCCATATTTCCTGCCAGGGGCACCATGATGGCGCTGGGAGGAGTGATGCACTCCATTGATGTTGATGTCATCTGTGATTTTATGGACTATAATGGAATGTTCCATGAAGAAATCATGAAAGTGTAGAGGATCTGCATCTTAGATCCATGTTTTTATTCCACTGCTATGCCACAGAAATGAAAATCCATGTATTTGTGGTTCAGTCCTTGGACATTCCCATAGTGTGCGAATTTAGATTATTGTGGAGCCCATGTACAAATCATGAGACTCCATGCCAATACATTTTCAAATGCAATTTTTCCTGCCATGATGATCCTTTCCATGGACATTAATGTAGTTTATTACATTAGAGTGAATTTTAATGGTACTCCATGTAAAACACAAGAGGAACCATGCATTTTAATGCAGTTTTCAAACTATCAGGGAACCATGACCAGCTGGGATCACTCCCTGGACGTTGATGAGAGGTGTGAACTTACAATATATTTTGGCAGAGCCCATAAAATAATCATAAGGGTACATGAGTATTTAATGCCATGTTTGCTGTATGGTAGCGCCACAATGACCTGCTCATTCTGTGGGCATGGATTTGATGTGTGATTTCCTAATAGGTTTAGGTGAACCCACACAGAATTCCTGAGGATCTATGGAGACCCAATGCATTGGATCATGGCTTTTGAACCATGAAAGTGATATGAAGTGGTGAATTATTTTTTTTTTGGTAATGGAATCTATCACTATGGGTATGATATGTGATTTGATGGTAAGTTCTGCATAACTCACCTTAAACTCATGATCTGTCCCTTGGAGCCATGTTTTTCTGCCATGGTGGCACCACAAAGTAATAGAACGATGGTTTTTGTGGTGCAATCTGTGGCCACAGGTGTGATGAGTGATTCAGTGGTGAGTGAAGTAACCCCATATTAAAATATCATATAGAGCAGTGAGGGAGGTAGGGGACACCCATTTAGTTGAATCAACCCTGGTGATCAATGGGGTAACATATATCATAGCAAGATTGCCCAGATTGCCCTCACATCCTAAAAATCATATGAATTTGTGAGAATCTGTGCTATTAAACTATATTTTTGCACAGTGATGGTGGATCCACAAAATGGTGGATTTGAGATTCTGGTGTTGCAATCTGTGGCCATAAATACAATACAATACAATTTGGTGGTCAGTTTGGGGAAACCTAATGCAAAAATCCAGAGGATCTGTGCTTTGGAGTTATATTTTTGTACCATGGAACTGCCACAAAGCGATGGATGTGTGATTTTTGTGGTGTCTTTGGCTATGGACATTAGATGTGATTGTATGATAAGTCTGTGATGACCCAATGTAAAAATTGTGAGGATCTGTGCTTCAGAGCCATGTTTTTGCACTGTGGTAATACCACAAAGCAGTGGATTTTTATTTTTTCTGGTGTAATCTGTGCCAAGGACACTGGGGTGATTTAATAGTGAGTCCGGGGTGACCCTGCGTAAAGATCCTGAGAATCCATGCTTTAGAACGTCATTTTCACAGTGCGGCAGCTCCACAAATCAATTAAGACATTATTTTTGTTGTGCAAGCTGTGGCTATGGACATCTGTAATGTGATGGTAAGTTTGGGGTGATCCAGTACAAAAATCATGAATATCCATGCCTAGGAACCACGTTTTTGCACTGTGATAGTGCCATGAAGCAGTGAATTTGTAGTTTTTCTGATATATTTGTTGCTGTGGACATAATATGTAATTTTGATGGTGAGTTTGCGGTATCTCAGTACACAAATCCTTAGGACCCATGAGGATCTGTGCTTCAGAACCATATTTTTGTGTTGTAGTAGTGCCATTATTTTTGTCGCACAAAGTGTGGTCATGAACATGATACATGATTGGATCATAAATCCAGAAGTACAAATCCTGAGGATCCATGAGGATCTGATCTTTAGAACCATGTTTTTGGGCCATTCTGGTGCCATAAAGCAGTGAATCCATTATTTTAGTAGTACAATTTATTGCTTTGGACAAATATGATATGATGGTCATTTTGGAGCAACTCAGTGTAAAATTCCTAAGGATCCATGCTTCAGAACAACATTTTTGCAATATGGTGGTACCACAAAATGGTGAACGCAAGATATTTGCATTGACATTTGTAGGTATGGACATATTTGATTTGATGGTGAGTTTGGGGTGACCCAATGCAGAAATCCTGCGGAGCCATTCTTTAGAACAGTGGTCCCCAACCTTTTTATCACCGGGGACCGGTCAATGCTTGATAATTTTACTGAGACCAAGGGGGGGGTAGTCTTTTGCCGAGGGACGTCACTGCCACCACCCGAGCCCCTGCTCTGCTTGCTTTTCCGCTGGCACCCCTGACTTCCTGCCACCCACTGGGGGGCGCTGCCAGCAGCAGCTGCGTAGTGCCACGCCAAGGGGGATTCCCAGCCATGGCAGCTGCCGGAGAGTACCAAAGGTGTGCCGGTGGCAGAGTGGCAGGGCAACCCCCAAGGCAGCAGCCAGGAAGGAAGACGTGAAGGAGCTGCAGCCCGGTACCGACTGATCCACGGACCAGTACCGGTCCCCGGCCCAAGGGTTGGGGACAGCTGCTTTAGAACCATATTGTAAACCTTTATTGAAATAGCAATGGTGACAAGATCAGACAGGGGCGTTTAACAAGTATGAACAACAGTCATGACTGCAGTCCCAAACTTAGGGCAAAAATAGAAGTCTGCTAGTCACTTTTCCTCAGTCACTGAGAAGCCACGTTATCTCACAATCAGCCACTTTTCCTCACAGGCTTGACAGTTCGGTCCAGAAGACAACCACTCCTCCGCAAACTACATCTCTCCTTTTCCACTGTCAGCTTCCTCCAGGAACCTCTATTTGAAATTCTTCTCACCATCTGAAGGAAAAATGCCTCAGCTTTTTCTCTGACTCTTTCTCCCCCCTTCTCCTGCCTTGTTGCCAGGCAACTCCTCACCCACCTCTAGAGGGCTGGGTCTTCAGGTTAGACCCACAGTGGAGATGCAAGTGTGTTGCAGTTTAAATAGTAAATTAACATTTTTACACTATTATCTATTGAAAAATCTTAATTTCACTCACAGTTGATCTGAGAATTGAATCCAAGGCGGGTCTAGGAAGAACAGAGAGCAGGCCCTCATAAGGCTGGGTGTGCTGAGGGGTGATGGAGCCGCTCGGCCTCCAATTCCATTTAAGGCCTCCCTTGCCTCTCCACCACTGGCTACAGCTACAGCCATTTACCTTAGCTAGTTTCCCTCATCACCATCCCAGCTGAAGGCTCTCTCAGATCCAGAGTGCAATTCCTGCTACTGCCAACCTTCTCCCTCTTCCTCCACTTACTTCTGGGTCCTGGACCTGTCACTGAACTTGCCTTTACTAGAAAGTGCCCTTCCCTTCCTGCCTATCTTGCTTCACCTCCAGATGACTTGCCCCAGTGCTGCAGGGGCTGGATGGCACACATGCACATCAGTCGGCAGGAAGGGAGCAAAATGCACAGACTGGCTGCTGGGGGACCTTGACATGTTTCCCATTTCCATCTGTTCCTGTTCCCCAGAGATCCTAGACAGGAAGTTGAACGTGAAAGAATCCAGACTGATGTCAAATGGGCAGCTGACGATTTGAGAAAACCCCAAGAGCAGCAATGTTTTGCTGAAAGGCAGTGGCAATGGGAAGGTAGGATTACTGAGCTGGAGACAGTTTAAATTTTAAACACTGTCTCCAGTGTGTAGGCTCTTCTTCCCTGGAAGCTATATTAGACAATCCTGTGTTTGCTATATTTTATTTAAAGAAATATTATACACAGACACACTTTATTCTAAAGACTGCTTTTTAATGTTTGAAATATATTACTGTTTGCTGCCTTAGGGACCCTGAATTGGGTGGAAAAGCAACACATAAATGTTTTTAAAGGGAACAAAATTGGAACTGCACAAATCCTCATGGATCGTCTAGATCAGGGGTAGTCAAACTGCGGCCCTCCAGATGTCCACGGACTACAATTCCCATGAGCCCCTGCCAGCAAACGCTGGCAGGGGCTCATGGGAATTGCAGTCCATGGACATCTGGAGGGCCGCAGTTTGACTACCCTTGGTCTAGATTTTGTTCAACAACTCCCCCATCCAGTATCACATCACATGTCAAAATTAAGATAATGGACTGAGCCTTAAAAAAACATGGTTCCAATACTTTGTAGCACAGCAATGACACAAAAACATGGATCTGAAGCATAGATACTCATGAATACATATGAGTCCTATGCTGAAACAGAATTTAAAAACCATAATATTGTAGACCATGTCTTAAGTCCAGTGTCAGCACCACAAAAACCATGCACCTCGCTTCACTGAGGAACAAGCTATTTTAAAAATACAACAGTTTTGAGGTAGTTGGAAGATAACAAGTTCAACAATACAGTACAATATTATTAAGCTAAACTTCAGCACCAAAAACAGAGATATGGAGAATGGCCCTCTTCCCACCTCTCATTTCTTACCCATCCTATATGCCACTCAAGGTAACACCAAATATTCTGGTCAAGTACAAATATTCTGGTCAAGTACACACACAAACTTGGAACAAATATATATATGCTTTTAACAGATTTATAATATTTGACCCATTTTTAAAGTTTCTTTGCCTGGTAATAGTTATTATATTATGTGCAACACCCTGTATAAGTCTCTGCTTTCCAGGAAATGTCACCAATACGATACCAATTGCCTTGATTAGACCTTATTTTGAAACACCAACTAGAAAAAGACATTGGAATTAATACAGCAGTGATAATAGATTTAAGTGGGTAGCCGTGATGAGATCCTCTGCATCTGGGATTATAATATAAAGCAGACACATGTATTTGTGGGGAAATTTTAGTCCAGATATAATGAAAGTATTAAAAAGAAATAATTGTCCATAAACCCAGGTTCCTCACAAAGGCCAAGGATAGGTCCATTTTTATTATTCCATATTCCTTCTTCAAGAGTTTTTCTTCAGTTTTTCCACATGTCTATTTTTTGGAATGGCTAAAATAAAACAGAAATATACAATGAAAAAAACTCTCTCAATTCAGAACAATTCTATCAAAATCTAAGCCGCTAAAGATGACTAGTCATGACTGGTGGTATATAAATTAAATTATAAATTAAAAATAAATATTATGAAAATGATTTTATCATCTCCTATTTACCAATTATCTTCTGAAACACCAGGAAATCAAGATGCATTATACTTAATTATGTCTCAAGATGCACATCAGTCTGCAGGCAGGAGCAAAATCCACACAACGGACTCCTGGATTACTGCAACTTGCTCTATGTCAGCCTGACCTTGACCCTGACTCAGAGACCAAAACTGGTCCAAAATGCAGCAGCTATGGTTCTCATCAGGACACCATGGAGAACCCATATTAAGCCTGTCCTCAGGCAACTGCATTGGCTCCCAGTTGAATTCTGGATCAGGCTCAAGGTTTTGGTTTTAATCATCTGTGGCTTGAGCCCCAAGTACCTGAGGTACTGCCTAGCTGACTACACTCCCTGAAGAGTCTCCCAATGTGAATCAGCTGGAGATTCCTGACCCTCAAGGCATACATTTGAACATAACCAGGGCCAGGGCCAGGGCCTTTTTGGTCCTGGGCCCCACCTAATAGAATGAGCTCCCAGAAGAGTTTGCCCAGTTCCGAAGAACCTGTAAGACGGAGCTCTTTTGCCAAGCATTTGGTTGGGGGCCAATGAAGTGCAGAGTAACAATGAAATTGCCCCCCTCCTATAAGAGCTGCCCCCCCCCCAAACAATAGAAGCAGTTTCTGAAGGCAAGGCCCATAGATATTAGTGTAGTAACATAATTAAATAGAATTTTAATTGTTTTAACTGTAGGGAGTGCAGCAGTGCAGCTATCAATGGCCTCCCTTCTCAACGGAGGCTCAGATCATGATGGTAGAACAGCTGGCATTATACCACCTTCGCCAAGCCAAACTACTAGCTCCCTACTTGGCCCCGGAACACCTAGCACAGTGATCCATGTGACAGTCACCTCTAGACTGGACATCTGCAACTTGTTCTATGCTGACCTGCCCTTATCCTTGATCCAGAAACTACCACTAGTCCAGAATGCAGCTGCCAGAGTCCTTACAGCAACACCTCAGAGGTCCCACATCCAGCCCATCCTTCAGCAGCTGCACTGGCTTCTCGTTGAATTCCAGATTAGGCTTAAGGTTTTGGTTATCACCTTTAAGACCACACACGGTCTGGGCCCAGTATACCTGAAGGATCACCTCTTCACCTACACAGTTTCAAAAAGTCTTGCACTCTACCACCTCCAACCTCCTGGTGGTTCCTGGCCTCAAGGAGGACCACTTGACCTTAACCAGGGCCAGAGCTTTCTCTATCCTGCCCCCCACCTGGTAGAATGAGCTCCCAGAGGAGATCAGGGCCCTGACGGAACTTGCACAGTTGGCAAGGCCTGCAAAAAGGAGCTCCTTCGCCAGGCATTTGGTTGAAGTTGACCTAAGCCACCGTTTCCCATTGGCCCCCAAGCCTCCCTCCTACAACGACTAGTACAAATCTGCCCAACCCACAGTGCCTCAATATGAGTTGAACTGATGCTCTTTGCAGTTCCACTGTTTTTAATGTTACTATTGTCATTATGTTAAAGTTATTGTTGTTATCACCTGATTATTACTACAAATGGAATTACCTGTCTCTTTTCTTGTTTCATATAAACCGCTCTGAGCCTTCGGGGAGGGCAGTATATAAATACAATAAATAAATAAATATAATTGTATACTACCCAAAGCTGACTTCCCAGGAGGTGTAACCATATAAATTCAAAAATAAATAAATGCATGTATTTAATTCCTCAAAGCCCAATCAGGCCTTTTAGAAAGGGACCAATGCCACACTAAGTAGCTGACTTCAGACAATATTATACAATGAAGACAGGGCAACCTACTGATGGAATGAACTACCATCTAAGACTAGGGCCCTGATGGAGCTATTACAGGGCCTACAATGTGGGATTCTTCCTCCAGGCCAGGGCAATCTACTGAAAAGGCCACCCTCTAATACTCACAGTTCTTCATCACTCCCCCCCCCATGCTTCTGATATACTTGCCATATCCAACAAGCAGGGAAAGAAACAATGACATCATCTGAGCATGGAATTGGGGTTACTGTGAGTGGGCAGGTGGTGGTTGGACTAGATGACTTTGGAGATTCCTGACAACTCTATGATTGTATTATTTTAAGGCTCTGCTATAGAATAATTCTAAACTATTATTATTATCATTATCATCATTATTATTCAGTTTCTAGACTGCCTCTCTTCCATTAGGCTGAAGACAGTTTACGACATATTAAAATACATAGAGACTTTTATTAATTACATATTAAAGTTTAAAAAATAAAACACTAAGAACAACTAACTCTCTACTCAGCAACTAATTTGGTTAATTAACTAACTACCTATCCTCTTCCCTCTATTTTCTGCCATCATTTCCTTCCCCATCTGTTGAATATGGCAGGTATCTCAGTGGTGGGGGTGGGGGAGAACAGTGAGGACAGAGTGTGGCCCTTTTAGTAGGTTGCCCTGGCCTCAATCATAAGCCTGGCAGAAGAGTGCCGCATTGTAAGCCTTGCAGAACTTCATCAGAGCCCTAGTCTCAGGTGGCAGCTCATTCCATCTAGTTGAGACCAGTTGAGGTAGATGTCTTTGGGGTCAGGGACTATCAGTAAGTATACAAACTGTTATCAACTTGTGAACAGCCACTCTTTTTCTACTATACTAGCTTCAAAGCCTGTTCCTAAGAACGGGCCCTGAAAGGGTCTCTTCCCCTAGCCCTTGGCCAGGCAGCTTAAGGTGGCTTTGGGCTGCAGCTCGCAGCCAAATCAAGTGGGGCGGGCGAGGCCAAGACAGAGCTCCTTAGCAGGTATTCAGCAGGCTGGGAGGCCCTCATGAGCAGGCCCAGCCTAGCATGCCACAAGGCCCTCGTTAGCAAGCCCTCCACCACAACCCTTTGCCCAGGGTCCTCACACCTGCTGCTGGCTCCAGGCACTGAGGCGTCTGAGAGCAAAGAGGCTAGAGTCCAGGGCTGGAGGGTGGGAGCCGCAGGGGACAAAGTTGGCTGCACCCTGATTGGCCCTATTCCAACTTGGACAGCCGGACACATCCCACCCCCCTAGGTTGTTTCAGAAATATATAGAGGAACAACAATGGATGTGGCAAGCAATCACCTCCACATAATCCAGCAGGGAAGTGTTTGAAAGTTGCAATTTTTTTTAAGTCAGTGTGCCAAAAATAACTAAATCTAGCCATAAACTTTCCTTCAGTCAGAAAATATTGCTGGGAAGAAGGGAATGCTGGAAGGATTCTTGCGCCCATGAATCTCACAATATAATACTCATCTGCACAGTTGAGCAGGGCAAATGAATGAATCTTGTCACTAGTGCATTACAATAAAATCTAAGGGCTAAAAGTATAATCTAGGATCATACCATACTAAAACTAAGCAGCAGATGGACTGATCAGAACCAGGGTGCAAAAAATTTCTGAGTGCTACAGAAGGGCCTTTCATATTTTTCATAACAAATCCAACTACAGTAGAAAGAATTTGTATGCAAAGGAACTTACTCTTTTAACTCTAAATGGTGACCTAAACAAAGTTCTCCCTAGCCTTCTAAAAAGCCTGGACAAACTCAAAATATATTAAATTTCTCACAAATACTGAATTTATGAGTCCATAATTCACTGTATTGGATCCAGCAGGTGTTCCATCAAAGAGCTGTTCAAATCCTGTTCTGTCATTTGAATAAAACAGAAAGCATGGCAGGTTCTTTTATCTTGAATTATTCCAGTATTGGTCTAACAAAGCAATGCCTTTGTCCAAATGAAATTAAAAGCAAAACCTTCTGAATTGTTTAAGGAAAAGTTCATATACTTGCCCTATTTGTGTTCTGGAACAAAGATCACAAGACATTTGTTGCATATGTTGAATCCCAACAGATAATCATAATGGGTTCATATTTTCCAAACATTTCTTCAGCTGTGATTTTTTACTGCAAATTTCTAATATTCAAAATTCTGTTAACTTCAGGGGGCAGATGAATCTAGATTAAGTCAAACATGCAAAATCAGCAATAGAAGCAGAGATTTCCAGAAGATAAGCGTTCAGCTTTAAACTTTCTATGTCACACATAATTTTCATCTCAAAGTTTCCTTACCCCTCAGTAATACAGTATCACTCTCTAAGACAGAGGCATCAAACTCATTTCTTACAAGGGCCAGATTAGACATAAATGTCACTTTATCAGGCGGGTTCATAAAATGTAATGCTATCCTCGCAACAATCCTGTGAGGTAGATGATCCATGGCAGAGAACATTCCACTTAAAAGCTCAGCCATGAGATGTCAGCTACGCCGGGCTCCGTCGCCACGTGTCAAGCCTCCCCTGACATTTATACACATGTACAAGTGGCAACTGGATTCCATGCCACCGGCTGGAGATACATCCCCGCGCAACGAGCCCCTTATGACAACCAGTATCATTATCCCCCAACAGATCGATTTCATGCCCACACTAAATGGATGTCACAGCCCAAGGGAGTGGGGAGGCGGACGCACTTATGTTCGCACGTTTCGCCAATTGCATTGTCATGGCAATAGAGTCTTCTATTCGACCTCCGGGAAGAAGAAAAAAAACAAAACATATTTCCATGGATGCCGCAACAACCTATACAATCAGGACTATGAGATTTCTACTGCGCACGCGCATTTTACGTCACCGCTACCCAAGATTCACCTACTTCCGCTCCTTCCTAGCCTCCTTGAGCCCATGGAGGTAAATAAAAAGAGGCATTTCACACAAACATCATTTAAGATTCCGAGTAGAATCTCTCAAATGAGTGGTAAGAAAAGGTAGAAGTACCGGAGAACATGAAACGCCCCCTCCCCCCGCCAAAGGGCAAGGCTAGTTGCTGTCTTCTCAGGCACTCTTGAAATAATCATGACCTCGATCTTCATGCAGTAAATTATATTATTGTCTCGTAAAAATAATATGAACTCATGAGGATCTGTTTAAAATCATATAGCTACCTACACAAACTCCCGCGATGCAAAGCAGCAAGTTCTTACCCGCCTTCCCCCAGCAGCATAAAGTCCCAGGTGCACATCCTGTCTTTTGATCGAGTCCCTTGCAGATTCTCTTCCCCCTATGGCAACAGAAAATATTTCCCGGAACGCTTTCACTTTACGAGGAAGTCGCAAGGGTGAAATGTACGACCTTTCCCTTAATTTTTTGTCTCTGCAGTAAAATGGCTGGACTGGTCAACTTCGAGGATGAAGAGGAAGTGAAGGAGTATTTGGAAAATCTGAAGGTGGAGTACAGTTTTCAGTGCTATAAGGAGAAGGACCCTGATGGTAAGTATCATCAACTTTAATAATACATACGTTGTTTGACCATTTCCCAGTAATATTTCCGAGTTGTAGCTGAAAACACCAAGTAAATCTTATTGAGTTTTATGCATAAGTTTTCCAACCTCCTGGAGAAAAGATCTTGTTCCTTTAATAGAGTCTTAATGGGATGTTATTTATCACTGTGCTATGAAAACCTTCAGCTGCCAATTTCCGTTCATTAAGCCTCTGTTAAAGGGGCTGAATATTTTCCTCCAGGCTATTTGAAGCTATAAAGCCATATGTATGTAGATCTGAAGCAAGGTCTGAAATTTCCAACTGAATTCCTTGCGTTAATTTCGAAAGTAGTTCCAGTGTCAAGTAACTTCTGTTATATGCAGGTACTTTGTATGTGGTTGTGTGTTTATAAAAATGCCTTATTTTCTTTTATTTTCTGGATGAAAAATGTATTGTTTTTTTATCCAACAATTTTGTGTACTCTGCTGTATTACAAGTACAGTGTTACCATTAGTAGTCCCTTAAACAAAAACTGGGATCCTAAATATGTTTCCTGTAAAATATTTTTTATTGAAAAATAATTGGGCTAACATAAATGTCTAAGTTTCTTGGAAAATGTTGGCCAATGGAAGAGCTGTGAAGAAAACTTTTAAGAAAACAGGTATTCCTCTAAAATTTTATGAAGCTAATTCATTTGTAGCAGTTGTGTATGTGATGGAAGTATTGATTTTGAATTTGCTGAAAAACCTATATCTGACTCTGAAATCAGCCCTCCTCACCTCTTTTGCTGTATTGTCAGATAGCAGAGGCTGAGAACAAGGTGCTCTCAGTCTCAACTGATGAAAATACAGTCAAGCAAACAAGAAAGCAGAGCTACCAGCAGTATAAAATAAGGGGAATTGGGATCATACTCTGCATAAAGTTTGTTTGATTATTAAATCACAGGTTGCCATCGTCTGGCTAATTACCTGGAGGGAGTGAAGAAAGATTTTGAGGGAACTGCCAAAGTACTGAAGGAGAATTGTGAAAAAAATGAGCACAGTGAGAGTTGCTACAAACTTGGAACTTACTATGTATCTGGAAAAGGTAAGGGACAACTTCCTTCTCTATCTTAATAAAAAGAATTAAAATAAAATAAAGCTAGGTAAATGTGAGACTGGGGAAAGTATGGTAATATTGGAGGGTAGCTGTGTTGGTCAGTAGTAAGAGAGCTAAATTTAAGTTCAGTAGTAATCAAAAGATTTGGAAGTTTAAGCTTTTGGGAGTCATAACTCCCTCATCACATATCTGATGAAAGAAGAGTTTACTCTCAAAAGCTTATATTCAGAAAATCTTGTTCTTTTAAGGTGCTACTGGCCTCATATCTAGATCAAACAGATACGTTATAAGTAACAAAATTGCCAGTAAAAATTTCATCTTAGTGATGAACTTATTTTGGTCTCGGTCCTCTCTCTGTAATGTGAATTATTAGGGATTATATTAAGATTATATTAAGGTAATAGAAATAATAGAGCCTCTTGTGGCACAGAGTGGTAAGGCAGCAGACATGCATTCTGAAGCTCTGCCCATGAGGCTGGGAGTTCGATCCCAGCAGCCGGCTCAAGGTTGACTCAGCCTTCCATCCTTCCAAGGTCAGTAAAATGAGTACCCAGTTTGCTGGGGGGTAAACGGTAATGACTGGGGAAGGCACTGGCAAACCACCCCGTATTGAGTCTGCCATGAAAACGCTAGAGGGCGTCACCCCAAGGGTCAGACATGACCCGCTGCTTGCACAGGGGATACCTTTAATATAAATAATATAAATGAGCTACATAATTATTAAGTAATCAAAATGTTCTTTACAGGTGGTCTACCAGCTGATTTGAAAACTGCCTATAGCTGCTTTTTGAAGTCTTACAATAAAGGTGGCAAAAAATCCACTGAGGCTTGTCACAACATTGGATTGCTGTTACATAATGGGCTGGTAAATGATGATGTGAAATCTAGTGCCTCTCTGGCTAGGGACTATTACAGCAAAGCTTGTGATAGAGATTTTGCTCCCAGCTGCTTTAATCTTAGTGCTATATACCTTCAAGGAGCCCCTGGAGTACCAAAGGACATGAGTAAGGCTTTGGAGTATTCTCTGAAAGCATGTGACTTAAAACATATATGGGCATGCGCCAATGCTAGTCGAATGTACAAACTGGGAGATGGTGTGGAGAAGAATGATGCTAAAGCGGAGACCCTAAAGAACAGGGCAATGAGTCTGCACAAGGAGCAACAAGCAGGTTCAAGGTCCTTAACATTTGGGGAGTAAGCCTCGACACGTGAAGTACAATCTTCGTGAAATTCTAAGTTGTTAAATGGTACCAAAATTTAGACTGCCGATCAGTTTTATTGTATGTTCAAAAAATCCATTTATATCAATAAATGATTTACCTGTTCAGATTGCTTCTTTTTTTGTACAAATTGCTATTTTGTGAGTGACAACTAAATTCTGGGAGCACTTTTTTGTAGGACAAAATCTGGGGATATTGTCTTAACATAGTGTGGGAAGTATTGTTGAACTTTTACTGAAACCTATTTTTTAATGCATCAAGATTATACATAACAAACCTTACTCTCCCAGCCTTAGCTGGAGGCCAGCAAAGTTTGCAGCATAGAAAAGTGTAAAAGTTCTTTCTGAATGGCTACTAACTTATCAGCATTGCAAAGTTCTTCATTCAGTTTCAGGACTGGGCAAATATTCCAGAGGGATAGCCTTGTTAGTTTGTAATAGCAAAATGCATGTAATAGTACCTTAAAGACTGAGGAAGGTACTCTTTCCAAGAAGAAGCAAAGGGCCCATTCTGAGTCTTCCTGGCAGAAATGAAAAGGAAATTGCAGAAACGTAAAAACACTGTAGTCCTAAATGTGTTGATTAAGAACCAAATTCTCTTAATTTCAGCAGAATGGACTTCCAAAGAAATATATTTGGGTTAAGGTGTGAGTTTTTAGTTAGCTGTAACACCCAACTGATGTCACCCTGTTGTATAGCTGAACTTTATCCTGCCATGCATTCTCATGTCTCCAGTTGCCATTCTGATATTCCTACTTGAATCTCTCAAGCCTGTGGTCTTGGTTTGGTGCTTGACACTCACTCTTCTCTCTCATTTGTTCTCCATATTCAGTCTGTCCTTAGGTTCCATTTTTTCTTCTTTATAGATTGCAGAAGAGCACTATAGTTCAGTTTAGCAAAAATGCTGATTTATCTCTTACCATGACAAGGTTTGAATACTGCAACCCACTTCTCGTTGGTCTTTCAGTGTTGTATTTAGCATCCTCCCCTTTGTCCAGCATGCTGCCATGTAACTCATTTACCTCTCATTTTTCCAGCCATGTCATGTACTTCCTTGAACCCCTTCTTCTTCTAGCTGCAAAATTTAATACAATTCTTCCCCTCTCTCATTTCTCTATTGTTCTACTTATCAATCATGTTATATCCATTTAATTCTTCTAGCTCTATCAGCTTTAGCAATCAGAAGATCTCCTATTCCCACAATTCTGCCTTTTCTCTCTTGTTACTAATTATGCCCGGAACTGCCTCCCAGAAAACATGAATGCCACTTCCTTTAATGTCACTTCCTTTAAATCTCTCATCAATCTATCTTTTCTGTTAAATCTTTGGAATGTTCTTTTAGACTTTCCCTCCCTGACTGAAACTGAGCCTTGCTACATATAATTAAATAAATGAATTTTCCCCCTCTGGTTATTCCTGTATCTTCATTTCCAGTTTTGTTGTATCTTTGGTTCACATGCTAAGTGTATCAACTCATTGGTGAGCCAATATGATACAGTAGTTAGATTGCTGGACTAGTTCACATCCCCAGTCTTCCATAGAAGCTTGCTGAACAACCTTAGGCATGGCACTCTCCCTTTAAGCTTAACTTATTTCATAGGATTGCTGTGAGGATAAAATTGAGTATGTTGTAAGTTGTTTTGAATCTGAAATCCACACCAGACAGAAGACTTCATATATTCACTTATATGGTGCATGAAAGTGATTTCTTAAGGGCAACATGCAGACCACAGGGCCATTTTCTAGTAGGATCTGACTTGTGAAAGGAGTAAAACCAGGATGTGGTTTGGCACCCCTGCTTTTTGATTTCTGCATCCATTCTGTGGTACAGTTTTTAACAAATATGGGTTTCCATCCTTCACAGGAGACAATGTGATTCCATTATCTTATCTCATTTGTACATGGGCCTTTGGAGAGTACTTTTAGTCATTACTGTTTGTTGCCAAGAGGAACAGCATGTGATAAATTACTTTAAAACCTCTAAAATCTGTCCTCACCAAAAAATATGAGACACCATTGCAGACCTGTGCACAGGATTTAAAAAAAAGAAAAGGGGGTTTACAATGCATTCCAGAACCTTCATGAAGCATCTTAATTAGTACTTTACCACTTTTTCTTTAATTTTAAATTCTTACTATTTTTGTATTTTGTACCATTGTTAATAGGGTTTCATTGATTAAATGAGTACCCTTTTTGATTCTTTTTTTTTTTTACAATCTTTTTTGGAAGGGTTAACCCCTCCTCCCAAAAAAACCTTGTGCATGGCCTTGCACAGGTGGTAGATTGAGGGACATGATATTGCACAGGTAAAAACTTTCAAATACATAGTTGTAGCCTTCCCATTGAACGGGTTATAATAAGCTGCAGTACTGCATATCAATGGGAATGCATATAGAATGACCCCAGCCATCTTGAGATTCTGTTTTACAAAAACAGTATTTTAGTATCCTTGTGGCAATTAACATTTTTCAGGGGAAGGTGGTTGCCTAATTAATGCATGGCTCGAAGCCAGTGTTTTAGATTGTTGTAGTTCACTCCAGGACTTGGTGTGGGTAGGAAAGGGCAGACAGGAAGCTGTACTCACTAAGACAGAAAGGCTTATTAAACTGTGTTCCTGTTTGAAACCATGCTGCCTCCTTATTTTGGAGAACATAGCAAACACATCTATATGGAGGGAAAGTGCCTCTATCATATTCTGGACCTCAAGAGGAGCCTTGATCTCGGCTACACACAGTTGGAGACCCCTGTAATTAATTGTGTGTGCTGCCATATTATAAATATATGCTAATCATATTGTGTTGTGAATCAACCACAATCATGAACTATAATTTTAGTTGCATATATTAAAATTAGTTTTTTTTAAATAGGGATATACTGAAGATTTAAAAGACAAGACAAAGCTTTCAAGTTTGGCTATAGATGGCAGCAGAAGTCAATTCTCAAACATCTATACAAGAGACTTTGAATTTTATTATGCCTTTTTTCCTAAGTGGAGCAAGTGTCCAGATAGAATTGATTTTTTGTAGTAAGTATCGGGAGTATCATCCCATCTTCGACATGGATGGGTCTGTGGATGTGGAAAATTAGGATCTTGTCTTCCTGATATTCAATTTGCCATACATTTAGAAGAAAATGTCAAAGAAACTAAAGTATATTGAGTTGTATTGTATGGATGTTACACTGGAAGTGGAGTGATCTGGCTTAGTTCCTACCCTTGCTGCAGCTGTCTGGCCCACACTGCTTTCTGCATTTATCTCCTGCTGTAATCAAGCTGATTACATTTTGCACTGAACCTTTGCATTTTTACTCCCTTCTTTCCACCTCTCCCACCTTCTGAATGGGATTTCCAATCTTACCTGAATATGATGAAGGGAGTATTGGTGCTTGAAAGCTTGTATCCTAGAAATTTTGTTGGTCTCTAAGGTGCTACTGGGCTTGAATCTTGTTCAACTTTGAATCTGATGCTTAGATAGGTTAATGAAATGTAGAAAGGGGTTCTATATGCAGAAACAAAGTTTTACTTTTTTAGTAAATCTAATAGATTTCTTTTGATCAATCAGTTTTCAAGGCAGAAAAAATTAACACACCACTTGTGTTACATTCTGGCATCAAATAGATAATTTTAGGAAAAGACTATATCCATATTTGATTCATATTGGGACAACATAGCATTGACACAGGTTGCAGTGAGATTGGGAAGGGATGTGAAATTAACATTTAGCCACCAGGTTTCTTAGATCATTCCTAAACATACCTCCACCAAAGTAATTCCAATGTTTTTAAGTGGAACTTATTCCCAAGAAAATGTTCTCAGGACTGTCCCTTCACCACATCTTCTTAAGGAACGCTCATTGTAGATTAATCCTTTCTATTAGGCTTTCATATTCTGTATTTTTTAAAACCCTTGGAGAAGCAAGAAAATTGACAGAACGTTGACAGCCTCTGAATACCTTTTATATCCTAAGTATTTTGCTCCCTTATATTTGGGAAACAGCCTCCTGGGAGGAGACTGTTCGGGGTCGTGTCCGTTCAGGTCCACCCTGATTGGCCCTCCATCTTCCACCCTCCCTCCTTGCCTGCTAGAAGCCTTGTGGCTGTGGCTTCCATTGTCGCCCACGAGGAGAGTGGCAGTGACAGGGCTTTGCGGTCCGCAGGTACGCTCCTGCTGGGAGGGAGGTGGGGAAGTTTGGAGCCGCCCTGTGGGCCGCAGAGCCCTGTCACTGCCAGCGGGGGGGGGGGGGTCCACTCACTTTAGCCCAAAGGGAGCCACGGCCATCCTCTCATGCCCTTCTGCCTGCCGCCCCTTTCAAAGCTCATTTTTAAAATGGCCTTTGATACTAGTTAATCTGTATTTCTATGGACTCATTTAAGCAAAATCTTGTGGTTTCCATTTATCTTTCTGACAGCTTCTGAAGGAGGTAAATGATAGATTTTCATATTATTGCTCTATGTCATGGTGAAAACTGGAACACTTTGTAATAACATACAGCAAAATCCAGGACCACTGGGATCTCTAAAAGATTTTTGAAGCATGCAGTATTGCATAGCTCTGGGGGGGGGGGGGAAATGGGCTATTGAGTGAGCTAGATAATATCCTTGGTATAACATTTCAAAAAGTTCAAAGCACTTCTCAAACATTACTTTGTGATCTTTCAAATTCATTTCTAAGTCAGGTCATTATTATTATCCGAATTTTGCAGATGGGGAAAGAAAGGGCATTATTTGCCTAATGCCACCTGGAAAGTTCATGAAAATGGCAGCATGGTATAGGGTTTCAGCAGAATATTTTATACATTATATAAAATAGTATTGCATAAAGCCTCATATATAATAAGAGGCCA
Organism: Paroedura picta; assembly: GCF_049243985.1. Taxonomy (NCBI): domain Eukaryota; kingdom Metazoa; phylum Chordata; class Lepidosauria; order Squamata; family Gekkonidae; genus Paroedura; species Paroedura picta. The sequence goes on from NC_135372.1 coordinate 81,714,282, forward strand.
AGTATATTGATAACAACTCACTTGTTAAAGAAGAAGGTGAAATGCAACCCATGAAGAGCAACTTTCCTGCTTTTCCTTGCCCCCTCCCACCATTCCCCTCATGGGTCCCTCAGCACAGAGTTTCCTCCACCAGCACTTGCATCATCTGAATTACTTGAACATGCTTGAGAGCCTGGCAGCACATACCTCCCCCTTCCCTTCACACAAATGCCCCGAGCCTGGAACGTCTGTCAGGAGAAAGTGCTTGATTTTTCTGGAAGAGAAGGCAGGAAAAATATTGTTTGAGTGCATAAAGTCACTTCAATGGGGTGGGGAGTGCAAAAGGATGGTATGTTATAACTGGCTTTGGGCTAGACTAATTGTCTTAAATAAATAAATCGTAACAACCAAAAACACTATAAATACCATGGGCCAACACACAGAAGGGGTCCACATTTCTTGCCCTGGGAAGATTATCATCCTGCAAGCACTTCCGTATTTTGCATGTTAATGTTTTATGAAAAGTTAAATAAATGACCATCAGCAGTTTTCTAGAGCCCGTTGTGTTATTTATTTATTTTGCACAATGGGCTTTATTGCTAGTTATTATATAAAGTATTGACATATTTGTTAAGAAATTATAGGAGTTACCAGCATCTATTTCCATCCAGAAATACTGAAGGGTACTAGAGAATAACCCATTGCCAACTTCATAGCTCTAATGACAAACTGTTTTTAACCGTATGTTTTATATAACTAATTCTTTCACTTCTATTTTCTTGAATTAAAATAGATGATAAATATTACAAAATTTCTAAGTATGTTGCTTCTGTAAACTGACTGGATTCAGCAGCAAAGGGAGAGCGTTGTTGGCCTCCCCACTGAATTCCCGCCTTTTCTTCCATATAAGGGGATTCCATTTCTCCCTGTGAAATATATTGGCTCCCACAAGGATGTCGGGGGGCTTTAAATTCATTAGTTTTCAGGGTATTTTAAAAGAACAACTAAAATAAAAAGTAAGGGTTACAACTCGATTACTTTAACATTATCCACGGTTAAATTGTAAAGAATTTTTCAGCTTTCCCTGTAAGATGCTCGAGAGGCTGTGTGTGGGAGGCTAGGGGACTCCTGAAGAGTGAGGCCTGTTTCTGGCCTTAGCAGCATTCATCTAACAACTGATGAAGTCACCAAGTTAAATGGTCTGAGTGAAGAATGGAGAAAAGAATATAAGAAAAATTGGACTGAAAGGGAATAAGAAAATAAATGGACCAATTTGAGAAAAAGCTGGGAAAGAATGGGAAAGAAGAAATACAGAGGGACAGTAAGAAAAAGATTTGCGGTGGAAATGTGTTCTAGTTGCCAACTCTGGATTGGGAAATTACTGGAGATTTGGTGGCAGAGCCTGGGGACGGGAGCATTTATGGAGAAGAGATACCACCATGGGATATACCATAGGCGGCAGGGATAGTCAAACTGCAGCCCTCCAGATATCCATGGACTACAATTCCCATGAGCCCCTGCCAGTGTATGCTGGCGGGGGCTCATGGGAATTGTAGTCTATGGACATCTGGAGGGCCGCAGTTTGACTACCCGGGTCTACCTTCCAAAGCAGCCATTTTCTCCAGCGGAATTGATCTTTGCTGTCAAGATCAGTTGCAATTCCAGGAGATCGCCAGACCCTAGCTGGAAGTTGGCAACCCTACTTTGTTCCCAGTTTATGCTTACATCCTAATCTGGGTTATATTCACAGTTCTGTTAATACCTATGCTGATGATCCTATGTAATTTCTTTTTGCCCCAAATAACAGTATTTCTAATACATTTAATTTCATAAAACATCTTATCAACATAGTCCCCTCACCTTGTCCTCTCCTCTTACCTATGTTTTCATAGAATGGCTTGAACAGTAGACTTATCAAGTTACTGGAATTTTGGGTAAAGAATTAGTACTCAGCCTTAAGTGTCCATATCTCTAAGGCCTTTTCCCACCTTCAGCTACTGCCTGTGGAGATCACATAATGAAGACTGTGTCTTGAATCAGTTTCCCTTCATTATAAAATTACAGACTGAATAAAAAATAATTTATTTTCTTCCCCTCTGCTTTTTCAGTTCATTATTTTGGTACAGCAAGAATTCAGTCTATTCGACAAGCATCATGCTTGTCCCTAATATAATTTTACTGATTTCAGAAGCATAATGCCGGGGGTGGGGGGTAAAAACTTTTAAAAACACTCCTGATGTCATTATGTTTTTGTGAACTTGCAAGACTAAATGGAACCAGTTGTTGAAGTTACTAGTATGAGGCAGCCAGTGAGAGTGACATACAACATTAACAGAAAAGTATACAATGAAGAAGAATTCCAACAAGATCATGACCGAAGATTTTATTCCCAAGCTGACAAGGACTTTGTCGCTCCACAAGCCAAACGAAGAATCCAGTGCAGGTCAGTCAGGAATGTTGTTCTTTTTAATTTAATATTGAAATTGTATTTTAGGCAAGCAGCAACATCAAACCATAGATCCCAATTTCCTGCAGCATGTCAGAAATGGTTAGTATGTTGTTTATAAAACAAATAGATTTCACATCACCAGTAATATGGAAAACATAAGATTAGTCATGAGAAGATGGACTTGTTTTTGTGAGAAATGCTTAATGTACTCTTTTGGAATTAGAGGCCCATATTGTGGAAATACATTCTTCGGTTAACTAAGTCAGTGCAATATGACTTAGTTCAGCGTTCAGACAAGCCATCCAGACCTTGGGTGGTGGTCTCCCCGTTGGTTCCAGCAAGAGGCACGACACCTTTATCAACCTTGATGCCCACCATGGCGTTCTTGTCCTTGATGACCTTGGTGAACTGGCGGCCGTCGTTGGCCTTTTGGTACATGGTCTCGTGGAAGAGGATCACACTCCCGATGCAAGGGTTGAAACGGTCATCGGCAGTGAAGAGAGCTGCCGGTAGTAGCAGCGATTTTCCTCGGTGTTCTCGGTGCCAATGGAGCTCAGACGCTTGGCGATGCTGCCGGTGGACTCATCCGCAGCGAGGATGCCCTTGCCCATTGCCACGATGCGGTGGGCAATGTCCGACAGCTCCTTCTTCTGCTCCGGGGTTAGCACTGGGTGTTCGTGAGGCATCCTGAAAGGCTAAACTTCCTTGAGGGGAGAACAAACCAGTCCTGCTTCCGCATGAAGATAACCATCAAAGAATCCTTGATGCCACAATTCCCCCTGTCTTTGGAATGGGTATCCAAGCAAAACAAATTTGCTGAAAGTAGCAATAACATGATCTTTTATTTTTATAAAGAAATTTTATGAGAAGTCATAGGCAGAACACATCTCAGACATACCTGAAAATAACATTGGTATGTTTAAAATAATTCCCTTCCAAAGTAAAACACTTAGAATATTTTATAATTTGCATGTAATTCCTTATTAATGTATAGAGCACAAGGCTGCCAGACTTAGAGTTTTTTTTGTGGAGAAAGAAGCTCTAGAAAAGTTCATGAAGTATAGAACAATGGTAGTCAGTGGCTCAGGATCCAGATATGGCTCTTTTGAACATTGCACTTCAATGTGACATCTCCCTCATGTTTCAGGACAGTGGGCAAAGCCTTGCTTGTGAGGCTTTTTCTTGGCAAGTTTTTTTCTACTCTGAAACAGCTGCTGCCAAGGGAACATGGCAAGCTGCTAGTCTCTCTGAGGTGCAAGAGGTGGAAGTCAATGGGGATCTTTTTGTGGACAGTAATTGTGAATGCTGATTTCTGCAAAGTGAATACCACTGATCTAGAAGAAATAATGAATTTAATATATAGAAAGTTGCCTAATTAATTAGTTGCATAGTTATTTTCCTAGATAGATAACACTGCTTAACAACACAGTCTGATTTGTTTTAGATTTTCATGGGAAAGGTTCAGGAAGATCACACTCAATATGTTTCCCATTCTAAATTGGATGTGTTCATATCATATCACAGAATGGATTTTAGGAGATGTGCATGCTGGCATAAGTGTAGGGATGGTGCAGATGCTTCAAGGTAAAGAGATGTCTACATCCTTTTCTTCTTCTGTTTCTCTCTTTCTGATAAATTGTGAAGACATCCTTCCTTAGAAAATGCATGTTTCAAAAGTGAATTGCAAATTTTATATGTACTTTGTTAAGCACAGTCCAGTAGTTTGTAATTTGACTCTGATGAAACCGTGTAACTCTTGTGGAAATTGGGCATCATATAAGAAAAAGAAGATTGAAACTTGATCTATAAATGGATCTTTATAAAGAAGTCTGTATCCATTCTTATTTCCATTCCTTAATGAAATTGGATAGAAACAAATGAGTATACACAACCAAAGAAAGGATGTCTTCTTGTTTTGGATATCACATTATTTTGTGGGTTTTTTGGAAGGATTTTGACTTTCTTTAAAATATGTAAGAACATTTTTAATCCATCAGAGTAGAAAGATCCAGAAATAAAAATATTTAGTTTAAAAGCCCAAACTGTATTTAAGCCATGTCATGCACTGAAAGCCAGTAGTGGTGACAAGGTGTCGTTGTAGAGCACCAACAGCTGGCAGAATGCTGTCTTGCACCCTTTCATCTTAAGCCCACAGTCTTTTAACAAGATTTATTTATTCATTTTTTTATTTATGGAATATATTCCCCATCATTTTGCTTTCATCAGGGCCACAAAGACAGCTAACAGAATTAAAACATATTTCATAAAATATATTATAAAACCTATTAAAACTATTACTCAAACAAAGTTAAAATAAATATACAAAACAACTATTACAAACAGGGCAGGAAGGAAGTATCACTGAGGGAATGCCAGACAAAGCAAAAAAGTCTTCACAGCAGACAGCAACAGAAGGGGACAGGCATGTCTCTCTTGGGACAGAGTTCCAGAGTTTGGGTATAGCTGAGATAGCTGTCTTCCTGGGTTGCCATCCATCTAATCCTGGAAGAGGGGGGCACCTGCAACAGGGCACTGTAAAATGACAGCAGCAGTCAAGCAGGTTCATAAGATGTTCCCAAGCCATGTTGAGCTTGGTCACCATCAGCACCTTCAATTATCTCTAGAAGCATATTGCAAATCAGTGTGCCAAGACTGCAGTGATATAGTCCCTATGACCTTACTCTAGTCAACATCCTGGCTGCAGCCTTATAAACCAATAAACCAATAGATGTTTCTGAACATTTTCAAGGACAGCCCCAAATAGAGTACATCTCTTGCAGTAATTAATCTAGCTGTAACCAGGGCATGCAGTAAAGTGACCAGATATTTCGGTAAAACAAGTGACCTAATAAAGCATATCATAAACTGAAAAGATCTATACAAATTATTATCAGTTACAACAATGGGAGAGACTTGGCTTATTTCTAATGGCAGATTATTTTTCTGTCAGTACACAATTAATAATATCTCAATATTTATCTTTTGTTTTCCATAATCATTTCCTTTTATTCTAGAAACTAATTTTAAAATATACATTCTTTCAGGATTATCAGGAGTTCTGTTAACTGGATTACCGCTACCAGTTATCAATGGTTATTATTCTGCATTTTTCTCCACTTTAACATATGTCATATTTGGAACTTCAAACCATATGTCTATTGGTAAGTATTGGTCTGTTCTATTAAATGAGTCTAAATGGTGAATAGATTTTTATTCACATCTGTCAGCAAAAATAGTAGGCAGCTCCTCATTCAAAGAAAATTCTTAATTTGTATCTTCTAACCTGTGAGCATTAGTTCATATAAATCTGAGCTATTTTAAAAATATTTATATAACAGACATGCATTGAAGTCTGCATGTACACCTGAAGCCTACACGTACACGGAGTTGGTCCAGCTGACTCTCTCCCCCCTGGAGAGGATGTTGTATTTATTGGAGTCAACAAGTTACATGTTATAAAGCAGTATGTGTGTTTGTACTGAATCATTACTTATTGCAAGTACTATTGGCTAATAAAAGTCAGGAATGTCACGCAACATGGCGTGATCACATACTGTGCTTGGACCAGGAGAGTGTGCTCTCACTGACACTGTGCTGCGCATGGACCAGGAGATTGCTCTCACTGTAGTCACGTCAGCACAAATACAAATGAACACTGCAGTGCATATCAATGCAAATAAAAATAAGAATATTTAATTTGTACTTCACAAGAAATATATGAAGATTGATGCAGTTTTTATGGGATGACATTAGAGCAGGTTGTTTAACATTCACTACTTGTGGGCTTCCTAGTTGGCTACTGTGGGAACTAGGTGGACCTTTGCTAATAATCATGTTGGAAAACTGCTAGAACTAGAAATTTGCTCTCTCCCAGTAAAAACAGTAGGGTTCATAAGTGCTGAATCTAAGCTGAACTACACACATCCTTTAAGCATCTGTTGCATAAAGCAAGAAAGCTGCTTTTGTAAAAGCAAATTAGTGTTTATTTGCTTCTTCTGAAGTCCTCAGGCTATTTTCTGCACACATCTTTTGAGGGGAAAAAATGTCAACATGCTTAAATTGTCGCCACTTTAGTTTAGAAGATCTCATTCTTAGACAGTATGTAGCACTCCCTCTGTCCGTAAGCTGCTCTAGGGAACCTGCTCCAGCAGGTTTCCCTAGTGCCAGATGGGGTGCAAGCAGTTGCCTTTTTTAGATCTTAAGCTGTATGATGCAGAATACTAGGAAGATACGAAAGGAAAGGCCACTTTTAGAAAGGAGACAGGATGTGCATGTTCATTTATCTGAAAAGGCTTGCATAATATTCAGGCCAAATAATATTGGGTAAAATTGGGTTTTACCATCATCTTTAAATCTAATTTGTTATTGTTTCATTACGTAATACTGATTTTTTTGTTCTACTTTTGGCTATTATTTTCCTTTCACTGGTTTTGCTGTTACTATTGCATTTGTTTCTGAGTTACTTCCTGTTTTGTTATTTAATTTTAATGTATATTTTAAATGAAAAATACTTATGCCATCTCCCCAGAAATCTGTCCAAGGTGGTTTATAAAATAAAAAATAATAAAAACAAAATATTTGTTGTGTATATGAAATTTAATACAAAATTAAAACCTCAACAAATGTAGTATTTAAAATGTTTTTAAAAAAACAGAAAGAAAAGAGAAGAGATCTGGGCTGCACTTCTACTGTGATTTAGTTGATCCTCTTTTCTTTTTCTTTTCTTTTCTTTACTTTTTTAGAGTATTGGACTGGATAGGCCATTGGCCTGATCCAACATGGCTTCTCTTATGTTCATATTACTCCCCCTGGGAAGGGCAAGTCACCGGATACTCTAAGGCAGGGTTTCGTGAAATCCTGGGGTTTCTTGATGACCCTGGAAGGGTTTCCTGAATGGATGGGAGTTAATTTTTTATATATTTCTAACATTTGTTAAACATTTATTGAGTGATATGACTATATATGGTCATGTTGATGTGCCCTCCCCTCCCAAAATAGCCAACTATGGATCTGGAGGGGGTGGGAAGGGGAAGGGCCTTGGGTGGGCATTTCACAGCTATACTTTCCAACCATATTTTGTACCATGGCGCCACTTCTGGGGTTTCTTAAAGCCTGAAGAATGTTTCAGGGGTTTCTTATCATTAAAAAGGTTGAGAAAGGCTGCTTTGAGATAAGGTTCAGGACTGGAGAACATTTATTTAAATCAATAGGTTGGCAAACAAGGGTAGGGTTACTCTGAAGTGTCCCTCTGCAGCCTTCTCTCTGTACATGTAAAGAGTAGGATTGCAACCTTCCTCCTGGTCCCTTGGCAGCTCAAAATAACCATCTACAGTCAATCAAGACTGGTTACTTATACTCTTTTTGAGAAATTTTAATAAATTCTTTAAGTATAATTAAGATACTGATCTTGGTGTGTTGAGCATTTGTTTTCTTCTTTTTGGCAACAGGTTCTTTCACCATTCTAAATGCGATGATAGCAAACTTTCAGAAAACTCTTATTTTCAATGTTACATTGCCAGATAATTTCTCTCTGGCCAACATATCTGATGAAAATTCCCTTGACATATATATGGAAGCTGTGACAATTACTGCATCTACAACATTTTTAGTTGGGATAATTCAGGTAGAAAGTTTTACTCCAAGATTGTGCCTTTGGGGTATACAGAATTGGACAATGATTGTTTTGAAAATTATATGTAAGGCATTATGGGAGGCTGGGTAAATGCCTCATCCTTACAGTTCCTGTTCTCTTATTTTATTTCTCTTGTATCTTTTTAGTTACTTTTAGGCTTTGTCGGTTTGGGATATGTCACAACATACCTGTCAGAAACTCTCATGAATGCTTACCTCACTGCAGCAGCACTGCATGTCATTGTATCCCAGTTTTCCTTTATATTTGGGATTGTGATTGACTTTCATTCAGGGCCATTGGCAATTTTTTATGTGAGTAGCCTTTCATTTTTTTGAACTTCATGACTCTCTCTCTCAACTAGGAAGGAAAACAGTCTGAGAAATAACAAAAAAAGTTTTTGTTGGTGTAGATACCTATAGATTTCAATGTGGGGTTCCATTAATAGAGGCTCACCATGTGTAAATGGGCAGGTGAGGATTTTCTTGCTATGGAGTAAACAACATCAACTGGTAAATAACATCCTTTTAAGCCTCTGTTAAAGACATGGGAACTTTTTTCTCCAGGCACCTGGAAATCCTAAAAACATCATATTTGTTTAGAGTTTTCATAATGCTTTGTTGCAAACTGATAGAATAAGACAATGGCTTCAGCACTTATCTTCTAGTACACAGACAATGACAAAAAATTGGAACATGACATGATAAAATAGAAAGGATGCTATAGATATGCACAGCTATGTAGCATGTACAGGTTCTCCTTGGACAGTCAGTTATGGAGTGAACTGGGAATCCTGATCCCTTAGCTCCTCTTAGTACGTAAGCTTAGTTACAATTTTCTCTAGGCATGGGAGACCACTACCTGCTTGTGACCATGGAATCTATGTGTATATAAAGTGTGTCCATGTAGGATACTCTGGCATAAGAACGTGGCATAATAACAAAGTTTCACTGAAGGAAGTTTAGAAAGGTAGAAGCCCTATGATGGCATAGTCAGTCAAACTTTATTGCAGTCATTCAGACCAAGTTATATATAAACAGAATCATAATAGACCGAAACAGTATGGTCATTAAGTGCAATACAATTAAAAGAAATCCTTAAATAAAACTTTAAACTGTATTACTTTGGAGCATTGGATTTTTATGGTAGTGGCGCAAAATTTAGCCAGCTGAATTGTCATGGGAGGGGGGGTGTCCTGTCAGTAGCCCCTTTCCTCAATCTGCATCCTGATCTTCTGGAAACCTTTTGAGTAGTGGTTCAATCAAATTGCCATGAATGTCTGCATAAGCAGGGCAGTGAAACAGTATATGTTCTGTCGTTTCAATTTGGCTACTTTCACAATAACATATGCAGGTCAAGAAGCAACAGTGAGAACCGGGCATAGAATCACTGATTGGTTCAAAATTGAGAAAGGAGTTCGGCAAGGCTGTATACTGTCGCCTTGCCTATTTAACTTGTATGCGGAACACATCATGAGAAAGCCAAGGTTAGATTAGTCACAAATTGGGATCAAGATTGCAGGGAGAAATATCAACAACCTCAGATATGCAGATGATACCACTCTAATGACAGAAAGGGAAGAGGAACTAAAGAGCCTCTTGATGTGGGTGAAGGAGGAGAGTGCAAAAGTTAGCTTGAAACTCAACATCAAGAAAACGAAGATCATGTCATCTGGCCCTCTCAATTCCTGACAAATAGATGGGGAAGAAATGGAGGTAGTGACAGATTCTATTTTTCTGGGCTCCAAGATCACTGCAGATGGGGACTGCAGCAAAGAAATTAAAAGATGCTTGCTCCTATGGAGGAAAGCTATGGCAAATCTAGACAGCATCCTAAAAAGCAGAGACATCACCCTGCCAACAAAAGTGTGTCTAGTCAAGGCTATGGTCTTCCCAGTTGCAATGTATGGCTGTGAAAGTTGGACCATAAGGAGGGCCGAGCGTCAAAGAATTGAGGCTTTTGAACTCTGGTGCTGGAGAAGACTCTTGCGAATCCCTTGGACTGCAAGGCGAACAAACTGGTCAGTCTAGAGGAGATCAGCCCTGACTGCTCCTTAGAAGGACAAATCCTGAAGATGAAACTCAAATACTTTGGCCACCTCATGAGAAGGAAGGACTCCCTGGAGAAGAGCCTAATGCTGGGAGCGATTGAGGGCAAAAGAAGAAGGGGACGACAGAGAATGAGGTGGCTGGATGGAGTCTCTGAAGCAGTCGGTGCAAATTAAATGGACTGTGGGGAATGGTAGAAGACAGGAAGGCCTGGAGGATCATTGTCCAAGGGGTCGTGATGGGTCAGACATGACTTCGCACCTAACAACAACAGCAACAACAACAACAATAACACTGTCTCAATATGAAGGGGATATTCTTATAGTGATTCTCTAGTAGAGCTGAGGTCAAGACTGAGCATCTTGAATGGGTAAAAGCCCTTCTTCATTTATTTATTACTAGCTGAGACAGATAAGTGGCAGGACCCAGAATATATCTCATTTTAACTAGGGCCAAAAAAGTTGGAACTTTACTCAGGTCCAGTTGGCACTAATTGTCCTGTATCCACTGCTTAACTAATGACTCAGACTCAGAAAACCTTTATTGGCATATACAAACACAATCCAAGAAAACAAAATAGATTAAACAACTGAGAGCCAGATTGGTGTAGTGGTTAGGAGTGCAGACTTCTAATCTGGCGTGCTGGGTTCAATTCTACACTCCCCCACATGCAACCAGCTGGGTGACCTTGGGGTCGCCAGGGCACTGATAAAACTCTTCTGACCAAGCAGTGATATCAGGGCTCTTACAGCCTCACCCACCTCACAGGGTGTCTGTTGTGGGGAGAGGAAAAGGAAGGTGACCGTAAGCTGCTTTGAGCCTCCTTTGGGTAGAAAAAAGTAGAATATAAGAATCAACTCTTCTTCTTTATCTTCTATATTGCTATATGTTTTATGTAACTGTTCTACAGCGTCTTATGTAAACCACCCACAATGGTATGGAAGGGCGGTATAAAAATATAAATAAATAAAATCAAATAACTTAGGTAGTACAGTAATACTACAGTAATGGGGAAAATAGGTAGAAATGGGATATGGTGGGAATGGAATAATGTACTGACCATTATACCCAGTATGCTGCTCCAAGAAAGGCAATCAGCACCTCCCACACAAGTTATGTGTACAAAACTGGTTTTATAAGTACCCAGTGAGGTCAACCAAAGATTCCAGATGTTAGTCTCCCCCTCTCTCATAATATGACAGCCTGATTCCTCTTTTCTCCTTAGCCTGGAAACTACACAAGCTATAACCATGCCTGATATTACTCACTGTACTACAATTCACATCACAGCAAAAATAGTAGCATTCTAAATACTAAGCATGTTGAAATCAATGTGCATAGAAGGGAACTGAGCTTGACTATACTTCCCCCCCCCCCTTTCCAGGTCTAAAGGTCCTTTAGCATTGCTGTATGGAAGCCTCTGGTACTTGAAGCACCATGGACTACTTGGCATCCTATTCATGCACTGTGTATATATATATATATATATATATATATATATATATATATATAATGTGTTATAGTACATCATGTTGATGTTCCTTAATACCACCACCCATCTACATATATAATCATCCTTGTTAAGTGGTTTTCCATTTCAATGGCCTTCATTTTAAAGTTAGTTAGCACTCATAAAAATAACTTCTTCTGACCTTTCTGATGGTATGATTTTCTTTTTCAGAACGTGGTACATTATTGCATGGGACTCCCAAAAGCTAATTCTACCAGTATACTGCTGTTTTTGCTTTCTTTAGTCATGCTGAGGGTCAGTAAATGCATTAAGATAACTTACAAACATAGTCCTGTTGAGTTTCCTATGGAACTACTTCTGGTGGGTATCTTATATTCACACTCCATAGACCATCATTTTCTAAACATATGAACAATCACTTGTTATGATGCTTTAAGCAGAGAACTCTTCCATGAAGCAGACTTTGTTAAACATTGCCTTTTGACTTTGACAAATTCCACTGAACATCTCCAAGAGCATGTTCTAAGTAAACCAGGCAAAGGTGGCTTCAGGTTGACTTTGACAGGAAGGGCTGAAATTATTTCTTTCCCATCCATTTGCCTTCAAAAAATTATTTATTTTTGACTTTATATTTTATTTATTTGATTTTTATACCCCCTCCCAGCGAACTGGCTCAGGGCTCAGCTCACTTCCAAGCTACCGTATATACTTGCGTATAAGCTGAGTTTTCCAGCACAGTTTTTAGCACTTAAAAGACCTCCTCGGCTTATATGCGGGTAATTGATTAACAGTCTGCCCCCAGCCAGCCAATCGCAGCATTGCATTTGCAATCTAAGCTCTTTGCAAGTGAGGTAGTTAACCTTTGCCTTCTGCAAAGATCTTAAAAACTAAGCTCTTTGCAAGTGAGCTAATTGCTCCCAGCTAACCATTGCCTTCTGCAAATATATTGAAAGCTGAGCCTACTCTGGCAGCTTGTACAACATCAATTGTTTGACTGAGGGATTCTGAGGGGCTTTTTGCACGGCTTCAAAATAGCACAATGGTTGCTAATTGAAAACGCTACTAATTTGCCTTATCGCACGACGTCGTAGACAATCTGAGACACTCCTGAAACCAATCAGCAAAAAGCGCTTCGTTGTGGCGCTTTTAGGGGAATCCCAAAAAGTGTATTCACCCTCCGGAAAGCGATACACTCCTGCAACCAATCTGCAACAGTAGCGAAAAAGACCTGTGCGTTCCCATTGTTGCGGTTTCTTCAAAGTCCCTCCTCCTGAGCCTGTCCTCCAAACTTCCGGCGAAGCGATCGCCATTTTTTTTCCCCCGAGCGAGTGGAGATCAACGCACCGGCGAGCCTCCGTTTAGCCAGTGAGGCTTCCCAGGCTGCAGTCCCTCCTCAGAGCTGTTTACAGTCACAAGAAGCCCGCAGAAGCCCGTTTGCTCATGTATTTTCCCTTTATTTTTCACACTGTTTCAGCTGAAAATCGCGCCCGTGAGGGGGGGGGGAGGGGGGATTTTTTTTCCACTCCGAGGCAGCGTGGCCACGATCAAATGACAGCTCAAACAGAGGCTTCCCGGCTTCAGTCCCTCCCCTTCAGTCACTAAGCACACACATTTCACACACACATTTCACACATTCCATTCAGCCGAAAATCGGGCCCGTGAGAGGGGGGGGGATTTTTTTTTTTTCACTCTGAGGCAGCGTGTTAACGATCAACCGATCAAACGACAGCTCAAACACCCCAGGCAGCTGGATGGGTCTCTCCGTTGCAACGAATCTACCCAGATTCGTTACAATGGGTCTGTTTGTTTTTTTTTTAAAAACCTTCCTTAAAGGGAAAGGGGCTGTTTGGGAGCATGCTAACGGCTGCCCATTGGCTGCTTGACGGCCAGGGGCGGGACGAGCTTGGCAATAGCGCTTCCTTTCTAGCGATTTCTGCCGAGACCGGAAGCCTGTGGGAAACGCTAAAAAACGCAACTGATTCCACTACAAAGGCAGGTATGCATAACGACGAATTCCACTATTTTAAATGGCGATTTTTCATTCCGCAAACAATTTGCAACAAAGATCCTCGTGCAAAAAGGCCCTGATATTTTTCCCCTTTCTTTTCCTAATCACTTCTTCCAAACTATTCTTTTGGTTTCTGTGGGTGGGATGGGGTGGGTTTTGGGGGTGCTTTAGGATTTACTGTTTCTTCAGTGTTTCTTCTTTTTTCTGAGGGGGAGCATTGTTTGCCTTTTCTTCTTGGGGTTGTGTTTCTTTTAAAAGTTGATTTTTACAGTTCTTTCTTTCAGTTTTCAGTTTTACAGTTCTTTATTTCAATGTTTTGTTCTGGAGGGCACTGTAGCCCCCAGTTTGGTAGCTGTTGTACTTGTTGTAGTAAGTTGCCAACTTTGGGTACTATTGTTCTGCTCCGGTTTGCTGGCCTGGGTGGGGGCACTGTTTGGTTCTCCTGCTAGAGCTATTCTCACAGAGCAGTTCTGTCAGTGCTCTCTCATGGTGTCTGGCATCAAGAGAGGAAGGGAAGGCAATTGTAAGTCACTTTGAGACTCCTTTGGTTTGTAAAAAGCAGGGTACAAAAACCAGCAGCTATTCATCCTCTTGACTTTTCTGTATTTATTGGGAGGGAGGCCTGATGGGAAAGCCTGTGATGATTGAGCATGGATCAAGCACTTAGGCCACCCTGTAAATTTATCAGTAACTGCTGCATTTCCCACCCTCGGCTTATATGCAAGTCAATAAGTTTGTCCAGATTTTGTGGTAAAATTAAGTGCCTCGGCTTATACACGGGTTGGCTTATATGTGAGTATATACGGTACTTTTTTCCCCAAGAGAAAAAAGGTACATTTCCCTATATCTTTCATTTCTTGGCAGATTACAAAACATTTATTTAAAAAATTAATCAGATAACATTGAAAATGCAATATAATTCAATAAGACCAATATTATAAAATTAAAAAGAAATGCAAAAAGAATATAGCCTACAGCCTCTTCCCTACCATTTTTCTCACCCACCTGTCTTCATGTCTTTTTCTCTTTCTATCTCTGACAATACTAGAGCTGGCAAGTCTTGCTTGGGAAATTCCCGGAAATTTTTTATAATCATCATCATCATCATCATCAATGATGATAACAATAATAATATTTGTATGCCGCCACTCTCAGTCTGCTATCTCACGGTGGCTAACAACAATAAAAACGTACAATAAAACCACATAAGATACAAAACTTAACTCTATAAACCCCAGAATCCTAACCCCTATCTCATATCCAGTTCCACCAGACAATACCAAGTTCCAAGCTCAGGGGAAATGTGACAGCAAGAGTCCCAGAGAAGGGGCAGATCTTTCATCAGCCTGGACTCAACCAAAGGCCTGGCAGAAGAGCTCTGTCTTACAAGCCCTGTGGAAGTAAATTAGTTCGGGCAGGCCCCTCAGCTCTTCTGGGAACTCATTCCACCAGACTGGGTCCAGGACCAAAAAGGCCCTGGCCTGGTTACGGCCAGGCAAACTTCTCATGGACCAGGAATCACCAATCTATTTGTACCAGCAGAGCAAAGGGCTCTGCAGAGGGGTATAGGGAGACAAGTGGTCCCTGAAGTACACCAGGCCTAGACTGCATATAGCTGTAAAGGTTAGTGCCAACCTGATCCAGTACTCAACTGGCAATCAGTACAGCTGCCTTAATGCCAGCTGTATGTGGACCCTCCAGGATGTTTTCATGAGGCCCCTAGCAGCTGTATTTTGTACCTGCTGAAGCTTCCAGGTCAAAGCCAAGGGAAGGCCTCCACAGAGCAAGTTACAAAAATCCAGCCTGGAGATCACTGTGACCAGGTGTTCCAGGGACAGGTGCTAGTAGCCTCGCCTGGCACAGTTGGGAAAATGCCAATGGGCTACTCTGGTAACCTGAGCCTCCATGGTAAGGGAGGCATCCAGGATCATGCCCAGATTCCTAGCTGATTGTGAGGTCCTTAATTGTACTCTGTCCAGGCCAGGCAACACGCTTCCTGATTTGGCCCTTTCCTACTAAACCACAGGAGGGGTTGAGTTTCAGCTGGCTTTGCCTGAGCCATATTGCCACCTTTTCCAAGCAACTGGCAAATGTTTCTGGGGAGGATTCAGGTAGCTGTCTATCAAGAGATAGAGTTTGGTGTAATCAGCGTACTGATGACAACTCAGTCCAAAGCTCTGGACCAGCTGCCCCAGAGGGCGCATGAAGATGTTAGACAATGTGGGGGAGAGTATCGCTTCCTGTGGAATCCCCACAAGGAAGTTCGTAACTATGTAATTGCATCTCCCCCACTGCAACCCTCTGTGTCCAATTCCGGAGACCAGCCATTGATGGGATGGACTGTTTGAGAAGGGGGAAAACCTCATCAGGCTATAATGCCATGGAATCCACCCCCACTTCTGCAAGCAGCCATTTTCTTCAAAGAAAGTGATCTCTGGAGATCTGTTATAATTCTGGATAATCACCAAGCCTCACCTTACTGTTGGCAAACCTCTGCCCCTTCCCTTCACTACTTTTTTACTGTTCCATATACCCTTCAGTCAACTTTCCCTTTTTACCTTTTTTTGCTCCCCCCTTTCCAATTTTATTTTCCTTCTTCCTGCCTTTTACCTTCTTTTGTCATTCTGTCCAGAGACAGAACTGGGCCAGGCTGTGGAACATGCCACCACCACTTATCAACCTGTTAGAGCCATGAGCCATAGCCCCATCCTACTGAAGATCTGACAGCGTGATAGGTGGACAGGTGCTGGGATCATGCTGCTGCTGACACAGGCCTGCTCAGATCACCTGACTGACAGGGCTATGCCCAGAGGTTTTACAAGTAGGCCATGGTGGCCACCTGGGAGGAATGCTGCCCTGACCTCACAGAGGGAGCCTACTGACTCCTCCTAGGGGAGAAGTTCTCACATTGGGCCTCCTGAGAAGGAAAATAGGTCATGGTGGAGCTAGGAAAGTGACTTAGGCTGCTTTATTCTTTGCCAGGCACTGAGAGAGAGGAGGAATCAAAGGGGCAACCCCTGGGGAGGAGGAGGAGCAGATGACATGCAACCACCACCCTTTTCAACCTGAAGCCTACAAAAAGCTGGAGGGGCTTGAACCTGACATGTTTCCCTCTGAGAGAACGTAGTGTGGTTATGCCAGCAGCCATAGGCCTCAACTCAGGTGTGCTATGGTGTCCTCCTGACACTGTCTCTCTCCTCTCCATCCCTTACACTGAGACTTATTTGGGCTTGTAATCTTGACTAACGTTGGTTGCTGGTTGCCTGCAACCCATAAAATGGTAATTAAGACTCAGGGAGCAAACATATTTTTGTTTGTTTTAGATTTCAGATTTTTGTGCGAATCTGGCACTTCCCCCAGGCATTTAGAAAAATATCCCTGTTTGTCCATGGCCCCGCTATGTGGATAGCCCAGTTTAGAATGTGATATGATAATATAAATCTCTCTCCCTCTGCCTTGCAATGACTCATCACTGCAAATGGGAAATGAAAGCTTATGCTAGTGTTTGTTTGTTTGTGAGTCAGTTAGTTCATATATCTAACAGGTTTAACTACATTTGCAGCTAATCTTGGGATTTAGCTGCAATTAATGCATATAGAAAATGGACATTAGGTTTTTGTTTGATTATGCAAGAGAATTTACTCAATAGTAATTATATTGGTCTGAACCAGGGTTAAGCTTCTTAACTGTCATTATAATATCAGGGCAACTTTCTAAACACTAACTGATTGTTGCCTAGCTAGTGAAGTACAGTGCGCTAGAAGCTTTTTCCCCTGACAAGGATGGCCCAGGCTAGCCAAAATCACCAGATCTTAGAAGCTCAATAAGGTCAGCCATGGATAGTACTTGGATGGGAGATCATCAAGGATGTTCAGGGTAGCTATGCAAATCACCTTTGAACATCTCTTCTCTTGAAAACATTATGAGGAGCCACCATAAATCAGCTGCAACATGATAAAACTTTACACACAGGAAGCCTTACAGTGTATATTGTATTATAATTTAAAACTTGATGTGATTGAGGTGGGGTTCAATGTTAAAATGTAGAATGGTGTCTTGAACCTGCTCACCAGTTTTCATTATGAGGCCTCAATGTTTAAGGAAGATATACTGTGTTACATTACACTTTGAATCCCCCATCCCAAATGAATGTTTTAATTCCAAACTGCTATTAAAACAGTAAACATAGAACAGTATCATGAATGTATATACCAGGTTTCATAACACTGTGTTAGAAACTTAGGGAACTTTATAGGAAGGCAAGACAGGCCAGTAGTAAAATTAATGTCCTTATTTGATTTGCTAATTTCAAAAACAACATAAATCATCAGTACTCACAAGGAAACTGTTCCTGCAAGAACTCAGATAAGAAACAATTTATTTGGGGAATTTCAAATATTAATGTTAGTATAATATAAAAATGGTAAGAAAACATTTCTAATTATTTTGCTATCTATTATTTCAATAGGATGATATACTCCTTGACTATTTTACAGTCTGTTGGGTAATTTTCTGGTTTATTTTTCAGATTATTATGTGTACCATAATTTCAACCAAAATACAGTGGCATGCTGAATCCAGTGTGGGAATATTTAAAATAGTACCCTCCAGGTTGGTAATCCACAACTAATATAATATATAATGAGGTAGCTTCATGTGACTTTACATATATCTCCACTGAGCTTCATGATATTTTGGCCAAATGGCCTAATTAGGGTTCTTTTGCCTAGCCCCAAATTAATAACACTGAAAGAAAAAAATATATTTTTTTAATTGCAAAAGGAATATAGACATACGGGAGTTCTCAAATTTGTGCAGAGAACAATAGGATTACATAGTGTTAAACACCCTTTCCTTGAAGGAGGGGAAAGATGATGCCCCTTGCAGGATAAGCCAATAGCCTGAAGTCTCTACCTCCCCATTCCACCTCCAAGGAACACCGTACAGCCCTTACACCAGCCTTGCCATAAGGACAGTTTGGCTCCAGCTATAATATAAACTTTCCTTTTGTGAGACAGCTTATAAAAAACTATATTCCAGAGAGGCACAGGCTATTTTCTCTGCCTGGTAAAAACCAAAGACTTGACCCAGGCCAGACCAGTATGTAGATTTATAGCCAATCTCCAATAACTATATGATCAGTCATAGGGTTGCAATCATTTTCTTTACCACCGTGCCATCAGAAATATTCAGTAACATGGTGATTACCGAATATTGCTATACAAAATCTCTGCAATTCAATGAAGGCATGTGTAGAGTCACATGAAGATGCCTTACAATGAATCAAGCATTGGTTTACAAAGATTAGCATTGTTTATTATGACTGGCAGAAGATCTCCAGGGTCTCAGAGAGTGGCCTGTCATTGAGGGGAGGTGATCTGAGTTACTATTTCTCAGCCCTAGAATTTGTTTTCATGGGGTGTTGGGATGTTTCTTAAAACATAAGCTTGGGATCCTCTTAGAAGCTTCCTGGTTTCTTGGTAACC
Source organism: Paroedura picta (assembly GCF_049243985.1). Classification (NCBI taxonomy): domain Eukaryota; kingdom Metazoa; phylum Chordata; class Lepidosauria; order Squamata; family Gekkonidae; genus Paroedura; species Paroedura picta. Next base: position 81,733,352 of record NC_135372.1, read on the forward strand.
ATTTTTTCCAATTAGTCCATACTGACTTCTGCCTATGCTGCCAGTTGTCACTAAAGTCAGCACAATACAGCACATTGTAATTATTATAGAGCAATGATACTCAGTGGCTATATGTGGCCCTTTAATGTATCATCTGTGTTTCTTCTGCACTCTGTTCCATACCTGAACCACATGGAACCCAATAATTGTTCCAGGACAGTTAGCAAAGTCATTGACAGGTAGGGCTTGTGGCTGACTGGTGGTCCCCATGTTGCAACGGTTGAAAAGTTGCCCTCTAAAGTAAAGTGACCAGATTCTTGATTAAAAATTTGGTCTATATGCAGCAACAAAAATTTTCATAGAACGCATAGAATGAAAAAATAGTATTGTAATATATATTTTTTAATTTCAACATAAGTACAATTTGCCAGGTGCCCCCAGATGTCCCTCCTAAAGTGGGACAATCTGGTCACCTTACACTAAAGATTAGGATATTACTGGAGATCTGGGGGTAGAGTCAGTGGCAAACAGAGTTTGGGGGCAGGAGGGATCTGAGTCCTCTCTATAGGTTGGCACTGCATGGGCTAAAAGATGGCTGAGCTGTGGCTGGCTTTTCATTGGAAGCCTTAGAAATCTCACTTTCTTGCCTGAGCTGCTGTGATTCATGCTGGAACTATTGAAAAGGGGTCCTTTCTCATCACTGGATACACAAGGACTGGCTAAGGTTCAGAAATGGTGGGGAGAGACCCTTCGTGCTCAGAAGTAACAGTAGCTAATACAGATATAGTTATATATTTTATACTAGATAGTTATATTAGTGCATGGATGTGTTTGGGGTGGCACATGGGACATATATTAGTCACATGGCTCTTGGTTGATGCTAATTGTGGATGAGCCTCAGAGTGAGTATATCTGTTATAAAGCAATTCCATATCAATATGTCCATGAAGTAAGCATGCATCCTTATAGAATTTAATACCAATAATTACTTATAAATGTAAATGTAAATTGTACTACATTACTATTAGTGGTATTTTAAAATGAAAACACTCTCCTATAATTACCATGTATTCTTAGTGTATTTACTCTCAAAAAGAGTTGAGTGGTGGTATGCTACTGGAAAATGTATGTTACAAATTAGCTTGTGCACTAGGCTTCACATATTCTCCTCACAGCACAACAAAAATCACAACTGTATAATTAGTGCTCTAGGTATTTATTGGAAAGTGATGAATTGTGAGAAAACAGAACTACAGATCATCATCTTCAGCAAAAGCCCCAATAATGTTTTTGGGCAATACATCAGAGAATAAAATTATTTTATATTAATTTATTATATTATTATTTTATAATATTTAGAATTATTTTATATTATTCCAGCTTTCTGCCTCCTACATTACCTGACTTTCCAAAATTGTACAAGATTGTATTACATGCTTTGTCTCTGGCAATAGTAAGCTATTTCCTTCTAATTTTTGTGGGAAAGAAGTATGCAACTATTCACAACTATCACCTCAGAAACACCCAGGTAAGAGTTAAATGTTGTGTGTTTTGTGTATCAACTGACTAAAGATAATTTAGTTTTCCTTGCAAAACTGAACAAACTACAAAATCTTATCCCAGTTACACTGCTAGTTCTGTTTTGTTTTTTTTAATGCATGCTCCATATGTGTTTCAGGTCCGAGAAACATTCTTAAGATCCCTGAAAGATTTTAGTATAATTTGGCCATTATAACTAAGAAAGTTATGATGTGAACTGAGGTGTGCTAATTGTATTGTATACAATTAATCCAATATCAGTTTAGTATACTTTGAGTTTTCTGAGGTTTGGATCTATCAGAGTGATTCCATGGGCAGAAGAATATCTACTGTTTTGTAATCTCCCCCTTTCTACTGTAGCCTTTAATGCCCTCCAATAGTGCTCCTGAGGCCCCTATAAAAAGCATTTGGCAGAAATCCTTCTGCTCATGGAATTGCTCCAGTGGATACAAACCAGTGTTTCACCAGAAATAGCAGATATGTTTATGAGAAAACAATTCTCGGTGTGATGATAGTCATCCGCCCTCCCCAACTACTTGAAGTAATTTGTAGAACCTCCACGGAATGAGGCAGCCTTGTCAACTTTTTCTTGCCTCCACTGAGGTAAAAGGTCACTGGCTGCCAATATACTTAGATGCTATCTTGTTGCCTTCCAGAATTAGACTAGCATAGTTAGGCAAGTAAACGTGACAAAGCAAAGCGGAATTCACAGTGCCAATAAGAAAAACTTACTCAGTTTCAAAACAATGTAAAATATTCTAGGCTATGATTAAATCATTGGGGCTTTACGCACCGGGATCTTTGTTGCAAATTGGTCACTGAATGAAAAATCGCCATTTAAAATAGTGGAATTCGTCGTTATGCATACCTGCCTTTGTAGTGGAATCCAGTTGCGTTTTGTAGCGTTTCCCACAGCTTCCGGTCTCGGCAGAAAAGGAAGCGCTATTGCCAAGCTCGTCCCGCCCCTGGCCGTCAAGCAGCCAATGGGCAGCCGTTAGCATGCTCCCAAACAGCCCCTTTCCCTTTAAGAAAGGTTTAAAAAAAAAAAAAACAGACCCATTGTAACGAATCTGTGTAGATTCGTTGCAACGGAGAGACCCATCCAGCTGCCTAATGTGAGCTGTCGTTTGATCGTATGATCGTTGCCATGCTGCCTCGAGTGAAAAAAAAAAATCCCCCCCCTCTCACGGGCCCGATTTTCGGCTGAATTAATGTGTAAAAAATAAAGGGACTTTATTTCAGCAAACGGGCTTTTCTGTGGTTTGTGCTTAGTGACTAAAGGTGAAGGACTGAAGCCAGGGAAGCCTCTAAACAGAAAGAGGCTCGCTGGTGCGTTTATCCCCGCTCGCTCGGAGAAAAAAAAATGGCGATCGCTTCGCCGGAAGTTTGGAGGACAGGCTCAGGAGGAGGGACTTTGAAGAAACCGCAATAATGTTAACGCACAGGTCTTTTTCGCTAGTGTTGCAGATTGGTTGCAAGAGTGTAGCGCTTTCCGAAGGGTGAATCCACTTTTTGGGATTCCCCTGAAAGCGCTACAAGGAAGCGCTTTTTGCAGATTGGTTTCAGGTGTGTGGCAGATTGTCTACGACGTCGTGCGTTATGGCAAATCAATAGCGTTTCCAATTGGCAACCATTGTGCGATTTTGAAGGCGTGCAAAAAGCCCCATTGTTTTACTGCCAACTTGCAAGGTGCCTGCCACTCAGTTTTGAATCTATACTAACTATATTTGTGAGATGGTGTAGGACAGGAGAAGAAAGGCCATGGTGGGTAAAATAGTATTCTCTGGTAGGTTGTTCAAAGATTGTATTTTCCTCAGAAATTCTGTGGTGTCATGGACATAACTAGGAGTGTTGATGGCACAGGGTCTTAGAACAGAGTCCATATAACTAGAAACCCCTGCTGTGATAGCGTTTATGCCCGAGACAATGAGGCGTCCTGGGTTGCCAGGTTTGTGGATTTTGGGAAGAAGATAAAAGGTACCAGGTTGCGGTTCCTTTGGTGTGTCTGAAAGGATTTCATCCTGAATGTGCAGAGGTAATTCCTTTTGTGTAGTTCTTTTTTGTATTCCTGTGTGGGGTCTCAATCCAATTGTTTGTAAAAGGTGGTATTTGAGAGTGATATATGTTTTTTAATTTAGTAAAGTTGTCTAATTTTCTTTCTCGTATGCAGGACCTATTGGCTATTGGATTATGCAATGTCTTTGGTTCGTTTTTTAAAAGTTTTGTTGTTAGCTGTGCTGTTTCTGCAACAGTTATTCAGGAAAAGACAGGTGGGAAAACACAGGTAAGTTGGTCTATTATGAGATCCACTTTTTAAAACAAAGCTTCATTTATTTATTTACCTAAGATCCGTTTTCCTTTATATAGCTAAAAAGCACACTTCATAATCAACACGTTCAGTAACCAAGAACACTATTAAGGGCTTACACACAAAAACTTGAAAAATGACTGACAAAAACACACACAGTGATAGATTTCAGCAGTATGCAAAGGCACAAACCTGGAGTGCCGTTTGCCAGCATCAGGGCTCTAGCCTGGTCAATCAATTGTAAATAAATTAACACTGTGGTTGAAGAGGGCACATCTCCAGTGCTCCACTTGCTGCCTCCTTGCCTTTTAGTGCCCGCTAATAATGCAACCACTTCCTAGGAGGTGGTGCCACCCACCTTGGGAACCACTGCTATATTTAATACAACTTTGTTTTAGAGATACTTTACCCAGGCAGTTTTCTCTGACATATGAAAATGACTACCTAAAATTTCCACATAATTGTGTTATGTCAAACTGCTTTTATAGATTACACTACCAGATGAATAAAATACCCTTATATAGAATACAAAATAAGATTTTAGCATATTAATCTTTGCTGAATAGTGGAGCAAAACATAATCAGTACTAGAATTTCTAAAGCTGTATTTTTTTATTAGCTTGCAGCTCTAATTGGCGCTTCCATAATGCTGGTGACAGTGCTAAAACTGGGAAGCTACTTCCAGTCTCTTCCTAATGTAAGTGAATGCTAAACAGAATCTCAGTAAATAGACAGCAGTAATTTGATCCCTTTGTTCCAGAAGGGTACTTGTGCAAGGCAGTGGCAGCAAAACCAAACAGAAATATTGTAGTACCTTAAAGACTAATAACATTTTAACTTAAACTTTTGAGGATTAGAGCCCACTAATTTAGAGCAATGGTGTAATTAGGGTGTGGTAACCAGGGCACATGCCCTGGGTGCCATGAGAGGGGGAGCATGCAAGCTGTCCTCACCTGCTGCAGCTCTCCTCCCAATCCCAGTCATGTTGACCAGCTTGCTTCTCCTCCAAACCATGGAGGACAGTGGAGGAGGGAAGCATGGCTGAAAGACTCCGGGAGACAGGTGGGGGGAGCCTTTGTGGGAGTTGTGGGCAGGGACACAGTTAAGGTACAACAAAATACAGGAGGTATAGATTGAACAGTAATTATGTAACCTTAAGATCTATTATTGTGCATACCTGAAAGGAAGATTATTCCAAACATAAAATAATCTCTCCAAAATGATATATATTGTACTGTATATAACTTTAGGTGAATTTAAGGAAAACCTTTTTCTTGATGACACATGTAGTGGGGAAAACTACTCATTCTTTCAGATAAAAATTTTACAATTTATATAGCCATAACATCAGATTGTCAGATGGAATTTATCAAATCACTCCTTTTCCTCTGTTTCCTTTGGTTGATGATGCCTACTAAGCAAAAGATCCATAGCCTGACTCTGAAGTTCTGCTGACTTCCAAAAAAACAAAAGAAAGGACCGACTTCATGGAATTAAACAAGGGTAGCCTGCTGCTTCTGTTCAAAAGGAATATATGAATGCCACCAAGCCATTAAGTGCATTTTCGCATCCTTGAGAGGCTATTGCACAGAAACAAAGATCCCAAGAGGAAGAAAGCTGCCTCTTCTAATGTAGGAGAGGAAAGAAGTAGCTCTACCTAGCTAATGCTTCTTGTATTCCATCTGGTGAATGGATACAGTTCCAGACAGACTGCCTCCGCTCAAACTGAAAGTTTACCAGACTTGAAAGCAATGGGAGAGGCAGAATTCTCCAGCCTTGGAAACACTATTATCAGTTCCAAACTAGTCGTGTCAGTTTCAAGAGGGTTCCCCATCCCTCTTGTGCTTTCATTTGTACTTAATTCCTTTTTTTTTTTACACAGAGCTTAGAAAGGTCTGTCCCCCTTGCTTGGATTTGCGACTCAGCGCTCTGAGATCAGCCCTTTTAAACTTGCAATACCAATAGCACTGGGTTGTGCTGGGCAATCTATGTTTGCACTGGTACTGCTGGGCACTCTGTACATTGTACAGGTTCTGCTGAGCTTGCAAAATGTCCCCTTTGCTTGGATTGTGAATGATCTGGCATTGTCCCAATGGCACTGGGTTCTGCTGGGCACTAATACACTGCATTGGCTCTGGCCCCCACCTTCAGTTTCTGTCACAGAGATTCTCTGGTTTGGCCTAGTTCTGTTGAGTTTGCACTGACACAGTAGAACTGGTTCTGCTGGGCACATTGCATTGGTTCTGTTGGGACTGCAAAAATGCCCTTCACCTTTAGTTTCTACAGCAGAAATTCTCTGGGACTTTGATTCTGTTCTGCTTAGATTATATTACCCTTGATTTTTTGCTCTTTTTCCCCCCCTATCCATAGAGCACCTTTTGGGAGGGGGCATAACCCTGTAAATCCAATCCTCTAACCCCTTAAATCCAATCCTCACCAAGCTTGAAGGACAGGTAGAGGAGAGTCAGCTGGGGATCCCCTACGAGTTTGAAAACATACCTATAGCCCACTGGGCAGGGACCATGCTACCATGCCACAAACCTCATGCATTTTAATGTTGTAAACTACCTGAATAATACTAATAAGAATTAACTGAACTGGTACATTTAGCTCTCAAAAGTTTGTGACGGTTCATTTCTCATGAACTTGTCACACAATGAACCATAAACAACATTTTCCTGGTTTGTGCCCTCCCTAATTACAGGTACAGGTACATTTCTGCTACAGAAACATTTAAGGAATATAGCAGTTTATTATATTTGGTGTAAAATGAAGTACATGTATACAATTGTACAATTCACTGCAAAAATATGCAATAATATATATCAACATAATAGACTATCAAGCCTGACAAAGGATGTTAATTCTTGCTGTTGCATATAGCAGGCATATGAAGGACTTACTGTCTCATGTTATGTTACAGTTTCCTGTATACCCATGCAGAGTATTACAAACAACTAATAAAAGGATAATCAGTTTTTCTGTTTCTCACAGGCAGTTTTAGCAGCCATTGTAATGGCCAACATGTTCCCATTTCTTGAAAAGTTTATGGATGTCCCTTCCTTGTGGAGGCAAGATAAATATGATTTTGTAAGTGTAAGATGATCCTCATAAGGTTGAGGAGGCTAATGGACAATTTGGGTACAATGCACAGAAGACAGTTTCTATTACCACTAATCATTTGCCATAGAACAAGAATAAGCAACATATCTTAAATGAAACAGCTATCTATGAGTTGTAGGGCTGTAGTAAAATGTTTTTTTTTATTTTTATTTATGCAAAGCAGGCTCAGAGAGGTTTACAATAAAGATAATAAATATAAAACCAATATCCCTCTCCCCCATCTACTAGATATCCTCCACCAGGCTAATTAGACTGGAGGATGTCAGAACAAAGGGGAAGAGCCAAGGTGAAGGAGGGAGTGTGTATCATTGCCAGTCAACCCTGACTTCAACCATAGGCCTGGTGGAAGAGTACAATTTTCCAGGCCCTGCAGAACTTTGGTAGCTCTGTCAGGGCACAGATTTTCAGTGGCAATTCATTCTACCAGGCATGTGCCAGGGCCAAAAAAGCTCTGGCACTGGTCAAGGTCGGTCAAACATCTTTGGGACCATGGATTACCAACAAGAGCTGCGGGTCCTGCAGGAGCTTTCGGCTTTCCGCAGGGCCTGCAAGACAGAGCTCTTGGGTCAGGTTTATGGTTGAGGCCAGGGCTGAGAGAAGATCAGTTGGGGGGTGGGCTTGTTGAGAAGCAGATATGTGTGTTGTGAAGCAGATGTGCTGACACCCGTGCCTCCGTTCCCCCCCTGCGGCATGGCGCCGGCTGCGTCAGGAGCAAATGGCTGCTTTGGGCACCGAAGTGCCCAACCCTAGATATGACCACTGAACATCTCATGGTGTTCAGTCATGCTTCCTTTCAAACACACACCCGGTTGTGAATGGTGTTAGGAGGAGGGTAGATGATTTATAATGCCACCATGTTGTATTTTTTATGTCCTCTGTATTTTATGTCATTTGTATTAATTTTTAATGGGGCTTTATTGGGTGGGTTAGTATATGGACTGATATTGTAACTTGCCACAAGCAAGTTCCAAGAGTGGTGGGTAATAAACGGAAATAATAATAATAGTAATAATAATAGTAATAATAATAATAAATAATTTTAAAAGTTGGTGTTTGCAGGGCACGGCATTCTCTGGGGAACATATTGGGAGAGGTAATCCGTCAGGTACATAGGAAGGTCAGTACCAAAACCTTGAACCTAATCTGGAACTTGACTGGTAGTCAGTGCAACTGTTGGAGGGCATGTTGAATGTGAACTTCCATGGGGTTCCCATAAGGACCCATGCAGCTGTATTCTGCACCAGCTGTAATTTCCAGATCGGGGTCAAGAGTAATCCCGCCTAAAACAAGTTACAGTAATCCAGCCTAGAGGTGACTGTTGCATAGATCACTGTGGTTAGGTCTCCCAGGCCCAGATAGAGTGCTCATAGCATCACTTGACATAGATGGTAAAACATCTGGCATGCCAAATTTGTGACCTGTGCTCCATCAATAAGGAGGAGTCAAAGGTCACCTCCAAACGATGGTGTGTGAAGCTGTTAATTGCACTCCATCAAGACAGGGGAGATGTGCTTCCTTTACTGGCCCCTTCTTCCCTAGCCATAGGACCTCCGTATTCCACAACTTGAGCTACAGGCGGCTCTGTTGGAGCCATCCTGCCACAGCCTCCAGACATAACATATAATGAATATTTGCATAAACATTTTGTACTTGTATATTCTGGTTTCCCTCTCTACAATTTTATCTATTTCCAGCATGCTTTGAAAATAGTTGTTTGAGGTATCAATCAAATTACCATGGCCATTACTGAACAACATAAGTATGACATAGCTATGTGTGGAATACTGGACAGCACTATAATGCATTTCAAGAAAGGACAGCCTGATCTGATGGTTCTGCTATGGTAGATGCTATATCACAGTTGTAGAAGCATTGTAAGATTGTCACAGTTATGCACTTCCAGCCCTGAAGCAAAAAGCAAAATCATACCAGTAGAAAAAAGAAATAACTGAAACACTGATTTCCTGCAGTATCCAAAACAACACTGCCACCATCCTTTAATAAAAATCTTGCACACCAATTATGTTCCATTGTAATCCAAGCATAAAAGATACCACTTGGCAAGATATGCCATGACATCACACTATTCAGTATACTTTTCCTGGAGTTAATGGTGTCACCCTTGAATTTACCTCAAGAGACTGCAAGCACCACTGCACACTGGGACAGGAAATCCCAAGACGGGATAAGTTGTCTGCCAGGTGCCTTGCTAGGGTCTACTCTGAAGTCAGGCCATCCATCTCTCTGTGGGATGCTCAGCAGCAGAAGCCATCCCATCTGCCAGAAATGACCCTGGTACTAAAGCACAGGAGAACTCTGACAAAGCGGCAGAGAGAACAGGCAGTACTGACCTTCTTAGAGGAGGTAGGGTGGGACAGCCAACTCTTTAAAGAAGTTAAGGGGAAAGGGTCAGTGAGCTCACCAATCCATAGGAAGTATCCCATTGGCCCAGCAGCCTGACAGTCCCCAGGACAGGGTTTGGGAGGGAGGTCTCTCTGAGCTCAGGGTTGGCCCTCCCTTGGGGACGCATTTAAAAGCTGTGCCCAGGAGCAGTTGGGAGGGGGAGGTTGGACCCATTCTTTGGTAGGTTGAAATAGGTAATTGGCAGAGCATAGTTGGGTGAAGAGAAACTTCCTCCTCTTGCTTAATCCTGGAGATCCATCCTGGGACACTTGCATCCCTGGAGGGTGAGACAGCTTTGGACTCAGACCTGACCCTAGAGGAACCTGGAAATAATGTGAGAAGATATAATGAAACCATTGAGCTAGAACGTCCATGATAGACAGTTGCATTGTAACGGTCCATTTTGCTGGGTCTGCTCCATGGGTCCCTGATCCCGCAAGGCAATAGGTAGCATACATATTTGATCATCACTAGCACAAAACAAAGTATAATGGCTGGTAACCAGCTCAGACTGTAGTTGTGCTCCCTTCTATACTAGCATGGCATTGTGATGACAGTACAGTAATGGATTGCCTACTCACCACTTTCTCTTTTGCATGATTTGAACTTACTGGTAGCAAGTATTATGGGAAACAGGGTTGTTGGGGCACAGCAGTCATAATATTTAATAGCGACTTGCTTAAAAAACAAATCAGGACAAGGGAATAAAATCTTCTGGAGGTATTTGAAATAGGTAATCACAGGCAAGTAACAATCCAACATACAAGGATACCTTTAAAGCTATATTTTTAGTATATATAAGGACTATCTATTCTCTGACTACATTAAATTACATGAAAGGCAGAGTACAAATGTCATATTTTTAAAAAGAAACTGAAAACTGCATGTGTTTTTTGAAATTTTTCAGTTATAACTTATTGAGTGGCATATGTTTCAAGAAAACCCAAGAGTCAGACATGAAATCTTTATGGACTAAATAAGTTTTAATAGTTTTCATTCCCTGTATACCAAGAATGAGTCCCCTTCACACAGCATTCACTTTGCTTATTTGAATATGCATGCAATTAAGTAGCTAATATTATTCTTATTTCATTTACATTTAAAGGGCATTTGGATTGTGACCTTTCTTTCTGTACTATGTCTTGGTCTGGATATTGGATTGGGAATTGCTATGGGATTTGCCTTTTTCATAATAAGTGTCAGGTCACACAGGTACTGTCTTATATTATAGTGCTCTGTTAAAGAGTTACAGATTAATGTGTGTGGAGAGAGGAAATTCTGCAGAAGACAATAGAAAACTACAGGGGTATATTATGTCTATAGACACTACTGAGAAGAATGTAATGAAGATGTATAAAATTATTGTGGCAATCTTGAGAAAGTCTCCATGTCTACATGTCAGATGTAAAAATGTAAATGGGTTATTATGGAAAAGAATTTTAAAAACTCTACAGTATATCATCTAACTTGATGATCCTCAACGTGGATCCTCTAACTTGAAGATCCTCTAACTCAGCGAGGCCATCCACAGAGTTCTTCCAGCGCCCTGCCCCAATCTAGCACCCGTTGTGTTCCTGAATGCAACGGCTTTGTCCCTAGTGACCATATAAGGTCATGTCTACCTGCCCCCCCAAATGGCCAATGATGAGCCTGGAGGGGGTGGGAAGGGGAGGGGCCTGAGTGGGCATGTAACACAGCTATGCTTCCCAACCATATTCTGCACAGTCATGCCACTTCTGGGGTTTCTCGAAGCCTGAAGAATGTTTCAAGGGTCTTTCAATGGTAAAAAGGTTGAGAAAGGCTGCCCTGCTTCCTGATCTGTTCCCCATGCCTTCCTTATCTCTTTTCAAGATCCCTTCTTTTTGTTCTCCTTCACCCTTCCTCCTTTTCTACTCTTTTCTTTTAAGGTAAAGGTAAAGGTAAAGGTATCCCCTGTGAAGCACTGGGTCATGTCTGACCCTTGGGGTGATTCCCTCCAGCGTTTTCATGGCAGACTCAATACGGGGTGGTTTGCCAGTGCCTTCCCCAGTCATTACCATTTACCCCCCAGCAAGCTGGGTACTCATTTTACCGACCTCGGAAGGATGGAAGGCTGAGTCAACCTTGAGCCGGCTGCTGGGATTGAACTCCCAGCCTCATGGGCAGACAGCTTCAGACAACATTTCTGCTGCCTTACCACTCTGCACCACAAGAGGCTCTTAAAAACCTCCTCTTTTCTTTTATAACCTTCTAATTCTTTCGTTTTTCTTTCACTACATATCATGAGGCTTTCTGTCCTTAACCAGTACCCCATACAGCTTCCTCAGATGGCTTCAAGATGTGCTAAAGGAAAATTGAGGAACTGGTGATCAGGACTGGATAAATGCCTCCTACAACCTCTCAGTAATTGTTGCAGTTTTAATGGTTAATGAATGCCTAAACATATAGTGTGGCTCTGCCTTCATTGGAACATGAGTTTTCTTGAAACTATGTCTCCATAACAACAGCAGCCAAATTGAATGAGAAGATAGACATTCACTAAAAGAAGTGACAGTGAATATATTACAAGAGCCAGAAGGCATCTTACCTGAGTTTATGAATTCCCAGATATCACTAAACCAAGATTAATTCATGAGTATTCCTAGGGGGGGGGGGGGGGAACTGGGATTAACATTTTGGAGCCTCTGGTTTTACTTAAAAACTTAGAAAAAATAAAATCTACCTTCTTTTTCAGAATGAAGATGTTGATGTTGGGCCAGATTCCAAACACAAATATTTATCGCAGTTTTTCAGATTATGGTGAGGTAAGAATAAATATAACTAGTACTTTCTTTCACTAGCATATCAGCCAGCACAGTATTTAGTATATGATAACAGGCAATAAAAGCCTTATTGAAATACTTCAGAACATGACATTGCTGTGCCAGTAACTCTGAAAAGACAAGTGATAATCAAGAGTTGCAATGTATATTTATCACGTTACTTAGAAATCAGGAACAAAAGGTTCATGGAACATATATTTTGCTAGTCATTGGCCCATTATGCACGGCCGCCGAAACGGCGATTTCGGGTCACATGGAAAACGCGGAGGGGGAAGACGCGACGCATACCGGTTATGTACGGGGCGGGGCACGATGGCGGCAAAACCCAGAGTAACCGATTATGCATGCGGCGATCCAGGCGCCGCTTCTGGTTGCGCCCCGGTCACCCGGAAGCTGCGCTTTCTTCCGCATTTCACTGACGCGGCTTTTTCGGCGGCATGCACCGAAGCTGCGGCCGGTTGCAGCCAGCTCCGTGCGTTATCGGTGATTTTAGTCGCCGCCATTCCACCCCGAATGTGCGCTAAAACCCCCGTGCATAATGGGTCATTGCTAGTCATTAACTGCTGCTTTATATTTGAATTTGTTGGGTACTAGGTAAGACAAAGAAGCAAAATAATCTTCTTCTGGAGGTGTCCAGTTTATTAGCAAACAGTCTCAATCACTGCTCCTAAAGTAGTTTAAGCATCTATAAAATAATCCTATGGATATCTGCTGAAACGTATCCTTCATTCTAGCAGTTATGATACTTTTAGTGCCAGTAGAAGGAAATATGAATAAATATCCTGTTTTGCCTCCCAGTGTCAGCAGTTAATTACTTTTCTACTTTGGTCAAGTATGAACCTACAAAGATTTAAATTGTGTTTACTTTTTAGGCTACAGAGATACAGGGAGTGAGAATATTCCAGTGCTGTTCCTCCATTTCATCAGCCAATATGAAACATTTCAAAGAATATGTGTTACGAAAGGTAAATAAAGCTGAAAACCTGTACACTAGAAAAATACTGTGGCCTCTGATAAACTAGTCCTATTTATATTTCAGATGGATATGAAAGCTGTACCGCTTGATGAAAATGAGATGAGAGCTTTGATATCAGTCAGTCTGTCTAGTGTCAGAGCACAGAACAAGGATTTACAGTGTGCCTGTGTTTGTGACCCTCCTGAACCATTACCCAGGGTCAGTGGTCTCTCTTGTATTCTTCTTCTTTGTAAATGGACTACTTGTGTTACAGAAACAAAATGTGAAGCTTCACATTATCCAGAAACTTGGCATTGCCATTGTAGCCTGAATTTGTGGTTTAAGATGTTTCCAGTTCTAATATCCTATTATACAAATGCTAGCAATAGTCATCAAATTAATTACTGTATTCAGATTCAACCTGGTGAAGAAGAGGAGGAGGTTTTTATGCCCTGCTTTTCACTACTCAAAGTAGCTTACAATTGCCTTCCCTTCCTCTCCACACAATAGATTCAAGTGGTTGTCTTGGGCACTCGCAATATCCGCCTGGCCGCAACCAGGGCCAGGGCCTTTTTGGCCTTGGCCCCAACATGGTGGAACGAGCTCCCAGAAGAGCTAAGTGTCCTGACGGAACTGACTAGGTTCCACAGGGGCTGCAAGACGGAGCTCTTCCATCGGGCATTTGGCTGAGGCCGGGGGTGGTTGACCGGAGTTTTGACCGGGGGGTCCCACCCTAACTAAGCATCCCAAGATTTTTAATTAAGATCATAAATAATGCTGTTTTGGCTGGGATCAGCAGAGTTGGGTTGCGGAAATTATTATTACCATCATCTTATGACTGTGGGATATGGGGTTTTATTCTGTTGTTATTTTAAATAGGATTTTATGGGATATATTGTTTTTATTATTTTATTCTGTAAGCCATCTCGAGGTGACATTGTAATGAGAGCCAGGGTGAAAATTTTAAAATAAATAAATAAATAACCGTGTCAAGTGTGAAGTAGCACAACAAAATTTGAGTCCAACGGCACCTTTAAGACAAAGCTCAAGCTCAAAGCTCATACCTTGAATAAATCTTTATTGGTCTTAAAGGTGCTGTTGGACTCAAATGTTGTTGTTCTTCCTACAACAGATGAGGTAGATGTTCTGCAAGGACAGTCCTAAGAGAACTATGACTAGTTCATTGTCTCCCAGCATGTGGAGTTCTTCAGATTAGAGGTGCTTTTGAAAACTACATCACATTGACTCTCAGGTGTCAATCAGTTTAATGAAATATTTTAAAGATCATCAGACAATTGATACTATCATTTTTGTTAATGTTTGGCTTTTGTGGCCTCAAGTCAAAGCTGACTTTTGGCAACACTGTGAGGTGTTCAAGGTAGTTTCTATTGCCTGATTCTGCATTATGACCTTGGAATTCCTTGGTGATCTTCTATCCAAATACTAATAAGGGCCGATCCTGCTTCACTTCCATGACCTGACAAGACAGTCTAGATAGGGCTATCCAGGTTAGAGCACTATTTCAATGCGCCTTAATAATATTAAGGGCAACACCAAAAATGTGTGAAGTCTGATGGATTTCATTTCCTGGTCTAAGATTTCATTTTTCTTGTACATTAGGTACCTTACACAGAGAAACTTGTAAGACGACTTCATACTTCTAATGAGTCTTCATCTTCTTCTTCTTTGGCCCTGGTACGCTTGACAAGAATTGATAACAGATATAGTTCTGATGTTCAAACCATGCCTCCTTCAGCTGTCAGAGAAAGGATAGCAGGACATGACTGTATAAAGAGAAAAGAAGACCTGACTAGATTATGGTTTTGCTCAGACCCTCCTGTAACAAGATCCACAACTCAGTTGTTCCCACTTGATTCAGAGTCTGCAACATACCTGATCCACACCATTATTTTAGATTTCAGCATGGTACACTTCGTGGATTTGCAAGCTTCCTATTTATTACGTGAGGTGAGTCACTTGAATTCTTATAGCTGTGTTACACTAAATATATATCTTTCAGTCGCTCCGGTAACAAGTAAATGTCTGATACTAATAAACCACAACAAATAGATTGCTGAATACGGTGAACCATGGGCAAAAGGTCTGCATGCTGCACAGTGGAAGAAAGGGGTGTCAGTGGAACAGATTGGAAAGGTGACTTTACTTGATTCTCCTTCTTTCCCTCATGTAGCTCTTAGTCCATGCAGGTCCTACGACCCTGAGAATTAACTTTCCTGGTGTCAGAAAGGACTGATGGTGAAGGAAAACAATGGAAACAAACAAAAATACCTCAAATTTTGTGTGTAAGATCTGATGAGTTTGTCAGTGGAATTCTATATAGAGCTCAATGGGCTTATACCCAAGTAATTCAGCATAGGAATGCACAGTATGAATGAGTGGACTGGAATAGACTAAAAATAGCACAAGAGTAAGAAAATATCAGATTAACATAAATGCTTGGCCTAGGCACAAAGGGTGTTAAACAATTTTTACTATATTCTTAGAAAAGATACACTATCCAAATCTAAGATTATCACCTCTAGATGGAAAAAAGTTATGAAAAGAAGAAAAGATTGACACTAAGTCCCCAATCATAGAATCATAGAGTTGGAAGGAACCCCCAGGGTCATATAGTCCAACCCCCTGCAGAATGCAGGAAACTCACAACTACCTTGCCCATCCACAGTGACCTGAATTCCATGCCCAGATGGAAAAACAGAATCCCTGGCCAGTCTGGCCTGGAAGAAATTCACTTCCTAACCCCAAAGTGGCAATCAGCATTTCCCTGGGCATGTAAGAAAGGTCCAAAAGAGCCAAGCACTGACACAATTCCATCTGCCCACCCACCCACAATCTGCAAATGTAGCTAGGTTGGGGCAAAGCAAAGAAAGGGTTAAGAGATGAACAGGGCTCAGGGGAGGGAGTAGCAGAGTTTGGCTTCACCAGCATGGGTAGATCTCCAGGGATAAAAGAAGATACATTGAGATATATTTTGGGGGAGGGTCTTCATTTTTGTTTTGTTTGCCATTCAAGTCACAGCTGACTTGACCCATAGGGCAGATATTGAGAGGTGCTCTGTCATTGCCTGTCTCTGTGCCACAACCCTAGTATTCCTTGGTGGTCTGCCTTCCGAATACCGACCAGGGCCGACTCTGTTTATCTCCTGAGGCCTGATGAGATCAGGCTAGTATGTTCAAAAAGCATAATGATCTTGAAGTCTCTGATATGCCTTTCCCGTTAGAAAGCATGCCTCCCAGAAAGGCTGAGAGAGAATACATTAAGTTTGGAAACTTCTCATTGCCAGACCTGATCTGAATGGTACACTTCTTACTGGTCCCTGAAGTTATATATAAGCTTGTGAGAATCACACTTCATATTAGGTCGTCTGTGCAGCCCCACATCACGATGGCACTTGCACAGATCAGCTGCTGAAAAACTCTCCAGCAGTTTCTTGACTGGAATAGAACTTCAGATGAGCCCCTCTCTTCCAGAGCATGTTAGTGACTTTTCCCACTTAAATGGTCATATGCTACAAGAGAAGAGCCCCCAATGCTTCCTCAGCTTGCCTTCACTGTCACAAAAAAGAACATTTTCTCAGACTTCTTCTCATGGGTTTTACAGAGCTTAATTCTCTGTTTTTCACTTCTTAGTGCCTAATAAGACTCAGAAGGCACTTTTTAAGAAATGTCACCATATGTGATGAGAATTGGTTTTATATGCCACTTTTCTCAACCAGGAGTCTCAAAGTGGCTTACAATAGCCTTCTCTTTCCTCTTCTCATAACAGACACCCTGTAAGGTAGGTGAAGCTGAGAGAGCCCTGATATTATTGCTCGGTCAGAACAGCTCTATCAGTGCTGTGATGAGTTCAAGGTCATCCAGCTGGCTGCATGTGGGGGAGTGGAGAATCAAACCCAGGTCACCAGATTAGAAGCCACCACTCTTAACCACTACACCAAGAAAAATGAGCAGGGAGTTGGACTAGATGGCCTGTATGTCCCCTTCAAATTCTATGATTCTGTGTCACAGTCAGATTCTCGAATTGTCTCTTCCTTCACACCCTCATACAACACATTACCTCAGATATGTGCACACTCAATTCCATGTATAAAAGAATACCTTCCATGACTTCTTTTACTACATAGTCTTAATAAAAGGTAAAGGTATTCCCTGTGCAAGCACCGGGTCATGTCTGACCCTTGGGGTGATGCCCTCTAGCGGTTCTAGTATCTTGGAGGTTTAGACCCAAGTTCCTCTCTAACTCTCTTCCAAAAGGAAGATTGCTTGTCTTCCTTCTACAAAGTTACTCATTTTAGTTTTATCCAAGACAGAACAGAGTTGTTATCAAGGAAGATCCATATTCATCAGATTTTACGTCTGGAATCACCTGATCAGGCACTTACCTGGGGGATTTATCGTCAAATCCTGACAAGATGCCTGCTCTAAATTATTTCTCTTTAGTTTTCAGAACTAAGATATTTCACCTGTATGGATACTGTTTTAATATCCTTCACTAGTATGCCTGCTCCACCAGTGGAGAAAAGAACATTCATTGTATCTTGAATGTTTCTTCTCAACAGTGGACTGAAGGTGTCCTGCCCTATGTGAACTCTCTTAGTATTCACAGGTAGGATCAGCCTATGGCTCCCAGGGCCTCAGTAAACATATTTTGAACCCTCAGCACTCCTTTCTTCTTCCCCTGTTGAAGGAAATGTTTATGGAAACTAGTACAGATTTCTTTGTACAATGTAGTACTGAGGGTTTTTAAGAATAATCTCTGTTGTATTGTAAAACTGGGAATGTCCTTCTCCAGCTAATTTGCAACTTCTGTATGAATGAGAGCAGTCTAATTTGCAACTTCTGTATGAATGAGAGCAGTTTGTCTACCAGGAAGGAGCATTTATGGTAAATACAAAATTCTTTTCTAATAAAATGACTACTAAAGGTCCTAGCATTCTTATGTAGTCCAAACATTTCAAACAAAGGAAATAATTGATATCATACATCCTTATATCAAATCTAACCTGTATACAGAATGAGGAAATCACAGATATTAATATACTGGTTTCCTCTACAGCTCTGCCATGTGTTTCAGAATATTGGTATTACAGTCCTGATAGCTGCTTGTCATCGTGAGTACAATAATTGTTCTAACTGTTTATGCAGTCTTTTTTAGATAATTTGCATTAATAGTATGATTTTAGTGTCAATATTTTAATTTTGTTTCTGCTTGTAATTCTTTATACGTTTTTCATCTCACAGCCACTGTAATAAAAGCCTTTGAAAGGAATGATTTTTTTGACGAGTGTATTACTAAAGCACGGTTCTTTCCAACCCTACATGATGCAGTACTTTTTGCTGTGGAGCCTGATCTCTTGCAAGAGACTGTAGCAGTGGAACCCAGTAATGTACTGCCTGAAGAGGTGTTAGATGAAATTCATATAGATGACCAAAAGGTATAATGTTTAACTGAATTCCACATTTAATGTACTGACCTAACAAATGAAAACCTGAAAAGTATTTTGATAGTTTTAGATTTTGGAATCTTTAAAAATCTAACTCACCTTTTGCTTTTGGATGCCAAAGACCTTTCTAGAATTTTTAGTACAGTTTAGTAGATTGAAACATTGGAATTTATTGTTTCTTCTTATCAGGGGATTATGAATTGTGCCTCCTCCTAGCTCTGTCGGCAGGTTGTATAAAAATATTTTTGTAGAGAGTGTTCACCATTCTGAGGAGGTACTCAGCCACCTCCAGTTTATGTCTTTCGAAGTTTTTGAGGAAGCTGAGTCCACCTCTAACATAGCAATCACAGATTAGGATAAAATTATCCCTAGAGATCTCTAACTGGAGATACTTTAGGCTAAAGACTAGGTGGGGAAAATGTAACAGTCTCCCTTCTCAACCTATGAAGTTTTTTCTCAATTCTTTTTCTGCCAAGGGCAAGGGAAGGGTATTTTCCAGTACATTAATGAGATGAAGCTGTCTTGGTGGTTAGAATGTTTTGTCCTCTGTCAGTGGAAGAAGGTATAGTTGTATGGGATACTCTATTATCCCAGGTGGGTAAAACAGAGAGAAGAGTAACAGCTGAGGAACTATTTAATGGAGAACTATTCTGCTAAAAACAAACTCAGGTTAAACAAATATGTATAGTCTTTAGTGCCTTACAGAGGTAGATGGCAAAACCCAAGTCACTACCCCACAGATTTCTGCCATAGATGTATTGGTGGATATGACTGCAAAAATAGTGGTCTCTCTAATGTGACTTTTGAGGGTGCTGGAAGATGCTGAACATCATAAATTCTTCCAAACAACGTACACTTGATTCACCTGGATATGTTTGACAATGAAGGCTGAGGTTATGGCTATGAGAAAGGATACCTTGAAAATTAGAATTCTCAGCGGAATAGATCTCAAGAGTTCAAGCAGAGATTTGTGTAGGCCTTTCAACACTTTGTGGAGATGCCACAAAGGGAAACAATGCTGAGTGGGAAAACTGGGCAGAGCTATATGGCTGTGTTTGGAAGGCAGTGGTCCTGAGACAGGACATAGGACAAATGAAGGGCTATTACCTAGTGACAGAAACTATTGGGTCTGATCTAGTCCATCTTGGACGAAGCAGAGATACTCTGATATGCCTGCTGTGGATTTTCTTACTAAAACACCATCAGTGGAAAGCTTTCCAAGTGGACTTACAGATCCTCTAAGCAGAGGGCTTTCTAAAAGCCAAAATAATATTGAAGAATCTTTCTTGATAGTTGTGTTGCTCTAGCACCTTCCTTTCATATTCTATGCAGAGAGGTTGTGACATCCTGCATTAGGATGTAACAGAGGACCCTGTAGGAAGGTGCTGTGGGTAGTTGGGTTAAAGCTGTAGGTGCTACTAAAGGTGACAGGAGTGGAACTGGACCCATGGCAAGGTATATACAGCAGAGCCATCAGATATGCGCATTACACATCAAAGGAGAGTATTTGCAGTCCTGAGACTGAAGCTATGTTTTTCCTGGAGAGAGAGAGAGAGATTATTGAGCAGTGTTGATCAATATCCCTAGACCGATGATGGCCTGCGTGTGTATGATGGTGCTCTTCCCGGATCCCTTGGATGTTGAAGACCTGTTTGGATGTCCTTACTTTTGATTAGAAGGTCTTCTGTAATTTGTGACTTGTGATCTGATTAGAAGGCCATCTAGCTAGGTTGTAAGCGTCTACATCTCATGTTCAGAATGGATGGAACAAACACAGTGAAGTCTTGAGGGAGGAAGAGAGTACAAATGCAATGGCATTGTGCAGAAAATGTTAATGACACATTAAGCAAAGGTACTGTCTGGAGTTTGACGGTTTGGGAACGTGCAGGGAGTGGATTTAGGGCAGGGAGGAATTCAGTGGAATATAATGCTATAGAATCCACCCTCCTAAGCAGCCATTTTCTCCCAGGGAATTGATCCCTGTTGTGCTGAAAACCAGGACTCACCTGGAAACTAGCATTTCTAATAAGGAAGTTACATGACTGTGATTGCAGTTTTAAGGACAACTTTCTATGTACAACTTTGTACAAGCAGTTTTTGGCACAGAAAATCCCATGTGTATATAGTATCCCTTTGGCGAGTGTTAGAAAATGTGAGTGAGTTAATACAGGCATTGTGTATTTTCTGTATGTTTCAGGATAGAAGCCAGCATTCAGATAGAAGTCCACAATCAGACAGGAGGAGTCAGCTGTCAAATGGGAACAGAGACACTCCCTCAGTAAAAGCTGTCCGTAGTGAAACTTACGCTGATGAACCTATATCAGATCTCTTCCGCACCTTTTCACTCCAGAGTGAGATAGACACAGTTCCTCACCCACATCTTGAAATGTCTCCATTGGAGGAAATGGATGATGATCAGGAGAACTGGGAATCATATAAATGAAATGCATTGGAATTAATTATACATAAAAAGGTGTAACTAAGTTCAAGTAGTTCCCATCAGTACTGCTTCTTTTTTCTTTTGCCTTTCTAATTACTCTTTTGTTGAGGTAATAACTGGATGAAATGCTATAGTTTTAAAAACTTGAGCATAATCACAAGAGAAATAGAATAGCAAAAAAAAAGATGAAATTTTTAGTAGCTTTAAAACTTGGAACAATTAATTGAGCTGCTTGTTTAATTTGCAAAGCTCTCGTTTATTTTTGCCACATGTATTCCAAACCTTTCCTTTATAGATTTTCTACTTCTTACTGGCTGCCCAAATGTATAAGGTTTCTCGTGAGAATCTGTGATGTTGCTGAACCTGAAGTACCTTCCTTTCAGAACCTGTTTTGTCATGTACAACTTGCCGGGGGGGGGGGGGGGGGAGAACAGAACATCGTGTTTCTCAGACTATGGTTGCTGCTGGTGGTGTAATTGGTGCAGGTTAAGTAGACAAGTGAGAATGTGACTTTCTTTTCTTCAATGGCATTTAAATTACATCTCCAACTTTTTCATATTAGTTAATATTGCTGGTATTATTGTAATATAAACAATATATTGTTTTTGTATATTTCTAGTTTTTTATTATTATGTTATGAAGAAATATCTTTTCTTAAATAAACTTGAATGCCTGAATTATTTGATGAAATTATGATTAGAACATAATAATTGATGGTAAAGAATCAGATATAGTAGCTATTCAATCCATGACTGCAGTAAGACATGGACACTCAGCTCCAAACAACCAACAACTTTGTTGGAACCAGAAAACACTGAATAACAACAATCAGAATTGTGGAACTTATATACATACTCAAGGCTCCCACTAAGACACATTATTTGCTATTAACAGAGGCCTGTGATTGGTCCAAAGGTCTGTTCAGTGATTGGCTGCAACCTGGGAGCTCTTAGCAGGGGTTCAGGATCCCAGGCTCTGCTCCCAAGCTCAAGGTCTCTGTGTGTCCACAGACACAACACCCCTCCCCCCTTAAGTATGCACATACAGGCACACAAAGTCCTGTCAGTACTGGGGTTGAGTCTGTACTCACTGTGATCAGCAGACTTCTGAAGGGGTGCTTTAATCACTGACGTGTCATCCCGGCCAGACATACTGTTCTGTGTGTTGGTGGTCTTTGTCAATGGAGTTGGATGCTGCTGCTGTTAATTTTGTAGGTGCATTGGGCAGGTGCCATCTCATATGGTCCACATGTCAGCAGAAGGTGATTGGACCTAATATGAGATAGGCCCCATTGCCCTGGTGACTATCGCCAGGATCTAGGCTGGGCCACTGCCATCGTTTCTTATTTAGTCAAGGTCATCCAATGTGAAGGACCTCAGGTTAGTGGGTGCCTCCTAACCTGGAGGCCAATTGGATGTCAAGTCGGGATTGAGTGAGTTCAAGATGGTTGTCAGCAACCTGCCCATGAGGAGCGCAGCTGGACTCCTCCCAGTGGATGAGCTCAGTGTGATGTGTTGCCACATCAGGAAGCTGACAAACAGAAGTGGAGTACACAGTAAATGGAAAATACCAGGGAAAAAGAGACTCTGAAACTATAGTAAATAATGCTTCCCAAAGTGCAAAAATAGTCATCATGAAGACAACCAAACAATGTGTATAATAATGAGTGTATAATAATACAGCAATTCAACAAGTAATTCAGGCAACAGGTTAGTTCCAAATGAAGTCCAAACGAAGATCGTATAGTCCCATTTCGCAACATGGCTTCTACAGAGGGTCTAACAAAAGTAATAGTATTAACAAGTTCCTCAAGGGAATAAATAACAAATTAGAAGAATTCTCAAAAAAATGACCTAGCTTGGTGTAGTGGTTAGGCGAGCTGGGTTTGATTCTGCACTTCCCCACATGCAACCAGCTGGGTGACCTTGGGACCTTTATAGCACTGATAAAGCTTCTCTGACTGAGCAGTAATATCAGGGCTCTCCCAGTCTCACCTACCTCACAGGTTCTGTTGTGGCGAGAGGAAGCTGCTTTGAGACTCCTTCAGGTAGAGAAAAGTGGCATATGTTACATTAGTGCTGCTTTCCCAAGCTGCACATAGCCTGCTTTATGATCCAGGGAAGGATGATGGTGTCTGGGAGATCATTGGTGGCAAAGACTCGACTCAGAGCCTTGATAATGACCTTTGAAGTCATGGATGAGACTGGCACAACTTCTAGCCACTTTGAATATGAGTCTGCTATGATCAGGAAAGTTTGGCCATGGAATGGGACGGTAAACTTTATATGCAGTTGCAACCACAAAGTGTGTCTTGTTTCCCAATGCTGGACTGGGGCTTGTGGCATTTCCAGATGCCATGCCTCGACTTCAACTTTGATGCTTTACCACCATACATAGCTCCTGGTCAAGACTTTCGTGGGAATAATGCCTGGGATGACTTTTGTGCACGAAATCCAGCACCTAGAATTGCAGCTTGGTCAGGACATCCACACAATTACCCCACAGAGGCAGCCTTTATGAATGGTCATTTCATGCTGCCAGGATACAAAGGGCAAGAATACAGAGTCTTGATGCCCTTCGGGCCATAACCCTCCAGACCCAGTTGCATTAGATAACCTGATCCTTAGACAATTGGGCGGTGATGACTGAAGCATGGAGAGGCAGTTGTGAAAGAGTCTCCACGAGCAGGACCCCAGAAGCTAGCGACAGATCTGTGTCAATGCTCAGCAGTGGTAGGCAGCTGTGGGTGTTGGCATTACCCATGCTTTTTCAGAGGCGGTGCCAGAGCATGTAGTTGTAGCTGTGGAGGAAAATGGACCAACACAGCACTTTGGATAGTGCCATGAACCCCGTTTCATGCCTGTTCCCTTGCTGTGGCCTCTCAGGGCCTAGTGTCATAATCCTGTAAATCCTTTCCTGACTTCTAGCCTCCTGTGCATTCTGCTGATGTTCCCAACGGGGCCCCCTTATCTGTCTGATTCGAACGACCTTGCTGGGCCGGCGGAGACTAAACAGAAATGTAACTGTTAGGATCAAAGCCGAGCCATCTGGCCTGGCTGGGAAACTTTGCAGCTCTGAGTACTGCTTGCTCTCCCACTTAAACCATTAGCCCCCCTCCCCTATAGAGTCACACATAGGTTGAGATTCTGTGCAAACCTAAGTCACATGAATTTTTAAAATAAAAAATGAATATATGAACACTGTAGGGTTCTACTTCCCAGAAAACCAAACTTACTTCACAGTTGTGTTGTGAGCATAAAAGATAAGAATGGTATATACCACCCACAGTTCCTTGGGGGAAGGGTGAAATAAAAATGCAATAATAACTAAATAATTACAGGAAAAGGTTGCTTACTGAAATTAATGGATAATGAGCAAAGAGCTATGGCTCTCAATTATAGGAAGTTTACAGCAACTTTACGTCTGGTTAAATCTTTGTATACACTTGATCAGGAAAATTTCCCCTTTTCTCATGTAGCCACAAAGAATCTGTCCATTCTTTATCTTTCCCATTGCTATTGCTTACTTTAGAACAGTGGTCCCCAACCTTTTTATCACCGGGGACCACTCAATGCCAGGGACCACTCACCGGGGACCACTCAACGCCTTTTACTGAGGCCCGGTAGGGGGGGTAGTTTACTCATCTCCTCTCAAACACTGCCCTAACGCTCTCTGATCGCTATGGTAATGTTTAAACATCCCTTCAAAATAAGATACAGACACGCCACAACAATGAAGTGTGTTGTAAAGGGCTGGGGGGGGGGGGAGAAGGCGTCCTTTAGGGCCCACCTCCAATTAGTCGAAGGGCCACCTGTGGTCCGCAGCCCACAGGTTGGGGATTGCTACTTTAGAAGATGTGGGCCCAAGAGTGCATTTCATTTTTCAATTTAAAGTAAAGTAAAATGCAGGAATCATCCTCTTTTGATAGCATAACTTTTCTTGAAGACAGTTGTTTATCATTTTTAGGTAAACAGTAGTGGACTAATTCACTCAGCAATCTTTTAACTACACATTTATTTTGGTTTGAAACCATAAATGAAGTTCATACAATTTGGTGAAATTTTGTAGGTAACTTCTTTTATTTTGGGTCAATCAGAGAAAAGTGCACTGGTCATAATCAGAGATAGTTGCAGTCATCAGTAAAATCACTTCATTACAGCAACATGTTTATTGCAGAGGAACATCATAAATTCTTCCAAACAACAACAAAGAAGTGATTTTATTTTTTTATCAGCCTTGTTCAGTGAAATCTGCTGAAAATGGAACAGCAGTCCTTTCTAGTCCAGTACCATGTGCCTGTCTCAAGCCACCTCCCTACCGCCTAGGAATTCTCTTTTCGTATTCTCTTCACTACATTTTCTCTTAGGAATACAAAATTGTACATGTGATTCTTGAAAGTGTAAAAATAGCAGATGTTTTCTTTCTTTTTTAAAAAAAATCACAGTTCATCTTTTTTCTTCAGGATGATATTCCTGACAAGCTCAGTAACAGAAGGTTTTATTTCTTCAATAGTGACAGTAGAATCCCAAGCCTTTACCACATTTCCACTGGGATCCACCAAGTACTTCCAGAAGTTCCAGGTTGGCTCTTCACCAGTGGATTCTACACAGAAAAAGGAAAAAAACCTTAGATAGAGGGTAAAGTTGCATAGAATTTTATAATTCTATGACTATCCAGTTCTTAAAGAAGGAAGTCAGTTTAAGACCAGCTCAGATTATAACATGCAGAGCTCTGATATAAGAAAATGCTGAAATAAGACTTTATTAAATTCACAAAAACAATACTGGAAATAAACAAATCTAAATCATTGTTCCTCATGATTTATTCTCCATATAGACTGAAGAGATTAGGGAGATAAATTAAGGTCTGGCAGGTAGTCATTAAAACATGAGAACACACACTGAGAATTTAACTTCAGCCCAGGGCAGAATGGTGATGCTTGGCCACTTCGGTTTCTGACAGTAAGCTCCAGATTCTTTGAATAAAGGAGATGGACTTGACTCTCTTCAAGAAATAGACTCAAGATGGATTTGGAGGGGGAACAGAACATTGTGGCATGCCAGTTTTATTCCCAATAGCTAGTCTAGTTTTGATATGTTTGGAAAGTCAACAGATATAAGTATGGGTAACCCTTTCCCTATCGCTGAACAGAGGCTACTCCCAGAGAATTCCTAGGGCAGAGAATTGTGCAGCTCAGTAATAATAGTGATATGCCAGCTGAATGACAAAGTGCTAAATGTTATCTTGCTTCCCAGCCATTCCTCACCTTTTCTGCTGTCTCGCCTTGTCTGCTGCCATTTCTCACTCCTTACCCTTAACATGTACTGCTGGAAATGGCGGAAGAGAGCTACACGCTTTATACACGACCCTCTTCTGCCTGTCAATCAATCCAGGAAGCCAATCCCCTTCCTCCATATTCTATAATGGGAATTTCAGCATTCCCACCTTTCATGGGGCCTGGGGGGCGAGGGTTAGGGTTTGAGGTAGAGCTCTTCCCTGACTTGCCTCCAAATTTCAGAATTATTGGTCCAAGTGGGTCCACGTCTAGGGACTCCCAAAGAGGCTGCCCTCATCCCTCAATTATATGCTATGGGATGGACTCTCCATTGGATATAATTGGATATATTTGGGAGCCCCTAGGACCCCTTAGAACAATAATTCTGAAATTTGGAGGTGAGTCAGGGAAGAGATTTGCAGAGCTACCCTTAAAGTTTGGAAGCTCTACCTCAAACTCCACCCCCAGGCCCCAGGAAATGCCAAAATTCCGATTATAGTCTATGGTTGCCATAGACGTTCATGGGCCCTGAAGCTCAGGCGGCCGGATCAGGCCCCTAGTGATTCAAGTCCTTTGATTTGTGGGGGGCGAGGGAAGAATCATTCCTGATTGGTGAAGGAGAAGACTTTTTTTTTTTGCCTGCATGAATGAATGCCTATTCGTTGATCCAGGCAGTTTGCTTTTAAAAACAAACAAACAAAAAATGTCCCCAGGAGAAGGGAGAGGGAGACGTGTGCAAGGGCGGAACATTGAAGGCGGAGATAGTGCTTCTTTGCCTCCACACATTTCTTTAGCATGTGGCCTGCTGGTTGCTCTGCTCTAGCTTGCACTTTAAAATTTAGGATGTAGCTACTGGTTTGCTACTTGGACGCTGGATGTTGGCAATGTCGTGCAAAACACCAAAATGTAGCTGTTCATAAGGTAAGCATTTCACTACATTTAACAGGTGCGGAATGGCCCCCAGCTTTCTCTTTTGGAAATCAATCGCAATCTTTTTTCAAAGGCTTCTCTCAGAGTGAAACAACATGTTACATGCAGTTCCATTAAATTTATGCTGGAACTTTGATTTCTATGGAGGGGTTGATGGCAGTAGTGGCCACGGTCTCTTTTCCCATGCTTTTTCCTTCCCCGAGAAAGGGCTATTTGTGAGTTGCTTTTACTAGGAGAAATACAGGCATCCCTACCTTGCAACTCCCAGTTTGTTTCACCTACTGTTCATGTTCCAAAATAAGAACACTCAGAAGTAGAACCTATAGAGAACCTATCTTCTGTTTGCCTTCTGCTAAGCAGAAATTTACCTGGCATTTTGTTTTTGATGGCAAGACAATTAAACATTCACTTAACTCCTATTACCCCTATTGAGTTTCACAGAGACAGAAAAAAATCATAACAGATATCCCTAAAAGAGGTTTCTTTTTCATAATTTAATGCTGACTGGGTCGAAGATTTGGATCCTAGACCCAACCCTATACACACATACACTTTATTATGGGAATCATATTTATCCTAAATCATATTTACAGCGATTTACTATTTACTATTACTATTTTTGCTGTACTCACCAATTAGATGTTTGAAGGCTGGATTTGCACCAGTGCCCTTCACTGCAATCTTGCTAAACATGGGGAAGGAGACTCCATATGTTTTTCGAGCAAAGCTCTCAATTTCTTTGTTGCTGTCTGGTTCTTGCTGCCCAAACTGATTACATGGGAATGCAAGGACATTAAAATGATATGGGCCCAATTCTCGCTGTAGCTGCTGTAGAGCTTTGTAATGGCTGTCGGTATAGCCACACTCACTTGCAACATTAACAACTAAGGACACCTAAAGGAAAGAAATTTGAGTTACTGTTTTGTGCTATTTCTTTCATCAACACATCTTGCTTTTAACTGATAAAGTACCATAAAATAAAATATATGTGTGATATTCAAGATTATTGAATGGTTCCTTTTTAAAGAATACTGTGCTTAACTTGGTTAACAGACTGTTCAGTAATGGGCCCACCCCCGGCATCAGAGTTACTCACAAGATTTGCCCAGGAGCCAGAGAATGGTCACTCAGAAAACCCACCCGCCCACAACACAGAAACCTGCCACGACAATGACAACTCAATGACAATGACAATGACAATGACACTCTAGGCCATTTAAGCCTCACCCCACTACTGCTACCAACTAAAATTGCCATCCTCCAGGTGAGGCCTGGAATTCTCTTGGAATTAGATTTCCAGATGACAACGATCAGTTCCCATGGAGAAAATGACAGTTCAGGAGGGCGGACATCATATCCTTAACCTCCCCCCCCCCGCCCCCGAAGCCTCACCCTCCCCAGGCTCTGCCTCTAGATCTTCAGGAGTTTCCTAAGACAGTTGGCAACCCCACTACCCACAGATCTGTCAGCTGTTTAATACAGATGAAGCCTGCAATTCCACTCCTCCCCCACCCCCAAAATTCTATTTAAGTGCCTGGAGCCTTTTCTTCCATAGAAGGAAAGTGTTTTCCAAGTTGCTAACAGGCCTGGA
This sequence comes from Paroedura picta, assembly GCF_049243985.1. Classification (NCBI taxonomy): domain Eukaryota; kingdom Metazoa; phylum Chordata; class Lepidosauria; order Squamata; family Gekkonidae; genus Paroedura; species Paroedura picta. The sequence goes on from NC_135372.1 coordinate 81,762,160, forward strand.
GTAAAATATGTAGCTCCTTTAATAGAATCTTAAGTAATAGACTTGAGTAGCTGAAGTTTGTCATGGTACAGAGTTTTAAAAAATGACACCTGATCAATGACACCCCATTAAACCTTTGTAAAAGAGACAGGGCATTTCTGCTTTGGGCATTTGACAGCCCTATTTCCAGTCAGTTTAGGGAGGTTAAGCAAAGGACAATATAAAAATATGGCTTATCACAGTTTAACAAGCAATTTGCTGTAAGTCAAGGTATTCCCCTAGAGTTATCCTTGTGCAAATTCTTGCCATTGCCAGAAGTTAATTAAACTAGAAATTTCTTGATCCTAATGCCAATATAAATCCTTGCAGTATCTAAATATGTCAAAACGCAAGCCCCCTTGCCACAACAAGGCAGCGATCCTTGAAGGGGGCAAAACCTGCATAATTTCTGCCTAAATGTTTTCATAATGGAATGGTTAGTATCTCCTGAGAGAGTGACTGGCCCAGACACTCACACTTGGCCTAAAACTAGTCACTATTTTGTAAGACTACATATACTTGACCACATTTTATTCTCTAGAGACAAAATGAACAGTATTTAGCTTAGAGTTTCTGAATATGTAGGCTCTTACTTCTACTAGATTTATTCCAATCCAGTTCAAATTAGCAAAACAGTTGTTGTACTGAACAAAGTAGGCATTCAGTTCAGAACTGAAAACCCAAGTCCTTCTCCTTTTGATGAATTATGCAATTTGTTTAGATCCTTATGTCTTAAAAAAATCAGGTTGGGATGATTGACCACTTGGGCCTTTTCTAGTGTCTAGTATCACCAAGTAAGAGCCAAAACAATTATCCAGCAATGTACCTGTCACATCAAATTAAGAAATATGTGAACCAAGCTTGCCATCTAGTGTACATTGTAAGCACGTCACACTTTCTTCTTTCAGAAAAATGGTAAGTAGTCCTGAATCCACAACAGACCTCCACAAAAAGTATACATAGAATTTTAATGTTTGTGTTAATTACCAGACACTATTGCTTTATAATTCTCTTGGGTAAACATTCAATTTTTTCCCAGTAGCCACCATTTTCCAAGATGGCATAGTTATTTTTATATTTAAAATTCACCTAGGATGCTGATCGTGGTGTCAAAATAGTTTTTAAAGTTGATGAAGCCAAATGTACTATTATATTTGTTGCAGAGACAGCCATTTTCCTTTAGTCATCATTTTGCAAGATGGCATATTTTTTTCTCATTCTTGTAGGATGCTCATATTGGTGTCAAACTTTATATTTAGGGGGTATCAATAAAACTGAATATATTATTCCTTTTGTTGTAAGACCAAAATTTTGTAAGGTCTGTAACATTTGAGGGGATGATATAACCAGAGAACCTGTTGTTTATTTAATGTTTGTAATGTCTGAAATATTGGGACAAAAAGCAGCAGAATTGTTAAACTAACAACTACTAAAAGTACAGAAAATTATTCTGCTGATTTAAATAACAGTATTTGTTCATTGCTCTTTTTACAATATTTATTAGTCATCTTTTTACAGAGCTGAAAGCAGTTAACAATATTAATAAACTATATTACATATAATAATAAAACTAAAATTTAAAATCTCAGTGTAGGACTGCTTTAATAAAATGCAGTCCTAGATAAAACCATCTTAAGATGACACCTAAGAATCAAACCTAATAGGTCACAAATGTGTGGATGATATCCAGCTCTACCCTTCTTTTCTATCTAATGGACTGGATGAAGGAGAACAAATTGAAGCTTAATCCTGACATGACAGAGATTCTCTGGGTTAGTAGAAAGGCAAAACAGGGACTTGAGATCTCTACTGTATTTGAGGGGATTATACTTCCCTTGAAAAGCGAGGTTCACAGCCTAGAAGTGCCACTTGACATAGCAGTCACCTTAGAAAATCAGGTGGTTACAGTAGTCTGGAGTGTTTTTGTGCTGCTTGGGCTCGCCCCATGGTCAAGGGCAAAGGATTGGTGCCAGTGAGTCACAGGAAGTCCCTGGCACCTGCATTCCAAGAGATAGATCCAGCCTAACGCAAGAGATCCAGACAACAAGGTTAGGTAGCAAGGCAAGGCACAACAGCTGAGGTGAGATCTGGTCTGGTCTAAGGTCAAGGCACAAAGGAACTGTGGATCCACAGGACATAGTCAGGTTCGGAACAGCGGTCACGTTACTAGTCAGAGCCCAAGAGGTGTGGTCCGGTCCAGAACAGAAGCCACTGCCCATGGAGTCAGGATACAAGGCAAAGTCCAAGAGGTGTGGTGAGGTCCAGAATGGAGGTTGAAGCACCCAGAAGCAAGAAGAGTTGGCTTTGATACCCCACATTACACTACCAGAAGGATTCTCAAAGCAATTTACAGTCACCTTCCCTTTCTCTCCCCTCAACAGAGACCCTATGAGATAGTTTGGAGTGACAGAATTGTGATTGACCCAAGGTCAGCCATCCAGCTTTATGTGGAGGAGGAATAGGGAACCAAACTTAGTTCTCAAAATTAGAGTCCACCACTCTTTAACCACTACACCAAACTGGCTGATCACAGGAGATATAGAATCACAGAGTTGGAAGGGATCTCTAGGGTCGTCTAATCCAGCCCCCTGCAGTATGCAATACATTCAGAATTACCTACCCACCCACAGTGATAGAGCCTCTTGTGACACAGAGTGGTAAGGCAGCAGAAATACAGTCTGAAAGCTCTGCCCATGAGGCTGGGAGTTCAATCCCAGCAGCCGGCTCATGGTTGACTCAGCCTTCCATCCTTCCGAGGTTGGTAAAATGAGTACCCAGCTTGCTGGGGGGTAAATGGTAATGACTGGGGAAGGCACTGGCAAACCACCCCGTATTGAGTCTGCCATGAAAACGCTGGAGGCCGTCACCCCAAGGGTCAGACATGACTCGGTGCTTGCACAGGGGATACCTTTACTTACCACAGTGACCCCCCCCCAATTCTATGCCCAGATGATGTCCCCCCACCACCAGAATCCCTAGCCTGTTTGGCCTTGAAGAAATTTGCCTCCTGATCCCAAAGTAGTGTTCAGCATTTCCCTGGGCATGCAAGAAAGGAACACAAGAGCCAAGAACTGACACAATCCTTCTTCTCACCCACTCACAATCTGCCTAAGTTCACAGAATCAGCATTCCTGTCAGATGACTATCTAGCTGCTGCTCAAAAACTTCCAAAGAAGGTGAACCAACCACCTCCTGAAGAAGCCTGTTCCACTGAGGAACTGCTCTGTCAAGAACTTCTTCCAGATGTTTAGCTGAATATTCTTTTGAATTAATTTCAACCATTTGATTCTGGTCTGGCCCTCTGGGCAACAGAAAACAACTCTGCTCCAACCTCTATTGACAGCCCTTCAAGTACTTGAAGATGGCTATCATATTATCTCTTAGTCATCTTCTCTGCAGGCTAAGCAGACCAAGCTCCCTCAACCTTACCTTATACGTCTTGGTCTTCAAACCCTCACCATTTTCATTGCTCTCCTCTGGACATGCTCCAGTTTGTCTACACCCTTCTTCATATGTGATGCCCAAAACTAAACACAGTACTCTGAGTGAGATCTAACCAGAGCACAGTAAACCGGTACCATCACCTTGTGCAATCTGGACACTATACTTTTGATACAGTATAAAATCTTATATGTCTTTTTAACCACCAAGTTGCACTGCTGGCTCATGTTCAGTGTAAGGTCCATTAAGACCCCCTAGATCCTTTTTGCACATACTACTGACAAGACAAGTCTCCCCCATCCTATAATTATGCATTTGATTTTTTCTTCCTGAATGCAGCTTTACATTTATCACTAGTGAAATTCATTTTAGCCCAGTTTTCCAGCCTGTCAGAATCATCCTGTATCCTGATTCTGTCTTCTGCTGTGTTTGCTGCCCCTCCCAATTTAGCAACAGCTGCAAATTTAATAAGCACCCCCTCTATTCCATCCAAATCTAAATCATTTATAAATATGTTGAACAACACAGGGCCCAGGATAGATCCCCGAGACACTCTACTTGTCCCTACTCTCTAAGATGACAAACTGTTAACAAGCACTCTTTGGGGGGGGGGTGATCTGTCAACCAGTTATTGATCCATCTAACAGTAATAGAATACATACCACATCTTACCAACTTTTCAGCAAGAATCTAATGTAAAGCTTTACTGAAATGAAGATAAACTAGATCCACAGCATTTCTCTGATCCAGCAAGGTAGTAATTTTCTCAAAAAAAAAAAGATGTTAGTCTAACATGACTTGTTCTTGAGAAAGCTGTGCTGACTTTTAGTAAACACAGCCATCTGCTTTAGCTGCTCAAAGACCAACTGCTTGATAATCTGTTCTAAAATTTTGCCAGCTATAGAGATCAAGCTGACAGGTTAGCAGTCATCTGGATCCTCTTTTTTCACTTCTTGAAGATGGGCACAACATTTGCCCACCTCCAATCTCCTGGTACTTCACATGTTCTCCAAGAATTGTCAAAAATAACAGGCAAATGTTCAGAAATTATATCTGCAGATTCTTTTAGTACCATTGGATGCAATGGTCCCAGAGGACCTAGTTCAAGAAACTAGGCATTTCTTTGTTCAGAAATGCACCTATCAAATACTTGCCAGATTAGACTTGATGCATCGGGTCCTCTGTCACATAAAATCCCCATGTCTAAGGGTGCAAAGCAAGCATGTGTCCTAGTCCCTTGTTTGTTTGATTTTTCTTTCTGATCTTCCTTTGTTTCTGTCCTCAATAGTTGGTCATGTTCCTAAATTGAACTCTTTTATCGTTTTTGAAGATTAAGCATTCTTTACATAAATTTATTATCTCCTGTGATCATAATTTTGTCTCTATTAAATTCGACACGACCAAAATTATGTTTTTTTTAAATCTTGGAGTAAGCTTGGTGTAGTGGTTAGGGACACTGACTCCCTGCTCCTCCTCCACATGCAGCCAGCTGGGTGGCCCTGGGCTCATCACAACACTGATAAAGCTATTCTGACCGAGCAGTGATATCAGGGCTCTCTCAGCCTCACCTACCCCACAGGGCGTCTGTTGTGGGGAGAGGAAATGGAAGGCAATTGTAAGCCGCTTTGAGACTCCTCTGGTAGAGAAAAGTGGCATATTAGAACTAACTCTTTTTCTTTTTCATGGAAGATTGAGGGGAGAGAAATCAAACAGGTCAAAAGTTTCAGATATCTTTGTGTTCTTTTCCAATTCAGTCTGAAATGGACCCTACACTATGACAATGTTCTTATCTTGGCTAAGAATTAGGTGTGATCCTAGGCTGCAACTCCCATCCCTCATCACATGATATGATTTTGCCATGTTGAGCACTATTTCTCTTGCAAGAGAAGACTGAGAAGTAAGAATTGAGCAGTTCAGCACTCTCTTCATCACATTACAATTTCACTTTCTCGTCCCCACAATGGTCCTACCATGTCCTATTTTTCTTACTAAATAACTCTTTTTTGTTCTTTTTTTCTTACTAGCCTAAGCTCACACAGGGAAACTAGTACAAACACTGTTGCCTGCAAATGCTTGGCATTTATGGAACTGTACCACCTCCCCCATCACCACCCATGATGTTGCTTGTTCTTGAAAGGAGCCATCAGTTTCTTCAGCCATGAACATGTACAGACAGTTTTTCTTCTGCTTCTGTTGTGCTCTCTCTCCCTCATGTGCTCAAAAAGTATGCATGGTGTAATATTCTCCTCCTCAGAGTGGCACTGTAATTCTGGGGAGACAACTTGTGCTTATAAGTGGCTGTAAATCATATAGAGTGACTGCAGCTGTACACAACCTAGGCATTTCCCTGATCAAAAGTCAAGACATTCAACACCTGCTTCTGAGTCATTTTCAGACTTTCCCTTGGCTAGATCTGGCTGAGGCATGGAAGAGACTGATGGAGCTAAATGGAGATTAATGACAGTCAAATCTAGTGATCCAAGGCTTAATTACATTTGGGCTGTGCTATTGCAATGCATTCCACTTGTGTCTACCCCTGAAGAGTATTTGGAAGTTGCAGCTAGAACAGAATGCTGCAACTAGACTGCTGGATAAGACCAGCTACTGGGATCATGTGAGCCCAAAATTACAATTACAGTGGCTACCGGGATTGGTTTGGGACCAGAGTATCTGAAGGACCATCACCTTCCCTTACATTTCTGCCCAGGAATCAAGATAACAGGGAGAGTCCCCCATGATTGTTTAGGAAGGCAATCCTAAATAGATCGAGAGAAGACAACTGTTTCACCTGAAGAGAAGACTACTAAGCAGTGATATGAAAACTATCTTTAAATACTTGAAGGGCTATCATATAGAACAGGGGTAGTCAACCTGTGGTCCTCCAGATGTCCATGGACTACAATTCCCATGAGCCCCCTGCCAGCAAACGATGGCAGGGGCTCATGGGAATTGTAGTCCATGGACATCTGGAGGACCACAGGTTGACTACCCCTGATATAGAAGATAGAACAGAGTTGTTTTCTGTTCTCCCAGAGGGGCAACAGTTGTGAGTCCCTGCATAGTGCAGGGGGTTGAACTAGATGACCCTTCCAACTCTTTGGGTAATTAAATCCACAGACTGAGGCTATGTAAAGCCAAGACAAAAGTATAAACGAATGCTCTCAGTGGCCATTGCAAGGCAATCACAACTGTCAGCCTTCCAGATTTCTGTCAGTAAAAGGCAGGGGGGCCCTTTGAGGAGCTACTTAACCTTTGAAGGAAGACCCATTGGCAGCAACAGGGCAACTTGCTACCATGAATTATCCAGGCTCAGCTACTGTTCAACAGCAGCCACCTCACAAAAACTGGTGTGGTACAATGATCAGATTATCGGATTAGGACCTGGGAGACCTAAATTTGAATACCCCCTTTGTTGCATAAGCTTACTGGGTGACTTTGGGCCTGACACAGTGTCTTAGCTCACCTACTGCACAGTAGTGTTGTAAGGATAAGATGGTGGTGGGGAGGTGAGGAGAATGCTTTGGATTCCCACTGGTAGAGGGGAAAGAGACATGGAAAACTAAAGGTATGGGAGCTGCCAGGAGGAGACAAGAAAATAGTGTATGGAGGGGGATGTAGGGGGAAATGAAAATTCACACAACTGCTCTCGCCCACTGGCCAGACTTATCCCAAGGAGAAGCTGTTAGAGGGAATGAAGGAGAAAAAGTCAGGTACAGATAAAGGTAGGTTTGCTGGCTGATGGGAAGAAGAAAGGAAGCAGAAAAAGGGGAGGGAAAGAGAAACTAGTAAAGTAGTAAGATGAAAGAATCATTTCAAGTCCTTGATGGTCTTCTGTTTGTAATGTTATAATGTTAAAGCCCACTAGCAATTATCAGTTATGAAAAAAGCTCTCAAAAGTATCAGGGGAAGTGACTGATGTAAGAAAGCATGCAAAACTTCCCATGTAAATAATCTATTGCCAGTTTGAATACTTCTGCGTCTGTGGAAATGATGACAGGGAAAATTAAGAATCCTTGCTGTGTGCATGCAGCACTCCACTAAAGCATAACACAGTTTTATATTTTTGGGAATTTAATGATTAAATAACCATAATCAAAACCAAATAACTACATTATTGTTATATCACAGTCCAATCCTCCTACTAACATTTATGCAGTGGTAATTGTTCAGTAGGGCTAACTCTCAGAAATGTAGCCTAATGTATAAACACTATAGAGAAATTGGTATCATTATTATCTTAAACATTAATATAAAATTATTTGCTAATAATATGCAACTAAGTAATTTTTCTAACTATAGCTGTACCTAATTTTTAAAATATTCTTGAAAACCGCTTGATACATTCTACTATGCAAACACATATGCCTATTAATATGAAATACTTTACAATAATGAGCCTCTTGTGGCGCAGAGTGGTAAGGCAGCTGTCTGAAAGCTTTGCCCATGAGGTTGGGAGTTCGATCCCAGCAGCCGGCTCAAGGTTGACTCAGCCTTCCATCCTTCCGAGGTCGGTGAAATGAGTACCCAGCTTGCTGGGGGGTAAACAGTAATGACTGGGGAAGGCACTGGCAAACCACCCTGTATTGAGTCTGCCATGAAAACGCTAGAGGGCGTCACCCCAAGGGTCAGACATGACTCGGTGCTTGCACAGGGGATACCTTTACCTTTACCTTTTTACTTTACAATAGTAGTTGAAATTGTGAGGCTCTCGTAGTTTATCTGCTGATCCATTAGTGATGTAATCATATGTACACTTTCCTGGGAGTAAGTCCCATTGAGCAGACTTCAGTAGATTCTGAGTAGACCTGCTTAGGATTGCACTGCCAATCCTGTTGTGCAAAGTAGGATTTCTGAGTATGCATGAATAAGATTGCACTGTGATATAATAGCACTGTGCCTATTTACTGTCATAAACATTATAAGGACCCATCTCTGCTACACATTAATACCAAAGGTCAGTATAGAGGTGTGGAGGTAATCTGCCAAGAGGTTTTCCTGCATAAACTCCAGTGAACAACTGTACATGGGTTAATTTCTTACAGATAGGAAAATAACAAATCTCTTCATATCTTGCATGGAAAATTTAAAAGGCACTCCCGTATCTGAATAAAAAAAGCTCTGTAACTTTTCAGTCGTCGTATCGTATTTCTTTGTACGCGACAAGGGATATCCACACCCTTCAGGGATAAGCAAAATGTCCCGACCCCCCCCCCCCCGCGGTGAAAACCAACATCTTGTAATGTAGATCTTGGAACGTGCAGAAAGGGCCATCCGTGAGAAACGCGCCTTCATATAGACAGCGGTAAAGGAGCAGCCTCACGCGCAGGCAAGGGCTCCTTCTCGCCCGGTTGCCACGTATACGCCGAACAGCCGGCTCAGCATCTCAGCATCCAAAAGGCGCGCATGCAGGAAGGGAGCTTTTTAATAGAGGGACTTTACAACGTCAAGGGCGCAGAGCCGCAGATATCGCCAGACAAGGTGCCCAAGAAGAGACCGCTCCGGCCTTGCCTTCCCCTCCTCCCCGTCTTTCATGCAGGCATGCTGAGAGGACGTGCCGTCCAGTGTGGGAGCAGAGGCTGACAAACTTACCGAGCCTCTGTATTTCTCCAGAGAGACCAGCTTCCCTCTGATATTCACCACTTTAAAGGAGTAAAAGTCGGTCTCTTTCTGCTCGGTGCCGAGAAAGGCTAGCAAGAGCCACGCTGCTACAACAATGAGCATGGCTCCGAAGAGGAGAAAAACTTTAGGGAAAGAAGAATTAACTTTCTGCTCCGCACTGCCCTCAGGGTCTAACATGCTGCACAGGCGCTCGGCTCGGCTGGGCCCGCCTCCAACCCCGCTTTGCGATGCCGGAAAGAAGTGGCTGCTGAAAAGGGATTCTTGCAACAGTTTCTTCCCCTCCTCAATACAACAAACTGCGTAACAATAAGGCCGCAAATGAAGCGTCACGCGCATCATTTGAAGGTCGTAACCCAGATACCAGTGGTTAGTTCTTTTGTCTCGTTGTCACATATCATCAAGCAGAATTGCAGGGTTTTAAACCAAGACACCCCTCCCCCACCCAAAAAATTGTTGTCACCTCTTCAAATTGGGTTGTGGGGTTTTAAAACAAGACGCACCCACCCACCACCCACCAAGAAAACTTGCACAATCTGGGTTTTGAAATAGTTTTAAAATGTTTTTAGGTCTTTGGGTTAATTACATGTTTTGCTCCATCCTCAAGGCACTCTGTCACACACACGTCCATCTCTTAAATTCTTTTAATGGCAACCATAAATAAATGATAAATAATCTTGATAAGATGATGAAAGGGGGGGAAACCTGTAGAACCTTGGTATTAAACACTGTGTCATGCTAGTTTGACCAAATGCAAAAGTGGAATCTGTGGACCATGAACAGCAATCTGACTTCCTGTCTGGCTTCAGTTGTGAATTGTTATCATACTCCTTCAGCCTGGACTGGAGCACTTAAGCAGTCCTGCTAAATTAATTTAAAGCACACATCCATGTCAAAGATATTTCATGTAAATATATGCATACATAGCTTACATATATGTATGTTATGGTCAGCATTTGTATTACTGTTACTGTTTGAATCCTAATTTTCTTTCGATGATACACGTGTATTAATGTGTGTGGCCAAAGAACATTTTTCTCTCAGGTCATATCAAGTTACATATCAATGAACCTTCAAAAGAGAAGTCATTGTAGCATTTTTGCTCATGGAGAAGACCCAGCATCTCTTTGTTTTTGCAGTGTTTTTGAACGAAGTGCTGATCAGCAAATCTGATTGAATCATCTTATCTGCCTTGCATCCTACTCCATGCTTCAGATTGGCAGTCAACCCTCACTTTCGTATTTTTTTTTAGCAGAGCTTGCAAGATATATAGGCTAGATATCAGGGGGGGAAATTTCACAGTCAGAGTAGTTCAGCAGTGGAATAGGCTGCCTAAGGAGGTGGTGAGCTCCCCCTCACTGGCAGTCTTCAAGCAAAGGTTGGATACACACTTTTCTTGGATGCTTTAGGCTGATCCTGCGTTGAGCAGGGGATTGGACTAGATGGCCTGTATGGCCCCTTCCAACTCTATGATTCTATGATTCAAGTGTATTTCTCCCAAATTAAGTGGGACCCAAGGTGGGGGAGGTCATATTCCTGAGGGTTTATGCTGTAATTGATAAACAGGCATCCATGTCAGAATGGATGTGAAAGATTTTATCAGCAAAGACTCACACAAAAACATCATAACTAAAAGCCAAATTCTTATCTGTTTGGGACACCATTTTAGGAATGATTAATGTCCAGATTACCCTAAACCAGTGGTCCCCCACCTTTCTGAGGCTGGGGACCGGCAGGGCATCGGCCCGCGCCCGCGCGGACCTCGGCTGCACATCGGGCCGCGCCCGCGCTGACCACGCCCGCGCACCACGCCCATGCATCGGGCCGCGCCCGCACTGGCCACGCCCTACATCGTGCCGCGCCCACGGGCCACGCCCGCGCAAATGCACGGCCCGGCCCTGATTCCCTCTCCTCGCCCTCCCACAGTAAGAAGCTTCCCACAGTAAGAAGCAAGCTTGCGGCCTGGGAAGTTTTTTACTGCGGGGGGGCGGGGAGAGGGAGCCGCTGCCCGGCGTTATGGCCTTCGCTGCCCGGCACCGGGCCGCGGCCCGCAGGTTGGGGACCACTGCCCTAAACAACTGATCTGGAAGGGAATCAGTCAAAGCAAGGGTAGACATACACTTGCTATGCTACTGTCATTGCCACCGCATAGGCTTTCAAACAACCTCTACAATATATGCTCACTTATTTGCCATGGATTTTTTTTTGTCACATTGAAATCATCACCCTAGTTCTTGGACAAAAATCTGGAATCACAGATACATCAAGGACTCAACCCTCCATAATATTAAATTACATGGAAAACAATCCAATCCTGTACTGATTTTCTCCAGCCTAAATGCATTGAAGGAGCCTCTTGTGGTGCAGAGTGGTAAGGCAGCAGAAATGTTGTCTGAAAGCTCTGCCCACGAGGCTGGGGGGTAAATGGTGATGACTGGGGAAGGCACTGGCAAACCACCCCATATTGAGTCTACCATGAAAACGCTAGAGGGCATCACCCCAAGGGACAGACTCGGTGCTTGCACAGGGGATACCTTTAGCTTCACCTTAAATCCACTGAAATCAGAACAGAATTTCAGTTCAGTGACACCTTTAAGACCAACAAAGTTTAATGCTGGATATAAGCTTTTGTATTTAATCTTTCTTCTATTGCTTCAGACCAACATGACTACCCCATTGAAATTAGTGAGACTGTAGTAAATGCAGTTGCACTGAGATGCTTGGGCAGCCTGCTTATTCAATGGCCAAACTACACACTTGTGTTTTTAGAGTTCCAGGTTTTCAAGATCCAGTTCCACTTCCTCGGAGCCATACACCAGCTGAAGGGAACGGCTTTTTAAAAACAAAGGAGAAACTAAATGGGTCAATATTAGCACCCTGCTGTGGGGAGGGGAGGATGTAAACACTGCCCCCCACCAGCCATTTTCCCATGCCAAACAGTACTCTCCCACAGTACTATTTCTGAGTGGGAAAAAACTTTGTGTGTTGGGGGAGGAGCCATTCCTCCCCACACAGTGGTGTTCTGAACCCATTTGTGCTCTCCTTTGTTTTTAAAAAAAGTAATTCCCTGCAGCTGCTCTGTGGCTGTAGGAAACAGTTGAATCTGGGGAAACTGTACCCAACTCTTTCAAAACTTGAACATGTAGATTGGCCCTAAACTAGTTTGGAAAGCCACCTCCCCATCCTTAATTTTACACTCCCCAAATGTAAATTTTCAAATATTATATATTAGGATATGTATAACTATAAATTAGGGTGCACAATAAATTCTGCATAACAAACAATAACAAAAATAGGATATTTGGTATATATTGATTTAGTGTATGTGGATTTGGTGTATATGGCTGGGTTTGCAGCTTCCCCATAATTTGCAGGCATGTCATGCATAATTAAGTGCAGTATCCAAAAATCCACCCATCCTAAATATAACCTAAATCCTCCTTTATTGCCATTAAAAATAACAACAAAAATACAAACATTCCATAGTAGCTACACAAAATATCTTTATGTGAACCCAAATATATCTCATTCTAATGTTTTGTGAAGCTTGAGATAGCCCTGTGTATGTATAATGTATTTGGAGGAAGTATAGAAAGTATAAAGATATCCCCTGTGCAAGCACCGAGTCATGTCTGACCCTTGGGGTGATGCCCTCTAGCGTTTTCTTGGCAGACTCAATACAGGGTGATTTGCCATTCCCTTCCCCAGTCATTACCATTTTACAGACCTTGGAAGGATGGAAGGCTGAGTCAACCTTGAGTCGGCTGCTGGGATTGAACTCCCAGACTCATGGTCAGAGTTTAAGACAGCATGTTGGCTGCCTTACCACCCAGTGCCACAAGAGGCTCTGTAGAAAGTATAAATGTTAGTAATAGAGTAGTTTCCACTTATGGAAGCTACTGAAACTCACTTCTGCATGTATGGCTAACATCTGAAGTTTAAAAAAAAATGTTTGCATTGATTCGGTTGTAAAGAGAGTCTCCACACTTGCCTACTTGATCCTGATGGTTGCATAGTATGGATGCAAACAACAGCGCCAAAGACCATAAACCTTAATTGAATTGACTGGGACTTAGTTTTCACGTACTAATCCATAGAGAAGACCTGTGAGAAGTGTTGGAAATTGTTTTGGTTGGTGCTTCAATAGATGAAAACTGTTCAGTGGGTTCACATACTGAACCTACTGATCCATTATCTAATCATAAACTACATCTCTCCCTATTGGCAACATCATAAACTACATTATTCCTGCCATCAAACCTTCCTGCTTCCTTTGCAGGGCTTGGATCCTCAAAATGTTTCCTAATTCTTATGCAGCAGATTAAATGAATCAGTTAGGACATTGTATTTCACAACCACTTAATTTGGAAAATGTAACTGTGACTAGATCCATGATTTTTGTAAAGAAACCTTCGGATAAGAGTCATGAAATGGACGACAACTGTGCTCAAATAGTTCTTTCTGGTGAATTGGCAATGAAAGCTTCTATATTTGAGTCAGGTTTCTGCGCAGCTCTGCACATCTCTAGAGTCGGAATAAAAATTAATAATAACCATTAACAATAAAACAACAGATGCCGAATGGGCTCGCGCAAGACATGTTTTGCTCTCGCGTTTGTGTGGCTTCCATAGTATCTGCGTACAGCTGACGTTACTTCAGATGCATTTCGGGGCTCAGCCCTGGCATAGAAAACGCGTTCCTCAGTTAAGCCCCACTGGAAATTCAGCCGCGGAGCCAACTCTCGGTTGTAGGATGATGCCCCGAGGTCACGCGCGGGAGCGGGGGTTGCTTGAAGCCGCGCTCCAGTCCCTGCACCCTCTTTCGGGCCCTGTGCGATCAGACGAGGAAGAGTTTCTGTTTATGTTGCGGGCTCCGGTCGGGGGAGGGAATATGACCGAAGGAGCCTTGGCAGGGGAGGGGCGCCCTCAGCTGTACCGGCCGCGTCGGGCCCGGGGAGGGGGAGGGGGAGGGGGAGGAGGAGGGGGGGGAATGGCTGAGGCTGCCTCTCCGCGTCCGCCCCCCCCCTCGCTTCTCCTTTCCCCTCCCCCACAATGCAGTGCGCGCCGCGGCTGACATGGCGGCCGGCCCAGACTGAGGCGCTCGCATCGGGGCCTCCAACTGCCGGAGCAGGATATGGAAGGGGACGCGGCCGGAACATCCCTGGGGTGACAGCCAGGTACTTGTGCCCGTGGGGAAAGGGACCGGGGAGATTTCCACTCCCGCTCCTTTGCGCCTCCCCTCCCCGGTCTCTGCTGCCCGCTCCCTGGGGGTGAGGGGATCACCAGAAGGCGGCGCGGCCGGGGGCTGGCTGGCTGGCTGGTCTGCGTCGAGGGCCTTCGCTGGCCGCCGGGCGCCTTCTCCTTCCCTCTTCCCCTCCCTCCCTCCGTCCCTCCCCGTCCCACACACGCTCTCTCCAGAGTTTTCAGCGAAGGGGGCGGCTGCTGGATCCCCCCGTATTGTCAAGCGTCGTCCCAGTTCGGGTCTTGGGACCGGCGGCTTCACTTTCGGTTCCCTGCTTTTGAGGCGCTCTGTGTGGCGAAAACGGGAAGTGTGAAGATAAAAGGGCCTTTGAGGACTCTGCCGCGAGCGACCACATATTTGGGAGGGCGGAGTTGTTCCGAGGGTGAAGATCTGCTCATTCGAAGATTAAAAGACAAATCAATAAAGCACCCCCGGCCACTGCTGGGCGGCTGGAGACGATGGCTATTTGTTTTTCGGCTTTCTCGAAACATGTAGGGTTCGTTGCCGGAAACGTAGTGCTCTGGCGGAGTTGTGATGCCTTGATACCAGAGTCATTTGATAGCTGGGGAAGTTCTTGCGCTGAGAGGCTTGACAAGAATACTTGGAACTGCCTCCCTGAATCCTTAGTGATTTGTCTTTTGGACTCTGAGGTTACTGACTTCAGTGCCCCTGCCAGCCTCAAAGAATTGCCTATGACAGTCTAGTGGAGTCAATATGAGAAGTCAACATTTTTTTATTTATAGAGTTCTGTCAGTGCAAATTATGTAGAGCAGTGGTCCCCAACCTTTTTATCACCGGGGACCACTCAACGATTGACAATTTTACTGAGGCCGGGGGGGGGTAGTTTACTCCTCTACTCTCAACCACTGCCCTAACGCTCTCTGATCGCTATGGTAATGTTTAAACATCCCTTCAAAATAAGATATAGACACACCACAACAATGAACATAAGGAACATTTTATTTTCATGGAAATTTTAACTCATGACAATGACAAATCAATGGGAACCCTGAGCTTGTTTCTCTGCAACGAGATAGTCCCATCTGGGAGTGATGGGAGACAATGACACCCGAAGTGCGTTGTAAAGGGCCGGGGGGGGAGGGGGAGAAGGCGTCCTTCGCGGCCCACCTCCAATTAGTCGACAGACCACATGTGGTCCGCAGCCCACAGGTTGGGGATCGCTAATGTAGAGTGTCTCTTATGGGGAAAAAATTAGATCCCTTCCCCAAGGAACTTAAATACAAAAGAATGGTATGTGTGTGTGTGTGCCCTGCTGCTCCCCCAGTATTTTGGTATGGTGGTGCCATGGGGGGGGGGGGAGAAAGCAAAACCGCCGCTTCAGGAGATCTCCAGGATAAATTGGTTTCTAGTTTTTGAGTGATTACAGGGCTAATCATTATTTACACTCTGTTGCTGGGCTTCAGAATAGCTTTGCTCTTCACCA
The DNA here is from genome assembly GCF_049243985.1 of Paroedura picta. Classification (NCBI taxonomy): domain Eukaryota; kingdom Metazoa; phylum Chordata; class Lepidosauria; order Squamata; family Gekkonidae; genus Paroedura; species Paroedura picta. The sequence continues at coordinate 81,777,920 of NC_135372.1, forward strand.
GAGCACATGTTAAACATACAGCTTGTTTGTACATTAGCCTGCTGTGTACATCACAGAAGTCCAGTGTATACACCATGGAAGCATGCTGTATGGTGTTCAAAGTGACTACTTTGCTTATTGCAAGAAGGAAGTTGATACATTGTATAGTTGTGTGAAACTTGTGAGGGTGCCCTGACCAATTTTGTTGTCAAATTAGAAGCAGGATCATTTTTGATCCTTGAATGATTATAGTTTTTTGCTTTTCCTTGTGTCCATGTTTGATCTTATTATAACATCTTAATAATTTTTGGATAACCGTTGGAGCTATCACAGTTCCACAGGGCTGCAAGATGGAGTTCTTTTATCAGGCCTTTGATTGAGGCAAGAGCTGGAATATCCTGCTCCCCCCCCAGTCTCCCCCCTTTTAGGAAGTGATTATTGTGACTGACATCAGCCACCAACCACAAGTTATGGGCTAGCTGATTGGGCGTGTAGAGTGGGAATTCACGAGGAGATTCTATGCCGCCATTGTTGTTTTGTTAGTTAACTATTAGCTCAAGCAAATGGGGGCACAAGTGGTATAGCTCAAGCAAATGGGGGGCAGAAGTGGTATTCTCTTCAATCTTGCCTGTCAAGGGAAGAGGAATGCATTGGGAGAGGAAGATAATGGAGGTGAATCACTGGCTGCGTAGTTGGTGCCGGCAGGAGAGATTTGGTTTCTGGGACCATGGGATAGGCTTTCTTGAGGAAGGCCTACTAGCACCTGATGGACTGCACTTATCGAAACTGGGGAAGAATGTGTTCGGCAGGAACCTGGGGAGATTCATCAGGAGAGCTTTAAACTAAAGCCACTAGGGGAAGGAGACGATCAACATAGGGAGTGTATGGAAGGAAAACGATCGGAGGCAGCCCAACCGGCAAGGCCAGCTCATAGGGAACCAAAAGTAAAAGGATTCAGTTGTCTTTATACTAACGCCCGAAGCATGGGCAATAAAAAGGAAGAGCTGGAACTTCTCATGCTGATGGAAAGGTATGATCTAGTAGGCATCACAGAAACTTGGTGGAATGATTCTCATGACTGGAATGTAATGGTGGATGGATATGAACTGTTCAGAAAAAACAGAATAGATCGAAGAGGTGGAGGAGTGGCACTGTATGTGAGGAAAGGGCTTACCTGTCAGGAAATGCTAGTGAAGGAGAGCATATCTGCAGTGGAAAGCATCTGGGTGAAAATAAGCGAGGGGAAAACAAACAGTGTGGTGGTTGGTGTCTGCTACCGACCGCCTGACCAACGAGAGGATGTGGATGCTGCACTTTGTGAGCAGCTTGAGAAAATATCCAGGACCTTGTCATCATGGGTGACTTCAATTTCCCAGATGTGTGCTGGGAAACTAACTCTGCGAAGCGTCCTCAGTCATGCAAGTTTCTGACCTGCCTGGCTGACAATTTCATTTATCAAATGGTAGATGAACCCACAAGAGGTTCAGCCATACTGGACTTAATACTGACCAACAGGCAAGAGTTGGTGGATGAGGTGAAGGAGGTGGGGACCCTAGGGGGAAGTGACCATGTCCTCATTGAATTCCTTTTGAGATGGGGAGCCAAGGAAGCTTGTAGCCAGACGCGGATGTTGGATTTTCGTAGGGCAAACTTTAATAAACTCAGAGACATGATGAGTGTCATACCATGGACGAGAATGCTGGAAGCGAAGGGAGCATGTGAAGGGTGGGCGCTACTCAAACAAGAGCTATTGCATGCTCAATCAATGACTATTCCAGAAATACGAAAACACTGCAGGAGCTCTAAGAAGCCTATTTGGATGAACAGAGAACTTCAAGAGGAACTAAAAAAGAAAAGGAAAATGTTCAGGAAATGGAAGGAAGGACAGAGCTCTAAAGAAGAGTACCTACAGGTTACTAGGCACTGTAGATCAATCATCAGAAAGGCCAAAGCTGAGAGTGAGCTACGATTGGCCAGGGAAGCCCATTGTAACAAGAAAAGATTTTTCAGTTATGTGAGGAGCAAACGTAAAGTCAAGGAGGCAATAGGCCCACTGTTGGGTGCAGATGGACAAACTCTAACGAAAGATGCAGAGAAAGCAGAAAGGCTTAGTGCCTATTTTACATCAGTTTTTTCCCACAGATCAAAGTGTTTAGGCACATCTAGAGATGGCTGTAGCCAAAGGATAGTGTCTGGGTGGCAGGTTAACATGGATAGAGAGGTTGTCGAGAGGCATTTAGCTGCACTGGATGAGTTCAAATCCCCTGGTCCAGATGAAATGCACCCGAGAGTACTCAAAGAACTTTCCAGAGAACTTGCACAGCCCTTGTCCATCATCTTCGGAACCTCTTTAAGGACTGGAGATGTCCCGGAGGACTGGAAAAGAGCAAACGTTATTCCGATCTTCAAAAAAGGGAGGAAGGATGACCCGGGAAACTACAGACCAGTGAGTCTGACCTCTGTTGTGGGGAAGATAATGGAGCAGATATTAAAGGGAGCGATCTGCAAACATCTGGAGGACAATTTGGTGATCCAAGGAAGTCAGGATGGATTTGTCTCCAACAGGTCCTGCCAGACCAACCTAGTTTCTTTTTTTGACCAAGTAACAGGTTTGCTGGATCGGGGAAATTCGGTTGATGTCATTTACTTGGATTTTAGTAAAGCTTTTGACAAGGTTCCCCATGATGTTCTGATGGATAAGTTGAAGGACTGCAATCTGGATTTTCAGATAGTTAGGTGGATAGGGAATTGGTTAGAGAACCGCACTCAAGAGTTGTTGTCAATGGTGTTTCATCAGACTGGAGAGAGGTGAGTAGCGGGGTACCTCAGGGCTCGGTGCTCGGCCCGGTACTTTTTAACATATTTATTAATGATCTAGATGAGGGGGTGGAGGGACTACTCATCAAGTTTGCAGATGACACCAAATTGGGAGGACTGGCAAATACTCCGGAAGATAGAGACAGAGTTCAACGAGATCTGAACACAATGGAAAAATGGGCAAATGAGAACAAGATGCAATTTAATAAAGATAAGTGTAAAGTTCTGCATCTGGGTCAGAAAAATGAAAAGCATGCCTACTGGATGGAGGATACGCTTCTAGGTAGCACTGTGTGTGAACGAGACCTTGGGGTACTTGTGGATTGTAAACTAAACATGAGCAGGCAGTGTGATGCAGCGGTAAAAAAGGCAAATGCCATTTTGGGCTGTATCAACAGAGGCATCACATCAAAATCACAAGATGTCATAGTCCCATTGTATACGGCACTGGTCAGACCACACCTGGAGTACTGTGTGCAGTTCTGGAGGCCTCACTTCGAGAAGGACGTAGATAAAATTGAAAGGGTACAGAGGAGAGCGACGAAGATGATCTGGGGCCAAGGGACCAAGCCCTATGAAGATAGGTTGAGGGACTTGGGAGTGTTCAGCCTGGAGAAAAGGAGGTTGAGAGGGGACATGATAGCCCTCTTTAAGTATTTGAAAGGTTGTCACTTGGAGGAGGGCAGGATGCTGTTTCTGCTGGCTGCAGAGGAGAGGACACGCAGTAATGGGTTTAAACTTCAAGTACAACGATATAGGCTAGATATCAGGAAAAAGTTTTTCACAGTCAGAGTAGTTCAGCAGTGGAATAGGCTGCATCCAAGAAAAATGTGTATCCAATCTTTGCTTGAAGACTGCCAGTGAGGGGGAGTTCACCACCTCCTTAGGCAGCCTATTCCACTGCTGAACTACTCTGACTATGAAAATTTTTTCCTGATATCTAGCCTATATCGTTGTACTTGAAGTTTAAACCCATTACTGCGTGTCCTCTCCTCTGCAGCCAACAGAAACAGCATCCTGCCCTCCTTCAAGAGACAACCTTTCAAATACTTAAAGAGTGCTCTGTCTCTACACGAGGAAGTAGTTCTAATACTTTAATAGGCAGTGCATCAAATCCTGGGATTAAATGAACAACATGTAAAAGGAACAGCAAATGGGGCAGCGGACTGGCTAAATCGAAGAGACGTAGAGTAGACCACTCAGAGTGGAAATTCAATCAGCAGATTCCAGATTGGAATCACAATGATGGACTTATCTGACACATCAGAGAATTGTCTGGTGGACTGGTTTATGTCCAGATACAAGGACAACAAAGCAGAGATGACAGATTCATTGACTCAAGTGTGGCCTCAGGGCCTACTGTATGCTTTTCTCCTGATACCAAAATTGAGCAGGGTGCTCAGCAATGTCAGGGAAATGCGAGCATTTCTGCTACTAGTAGCACCTTGTTGACCAAGAAGTTCTTGGTCCTTGGACCAAGGTGGGGCAGCCTTGGCTTGCTAGGAGCACGGGCAAAATCAGGGTTCACTGTGGCATCCAGACCCTCAGTGGCTAAAGCTGACCGTCTGGAGACTGAGAGGAAAACACTAATGAATGCTGGAATTCCTAATGATATTGTTGACATCATTTTGAGGCCAGATGAACAACAACCAGATGTATTTATAATTATACTTGATTGACATTGAGGAAATGGTCTAGAAATTGCAGAGTCTGTCTCAACAATCCTTCTTCTAAGGACATTTGGGGTTTCTACATGATGGAAGAGGTGAAGGTCTTAGATCAAACATCCTAAAACACCAGGTGTCTGCCCTAGAGGCAATCTTAGAAGTTACGGGCATTACAAATTACAAATAATGAACTAATTTGTAAATACTTGAAAGTTGCCACGCAGTTAACACTTCCTGTCTAACACAGATTTCCTATGTGGAGTCTTATCCAAAGTGCTGTTGGCACTTTTAAAACATCCTTTTGAACCACTTAAAAGAGTGGAACTAAAATACCTATCATGGAAGGCAGCATTCTGATTGCAATTACTACAGCTAGAGAGGTGTCAGAATGGGAAGCTCTATCAAATTAGAGCTTCCCATGCATGTTCCATAAGAATTCAGTTGTACTCAGGGTGGACCCCTGATTCATACCAAAGATTAACTCAAGGTTTCATACTGATTATAATTCCCTTTTTTCCTAAGGCTTCAGTGCCAAGGGAATGGCACAAGCTGGGTGTGAGGAGGGCATTAAAGATATATCTGTACAGAACTAAAGAGTTTCGTTTGTCAGATGCTGTGTTTGTTGATCATGACAGTACAAATTTAGGGAATAAGGTGTTTAAGAGTATCACTGCAAGCTGGATTAAAGCACCGAGTCATGTCTGACCCTTGGGGTGACGCCCTCTAGCGTTTTCATGGCAGACTCAATACGGGGTGGTTTGCCAGTGCCTTCCCCAGTCATTACCGTTTACCCCCCAGCAAGCTGGGTACTCATTTTACCAACCTCGGAAGGATGGAAGGCTGAGTCAACCTTGAGCCGGCTGCTGGGATTGAACTCCCACCTTCATGGGCAAAGCTCTCAGACGGCTGCCTTACCACTCTGTGCCACAAGAGGCTCTTTTGCAATTAGGTGGTGCATAAAACAGGCCTATGGACTTTAGTACTGAAAAAGCCCACAGGCATTGCTGCACTTTCTATCAGGTTAGCAGCTACGTCTGCAGCCTTTCAGACAAGAGCTTGAAGAGATATGCAGAAGAGACAAGCACTTGAAGAGATATGCAGAATGGCTACCTGGTCTTCTCACTTAACGTTTGTTAAGCATTACAAAATTGATACACAGGTATCAGAAGGAATGTTGTTTGGCAGGAGTGTCTTGAATCAGGTGCAAACCAAAAGATGTAACATTGAATAAGAATGATCAGTATATGTTACCCACCCGAGGTTAAGCTGTTCTACATAATCATTCCTGGAGGACTTTCCTCACTGAAGGAAAACGGACAATTGGCTTACCTGAAGAATCGTTCTCTTCAGTGGGGTGAAGTCCTCCAGCATATTTTCCCACCACTGGTATTAGTTCATATATTTGCATGTTATGTTGCAGAGTTGTATGAAGGAACAAAAGTGCTACTATTGTTATGAACTTACGTACCTTAAACAAGTTTATTGTGGAGCTTTTGGGCTGTTGTATGCCTGGAGAAGGTCAGCCCACTATAGTCCAGTAAAGGCATACTAATTTGCTTAGCCCTGCCTGGAGCGAGTGGAGGCATGACCTAACCATTTCTGGAGGACTTTACCCAACTGCAGAGAAGGATTCTTCAGGTAAGCCAACTATCCATTTTCAGAAAGTAGATATTCCCATATCAGAAAATGAGACTAAACCTAAACTAATAGCTGAGTTTTCTAGGCATCTAGGATGATGAAACAAGATTCAAATCCTGTATAACCCTGAAGACCAACAAGATTTCCAGGGTATAAGCTTTCAGGAGTCAGCAATACCCTCTATCAGATATTTAAGGTGCTACTGGATTTGAATATTGGTCTTCTGTTGCAGAACAGTTTGGCTCCCCCCTGAAACTAGGATGATGAAGGTTGTGAATTTCATATGTTAAAAAAACAGCTTCTGGTAAGATGTTTTGAAAACATAGCATGTAAAGGCATAACTGTTTTGTAGTTATTCACTGCATTCCCATTTTAGACATTAATTGTAACTTGTGATTTTTTTTGTTTTATTGTACAAGCATGAGAGCTTGCAATGTGAAGAGTCTTTATGCTGAACCAAGAAAATGTACAAGAATGTTTAGGCTGTATATGAGGACATGTTCATGCACATACATGGTATTTAGGGAGCAATCCTAAACAGGCCTACTGAGGAGTAGGTCTCATGTCTGTCATTGACACTTACTCTTAGGAAAGTGACCTTGGGATTACAGCTTAAACAAGTTATTTTGCTATTCTCTGGTATCATAAATTCAGCATGCAAGTGTAATACTTGACCCATGCTAATTTCTATCCCCAGTTACTGTTTGAAGGACAGGGTGTTGGTACCCAGCTGTGTATCATTTTCTGAGCTAAGCCACCATTGCTTAAAGCATTAGTTTGAGTAAGGAAAAGTTATGTCAGAGGATACATGCCTTTGGAACCCAGTTCTTTTTTCACTTGCATGTCCCTCCCCGTACTGTAAATTCTTCATGCATTTGATTGTGACTGGGATCTTTCTTCTTTCTGTGTGAAAGAGAAACCCTGCGCCAACTTTCCCTCCATGAGGCTCTTGCACATATACATTCCACTTGCCTACTATAGAGAATGGTGATCATTGTGGCTGAAAATTAAAGGTTTCAGTGAAGCTTTGTGGCATATAAATTGGAACAGCAGTTTATATATCACCTTGAAAAGTGCTTTCAAGTGGGAAGTAATTTGGGAAGGGAAGAAAAATGACTAGGGATCTTACGTTAAGAACGTAAGAAGGAGCCCTGTTGGATCAGACCAATGGTCTATCTAGTCCAGCATCCTGTCTCACTCAGTGGCCAACCCCTGAATGAAAAACAAAAAGGGAACAAAAAAACCAACCTGAGAGCAAGGCAGGAACCCAAGGTTGAACAAAAAAATAGATTAACATTAAAATACAAATATTTATTATAAAGTGTACATTAAGAAGATTAAAACCAACATTAAAGCCAAAGAATTAGAAACTGTGCAATATTGCACATATAGTCTCAATGGTTACACATGGTATGATCATAGACCAAATGTGTTTCAACCCCGAGAGTCTTCATTGGTGGTCAAATAATATTCTGTGCACACATATGATACAGTATTACAACAAGAATCATAAAATGTGAGGTTCCCAACAACATAAAATAATTCCAGATGTGGTGCTCCCAATTAAAAATCAAAGTTGTCAAGAACCATCCTGAGAGTGCATCCTCATGTGTAAAACAAAAGTGATTTTCACATGAGGATGAACACTCAGGATAGAACCTTGGCCTTGAACAGAATAATACTATTTGACAACTTTAAATTATAACCTTGAATCTATCTCCCTTTTATACTCTCTGTGTATTTCCTTTTCTCCATCGAGAAACGATTGCCTTTCAGTTTCATTAGATGCCTTCAAGTTCTAGAGGGGAAGAAATTTCTCCTTCTCAGTTGCTTCCACCCTATGCATATTTTTATACACCTCTATGATGTCTACACAGTAGAGCAGGCTTTCTCAATCAGGGTTTCATGAAACCCTGAGGTTTCTTGACGGCCCTGCAAGAATTTCCTGAATGGGTGGGAATTGATTAATTCTGTGTGTATTTTAAAAATTTGTTAAACATTTATCAGGTGATATGACTATATATGATCATGTGGACCCCCTCCCAAAATGGTCAGTGATGGGAAGGGGAGGGGCCCCAGGTGGGCATGTATGCAACTATGCTTACCAACCATATTCTCTACAAATGCAGCACTTCTGGGTGTTTCTCAAAGGCTGAAGAATGTTTCAGAGGTTTCTCAATGTTAAAAATGATTAGAAAGGCTGCTACAGAACTATAGAGGGGTATTACAATATTGACCATTTTATTTGCAGCTCCTTTCCTAGTAACCCCTAACAGAGTTTGCCTTGTTCACCACTTCAGCACACTGGGTTGACAAATTCATTGAGCTATCCACTACAACCCCAGGATCTTTTCCCCTCTCATTCTCACCAAGTTCAGCTCCTATTATTCTTTTGTGAGTTTTTGTCCCAGTGCGCATACGCTTCCCAACATTGAACTTCATATGCCACTTTGTTACCCACTCATCCAGTTTGTGGAAATCATCTTGGAGCTCTTCACAATCAGCCTTAGTTTTCACCGTCCTGAATAATTTTGTATCCACTGCAAACCCGGCTACTACACTACTCAGTCCTATTTCCAGATCATCTGTACACAGCCCGTGGCGCCACGGGCGCCACGGACTGTATAAAAGACTAAGGGGTAGTGGGGAGGAGTTAGGGCGGGACTGGTCCGGGATAAAAACTCGGAGGGGCCAATCAGGAGCCGCGAAGCGGCTCCTGATTGGCCCCTCCAAGTGTCCATCCCGCCCGAAGCAGGCAATGGGGAGCCACGCGAAGCGCGGCTCCCCATTTCCTGCTTCACCCGCACAGCGACAGGTGTCATAGACGCCGCGAGGCCGCTCCGCCGGCTGGGAGAAGGCTTCGGACAGCCTCGGGGGCAGATGGGCCTGGGCGGGTGGGCCTGGCCGCCTTCTCTCCGCCGGCGGAGCGGCTTCGCGGCGTCTATGACGCCGCGAGGCCGCTCTGCCGGCGGAGAGAAGGCTGGGGAGAGCTTCGGGGGCCGTTCGCCGTTCGTTTGGGGAGGGTGGGGGTGGTGGGAGCCGGCCTTCTCTCCGCCTCTGAAGCGCCCTCGCTGCAGCGAGGGCGCTCCGGAAGCCGAGAGAACGCCGTTCGCCGTTTGGGGAGGGTGGGGGTGGTGGGAGCCGGGCTTCTCTCGGCCTCCGGAGCGCCCTCGCTGCAGCGAGGGCACTCCAGAAGCCGGGAGAACGCCGTTTGCCGTTTGGGGAGGGTGGGGGTGGTGGGAGCCGGCCTTCTCTCGGCCTCCGGAGCCCCCTCGCTGCAGCGAGGGTGCTCCGCAGGGCGAGAGAACGTCATTCTCCATTCTCGGGGGGAGTTGTCTAGCGCCCATTTTATAACAGTTTAAAATGGGCTTGAAATCTAGTTTATGAATAAAAGAGTACCAGCCCCAATACGAATCCTTGTGAGACCCCACTGCTTACTTCCCTCATTGTGAGAACTATCATTTGATTCCTATACTTTGATTCCTGTCCCAAACAGTTTTTAATCCATGACTACTAAATTTACTCAGGAATCTTTGGGAAGTACTTTCTTAAAAGTCCAGGTATATTATGTCTACCAAGTCACCATTGTCTACATGCTTATTCACTTTCTCAAAGAACTCCAAAAGGTTGGTGAGGCAGGATTTCTGTTGGGCATGCACCATTCTATTTTTGGTTAAATAAACAAGTTATAACTGTCTGGATTATGGCATAGACTCTTGAAGAAGCATTGCTTCCAAAATTTATGTAACACTGATTTGTACAATAGTAATATCAGAAAATTTACATTGTGAAAATGTCTGCAAAATTTTGGCATGGCTGCTGAGAGCAAGTTTATCCGAGAGTGTAGGCCAAGGACCAGGAGTCTCATATCTTTTCACACTCCTTCAGAGGTATGAATGAGCCCTCATACAAATTGGTTTGAGACAGTGTTTTGACTTTTCCTTATTCCAGTTTGCTCAGGAGCCCTGAGCAAACTGTGACCAAAATGTGGCTTTTCAGATGCCTATAGAAAGGGCATCTGGCAGGGACTCATGGGAATTATAGTCCACGGACATCTGGAGAGTCACAGTTTGGCCACCTCTGCCCTATTCTATGGAATGAGATACTGTAAACAAACAAATGGAAGCAAAAATAAAAAACAAAGGCAATTTGGTATCAATACACACAGAAGATCTGAAAGTCTATATGGCTTTGAAAACATGCATGGTTGACAATAATACCTTTTAAAGTTCAAAAGAGGAGTTCTGGGGTGATTTATTTATTATTCTATTTACTAGCAAGAAAGCCCGTTGCAAGCTGGAATGTAATGGGCACTAGGACCCAGAGGACACCGGGCGGTGCAGGTCTCTCTGTGTGTCCCTCTAGCTGTGTGTCTCTTGGTGTGCCTCGCAGCAGGAGGCCTAGCAAGTAATGAGGGCTTATTCTTAGGAGGGAAGAAGGGCTGGTGTGCAGTTTGGGGGAGCTCTCTGTCTCTCTTTTCCTCTGTCGCAGCAGGGGTGGCTCTGTCTCTCTGTCGCTCTCTGCCTCCATCGCAGCAGGAGCGATAGGAGGGAATGTGGGCTCGTGTTTGGTCTGGCAGGGCTCTGTGTGTCTTCTCTCTGTCTCTGGCGCGTCTGAGAGGAATGTGGCTAGCATCCAGGGAGGGAGGACGGGAGGTGTAGGGGCAGGGCCCTATTCCAACTTGGACAGCCGGACACATCCCACCCCCCCAGGCTGTTTCACAAATATATAGAGGAACCATGGATGGAATAGGATATGCCAGCCTTACCTTGGGGGCTCATCTTCCATCTTCTGAAGTAAACATTAGCAATTTGACTACACAAAAGCAGCACATGCAATGCAACAGAAACAGTTTCAATGAGTTAGACTTTCTCAGGCATAACAGGTGACAGTCTCTCCCCACCCATTTTCAGCTGACAAGACACGTTGGCTAGGTAATATGCTATAATAGCCCATGGTTCACCATGTTGAACACTGCTGTCAGACCTAGCAATAACAGTACTGCCAACTCACCCAGATCCAACTGCTCATAGAGATAATCTGTGAAAGTGACCAGAGCCATCTCTAACCCATGGCCAGGCCAAAAGCTGGATTGAAATGGATCAAGAGCCAATGTTTCTTCCAGGAAACTGTCACTGTTCTGCGACCACCTTCCCCAGAAATGCCAAATGTGAAACTGGGTGGTAGTTGGCTGGGTTGGATGGATGTAGCGATATTTTCTTCAAAAGTGGCCTAACCACAGCCTCCTTTAGTCTATCTAGGAAGGTCCCTGACCTCAGGGACAAGTTAATAATCTTCTGGAGAGGGACCTGAATCTCTTCACCGCCAACTTTCACTAACTGTGAGGGACATGGTTCCAGGGGACATGTGGCAGGCCAAACAGCTGCATCAACCTAGGTAGGCAAATTGTGGCAAAATGACAAGATTTTCTCCATTAAAAAGGTGGCAAAAGCCTCAGAGTTGACATCCAATTGTATATTTTGGATTGTCCTGCCACTAAGGACATTAATGATTAATCATTTGAAATAACGGGGGGCATGCGTTAGCAGACGCAGTAGAGGCCACAAAATATTCTATTTTTGTGGTCTTTACTGCTATCTCATAAGCATTCATAAATGTCTTATAAGATGTTCTTGCAGCTTCTTTGCATGTTTTCTGCCAAACTCGCTGTAGCCATCTCAGTTCTTGTTTGTGCAGCTCTTGGGTGTACCTTAGAGCTTGGGATGAGAGTAAAGAGAGCATCGGTGGACAGCATCATAGATGGCTTCGGAAAGACAGCTGTGCTAAACTTCCACTAACTGACCATGGTCTGACCATGGCACCCTAGTGGACTGTATCGGACCAATATGTATCCACTTCAAAGATCAAGTCCAGGCTGTAGCCTGCTTGATATGTAAGACCAGTAACAAGTTGGATGAGCCTCAGTGGTGCCATGGTTGATACTAGGTATGAAACCTGCTGGGAGCTGTTTTTTTTTCCCATGTGGACATTGAAATCCCTCAGGACAATCATCTTTGGGGAACTGCAAGACTCACCCGGCTACCAGCTTTAAAGGTTCAGCAGGGCATCTGCTGAGGCATTAGGTAATTTATACATCAACCTAATGGCCAAATTCTCCTCTGAATCCTACACCAGGCACACAGGGGAGGAAGACACTCTCATATTCTTGGGTTTTTTCTTCGCACAATCCCTGGAGGCAGGAAATTGATTACACTTTCTATCTCTGGGGGAAGGAAGAACCCAACCCTAGTCTTTTTCCTGCCTCTGCCTGAGAGCTCTTGAGATTTCCCTTTAAGGAGCTCCTTTGGTTGCACTTTGTTTTTCTCTTTTTACATGTGTACCTTTTTGTGTACTTTCCCCTTTGTTTAAAAAACATACTTTGTTCATTCTTCTGGCCTTGCCTTTCCTGAGGTCATTTGTCTTTTGTCTGTTTTTTCAGTCATGACAGCTGAAGTATCCAACCATGGGACCTCCTCTGAGAGGTACCAGGCTTCCAGGACTACTTCTGTCAGGAACTTCTTCTGGATGTTTAGACCGAATTTCTTTTGCATTAATTTCATCCAATTGGTTCTGGTCCGTTCCTCTGGGGCAAGAGAGAACAACTCTTACTTGTCTCCTCTCCAGGCTAAACAGACCAAGCTTTCCCAACCTTTCCTAATATGTCTTAGTGTCCAAACCCCTCACCATCTTTGTTGCCTTCCTCTGGATGTAGTTTGTCTACATCCCTCTTCAACTGGGGTGCCCAAAAACACAGTACTTCAAGTGAGGCCAAACCAGAGCAGAGTAAAGCGGCATAGTAAAGGTAAAAGCATCCCCTGTGCAAGCACTGGATCATGTCTGACCCTTGGGGTGATGCCCTCTAGCGTTTTCATGGCAGACTCAATACAGGGTGGTTTGCCAGTGCCTTCCCCAGTCATTACCGTTTACCCTCCAGCAAGCTGGGTACTCATTTTACCGACCTCGGAAGGATGGAAGGCTGAATCAACCTTAAAGTGGCATAGGCACCTCTAAATTTTAGGGCTAAGGGATCTATGTCTATGCCATGTACTCTGATATCTGAGATGTGTGTTTCTTGTCCACAGCTTATATATTGAATGACTGTAGAGTTCCTTGATAGCCTATCTTCCCATATCTGTATAAATTTACTGTACCAACATATATCTAATATAATGGAACAGAGTGATCCTTTGTCTTGCAGGTGAAACTTAAAGATACTGCAGTTCTGCGGATGATGATCAACTAAATGGTTTGATACTACTGTGACATTTCTACATGTGATGTTTTTGTCTTCTCAGACAATCAGCCAGATTCCCTGCTTAAACAGAGGATTTAGCACTGTCAAATTGTAGCAAAATTACATTTCAAGCGGTTTCAAGTGATAGGTGAAGCGGGTCTTTTCAATAATGGAAGAGGGCAAGAGCTCAAAAAGTGGAAATCATGAATCAAGAATAGCTGTCCACATTGTCTGTGAGGAAAGTAAAACAACCAGACTTGCAACCAATCAGAATTCTAAACATAACAAAAATGACAAATCTATAAAAGAAGCCGTTAAAAATGCTTTGAGTGGAAACAGTAATAAAAAGTATAAGCAAAATGAAGTTTGTACTGAAAAGTCAGGGGGAAACAAATCATGTAAGACAAATAGTGGTATTGATGGATGTAAAGACTTGGGGTTAGACCCTCAGGATCAAAGATACAGCAAAACAAAAAGTTTACCAAATTTACCAGCAGAAGAGGAAAACCTGGAACCTGAGTCAAGAGATCAGCACATGGATGAAAATTCCCTGAGCTCCCATCTTTTAGGGAATGATGCCAGCAGTGAAATATCAGCAACTGCAGAAAGAGAAACTTCTGAACTGGGAAATCCTTCAGGAGATGATACATCCAAAATTATTATGAATTGGCCTAGTGACTCAGGAAAGAGAGTTTTGGATCAGAAACCAAAGGAGCACAAGTCTGAAGACTCATGTGAGTACTGAATTCAGCTTTTTAAATGAAGTCTGAACTATGCTCAGTTATATACTAGCAAAAGCATAGGAACAATATTAGTTTTTATAGGTTTCAACTAACTGCAAGACCATTAAAATACTATTTCTCTGCATATTAGTGCAAATTATGACTCCTATTACTATTCTCAAATAATGCTATAAGAAATATCTCAGTTCACGTATTCAGAAAAGTCTACAAATAAAAAACCAACACAGCAGGCAAGAGGAAAATGTCTTTCTGTGGTGTTTCAATTATCCATTTCAATTAAAGCAGTGTTGTTTTTAAGTGAGCTATTGCAAAAGGGGATTTCTCCATTGGCAGTCTGGAGTGGAACAGTCCATTCTTCCTCATCTATATTGCTGCAGTAGTTTTATTCATTCATTCATTCATTTGATTTCTATACTGCTCTTCCATATGGCTCAGGGCGGTTTACATACAACATGGGGGATACATGGAACGAATTAATACATAATACATAACATAAACAAATACAGCAACAACTTTGGTGGGAAGACTTGAAACTTAGAAGCCTGGGCTGGAGAGAATAGGGATGTCTGTATATGTCATCATCTGCAACCCTAATATTATTAAACTTTTAAAATGATAACAGGAACTCTGTATGTATTTCAATCTTTGCACATTTCTGTGCTTAGGTATACTTATGTATTAAAAAATGAAAGTATTTGTGTATACACTGTCCTGAGCCTGCACAGGAAGGTAGTATAAAAATAAATAATAAAATAATAATGATAATTTTGCTTGTTTCACTTTATGTTTAAATTCGTCTAGAAATAAATGTTAATCAGTTTCATTTCCCTCATCTCACTAGGTAAAATGAAGAATACTGATTCTGCTAAAGAAACTAATTCTGAGGGTGATTATTTAGAAAGTGTCACAGTCATTGATGAATCTACATTGATGGCAGAACAGCAGCTAGGCTTGAAACAAGCTGAAGAACGACTGCAAAGAGATTATATCATCCGCTTGGAAAAAGTTAGTAGTGAATATGTTTTCTTGGCTTTGTTTCTGAATAGTTCTCTTCTGGCACAATTCTAAAGAAGAATTAAACTAGTTACTGGACTTCTATAAAGTTGTGATAGAAGTACTGGAATTTAGTTAGAGAATTCGCAAGGGTTTGGAGGGAGGTCTATTATTTTCCCCTGAATTCCTTCCCCCACACTGATTCTTCTTTGTCTTCTCCTGGCAGCTCCATATCCTATCCTCTTTCCTTTCTTGCTTCTCCCCTCACCCACCACCCTTTCTTTTGTCTGCCCCCACCCAGCTTTCAGCCAAAGTAGTCTTTCTTTCCTTTCTTTCTTTCCAGTGGGGAGCCAAAGTAGCCTATCTCGTTCTTCTTTCGTCCATGTTTTCCTCACACAATCTTGTGAAGTAATTAGTCTGAGAAAGAGTTACTGATTCAGGGTCACCCAGCCAAGCTTCCATGGCAGAGTGGAAATTGAAATCTGGGTCTCTGATACTCTAACCATTATACTTCCCTGACTTTCAACCTGTTATGCATGTGCTCACAATTATTTCCTTAGTCATCATGGAAAACACAACATAAGTATCTGCTAAATTTTAAATGTTTTTTCACCACAGAGATCTCCTGAGTATTCTAATTGCCAGTACCTATGCAAGCTGTGCTTAGTTCACATTGAAAATATCCAGGGAGCTCACAAACATATTAAAGAAAAACGCCATAAAAAGAATATCATGGTAAGTGTCTTAGAATAAGGTTTGGAGTTTCTTATAAGTAATGTGTTTTTGAGCACATGATCTAACTTGTAAAATTATCATGGGTCAGCCTATGAAATCTGGCTGAAATCAAGATTAAAACAATAACAGAACTGTAATATGCCAGTGTTGTTCATGCCTTCCCTCTTATATATCTATGGAACTCAGGGCAGCTTAGAAAACAAATAAAAATTTTAATTGGGTTGGGCAGGTGTCCTTTAGGAAAATTCTGCATATAACTGAAATACTAGGCTTTGTGATTCCTGAGACATGTTCATAAACAACACTGCTGTTTCTAAATTGGAGGGAGGAAATTGATCTGTGAGTCATTGGTGTATCAATACTGTCTAATTGAGAATCTCTGGGAAGTTTTATAGAGAGAGACAAAAATAGGTTACAAGACTGAATGTTGCAGTGCTTCTACAGGATAATTTTCTTTGAAAGAGAAAAAATGCAAAACCATATTCTGGTATTGTATTGTGAGATGACTGGAGTTTTCACAGCCATGCAAGGATTCTCAGACATCTTTACTGCCTAGCATGAGAGGATCCATTGCTGTTTAATGTCATTTTCATGAACTTCCCCTCCCCTGAAAAGTTATTTCTTTATGTATTTACTTGGACATTTCTATCTTGGTTTTCTCCCAAAGACACCCAAAGCAATTTATGAAAAATTACAAAATTTAAACAAAGATAACAGAAACAGACATTGACCAAGAGATTGTGTCTCTGGCTACTCCCAAACTAAGTGCCTACAAATAAAGGAGAAAAAACCCTCATATGTTATTTAGCTGCTGTTAACAGAATATTCCATGCTTATTCTCCTGGTTAGCATTTGACTTCTAAGGTCATAATAAAATAAATAAAAATTAGATCAGATACATTTTGAAACATAACAGTAACACTTGCATTTTTCACTCATAATATTCTTCAGGAAAAGCAAGAAGAGAATGAATTACGTGCTCTCCCTCCCCCTTCACCTGCACAAGTAACTGCCTTGAGTTTTACATTGATGGAGGCAGCAAAAGAACAAGGCATATCTGATAATGATTTCCAGATCCGCCAAAAAATGGTATATGAAATGGAGAAGATAATTCAGCAGTCCTTACCAGGTAACAGTAGATTCATCAGTGTTCTTTGAAGCAAATCATTTTTTATCATATTCCCTCCCCAGTACAATTGGGCTCTTCATACAGTGTGACTTGCATGTGTTCAAATGGTGCACAAAATGCCATTTGGGAAGGCTACAAGATAGGATGATGTTAGCTTAGTTTTAGCATGCCTCATCGATTTGTGAGATATTCATTGAAAAGATGTTTCTTTGGACTCTGTTGTCTTGGTGGGTTTAAAAGGTCCAATTATCTAGTTTTATTTTGAAACATTAGTTTAACTATAATCATTCAGGAATATGAAGTCCAATCTGATCTATGCTTTTGCAACTGTGCCTGAGTTGGTTGCTTCTGAATATATTAAGAGTTCTTCCCTTCAATAAGAAAATGTTATGCTTCTCATATTGGAGGAACATAGCACAACTCACTTGCATTTGTAGATCCCTTCCAGTTCAAGGCTACAACTGAGAGGATAGATTTTACATTATTTCTTTACCCAATAAAATAAGAAAGTTGTTTGCTACATTTGGATATATGAACATTTTGTTCATGGAAACTAAGCTGTTAGTGGATAAAATCTTTATCATTCTGCTTTCATTGTGTATTGTGTAGCCTGCCTCTTGTCATGACATTGTCAAATAGTGATATTTAAGATATTACTGGTGGGGAAAATCACAAGCGTACTAGAAAGATAAATGGCAAATACTGAATGTTACCATGCTCTCTTAGTCATTGTTTTCAATCATGTTATTAATACCTCTCTGAGGGACTTTGTATAGAACAAATGTCTTTCGTGGATTTTACTTATGAGTAGAAATGTTGAAGTTCTTTATCATGTGTTTTTCAAGGGATGTTGGTGTCACAAATGGATAATTGTGCATTTATCATACATGACTATAAACCTAGGGTGTATGTGTTGCTAAGTTGCTTGGAGATGATAAATATGACTGTATTTTCTTGGACTGGTCTCAGGAACATATAATGGCTCTGTATCAAAAGCTTTCACCATCCTACGTGGTAATTACATCACAAAGAGACAAAGGCTTGTGCCCTTGTCAGTTGTATATTATAAATAATCTGAACTGCTGAAAAACCTATATAGTTTTTCACTAACACATTGTTCACAATTTGTGATTTTTTTAAACCTTAAAATACCTTCTAACAGGAAGGTAAAATAATGCAATTTGATATACTCCAAAATTTGGAAGTTCCTTGCTAATACATTGACATTTTGGACTGTAACCATAATAGCATCAGTTTTGAAAAGGGTAATGAAAACTGTATGTCAGCTTACAGACTCTTTTCTTTATTTTCAGAGTGCTCATTGAGGATGTATGGGTCTTGTCTAACTAGATTTGCTTTTAAGACCAGTGATGTAAATATTGATATAAAATTTCCCTCCAAGGTAAGTTTTTTAAAAAAGTGATGTAAACGAATTACAAATATTTGGTGTCTAGTGTCTCAGATTTCCCCACTAGGTTTCTGTAATAGGAACAATGTTCTTGACCTGAGAATACATTATACAAGTATTCCCAGCAAGTTCCACTAAAAGTGTTATTATGGTACTTAAAAAAAAATTGACCAGCTATGCAATTTAGCTTCATCTGTAGTTTCTAAAATTTGAGGGTAAATATATTGAAACTTCATCCTAATTCCAGTACAATCTATGTCCTTAATCATAATATTTAACATAACAATTAACCAGTCATCTGCTGGGAGTTCCTGTTTGTCACTTACCTCTCAGGGGCATTGGAGTTCAGTTTGGATTGGTAATGTGGGGAAAGGGAACTTAAGCCTCCTTGCACAATGTTCCCAAACTGAAATGTTCCTGGATAGCCACAGCATCTCTGGTTGAACAGCAGTGCCGGATGGAAGATACTTAAGCCCCCTTTCCTCTTGTCTATAGTATCAGTTCAAATCAGGCCCAGTGCATTCCAGAATTAAGTTTCAGCAAGGAGATTTGAATGCATGGCTGCTTGGCAAACTTAAACATACCCAAGAACAACACTGTAATGTATGACTAGGTCATACCAAAAGGCCTTGGGTGGCCTGGGCCCTGCATATATGAGGGACCACTTCTCTGAATATTTTCCCCAGAGGGCTCGTCAATCGAACAATGCTAATTAACTGAGGATCCCTGGTCCCAAGGAAATATAGCTGGCCTCAACCAGAGCTTTCTCAGCCTTGGCTCCTGCCTAGTAGAATGAGTTCCTGGGCAGGATCGGGGTCCTGTTGGAATTCTCTGAATTCCAAACGGCCTCTAAGATAGAGCTCTTCTGCTGGGCCTACAGTTGAAGCCAGCTACACATAATGATATTCAGCTAGATAATATCTATAGCATATCCCGGGCCTCCCTCCTGCCCCCTCTGCATTTTCCCTCCATCCTC
Organism: Paroedura picta; assembly: GCF_049243985.1. Classification (NCBI taxonomy): domain Eukaryota; kingdom Metazoa; phylum Chordata; class Lepidosauria; order Squamata; family Gekkonidae; genus Paroedura; species Paroedura picta. The sequence goes on from NC_135372.1 coordinate 81,797,239, forward strand.
CTTCTAATAGGCTATAACTGACCTTAGAAATTCAGGATCACTGCAACACTGTTGTTTTTATACAACTTTTAATATGGTTTTATTGATGAAATTGTTTTATTTAATTTTATACTGTGTAAACCACACCGAGACAGGTAACTGAGAAGACCGGTATATAAATCGTGCAATAAAGAAAGGGGTGGGGAGAAGTTGCATAATTACTTGAAGGTAAACACTTGTCGAAATTGAAACTAATTGGGGGTTACTATCGAATTAACATCCTTTTATTTGGGTGTTCAATAAGTGTGTGCAATAACAGCAGTAAGGGAAGAGGATAATCCCAAGAAAGCAGTTGGAACATGCAGGTCTGCCATAGTCCTAAAGAGGTTTTGTGGAACAAAGAGATTGGATGGACTTCTGAGTGACAGTAATACTGTTAGAGAATCTTTGGTTCCATCTTATCTTTTTATTACAGCATAATTATTTACACTTTCCACATTGACTGACTCAAAAGAACATGGTAATACCATCTGTTGATTTTACACAGATTGCTAAAGGAGAGCAATTATTTTTACCAAGTTTCACAAGGCAAGGAGCCCAGTCAAAGAAGGAGCTGATAATCAGTTTAGGCTTCTGTCTTTACAGGTTTAAATCATAACCAAGAATATCCAATATCGCTTCTGTTTTTAGTTGAACATCTTATTTCTGAGATACTTCTCCCTCTTTGACCTAGCACATGCTATTCATTGATGTAGGTTAGACTGTTTCTAATCTCCTAGAGGCCATATTTTCCTGTTACTCCTTTGTTCTAAGGCTATTATAGTCTGGGTTTCTGGATTCTCTGTTTTGCATATTTAGCTGAGAGATATAGCCTGCTATGATTCTGACCAAAGTCTCCGTGGTCTTTGGTTAAGACCAGCAACTGTTCTCCTATATTTCTGGCTACATCCGTGATGCATAGTTTGTGTGTTATTCTTAGGCCTGTTTGTTGTTTTCAATGGTTTGTTTTAATATTAATAATTCTGATGTTGTCATTTTTATTATTTTATTTTATTCTGAACTCTCAGCCAAGTCATTGGAGAGGCAGCACATAAAATCTCAAAAAAAGGCTACCTGCAAATTGTACTTTATTCTTATCACACCTGTTGCAAGGGAGGAAAATTACAGGATGCCATTGTAATGTATCATGTCACATTCTGGGTATTTCTGGAAGGAGCCAGATTAACAGGCACCAAGTATCTGCCCCTAGTCCAACAATCTGGATGTAGCTGTAAAATGCAGGAATTTATCTTGCCTGTAAACCTGGCCCATTCCAACTCATTTAAAGCCTTGAGATATTTTATTTTATTTTATTTTTTTAATAATTTCAAATTTTATTTATAATCCATTACAAGAAAAAGAGGGGAGGACAGGCATTACCAAATTTAAGGATGTATTTTGATGCATGTAGTCTGGTTTGGATAAAGGAATGGATAGTTTTTAAGAGAACAGAGATTATTAACATTAGAAGGTACAGGCTTGAGGTTTGGTAAAGCCTTGAGATATGATGTAGTAAATTGCAGATACTTCAGTAATGGCTGCAGGACACATTCTGCCATGGGATAAACCCTGCCCAAGCCAGACAGCAGTGTGTCCATATGAGGGTACCAAGCAGGTATACTCAGTCCCAGTTGGAAACCCTGAATGTATTTCAATACCATAGCTGCCTTTGCAGGTACATACTCAGTATAGTTGTACCATAGTGTGCTAGGACTTCATACCTCTGAGAAATTGTCTTCATATTCCAGAAGCAAATACACTGGGATCTCTTTGGACATGTAGAGGCCCTATAGGCTGCCTTTTACACAAGCAAACAGGCCTGAATTAGATCCTATGACTTTTGAAATATGATTGTCATGTTAATTTTCACAGTACAGAATGAGGGTAAGATACATTCTTTCTTATTTTTTTTAGATGAGTCATCCAGATGTTTTGATACAGGTGCTTGATATTTTAAAAAACAGCGGTAAGTTTGTTTTTTTCTTTATTTTTCACTTACATTCTTTATAGTTTGATGATGGCAGTAGAAAGGGGAGCTTATAGCTGGGAGCTGATAATTTTAACCTGTTATATTACCTAGATTGTATATGTAAAAAAATGAGATATCTATGGAAGGCGCTTCTATTTCTTGATATACTCTTATTCTTTTTTGTTCTCCTTCAGCTTCTTACTCTGATGTGGAATCAGATTTCCATGCCAAAGTTCCCGTTGTTTTTTGTAAAGATGTTAAAAGGTTTGTGAAATTTGTGTTGTGATTATGCTAAATTAATTTAAATTAATTAAACTTAAATTTATTATTTTAAAAACCTTTGCAAATTGAAAAATGTAGATCTTTGAGGAAAAAGCTCTAAAGCAAAACCTCAGATGGGGAAAGAGTAAATATTGTCACAGATGCCTTACAAACCTGCAAAAGGCATAATGTAGCCAAAGTGAAGCAATATTAAATCCCATTTATTTCAGTGGGAAAAATTTAAGCATATTTAGTGAAATCACTACAACATGAAAGTGCTCAGTAGTTTGGCTGGATTGTGCTCAGGTTAAAAAAAAAGGTTAAAGTGGTTTTCTCATGGCTTGTGTGGTTTCACTATTGCTTGTGGTGTAGCTGCTGATACAATTAAGTGGTAGCATGGTCTCCACATGGCAGCAATTTCAGCAATTTCATATTGTTACATTGCTGTACCATTACATCAGTAAGTGCAACAGGTTTTCCAAATTATCAGCTTTCATTTTTTTAAACTGTCTAGCACTTTCCTTTGCAATGATATGCCTTTTCTCTCATATAGCCACAACACAAGGGGCTAGAGACTTTTTAAAGAAAATGAAAGGGAATTTGCAGGACCTACTGCACTTACTGATGTAACAATGTGTCGATATAACAATATGACATCATCCTTTGTTTGTATTTAAAAGGCCTCCTGATGTATATGTCTCTCTATGTGTGGAAATAGTCATTGCAGGGACAGAATCAGAGAAAAAACTTATCCACCCATAGAGACTGATTCCATATGGGGGAAAATGCCAGGCTGGCATATGCCGGCTAGATAACCCATGGACTAGATCAGTGGTCCCCAACCTTTTTTGGGCCAGGGACCATGAGGGGGGGAGAGGGAGGTCCAGGGACCAGGGGGGAGGAGGTGCAGTCGCCAGCATGCAGGCAGGCGCAAATGCGCAGGTGCAGCTGATCTGCACCTGCGCATTTGCACCCTCTGGCACCCGCACCCCCCCCCCGCAGCGGGGTGCTCGCTGCATCGGGGCCTGAGAGCAAGCGCCGCACCATGGAGGGGGAGGGAGCTACTGCCTACTAGCGCCCCTGCCTCCCTCCCCCTGCTACAGCCAAGGGCTCTACGGCCCAGTACCGGTCCACAGCCCGGGGGTTGGGGACTAGACGACCCATGAGGTCCCTTCCAACTATGATTCTATGCATGGCAGTGGTGCTAATCCCCGGTTATGCATGATGTCATTGGCCCAGCCCTGGCCCATTTTAGGGTATCCATTGCTCTGCAGCAAGGGATTGTAGATGTTTCCACCATCCTTTTTTTGTTTTGTTTTTCTGTGGGCACCATGGGCAGCTATGTTGGGCCAGGCCCATGTGCACATGTTGGGCTATTCCAGGCTCCTCCCCCCACACATGGTGTCCTGGTAGGGTCAGAAAACACCCCATTCAGGAGCCAAACGCACTGGGTTTTTTACTTCCACAAGGCTGGGATTGTGTCGTGGTGCAATCCCACCTTCTTGAAAGTAACCCCCCGCCACTGCTGCTGCGAAATGCGGTGGAACCTTTCCACCCGGGCTGAGAATGTGTGTCTAGCGAGATAAATCTTTCCCTGTTCATACACAGGTGTAGCCACCACTGTGCATAATGGGTCAGAGTGGCTATCATGGTTTTACTGTGATCATTCCGAAAAGCATAGACTGCTTTTATATGACAAGAATTGTGTGGTTTGTTGTGTTATCAAATTTTATTCACTAGTTAACAATCATATGATTTACAGCTTTTCTTACATTTTTTTTTCAACATCAGTGGTTTAACTTGTAAAGTAAGTGCTGGAAATGATGTGGCCTGCCTTACAACCGACCTGCTGGCTGCACTCGGCAAACTAGAGCCAGTCCTTGTTCCTTTGGTTTTGGCTTTTCGCTACTGGGCTAGAGTAAGTTTATAAAATACATGAATTTGTTTGTTGAATGTGCACTTAATATGTAAATATACTTTGAAGCATTACACTGGGTATGCTCATAGTACTGGCAATATGAAGAGTAGTCTCTTTAGTTATATATACAGTTATGCATTTGTCATATTGGATCAAATGACATTCAGATGGCTGAGTACAGAGCTGCTGTTTCAGGGGAAGCATATGCTTTTGTGTTGAGACTTCTGTGTCCCCTTTCCCCATTAAAGATACTTGCACTAACTGAACAAATGCATTAGATAGTCAGATGAGATTTCATAGCAGCCTTCAGTACAGTACTTTTAAATCAAAATCAGAGAAGGTTCACTATATGTTCTGAAACACTTGGGCACACAAGCATTTTTCTTAACCAGAGTGGGTTCAATCTTCCTCAGCTGGCTGTTAGAAGCCATTGCAGGGGGGGGGGGGGGAGAAACTGCTGAAAATCTTACATGCACAGTATTTTCTTCTCAAAATGTTGCCTAAGATTTGTAGTTGCCTAAGATTTGTAGAATGTTGCCTAAGATTGTAGACCCTGTATGGTTTCCATTAAAAATCATTGAGCTAGAGATTCCTAAATAGCCATATGATATGATATGATAATTGACAAATGGAAGGGATAAATGCAGAAAAATGAAATCTCTTGATTCATTCTTTCATCACTTGTCCCTTTTTGCTGCAAATCTTTTAGCTACAAAAGTTTTTCCAAGCCATGTTACTGGCATGTGGTCAAATGCAGGTTAGGGCTTGGCTTGGATCTTGTCACTAACAATACCAACTCAGAAGGCATCAGGTACCCTTAACACCTCACATACTGCTGGTGATTGAGAGGAATCTGAGCCCTCGGCAATGAACAGTGTTTCTGTGGGAAAGATGGAATGTGACAACTCTGTCCTCCTTTTTAGTTTTATTGGACCTGGGAGGAAGGAGAGGGATGCTTAGTCAGCTTAGGCGTTTGAGCTGCACAGACTACATTTGAGAAAGCCATGACGTGGTTTTACACTGTGACTCCTAATTTAAGAACCATTGATCATTACTGCTCCATTTGCTATACTCTGGGTTTTTTTTTTTTTTTTTTGCGTGCTTGGTGTCACTGGTCATTTTGTTATTGGTTGTTGAAATAATTTCAGATGTATACAGGTCTTTCTCCAGTGACTGGAAACTGTTGGCAAAGCTGAAGGGTTGTAATATCGGAATGTTTTTTTCTTTGTCTTTTTAAAAAAATAGAAGTTCATTGCAGTATTCTAACCTGTCTTCTTTTTCTTTCTAGTTGTGCCATATTGATTGTCAGGCTGAAGGTGGAATCCCCTCATATTCTTTTGCCTTAATGGTGATATTTTTCCTTCAACAAAGACAACCACGTATATTACCATCATATTTAGGCAACTGGGTGAGTTAAAAATATTCCAAGCAACTGTAAATTAGTTCAGGTAGAGCCAAGAAGAACTTTCTACAATGTACAGCAAGTCTCTTTGAGAATAAAGGCAGATTTATAAGCTGTTTATGGCATGGTAGTTTTACATTCAAAGAATAAAATCAATTTGCCTTAGCAATGTTTGAAACAGCACTTTGGCTATTGGTTACTCCTATTATTAAAAGGCTATTGAAATTAACAGTTTTATAGCCCTGAAGAATTCTGTCAATAACCAGACAAGTGGTCTGTCCCTAATCATAGTGCTACTTAACGATGGAGTTTATGTTTAAGAATAGTTTTTGATTTAAAATAAATAGCCCACTGAGACAGTTTTTGTTTCTTGCACATGAATTGGTTCTCTGGATGCCTTGTTTGGATTTAGATCGATGGCTTTGATTCTAAGAAGGCTGATGATTACCAGCTGAAAGGCATTGAAGATGAAAAGTTTGTGGTGTGGGAATACAAACCATCATATAATGGAGCAGGGAAAAACAGAGCAGGTGTGGAAGGCAAAGCTAAAGCTGACCAGCAAAAAGGTGGTAACAAGAAAGCAGCAACTGTAGAAACAGACACCCAGAGTCATCCAAAGGAGAAAAATGACAAGGTACATAATTTTATTGTAATGTAAATTGACCAAATTGATGTAGGATTTTAACACGTACTTCACATTAATACCTGGGTTCAGATAGAGTCCACTGAATGTAAATTTTACCTTTAGTATTCTTGGACTCATAAAATTTTAAAACCAAGGAATGAGAAATTTAAGTTTTCCTTTTTTTCCCTTTTTTCAGTCTCCATTAGCATTGGAAACGCCAAACCAGATATCTCTAGGGCAACTGTGGTTAGAATTGTTGAAATTTTATACACTGGAATTTGCTTTGGAAGAATACGTTATCAGTATACGGGTACAAGAACTTTTAACCAGAGAGAACAAAAATTGGCCTAAAAGGCGAATAGCCATTGAAGGTGGGTGTACTACACATGATAGAATTAGAGAACTCTTTTTATGTTTGCCTTACTTGCCTATCTCTGTAAATTACGTGTGTCTTATATTTGAAATTATGGAGGAAATTGTATGTTTCAGCCTTGCAAGTAATTTTCATGCGCCCATAACTATTTGAAAGTATTATTTTTAATATTACTTTTGTAGAATCTTTCATATCACTAGATAATTATGACGCAAATTATTGGGTTCACATTTTTAACAATTTAATATCAAACCAAAAAATGTACTTTTACATTTTTTATGACTTTTCCCCAGAAGGCTGCTGTGGGGATAGCACTGAGGTTTGGCTGTATTAATACCATGTTAAAATCATGTACTGCAGTGTTTCCTTGTCTCTAACAGTCTAGACAACTAACTGATAAAGTAAGGAGAAAAATTATATTTGGATAACCATACTGACTGGTATGGGAAGCACAGCCCTGCTCTTTATATTATTGTTCAGCCTTGTAATAAGAATAATCATATTCAAGGGAAGATGCTTTCTTGCATAACAATTTGTATTATTTTAAAAACAATGTGTTCATAGTGTACTAACTGGGAACTAACTTGTCTTTTTTCTAGATCCTTTTGCACTAAAAAGAAATGTTGCACGGAGCCTGAACAGCCAGATGGTCTTTGAGTACATCCTGGAGAGGTTCAGGACAGCATATAAGTATTTTGCATGTCCACAGAATAAAGATGGAATTAAGTCAAAACTCGATACCAAGAAAAAAGAAAAGGGAAAAATTGGTAACAAAAAAAATGGAGAATTTGTAACCAATTGTTGCCTTCAGCAGCAGGTCATCATTGCAGAGAAACAGAACACAGATAATGGGTGTGTTATACAAGCATGTGAGTTTAATGAATGTAGTGAAATGGAACCTACGTCCAGGAGATGTACTTCCAGCAACTTAGATAGTTTTCTGATAAAGAAGCCAGAAATTTTAAATACAAAATCTGAAGACCAAGAAGAAACTGTATCCCTTATAACTAGTGAATGCTGTGAATTAAAACAAAAATCACTCAAAGTAAAAGTTGATCAAGAGCCTTCAGTTGAAGAGGAACTAAGCCACCATTGCATTTTTAGTGAACGTAAGTCCCACAACACAGATACTGTTGATGAATTATCCAACACTAAAAGTAGACAGATTTCAGAAATGGAGCATTCACAGAAGAGTATGTGCTCAGGCACTACCACATCAACTACCTCGCACAACTGCCAAGCAGTAAGAGAAATTCAAAATACTAAAGATGAAGTCATCACAGAAGATATGCATTATGTATTTGATAAATTTATTCTGACTTCTGGAAAGGTAATGTCTGCACAAAACCTTATTGTATGGTTTATTACAGAAGTTAATGTACTATATGTTTTTGTCATTCAGCTAGTAGGATAACGAAGGATAAATTCTTTGATCAAAGCCTGGCAAACATGACATCTGTCCATAAAAGAGAACAGGTTTCTATAGCTCATAAGTGTTCTGTTGGAAGCCCAGCCAGTTTCAGTTCTTTCTTTTCCTTTCTTAGGTAGTCCATGTACTTCAGCTCAGGGTGACCATTCTAACTGACTTGCCAGCAGCAATGCCTGGAAAACTGCAACCACAAACTATATTTTTTATGAGATGCTGCAGACACATGCCCTCTAGCAGTTGTCTCCTTCAGTAGGGAGGATCCTGTAAATCATCAGGGGATATAATTTGCCCCAGAATGTGAACATTTCTTTTTGTTAACTCTTTCCTGTTTGTTAACTTTTTAATTATCTGTATGCTAATTTGCTACTCTTCACAGATCTTACCAACTGCTTATTCAGTTAATTATGCATTTTGACAATGTATCTGAAGAATACATTCTGCAGGGGCTTGGACTTCCCTACCTAGAATGGTTTTGCTGCTTTCATTATTAGTATCAACCACTCACTTTACTGTTAAATATTAAGTAATGAGAATGATAGTAATTAAAGCATATGTATAAATTTGAGTTAAGCTCAGATGCTGTTTTCTGTTTTCTTATTTAGTAAAGAACGAAAGTTCAAATTGATGTATAATTAAATCTCACTATGGATGTTCCTCATTCTCCTTTTTACCTTCTTTACTTTTTCTCTGCATCTTGCATTCTTTGGATATGTGTCACTTGAGTTAAACTTTGTCATGGCAGGAGATGGAGGGTTAGATAGAGGGCTTCCAGTGGAGACTTCATTGGTTATGTACAGTGCACAGTCATGTGTTTCTCCCAATTTCTTATATAAAAAGAGGCTTGAAAGCTACCCAGTAAGTTGAGTTGAACCCATTTACTACTTGAAACACATCAGATATCCATAGAAAAAGTCAGTTAAATAGTTCAAAAAGAAATAATTTTGTTTTAATTCTTCCATAGCCTCCAACAATAGTATGCAGTATCTGCAAAAGAGATGGCCATTCCAAAAGTGACTGCCCAGAAGATTTTAAAAAAATTGATCTGAAACCTCTACCACCAATGACTAGTAGATTTAGAGAAATACTTGATCTAGTCTGTAAAAGATGCTTTGGTAAGTAAGGTTTTGCTGCCAGTCAAATTGTGCATTCTATTTTAAAATTTAATATTGGTTTACTTATAACCTAAACGTTTTCCATATTGAATGGGAGAAAGTTCCTTTGATGAGATAGAGATAGATGGCCCTCGACCCATACCAGTCTGGCTTCCGCCCTGGCCACGGGGTGGAGACCGTGCTGGTCGCCCTCATGGATGATATCCGGCGCCAGCTGGATCGGGGCGGCTCCGCCATTCTCATGCTTCTAGACCTGTCGGCCGCATTTGATGTGGTCGACCATGAGTTATTGGTACACCGCCTCGCCGGAGCTGGAACAAGGGGGACTGCACTTCAATGGCTGGTCTCCTTTCTCCAGAACTGGATGCAGAGGGTTGCGATGGGGGAGAGTATGTCAAGCCCTTGTAAGCTTCCTTGTGGGGTTCCGCAGGGGGCGATACTCTCCCCCACACTTTTTAACATCTATATGCGCCCTCTAGCCCAGCTGGTCCGGGGCTATGGGCTGGGATGCCACCAATATGCGGATGACACCCAGCTCTACTTCCTAATGGACGGCCGGCCGGACTCCATCCCGGATACATTTGCCAGCTGTTTGGAAGTGGTAGCTGGATGGCTCAGGCAGAGTCGCCTGAAACTCAACCCCTCCAAGACGGTGGTCCTGTGGCTGGGCAGAAGAGGGCAGGACCAGGAAGCGCGCCTCCCATGCCTGAACGGGGTGCAATTAACACCTGCACCAGTTGCCAGGAATTTGGGGGTGACATTTGATACCTCCCTCTCTATGGAGGCTCAGGTCACCAATGTAGCTCGGACGGCATTTTTCCATCTTCGCCAAGCACAGCTACTAGCGGCCCTACCTGTCCTTGGAACACCTGGCCACAGTGATCCATGCAACGGTCACTTCCAGATCAGACTTCTGTAACTCACTCTACGTGGGCCTTCCCTTGTCTTTGACTCGGAAGTTACAGCTGGTCCAAAATGTGGCTGCCAGGGTCCTCACTAGAACACCTTTGAGGGCCCACATTCAGCCGGTGCTTCGTTATCTGTACTGGTTACCAGTCTGTTTCCGAATCAGATTCAAGGTATTGGTATTGACCTTTAAGGCTATACGTGGCCTGGGTCCCATCTACCTGCGGGACCGCTTGGTTGCTTATGCCCCCCGCAGGGCACTCCGTTCTGCGGGTATGAATTTACTGGTTGTCCCGGGCCCACGGGATGTTCGCCTGGCCTCGACCCGGGCCAGGGCCTTTTCAGTCCTGGCCCCAACCTGATGGAATGGCTCCCAGAAGAGCTAAGGGCCCTGCGGGATCTACCAGCTTTCCGCAGGGCCTGTAAGACGGAGCTCTTCCGCCAGGCATATGGTTGAGGCCAGGGCAGCTCTCCCACAAATCCATCAGAGGATCTCCTCCAATATTGAGATCTCTAACATCGAGATCTTGCGCCTCCCAATTGGTTGTTGGCCGGGCAAGCAGCCAATCAGAAGCCGCGGATCGCCTCCCCCGGGGCTTGGGGAGCGTTTTTAGGCAGCGTGCAGGTTTTAAAACGCTCTCCAAGCCCTGGGGAAGGCGATCCGCAGCTCCAGGAGCCACGGATCGCCTTCCCCGGGGCTTGGGGAGCGTTTTAAGGGGCGGGGCCAGGGAGCCTACCTTCACTCTCGGCGGCCAGCAAAGTAATGTCCGACGTGGAGTGAAGGAAAGCTCTGGTGGGGGGTGGGGCGGGTTGGGAGGCGCTTTGCGCCTCCCAATTGGTTGTTAGCCGGGCAGGTAGCCAATCAGAAGCCGTGCTGCACGAGGCTGCTGATTGGCAGCTTGGGGGTGGACTGACCAGCGGAGGGGCCAATTGGGAGGTGCTTCGCACCTCCCGATTGGGCCCTCCGCTGGTCAGTCCAGGGGAAGGGGCCTGGTCAGTCCAGGGGAAGGGGCCCAACAACCCTTCCTCATCCCGGACAGCGCCCACCTTCGGGGCCCTTACTCTTTTATTTAGTCTGCGCGCCGCAGCACCGCGGGGCTGTTTTAAGGTAAGACTTCCAAGGCAGTGGGTATAGTCCAAGGTGATGAGAAAAGTGATTTTGGTAATCAAGGTGTCCAGGACCATTCTTGGATGCCCTCCCGGCCACCCTGGGAGGCCCCACTCACTACTGATCCCCACAGAGAGGACAGGGACACCACAACTCACATGAGGAAAATGGAGAGCCCTGGAATGAGCCCTGCTGGCCAGGGCAAGCTGCCACTGGCATGAGAAGGATGCCTTGCTGCTCCCCAAACCACAGGGAATCATGCTGCCATAGCAGCTGCCACTGGCCCTCACCAGTAAAAGGACCAGGGCTGATGTGGCAAGCCAGAAGATCCCTATATGGGGCCCCCACCACCAAGAGAGGGTCAAGAGGGCCCTGTGGGGAATGTACATTCCTGTGCCGGTGATAGCCTGGGAGGCAGCCCACCATAGTGGGCAAACAGGCCTTTAAAGTTTGGACAGATTTGTAAAATAAATATAAAATGTCATTGCTGGAAAGCTCTGGGGAGGTCTTAGAAATTAATAAAAGTAATCAATGAGATCTGTGTTAAAATACTTTCATTTGATGAATATATTGTTAAGCCTCATTTTTTCTTTGTTTAGATGAATTGTCACCTCCTTTCTCAGAACAACAAAACAGAGAGCAGATTCTGGCAAGTTTGGAAAGATTTATTCGAAAAGAGTATAATGGTGTGTAATAGAAACATTTTAAAGTATATTTGGTTTTCTTTAAAGATGGTGTATATTTAATAAGATATACTGTTCTAAAGTTTTGCCTTCCTTGCTACCTCCTCGTGGTCACTAGAAGGAAAGAAGTTGGCAGCCGGAGGAGGTGGGTACTGCATTCTGATCATATTTGTACTCACTGTAGATGGGGGATTAGAAGCAGCTGTTGCCTCTCCCTACTTCTCTCCTGCTTTCTTACCTTCTTTGCCTGGCAGGGGTTAGCTACAGCAACAAGTTGGGAAGGAAAGACAGAGAAAGAGAGTTGCCATTGCTCATCTTCTCTCCAGTGTAGGGAAGTATATAAGAAGCCACAGCAGTTTTGCTGCTTATTACCTTCTCTGGTGGCTGCCTCCAAACTCCAGCAGCTGGAAGTCCCCCCCCCCCCCGAGAAAGAGAAAGGAGCACTGGCCTTGTTTACTTTATATCCTGTGTGGATGTAGGCCAGTGCTGCTTACTGCCTTCTGTTGGAAGTGTCCTTTACACACACTATTGAAGATGGCTGGCAGCTTGGGAGTATCCCTCCAGTCCCATTCCAAATACTTGGAGCATTAAGCCCCAATTATCCCCTGTTGCTGCTGCCACCTTTTCCTCCCAGCTGTGTTCCCCTACCCCTTCCAATGGATCTTAGAGGGTGCTAAGCAACCTTAAAATAGCAATTTGTTCTATCTGGAAAAATGTGCTATTCTTTTATTTTTAAGAATTTTTAAATCCTCACCTTAAAAAAAAAAGTATTGGATTAGGAGCTGGGAACCCAGTGCTTTAAACCCCTCTCCGCTAGCAGAGTTGCTTTGGACCTGTCACATACTCTCAGCTTAATGTTACTCACAGGGTTGTTGTGAGGATAAAATGGAAAAAGGGGAATAAGTTGTTTTGAATACTCACTGATAAGAAAGATGGGGGTATAAATGAAGTAAATAATTTAAAACACTAAGTAGGGTTTGTGTATTTTGTATCTTGGGGGGGAAATTATGCTTGTGTTTCATACAATTACTCCTGAGACTTATTGTACTGTGTTAAATATGTGCCTCTTCGACAAACACAATTTTTTAAAGTATCAATTATTTGTATTTTATTTATCATGACACTGATTAAAGGTCATTCTTTTTTTCTTTTTGCATTTGAAATGGTAATATGATTTTTTAACGTAGCAAGATAGCTTTCAGTAGCTACATATATTCAACAGAAATATGGATTTAAATGCTGTTGTGTCTGTGAAATGATTCTGACCTCAAATGTCAGTTAATAACTTTCCATTTTTAGTAAGTCTAATGGTAGTACAAAATCTATGCAACTTGTTCTTTTGGTCAGACAAAGCCAGGTTATGTCTGTTCGGCTCTTCAAAGAATGGATTTGGATTCCGTGACAGTGACTTGGATATTTGCATGACACTTGAAGGACATGAAAATGCAGAGGTAGGAGTTCTGCTTTTGAAGCTGAATTAAAGGAAGTATAATAATATCATATGCTTATTCAAAGTGTTTGCTTGTATCTGAATTGTTTAAAGAAAGTCTATATAAACACTAACTTGGGCTTTTATTTATTTTACCTAGAAGTTAAATTGTAAGGAAATCATTGAAAATTTGGCAAAAGTTCTTAAGAAGCACCCAGGTATGTGTACTGATTTTGCATTGTTTGGCAATTTGCATTTATGTGAATTTTTTATTTTATAAGAAATAAATTACATGCTGAAACCTTTCCTTCTCAGGTTTAAGAAACATTTTGCCTATAACCACAGCCAAAGTGCCTATAGTAAAATTTGAGCACAGAAGAAGTGGCTTAGAAGGAGACATCAGCTTATACAATACACTGGCAAGTATAGTACTGTTACTAGTGAGAGATGAAATTCCCTTTCACAGGCCCTGCGGAACTGCATTAGTTCCTCTGGGAGCTCATTCCATCAGATGGGGGTCAGGACAGAGAAGGCTCTGTCCCTGGTTGAGATCAAGCAGGCTTCTTTTGGGCCAGGGATCACTGGCCAATTGGCAGTGGCAGAGCGCAAAGCTGTGTGAGGGGTGTAAGCAGAAAGGTAGTCCCTCAGGTACACTGGGCCTGATGATGTATGGCCTTAAAGGTGATTACCAGAACCTTTAACCTGATCTAGAATTTGACTGGTAGCCACTGCAGTTGATGGAGGATGGGCCGGATGTGGGACTTCCATTGTTGTTGCTGTGAGGACCTTGGCTGCTGCGTTTTGGACCAGCTTTAGTTTCCGGATCAAGGTTAAGGGCAGGCCTACATAGAACGAGTTGTAGAAGTGCAGTCTAGAGGTGATTGTTACATGGATCACTGTGGCTAGGTGTTCTGGGGCCAAGTAGGGCGCTAGTATTTTGGCTTGGCGAAGGTGGTAAAATGCTAGCCACGCTTTCTTCATGACCTGAGCTTCCATTGAGAGGGAAGCATCCAGGATCTCACCCAGGTTGAATAAGCCACTGAAAGCTGCATACCATCCAGATGCACTTCCTCTCATGGTCCCTTCCTACCCAGCCACAGGACCTCCATCTTTGAAGGATTAAGCTTCAGACAACTCTGCTTGAGCCACCTCATTGATTGCAGGGGTGCATTTTCCATACCATTTTTGTACATGTTGGCCAAAATACTGAGCCCAACTTACTCATCTTATTAAGATGACAGTCATGCAGCTAAACAAAATCATGCAGCTAGTCATTCATAAGCAACTGTGATATTTCCTTATCACCTTGTATTTTGAATTATCTACATGATATCCTGTGACCAACCCCAAATTTTGCAATGTAAATGTTAACAGGCTACTGTTGGATAGTATTTATAGAATTGGATTGCATATGGTAATGTTTTGAATTCCAGTCCAGCCTCTACATCCTTGACTTGTTTTTCAGGCGCAGCACAACACAAGAATGCTAGCAACCTATGCAGCCATTGATCCAAGAGTGCAATATTTGGGATATACAATGAAAGTTTTTGCAAAGGTAATATATAGCAAGTATAACTTTTAGTGTATAGGTTGATGTGCTAGACCATTTCTGTACCCAGTAACTGTTTGGAAATTATACACTGAACTAGTGCGATTGAACTCCAGTCTTTTCCATATAAATCCAGTGAGGTTGTAGAAATACTAAACCTCATGATGATTAGGTGTAGAGTTTGGGAATACTTCTGAATATTGCTGAGAGGTACATTTTTCCAGTTGACGCCAGTTTGCCAACTTAAAGAATTCCTGCAGAAAGCCAACCTGGCTGTTGTCACACATGCCTTGGTAACATCTAGATTGGAATCCTGAACACTCCATGTGTGGCTGTCTTTGAAGATGGCTTGTAAGCTTCAGATGGTGCAAAATGCAGCACCTAGAGACTTGACTGGAACTTCACACAGTGTATATATCCAATCTGTGCTGTTCCAATTGCACTGGCTTCCAGTTTGCTTCTATGTTTTATGCAAGGTCCAAAATACCTGAAGGATCATCTCCTCCCATATCGACTCACTGAGCCTTAAGATGTGTGAATGATGCCTTCCTTTAGAATTACTATTGTCTGTTATGAGGGCTGATTATGCATAAACTGCTTGCTTCAGATTTTGAATGGATTCATTGTCAAGTAATCTGTAGGATCTGAATGCTTTCTGCATTTTATAACTCTCCATGGGGTTTCTAGTGGTATCCAGTGAGAATGCAGAGTATATGTTTCTGCGTTTCATAGGGATAATTGATTTTTTTACATTGCGCCAGCCATTTTATTTTCTGCAGGGGCTGTCCTGGATTGGTTAGATCACCAATCTGAAAAGGAAAGGTACTCTGCAAGTACCAGGCTTAATAAAAGTTGCCTAACCAGTTAACGTTGCTTGGCCTACCAAATACATAGGCTCAGTGAAGACTTTACTTTCCCAGTGTCCATAGAAAGCGTCATATGGATACTATGCTGCAAACAACCAGTGTAAACTTGACAAGATGGGAAGGAGGACTTTCCCCGGAGACTGATGGCCTCTGAGCTTGCCTCTGGTTTCTTCCAACTTGTGCCTCAGATGCATTGAAACAAAGTGCTCCCAACTCTTACATGTTGGTTAGAGCAGCCATTACCAGCCAGGGCTATGTTGTAACCCCAGGGTATATATTTTAGTGTTATATTTTAGTGTTATGTAATTAAAGGATGGATGGATGGATGGATGGATGGATGGATGGATGGATGGATGGATGGATGGATGGATGGATGGATGGATGGATGGATGGATGGATGGATGAATGAATGGATGAATGAATGAATGAATGAATGAATGAATGAATGAATGAATGAATGAATGAATGAATGAATGAATGAATGAATGAATGAATGAATGAATGAATGAATGAATGAATGAATGAATGAATGAATGAATCCATCCTCAGAGGGGTTCCTCTGGTTGGGGGAGATTTAATTTTTAAATTTTTTAAATTTACCAGGGTGATTTTCTCCATATTTGGGTAGGTTGACTTTCTTTGACCCCAAAGTAGCCAATGATGGTTTGGGGTCTTTGGGGATATCTGCAGTGGCCTTGTTGAATTTACATACAGTGGAAAATCAGTAGGAGGGACAAGCTGGATCTGTTGCACTCCCCCATTGGCTCTTCCAATTCCCCCCTTCCCCCAGGATTTCTTCTCAGAGTACAGTCGGGGGGAAATGGCTAGAGGAAGGCTGTTGCAAGCAAAGGGGTTCAAATATTCAAGCAGGAAAGGACTGTGTCCAGTGCCATAGAGCAGTGGTCCCCAACCTTTTTATCACCGGGGACCACTCAACACCTTTTACTGAGGCCCATGGGGGGTGTAGTTTACTCCTCTACTCTCAACCACTGCCCTAACACTCTCTGATCGCTATGGTCATGTTTAAACATCCCTTCAAAATAAGATACAGACACGCCACAACAATGAACATAAGGAACATTTTATTTTCATGGAAATTTTAACTCATGACAATGACAATTCAGTGGGAACCCTGAGCTTGTTTCTCTGCAACGAGATAGTCCCATCTGGGAGTGATGGGAGACAGTGACACCCAAAGTGTGTTGTAAAGGGCCGGGGGGGGGGGGGGGGGAAGGCATCCTTCGGGGCCCACCTCCAATTAGTTGAAGGACCACTGGTGGTCCGCGGCCCACGGGTTGGGGATCGCTACCATAGAGTCTACCCTCCAAAACAGCCATTTTCTCCAGGAAACTGATCTCTGTAGTTTTAATTCCATTAGCTCTCCAGTCCCCACCTTGGAGGCTGGCATACCTAGGTAAGAACTACTACACCTGGATCCAGGATAAGGACTGTGCATAGACTGCACAAGAATTCCTTTCTTCCCATGTTTCTCCTTGTCCTGGCAGCCATTTCCAACCCTAGGAAAATGTATTTCTGGGACAGTTTCTCTGGTGTTGTGAGTGAGTCTACCAGCTATGTAAGCAAATTAGTCAACAGAAAATTGTTCCACAATAATTATTGGCTTTTGAATGTCTATATGACTGACCTGGATGCAGCAATAGAATTCTAATATGCACTTCTAATAGAGTACAGCAGAATCACTTTCTTGTAAGTCTAAAATTGCTACGCTGGGTCTTCTAATTATAATCTTACAGACAGATGGCAGGAGACAGTATTGTTAGCTGTCCTTTCACTCTGCAGCATGATAGCCTCCCTGAGAAAATTTAATAGGAAATTTGTTCTGACTTTAGTTCTGTGGTATAACAGAAGATATTACTGTTATTCCTAAACAAGACCCAGCTTGGTGTAGTGGTTAGGAGTGCGGACTTCTAATCTGGCGAGCCGGGTATGATTCCATGCTCCCCCACATGCAACCATCTGGGTGACCTTGGGCTCGGTATAGCACTGATAAAGTTGTTATGACAGAGCAATAATATCAGGGCTCTCTTAGCCTCCCCTACCTCACAGGGTGTCTGTTGTGGGGAGAGGAAAGGGAAGGCGAATGTCAGGATTTTTATTTTTAATTTTTTACTTTGAAAAACAAATTCTCATGTTGTATCACAAACAATTTTTGGACTTCTCATTAGTTAAGAAAGAGGTTGTGATGTAAATAAGAGAGCTAGTGTGGTGTAGTGGTTATAAAGTTGATCTCATTGTTACTGAAGACATAAAGATCCCTACTGCCCATGGAGCTCACAATCACCTTAACCTAACTCAAATGATTCTCGTGAAAATGTAAAATGTAATAAAATAAATCAGAAAAATGAGGAACTTATGCATAGGCAATGCATGTGAATTCCTCACAGGCATTTAGACACAATTGCACAGGTTTTTGCATGCATACCTATGCATATTTGAATGCATATTTTGCGTAAATGAGAGCTTTCAGTAATAAATTGTCCCTGAGTGCATTTAACTTCAATTATTACTTTACTGCTTACAAAGGCTAAAAGTACAGTATTTAAATTTGGCTGTGTCACAAAACACAATTTATTTTTAACAGATATTTGAATTATGAAACCAATAATGTTTGTGTCATAATTATTAGAGCTAAATTTTGTGTTCTGTTTTCTTATGTATTTTGTTGACCAGCGCTGTGACATTGGAGATGCATCCAGAGGGAGTCTGTCTTCATATGCCTATATTCTTATGGTGTTATACTTCCTACAACAGAGAAATCCACCAGTTATCCCAGTTCTTCAAGAGGTATGTTATCAGGAAAAGGCAGGTGAACAGTAGTTTTGAGAAATCTGTTTTTTTCTGGTTTTAGCTATTATTTGATGTTTAGCTGTTGATGTAACATGTATCTTTTCCTAGCTCACTTAATTTGTCAATATGAGCTTTTTTATTGCTGGAATTGATATGTATCCATCTTTATTTTACAATCATTCAGACCAAAATTCATTGGAATTGATGGGTATCATCATGTATGACAACTGCATGTGCAGACTTTTGCTTCACATATCTGTATGTATAGTTGTCATATGCATGATATAACGCATTAATTCCTTCATAGACTCATTAGTATACGGGAATATTGTTATGTCTAAATCCAGATAGATTTAGTCAAGAAGAATTTGTGACTTCAAATGACTCTAAATTTTTTATTTCATTTTTAAGCAAAAAGGGTGAACTATTGTTTTTAATTTGTTTATCCTTAGCCAAACTGATTTATCTAAAATGTCAGTTTTTTAGAGTAAGTCTCTTTCTGAGCAAATGTAGACTGCTTTGCCCTTACCAATAAGCAATTACAAGTATTATCTGTCTCACCCCACCATACAAATAACCATATCTGATATAAAGAATCAGGATAAGTCAGTGTGTGTGGGTTTTTATCCTGTATCTGTTTAGTACTTTTTCTTATTTATTGACTTTATTCTTGATGATGTTTTAGATATTTGATGGACAACAGATCCCTCAGAGAATGGTTGATGGGTGGAATGCTTTCTTCTTTGATGATACTGAAGAACTGGTAATGTTCTGATTCTGTAATAAACAATGAATTCTTTGGAATAGGTTTATTATAACACAATCTACATCTTCTGTTCTAATAGCGAAGTTGTCCAATCTTTGGATAATTAAATCCAGTGACTAGAGCTGTAAACAGGCAAGACAGAACTTCCTGCAAACCAGAAAAAGTTAGGGTTAGGGTTAGGGTGATGATGACTACTTCAAACCCCCCAGGGGGGCAATATTCTTCCTTGTCTTAGCTTTTTGATTTAAAAAACTCATGAACCCAGTCAGCCTGTAGAGCAAGAAGGTAATGGATAGACTTGTAACATCATTAAGGTAGAGTTTCCCTTCTAAACATCACTGATTCCTTTAGCTTGGGAACTGTCTCAGAACTGGGGACTGGAGGAAGGAGACAGGAAGATGCCTTTATCTGGAGTCTACTCAGAGCATTTCCCACGACTGTAGGACTTTATTCCCTTTCCCTGTTACTATGTGTCATCTTAAACTATGAAAACCCAATTTCACAAAAGATTCACATACCATTCCAAAGTAGTATGTTCAGACCAAAGTGCTTTTGTTAATTCAGTCTGCTCTAAATTTTATACAGAAAAAACGTTTACCTTCTCTTGGGAAAAATACAGAGTCACTGGGAGAACTCTGGTTAGGGTTACTGCGATTTTACACTGAAGAGTTTGACTTCAAGGAATATGTCATTAGCATTCGACAGAAAAAGCTGTTAACCACCTTTGAGAAACAATGGACATCCAAATGCATTGCTATTGAAGGTACTTATGGAATGTTAGTTATCAGTAAAAAGAATACATCTCCTAGAGGAACTTTCATAGTAACATAGGATGTTTATGTATTACACCCTTAACACAGTGAGAAATTGACTGTAGATAAACTGACAATTAAAATAGTCATTAATAGGAAACATTACTTATTAAATAATTATTTCTGAACTGGTATAAAGCTCATTAAAGTCTCTTCAGAGAATCTAAAGAACAGTAAGCAAAACAAAAAGATCAGCTAGCACTGTTTCATAGACATTTGCACAAGAATTCATAAATGGCTTCCACACCGGTTTTCATGCTTCTGCTTGTGTAAGAGGTTGACAAAACTAGTGTGAGCAGAACATAATTTTTGTATTTAGTTCTTATTCTGTGTTCCAGTTAGTTAGTTAAACAACCATTTTGTATGTGGAATTTACCTTTTGCATACAGAAGGGTGCCTTTTAATTTAACCCATAATATTGTATTTTATTAAAATAGAGCTCTATGTTAAAGGACTCTAAACCTAGAAATTAATAATTCCGAGAGAAAATTATACTGCTAGCGGTATCCTTTACCTGTTCTTTTATTTCCTTTGCTTAGATCCTTTTGACTTGAACCATAACTTGGGTGCAGGAGTTTCCAGAAAAAGTAAGACGAGGAGAAAAAACCTTAATATTCAAAATTGAATACCTAAAGAAATATGATTTCTTTAATTATTTTTTCTTTCGCAGTGACCAACTTCATAATGAAAGCGTTAATCAATGGGAGAAAACTATTTGGTACCCCTTTCTATCCAGTACTGGGAAGAGAAGCTGTAAGTTTTCTCACCCTGTCAAAGGATATAGTTTTCGATGTTTGTTCCAGTGCTTACATACTCCATCTGTATTTCAAATCCATATTTGAGGTCTTGCATAACTGTTGGCCACTTTATTTCACATGCATGTAGCCAAAAGAACCAAATAATAGTTTTGTCTAAAAGCTCTCTTTTTAGAAAAACACTGTTGTTGATTACAGTTGCCTGTTTATTGGCATGGATCCACAGGTAAATATGCATTAATGGAATGATTTCTGCATATGGAATATGATTTTCTGACGTTCTTTCACCCCTGCACTCAAAATGCTGTGAGAACATCAATATGTAAGAAAAGCAATGTTGAATCATGGCAGCATTCGATGTGGTTGACCCTGAGCTTCTTGCTCACCACTTTGCCGATGCTGGAATCTGAGTGACAGCCCTTCAATGGCTGTGCTTCTTACTCCAGGTTTGGGTACAGAAGGTTGCAGTGGAAGAGAATCAGTTACACTATTGCCAGCTTCCTTGTGGAGTTCCACAGGGCATGGCCCTCTCTCCCACCTTATTTAGCATCTCTATGCACTCTCTAGCCCAGCTGGTCTGAGGGTTTGAGTTGAGATACCACTAGTACAGTAATACCGAGCTCTTCCTCCTGATGGACAGCCTAACAGACCCCCCCCCCAAAAAAAAAACATTTGCCAGATGCTTAGATTGTGCCCAATATGGCCGATTCAGTTTAGGGGCCCGTTAAAGTCAATGGCGCCATTGACTATAATGGGAATATCGGCTTTTTCACCTTTCCTGGGGCCTGGGGGTGGGGGTTTAAGTTACAGTCTCCAAACGTTCTGGGTAGCTGCAGGAAGCTCTGACTCTCCTCCAAACATCAAAATGATTGGTCCAAGGGGTCCACTTCTAGGGGATCCCAAAGAGGGTGACCCATCCCTCAGTTATATCCAATGGAGAGTAGGGTTGGGTGCTCTGGCCGCTGAATCAGCCATTCTAGCTTGAAGCAGGCAGCGGCGTGGGGGGTGGTGGTGGTATGGTGCTGGTGCTGGCACATACACAGGCGTACTCTGCTTTGGGCTGGAACTGCCGCTTCGGCAGCTGAAGTTGTTTGGAAGCAGTGGCTGGATGGATCAGGAAGAGCCGCCTGAGACTCAACCCCTCTAAGACGGAGGTCCTTTGGCTAGGCCGAAGGGAGCAGGAACAGGAAGCGCGTCTTCCCTGCCTGGACGGGGTACAATTGTCATCTGTGCCCCAAGCCAGGAATTTGGGAGTGATTCTGGATGCCTCACTTTCCATGGAGGCCCAGGTCACTAAGGTAGCCCGGACGGCGTTTCTCCATCTACGCCAAGCTCGGCTACTAGCGCCCTACCTGCCCCCGGAACACCTGGCCACTGTGATCCATGCAACGGTTACTTCTAGATTAGACTTCTGTAACTCGCTCTACGCGGGCCTACCCTTGTCTCTAACCCGGAAGTTACAGCTGGTACAGAATGCAGCTGCACGGGTCCTCACTAAATCATCTTGGAGGTCCCATGTTCAGCCTCTGCTGAAGCAGCTGCACTGGTTGCCAGTTTGTTTCCGGATCAGGTTCAAGGTTTTGGTATTAACCTTTAAGACTATACGCGGCTTGGGTCCTGCATACTTGAGGGACCGCCTATCTCCTTATGCCCCCCGCAGGGCACTTCGCTCTGCGGGTAAGAATCTGCTGATGATCCCAGGACCCCGGGAGGCACGCCTGGCCTCGACAAGGGCCAGGGCCTTTTCGGTCCTGGCCCCTACCTGGTGGAATGAGCTCCCTGAAGAGCTGCGGGCCCTGTCGGAGCTCTCTGAGTTCCGCAGAGCCTGCAAAACGGAGCTCTTCCGCCAGGCGTTTGTCTAAGGCCGGGTGATGGCCCGGGGCTAAGATCGGACCCTCTCTCCGGAGGGGGGAGGCCAGTACTAGACTGACCTGGTTCCCCAGAGTGTTCCATCCTATGCCCAATTATCCTCCGTTCCCTTCTGCTCATCCAGTGGGCCTGTACGGGAATAGTTTTAATCGCCATCATTGTGACTTAGTCATTGTTTTAATGGGGTTTTAATGGGGAATTTTAATGGTTAATATATTGTATCTGTATTAAAATGTTGTGAACCGCCGCGAGCCGGTTTCCGAGAGCGGCGGTCATACAAATCAAATAAATAATAATAATAATAATAAAGTGCACAACCCTAATGGAGAGTCTGTCCCACAGGATATAATGGAGCAGATGGGGGCACCCTCTTTGGGACCCCTTGGACCAGTCATTTTGAAATTCCGAAGGGAGTCAGGGAATAGCCTTTAGGAGTTACCCTAAAAGTTTGGGGGCTGTAACTTAAACCCCCACCCACTCCAGGCCCCAGGAAATGCAGAACAGCTGAAATTCCCATTATAGTCAATTGCGCCACTGACTTAAATGGGCACCGAAGCCAAATCAGCCAGATTGGGCCCTTAGTGCACAAGCCTACTTGGAAGCAGTGGTGGGCTGGTTGAGGCAGAGTCGTCTGAAATTCAGTCCCTCTGAGATGGGGAGGTCCTGTGGTTGGGTAGGAAAGGACCATGCAAGGAAGTACAATTGCCGTGCCTAAGTAGTGTGCATCTGACAATAGGTTTATTTTAACCACCCATATATTGATTGGGTCAATATATGTACAGATTGTGTTTCTAGATACTCTCAGTGATTGAGCCATGGAGCAGATAGTCACAGAACCTACCAAGGGAGAGGCAATCATGGACCCGGTGCTAAATAATGTTCATGACATGTTGAGATGTAATGGGAATAGTGACTATAATGTTATTAAGTTGCCCCAAGGACCAACACATTCATATTTAATTTTAGAAGGTATAACTTCTCTCAAATCTCCTTTGTGCTCAGCAGAGCACTCCTGTTTCCTCCCAAGGGTTAATGTGAATAGGAATTGGCCTATTCCAGCTTGCAGGTATTAGTGATTGGGCCTTCCTGCCTACATGCCTCTTATCTTCAAGGCTGAGTCATGAATGTGGTAATTAGCTCTTATTGAGAATCTGTGGTCTGCTGGATGGGAGGGGGGGAGGCAGGAGCAGGAGTGGTGAAATATTTCTAGAGGGTTCCAGTGAAAATATACCCTGATTGGATTTGGAACATCACTTGACTCCAGACAGCTTGAGATTCTAAATTTTATAGAAGCCAAAGAGACCATTCTGACTTAATGATTTTGGTGGACTGAGGCCTGGACTTTGTTGGGCTTGTATTGCAACAAAGACAGCAAAGGTTGTCTTAGTCTCTGAGACTTTAAGATTGTGATATCTAATACCAGGTATTAATTTTGTTGGATAGAAAAAATAGCTTATTTGTATTTTCAGCTGTATGGATTTAAGAATTTGTGTTGCATAGAAATAAATTTAAGTATTTAAACTTCATATATTTAATCAGTCTTATTCATTGTGTACCAAGAAACCATGAAACCCATGGGGCTTAGACTCCTTGACACATTTTTAATAGATTCCTTCATGTAGATTTGTTTGTAGAAAGTGTGCTTACCCTATTCAGGGATGTGGAGAAACTAGTACCCTGGCTTCCTGACCCTGCTGCTGAACTTGGACCTCTACTAAACTCACCTGTTAATTCCCTTGTTCCAGACATTTTGTCACTAGAACAGGGGCTGCTTATAGGAAGCCTAAATAAATAGCTTGGGCCAAAAATCCATCCCCCATCCCCCACTGGTCAATCACACTGATTGGGAGCTAACTAATAAAAGAAGTTGAGTGAATCAGCCCCTGGTTCTTTAACAGCAGCTATTGCTAAAAGAGAACTGCTCAGATAAGAATTCCTTTTCTTCTCAGGCTGCCTTTTAATTTAAATGCGAATTTAATTTCAAATGTTAATTTATACCTTCTAGGCTTGGATTAAAGGGAACTGAATAGCCTGAGCAGTTACAGGAAGTATGTAACTTCTTGCTTTCTTGTAGAAGAAAAAACCCTTCTTTAAAGACTTAGATTGGATCCCCTGTTTTTAAAGCCATAACTGTATTTAAGTTATACCTAGCTGCATTTTGTTTTATTATTTGTTCCTGTGAGATCTCCTAAGGGCAGCATGGAGGGACATTTTTGGGCTGTGAGGGAGACATCCTTTCTGCAGAAATACTTCTGTGTGTAGGTAGGCACACTCCAGTAGTTAAGCCATGGTTTCATAATTTTGCATTTCTTGCAAAAATAAACATCCTTTGTCACTGAACTTGCCTTTATTACCGATATATGTGCTGAATGAATGTACAACCCTTTAGCACTCAGAACCTGCTCAAGGTCCCTGGCCCCAGAGAAATAAAATCCACCAGATCCAGGTCGTTCTCAGCCGTAGTGCTGGACTGGTAGAATACTCTTCTGAACAAGTGCTTTTCTGTAAGGTCTGTAAAACAGCTGTTCTGACAGACCTATGGTTGAGGTTTAAACATATACCATCAAGGAACTGGCCTCCCTACAAAAAATGAAGAATGCCTGGACAGAACTCAGCATTTACTTGATGTCTAACAAAGCACTCTATTCACTTTTCTCTCTGAATAGAGGAATGGCAGTGAATTCTGAATTTTTAGATGGGTTTAAATGTAAATTATAAATGTACATTTTTGGAATTTTAATCTATTGTAAATTGTAACTGTTGTAAGCTGCCCTGAGCCCCCAGAGAATGGTGGGATATAAACGTGAGAAATACATTTGTGATTTTGAAATTTCAATTATATAATTCAAGTGATTGGAGGTGATAATTTGCATATTTCCTCCTTAATGCATGCCTTGTTTCTTCTGGTACCTCTTTGCTTTCTTTTATTCTTTCTTTGTAGAAAGTGATGACAGGAAGCTTTTGTAGATTAATAGTGTACCTTTTCTCTCTAGGAATACTTTTTCAACTCGAAGGTATTAACAGATGGAGAACTGGCACCCAACGACAGATGCTGCCGTGTCTGTGGCAAAATTGGCCACTATATGAAAGACTGCCCAAAACGGAGGAGGTTGGGAGAATGTGCACACCTGTAATTTAAAACCATTTTATGTTGAATATAAAGGAGTATATTTTGAAGAGTAAAGCTGGGCATCCCCTCCTTACTTCTTATTCTCATACTCATTTTGCTTACCTCAAATGCTGGATTCTATCCTTTTACCTGTTTGTTTTGAAATCATATGTTCAGTTCCTTCCTCGACACAGCTTTTTCCCTGAGTATCAGGTGGCATAAAACAGCTCTAAATACTGTAGCTGAATTGCATGGTACTTGCTGTGTAATCTTGATATGCTTTTCTGTATACTACTACACGTGCCCTTTGCCTTGAAGGGTAAAGGAAGTGAGCAGATGCAGAAAATATAAGCAATATATTGCATGATTTCAGGGAACTTTCCCCTGCCACTTAAACTTTGATCTCCCCTTTTCAACCCCCAGTTACCTCAGACAAAGGAGCAAAACCTGATTTGGAACTGGTATGATGTCTGCAGTGCCACCTGAATGTTGTAGATTTCAATTGTTATCTATTCTTAGTTGAGTTTAACTTCTCTGCTTGTCTTCTTTCTGCAGCCCTTTTCTGTATCACAGTTGTACATTTTAGTGCTATTCCAAAATATTAGTACTTTTCCCCTTTTAGGTTAAAGAAAAAGGAGAATGAGAGAGAGGATGAAAAGGAGGTAAAGGAGGAAGACAGAGAGACAAGAGAAAAGAGATGTTTTATCTGTGGAGATATTGGACATGTTAGAAGGGATTGTCCTGAATTCAAACAAACAAGACAAAGAAGCAACGGTGTTGCAGGTAAAACAGAATTACCTCACTTCCCCCAATTTTGCATGTTAATGTTTCTCAGTTCTTTAGAAAACATTGTGTAACTATTACCTATTTTCAGCACTATATGCTCTTTTATATTATCTTGTCTGTCGATAACTTATTTCGAAAGAGAAAACTGGCACTGCTCTAAAACACTGTCCCAGGCCCTGGGTCTAAATACTTTGTGGGATTGCTTCCTCCTATTTTACATGATTATTCTGATATGAGTTGGCTACCTTCAATTTAACTGTCAGCCATTTATCAAACAGCAAGGATGTCTACAGTAGCACTCTTCTCTTCTGGCTTTTCTGTACTCTTTTGTTTTGCCAGAGTGTTGTTCATTTAATATATTTTTATCCTGTTCTTCCCCGGAGTTCAGGGAAGTTTACATCATAGTTTTTGCCACCACATAACCTAATACTAGGCTCTTGTGTTATTTTTAAAGCGATAACAAAAGTGTTGTAGCATATAAATAAATATAAGGTAACCCTGGCTGGTTACCACAACAAAAAGCTAACTTCTGTCCCTTACCTAAATAAGCTTTGTACCTCTACTTAAAAGAGAGAGAGAGAAGAGCGGTTTTTTACTTTGAGACCCACAGGAGTCTCAAACCAACTTACAATTGCCTTCCCTTCCTCTCCCTACAACAGACACTTTGTGAGGTAGGTGAGACTGGGAGAAGTGTGACTGGCTTCAAGGTCACCCAGTGGGCTGCATGTGGAGGAGTGGGGAATCAAACAAGTTCTCCAGATTAGAACAACAGTTCTCCAGAAAATCACAAGGCATTTACAGTAAATGAATGCTGAAAATATTTGGCACTATATTGAAATTTCTAGGAACACTGGCACCTAGGATTTGTCAAGCCCTGCAGCAAATAAAGTTTTGGCTACACATGGGGCTTTTGCTTGCAATGGAGACTACTGCTTTGGATCACCGTCTGTGTGAACTTGTACATTCATTACGTTTTGTCATTCAGCTGCTCAATTAGTCCGAAGTCTTGTAAACTCCCCACAAGTAACCGGAACGATTCAGCAGCAAGGGGAAAGACCCTTGCGCACCAGACAGCCATCAGAATGTGTAAGTTCCATGTATTTAATATTTCAGTGGTTAATTCTGTCTGTGAAACCAGTGAGAGTTGGCGGTGGCGATATAGCTGCAATACTTAATTGCTTGTGAAACTTCCTGCTACGCTGCTCAAATATTTTAATATCAAGAGGTCTGTCTGAAAAATGCATGAAGTAATTGAAACAGAGAATGAATTAAGATACCATTAATGAGTGAAGGGAGACATATTTCTGATTATATAATGCTATGTTCCAGTATACCCAGCAGACAATTTCAATGGTAGAACTTATTCTATAGAATGAACATGTCAAATTCTTTGTTAATGAAAACTTGCTGAGTTCAAAGAACTAAAGAATTCAGTTTACTGTTTCAGTATAGTAAAGGAGGAGAGGCTGCCTTATGTATCAGAACAAAGGAGACACTTTTTAGTGAACTAATCCAAACTACATCCTTTTTTTCCCTTCTAGTCTGATTCGCGTCAGTCATCTTACTCTCCACAGCCTCAGCAGTTTACCCAGAATTCCTCTCCACCAACCTCCATTAACCAGACTCAGCCACAACCAATTTCCCAGTCCAAGCATGCTCTGCAGCCCCAACAAGGGGCACAGCCACCCCACCAGGTCCAGCTGCCTTTGTTTAACTTTCCCCAATCTCCCCCAGGTCAGTATTCTACCTTGCATAACCTGGGACTATTTCAGATGCACCATCACCAACATCATCACCAAATTCAACTTCCTAACACCTCGTGGCCTGTTATTCACTCTGCACCGGGTAATCCTGCTCATTCTACAAGTGTTCCGTTTTCTGTGAGGGCTGGCAGTAGCAATCCGCCCAATAATCCAAACAGCGTAAACTTGAATGATCCCAGTATCATCTTTGCACAGCCTGCTGCCAGGCCTGTAGGAATCCCCAGCAATTCTCATGAGGGACACTGGCACAACCCTGTGACTCTTAACTCACTGGTGAACAATGGCACTGTGGGGAATTCAGGTAATTCTATTTTTCCTTCTTTTTTGTAGTGATGATTCTTTTACTAAATATTTCTGAACCTATTTGCTGCCATAGTGCTTATGATAATTTTTTAAAGAGATGGGCTGTCTAGAAATTTGTGAACTTCAAAAAGGGTTATCTACCTGAAAAGAGATTCCAGATATGTGGAATGGTTTTTGAAAGGTGTTTTATAGACCATGCTATGTTATTTAAAGGGAAAAGAGTTTGGGTTTTCTGTTTGAGAAACTTAAATCCAAAAAGCCATAAGCATACTCCTTGCATCTTGGCTGAAAGGAGGACATTCAAGTCAGAAGAATTGGTTTCTGGGTTGGTTTACTTTTGTTCTTAGAACATAAACACAGGCTCTAGTAATTCTATCGCAGTCACTGTTAATACCAGCCTACTAAAGTATTCATTGTTGTTATAATTATCATTAATTTTTGAATAGTGAAATTGGCTTCCAAATATTGTGGTTTATTTACTAAATTAGTTGTCAGTGTCAGACTACCCAAAAATGAATGTTCTTACACTACTTACAAACTGCACTATTTTATGTAGTCAGGAAAGCAGATATTTTTATTACTTTTTATAAAAATTATGCTTTTAATACACAAACCTTTTTCTAGTTGATATGAGTATATTATAATGCATGTTGATTATTCTGGAAGCAGCATTAAAGTGTGTTGAAAAAGAAAAAATGTTATGCAAAGTTAAGCAGAAGCACTAGTAAGTTTTTAAAAGATGTTTAATATTTATTTAGTAAAAAAATTGCTTGACAATTACTAATACACTTTGTCTAATGTTTCATGATAAACAATGCCTCCATTTCCCTTTTTAATGAATTCCAGATCAGGGCTTCCAAGGACAGTTTGGTAAAGTGAACCCTCCCCCTCCTCCTGTTCCTTGGGATCATGGTGCCCCTGCCCATTTTCCTCTCCTTCGAGGGACGTGGCCTTACAATATGTCTCCAAACTACATGCAACAGGGAAATGCCAGCTATCCACTGAACAAATCTTTCTACCCTCAAGGTACCAGAGAAGATACTTGAAGCACTTGCTACTTCTTTTTTCACTGGTATTTGTCTGCAGCCCTCCTGAAACATTCTTCGGACTTCGAGAAACCTCAGAAGTGGCACAATTGTGCAGAATATGTTTGGGAAGCATAGTTGTGTACATGCCCACCTGGAGACCCTCCCCTTCCCAGTCCCTTCAGGCCCATCAATGGCCATTTTGGGAGGGGAGTCAATATGACCATATATGGTAATATCACCCAGTAAATATTTAACAAATTAAATATATGTATTCGATTAATTAACTCACACCCTTTTCAGGAAACCCTTCCAGGGCCATCAAGAAATTCCAGGGTTTCACAAAACCCTGGTTGAGAAAGTCTGAACTATGTAATATGAAATTACTTTTGCAAGTGCTTTTTATATTGAAGTTTCCTGAATAGTTTCAAAGTTCAGGGTTGTCTGTTAAACCACTAACTGTTCTAGGTGGACTTCTCAAGATTCAGATTTAGTAAGGGGTATTTCTTGTATAGGTAAACTATAGTCTACTGATCCATTTGGGTATTACTGTCTTTTTCTGGTCCATCTAACTATTTCCCCTGCAAAGCCACAGGGAGTTGTTTACAACTGGTGTTTAACCTGTGTATTAAGTACAGTAGATTTATGTGTCCATTATAGTTACTGTAATTTATTTTCTTTTAGCTGGCTTACTGATGCAGAACAACCAGCGCTTTTCTCTTCTGTCTCAAGGACACCCACACTTGAACATGAATTTTATTCAACAGAAAAAATGAAGTTTAATTAAGAAGATGGGAAGAAATCAGGTTCTGGATTAAAATCTAATTGCAACATGTTTAGATAAGAGATTATTTAAAAATTTTAACTGTATCATTTGTACATAGATATAAAATATAGTTTTTACCAGTATCACAACCGATACAAATGTCATCTATTTTATTACCCTATTTTTAAGGGCAACTGTGTTTTATTTTATCTTGATAAAATGTAAAGAGAGTTTTTAAAATTAAGTTGTTTATTTTCTATTCGCTTTATTCATACCTTGGTTCCAACTTTATATCTATTGTTCTAAAAAGAAATTAGAAAGGGATTTCTTGTGTTAAAGATTGTCACTTCTTTACAGAACAATGTAGTGCCAAAAATTTTTTAAATAAAAAATAAAATTGCAAAATTAGAAATCACAACCAGAATGTTCTTCTGTATATAATTTGGGTGCATCTGGCTATAATATTAGTCTTTAAGATTACAGGCTAGGTTAAATATCATTTCAGAACCAATTTCAGTTAGTATCAGACTACATAAATTCAAAATTTACAAAACCCTTTGCAAATTGTTCAGCCAGATTTCAGAGGTGAAAGTAGAGGCGAAGACTGTGGGCTTCTGAAGACCAGCCCATTTTTCCCTCTTGAAGTCCTTCTAGCTCTTGTTCTATACATTGATGAATAAGTCTGTTTGATGCTTCAGATTAAAGACAGATTGTTTGCAAGAACTTTTTCTGAATAATGAAAAATATCCTAAGGTATTCTCCTGCTCTGGACATGTTGCCAAGTTTTGTTCTGTCGTAGAAATTTACATAGACTAGAAATGTAGATATCATAAAGCTTAAAGAACAAATACCTAGAGCAGATCTTTTTGCAATCTTTTTCTGGTTTTTCTAGGGATGCACATGCTACTTTTATTACAGCTGGTGAGCTGCTGGTAGCTCACAAACAGCCTGTTGAAGACCCCAGTTTATGCAGTCTAGATAACAGCAGCTTTCTGTCCTGAACTTCTGTCATTGAGACTAACCAAAATGTTAGACAACATTATAAAGCAATATACTCCGACATGTGCCTACAAACTAGGATTGCAATATAATTCAGTATGACTGGATTATGACTAAATTTGCATAGGTTCCTACTATGGTAACCTATTAATGTTGAGTTGTTCAGAACTCAGAGATGAAAAGTTGTTACTTTCTGTTTGTATTGAAACTTCCTGCTAATGAATTTAGGCCTATGACATCCATGAGAGAATGTTTGAAATATTTAGGAGAATTACAAGTTTGTATAAATTGTTTTTGAGAAGCATACATACTGAATGCAATATCACACACTACCTTTTAGAAAGGAGGGGAAAATATGCCCAGAAGCTTTGTCGATTTACATTACCAATCATCATCATTGTATTATAAAGGAGTGCATTAAACAGTTTTTTTAAACTTGCAAGGTTCCCATAAATTGCAATTCATACCAACTTTCTGAAAATGGAGTAAGTTCATCACCTCTGGTAGAAAATGCCTAAGTATAATCATATGCAGGACATATGTAGAATGGTATATCAATATCATGGTTTTCATACAGAAATTACAATAATCTGCTTTTTCACTTACCAGTCCCTGTAGTCTTATTAGTGTTTTGATGGTTTGTTGGGCTTTGTAAAAATGAGTAGTTGCATAACAATCAGACATTGTAAAAACGCCAAATAAACAATGCTTTATTAACAGATCTTGTAATGAATTTACACAGTTCCTTTATCTTATGCTGGGGTGTTTTTTACTGGCTTTCAAAAGAATTTAAGCAGAGTGTACATTGAAAATCTTTTCCTTGTATCAGACAAAGAATACTAACACATCTGAGATACTAAAAGTAATACAAAAAACTGGCTACCAGAGCAGCTGCTACCCATCTTGTGAATGCATGTCTACAAGCAAGGTCTGCTCAGCTACACTGTCCAAGTCATTCGTTCCCCCGGCGACTCTTCTTATGGCTTTTTTTAGATCTGAAAGTACAACAAAGTTTTCTCACTTGTCTGATTCCAGTGAGTAGATGTGAATTGCACATTCAGGACCAGTATTTCCATTATGGGTTAGTTACGACATTTAAAACAAATTCTTCCAAATAAGCACAAACTGAAACTAAACATTAGATAGAAAGGAAGCCAAGAATTGTCATTGCCAGAACATTATTTAGCAGCAAAATATGTTCTATACCTTTCTGGGGACTTGGAATGACTGCGATGTCTGTGGCTACGATGGTGTCCTGTAAAAAAAAAAGAAAAACCCTTATTTTGAATAATCATCTACTTCCTTTCTTCTAAGTTCCAGTTCACATAATACAGAATTGTTAAGGATGGTGCCTTATGGGGATACGGATGATAAAAACAAACAGTTCAGTGAAACAAACAGGTTGAAACTGAAGCTGAAACTATTAGCTACTGATATGCCAGGCAGATCAAGATGGGTAGCCATGTTAGTCTGTCTGGAGCAGCAGAAAACAGTGAGAGTCCCGTGGCACCTTAGACTAACAAAAATTTGTGGGGGAGTATGAGTTTTCTTGAGTCACATGCCAAAGATAATAAACTCAGTTACCTGGAGATTTAGATCTTGATCTGTGTCGTCTTTCCCTGGATCTGCTTCGATGCCGCCTTGGGCTTTTACTACGGTGCCTTTCCCGCCGTGGTGAAGGACTAATAGAACAGAGGATATTTATTATTAGTGTTATACTTAATTCATTTAATTATTGAATATAACATCTGCCTTTCTTTGTGGTTCAAGTTACCTTACCATAATAGCTACAAACATTTTCAGTTTAAAGGCAAAAATAACAAATGCCAAATCTTCCTCCCCCCTTCAGAGATGCTTGCCTATTCAAGACTGGCAAACAGGAAGGCCTCCCAGTGCCTCCTGAAGATATCTAAGGAGGTGATCCCCCACCATCTCTTCAGGGAGCCCATTCCACACAGCTAGAGCCATGATGGAAAAGGCATGGGCTTTGGTTGATGCCAGATCGGCCATCTTAAGTGCTGGTATAGCCAGCAGATGACTGTGTGATGACAAATTTAATTTAATTGTTAAGACAGTTCAGTAGTTCTCCTACCTTCTTCTCTTTGGAGATCGACTTCGTCTGCAATAGAGGGGGGAGAAAGGCAATGAAGGTAAGTGTATTAGCCTTATATCTTTTTAGGACAAGTTTTGTTGATTAAAAGGATTTTCCAAAAAGGTACCTTCTGGGAGATCTGCTTCGGCTTCTCCTATACCGCAGAGTTGGAGATCGCCGGGGTTTGTCTAGATCCCTGTAACCTCTTCTCCTGTGATCAGGTGTGGGAGCCCTTTCCATCTGTATTACAAATAAACCATTCTGTTAAAACACCTTGAGTAGAATGCACCTCTAAAGAAAGTCAAGGTAACAAGGATTTTGTCATGCAAACTCAATATGAGTAGAGAGGTATAGAAGGATCCCAGAGCAAGAGAGACAACACAAATACTTAAACCTTCTCATCCTCTTCTTCTTCATCTTCACTGGACTCCACATCATCCATATCTTCCTCCAAGGCACTGATGCGTGGCTCCAGCTGTTCAGCTTCTTCTAAGACATACCGTTTCTAAAAATAAACAGCTTTTCAGTGTAGGTAATGTTTAATGGACAGAAGGGTGAAGCAACAGCCCATGCGTTTGTAGACTAACTTGCAAACATGGCAAGAGCCTTGCCAAATCTTGTCATTACTTGTCATATAGACTTCTCTTGTTTTTATCAATAATTATTAGTCATTACACACCTGTAGTCTAGGCAAAATAATATCACACACACGCTCATCATGGAGCAGTTGGTCAATAAACTCATCCACGTGCATTAATTCAAACTCTGGAAGAAAAAAAATAAAGTTTATTTTGAATGCAAATAGCCACTCTTTATAGATGTTTTCCAAATAAAATTGAAAGAATTCTGTTTTAGCAGTCTGCAGATACCTTGCTGATACCTCCAAGAAAACAGTACACTGCAGTTTATCTTCAAATAACGGGGTAACATCAGAGCAAGCAACACCTTATTTGACACTTGGTAAAGACTAAATAGATGACCACCCTGACTCTCCCCCAGAAGCATTAGCCAGCTGCCTGAAAGCAGTAACGAAATGGCTCAAGCAAAGTTATCTTAAGCTCAACCCTTCAAAGACGGAGGTCCTGTGGCTGGACAGGAAGGGATCATGTCAGAAAGCACGTCTGCCCACCCTGGATGGAGTGCAGCTATCACTGGCTCACTCTACCAGGAACCTGGGCGTGATCCTGAATGCTTCCCTTAAAATGGAAGCCCAGATCACAAAGGTAGTATGGCTGGTATTTCACCACCTCTGCCAAGCCAAGCTACTACCACCCTACTTAGACCCAGACTGCCTAGCCACAGTGATTCATGCAACAGTCACCTCTAGACTGGACTTCTGCAACTCGCTCTATGCAGGCCTACCCTTAGCCTTGATCCAAAAACTACAACAGGTGCAGAACAACGCGGCCTGGATTCTCACTAATACATCATGGAGATCCCACATCCGGCCTGTACTACAACTTGGCTGGCTCCCAGTTGCATTACGGATTAAGCTTGGTAATCACCTCCCTGCCTCCCAGCCTACACCGCTAAAAGAGCCTTACGCTCCACCACTTCCAACTGGCTGCGGATCCCTGGCCCCAAAGGAGCACATTGGACCTCAACAAGGACTGGAACCTTTTTGGTCCTGGCCCCCATCTGGTGGAACAAGCTCCATGAAGAGATTAGGGCCCTGCCCAAACTTCCCAAATTCTGCAGGGCCTGCAAAAGGGAGCTCCTCCACCAGGCATTTGCTTGAGGCCGACCTACCCAAAAACATTCTCTGGTCACCCCTTCCATGACTGTACAATCTGACCTACCCAAGGATTCCTGTTAAAAATATTCTGGTTGATATGTTACACTATGATTGCTATATTTGTTACAATGTTCTATGTAATTACCCTGTGACGTTCTATGTAAACCACCCAGAACCGTATGGAAGCGCAGTATAAAAATCTAAATAAATAAATCCATATATATAGCATCAACATTCAAAGATGTCATCAAGTTAGAACCTACTCATGGTAAACCCATCTATGGGGTATTCCAGGCAAGTGACAAGCAGAGGTGGGTTGCCACTGTCTTCCTCTGTGTTGCAATCCCAGTCTTCCTTGGTGTTCTTTCACACAAGTATTGACCATGGTTGATCCTGCTTAGCATTCAAGTTCTGATGAGCTGAGACTCAGGTTATGCTTTGCTATTCAGGCTGCTTATTAAAATTAATAAGAGTATTGGCTTTATCCATAAGTGGGACTTGATAAATGTCTCCTTGTTTTAGGGATATAGAATCAAAGAGTTGAAAGGGATCTCCAGGGCCATCTAGTCCAACCCCCTGCATATTGTAAGAAATTCACAACTACCTGCCCACCCACAGTGACCCCAATTCTATGTCCAGCTTATGCCCCCCAATACCAGAATCCCTTGCCAGTCATGTCTGGAGGATATTTGCTTTCTGAATTATAAAGGTAGGCCACTTACCTCCATTTCTATTTTGGCTTTTTATTTTTCGATAATCATTGTACAGGGGTTCAAGGTACTTGTAGCAGTCTATGGCAGTGCCAGTTAGTCTCATATATAACGCACCCAGCAATCTCACATACCTGTAAATTAGCAAGCACAAAAAGAGATTGGAATTGCATTATTCTTTCAAGGTTTGGTAATCTAAAAATAGAAATCTTCACACATGAGATCAGTTTGAAACATTCATGATTACTGGAATCTTCATTTGCTGCTTCTGCAGATCAGACTGCACATATTAATGAAAACAAAGAATGTATCTATAAAATTCTGATTTCAGTCACAATACATGGTGTTAGAAACAAGATAAATTACTAAATGTAGATTTGTACAGATTCTGTAATGTAAATCTGAATATGGATGAAATGCTACTAGTTATTTTCAAGTACAGGACAAGATAGCTTCACTAATAACCTTGAACTTTGTGTTCAGGCTGACTTACTTGAAATCTTCATTCTTTATAAATTCCACAATGATGTCTTTTTCAGGCTGTATCTGTAACATCTTTAGAGTCAAACATAAGAATGGTGTGGGCTTGATGTTTCCACCATAAACTCCACCAGTGTACCTCAGTTCCATAGCTTTATCCACGACCAGTTCAGCTAACATACAAATGACAGAAAGCGGGGTATACATTTGCCGTTAACAGCCTAAAATACGAACAGCAGGTCCTTTATCTCCCCATCCTGCTTTCAAGTTCCCTCTCCCGGCATGCTGCCCCACACGGTCCTTCCCCGACCCCGTTGCCCTCAGAGCTCCGCAAACCGTACCAGTCAGACCAAAGCATTCTTCCTTCCAGTACTTGGACTCATAGATGCGAGTGCGGATAATCTTCTCCACCAGGTATTGCGGGTTAGTGCCGTGGATGCTATGCGCATCCTTTACGGTCCGGTTTGCCATTGCCTGGCCGAGAACCGGTACCGGGCGGGGACGGAGAGGAAAGCAAATATAACGGAACAAGCAGACGCCTTTAGCGTCGGACAAAGCCACTGCTTTCCGCTTCCTTTTCAGGGAACAATTCCTTCCAGGTTAACGCTTCTGAAGGGCCATCTTAGCGCCGGGCACACGAATATCTTATTTCAGGCTTCAAAGAGACCGGAAGTGATTTCCCCCGGCTATGCTTCCCCTTTTAGTTCCGGGGTGGGGCGAGTTCAGTTCGGCGCGAAATTTCATCCTGCGGGAGGAGCTTCCTGTTCCTTGTCAGGAGTCTTCAGACTGGGGAGCGGATTGTTGTTGCTGGTGGGTGGTGTGCAGCGGCCGAAGTTGTGTTTGCGATCAGGAAACACACAGAAAAAGGGGAGGGCGAACTTTCCCCAGGATTCTGCAAGTGGGACTTTGGAGCGTTCCCCGCTCCTCTGCGCTTTCCCTGGTTCACCAGTGGGCGATAGATGGACGGAGCATTCACGAAAGGGGCTACTTTCGCATTGTGTGTGTGTGTGTGTGTGGTTTTTTTTTTCAACAGTTTGTATATCTGCATAGCAAAAAAAAATTGTTTGTATTTCTTCACAGGAAAACATGAACACAAGGGATTCGAGTAAACGTATTTATTCTTGGTTTGAAAAAGCCATCAGTTTTGATAAACAGCTACAGATCTCATATTATAGGTTTGTATCTAAATAGCACAGATACATGAATAATGAAGGAAATCTCGTTTTTATATAGGTGATATATTAATAGAGCTAATTATCACACAATAAATGAAAAAGATCTGTATAATATGGTACAGAGGAGGCAGGTGAGATGAAGATAATAAGAATCTCAGGTTTTATGTATAAAATGAGGTGGTAGAATGGACTGCATTTCTTTGGATTGCACATGGATTCTCAATTTGAATTATTATTTATGCTGATGAAAAACTACATAGGCTGAAAACTGGCACAGGAAGGATAAAAGAATTATTCCCTTTCTTTACTTGATGTACTGCTTTTCTATTTGCTGGGAGGGTGTAACTTAAGAGAGCATTCTAAAATGTGGCTTTTCTGCCCTCCTGGTTTGCATGAACTGAGCCATAGTTTCAGTGGAGAATCAGGCCTAGGATTAAGCCAAAGGCTTTATAGCAAAGATGACTTTTGAGAAGGGTTTTAAAGAGAGTAGTAGCATCATGTAGCCGTTCTTCAAGAGAGTTCCAGGAGTAAGAGGTGATGTAGTAATTTAAGTGACTCTGATGAATTTTGAGTTTCAAGTGTGGAGGAGTCATAGTCATAGCCGAGATGGGGGAAAGGATGAAACATTAATACCTCAGTGTTATATTTTGGTGTTTGTTTTTTACCTTAAACTGTTCACTAGTATTGACTTGTTTTGTTAAATAGAGTTGTACAGATTCTTATTCAACAGCCTCTAAAATTATCATTGCATAGATAATGAGTTCACCAAAGTTCTAAAAATTACAAGTGTATTAGTTATTGTCTGTGCTTATAACTCAAATAGAATTAGCTACTTGACCTACTCATAGTTAATTGCTGTGGGAAGCAAACTGGATCACCTAGGGAGAGGCTGTGGCTTTGTGGTAGGATCATCTGTTGGCATGCAGATGGTCCCAGGTGCAATTCTTGGCATCTCCAGTTAGAAGAATCAGATAGTTAATATGAAACACCTTTGCTTGAGACTCTGAAGAGCTGCCTGTCTGAGTAGACAGTACTGACCTTGATGGACCAGTAATCTGATTCATGTTAATGGGTTAATTTTAAAGAAGGATGTGGATTAATTCGTTCATTCATTGAATTTCTATGCTGCCACTCCCGGACCAGCTGGCTCATGGCGATTTACAAGCATAATAATAAAACACTGAAACCCTGTAAGACGGCAAGCAATACCAGCTTGCCGACAAAATAAAGAAAAGGAAGGATAAAAATTAGCATAGATGGTGACAGTAACCACCTTTATAGACACTTACTCCTCAGCTCATCTATTCCCAGTTGTGTATCTAAATAGATGTAAACCAGGGGGTGGGGCTATGATTGGCCTCGGGAGTGTTTGTGTATGTCCAGATTTCACAATGAAAGACAAAGAAACAAGGAAAGGAACTGAAGCCAAGATTATACAACATTATCAATGTACCTTAATTGCAAGAAATTTCTAATCATCCCTTTCTAGGGGATTGTCTGTTAAATCAGGAAAAAATAAAAGTGAAACATACATTTTCCCTGGAGAGTTTATTTTAATAGAAGATGAGAATACAGATCAGAATCTCGTGGCAAGACTCCTAAAGTTATATGAAGATGGTAAGTTTTCTGACCCTTTCAATTGCTGTGCTGTGTGTTGCCTGTTAATTTGTCCCATTCTGATCAAGAACACTCTTTATTAGCTGTTCTAAAAAGAGATCTGAGACATAGCCAAACCATGCAATACTTCTGGACTATGCATTTTCGATACTTATTGAGGCTATAGTTCTGAACAAATGTCACAAGGCTGTAGGACCCCAAGCAAAATAATAATTACAGGAAAACTCTGTACAGTATAATTATAGATTTATGCTTAAAAACATTTTCAGTGTGTTTTTTCCTTACAAAACCAATACAATCTGTGTTTTCTACCTCTCCTAAAATGGTCAGTAGATATTCTTATTCCTTTTTTGTAATGTAGAAGTCTTTCAGGTAGAATGAAGAGCATTAACAAGGAGCTTAAATTATTGTTTTATTTTACTGGTAATGCATATTTATTATATGATATGTAAGTCATGTTCTGGGTGACATAAGCTTGTTTCTGTGTCTTATGGGTATGGCTTTTTAAGGGGTTGCTTTCAACTGCTAATTTGGCTGTCGTAGATGATGCCATTTTTCAATGCGTTGGTGCAGTTGTAGTCTATCACTGGACCTTTGTCTCTAGGGCACCACAAGATTCTTGTGCTGTTTACTTAAGCTTGCTTTTGCAGAAG
Source organism: Paroedura picta (assembly GCF_049243985.1). Lineage (NCBI taxonomy): Eukaryota > Metazoa > Chordata > Lepidosauria > Squamata > Gekkonidae > Paroedura > Paroedura picta. Next base: position 81,837,110 of record NC_135372.1, read on the forward strand.
ACAAACTCATGTAATCAGTCAGCCCTCTGAGTGTTCAGTGACAGGTGGGGTTTGAATGAAGCATGGTTTAGTCTGGTTCATAGCCCAGTGGTTTTCAAAATGTGTGGTTTCCAACCCCAAAACAGCAGTTGGATTGGCTTTGTTTATTTAAGTTGGTGCTTCTTAACAGTCTGACCACATTTTTTTGCCTGCTGTAGTTTCAAGGCCATTTTAGATAAGCTTACTTGGAGGGTGTTGATGCCTGGTAATGGTGGGAAGATAGCATGTCCACCATAACTAATTATCCCATCAAATACAAATCTATAGAGTGTCCTGTCATGCAGTCCTGGGCCACACAGGGTAGTGGTTAATTTCAAAAGATCTGGCTAGCCCTTCACTTTGAGAAGACTGTGTATCCTAAGAAAACATCTCATAATTCTCTGCACCCACAGGAGTGCTGTGCCAAATGCATAGTGGTTCCTTAGCAGATGAGTAGATGTGGGAAAAGTTCCCTGAAAATGAAAAATATAAAATGCTGCTATTGACAATCCAGATTTTGTGAAATGAAGAAATCGTTGCAAAGCTAATATGCTTTTAGTGTTTTTACTCCTATGCAGAATTTAATTTTGTGTGTGTTTTTTGGTCTGCTTCAGGTTACAAGGAAAAACATGCAGTTGTTCAGTGGTTTTCTCGTATTGTAGAAATACCTCTCAATCAACGCTTAACTTTAGAAGAGGAGAATTCTCAGGAGATATTTCTAGTTGAAAATGCTGAGTGGGATACTGACATACTCATTACATCCATCATTAGTAACGTTACGGTGTGTATTTTACATTTGCAGAAGAACAGAATGAGAGAACAGAAGAGAGTTTCTTTTTTCTGAAGTTGCTTAATGCATATCTATGGTGATGCTGGATAATTGTGATCCTTATACTGACTTTTGAAAGATTATAAGGATGCTTGTGATCCTTCAATGGTCTTAAGAAAGATCTTAAACTGTCTTTTGAAAGACTGACTTGAGTCTCTGTATGCAGCACCACACTAGATATTCAACTTATTTGAAGAATGAAAACTATGAACTTGTTGCATACATGGACACTTACAGAAATAGATTTAAATATCCCTATAATTAGTATCCACGGCAATCAAACATTTGACTTCACTGCAGGAAATACCAGTTCTCTGTTGTGGCACCGTAGCAGTGTATGGGGTGCTTGAATAACATAGGCAGTGTTGATTCAGTGTTCTTTGGGAAATTCAAGAGCTATAGCCTCAAGTTTATTTATTGATTTATTTATTTTTCAATTTATTTCCCACCACTTCCTAAGCAGCACGTGGCGGGTCACGATGTCTTAAAACCCCATTAAAACTCCTATTAAAAGACTTAAAATCCATCACAACATGGCGAAAACAGAAAATCCCCATCCTACCCCCATTACTAGGGGGGGCGGAGAAGGAGGAGGTCAATAATGTTCAAAAGCCCAGTGGGAGCAGTAGATGTACCTCACAGACCCCAGCCTCAACCATGGGCCTGGTGGAAGAGCTCCATTTTGCAGGCCCTGCGGAACGCTGAAAGATTCCGCAGGGCCTGCAGCTCACCCAGGAGCTCATTCCACCAGGTAGGGGCCAGGACCGAAAAGGCCCTGGCTCTGGTTGAGGCTAGGCGTGCTCCCCTACGGCAGGGAACAACCAGTAGATTCTCACCTGCAGAACTCAGAGCCACATTCATCCCAGATAGCGAAATTCAGCACTCGCATGATTCAAGCCTGCCAGAAAAGCATAAAATGCAACCACTATCATGTCCTTCTAGTTAATTTAATTGAATTTTTTTAATTTTTATGTTGCCTAAAAGTATTTTAAGTTTTATCTGTATTCTGGTCTGTGAACGTATAAATAGATTTGTACTTGAGCTAAAACAGTGCAACTGTGAGTTAGACACTTTTCTGTTCTAAGGATATTAGTCTTATGTGCTGGGCTTACAGTTAGGGACTGGATTAACTGCATAAAACCACCCTACTGGAATGCCTTCTGAGCTGTATAAATAAGTTCATTCAGTACTTACTTGCTGAACAATAGCTGACATATGAAGAATGTTCAATCAGACATTTCCATTTTTTTCAGTAGCAATTTTTTATTTAAAATATCTTGATTTAGTTATTTGTAATCATTACGGAAACTGCAGATTGCAGACACTATCTAGACCAGAGGAAATATTCCTCTTTTACATAGCCATGGATATCTCTTCTAGTATGTGGCCTGTTGCAATTATGTTTTTCTCCATTTGTATGAAAATGTATGCAGACCTAATTAAGGTTTATGCATTTGAGTATTACTCTTAGATATACAGTATGAGAACTGTGGACAGCTGGTATCAAATTTAAAAAGTTTAAATTTGTTAAATTTAAAGTTAAATTAAAAAATTTAAAACATTGAGTTTCAGTTTTCAGTTGTTTTGTTGAACATTTAGAGGATTAACAGTTTGAATTATGTTTTAAGAGAGTTCTTGCCTTGGTGATGCCTGAGAAACTAAAACTACACAGGTTCAACATAATATTGAAGGCTAGCCTGAAGCCTGATATTTGATAAGAACGCTGGAGGACTATATAAATAGCACATTCTAATATAAAGTACAGTCATCTGGTGTCTTGCTTTCTTTTCAGGTTATCCCACTGTCCCCTAATGAAGTGCTTCCCATTGTGCTACAAGATGAAGAGATGCTCTTTGTGAGGGCATCTTGGAATGGCAAAAAGTTTAAACCTTTGTTGCCTGAGTTGTTGACAGAGCTGAAAGACTCTGTGAAATTGAAGAATAATGCCACGAACTTTACAACTGAAGACCAAGTGACCCCCTCACGGACTGCTTGCTCTGTAGAAGCAGAAATCAGGAGAGTGACTCGAAGTAGCAAGAATGAGATGGAAGCAGAATCAAAACATTCAAATGCTAAGTCATCCCTGTCTAAGGAAAGATGTTCCCAAAGAGTGGCCAATCAAACTCATACCCCATCAGCAAAGAAAAAATTACAGCTAAACAGTATGTATGCCATGAATTGTACAGGTCTTGTCTGATAGGGGGGTCTTATGACATCAGAAGCTGGAAATGGGTTATCTGAAAAGGGTACTTTATGAATAACTCTTGCAGGACTTTCTTGGATGCCCTAATTTTTTTTTAAGGTGCTGGTAAACCAGCTTTTATTGAAGTTTGCATAGAGCAGAAAAAAGAGAAAATAAGAAAAGATACATAAAATATAGATTACAATCCATTATGCCATGCCATCTTCTAATCTATTCCTTAACTAACTACCTAGATAGTTGATATAATAGCTCCAGAGTTCCTGGAATTCATCTGCAGAGTGGTGGTTCATTAGGCTTGTAAGCTTTGCCATTCTGGCCAACTCTCCCAGTTTCTCAAGCCAATCTGCAACTTTGGGTGTGTCCTGATGCTTCTACATCTTAGCCACTACCAGTCATGTTGCTGTTGTTGCATGAAATAAGAAATCACCAGCTTTTTGAGGAACACTAACCAGTAACACACTCAGTAACATAAATTCGGAACAAAATGGAAATCTTAACTTTCAACATTCCTTCTAAAATATCATGAATTATTTTCCTGAATGTTTGCATTTTTTTAACATCTCCACTGCATATAGTAAAAGGAACCAACCTTTTCCCTACATTTCCAACATTTTATATCGGAGTTTCCAGAAATTTTACCTAACAGCTTAGGAGTCACGTATACCATCTATAAAACATCTAGAAGAAGAAAAGCAGAATGCTGTTGTTTCTTCTGAACATAGTCCATCACATTAAGCACCAAATGAATATTATTTTTCATTTGTCTCTTTGGCATAAAACTTGTTTGGTCTTCATGCACCACATCTCCAATACATTTTTTCAGTCGCTCTGCCAAGATTCTGACGAATATTTTATAATCCACATTTAACAAGGAGATGGATCTGTATGATTGTGGAAGGCCAGGATCCATTGCTTCTTTTTGTAAAAGATTTATAGATGCTTGCTCCCAAGACTCTGGAATCCCCATATCATAGTTATTTGTTATTCTATCAATAAATCGGAGAAACAGGTGTTATTACATGAGTCATTGCCTTATAATATTCAGCTGATAATTCACCTGGACCCGGTGCTTTGCCAAATTTCATCACTGCCATTGCATCAGATATTTCTGATTCAGAATTTTATGATGTTGTTCTGTGAACCTTGTTATAGGGATATTCTGCAGGTAATGGATGCTGTAATTTCAAAACAAGGTTGTGTTTTGCACTTCAGAGCGCAAATTTGTAATTGAGAGCATGTTTCTACAATCCCTCAGCTAAGTACCTTGGAATAATTCTCATGGAGGAATGCATGTTTTAAAATGCTATACTACTAGATTAGGTGCCATCCTAACTCTTTGGGGATAGATACAGTAGGAATTTTTTTTTGGCTGGCTGCGTGGAATAAACATGAACATGGTTCTGTGAATAAAGAATTATTGCGAATCGGGATACTTGAATTCCTTGAACAGTGGTGAGATCATCCATTTGTATCTTCATGTCATTCATCTACTGTGATCCTGAGCATGAGTATTACTACTTTCAGAGTATACTACCTAAATTCAATCCTGGGATGACTCAGTTATTAAGATGTAAAAGAATAAGCATGAGGGAGGGCTCCTGGTTTCAAATCTAGCATGTCGCTTAGCTGCTAAATTTTGACCTCTTTTTACCATTATAAATTTACCATTGTTGGAGGGAAATAATTCATTCCTAAATCCTTTTTTGTAAGAGTAATATACATAACTATTTTAATATGGTGGGGTAAAGAATAGTGGTGTTCTCTTTGTTTAAAGTTCCAGTTGTGTTGCGTTTATTAATAAAACTGTCAATATATCTAAATGCATTGTCTCAGAATCTGTCTCGGATTAGATTTAGCACCCTCCGTGCATGTATTCAAAACTGATTCTTACCAAATGAACCTTACTAAAAAGCTTTTGATGTTTTTGGCTTTTAGGTCCTACCAAAATTCCAAGAAGTATGTTCAACCAACAAGATGTTATTGAGCTTCTAGACTCCAGCTTCATTGAGCCTCTGCATCATTCACCACTTAAACACAAAGTCATATTCACTGGCATTAAAGGCTCGCCTCCCAAAATATCTTGTCCTACTGATGAAGATGATCAGTTTCAGGACATTGAGCTACTAGGAGACACATCAGAGGGATCTAATGCATTTAAGTTATCTTCTTCCAAGAGGAACCAAGATACCACTTGGAAAACCAGGAGTTTTGCTGTGAAGAACAGTGCCAGAGAGTGAGTGATAGTCTAATATAAATATTGCGTATGAATTTATCTTTATTATTCGATTTATAGCCCACCTTATTCTGAAGCTCAAGGTCGGTTACCCCAACATAAAACCCCCTCCCCTAAAATCAACACCCCAATAAAACATCCAGATAGTGAAAAAAAAGCCATTTTATGACCACACTTCTTTTTATTCTATCTCTCCCCCCCCCTATTAATTCAAGGGGTACAGATGACAAAGATAAAATTTGCAGGACATCAAAAAACTCAGTGAAACAAGCTGCAACACTCAAGAGCAATCCTAACCAGCAAGTGTCAGTTATCCTTAGAGGTAACTGAACTGTGTTTGTAAATTCTGTACTGATAAACTCTTAAGTTACAGTGAGCAAATGTAGTTTTACGAGGTTATGTTACATGCCTGGTGTAAAACTTAAGTTGTAGTATGTTAACCTCAAAAATGATGTCAGCAGGCTACACCTTCCTGCCTTGTCCCTGGAAGTCACATGACCCCAGAAGTGACATCATCCAGAGACTCCCATCAGGTGTGACATGTTCCATCACTGCCGGCCCCCAATGCCAGGAACAGGGCTGGGGCAGGCGTCCGCTGCTCCATCACCCCCTGCCACCCACCTCCCAGTACAGTTAAGTTAGTTAAGTTACTTACCACTCTGGATTCCAGTCGCTACCACATGCAACATTCAGACAGCAAGGATTGTTATGACCAGGACTCATCCCCTTTCCACCCCCTCCAGGCTTATATTGGCCATTTTTGGACCATATATGGTCATATCATCCAATACATTTTAATAAAGAAATATTTCCACCCAATCAGAGGATCTCTTTTGGGGTTGTTGAGAAACCCCAGGTTTTCATGAAACCCCTGTTGAGAAAGCCTGTCATAGAGAGACAAGGATTTCTCCTGTCTTGACTCTTCCTCCTCCTCCTCTGCCAGGAAGAGACAAAAAAGGATCTAGGAGATCCCAAAACCGCTCTTAGGAGGAACTTAGCTGTTATTCCCCAGATCTCAGAATTTCCATTAAGGTCAGCCATTGCAGCCCTTCTTCTAAGTCCAACAGTACACGAGGCCAGCACCCAACTCCACACTCTGACCTCTCATAGTCACTGCACTCTAATTTGGCTTCAGATTCCATGGCTTTAGACAAAGATGAGAGGGAGTGGTTAGAGAAAAACAATCTTTTCTGGACAAGCTTCCATCACGCTGTTCCAACAGGAGGATTTTCCATGCCTTCTGGCAAAGAGTACATCAGGATTAAGGTTTGCAAGACAAATCGCTCTTTAGGCCCCTCAAAATCCGTAGGACAGATACTTGGGCATCAGAACAGACATGTTTGTCTCAGCCAAAGCAGTGCTTGGCAGAAGAGTCCTCCAGAAGAGAGTCCTCCAAAGGGTAGTTCCTGAATAATTCCTCTCTGTTTTTTCTCCACTGATGGTGAACCAAACATTGAAGTTACAATGAGGTCTTCTCTTCATCAGTGGATTGGAAGATATCCTTCTCTTCCCTAGTTGGCAGAGGATGAACTGAAGAGGAACTTCCTAGGTTAACACAGAGACTGAGTATTTCCAGTTGCAGATCTTCAGGGAGGAGTTGTTTTTAATCTGTAAATTCTGTGTTAGAGGTAGATTTGTCTTCCTCAAAAACCAAACATGAACTGGTGGAGGGGGGGCACTTAGCACCATCTCAAGATAAGGGAAGCTTTTGCAAAAATGTTTCATGTGCCCTGCCTATGGAGCAAGAAGAAGGCACAACTTAGACAAGGATGCCTTCCAATCCACTGATGAGAAGAAACCCTCATAGTAAGTACAAAGTTTCTAGGAAATTACAAGGCCAATATATTTAAGGGAGTTGCAGGACAACTGTGGGTCTTCCCTTCTCCATCCAGCAGCCATTTCTAATGACAGGAAATCTGATTTCTGGGCTGGCAGGACCCTTATGGAACTCATTTGGGTTCCATCAAAATAGGCAGCACTGAGGAAGAAGAAAGGGGTGAGATTGCTTCCTGCACTACAAGAACAATCTCCACTGAAAGAATAAGCAAGGAGAGTGATAACTGCTTCTCTCTGGAGCCCACCAGCCCAGATGACTGTTGATCCATTTGAGTCTGGAAACCCTAGGAAAACTTTCCCCAGGTTGAAAGTAACTGCTGGGGGTTGAGAGTGAGGACGATATGCAACCATGAGCATCTTTTGTGGAATATTCACAGTATTAGTCATAGTATCATTTAAGGAAGTTAGAAAAACCTGTGTCATTCTTTAATTACAGTGTGGATGAAGAGCAAGAATCAGATGCCAGGAGTAAAGTGATGAATTCTTCCCAGAGGAACTGTACACAAAAGTCTCTTCTTTCTCAAAGGAAATGTTCACAGAGGACTGCTGTTCGCATTGCAAATCATCTCAAGTGAGTGATTATAGCATTGTATCTACTGCTGTCCATTCATTTTTCAGATTATGCAGAAATGCTGGTAAGGAATGTTTTTATATTTTTGCATTGAGTAATGGTTAATACTAATAGCTTCAGGGAGTTTAAAATTGTTTTCCTATCTTAGCAAATTAAAGCCAGAAGTTTGTGTGTGCTTTATTTCTTGAGGTGAGGAGCATGGTAGAATTAGAAGTGTATAATCACATCTCTCTGTGTGTAAATTAATGCTATCTTAGGAACGCTTTGTGCATTACATGGGAGGCATCTATCGCTGGTATAGGATGGCAAGGGATGATTATGCCCACTTCTTCTTCCTCCATAGTGCAACTGCTTATCTTGCTGGTGGTTTGTCCACATCAGTCACCAGCCTTCCAACACAGTATCTTTTGTGCTCAGAATGGTCTATTTGGGAATGAGGAATGCAAGAAAAACCAGCTTCTACCAGAAAGTTATGCTGGTGCTGCCTAATATCCAATCCAATTGTATATATAAAAGCCAGTTGTAGTTATCAGACCAATGTAGGGCAATGTGGATAAAGAGGTGGGTCTGTGAGGTTAGTCTAGTATAGTTGGAAGTTGTATGAGAAATACTAAATCCCATGATGGAAGAAAGGCAGGATATAATGTAAATATGATAAGAAATGGCTTGGTTCTTACAGTCTAGGGCACTGTTGAGAGAACATCTGCTCCTAACTCCAAATGTTGAACTCACTTAACATCTCAACATATTTATTATTTATATTGATAGACCACCCCTCTTGAACCTGTCACCTCAGGGCACTATAGATAAAACAAAATACAGTAAAAATGGGACTGAGATGATTAATTCAGGGATATATGTAGCATGAGGTCAAACATACCTACCACCATACTAGTTTTTCCACTGATAAACTTTGGGAACACACAGGCTACATTCACAGGCAGCTTGCATTCCTGTTATTGTGTTACTTCTTTGTTTCTTTTTCTTCATGGTTATTCTATTCTAGGTCTCTAGACTCCCTATTGGGCAAGCTTAGCTGAGAGACTAGGTCATCTTTTTCTGGTCCTCAGAAATATCTTCCATGAATTTTCTGGTCAAATCCAGCAACTGTTCCCTTGCATTGCTGGCCATATTCCTGACAATATACTAACAACCAGCCAATGAGATTAGGACCCTGTAAGACAACCTGTGCTGCAGGGCCAGTAAGACGGAGCTGAGGCCTTGAAATAACACCAAGAATATGCTGGTCTCCCTGCTTGAAAGTCCACCCTCCTCAACCCTCAGTCCGGGGACTGGTACCGGTCCATGGATCAGTCGGTACCGGGCCGCGGCTCCTCCTTGTCCTCTTCCCCAGCTGCTGCCTCAGGGGCTGTCTTGCCACTTTGCCACCAGCTTACCTTAGGTGCTTTCCAGCGGCCACCATGGCTGGGGCGTGGCATTGGCTCGGCGTGGCACTGCACAGCTGCTGCTGGCAGCGCCCCCCAGTGAGCAGCAGGAAGTTAGGGACGCTGGCGGGAAAGCAAGCGGAGCAGGGGCTCAGGCGGCGGCAGTGTCCCTTGGCAAAAGACTACACCCCCCCCCCAGCCTCAGTAAAATTGTCAAGCGTTGACCAGTCCCCAGTGATAAAAAGGTTGGGGACCAAGAACTCTATATGGATCCCCCATTTCAGTAATTTACCATCTAAAAGTTAATCATAAAGAGGAGCCAGCTGTTTTGAATCAATTGGATTAATTATTTAGTTTTGACATTTTTAATTTTAGAATTTTAAAACTTAAATTAATATTTAATTTACTGTGTGTCTTTAACTTTTCTGTTAGCTGCCCTGAGCCTCCAGGGAAGGACACAGTATAAATCCCAAAATTAAAAATATATAAATAAATGATTTTTCCAATGGTAGTATTTTTAATGATTAGATTTGTGCTTCCAAATGACTGTAAAAGTAATGTTTTATGATGTATTTTTTTCTTTTTCTTTTTTTTTCTTTTCTTTTTTTGGTATGCCAATAAAGGTCTGATTCTGACTGTGTAAACTAGGGGTGGCCAAACTTTAGCTCTCCAGAGGTCTACGGACCCTAGCATGGTAGGGACTCATGGTAATTGATCATTTGAAGAGCCACAGTTTGGCTCCCCTTGGTGTAAACAGAAGCCCCATTTCATATGGCTTGAAAGTTCTGATTTGGTGCTTAGCTATCAAGACAAATATTGTATGCCTAGTGAACCAAATATTTGAAGGCTTCACCTTTATACCAATACTTAACAAAATTATCACTGAAATTTATTCTAGGTACTGGTGTCTGTCTTAAACTATATGAAGTTTCTATTTGCTTATTAATAAACTAGTAAATAAGTCCGCTGCAGTCTGAATGCAGCGGGCGCTAGCGAGACGAGGGAGTCTGTCGGGTCATGCTGTGAGAGGTCCGGGAGGCAAGGGTGTGCGAGGAGCGGCATGTGACTGGGCGGCGGCTCGTCCTGTGGCAGTCCATCCCGCGGCGTGTCCTACCTTGGTGGTGGTGGAGGAGGAGGCGACGGCGCAGGCGAGGGGCCGGGTGTTTCGCGCCTGGCATAGGCCCTAATGCTCGCAGGCTCCATGTGAGTGAGGCTCGCGCCTCCCAATTAGGCAGCACCGTGGCAAGGGACCAATTGTGTGACGTGCTTTGCGTGGAGCGCAATTGGTCCCTTGCCGCCGGACTGACAATCGGAGGGCCCAATCGGCAGGCGCGAAGGCCCTCCAATTGTCAGTCCAGGGGAAGGGGCCAATTGGCACCCTTCCTCATCACGGACAGGGCCCTCCCTCGAGGCCCTTACCGAATTATTTAATCCGCTCTGCTAGGAGCGGGTTAAAGATGAAGTGGTAACATCCATATAGCAGTGGATCTCCTGTATGGTAGTACTTGATATTGCAATTCATCTATTAAGCATTACAAAATACATCTGTTTTTCTGTTAGTATTTTAGGTTCATCTGTAGAGGAAGATGAAGAAGAATACTTACCTCTAGCGAAAGGTTCTGATTCCAGTAGCACTGCTGATGAAGACATAAAGGTGTTTAAAACACCCAAAAGGCAAACGAGGTCTACTCGAAATATTACAAAAAAAGAATCTTCTCGGACTCCTGCCAAAACCCCAAGAAAACCAGTATGTTTTGTTATTACATCTGTTGGCCTGGGAAACTGGAATCATTATTTTTTAAGTTATGTCAAAAAAAAAAATCTTATAACAGAACTAGACTGAACGCCCATTGCATTCACAAATGCAACGGGCGCTAGCGGCAGCCCCCCCATGATGGTGCCACTGCCACCTTACCTGATGCTTCTGCTGGATGCGGGGCCAATGACTCCGGAGCCAGTTGCCATGCTGTGCCGTGGCCAAGCAGCCAGTACCGGTGTGTGGCGGGACAATGGCCCTGCAGGCAGCTGGGCCAATCAGTGGTTGAGGCAGAGGCTATTCAGCATTTGGCTGCGAGGCTGCGTGAGCACTTCATGGCCGGCTTCTGGAGGTGGGTGCTCCAAGGGCTGGCCTGGTGCCATGCCCGGATTGGCACGTGCAGGTGGAAGCACAGGCTGGACACCGGACATGTCCCAGACAGTGCTCCGCCCATAGTGGCTCTTTAGAAATATTAGGAGCCACTAATGGTTAGGTTAATTTACAAATGCTTCTCTACAAACCCCCCTTTTCTTTGCCACTTGTACATTTCTAAAATCTAAATTGTAGATAATTGTGAGATACTCTTACACTTGCATAATGATATCATTTGAGAGCTACTTTTAGGATTCTTCAAAATTCATAAACATTTAAATATAATCATGGTGCCCCAGCACTGGATAACACACGTTGGCTTAATCTCGTCAAATCTCAGAAGCTAATAAGGATTGGCCTTGGCTAATGGGAGTCCCCCAAGTCATAACAAGGTTGTGATGTGGAGGCAAGTAAAGGTAAACCACCTGTGAATGTCTTTTACTTTGAAAGCCCTATTGGGTCACTATAAGTCAGCTGTGACTTGATGGCAAAAACAAAACTTAAACCAATAATAACTTACATGTATCTTAAACTAAAGAAGTATGTAATTTTTAAATAGGTTAAGGAATAGCTTTAAGAAAAACCTTAGGGAAAAAACTTCGCATTTCAAATAAATAATGTGTACCCTGAGCATCATTTACTTGAGAATGGAGTTATGGCTTAATGGCAGATCATACCCTTTGCCTTTATAAGGCTGAAGCTTTAGATCTCTAGATAAAGAATGTCCAGATGCTAGGGTCATACAACTCCTGTGTTTAGTGTTCTAAAAAGATTTGGTCCACATTTTCTAATATTTACTGGATGGTACCATCTTGCTTCCCCTATTTAACTTGCACGAGCTTCAGGAAAGAAGCAAATAATCAGGTTTTTACTGTTTCTGTTAAAACTTGGGATCTTTAAAGACTTTATGTCTAAGCTTTTTAAAGCTAGTTGTGCTGTTAGTTTGGTTCAGTGCAATGCTTGTTTTGAGGGTTTGATTTTTCTCTCCAGTCTCAACCAAGAACCCCCAAGACTCCACGTAACGCTACTCCCAAAATTCGCAGCCGAAATCAAATGATGCAACAGCCAGCAAATATGCTAGAAGAGGCTAGGATAAGGTAAAGTGACCGGCTCCTGAAGTGAGAGGCACAATTTATTTTCAAAATAAAAGTTGTTGGACCTGTGTTCTGTGAAGCTCAGTGCGCCTTTAAAAAGTCATGTATATCACATTTTCTTATGGTTTGGTTTTGCATTGAGAGCACTTTAAAAATCAGGCTTAATGTCAGCATTTCAACTGCATTCTTGCAGCCCTAACAAATTCTTCAGAGGACAGCTTCTGCTATCTGCTCTGCACCTCGTGCATCTTTTATAACTACCTTTTATAATGTTTCCTTTTTGGTTTTAATCAAAGGCTGCATGTCTCCGCTGTCCCAGAGTCCTTGCCTTGCCGTGAAAAGGAATTCCAGGATGTCTATAACTTCATAGAAAGCAAACTCATTGATGGGACAGGAGGGTGAGTGTGCTCTTAGCCACTTTCTAGGAATCAGTGAAAAATTGCTTGCACATGCTAGATTTCACTGAAGAGGAAGAAAGTGAGGAAATCTGTACATATATATCTGACTAAACAGTAATAAGGTCATTCTAAACTCACTGCCAGTGATCATTGTTCTTACAGCACAATTAAGTGGTTTTCTTATCAACAGATTCAAGCAGAGGCATATAATTTTGCCTTTGTGAAAATGCTTTTAGAACCTACCATATCAGAACCATAATGTAGTTCTTCAGCAGCATTAGCTAATTCTTAGTTGCTTGGTGAGTCATGCGATCTGCACTGCATATAAGAAAACAGGTAATACTGGGAGGTTTTTGAAAACGCAAATAACACATAAAAGCCTTTAATTCCACCATCTGGCATCACAGTCATCTTTAACGTCTTATTGACAGCATAGGACCCCAATAAGCTGCAAGCATTTGATATCATAGTCACATGGCAGGACAGGAGGGCAAGTTAGGATCTTACCAGTGTTAAGGATAGAACATTAATCGACAGATCAAGTCTCATCAGGAACACAAAGCAGCCAGGCTACGGCAGATCTACTATACTGAGGAATAACTAAAGGGTTTGAAATATTAAGGAATCCTCTCCACTGTTACATCGCAATCCTACTACTCTTTTCAGCTTACATGCAGTGAGGCAGGAGATGTGGTGACCCTGCACTTTTCACACACACATTGTCAGCAGATCCTTTCAAGAAGGCACAACTCTTTAGAGGCTTGCAATTCACCCTGTGCATGAATTAAATACCATAGATATATCAAGCAAGTTTGCCCTCCCAGCCAGGCAGATCAGAAGAATCTGCAAGGGAAGGACAACCCAGGGCTAAAACATATTTCTACTAAAATAGAAAAACTTTTAAAAAACAGCAAAAGAACTTTGGGTAGCAAAATTTGAAGCTGCAAAATCACTAAGTCGAGAAGAGGAGGAAAGTGACAACAAGGGAAGAAAAGAAAGAAGGAAACTTAGGGGGCTGGAAGAAAAGAACAGGCAGGGGAAGGGAGAGAAATAAGATCAAACAGGCAGGAGAAGAAGAGGGACAAAATCTGGTTATTGAAATGGAGAAAGAGGAGAAAGTAGGTGGTCAGGGTGGTATTTCCCATTCCTAAGAATCCTTAGGGGGCCCCTGTTTGTACTGCATATTTACATCAGTGTCTTTTTGCTACTTAAGGTGCATGTACATTTCTGGAGTTCCTGGAACAGGAAAAACAGCCACCGTTCATGAGGTCATTCATTGTCTCCAACAAGCAGCAGAAAATAATGAGATACCATCTTTCCAGTTCATAGAGATCAATGGCATGAAGCTGACAGAGCCCCAACAAGCCTATGTGCAGATCCTAAAAGTAAGTGACAGTTTTATTTTGTGCTTGATATAGCATTGGGTAGAAACCTTTGAGGTGCTTTATACTAATAACTACCTAAGATAGCTTTAACAGACGGGTCATCTGCCATCTAGAAATGAAATATTTCCAGCTCACTAAATATGAAGTGCCTGCTCAAATTAGGACACTGATTGCTCGGTAGGCTAATAAGCTGCCAGTATTGCTGGAAACATCTAACTAATAGATGTAACAACATCCCTGAAAAATTGATTTAGGATGCTTAGGATGCTTAGGGCTAATCCTGCGTTGAGCAGGGGGTTGGACTAGATGGCCTGTATGGCCCCTTCCAACTCTATGATTCTATGATTCTATGATGGGATATTTGAGAGTGCTGCTCACAGTTGCTTCATGATTCTTAGAGGATGTCTTCCAAGGGGTCCTTGTAGGGGCTGTATTGTTTCTTGTGTACTCTTTCAAGCAATACTGGAATGATACGCAGTCTGAAATGTATTCAGTTACATCATTAGCAGTAGTACAAAGTTTGAGTCCAGTTGCACCTTTAGGGCCAACAAAGTTTTATTCAAGGTGTCAGCTTTTGTGTGCAGGCACACTTTTTCAGATACAGTGATCAGCATTAGTTGAAGTGGCTGTATGTGGCACATGGTACAGCTGAAGAGTGGTCCACATTATTAATGACTAGTAAAAAAGCCCATTGTATGTCTAAATACAATGGGTGCTAGCCTGTCGCCGCAGGGAGGCCCTGGCAGCCGCGCTGCTGGCCCCAGCTCACTCACCGGGCGCCTGGCATCGAGCTGGGGCTGCTGCAGGTCGGTGATGAGTCGTTTCAGGGCATGGCGCTGGTTGGTGTTTTGGCCGCAGCTGCCGGGCAGCTCCTGGGCCTCCGGCGGCTGCGACGGCTTCTGGGGCCTATTCCCGGGCTAGTGAAGGGAGTGAGGCTGCCGGGTGTCTCCCGGGCCTCGGGTGGCGGCGGCGGCGGCTTTTGGGGCCAATTCCTGGCCTGTCGAAGGGAGCAAGGCCTGCTGGGCGGCTCCTGGGGCTTGGGCGGTGGCGGCGGCGGCTTCTGGCCGCGATTCCCGCCCTGGCGACGGGAGCGAGGCTGCCGGGCGTCTCCCGGGGTTCGGGCGGCGGTGGCGGCTTGTGCGGCGGGCTGAGGCGTCGGAAGGCGCTTCGCGGCTCTGGCGGCGGTGCGGCTGGCACTGGGCCAGCAGGGCAGGTGAAAGCGCGGCGGGTGGGCGGCGGGCGAGTGTGTCGGCGGGTGAGAAGAAGCCGGTTGGGACGGCGGCAAGGCGGGCTGCTGGCGGCCGTAGGTGGCCTGCTGGCGACAGGAGGAGGCACTGCTCCTGTTGGAGATGTGTCCAGCTCGGCGGCAAGTGGGGAAATGGCGGATGTGGGCGGCCAGTCCAGGGCGGGCCAAGTGGCCAATAGGGAGGAGCGCTATGCGCGCCTCCCAATTGGCCACTTGGCCCTCCGAGTTTTTATCCCAGACCGGTCCCGCCCTAACTCCTCCCCACCACCTCTTACTCTTTTATTTAGTCCGCAGTGCCCGCGGCGCCGCGGGACGTTTAAAGATAATAAAACGATCCTCAAGATAGCTTTAGTTGAAGCATTGGTCTGTTTGGAGACAGTGTTGACTAGCAGTAACTCAAATTTAGGCCAAGGTGAGTTGTCACCAAATCTAGGTCCATGCTTGGCCTTGTCTCAAAGGTCATACTTTGCAGGAAGATTAAATGTATGGCTATCCAGAAGAGTGCTAAGAGAGACAAAATAATCACGTGCATATGTCCTTTCCATGGAATAATAGTAGCTTTAGAAAATGCCTTTTCTTTTTATCATATATTAACATAGGTAATTTATATCCAGCCATACTCCATTTACATCTATAAGCTTATGTGAAGTTAAAGGGTAACAAATTAGAAGTCCTCTAAGTGGATAAACAAAGAATAATGTTGTAGCCGTGGAGGAACCTTTTGCAGGCACACCTAATTTTTTCTAATTGCAAGAGTTTGTTAATGGGGAATATCAAGATACTTGGCCTGGCTGTGGTATCTGCAAAAGGGAGATAAGGCTCCTAACAAGCATTGCCAGTCTCTAGGCACAGTTTGGAGCTCTCTTGCTGTTACAACTGATTTCCAGATGAGAGATGGGTTCCCTTGGGAAAGAAAGGCTGCTTTTTACTGACTCTTTGGCATTATGCCCTGCTGAGGTCTTCCTTTTTTCCAAGCTCCATGCACAAAATCTCCAGGTATCTCCCTACTCAGAGCTGACAACTCAATACTTAGTTTGCTTGCAGCTCTCATATTTTGCCTTGTCTGGATCGGAACTGTGTATATACATATGCGTTTGTGTGTATAGTATTTTCAAAATCTTTGCATTCAGTTTATAAGTCTGTTGTAAAATAAACAGGTAACCTTGGCAGAGAATATTCTGTTTTTTTATTTTCCAGATCTTAATTTGTGACTTGTTTTAATCCCATTCAGTTACTGACAGATCAGAGGGCAACTGCTACGCATGCTGCAGAGCTGCTAGAGAAGATGTTCTGCAAACCTAGTTCTAAAAGGAAAACTACAGTACTTGTTGTGGATGAGGTAATGTAGGAGTTTTTACATTGTTAGAAGGAAGTGATTATGGGTGTACCTTGTATAAATATTTTGAAACTTGCTAAACCATGAGAAATGTAAATAAGAAATTGAAGTGACAAGATGTAGTTTTATAGTATCCAGATGCATTTTAGGTATTAACTGTAAATAAAATTACTAAATAAAATTAAAGATATTCAGCTCCTTAAAAGGTTGCCTGTTTTGCAAGGATTTTACTGAGGTATGAAGGAAGAATACCTAGTTTGTATACTTACCTGCATGGGAAAGAACCTCTAATACACATGTAGATGCAATGTAGTTTTATTTTTTAATATTAAGCTTTATTTTATTAAACCAGTGGTAAGGATATTGTGAGGAAGTATCACAGTAGAGATTTCTGTAACAGCTCCATATATCCTTGTGTGTTAGTTTGGATTACTATCAAGAGAGCAATTACTTGTACAAGGTTATAGGTGTCGGTATACATAACTGCAATTGAACTGCAATCCAAATCTTTCTAGAGCATTTTCCTGTTTTGTAATCTTTTGTCTTGTTTCCTTGATGTAGCTTGATCTCCTGTGGACCCAAAAACAAAATGTGATGTACAATCTCTTTAACTGGCCAACCCAGAAGGGTTCCAGGTTGATTGTTTTAGCCATTGCTAACACTATGGATTTGCCAGAGAGAATCATGATGAACCGAGTAGCTAGCAGATTGGTATGTCCTTGCGGCTTTATTGCTGTGGCTATCAACAATTCTGAATATTCCATGAGTCTGTTCACTTGTCACCTTTATTCAAAACTAATTGTGGTGTTATAACTTTCAGTTTATTATTATTATTATTATTATTATTATTATTATTATTATTATTATTATTATTATTATTATTGAGGTTGTTTGTAACTCGTATCTGTTGGACAATCAAGAATGAAAAACCTATTGCTTAGGCTATCAGTTCTTATCAGTATGATAAAAGTAACTGTGGCAACCATCTTGGATAATTTGATGTACATGTCACTACAGAAAATGATCTAATGGCAAATCGTATACAGACAAACGCTCCTCACTCATCTTTATCATACTGCTATGCAATTGACTGACTTTATTTTTCTGATGTGTTAAGGTGCTCTGAAAGATAACAGATGGAAGTAGATCCCAAATAAAGGAATTCCTCTACCATCAACACACATTTGCAGCATAAATACGAGAGAGTCCTAAAACAGAATATTATTGCAAAGTTAATTCTAAAAGCTACCATTTCAATAGCTTACAAATAAAGTGCATCTAGCTTACAACTAGTGTGTTGTTGGTGGTGTTTTTTTTTTTTTGGGGGGGTAACTACAAAATGTTAGACTTGAGGCAACTGTCCCTTCTATATAGGGGAAATTTTCTTCTAAACAACTCGATAGAAAAGCTGTATTTGTACAACACTACTTATCTCTGAGAATAAGATATGTCATAAAATTATTCAGTGTTGAGGGAGCCTGATAGTTCATCAGTCTTCTGTAGATGCCTGGGTTTTCTGCAAACTGTAAAACTTGCTGTCAGCTGAAATTGTTTTCATAAACATCGAATTCCCTCATGCCTAGATGGTCACTTTGCATGCATTGAGTAAGTGGGTTGCAATATAGTTTGTAAACTATAGGCTAAGAATATAATTAAAGGAAGACTGCTGTGGAATAATAGTAACCAGAAAAGTTGTTTCAGGCGGACAAAAGTGGCATATTTCTCTGTATTGAGCAATTCTTGAGACATACTGGCAACTAAAAGTCCAACATTTTCTTTGTTCTAGGGCCTTACCAGAATGTCCTTCCAGCCATATAACCACAGTCAGTTACAGCAGATTGTGTCTTCCAGGATGGCCCAAGTAAAAGCATTTGAAGAGGATGCTATTCAGTTAGTTTCTAGAAAGGTAAACTTAGTTACACTGATACGTCAGGCTTGAAAGCACTGGTCCTAAGAATTAAGAGAGACTTTCTATAATATTTATAACCTCTTACCGCAGTCCATGTTAATTCAACTAATCCCATAACTGTTGATTTCATTTTCTCCGCTGGCATCTGAGGGAAAACTAATTTGTGTGGTTTTCTAATATAACCCACTTAAATTTACTTGATTTGAATTTTTAAAGCATGTCAAAGTTACCAGTTTTAGTTTTTGATTTTATAAAGAGCAGTTTTAGTTTTTGATTTTATAAAGAGCAAATGGTATATTTTAAAGTAATTTTGTTTTTATCAAGAATGGCTCTTATTCTTTCATTATTTTTGTTTTAGGTGGCTGCTCTGTCTGGTGATGCAAGACGTTGCCTTGATATTTGTAGAAGATCTACTGAGATCTGTGAACTCTCTAGTCAGAAGAGTAGCTCTGGACTGGTCACCATGACACATGTCATGCAAGCCATGGAGGAAATGTTCTCATCACCCTATATACATATAATTAGGTAATACCAGAATTTGGGCCTGTAGTTTTCTTAGTTTAATTCAGTCTATTGTGATGAATTCTGATGACTACTATGCTATGAGCTCCCTATGTGCGACTTCATCTGCCCTAGCTGGCAGACACTTGGGGGAGAAGATAACTGACACTTTGATTATCAGTTTTCCCGCCCTCCAACTTCTCTGTCTTGCAGGAACACAGGAAATGCTTAGGATGGGTAAAACAGCAGCTAATTGCATCTGTTCTGCCTTCTAGTTGGGAGTGTAACCAATCAGCTTCTGATCTGCCAGCTTGGGGCGAGAACAAGCTGATTGCTTCTGTTACCCCATAGTACACGTATATATACACACCCATGCTTAGAGGGGAAGAAAAGTCATATTCAGTTTATCTCACCCTTGCAAGCAGAGAGATAAGACAATCCCTTCCCCCCCCCCACCTTCCCCACTTGAAACAGAGGTGATAAGGTGCTGATTTCTTCCTTGCAATCCATGCTGGGTGGGTTGGAGAGCAATATGCTATCTTCCTACTTGCAAGGGGGGAAATAAGATACCCATGGATTTTATTACTTCCATACATGCAGTTTGACTGGTAAAAAAACTAAGGCATATTTATAACTTAAATTCCATTAAAATGCTAAACAGTACAGTTCTATCTATAAAATCCCTGACTTCCCTGCCTCTTTCCTCCTGTAGCAGCTCAAAATGCCCCCTGAAATGCTGCATGTGGAAGATGCATGAGAGGCAGTTGGTCTGCCCCTAGAGAGACCTGGGTAAAATTCACCCATGCAACTCTTACTTGCATAGATGTTTTGAATGGGATCTAGGCCATCTTTTCCCTCTTAATAAAACAGTAAGGGGTGTTGTGGTATGCTCAGTCCGTGATGGGGAGGGGCAACAATTGGTCCCTTAGCCCCGGACTGACAAGCGGAGGGGCCAGTCGGAAGGCATGAAGCACCTTCTGATTGGCCCCTCACCAGGACAGACCAAAAATTCCATCCAGCCAGGGGCAATCTGGAGAAATGGCTGCCAGTCTGCTCCTGACCACCAGAGGGAGAGGAGGTCAGCAGGGCTGCCAAGGGGGATGAGAACAGAGGCTTGGACAGGCTGTGCCAGCCCTTTTCACCCCAAGGCTGTCCTAACTGCCATGTCCAACTGTAAATTGCCTCAGAACCCTGACAGAGCTGGCAGGAGGCTGCAGAGTGCTCCCCTCCCCCCCTTCAGGCCTGCTGCGAAGGAGCCTCTGACAGGCCCTGACTGAGGGAAGGAGGCCTTTCCAAGAGCAACGCAGGGCAGTCTGGGGGCCTTCCTTTTGAGGGGGGGGACGTTCCCCTTCTGCCAAACAGTTGCCTGACAGGGAGGCCACAGAAAAGCTCCTTCTCACTTAAAATACTGCTCTGGGTGGGGGTTAGACACAGCCAAGCCATGTGTCTTTCTTCTTTGCAACTCTCTGCAGATTTGAGGCCACTGCGCAGCGTTATTCGGCAGATGAAACTGGGTTTTTTGTCTCCTGTTTCATCTGCACAACAACCCTGTGCAGTAGGCCTCAAGTCTTTCAATTCAACAACAGCAACCTGTGTAGGAGGCCTTAAATGTTTCTTCTCTACCACAACCCTCTCCAAAGTAGCCCTTTCTGCCTGGGGAGCTGATCTTTATACTCTGCAGGTGAGCTGTAATTCCAGGAGCTCTCCAGGCTCCACCTGGAGGTTAGCTACCCCTGGGTTGGAAATATTCCTGGAGGTTTGGAGGTGGGACTTCAAAATCATACAATGCCTCAGAGTCCAGCTTTCAAAGGAGCCATTTTTGCCTGCAGTTGGTAGGGAGTGGTGCAGGTGTGTCCCTCCTGGGCTATGGGTTATGGCCAGCCCTTACCAGCAACTGTTAGTATTCTGGGGCACAGACAGGCAGACCAGCATCAGTCCTATGAGTCTGGAAAGTGCAGGAAGATCTAAATAAATACTTACAGCCTGAAACTGTAAATAGTGAGAGGGAGAGGAAGGGAAGATGATTGGAAAATGGTTTGAGACACCTTAGGTCTGCTGGGTCACTGCGGCCCATTCCCAATTCTCTCAGACCTCTCACAGCCCCACATACCTCACAGGTTGACGATTGTGGGGGAGACAAATGGAAAAGGTGTTTGTAAACTGAGACTCCTTTGGGTAGTAAACAACAGGGTACAAAAATCCATTCTAACGAGCAACCATGAAAGAAGCATGTGGGCACATAACATTTTATCAACAGTGAAAAAAATAGAGAAGAAGGATCAGGGTGGACACCTGTGACTAGCCCATGTGTATTAGGGCATAGGGGCATTTCGGTGTCTGTGGCCTAATTCCCACAAGAAGGAAAATGACGCAGAACTGAGGGGAATTGGTTGCCATGTAATCTTCCCCTAAGAAGAATCTCCAGTCTGATTTTCCCTTCACATATCTGAAGACATGGCTCTGGAAAGCTCATCTATAACCACTATGCCACAATTTCCCAAAGGTCAGTCCTCTCCTACACTCAACGAACTTTCCAAACCACAGGTTCTTGACACCCATATCTCCACACCCATGGCCTCATTTGCCACTACGCCACTACAACCTCCCACACAACACACACATTCAACCCCATGCCCTTACAGACTGGACAACTCCTCCCCTTCCTCTTCCCACTGCCAAGCTCTAGTGCCCGTTGTATTCTTGGATACAACGGGCTTTGCCCCTAGTTATACTATAAAAACATTGTTAAAGCTGTAAAAATAAGATTAGATTTGATAGAAAAATTACAGATATTTTAGGTCCCCCTGCCTCAATTGCCGTTTCCGTGGCACGTTTCCATTTGTTTGTTTGTTCATTTATGTGCTGACTTCCCAGCAAGTCAGCTCAGTAATCAATACCACAAAATAAATAAGAATAAGATTTGAGTAATATCATTTATAACTTCACAATTTCCAGAAATTGCAGCATTTAACAAATGGATAAAATACACTCATTCAAAGTTATGGTTAATTCACCTTTCTGGGGTGGCTGTTTTGAAAAACACATAGTAGTTTACCGAAAGTCTTAGACACTACTTGTTCAGTCAACAAAACCACAAACTCCTTGACCTGACTGTTTCACCTTTGGGACTTTTTTGTTCTCTTTCAGGAATGTGTCCTTGCAGGAGCAAATATTCCTGAAAGCAACTATAGCAGAATTTCACAGGTCAGGACTAGAAGAGGCTACAGTTCAGCAGGTATTCTTTACAGAATTCTGGAGGAAGGCTTTGAACATTGTTGAAAGTGATAGGATATAGACCCTGGACTGCCAAATATATATCAAGCATGCATGAACTAGAATTTTACTTGTATCCCAGTTATATCATTTTCTTCTTAGGTTCCCTGTGGTTTAGAATATACAGCAGCATTGTTTGGAAAAGAATATACTTGGTTTAAGGATTGTCCATATAAGTGGATAGATCTGTTTTCTTCTATTGAGTTGTTGAAAAATTTCACTGTGTTTTATTTTTCTTTAGATATATCACCAGCATGTTGCACTTTGCAGGATTGAAGGCCTGAAAACTCCTACCGTATCAGAAATAATGGCAATTTCCTCTCGGCTTAGTGCCTGTAGACTCATGTTGGCAGAATCTAATAATAAATATCTACACAGCCGAATTCGACTTAACATTAGTCAAGAAGATGTTATGTATGCACTCAAGGAAGGCTAAAGCCAATTTTATAGATAACATATGTATTGGGTGGGAAGGTTAATCTTAAATTTTAAAGAGGTAATTTTAAATAATGGTGCTGATTGAATATGAATTACAGTTTGTATTTTCAAGTTCATACCAATTTATTATGATTTTTCAAAGTGCTTTTATTTAGTTTTGATTTCACTTTTATAAAATCTTTTACATAAAATGTTCAATTTCTCTGTTTGTCTTCTCCACCATTCTAAGATTTAATTCAGTCCCTGTTTTGGTGATCAGGCACAGCCTCTCAGTGGCAGTTGGGCAAGTAGAAGATGAAGCACATGAGCCTACACTGGTGCTCCCTATCAGTCTCCGGTTGCTGGATATAACTGTGGTCTGAAGGTGTTGCATGTGCAGTACATGGTCAGTGGGTGGCACTATTCTTCCCATTCTTTCTTGAGGGTTAAAGAAATATGAACGTTTACAAGTTAACTACTTTCAGAAGATTGCTTCTTGTTTGTCAAAATCTTCAGCTCTCAGCTTTAAAATGACACTGTTATGCCTAAAGATTTACTTAACTCACAAAATATGAAGTTCATATTGGCTTCCCTCTAGGAGTTAAGGACATTAGTCTTCTTGTAGCTATGTGTAGTGGGAATATGTCTGAGATGCTTACATTTAATTGTTTGTGGTTCTTAAACGGGGAGAATATTTTATAAATATGTGTCGTATCAGTCTACACATGGTCTACAAGTGTGCTCGTCTACTATTAACCAAAACTTCAGAGTGAATTTAATCCAACTTTCCAAATGAGATTCCTAAGTATTTCTGATACAGAATCTACTAAAACATTCAATAGAAGATATAAAATAACATGTACTTCCTATAATGCTGGAAAGAAGCAATGACAAGAGTTGCTGAAGTCAATAAAGGACCTGCCTGTTGTTGCCATTTTAACATTCAGTGTCACAAGGCTTATGTCAACTACCCTCACATTGACTACGTAAACATGGACTTGAGTCAAGCCATAGAAATAAGATTCCTAGACATTATAAATGACTGTGCACTGGAACTGTTGGTCACAGAGCTAACGAGAGGGGTAGTGGTCTTGGGCTTGGTTCTGAGCAGATGTCAAGACCCTGTTGCAACAAGCTGGGAACAGTGGCCACAGTGCTATTAAGTTCAACATTCCTGTCAATGGAAAGTTACCCCTAAAGCCCAAAATAGCAACATTATTTTGTTAGCATTTACAAAAATGAGAATAGTAAAAAGGAAGCTAAAGGGGAAACACAAGGATACTTGGAAACTATTTGAAATGACGTTAATGGAAGGACAAATACAGTGAATTCCATAGGGGAGAAAAGGCACCGCTAAGCCTAAAGGCCTGCATGGTTAACACTGCAAATCAAGGAGGCTATAAGGATGTTACTGGAAGCTCTGCATTTGGCTTGTGTCTGTCCTTGCAGACAAGCAATTGAGACCACTTCCTCACTTCTCTCATCGCACTGAGTCTCAAAGATACAATCGTTCAGTGAAGCAAATCAGTGAAGCGATTGAGACAGCATATTTTGAAATGCCGCCTGCTGTAATAAAATCATCTATTTTTGATTGCTTGTAAATGGGATGGGGTTACATCATCACCATCACGCACCCACAGGTTGGGGATCGCTATACTAGACTATAAAGCTCACAAGTGAAGGCTGTTGTAGTCACAAACAAAAGAACTGTCTAAGGACAGGATAAACAAACAGAACAGAGGGAAAGAGAGTAATAAAAGCTCAGTGCAGTTTTCTGTCCTTTGATCTTAAAATTAAGGGTGTAACAACAAGAAACAAACTGTAAATGCAACAGACAGCTTATAATTTCAGCCAAAAAGTCAACTGCGAATGGCAGCCAGGGCAAAGCGAAACTCTGGATAAAAGGAATCTTTGCGCTGACCTTTATTAGCTCTCTTTCCTGTGAGGAAAGGTTGAAGAGTCTGGCACTGTCCAGTCCAGAAAAAAGATGATGGGGGGGCATAATAGAGGTTATAAAATTCTGAATGGGGTAGAGAGAGTTGGCAATATTTTTTCTCCCTCTCCCAAAACACTAGAACTCAAGGGCTTCCGATGAAACTGATGGGCAGTAGTTTCAGGACAGACAAAAGGAAATACAGATTTTACACAGAGAGATTAAAATGTGGAATTTGCTGCCAGAGATTTTAGTGATGTGCACAGGAATAAACACTTTTTAAAAGGGGATTAGATTCATGGAGATTAAGTCTATCAGTGGCTCCCAGCCATGGGGACTGAGGACAATCTCTGCCTTCAGAAGCACTCATCCTCAGCATCCCAGAGCCAGGAGGCACCACCAGTGGAAAGTCTCCACCTCTATGCCATGTTGCTGGCCCTCCAGGTGAACAGGGTGGCCACTGGGTGAGACAAGATGCGGGACCAGATCTGGTCTGGTCAAGCAGGGCTCTTATGAGGCCACTGAATCCGAGCTGATTTCAAGAGAGTATCATCACACCATAAACTGCTCCGCTGAGTGAAACGGCCAGTGAGCAAGCGTCTCCTCTTTCCAGCGATTGGAGGAGGCGTTTGTTCCCCCTTCTTTGCTCGTTCTGGCGAGTCAGTGTTTTCCCCGCTCTTCTTCCACCTCTCGCTGTGCAAGCGGCGCCCAGCTTTTCTCTCGAGGTCGCCAGGCAGAGTAGCTGCCCTTCGGCAACAGGGACGCTCTCGCGACCTGCTCGCCCTGCCCACCCCTTCACCCGCCTGCCTTGCCTTGCCTTGCCTGGCAGCTCCGCCCCCGTCGCCCCGCTCTCTCTCAATCTGCGCATGTGCGTTGCTGGGCCTCTTGGTGCAGGCCTTTCTGAGGCGGAGTGGGTGTGGAAAGAACGCGCTTCCTGAGTGCTGCGCCGGAGCGCTTCGGCTGCTGCAGGGGGTGAGTTGGTGCTTTCGGCCGCCGCCTGTTCTTGACGGGGTCGTGGCAGGCTAGCGTCCCTCAGCCCTGCACTCCTGTGGCTGGCAAGGGAGCGGCAGCTGCTCATGTTCTGCCGGACTCCTTCCCTCTTCCTGTGCCTCCCGCTGCTCCCTCCGTCCGGGGAGGCGGTTTGTTGTTAACTGAGCCCGGAGCATAACCTGTTTTCGCAGCTCTTTCTCAGCCTTCTCTGGCAGAGGGAAGCCCTTTTGGAGGCGGCGGCTGGCTGCTCTGTTTCCCAGGGCCTGGGGACTGTGCTGATTCACATGTTGCATGGTCCTCGGTCGCTTAGTACCTGAACGTGAGGACAAAGTCTTGGGTTCCAGTTGGTAGCAGTCGCTATGAAAGGTGCATTGCTGTCGTTGCACATACAGGTCCTCGTGTATGGACGTCATTCAGGGCTCCTCGGGAGTTAATGATAGTTGAATACAGGGGATATCAGTTTTAAATTCTGAGTCCAGCTATTTGTCCTGAGGAAACAACACTGCAGGGAAATGGCAGTAATGCTCATTTTTGCTTGGTTTGCAGGTGTCAATTTGAGATCAGTGAGCCTCAGAATCTGATCACCAAGGCATCAGCTATGCTATATGGGAAATAATAACAAAGAGAACCTTTCAGCAGATCTAGAGGGTCTGTTTCCCACCACAGAGTTGGCATTAAGGCACAAGTGAGTCAGATAATGGAGTATAATCCCAAATTTCTTTAATGATGGGAATGTTAGATCTCAGCCTGTGTTCCTACTCAGTCGAGGAATAGGCTACACCAGTGTTCTTCCCCACTTCTACCTTAAGACTGGGCTAGCAACATGCCTTTTCATTCCAACTGTATAGACTTTATCCAGTTATCAGTTCCAGGATGTCTCTTTTAAATAGTTTTAAATGATTAGTTAATGGTTGTAAAGTCAGGAGTGAAAAGGCTGGTTGTGGCCTGTACTTTCTGTGAAGAAATAAAGAAGCACAGAAATTAATAGGGTTCTGTGAAATTGCTGTTTTAGGTAATTCAGGAAACTATACTCAGTTCATTCATTGCCTGATGTTGAAGAGTAGGGGGATAAACTCTGTTGCCTACCTACTTAGATTTACCCAGGAGGTGGTAGACTGGGTTGTTTCAGGCCAAGTTTCCAATAGGAATGATTTGTATGTTTTAACAGGAAGTAACTGTTTATTATATTTAAGTGTAGGTAATTCTTGTGGACTCATCAGAGAGGCAGCAATTGGTGGTTTTGAGCCAAAATGCTTGGTAGAAGACCCAGGAAAACCCCCCAACAAAAGGGTCAGGGAGCTGCTGCTGCAAAGCAGGTATACATAAATATTTCTACTACAGTATGTGTACCCTGTTAGAATGTTCTAGCAGTAAGCCTATATTGTTTATGCAACTTTACATTGTGTTGCTGTAACTCTCAAGATTCTTTATAATTTGTGCATTTGAGAACCTATATTTTATATGCATTAGGCATTCACTCATAAACTTTATTCCAGTTTTGAATTATGCATGTATCTCAAGCAGTATGTTTTCTGCATGGCAGGTTATCTTAGATTTAAACAAGCCTTTACAAATGCCTATCTAGACCCTTGTTTGATCCTTGAAATCTTTGTATTGTGACCTGATGAGAATTCTAGGTACCTATCAGAATTTTTGCCAGTTCTTGAATGCCTAGAAAAACTCCTGATACTTGGAATCTTCAGAAAGCTATTGCTTGAGAAAAAGAAGAAAGAGCCAGAATGCCTTTAACTTGGTTGTTTCAATCAGCTTTTTTTTGTTGTTGTCATAGTCTTTTCATTGTCAAAGTGCTAGAAGAAATGCCAGATTGACTGTTTACTGTCACATTCTGAAGTGGGCATGTAACAGGGTAGTCATCAATATGCAGATGACACCCAGCTTTTCCTCCTGATGGATGGCCACCCTAATTCTCCCCCATAAGCCTTAGCCAGATGTCTGGAAGCAGTGATGGGATGGCTCAAGGAGAGCCATCTGAAGCTCGACCCTTAAAAGATGGAGGTCCTATGGCTAGGTAGAAAGGGTCCAAGCAAGGAAGCATAATTACCCAACCTGGATGGAGTACAAGTATCAGTGACCCACTCCACCAGTGTTTGTAGATGCCTCCTTTTCTCTGGAGGCACAGGTAACGAGTAGTGCAGCTGGCATTTTTCCTTCTTCATCAAGCCAAACTACTAGCACCCTACTTGGTCCTGGAATACCTAGTCACAGTGATCCATGTGAAAGTACCC
This sequence comes from Paroedura picta, assembly GCF_049243985.1. NCBI lineage: Eukaryota > Metazoa > Chordata > Lepidosauria > Squamata > Gekkonidae > Paroedura > Paroedura picta. The sequence continues at coordinate 81,865,041 of NC_135372.1, forward strand.
TCTAGAATTGACTTATGCAATTCACTCTATGCGGGCCTACCCTTATCCTCAATCTGGAAACTACAGCTGGTCCAGAATGCAGCAGCCAGGTTTCTCATGAGAACACCTTGGAGGGCCCACATCCAGCCTGTGCTCCAACAGCTGCAATGGTTACCAGTTGAATACTTAATCAAGCTTAAGGTCCTGGTAATTAGGATTTTAGTCCAGTATACCTGAGAGACCACCTTTCTGCCCATGCCCCCAAAGAGCACTATGTTCAGCTAACACCAACCGGCTAATGATTCTTGGCCCTAAAGAAGCACATTTGGCCTCAACCAGGGTCAGGTTGTCCTCTGTCCTGGCCCCCACGTGGTACAAGGAACTCCCAGAAGAGACCTGGGCTCTGTTGGAGCTACCACAGTTTTGCAGGGTCTGCAAAATGGAGCTCTTCCACCAAGCATTTGGTTGAGGCCAATAACAACACCTATTGGGCTGCCAGAACCCCCTCCCATCAAGATACACTCACATTATGGAAGTGTAACTAATGTTACCGTGATTAAATGTTACCTGTGTTGATGATACCATATTAATGACACTATTTTACTATGCTACTTTGTATCATGCAATTTATGTTCTTTGTAAACTGCCCTGAGTCACAAGGACGGGTGGTATATAAATCTAAATAAATAAATACTTTAGCTCTCTTGAGTTATTTCATACAACGGTAAGGTCTAAAGTGTAGTGGAGATTTGGAACTCCGTCTCTGTAGTCTGGCTACAGCATGCTGGACAACTTTCAAAGACCGGAGAAATCTGAGTTATTTACAACTTGAGGAACTTTAGTTTGAATTATAAAGGGAAAATGCTGTAGATATTAAAACTTAAAAATGAGGCTGGGGATTTATTTAAAAGTTATTACATCCATAAAAGGGTAACAGAAGATAATCCAGCACACGTTTATTTATTATATATTTATTTATACTGAAGCTCATTGAAATCAATACCTTTAAGATAATTTAACTCTGTCCTGTGTATCTTGAATGAAATTTGTTTTCAAGATAGTACATCTTGAATGAAACTTTGAGAACTAAATTGTTTAGATTCTTTTATCTGAAATTAGCATATACAAGCAGGGACCCATCTTCTCACAAACTGTTTGCTCTCTAGGCTGTTTGGCAGATAAAGCCAGTTTGCCATTTTACTTTGTAATGGGTAGATATGCTCACACAACACAAATATTGCTGTGGCCATGGTAAGCCTGCTGTACTCACCAGAGCAGTTTCTATCCTGGCAAAAGCTGGGACTTTTTCTAGAGTTCAGTCACGAAGAGATGATGCGAGAAATGGAGGATGATGGTGATGATGGAGACCTCGAAGCAGAACTGGCTGCTATCACAGGAGAGAATCTGTCAACTGGGAAGATAAAACATAAAGAAAAGAGTAAGTTTGTTCAAAAGAAAAGAGGAATTGTTTCAGATTAAAAGGACATTAGCTTTTTGTTGGGGATTTTTGATTTTGTAATGCAGAAGTTAATCGAGAGCTCATTTGCAGAAAGAAATTTTAATTTAGCAACTGGATTCATTATGTCAAAGCTGAAGGTAGGTCAATCCAGGCTAGAAATAAAGGTAATCTTTTTCATCCATGGTGGAAAACAATAGTTTAGTCCTAACATCATAGTAAAGCCATATTAGTCTATAGCAGCAAGAGAGTTTATGCATCTGAAGGAAGTGAGCTCTGAGTATAAGCTCATGAAGGCTTATATTGGAATACATATTGTTAGTGTAAGGTGTCAATTGATATCTGTTTCGTATTAATAATTTGACCAGTTTTCTGCAGAATGTGCTGCATATGTGACAATGAAGCTCCAAAATTAAAGCTTTTAATCTGTGGTTAATATTTACATTCTCCAAATCTGGATTTTCACAGTAACACACACGTCAGATTTTCGTGGTTTTTTTCAGATTTGTTAATGCACGTGTATGCATACATGCTCCTTATGTGCACTGAGACTAGGAGGTTTTGAGATTGTGTATCTCTTCCCTTGCCTTTCTAAGTGGATCCTGTGTTGTGCTCTTCTCCTTTCTGCAATGGTAAGAATTAGGCATGCTTAATGGAGTCTACAAGAACAAGCTCTGAAGTCAGCAATAGGAATCAAACAGAGAAAATGACAGGGGAGGTTGGACAGATGGCAAAACATGAGGAAGGAAGAGATGATACAAAATTAGGAGGGGGTGAGCTACATATACAAACCTTAAGTCTCATGAGTGTACACTTACAAAGACAATAGAAGTGGAGTCAGCTGAGAGGAATATAATTTAACAATGATAGTTCACCAGAGCTAGTGCTCTGGAGAATAGATTGTTGAGGCTGAAGCTGAGAGGCTCGGTTTTTTTGTCCCTGTTGCTAGTTCCTTATTGGCCTGTGAAGCAAAATAAAGTGCCCTGTCCCTCAGGGTTTGAAGCAAGAGGCTAGTATGTAAAGCACTCTTCATATCATACATGATCAATACCTTCAAAGCTGTTGTAGCAGTTTTCACTACAAGCAAAGGGGTGGCAGGTGGAGGTATGAAGGACAGAGTTCCTAAGGTAAGGGCCACAATGGTTTTTCCTTATCCCCACTGTTGCATATTGCCATTGCTGCCGGTATCAGATGCAGTATGGGTGGCCTGAGCCGCTTGGAAGACTTACTTCCTGCCCAGAGGGTCAGAGTGAGGAAATAATAGACATCAGTATGAACTTACACTTGCAGGTTTTTGCCTTTGCTGTACTGGACGATCAGTTGTACAGTGTGGATAAAATGTGTGGCTGAAAGCATTCAACCTCTGTTCAACAACTACAGTCCAATGAGGATACTCATTGACCCTGACAATATGACCCTGTGTGGGCAAGGCTGTATGTTGGTCCCTATGTTTCATCTTTAGCTCCTAAACTCTCCAGGAGAGTAAGTAATAGGTCCTTAGGGAATAAGGTTAGTCCAGATTAGCAGCTATTTTTTTTTACCTTTATTTCTACCTTTAGCTATAGACTGCCTTTCCTGTTTCCATAAAATGTGCAGGTATACATAAGCAGTAAAATTAATTTAAAATCAATAATATTTGTAATCCATTAATCCAACATCACAGCCTACAAAAATCTAAAAATCCAAGCATCAGTGAGATACCTTTCAACATAACGCCATATTTCAGGCTGTCTTAAAGGAGAAATAAAGATGGTATAGCCATTTCACCTCACTGCTTCCATTCCATTTAAGTGGAACCACCAGTGAAGAAGCCCAATTAGGGGACGTGGCTCTTCTCATTTCCCTAAAAGTTGGCACAGGGCAGAAGTTGTTAGAATGAAGATGGTACATGGGCTCCTTACTGGAGACAGGTCCTTCAGGTAACTCTTTGCTGTGGGTCTATGATAACACCAAATGTCTGAACTTCAACATTATCAGGTTTTATTCCATTTTAATTTTGTTCTCCAGCTCCTCTGCCTTTGGATCATATTGAAAAGATGGCTGCAGATTGTATGAAGGACCTGGACCAAGAGGAGGAGGAGGAGGAGGAGGAAGAGTTAGAGGAAGACAATGATCTTTTGGTATGCGTAGATTTTTGTTGGCAGGCTATTTGTCAAGAAATAACCATCATAGTTAAGCATGGAAGACTGCACTTGGCATGTTCCACACTCTGGAAAGGACTACTGGCAAAGAAATTATTTGCAGTTCTACAGAGGTTTATGCTAATAAGCTTAGGATTTCACTTGAAGAGATGAACACGATCATCATCAGTGATTTCTGGCAGCCCTGTTTACTGAAGCTGGAATTGAAGTGACATGAATGAAGAAAATACATTACATAGAAATGAGGGTTAAAACATACCCTGCACGTGTAAGGGGTGGTAGTAAAGAAATAGTGTGATTTCTGAATTGTGACAATGCTATAGGTATACCAATTTTTCAAAGTGATTTTTTTTGAGGGGGAGAATGTTCTTTTTCTGGGCTATCAATTGTTTAGGCCCTTCTCACAGTAGGAGAAAAAAGCTTTGCAGTGCATCCTTTTTCTAAACTAACCGTCCCATGTGTTCCTTACATGTAAACGAACTGTCATGTTGCACAAGATCATGAGGTCTGTGATATTTGAAGCTGAAAGGGAGAGGTTCAGCTGCCATTGCTGTAAACCTGGCAGTGGTATAATTGGGTCTTTTAATTTTGTGAAAGACAGCTGTGTAAGGTAAACTTCCTTAGTAATAGACATTGTGAAGAAGTATAGTTTCTTCATGTGTTCTTGGTTGTGTTAAAGGCACTCAAATGATGGATCCACCAGGCAAGAAAGTTATAAACACCAGAACAGACTAAATATATGAAAGTGCCTTAAACTGAATCAATTGGTCCATCTAGCTCAGCAGCAGTAGTCCTCTGGGGTCCTGAGACCCAGCTTGGTCTAATGGTTAAGAGAAGTGGCCTCCAATATGGAGAAGTGAATTTGATTCCCCAGTCCTCCATATGCTTCCAAACTGAGTGATCTTGGGCCAGTCACAGTTATCCCAGAGCTCTGTCTGTTATGGGGAGAGGAAAGGTAGGCAATTGTAACCCACTTTGAGAGTCCTTTGAGTAATAAAAAGTGGGGTACAAAAAAACGGCTCTTCAATAGAAAGCGTTTTTCCCCAACACCTATAACCTATTATCCTTCAGCTGACTATCCAGGAGGTGAGACTGGAACTTTTGGCACACACCATTGAACCATGGCCACTCTTTAAAACTTCTATAGATAAAATTAAACAGTTCGGAGATCATTCAAAAATAATGCTGCATTTTAAAAATAAAGTGGCATTGGCTTGATGTAAGAGGATTTTATTTATATCATATTGCACATGTGCAGTATAGCAGGAGATCCGAGGATTGTCTGGCAGCCAGGCAAGAGATGTTTGGAGATGGTTTGCCATTGCCTGTTTCTGCATCCTTGGAGGTCTCCCATCCGAATAGAATTCCTTGGAGGTCTCCCATCCGAATACTAGCCAGGGTTGATCCTTAGCTTCTGAGGTGTGATGAGATCAGCCTTGCCTGGTGCAATAAGAATGCCTCAGTGATTCTAAATGAGCAATTTCAGGCCATGTTTTGGAATAGTGACGATGGAACAGTGCTAAGTATTTTATTCTAGTTTATTCTAACATGGCACCCCCTTGCCCTGGTTCTTTCTCTAGGCAGAGTTGCAGGAGGTTCTGGGAGAGGGTGGAGGAGGAAGTGCAGAACATGAGAGAGAAACCATAGATGTGTCTCCTGTGGCCACAGATCAGCTTACTGAACCACAGACACAGGTAGGTGAAGGTTTCTGTCTACATTTTAAATGATAGAAAGGAGTTAAAAGCCGTGTAGGTCACCATTCTATCTCCACGTCTCCCAGTATATTTTCTCATTGTTGAAAAGACTTCTGCCTTCTGTATTGGAGATAGGTCTGTGCTTTGTTTTTACTTTGTAAATCACTTGAGGCATATTAATCATTTTGAAAATGAAGAGATTATAAAGGCAAGAATGTATGTTTAGGCATGTATATAGCAAAAGCTTCTTTTGTCTCTGAGCACAGACTCACAAAGTTCCAGCTTGGTGTAGTGGATGGGAGCATGGACTTCTAATCTGGAGAGCCGGGTTTGATTCCTCACTCCTCCTGCACTTGCAGCCAGCTGGGTGACATTTGGCTCGCCACAGCACTGATAAAACTGTTCTGACTGAGCAGTAATATCTGGAACATCAATTGCAGCCAGGAGCAGATTCAAAAACCTTCAGGCTGCCAGCAAGTGAGCAAAACCACCAGGAAGGGGGGTCACTGTGGCTGCAGAGACCCCCGATGAGCCGTCTGGAGCTCCAGTCCTCAACTCCTCTAACATGGTGGTAGCAGCCAGAAGATGTTCAGCCCTTGCCCCTCCAGTGCCCACATGGCAGGCCAGAAGAAGAAGTGGACTGGGGCCAAGAAGTGGAGTAGAGCAGTGCCACAAGATAGCTGCTCCTCTGGCTTCACTATGTGGAACAAATCCGCCAAGATGAAGACAGGGACAGACAGTTGCCTGACCGCCAATGGCAGTGTGTGTTCCGGAGCTCCGCAACACCAGCCACAGGAAGGAACGTACTCCTGCAGTGCTGAGCCACAGCATGTCAGAACATTGTGGGAGACTCCAGGGGTCGGGAGACCACAACAGTGAGCCCCCTTGCCTGCTAGCAGCCACTCAGCCCACTCCCCCTGCGGATCAGCAGAGGAAAGTAGCAAAAACGTCCCTTTACCCAGTAGCGGCCACTCAGCTCGCTCTCCCTGTGAGTCTGCAGGGGGCAGCAGTGAAAATGTCCCAGAGTCCTGGGACCAGGGCATTCTCTATGCATCTGACCCTAGCGGAGCTTGGAGCCCCAAGAAGGGTGCCATGCAGCCAGGCAATATGGTGCCCAGCATGTTCCCCCACCCAAATGAGAGCTCTGGGCTTGGACTGCAGGGACTGGGACCTGTGGCATTACCACAGGGTGGCCTCTGGGCCTATCGGGTCCCAGAGGGCAGGTCCAGACCTCTTGGACCATGGGGTTTATTGAAGGGAGGATGCAGAAGAAAGTTTTCGACAATTCCTCTGCTGGAGGAGACTTAGGGCCTTTATGCCAGGCCTCCTTACTCTACTTGGGAATATTTGGAGTCCTGTACTTCTAGGGATTGCTTGCCCACCATAAGGGACATAGGCGAAATACAGAAGGGAAATCTGAGTGCTCCAATTCAGGAGGGGAAGGAAGCCAAACGTGGATCTAGCAATGAGGGCTGCTGAGGGCTCATGGATCTGGTGGCTATAGACAGCCTGGGATCATGCACCGCTCTCCCTGCTAGGAGAGAGCACAACCATCCACTGCTTTGCATGCAGATATCGTATCTAAAAGCAAAGTTGGGGAAATGTCAGGCAAGGAGGCAGTAAGTACAGACTCATCCACTAGACTGTTCCAAACTGAGGATTTGGAGCACGTTCTCACTGAAGTCATTGAGGCCTTGAACTATACGAGGGATGTTCAGGACAAGCCAAGTTATGTAGCATCTACCAATCTTGACGCCAAGGATTTACAAAACCTTATCTTCAGGTAAGTCCAACGTTTCATTCTGATCAAGCAGTAATATCAGGGCTCTCTGAGCCTCACCAACCTTACTGGGTATCTGTTGTAGGGAGAGGAAAGGGAAGGCAATTGTAAGCTACTTTGAGACTCCTTCTGGTGGAGAAAAGTAGCATATAAGAACCAACTTTTCTTCTTTGTATATGTTGTGGTGTACATGGAATGAGGAAGAAGAAGAAGAAGAGCTGGTTCTTATATGGTGCCTTTCTCTACCCGCTCAAAGTGGCTTACAGTCGCCTTCCCTTTCCTCTCCCCACAACAGACACCCTGTGAGGTGGGTGAGGCTCAGAGAGCCCTGATATTATTGCTCGGTAAGAGCAGCTTTATCAGTGCTGTGGCAAGCCCAGGGTCACCTAACTGACTGCATGTGGGGGTGTGCAGAATCAAACCCAGCTCGCCAGATTAGACATCTGCGCTAATTACTTTTTATTATTATTTTTTATTTTTAGACTGCCCCTCCCATAGCTGGCTTCCAGTGGTTAACAAATAACTATACCAAGCTGGCTCTCTTTCTGTTGGGGCAAAAATGAATCTTGCATTGGGATCATATATTTGTTTACAATACTTGCATTTTTCTTCTTTCATGTTTGCAGCTGAGCATGTCCTAAATCCTCCTAGGTATCTGATTTGAAGAGCCCAATTTGAGTAGTATTAGGGTAGTTAGACTGGCAATAATATGCCTTCCTTTTGAACAGGCTCTTTGAATCTTGTGCCTTAATTAGCACCCTCTTCACATAATTTTTCAAAGCAAATAATTTCCGGCTTCTCTCCTTATATCTTTTGGGGGACATTTGTGTTGCTGAGTTTTCTCCTTAGAATGAAAGGGCAGAATTTTGCAAGCAGGCCCAGTGAAGAAGACCATTTTGAACACTCATAGCAAAAGGTCAAGAGAGCTTTTTCCATGTCAGCAAAATATTATGTAGTCAGTCTTCACTAGCGGTGACTAAACAGTTTTGACTCTGTTCCCTCATCTTCTCTGTTGACCAAATATCTCTAGTTATTCTGTGGCTGTAAATTTTCCTGAGGTACTCCACCCATTTCTCTATTGCTGCTTTGATGGGGAAGCCCAGGGTGGACACATGGAGTGTTTGCTGAAGGACAAGCACCACTCTGTTCAAAAGAAGGCTCCCTATGCTGTGCCTGTCTTAGAGAGCAGTTTTCTTCAGGTAATCAGTGTGGTATGAGAGTGCATGTCATTCTGTAGAAATACTTTTGCTTTTTATATTCTTTATTTTTTGCTCTTTTGAGATGTCTTCTGCTTCCAGTGAACTGCAGCAAACAATAGAAGAAAGGGTAACTAGCTATAAGGCAGCAATAATGAACGCAAAGAAGGCAGGGGAAAGTGCCAAAGTACGACGGTATGAGCGAGGCCTTAAGGTATGTGGAGAAAGAGAAACTTTGTTTATATTAATAATAATTGCTTTATTTGTATAGCCTACCCTTCCCAGTTGGCTCAGGGCAAGTGGCAACAAGACATATACAATTAACTTTTACTTTTAGAAACAGTTCCTGAATGTTTCAAACTAAAGTATATTAATTAAATTATGTGAACTTATATTATTGAACTGCCTTCTTAATAACTTTTAAAGGAATCCTGATCCTATCTGGCATGTTGGTGTATTTGGAGATGGTCTAGGTTTTTTGTGTGTAGAGGCCAGTGTTTTCCTGGTGTTTATTTCCTGGCCTCAACCGTACGCTTGGGGCAGTATGCCAAGAATGTCAGTCATGTATATAGTGCAAAGAAATGCAGAAAGGTAATATTTTCATTGTAGTTCTAACTGTATGTTTAGTTCTGACCTAAATGTGTGTGTAAGCAGAACTGTCTAGGATAAATGAAGTAGCTCCATTGAAATATTTTTGTATGAAATAAAGAGGAAAAAATTAATTGAAAGGACCATTACAAGAGGTGTCAGAAGGCTGTTATATTCTAGAGGTGTGATGTTAGGTGTCTGCACTATCCAGTGACTGTACATTTGCTTTTGATACAGATTGTTTTGCATTAATGTTTTGCAAAATATGTTAAGATAGTTTTCCCATGTTCATGTAGCACTGAAAAGGTTCTGTTAAACTCAGGAACATTGTGGGGTTCTGTCCATGCAGTCATTCAAGCATGAATTAAGGTGATAGCTATTGATAAGTCTGCTCCTTGAAAACAACTTCCAGCCAAATTCATGTTTGTGGGCATGTGCTTCCCTTGTTACATTAGCCTGATTCTTGATATGAAATTATTTAAGGTTCTTATTTTGTGTAGGAGTCATCCAGAAATGTGTGTACTTTCTGTGTACTGGTCTGATGAAGAATTGAGTAGTTAAGATTCAGATTAGAAGCAATTCTAAAACAATTGTATATATTTGCCAGGTCACCTTGCACCATGTAGAATGAACTTTCTAAAATTAGTATCTGTGATGCTTGCAATAAGCAACCACCTTCCTGCCAGTCTGAGAGACCACAAGCAGATTAATAAAAAAATAAATTGACCCAGGAAAATGAGACACACCTATAAAAATGTTTATGCCCTTTTGCTTCCAGTACCTGTGTTGTGCATTCTGTTTCCAGTGTAATGAAGGGGCTTGATTGGGATAAGTGGCAGGTGCTGCTTTTACCCGGTGCCTTTTTCCCTTCATTACTGCTAGACTTTGGAAACTATGCTAACTGCTGTGAAGAAGGGCCGCAAAGTGAATGAGGAAGAGATGCCACCACCAGTAGCATCAGGGAAGAGCTCTGCAGCCATGCCACAAGCCATGCATGATTTGTCTAAAAGCTCAGATGAGCAAGAGAAAGTAACAATCCCTGGGAAGAAAGAGAAGGAACAAGTCTCTGGTGTGGACCATGAATTAAAGAACTCCAGTGATGATGGATTGTCTGTGAGCAAAACTTCTCTCCAGGACGAGGATGAAGATGGAGGTGATACAGGAACAGATACCACTTTTGAAAACTGTAAGTAGTTTTGCTCTGGTCCTTTCTCATGTGAGGGGTGGCCAAACTGTGGCTCTCCAGATGTCCATGGGCCACAATTACCATGAGCCTGGCAGGGGCTTATGGTAATTGTAGTCCATGGGCATCTGGAGAGCCACAGTTTGGCCACCCCTGGGGTAAGTCATCTCTGTTTTGGATATGTATGGAATAATACACTCCTTGCTGTTTCTGTCTTCTGGGGTGCAGGGGGATGAACTAAGAGAGAAGATTTCTTCATTTTGTTTAGTAGATGTCTTGCTCTCTTATTCAGTTTCCCCCAACCTTTGTATGAAAGAACTACTTGTGACAAGAGAGAAGGAATATAAATTAGCAGCACTGAAAGCCAAGCAGGAAGGTGATCTTGAGAAGGCTAAAGAATACATGAGAACTGGAAAGGTAAGACTTCTTTGATTCACAAGCCCATGCAGCTTTGCAGGAACCAAGTTTTTTTCTAGGAAATTGGTTTGCCCTAAACATTCCATCTTCAGGGTATAAGTTTAGGATCCAGTGTGTTACTTTCTTCATAGGAGATAGCTGATTTCCCACCCCAATCATTTAAAGTTACATTCATTGTATAAAAAGAGGTTATTGTATTATAATCTCTCAGCTCTGACTCATGTGATGAACTGGTGTTTGTGGTAATACTGAGAGTAGAAAACCCACCATGAGGATACTGGTTCCCAAGCACAATAGAGATAAGTTCTTTTGTATGGCTACGTGCCCTAACATACATCATTGCTATATAGCATTATATCACTAACTAGTAATAAAGCCCGCTGTATGGCGAATACAGCGGGCGCTAGAAACTGACCTTGTCGGGCGGCGGGGCTCACGGTGGCGGCGGCTCTCTTGGGTGGCTGCTGTCTGAGGTGGCGGCCTGACGCGGCGAGAGGCGCAAAGCGCCTCTCGCCGTGTCAGGCCAGGAGCAACTGTGAGCCGCGCTGCATGCGGCTCGCAGTTGCTGGGGCTGGGAATCAGAGGGACCAATCGGCAGGCGTGAAGCGTCTGCCGATTGATCCCTCCAATTGTCTGTCCTGAGGAAGGGTCCAATCCGGACCCTTCCTCATCCCAGACACATCCCGCCCCAGAACGCCTTACTGTTTTATTTAGTCCGTGGCGCCACGGGCGGTGTACAGATGTTTGAAAATTCTGTTTCTACACTGGCCTTCCCTGATAACCATGAGGGGGTAGTCACTGACCTGGAGCCAGACATCCTGGAATGTGAAATCAAATGGGCTCTAGGAAGTCTGAGCAACAATAAAGCTAGTGGAGGTGACAGCATTCCAGTTGAACTATTCAAAATCTTAATAGACGATGCAGTAAAAGTGCTACATTCAGTATGCCAGCAAATTCGGAAAACTCAACAGTGGCCACCGGGATTGGAAAAGGTCAGTTTTCATTCCAATCCCAAAGAAGGGCAACGCCAAAGAATGTTCAAACTACCGTACCATTGCACTCATTTCTCATGCTAGCAAAGTGATGCTCAAAATCCTACAAGCTAGGCTCCAGCAATATGTGGACCAAGAACTTCCAGAAGTACAGGTAGGATTTCGACAAGGCAGAGGAACTAGATATCAAATTGCCAACATACGCTGGATCATGGAGAAAGCTAGGGAGTTCCAGAAGAACATTTACTTCTGCTTCATTGACTATGCTAAAGCCTTTGATTGTGTGGAGCACAACAAATTGTGGCAAGTTCTTAAAGAGATGGAAATACCAGAGCATTTTACCTGTCTCTTGAGAAACCTATATGCAGGTCAAGAAGCAACAATGAGAACCGAGCATGGAATCACTGATTGGTCCAAAATTGAGAAAGGAATTAGCCAAGGCTGTATACTGTCACCTTGCCTATTTAACTTGTATGCGGAGCACATCATGAGAAAGGCAGGGTTAGATGAGTCACAAATTGGGATCAAGATTGCAGGAAGAAATATCAACAACCTCAGATATGCAGATGATACCACTCTAATGGTAGAAAGCAAAGAGGAACTAAAGAGCCTTTTGATACGGGTGAAGGAGGAGAGTGCAAAAGTTGGCTTGAAACTCAACATCAAGAAAACAAAGATCATGGCATCCGGCCATATCAAGTCCTGACAAATAGATGGGGAAGAAATGGCGGTAGTGACAGATTTTATGTTTCTTGCTCCTGGGGAGGAAACTGGCCATTTATCCCATTTGAGTGAAGTTTTACATAATCTGGCCAGATTTTAGAAGAATTCATTGTAAAATGGCTGCTTTAAAAGTCTTTGAAACAGTTCCATTCAAGTAGTTGTATGAAATCACAGCAATAAAATACAGTTGTAAAAGATTAGTATTTCTGACCCACCACATCTTTGCAAGGCTGAAAGCAAGCAAGTTACAGCATCTTCAAGTCAGCATAAGTAACAAAGCAGCAAGATGGTCCCCGGCCATCATTGGTCCTGATGGTATTATTGCACCATGCATGGAGACTTGTTTGCTTTATTTATTTAGATTTTTACCCTGCCACTTTCTGGGGATTCATGGTGGGGTACAATATAACCCCCCCCCCTAAAACATGTTAAAACCCCATCTCGTAACAAAACAAAACACCCCCCCCTCAGTGTGGGGTACACTGGATGTTATTACGTACTGTGTTATTACATATTGTGGCAGCTGGTTATAGGCTAACTATAGGAAATAGGACTACTGACCCTCTAACCAGTATGAATTTATCAAGAACATGATCCAAAAGATGATTCTTGAAGAGAAGCAAGATTTCTTGCCCACCTTCACCTGACGTCTCTGAGAATAGCTTAGTCAGATCATCTTGAAATTCAAAGGCATGATGTCAAGTTTTTCTTCTTAGCTTGGGAAAGTGGAAAAGTAGTAAGCAGATGATATGGGTCCCCCTTGATATTGGTGCTGGGTATTTTGACACAGTTTGGCCTCTCCCTGTGCCATCCACGTAAGGTTTTTCCCATAGGAAGTTTTTGCCATTTGTTGGGGTTTTGTAATATTGTTAATGGGGGGGGTTTAATGGGTATTTTATTGGCCTTTTATCGTTTGGATTGTTTGTTGTGACCCGCCGCAAGCCGGTTTCCGAGAGCAGCAGGCTATAAATCTAATTATAAATTAAATAAAGTGTAAAGGGATTGTACTTTATGCATGTAGTACAGCTGCCCCCTTTAACGGTGGTTGGAAATGATTTTTAAATGGAATTATATTTCAAATTTGCAAGTTGGTGATTAGGTAGTGGTTCTTAGTTCTACAAAACTTGTGACTTGCTAAGCCAGATAGTCACCAAGAGCTCGAAAAGCACCTGTACTTGATAGCTGACTGGAGAAGCTTTAAAGTACCCTGGCATTTTGTTCCATAGTTGTTGAGCCTTGCTCACCATAGATGGCCCCAAGGTATGCACTACATTTCTACACAAGAGAGGAGACCGGGAGGAGAATTGCTCATTAGAATGTATTGAGTATAGATGAACTCCTCCTCTTGAATGCACATCTTTACATGGTGATGGGGTTTGTGTATGTCAGTGAAGCTGAGAGCAATGCCCTAAGGTGTTCAGGTTCTGTCAAGTGGTTAAACTCCTAGCAGAGTCATCAAAGACAGAATGGTCACAACTGAGAAATCATGTTGAAAGCAGGGCAGGGCAGATCTAAGTCATCTGGCAATAATTTTATTGGTTGACTGTGCCATATTTCAGAAATTCAGCATGGTTCTAGAAGCATTGGACAGTGGACATCCTATAGATCTCAAGGATATGCCTTCAGCTCCAGATGGTAAGACCAGTGGTGATTTTTAAAAGTTCAGGTGCTAGTGAGGAATATTCTAATCCCCATCTGTACAAACACTATAAACCAGTGGTCCCCAACCTTTTTATCAGTCAACGCTTGACAATTTTACTGAGGCCTGGGGGGGGGGGGCGGACGTTGCTGCCACCGCCTGAGCCCCTGCTCTGCTTGCTTTCCCGCCAGCGTCCCTGACTTCCCGCCGCCCACTGGGGGGTGCAGCAAGCAGCAGCTGCACAGTGCCACGCCGAGGGGGAGTCCAAAGGTGAGCCGGCAGCAGAGTGGCAGGGCAGCCCCCAAGGCAGCAGCCAGGGAGGAGGATGAGGAGGAGCTGCGGCCCGGTACTGACCTGATCCATGGACCGGTACTGGTCCCTGGCCCAGGGGTTGGGGACCACTGCTATAAACTCTTAATTGGTCAGGGCAAGCACATACCTGCTTTTCTTCTTCCTTTTAGTAAGTATTCTGAAAGCAGTGGGTTTCCAGGTATTATTAAATATATATTAAAATATATTCCACCTCGTGGTTCAAAGTGTCTTTAAATTTAAAAAATATGTTTCGCCATACCTGTTAATGTAAAATACTCACATCCCATTTTTCCTCGAAGCTCAAGGTAGCTTATCAGTTGCAATTCATATCTAAAAGTAATAGAACAAATTTAGAGTTCAGTGGCAGTCTTAAGACCAACCAAGTTTTATTCAAGGTATGAGCTTTAGTGTACACACACATTTCCTCAGATACAATGTCATGGAATGGAAGTTATCAGTTCAAACTTATAGGTAGAGTGTTTGAACTGATTACTTCCATTCCATGACATTGTATCTGAGGAAGTGTGTGTTCACACGGAAGCTCATACCTTGAATAAAACTTAGTTGATCTTCAAGGTGCCAGTGGACTCTAAATTTGTTCCACCGCTTCAAACCAACACGGCTACCCACCTGAATCAAAAAGTAGTAATAACTGCAGTCTAAATACCTGCAGTCTAAACACTCTTAAAAGTCCTGGTAAATAAAATGGCCTTGCAGTGCTGCCTCCTACCCCATGGAACCCACTCCACAGAGTGGGAGTTATAATAGAATACAAACTCCTCATGGTGCCACGTGGGACCACCTTGAGTAGGGGTACAGCCAGTAGGTGGGAGCTTGAGGAGTATATGTGGTGCTGGCAGGAGAATGTTCTTAGATATATGGGAGGGGAGGTATATAAATACAATAAATAAATGATTATAACCACCAACGTGAATTCTTAGCAAGCTGGCAACCAGTGTAGATGTTTTTAGGTGGGCTGGATGCATTCCCATTCTAGCCATTGGGAGTAGTTGGGCTGCCACAGACTGAACCAGCTGCAGTTTCTGGGTTGTCTCTAATGGCAAGCTAATGTTACATACATTACAATGAGCCAGTCACTTACAGAAACATGGATCAGCATGGCAGAAAGTTGATGGACCAGAAACAATGAATAGATGGCACTTGCAGCCACCCTCCCTCCCTGCCATTCTATCAGCAAGCAGCAAAATAGTTCCCCCCCCCCCATACTCTGCAAGTTCTCCATTCTGGATTCTCAAGGCCTTGCATTTTCCAATTTCCTCCTTATTTTTCTTAAGTGATGCTTATCAACCTTTTTATCACCGGAGACCGGTCAATGCTTGACAATTTTACTGAGGCCCAGGGGAGTTAGTCTTTTGCTGAGGGATGTCACCACCACCTGAGCCCCTGCTCCACTTGCTTTCCCGCCGGCACCACTGACTTCCCACCGCCCACTGGGGGGCACTGCCAGCTGCAGCTGCGCAGTGCCACGCCGAGGGGGAGCCCCAGCCATGGCGGCCGCTGGAGAGCACCAAAGTTGAGCTGGAGGCAGAGTGGCAGGGAAGCTCCCAAGGCAGCAGCCAGGGAGGAGGAGCCGCGGCCCGGTACCAACTGATCTACGGACCGGGACCGGTCCCTGGACCGGGGGTTGGGGACCACTGCCTTACAGCATGCCCAGTCTTCTTCAAGTCATTAGATTATTTTTCTTTATAGTTTTACCTATCTAAAAAGTTAGTTTGGGGAGTTCATCAGGCATGCCGACACTGCTGCCTTGTCTGTGAGTAAACAGGTTTAGCTTCTTTCATGGTTGGTACAACCCACCTTCTTTAGAATTAGACATAGTTGGAAATCCCACAACATACCCAAATCTCCTTCAAAATTCTATAAGCTCCTGAAGTCTTGAGCAGGCTAATCTCCCTCTTCCTCTGCAAGTGACTCTCAACTTCTCACAATATTCTACATTCATTATGTATATTTGGAACTCCTCAGGCTGTGTTTTAGGGTTATAGGAGGTATTTCTGATTAACAGTAATGTTTCTGCATCCTTGAAGTGCATTGAGTGCCTGGAGACCTGTAACTCATTTGCATGTGGCATGATAGATGCACCAGTCAGCCAGTGTATTATTAGGTACAACTAGAGGGATATCCACAGGGACTCATGAGGCAGAGAAATCCTGTTTCCTCATCCCCCCCACCTCTGTTTCCCTTGCCCAACCCTCCAGTTTAGTTTTTTTTCTTTCCTCTATTCATGCTCTTCTTCATCAGGCTAATCTCTGCCATTAAATATTCCTAGACAACCCAAAATGTTAGCCAGGATTTTTTGCATACCCAGATGGCAGGCTACCGGAGGCGGGGGGTGGGGGTGGGGCAAAATCTGAATTCATTTTGTGTGTGTGTGTCCAAACCTTGAGATTATTCCATATCTGCAGGAAGATGCATGCTCACCTGAGTAGTCTCCTTTGTAGATTTTTTCCATCTTTATAGTAGGGTCACTCAAGACCATTAGGTATAAGATGATTATCTTACCTTACTTCATGGGAGTTCCTGGAGGGGCTTAAAGATGAAGTGGTTCACCCCATACTAAAAAATGGCATCTCTTGATCTTCGGGGGCCAGACAATTACTGCCCCATCTCTCATCTCGCATTTCTGGGGAAGGTGATTGTAAGGGCCACATTGGATCGGCTCCTAGCAGAGTTGGAAAAAACTTCAGCTCTTGACCCATTAGAGTCGGGCTTCCATTCTAGCCAAGGGGTGGAAATGATCCTGGTTGCCCAGATGGACAATCTTAGGTGCCAGCTGGATAGAGGTGGTTTGGCACTCGTGCTGTTAGATCTGTCTGCAACATTTGATGTTGGCGACCACAAGCTTTTAGCCTACCACCTTGCTAGGGCTGGAATCCGTGGGACAACCCTTCACTGGCTTCCTTTCTTCAGAAGCAGAGTCAAGGGTAGCAGTGAGGGAGAATCAATTGAAGTGTTACCAACTCCCTTGTCAAGTTCCACAAAACAAGATATTCTCCCCCAGCTGGACTGGAGTTTTGGGCTGGATTGCCATCAGTACACTGATGACACCAGCTCTATCTCCTAATGGACAGCCTCCCCAAGTCCCCCAGAAACATTTGCCAGATGTTTGGAAGTGGTAACAGTCTGGCTCAAGCAAAGTTGCCTGGAACTCAACCCTTCCAAGATGAAAAGGACCGGAATAGGAAGCGAGCCTGCCCTGCCTGGATAGACTGCCATTTGAAGGCCTCACACTCAGCCAGGAATCTGGGCATGATCTTTGATACCTCCCTTTCTATGGAAGCACAAGTCACCATTGTAGCCCTACTGGCATTTTACCATCCACGCCAGGCGAGGCTTCTAGCACCCTATCTGGCCCCAGAGCATCTAGCCATAGTGATCCATGCAATGGTCATCTCCAGGTTAGACTTCTGTAAGTCACTCTGCACTGGCCTGCCCTTGTCCCTGACCCAGAAATTGCAGCTGGTGCAGAATGCAGCTGCTAAAGTCCTTACTGGTTCATCTTGGAGGCAGCTGCATTGGTTGCCAGTTATGGCCTGGATCAAGTTCAAGATTTTGGTTTATATCTTTAAAGCAACAGGCTTTCATGGAGAGGCTGCTGTTAAATGGTAGCAAACAGCTGGGCCTGGGTGAGTCATGCAAGTCACCTGGGGGTTACTGCTTGGCCTGGCCCTCATGAGTTCTCCCTCAAAGGCAAAAACAGCCATGGAAAGAACCATGCCCCATTCGCCTGACTCTTATTGACAGAAACCAGGGCTTGAAGGTTTGCAATACTGTTTTGGTTGCCCAATTAACTCCCCTCAGTAGCTGCTAAGTGGCATTTATTTCTTAAAACCCAATCTGTGTCGGGGTTTTTTTCAGAACTTGAAAGTGCAGCAAAAATTCACGTTCCCCCTAAACCAGGACCATCTATACCTGTGGAAACTTCCCAGCCTCTTAGAACACAAGAGCTCCAAAATAAGGAAGCTTCAGGTGAGAGGAGTTTGAAGCAGAGTCTCTATCATAAGCAATGTTGTATAGATTAAAAGTTCAAGTGTTGATGGGAATTTGTGTTTTTGCTTTGGTTTTTGTTTAGAAGTCAGCTTGCTGGGTTGATTAGGTTCAGCTGAATTATGTCTTGGTGAATGTGGTTGGATACGCTCATGTGATACATTTTCTGTATCTTTTTCAAAGGTTTTGTGCAGCAGCCAAAAACAATCCTAGAAGCTTTGCAGCAGAGGTTGGAAAAATACAAAGCAGCAGCAGCTCAAGCCAAAGCAAGTGGAGCTGATCGGAAAAGCAGGATGCATGAGAGAATAGCTAAGGTAAAGAAAGAAGTTGATTTAGTTGCCAGTAAAATGCCATTGTTGTTTATTAATCCTGTTATAAGTTAATAATGTGACAGCATAAGCTGTCACAGGAACAGGAGAACATTAAATGTTATGGATTTGTGTCTTTCTCCATTACGGGTGCTACATCCTTTAGATCTGAATGTGTGTTTGTACCATTTAAATTTACAAATAATGTGGGTAGGTTTCTACAACTTTTTGCATAAAGTTTTATAAGCTGTGTTGTGCCAAAATTATGACAATAGATGCAATCTTTAAAGGCAATTTTGCATTTTCTCTACTATAAAATTGCTCATAAAGTGCAGTATCTTCTTTGCAATGACAACTCAGGATGGTGTGATGAGGGGTCGGGGAGATAAACATATGTATTTATTTCGCTTCAAAAAGCTGTGCAGCCAGGTCTTATTCTAATGGACATGCCTTATTAC
Organism: Paroedura picta; assembly: GCF_049243985.1. Lineage (NCBI taxonomy): Eukaryota > Metazoa > Chordata > Lepidosauria > Squamata > Gekkonidae > Paroedura > Paroedura picta. The sequence goes on from NC_135372.1 coordinate 81,883,915, forward strand.
AGCAATACCAAGATGCCATAAAAGCTCATAAGGCAGGAAGAAAAGTGAATTTTTCTGAACTACCAGTTCCTCCTGGTAAGTTGGTGGTGTGTGATCTGAAATACTTAGTATAATACTTTTCCTGATACTTTTGCCAGAAATACATCAACAGAGTTACTTCTCTTCTTTGTTAGAAGCTGGTCTGTTCCTGTGACAGCACTACAAAAATTGCTTTACAACCATCTATTGTTAGTCTCTTGATTGCAGTTTAAAGTTGTTACCCTGAGCCTTCGGGGAGGGCGGTATATAAATATAATAAATATAATATAATAAATATATAAATATAATATAATAAATATAAATATAAATAAATACAATAAATAAAGTAGGGAGAGTGACTGAAGTCTTGTAATGGAAAGTGAATTCTTAAAACTCCTGCCTGCCCAGGGAAGGAAACATTTGTTTTTAATTTATTGGCAGGAATTCTGAAACTTATAGACCTCTGTAAGTTCACCTTCTAGCAATGATGTATACATAATTAGGTCTTTATGAGGGTGAAAATGTAAATTCTTTGCCTTCAAATTCTCCTCACATTATACTGTTGAAATAAATGTTGCAAAACAAATTTTGAAATTTACTTGAATATTTCATTTATCTCAAATTTCAAAGATGTGCTTGCAAAATTGGTATTTCTAAAAAGGAGAATTTTAAAGAAATGCCTTTTTTTTTAAAGAGGAAAATTAAAGTGAGCCATTTATGTCAAAAACAACATAGAATCTGGAAGTGAAAATTAGAATTCAAGAAAGTTTCCCACTCATTATCAGCTGTACTTGTATGAAGTCATGGATACATGGCACAATTCCTGACTCACTGTCAATATTTTTTATTCAATTGATTTTTATATAAGTGAGAGAAAGAGCAGCTGCAGGCCTCAACCGGAGTCTGTATTCATGGATGCATAGAGGAACGACAGTGTACTTACTTAGTTTAAAAGACCACAGCTCTATCACATTGCCAGTTTTGTGGACAGCCACCTGTGGCAAGAGAGCTATCAGGTATTGGTACTTTGAATGCAACCATAACTTGCTCAGTTTGATACCTGAATTCCTTATGTTCAGAGGCTGTCCCAAGGCAGTGTGTGCTTAAGTACCAGTTCATAGAATATGGAGTTGGAAGGGACATCCAAGGTCATCGAGTCCAATGCCCTACAGAATGCAGGAAATTCACAACTACCTGCCCACCCACAGTGACCCCAATTCCATGCCCAGATGATCCTCCCCCCCCCAAAAAAAAAAACAGAATCCATGGCCAGAATGGCCTGGAAGACATTCATCCCCCAACCCCAAAATGGCGATCAGCATTTCCCTGGGCATGCAAGAAAGGGCCACAAGAGCCAAGCACTGACACAAAGCGTTCTGCCCACCCACTTTCAATCTGCCTAAATTCACAGAATCAGCATTTCTGTGAGGTGGCTGGCTATCTAGCCTCTGCTTAGAAACTTCCAAGGAAGGATACCCACCACCTCCCAAAGAAGCCCTGTCCCACTGAGGAACCGCTCTGTCAGGAACTTCTTCCAGATATTTAGCCAAAAATTATTTTGGATTAATTTCATCCCATTAATTCTGGTCTGACCCTCTGGGGCAACAGAAAACAGCTCTGTTCCATCCTCTGTGACAGCCCTTCAAGAATTTGAAGATGGCTATCATACCACCTCTTGGTCATCTTCTCTCTAAACAGAACAAGCGCTCTCAACCTTTCTTCATACGCCTTGGTCTCCAAACCCCTCACCATTTTCTTTGCCCTCCACTGGATGTGCTCCAGTTTGTCAGCATCCTACTTCAGTTATGGTACCCAAAATGGCTCACAGTATTCTAAGTGAGGTCAACCAGAGCAGAGTAAAGCAGTACCATCTAACATTCCCTTTGTAGCCTGCCTGTAGGTGACCTACCGGCATCTGGCTGATCATGACAGGGCAGCGGGAGAAAGAAAAGATGCTGGACTTACATGGGTCTTTGGATTTGATTCAGCCAGTGGTTCTTATGCTGTGATAAATAGAAGATTTAAAAAGAAATTTAGCTCTTACAAAGCCTGTTTTTTCTTTTCTCTTGTAGGATTCCCTCCAATTCCTGGAGTGGTTTCTGAAAATGATAGTACAGTGGCTGCAGTGCTGGAAAGTGCAAATAGACTGGTTAAAACAGAGGAGGAGGAAGAGGACAAGGATGATGATGAGGTCTGTTGATCTAAGTTGATTCCTTAAACCTTGCTTTTAAGATTTACAGATACAGGTTTGTTTTTCCACATAACTCTTGATGCCGAAGCGACTGGCTGTTGCTCGTGGGCTCTTTAAAACCGATAGCTAGTCCACTTCACTTTAACTCACTGTAACTCACATATTGTGGTACAAATACCTGTGAAGTCATGTAGAGCCAGCTTGGTGCAGTGGTTAAAAGCTGTGGCCTCTAATCTGCACAATTGCTTTTGATTCCTGAGTCCCCTACATGCAGCCAACTGAGTGACCTTGGGCCAGTTACAGATCTCGGAGCTCTCTCAGCCTCACCTACCTCACAGAGTGTTTGTTGTGGACAAAGGAAGGTTAGGAGAATATAAGTTACTTTAAGACTCCTTCAAGTAGTAAAATGTGGAATACAAAAAAAAAACCCCTCATCTTATGCTATGGAATGCACCACCATGTTTACTTAAAGGCTACTGAGTAGCAGTAGTCAGTTTAATTGTTAAGAGGTTTTTCAGTACTTGGTCTCCAGATCCTACCTCATTGTTTCGCCATGTCTTTACAAACCTATATTATTTCTGTGCATAGAACATAAGCATAAGGTTTCTTTTGGTGGAATGTAGTCCGAGTCATATACTCTAATCGTTCTAGGCTTCACATGTGAATTTCAAGCACTTGACATTCCGTTCCTTTTTGATCCCACTAGGGTGAGCTTTCCACGCAGGCACCAGCTGCCAAGAAGCCCACTCAGGTGCCTAAGAAACCAGTACTGGTTGTTCAGCCACTAATGGTGCCATCTGCTATAATCCAGGAGGAGACTTCTCAGGAGAAAGACATTTCTCAACCTTCCCCTATAACAGCACCAGAGAAGTCTGCACCCATTGAGCATCTCCCTCCTGTCGGTAAGGACTTGCAACTGCTAGTCTATTTGTATTAGGATGCCTTGAGTAAGTTAAATAACTATTTGTTTTATTAATTTATTATTTGGATTTATTGCCCGCTGCTATCGGAAATTGTCTCACAGTGGGTTGCAACAATGAAACCCAACATAAAAATAAAACAGTTTTTAAAACCCATGATAATCCTGTGGCAAGCTAAAAAACCCACCTCCCACCCCTCGCAAACTTCCCACCCAACACCTCAGGCTGTCGAAAAAGGAAAGAAGAAGAATTGATTTTTATACTTCATTTTTCACTACCTGAAGGAATCTCAAAGCAGCTTACACAATCGCTTTCCCTTCCTCTCCCCAAAACAGACACCCTGTGAGGTAGGTGGGATTGAGAGCTCTGACGGAACTGTTCTAACAGGACTGTGACAAGCCCAAGGTCACCCAGCAGGCTGCACGTGAAGGAGCAGGGAATCAAACCTGGCTTGCCAGATTAGAAGCTGCTGCTCTTAACTGCTATACCAAGCTGGCTTCAAGTGGGAGAATATGTCTGCTAGTGTTTAGATATTTAAGGGATGTTGGAAAGGAAATTGAGCAGAGGGGACTGAGGATTGAAGTTGAAACAGAAGGACCTTTTAGAAGCTATTCAAATGTGTGCTTCTAAGTTGAATTCTTTCGTCTTGCTCTGATGGTGATTGCAGTTGAATTGGCCTCTGTGCTAGTGCAAACTAATCAATAAGTCAGTGACTTATTTGTCAGTGTTCTACAGAGGCATGTTGCACATGTGGTTGATTTTTAAATGTATGAATGAAGAAAGCAAACCTCAGTGCGTACAACTGAGGACTGCACTTGAAAGTGAAGTGTACATCTGGCAGCTGCGTAGGGTTTACTGCAAGCGCTTGTGTCTCTGAAGAGTGTGTGTCTACCCCACCTCCCATTCCTCCATGTCTTTCTCTGCCCCACTCTGTTGAGCTTCCACATGAAGTTCAGTTGCTCTGACTGAGTCAGGGCCTGGGAAACAAGTCTTATGTAGTTGATTTGGGAATACTGCACACAACAGAGTCCTGACAGTAATGTTATGATGATGGGAATCAGTAGGAGCCATCATTGTACATTTCCCTGTATTGTTGACAGTCCCTCCTGAGCATCTGTGATGAAAAAAGCTTCCCCCAGTTGGGGTTTTTTTTGTGTTTGTGAAGTTGCACACCATCACCATAGGGTGCACATGTACAAATTGGGAATAAAAATCAGAATTCAAAAAAACAGCTTGTATATTCTCTCTTCCTCTATTAGTATGTTCAGTATGAACAATTAACTCTCACCTTGTTAGTGTTTTTCGGTGCTGCATAAAGGGACTCTGGTACCTTTTTGGGGGGGGGGATGAATTCTGGAGTGAAATAAATGGGTCATCTCATTAATTCTCCTGCCACCTTCATGCAGGTATTGGTCTGACACAATCCTCTTCACAAAGCACAAATGTAGATGTCAGATATAATGCGAACCAGTGATTAACAGAAAGTCTCTTCAGACAAGATTAGTTTGCATGTTGCAGGGAGAGGGTTTACTCTAACTTGGGGAAGAATCTTTCCCAGCCCCCAAATCATGTCTGTTTTATTCTGAATATAATTTTAATAACTCATTTACTGACAATCTCAGTGGAAACTATTTGAAAATTTCAACGTACTCTGAACTAAAATCTAGAGGAAGAGGGAAACAAAATATAAGGTTATAGATAAAGAGAGGGACAGCATAGGACCATTTTTCTTTTCTTTTTTTCAAAAAGGGGGAAACGGGGGGGAATCCAGTAACTAAATACGGATTTTAAAAACGAGAAAGATAGACATAAGGACAAGACAGAATATAATAACAAAGGTGGCAGATCTGCACATAAGCTATAAATATTATAGTTTTCTGGACAGGAGAACATCATAACATGAAGATTCCATGTCATCCATTATAAGTTTATCCAGGTCCATCTTGATCCCAGTAATGTTCTTGATTCCCACAATTTTTTCAGGGAGACCCTTTCAGACATGTATTTGAAGGCCTTAGAATGTTGCCCAGAAATCAGATTAAACTGCATGCTTGTCTTTAATCTGCAAGTTTTAATTTTGGTTGGAAGAAACAAGGATCATTGCTCCCCTACTGTAGGAAGATGAGAGTGAAATGTAATGGAACTGGGCTGTTAAGGTCTGCAGCATGGGGAACAAGGATGATATGAATAGAGTAGATGCTTGGTATATCATAGAAGACATTTCGTGTTGAATATGCCCCAACCCAGATCTACTCTAGTAATTGAGATTTCAGCAAAATAACAAGCATATTTCAGGTTTTCTCTGAATGCAATACATTTCCTCTTAATTTTAAAATGAAACTTGATAGTATTGAGCCATCTGGTTTATCTGTGTTGTACTCATTTAAGATTAGAGGTATATTGAGGACATGTTGGTTAGTTGGTTAGTTATAATTTAATTTATAGCCCGCCTCCCATGAATAGGTCATCTCAAGGTGGCTTACAAACAATAACAATGTACCTCATAAAAACTCCATTAAATATTCAAACCCACATTTTACATACAACTGACATATGTCATAACCATAGTTCAGCAGACGGTGGTAAAAATCAACAATTGCCATCTATTCCAGTCAGCTATCGTAACCTTCTGCTGCAGCTACATAATCAATCTCATTCAGGCCTCAAATCTTCCACAGTAGATGTACAGCACTTGGCGTTGGGCCTTGGGCGGGACCCCAGTTCATAACTCTGGGCACCACCACCACCCCTGGCCTCAACCAAATGTCTTGTGGAAAAGCTCCATTTTACAGCCCCTGTGGAACCTTGATAGCTCCTTGATAGCCATTATTCAGACTACAGCAATGAAAGTTCAGGTATTACTAGTTTTATATGAACTTGCCTCATGCTTAAGGATGCCAGAACTCATGCCATTCAGATTTTTGTGAACATCTTCCTAATCTGTTCCTGATCCTACAACAGTGTAAAGTAAAATCATCTATTGGATATTCAGTGTCAGATCTCATGGGATTTCACCTTTCTTCCTTCGGATTAAATTTTTAAAAGCATAAAAACATTGTGGTTATATCATCGTGGGTCTGCAAAGACTGTTTTTTTTTAATTGTTCCTTTGCAGCTAGGGAGCACATTGAATTTCTAGAGAGTAGAAAGAAGCAATACTTAAAAGCTGCAATTCAAGCAAAGAAGAGGAATGAACTTGAACAAGCCAAGGCGTATCTGAAAATAGCAAAGAGCTTTGACCCAAAGATTGAGCTGGCAAAAAATGGCAAGTTGGTCGACATTTCCAAGGTTAGCAGAGAAACTCTAAAGGGGTATCAAGGCTGGTGAATTTTGGAGAAGGCATCCACCTCACCTTGCATCATCAGATACCCACTGTTGCTAATTTTAAAGCTCGGTTGCACGTCTTCACTTTAGAGAAGTTGCTTCTCTTGTGTATTAAACACCCGTGAAACACTTTGGCTTCCCATCCCACCTCTCATTCTGTCTTGTTTAAGGGCATACACCTTGGGAGAGGGCAAAGGGCAAACTGAACACTTGCTCAAATTCAGGGTTATTTTAGCATGTATAAATCTTTTTAAAAGAGCATGTGTGGAAAGCAGGATTGATGTATGTAGCATATGTGAAGATTTGTTACATTTCTACACTTTGCTTGAGGAATAGCAATATTCCTGAAAAACCAAATAAAATGCTGTGAAGGTGTTGGTATGAATTCACAGTAAGGTTGGCTTATCTGTCCCTTACATTTATTCCACCCTTCCTCCCAAGAGTTGCACATGTACATGGTTTTATCCTTCTCCAGTTATATATCCTTATTATAACAGTCCTATGAGGTAGGTTAAGCTTGAGAGCAAACCTTCCTCCTCTCACCACTCTCTCCTGTGCCCTCCAAAGTTATGTTTCTGTGGGTCTGTGAACCTGAAGGATCAGGGGAAATTGTGAGTCTGTAGCAGAAGGGAGAATGGGCCCAAAACCTCCCTCCCCTTCTCTGCAGATGGAAAAGCCTTTCCGTTGGAAGGGTCTTAAGAAGAGCACCTCAGGGTCCAAGTTAACGAGCCACCTGCTCAAGCTTGTAGGCCGCCTCTTCTCTGACTTGTGATTTTGTCTTGCTTTTTTCTTTATAGTATATCTGAGGACTGGAAATCTTCACCTATTTATTATATATTATGTTATATGTTATATGTTATATGTTATATGTTATATGTTATATATTATATATTATATATATTTTATATTTTATATTTTATATTTTATATTTTATATTTTATATTTTATATTTTATATTTTATATTTTATATTTTATATTTTATATTTTATATTTTATATTTTATATTTTATATTTTATATTTTATATTTTATATTTTATATTTTATATTTTATATTTTATATTTTATATTTTATATTTTATATTTTATATTAATTTCTGGCTTCTTTGTCTGTTCATCTACAGCTGCCTTCCCCTCCCACAGATGATGAGGGTGACTTTATTTTCATACATCATGAGGACATCAGACTCTCTCAGAAAGCTGAAGAAGTGTACATTCAGCTCATCAAGCTGCTGAAAGACCAGCATGAGGTACATTATTCTTCCTGCCAGCTTCCATAGCATCACCACTTGGCTCTTATTTCTCATTATATGTCCCTGCTTTTGACCTCCACTTCTCCATTCTGCCACCCTCAGCTGATTCTCCTGTTCATGTAAGTGATTCTGCCCATTTTATATTGTTAACTCTATACTTGGAACTTTTCCACATGTCGTTTTTCATGCCCCTTAATTTTCATTCCTGCTTGTAAGCAAGTTTTGAAATACATATAGCAGCATTTCCCACTTTGATCTCTCCCTTTCTTTCACATCTTTCCCTCTGTTGCTTTCATTTAGATGGTAAGTTCCTTGAGGACAGGTGTCTGTCTGGAATTGCCTATGTATCTGTCTAAGGCTCCATGTACTCTGTGGTTCCATTTAAACAATTGTGTAGTGGAATAAGCTGCTTGCCTTTTAAACTGGTAATCTGTGATTCGAATTCTGTTGCAAGATTTCAGCCCATTTCAAAATATTGATGATTTTTAACACTGTCCTGTCCCCATTCCCCAACTTAATTTGTTGGTTGGCATTTTTTACCTTGGAAAATGTTTAGGCGGGGTCACTCATAACTGATCCACGCTGGATTTGGGGGTCAGTGCCTCATCATCCTAAAAGTGAGGATGCTGAGGAAGTACTGCCGTCAACTATGTTTTGTGTGCGGTTATAGGAGGCTGTTTTATGCCAGTGTTGGAGTTAGCACCCTACCTGAAAATCTTAAAACACAGCAGCAAAATGTGTGCATGCAAGAATCTTTGCTTATTCATCTTTGGAACAATATCTGGTGGAGGAATGCAGAAAAGAGTGTGAATTCAGCCAGACAGTTACAAAGATTTATTGACACTTAAATCTTTTGAAGAATAGACAGTGATTTTTAATTGATTTCCCCACATACACACTCTAATGCAGACCCCTAATTTCCCTTGATTCTGTTAGTAAGCGTCTGCCTGAAACAAGAACTTGGGAGCTCAATAGACTGCAGTGGGTAAGGGAAGCAAAGAAGGCTGTTGATGATTGGATGTGACCTTAAGAATGGGGCTCAAGTCCAGTAAGCTTCAAGTAACCTTACCTTAGTCTTAATGTACTTCCCATATCTACAGTGTTTCACAAAGAGTGCAAGGTACTTGAGCAGCATGGAAGAAATAGCTGCCGTTCTAGATCTGCCACATTTATTGCTTACTTTTTTCTACAGAACATTTTCACTGTTCAGAATTCTTGATCTGCTTTTTTATGTCCTAACATCCCATGTTTCTAAATCTTTTCCAGCTGTATAGATAAAATAATGCTTTGATTACAGTTTTTGCACTAGGGAAGCTGTAAAAGAGCCCACGTAATGTAAAATGCCTGTCACTGAAATCTGTTTCTGAAAATGGAGCATAGTTAAATTATTTTTCTCTTCTAATAGAAATGTCTTCAGTATTCCAAGCAGTTCATGCATCTGGGAAATGTAACAGAAACTTCACGGTAGGTTTAAGTTTTGCCATACCTTGGTGTCCCCACTTGTATCTTCCATGTAGCATTAAGCAGACTAGGACAGATTTTATTATGGGGATGCTCTGTGAATTGATTTGGCTTTCATGCTCCAGGTTTCATTGAGAGTTGTATCATTTGGGAGGCACAGATGAGTATCCAGGACAGGCTGTTACAGGCTGCTTTGAATTATATCAGGTAATATAACTTAATTCAGGCTATAGTCTCAATCATGGGAATTGGTTCTGTCAGTCATAGGATCAGGATATATGTGGGCATCTCTTGATGGAAGTGAAGCCAGGAGATATAGAGTGCCAAATCAGCATCCCCTTTCTTTCAAAGAAGGGAGGACCTTAGGTATTGCTGGACTTGTTTTCCATAAGCTCGGCAGTTATCTGCTTCCTCATCTAGAATACTGTGTACATTTCAGCTTGTGCATATGTAAAGTGCCATCAGGTCGCATCTAATGTAAGGCGACCCCAGCAAGGAGCTTTTAAAGCAAGTGAGAAGCAGAAGTGGTTTGCCATTGCCTTTCATCTGCAGTGTCTTCTTAAGTGGTCTCCCTTCTAAGTACCAACCCTGCTTAACTTCCATGATCTGACAAGACTGTGTTATACCATGCTGCCTTTCCTCTCCACCTTCCTGGTTCCTTCATCTCAAAGTGCAGAAGAGGAAAGGCCAAAGAGTATGTGGGTTTTCAGTGTAGAAAAGTATTACCGGGGGGGGGGGGGGTAGGGCATGGTAGTAGTCGTTCTTAAAATTATACATGAAGTGGAAAAAGTGGGTAAGAAAACTTTTTCTTTCTGTCCCATAATATTAGAAACATCCAATGAAGTTGATGGTTAATAGATCAATATGGGCAAAAGGATCTTTATTTTTGGATGTAATATTTTATCCTATTGGATTAATAATTGATCCATGAAATGTTTCTTCTCCTTTTCTGTTGAGTGTAAGAACATCATAACAGCCCTGCTGGATCAGACCAGTGGTTCATCTATTGCAGCATCCTGTTTCACTTGGTAGCCAACCAGTTGCCCTGGAGGTCCATTAATGTGACAGAGCAGCAAGAGGCAGAGACTTTCCCCTGATGTTGCTTTCTGACACTGGTATTCAGAGGTTTACTGCCTCTATATCGGGAGGTTTCCTTTGTCACCATGACTAATAGACATGTTTTTAAATTTTAAATATGGTTAGGATTTTTATATTTATTTTATATGTAATGTGACTAGTAGTAAAGCCCGTTATGTTCTTTAATACAATGGGCGCTAGCTCATGGTTTGGTGTGGGTTTAGTGCCTAACTTGGCAACCGTAAGAGGTCTCTCTGTGCAGAGCAGTCTTGACTCTTGTCAGATTTATGCACACCTAGGAAGTGCCGCATTCCAGAACATGAACCTACAGCAATCTGGCAACCTTACCTCCTCTCTGCAATGTTTTCCTGACCTGAAATAGGTCTGGGGGTGCTAGGTGGCTGATTAGATGGCTGTGGAGGCATTATACCCTTTTGAGGCCCCACTTTCAAACTTCAAGGAATATTTCCAGACCAGAGACAGCCAACCTTTAGGTGGGGCCTGGAAATCTCCTGGAATTGCTTGAAGGGTTGAAGGAAAAGCTCTACCCCCACATATGTACCCCTTCAAAAGGAATGCATGTGGCCACAGAAACCCCTTGGCTAGCACAGTCTGTTGCTTGGCTCGTGAAGTCTGCCCTTCTGAAGCCTGAGGCCTACTGCTGGCAACTGAAGTCCCTGTTGTTGTCTGCAAGTTCCCCCCAAAGTCTCGCTGTCCACTTTCCTGTACAGCTAGCTCCACTTGAAATTTTGGGCCACTTATGCCCTTGATTTCTTAGGACCTTCCTGGCAAATACTGATTTTTATTTACCAGACCAAACTTGAGAAAAATCACTTCAGTTCCTATATCTCTCCAGCCATTTACTTGTTCACCATTTACAGTTTCAGGCTGTAAATATTATTTATTTAGATCTTCCTGCACTTTCCAGACTCACAGGAACCATGCTGGTCTGTCTGCACCCCAAAATACAAATGGTTACTGGTAAGGACTGGCCCAAGCTCATAGCCCAGGCAAGACACACCCATACCACTCCACCCCAACCTTATCCTGCAAGCCTCTACCCTCTTCTCTGGTATCACTGCTCATCTCTAGATTATAATGATCAGCTCTGTGGGCAAAAATGGCTACTTTGGAGGGTGGACTCTGAGGCATTGTACCATTTTAAGAATCTCTTCCAAAGGAATATTTCCAGGAATATTTCCAACCCATGGGATTAGCCAACCTCCAGGTGGGGTCTGGAGAGCTCCTGGAATTACAGATCACCTCCAGATTATAAAGAACAGCTTCCCAGGAGGCAAAAAAACCCTCTGCAACAGCATCCAGTTTCATCTCCACAACATCCTTGTGCAGTAGGCCTCAAATGTTCAGAGAGTTGCAGAGAAGAGACATTTATAGCTTGGTTGCATCTGCCCTCAAGCAGCAAGTCTGGCCACAGCAATATTTTAAGTGAGAAGGAACTTTTCTATGGCCTTCCTGTCAGCCCACCATTGGACAGAAGGGGAGAGCTTCCCCCCCCAAAAAAAAAGGGATGCACGCCCATGTCCACAGAGTCCACTGCATTGCTTTTGGAGACACCTCCCTCCCCTCAGTCAGGAGCTGTAGAGGCTTCCTTCACAGCAGGCCTGGAGGGAAGGGAGAAAGTGCAGAATCCTGAGCAAAAGCAGCAATTGGCCCTGGGGAGGAAAGATTCCACCAGTAGGGGTCTTTGGGACTTTCAGTATGTTGTCAGAAGTATGAATCACATTTTCTGTATAAGATTGTTATGTTATTATGATGTAATCCACCCAAGTTTCAGGAAATGGGGCAGAAAATGACAGTAATAAACACTGATAGACTAATTCTCCAAGAATGTATTGGATCTCCTTTTGAAAACATTTATGTGTGTGGCACCAAATTCCACATTTTAATCATTGGTGTAAAGAGATATTTCCTTTTGTCTATCCTGAATCTGTGGTCTATCAACTTCATTGGATGGCCTTGAGTTAAAGTGCTTTGGAAAAGGGAGAAAAAAGTCTGGCTATCCACTCAACACCATGCATGATTTTATTAATCTGTTCAATTTCGCTCTCTTGATTTGGTGGTATTTACTCAGGAGTGCAGCATACATTGTTCATGTGACTCAGCAAAATTATTGGCGGGTATCCCATCATTTTGTCCCTCCTCCTTATTGGTCCATCCACTTATCCCCCTTCCAAGAGCCACTACTTTCATCAAAAATGCAGTATCAACAGCAGCTCCCCCCTCCCCACTTCTCAGCTCCACTTCTGCCTGTCTGTCATTCAATGGTGCAGCTGTTTCCAGGTCTTCCCTCCTACCTGTAATCCACGCTTGGGAATGGTGCAGGTAGCTCAGCAAAACTGCACAATCTTATTCTTTGCACTGCTTTAAGACTTAATTTTTCCATTATGTTGGAGTCTGCTTTTTCCAGAATATTGAAATGCATTACCCATTGCTGTGATTCACAGTGCCATCAGTAAAACAGTCTGTCCCTAAGCACCTCCGCTTGGTACTCTTTCATCACTGCTACTCTCTAGCATGAGCCAACTCTAGTCTTGCATCAGAACCCAGGCATTATTTGATTTGAATAGAACTCACCGTCTCTGGTTTGCTTCTCGTGAGCACATCTTGCTCACCCACTCATACTTGGAACCGAAAGAGGTTCTAGCAGTACTGCTGATTTTCCCCTTTCCCAACATATCATGTTTCCTGCACTATATTACAGATTTGAAAAGCTGGCTCAGAGTTGTAAAAAAGATCTGGACATCTTACAGCTTGCTCAAGCCCAGGGATTGGATCCCCCAACCCATCACTTTGAAGAGAAGACCTTTAAAATTGTCAGGTATGGCAAGCCAGGCTAATTATATGTAAACCAGCATAGAAGGAGTTGCACATTGCTTGTTCCCAAAAATAGCTGAAATCTGCATATCACTTCTGAGTTCTTTGGCTGTCAGCAGCCTAGGACATCCCAACATCAGAACCAAAATTCCTACAGAGCAGAATTCTTCTGATTACTTTTTCCTAAAAGTGCCTTATTTTAAAGTGAAACAGAGCACTACAAGAAACACAGGGTTGTCACCACAGATACCCCCGTATCAAGTCTCTCCATTGGCCACTAACACTTGATAGTGTCATGCCATATTTTCTCCTTGATTCTTATTTTTGCACATATGGCAAGTGTGGTGCTGCAGTGTCTCGGAAAGAGGAGTGGACCAGATGTCTGAAGTGAATCTTTAAGTGTTTTGTTTGTGTTGTAGGATATTTTCTGAACTTAACAGCACAGAGATGCATCTTATAATTGTCAGAGGAATAAATCTACCAGCTCCATCAGGTAATTTTGATTGTCATAAAGCGAATTTCCCCCCTGATAATGGTATAATTTCTAATTAAAGGAGGAGGCTTGAGCCTCAAAGTGTGTATCTTTCCACATCAGAAGACACCAAAACGGAAAGCAGTTGTTTAAAGTGTTGAATATTTAATTGTTTTGCATAGCTTCTTGTTTTATAATATTCATTTGCTGAGATATCTGGTGCTTTAGTGTTAAACCACCTCAATAGTATATCTCTCTGCAATATTGGTGCAAATTTGTGTTTTTATTAGAAGTGAATCTGAAATTTCATCCTTAGAAAATTAGGGTCCAGCACAAAAGTATAGGCCTGTGTTACTTTATGTCTCTTGTTGCTGGACATGTTCAGCTCTTGGGTGTTGATGAGTCAGTAATCAAGTAGCATGAGAATTCAGCTGATAAGTACATAGACCAGAGCAACTCTGTAGCTAGAGAATATGCTCGAATTAAATAGAATGAAATCATTTAAATGAATGCTTCACTTTCACCTGAATTTATTTGAAATATAGACTCTGTTCAGAACTTAACACAGCAGTGTAGTATTTAGTTTGTGGTACTTAGTTTGTGGAATCAGGATTTGGTTTGCAATCCATCATTCGCATCCTGGTTTGCATTAACAAATTGTGGATTTCACTAACTCCAATTGAAGTGGCATAACTTCACTAACTCCAAAGCACGTTCATAAGAACTGTATTTAAAAGGGACCTTCCCCTCCCCGGCCTGGTCGCTTTCCCGTGGCGCGGGAAGTGGTGGCCGGGCTGCATGGAAGCGTTCCAGCTGGGGTGGGGAGGGGGAAGAGATTGCTTCTCCGTGGCCCGGCAAGAGGCGTCAGGTGTGCTTGGCCAGCCACGGGAAAGCAATCTCTCCCCCCCAGCGTCCGGAACGCTTCTCCACAGCCGCCAAGCATGCCAGGCCACGGTGGCCGGAACACTTCCTGGCAAGGCAGTTGGCGGCCTAGGGAAGGGATGCCTCTCCCCCCCCCCTCGCAGCCTTTTACCTGGGACCCTGCAAAGCCGTGGAGCTCTAACAGCCAAGCACGTCTGTGAGGCGAGGGGTGAGGGCTCGGTGAGGGAGAGCGGGAGCCGTAGGGGCATGGCCAATTATTGTCCCTATTCCAACTCAGACAGCCAGATCGTTCGTCCCCCCAGGCTGTTTCACAAATATATATAGGAACCATGGAGAAAGATTCCGTGCCCTGCAGAAACCTGTCTTGTGTTGTAGCCTATGTTATGGTGAGATTCGCACCTAGAGAACAAGCCAAAATTATTCCAAAATGTCCATATTTTGTACTTGATTTCAGATCCTGACTTGATTTTCCATAATTGGGTGTAGTTAGTGGACTCCTGTGCTCAATTAAACTGTGCTTTCACACGACACATTAATAGCAAGGGAACTGCTGCTCACTAATACTCATCCACCTGGAGTAACTGTCAAGAGGACATTACAATGTATGGATTAATCTAGGGTCACCATGTCTGGTAGTTCTGATATGTGGGTTAAGAATGGGAAATAAGTCAGAATTGTCATGCTGGCTCCTAACTCAGGACAGGCAAGAAGTATGTTGAATGAGGTCTCTTAGGGGCTGGACACAGGCACTGAGAAGTTTTGAGCAATGAGAGGAGAGGAGCAATGAGATGCAGTGGCTAAATTAGTGGGAAGGAATAGGTCAGAATACTGCCTCTCAGATACCTCCCATAGGAAATTTCCCTAGAGGCTTGTTTTTCTATTGATTGAAACCTAGCCTCTGGTGGTACAGTGGTGAAACTTCCTACCCAGGGGTTGGATGGACTTAGCAGTCAGAGAGGTGGCTTTCTAGACCTTCCCACCGATCTCTCAAGGGTGGGAATAAACAGTTCAGTGGGCCATAATGGAGCCAGGTAATATCTTGAGATTAATTACATAGCTCCAGTCAAGATGCATTATGGCACACTTAACTCTTTGAGATGTTCCCCCTGTTTAGTTCCTATTTTATGTTCCCTTTCTGGCCTCAGTAATGCAGCTCTAGTTAGCTTTGGGAATTTTTTCATGTATGTTTTAAAATTACACTAAATTGATCATTGGAAGCCTTAACTGAATGGATCAGAGCTTTCAACTCTAAATCTGGTTCACATCTGTTATATCTGGCATGTGTGTTCATGGTAAAGTTTTAACTTTCCTTGCAGCCATATCTTTATTTAAGAGATCCAGTTGTCAAATAATAAATCTGATGCTGTCGTTTTATCAAGCTTTTGGGTGGCAAACTAGAACACTTCTAAGCGCAGTTCACTATTTTCCCTTTACCAGAAGATTAGGTTTATAGCATTGTGCTCATAAAATAAAATAGTTAATAAAATGGTTCTTTGGTCCATTCTTTGCAGCAGTTCAAAGCATTTACTGTAGCTGAATACTAATATTTGAACTAAATCCAGAATTAGCATTGAATTTAATGAGGAACCTTGTGCTTCATTTCACAAGAACTGTTTACTTAATAAAACTCCTCTCTTTGTTCAGGTGTGGCACCAAATGACTTGGATGCATTTGTAAAATTTGAATTTCACTATCCCAACACAGTAAGTATACGAGGCCTTTGCTTTTCTCTTATGTCTGAACAGTATCACACCTCCTCAGCAAAGGCTGGCATGGGCTCATGGGAATTGTATAGGGCCGCAGTTTGACTACCCCTGCCTTGGAGTGTACACTTGGCTATATTAAGTAATTGGAGAAGTTATCTAAGACATATCTGTACAAGATAAGGCCCATAGAGACCCCTTCTCCACTATTTGCAACCTCATGGGGGTTATTCAGAGTGCATAGAGAATGATCAAGGCAACTAGAGTATGTTACTTCATCATTCCCTGGCTTTAGAAGCCTAAGACAGAACTGACACCATTTTTTTTGGGACAGCCATATTACCCAGCTATGTTCCCTCTGATACTTCTTCAGATATTTATACTGTACAATATGGCTGATTCTCAAAATTTTTCAAGTTTACATCTAACAGTGTTATGGATGAGTGCAAGAATCACCTTTTGGAAATGCCCATATCATACTAATGCATGCATCAGAGAGCCAGTTTAGGAACTCAGTTGCAACCGTGAATTTACCCTACAAACATGGAACGTGCGTATTACTCCCCTTCTGCAGTCACTCCACTGTCTGCCCATCAGTTACTGGGCTCCATTTAAAGTACGTATTGCCTGTCACATACAAAGCCCTTCATGGCCTTGGACCCTCATGTCTTCAAGACTGTCTCTGCCTGCCTCGCTATGCCACAGCAGCTTCGCTTATCTGAGCAGGGCCTTCTACAGGTGCCGACCTGCAAATTGGCAAAATCTGCAGCTGCCTGTACAGTGAATTCTCTGTTGTCTCCCTCCCCCAATGAAATGGCCTGCCTGAGGAGGTCGGGAAGGCTCCCCCTCTCCTGGCTTTCTGTAAACTATACAGAACTGAATTATTCAAGAGGGCTTTTCAATGCAGGCTATCGACTTGCACTGTATGAAATGCTTCACAAAGCTACTTGGATAAATTATTAGGGACTGTGGTCCATACTTGTGTATCCTATGCTGTAATTTGGTTCCTACTATGTAATTTTGCATAATTTAACGTACCATGTGTAACCCTTATGCTTTGCTTCATGCTTGCTTTTTAGACTCCTGATTAGTTCTACAACCCAAATAATTGTTTACTGAATGCCCTATACTGTTGATTATGTTGCTTCATGCTGTGTACTCCCCTTTGAGTCCCAATGAGAAAGACTATAGAGGACATAAATAATATGTGGAAAGGCACTCCTGGATGTGTGCATATATACTCCTGCAAGATGGATCTCTTCCACCGGGCTTATGATTGCGGCCAGTTCAGACAATCACATAAATTGAACACTGATGGATCTGCTCTCTGTTCCTGCTCACTTATCCTTCAGATTAGAAGAACAATGTATATCCAGTCCCATGTCTACCAACTGGTCCTGTCAATTAGATGTGTATAGTTTTATTGTAGCTATAATAATAAATGAATGGTTGGTTTTAATTGTATTTTATACAAATGGATGTCAACCACCTTGAGATGACCAGTTAGATAGGGGCAATCTATAAATGTAAATAATGAATAAATAAAGATAAATGAAAACCTTAGAATAGAGATCAGAAGATGGGAGACAGAATGGAAACTTAAGATTCTGAAGAGGAGGGAATGGGTTGCAGAGAGCAAGAAAATAAAGAAAAATGGCAAAGACGGGATGCAAGCAGGCTTGTGGTATAGAGATGTAGCCACTAGGAGAGTTGAAAGGACTGATGCAAAGAAAAGAATGGACAAACAGAAATTAGTTCAAGAAAAGAATGTCTTGTAAGGTACAGAGAAAAGGGGAAGGGATAAACAGTGGCCTAAAAAAAGAATTGTATCAGAAAGAATCGCATAACTCACCACAGTTGACTTGGCAAATAGAGAAAAGGGGCCTTCAGGTTGATTTGAATTGGTTACAAGAAGCCATCAACTAATGGTGGATGGGACCTCATCTCCATAGGAAGGGCAAACACCAAGAACTTTTCTTTCTTTTCCTAGTGTCACTGTTGGCAGTAACAACTCTGGTGATTCCTTACCACAGAAGGTATTAGAAAAAATTAATGTGAGCAAACAACACCAGAGGCCTTTGGAGTATACTTGTTCTACTGGCAGCTGGGAAAATAGTTGCCTCTGGAGAACAGGCTGCCTGTCTTGCTTAATAAATAGGGTATGTTTAATGAGGTCACATTGTCCTTGCTCACTCCCTAAAGATATGTTGTACTGTGCTATGTGTTAATTTAGTTTTGTGTATAACCTGATTGTCACAAAAATAGCTGTAATGTTGTTGGCTAGATAGTCTCTTCGGAACCCTTATAGTGCACTATCCAAGTTCCTTTTTCCTTCTTGGGGATAAGATAGTCATATAAAAGACACAGGATGTTGCAATCCCATCAGCTTCTGTCCTGCATCAAAGCCAAACCACTGAGAAGATTTCTGGTGTTAGCATGGTTTCCCATGCTGTGTAGATTTCCCTTTTCTCCAGTATGTTTAATAGTAGTGTTTGCATTTCAAATATTTGCATTTCATTGCATCTTAAATGGGCTGCAGATAGTCTCAGATATTTCACTCAGACAAAAAGCAAATGAAAACTTAAATCACCTGCTGAATCTTAACAAAGACACAGGGGTGTGTTTTTTACATAAATATTTTCTGTTTTTATGCTTTTCTTAAAACAGGAGCAAGCTCAGAAAAGTAAAACGTCTGTGATTAAAAACACCAACTGTCCAGGTGTGTGGCCTTCTGGCTTTTTCTTTGTCCTCCTCAGTTGGGCTATCAGATCTAGACTGGGCTTTCTCCACAGGGGTCTTGTGAAACCCTGGGGCTTCGTCATGGCCCTGGAAGGCTTTTCCGATGGAGTGGGAGTTAATTAATTTTTAATATGTTTTTAATTTTTTTAAAAAGATTATATGACCATATATGGCTATATTGACCTCCTCCCAAAATGGCCAGTGATAGGCCTGAAGGAGTGAGAAGGGGAGGGGCCCCAGTCATAACAATCCTTGCTGGCTGAGGCTCATTGTATATGGTAGTGAATGGAGTCTGGAAAAGTAAGTACTCTTATTTTAACTTAACTGTGCTGGAAGGTGGGAGGCACTAGAGGGGCAGATGCCTACCCCAGACCTGTTCCTGGCCCATTGGAGTAGGCTGCTGAGCCATTTGGGGTGTGGGGGGGGGCAACAGAGTGCTCTCTCCCCCCAGTCCCTCCTACACTGCAGCCAATTCCACCTTTGGGTGAGGACAGAGAGTTGTGCTGTGCCTTCTTGGGCACAATCCACCCCTTCCAGCCACTCTTGGGGACGTTAAAGGGAAAGTGCTGAAGCTGCCCCCCTGCTGGGATGGCCATGGGAGGAGAAGGGATGGACAGGTGAGGCACTTGCCTTCACTTGTGTGCCCAGGCAACCCATTGTGATCCTGCATTTAAAGAGAGAGAGCCATGCAGGGGTGGGAAGTTTGTGATGAGCCTGGCCCTACTGTTTTCATTTGTTGCAGGGAAGAAAAGCTAAGCATGGGTGCAGCACACGTGTTTCTTTTTGGACGGGCATCTCTGTAGCTGTTGTCCCAAAATGGGGGAAGCTCCCTGCAGTATGCGAGAAAGGGGGTCCAAATCCCCACCCCCACAGCTTGATTTCTGCTTGTCCCTCTGGGCTGAAGCCAGCCAACCCCAGGCAAGTTGAGGGAGGCAGAGCACTGGGTCATAGCCAGCCCAACTAAGCCCTACGACCACAGCAGCTAGTTGAGCCACATGCAAGAGCCCCGTTTCTTGCTTGCAGGCCTGGAGCTTGATGAAGGGGGCAAACATAGAAGCAAACACCAATGACAGGAAGGCCACTCCAGAGAGATGCCCAGTGTCAGGGGGGGGGGGGCAGAGACCTGCCGCAGCCCTGTTCCTGCCCCAGCAGAGTACGCTGCTGAGCCATTTCTGGCATTGGGGGGACAGTAGTGATGGAGCGAGATGTCACATCTGGTGGGAGTGTCTGGGTGATGTCACTTCTGGAGACGTGGCTTGTGGGAACATGGCAGGGAGGTGTGGCCTGCTGACATCACTGAAGTATGTTTCAGGAGTTTCTCAATAGTAAAAAGGTTGAGAAAGGCTGCAACATGGATAACTTTGCTTTTACTTCAGCTAGCTGAGCATACTCAAAGTCTAGGACTGAATCTGTCACAATGAGCAGGCAAATCAGCTATAGATCACTCCCTTAAGGAGACACATGCAGGCTAAAAACCAGTATACATTGAATGCCTCTCAATGGTTCAGAAGAAGGTGTTGTTTTTTATACCCCACTTTTCATTGCACCAAACTGTCACACTGTGACAAATTCTAAAGTAGTCATGTGTGCTGTAATATCATAATACTGGTATTTGGTATTTTTCTTTTTTGTTGTTCCATTAGTATTAAACTCCCCCTGTTTTTCAAGTGCCTTTGCATAAACTCAGCTGCACATACTTTTAATTTCTAGGTGCTGGTGGTTGGATGCATAATCCTCCTTGGATTCGGGTTTTAGTGCCTAATACAGGGGTGGTCAAATTGCGGCCTTCCAGATATCCATGGACTACAATTCCCATGAGCCCCTGCCAGCATTTGCTGGAATTGTAGTCCATGGATATCTGGAGGGCCGTAGTTTGACTACCCCTGCCCTAGTGGATGAACTTCGGCAAAATTCTTAATCCCTGGGCCAGTCAGCATTCTCTCAGACTTCTCTCATCCCCACATAACTCACAGGGTGCCTGTTGTTGGGAGAGGAAGGGCAGGCAATTGTAAGACATTTTGAGACTCTTAGACTCTTAGAGCAAAGTGGGATACAACCACTTTGGATACAACTCCTCTTATAAGTTGTTTTACATTGTTTTTCCTTCCTTCACAGTTTGTCAGGCACTAGACTCTCTATAAAAACTAAGCTGATAGGTCATGCTCCTGATTCTCTTGCAAAACTAAG
Source organism: Paroedura picta (assembly GCF_049243985.1). Lineage (NCBI taxonomy): Eukaryota > Metazoa > Chordata > Lepidosauria > Squamata > Gekkonidae > Paroedura > Paroedura picta. The sequence continues at coordinate 81,904,975 of NC_135372.1, forward strand.
CAGAAAGGGAAAAATAAGTGAAACTGATAGTTTAGCCAGAAAATAGCCATTTGTGAAAGAGCATAATTGCAAATATTCTAATAAATATTTTTGCTGGCTGTAGTTCAGCTACTAGGATCTTGGTTAAGGACTGGTGAACCTGACAGGCAGTGGAAACATGTAGGCAAGAAAACACAACCTACAATCAAATGTTGAGCCATGTAGCCTTTTCTGCTATTCTCCCTACTCAAATTGGGTAGAGAGATGAGTGGAGCAGGTAGCTTGCTGCAAAGTGGGAGCTCTTTGTGTGACTGAGATCTGGTGGCTGAATTTTGTTCAGAGAGTGAGGTCTAATTTAGATGTTAAGCAGTGTGGCTGATGCAATCTATACTATCTCAAACATGCACCTACTGAAAATACCCCTTGTCAAAATATCCCTGCAGAGTGCAGTTTGATATGGTAAAGTCCCCCTACAGCAGCACCAGCTTCCCTATTCAGTGTTTAAATTGGTTGGAAATGCCCTTTAATACCTGTGTCCATCTTGCCTTCATTATCTAGAATATAATCAGCTGTTCAAGTTGAACATTAACCGAAATCACAGAGGTTTCCGAAGAGCAATTCAGGCCAAAGGCATTAAATTTGAAATTTTTCACAAAGGGTAAGTACTTATACCTGATGAAAGTTGGTCACTTCTCTCATAAATTCTAGATTTTGAGGAAAGTTGTTAGTTCTGTGACCCAAGATTTTTTTTTTTTAGGGGGCAGGGGATAAAAATCATTACTATAACCTTCACATGCTTCTGGCTAATCAATATTTTATTATTTTTTGAGGACTCTGGGATTTTTTGGTAGGCTGTATGCATGATGCACAATCTGGGAGGAAGTGTTAAGGCAAAAGCAATTTCTTGGCTACAGTGAATAATTCTTTTGAATATGCGCAGTGTCTCGAATCCAATGGCAGATTTGCATGGGTTGGAGGGAGGTGATTTGGGGCTGCAAAGTTCCAAGAATGAAGTATTCTTGGTGCCCAGGCTGGGTATAATTGTCGGTATTTCACTGAAATTCAGGACTGTTCAGCTTCTGTATCTTAAGACTTTCTTCAGCTTGTGTAGGAATACTTCAATTAAAGAACACAGTCTTCCTTACCAGTCATGTTAATTCCATGCATTTGGCCCCATAAACTGAAAGGTACTGTGCTATGTCCTGTTCTAAACACTGGCTGGGCTCGGGGAGGGGGGGGGGCGGAGGACCCTGCCTGTTACACTGCAGCCATCAAAACTTCATCACTGTCTCACAATGATCATTTGGTAGTCCACTGGCTAAGCAGTAAGGAGAAAAGGCCTTATTTGTAATATGGTCATTATCATAGAAAGTGTCTTGGGTAAAACAAATTGCTCAGTAAGGGATGATGTGTAGCTGACATACAAAATGAACAGTTTTAGTGTCCACCGTAAGGTTTTACAGCCCAGTCTTACAACACGTTATACTGAGGTGACAGGGTGAACCTTTCTATATCAGTTATTTTAATATTAATCTAAACATCACAAGGACTCTGGGTTGGGACACCTAACTGCTTGGGATAGAAAACAACTGATGTGAAGAATTACACTAATTACATTAATTACATTAACCATCTAGGGCAGTGGTCCCCAACCTTTATTAGGCTGGGGACCGGCAGGGCATTGGGCCGCGCCCGCAGGGACCGCGCAGGCCACGCCCACGCTTCCGGACGCGCCCGCGGGCCGCACCCGCGGGCCGCACCCGCGGGCCGCACCCGCGGGCCGCACCCGCGGATCGGGCCGCGCGGGCGCGGCCCGGCCCTGATTTCCTCTCCCCGCCCTCCCGCAGTAAGTAGCTTCCCGGGCTGCAAGCTTGCGGCCTGAGAAGTTTTTTACTGGGGGGGGGCGGGGAGAGGGAGCTGCGGCCCGGCGCCATGGCCTTTGCGGCCCGGCACCGGGCCGCGGCCCGCAGGTTGGGGACCACTGATCTAGAGAATTGCCTTCTTCCTTGTTGTATGAATTCAGAATTTCTGGTAAACTAAATCATTTGATAGAATTGTGACTGATCAGGCTGTAGAACAGCTAGAGGTACAAGCAGGGACCCCTGTAGGAGAAGAAAATCCCTCCCCCTCTAGTGATTCTTGCTTCCTCTGCCACTGACTTTTCTTCACCTTCCCTTCCCCACTGGCTGCTGCCTTTCCCTTTACCTGCATTTTTGCTATCTCCCTCATTGTCCAGCCTAAACCTCTCTGCTCATTTGCTCACCTTTTGTGCCCCCTTTTCCACAAACGACACTCTGCTGGCTCCCCCCCTGCCATGGCTAGGCATCCATACCCTCCTATCTCAATTGCTGCACTGGTTGCCTACCTATGTTGCTACTGCCTTTTTTTGCCCCAAGCTTGCCTCCCTGCCTCCCTCATGGTGTGTGGTGAAGGATGCTCCTAGTCTTCTTCCCCTGCCTGCACCCACCCTTGAGGAGAGGCGATAGTGTCTAAACTAGTGCCCCAGCTTATGTCCTCCTCCCCTCACTGCTCAGCACATGTGCAGATAATGTTCTTCTGTTTGGGGGAATTTAATGTTTTCCACCAGAGCCTTTTGTGGCGCAGAGTGGTAAGGCAGCCGTCTGAAAGCTCTGCCCATGAGGCTGGGAGTTCAAGGTTGATTCAGCCTTCCATCCTTTTGAGGTCGGTAAAATGAGTACCCAGCTTGCTGGGGGTAAACGGTAATAACTGGGGAAGGCACTGGCAAACCACCCCGTATTGAGTCTGCCATGAAAACGCTGGAGGGCGTCACCCCAAGGGTCAGACATGACTTGGTGCTTGCACAGGGGATACCTTTACCTTTAATGTTTTTCCCCAAACTTTGGGAGGTCCCACATGACTGCAGGAACATGTTTTGTAGCTCTGCATGGCTCCAGTCCAGACATAGGGCCATGGTGGGAATTAGATATTAATTATCTTGGCTCAGGGCAGTTCACAGGGAGCATGAAAACTTTTTGTGCACGTTCACCATTTTAAATTTCTTATGGTCCATAAATAGCCCTTAACTGTTCTTTAGGAAATGCCTTGCTCACCTCTGTTAGTTTGCCCATGAGCACCAGGCACACATACTGGCATGATAATGTGTATGATAGTATATCTATGCAGTATATAATTTATTTACTCTTCTTTTTCTATGTCATATAGATTGGGTGAGTTAATAGCTCCCATATGAATCTTTTGTTTAAAATACAGGCTTTATCATAATTTCTCAGCTACAAAGGAATAAATAAGCCAGAAATTATCTTTGTTAGTTTGAAATCTTGAACGACTACATAGCTTTATGACTACGTACAATGACTACCGTGCTGTTTTCAGTTACAGTTGTAAGAGAAGAATCTAATTCTTCCATTGATGCACTGCCTTCTCCCCAGGTCCTTTTTCAGGAGTGACAAACAAGTTGGAATTGCACACTTGAAACTAGACAAACTTGAATCTGAATGTGAAATCAGAGAAATAATTGAGGTACCCTGTTTTGTTTAAAAGTAAGCAATGTTGAAGGAATGAGAAGGGGTTTTTAGTGACCGAAGGGGAAGCACTGTCTAAGTTTTGTTTTTATTATTTATATATATATATATTTGCTTGTTTGAGTATGTATATCTGTTTAGCTATGGTTCAGTGTGTTTTCAGAATAGGTTAGGCTGCAGTTGGCGGAATTTCAGTATGCAAGGAGGATGAAACATCAAGCTGCTTAGAAGAATAAAATAGCTGTATAGCGAAGAAAGAAAAACTTTGTATAAAAAGAGGGCAGAAAAGAGACCTAACTGTTATGTTGTCTTCATACAATTTGTTCTGGAGGAAAGCAGGGAGGAAGTGTGCTCAAAGGAGCAGGAAATCTCCCAACTGCTAGGAACTTGGGAATGGTTTCTGATGCCTCCCTATCTACAGAGACTCAAGTCATCAGAGTAAGACAGCTGGGATTTTACCACCTTTGCCAAACTAAGCTACTAGTGCCCTACCTGGCCCTGGAACACCTGGCTACAATAATTCATTCAATGGTCACCTGCAGATTAGAGGTGATTGTGGGCCTACCCTTGTCTCTGGCCTGGAAATTGCAACTAATTCAGAATACAGTGGCAAAAGTCCTCACTAGACAACACTGGAGGGCCCGTATCTGGCCTGTACCCAGGCAGCTGCACTGGCATCCAGCTGAATTCCAGATCAAGTTCAAGGTAAATGGCCTTTAAGATCATTTGTGGTCTGGGGCCGATTTACCTGAGGGACCACCTAACTGATTATATCCTCCCACCAAGAGTGCTTTGCTCTGCCAATGTGAACAGGCTTGGTGATCCCTGACCCAAGAGGTGTACATTTGACCTCAACCAGGGCCTTCTTGGTCCTGGCCCCGACCTGGTGGAATGAGCTCTTGGAAGAGCCATGCCAGTAGACCATGAGGCCGGCACACAGGTCTGCCATTTGTCTCCAGAGCTAGATGCCCTGTCCCCTGTGGCCATTCTGAGTCACTGCACTCCACCTGCTTCAGAATCTATGAATTCAGTTTAGGAAGAGAGTGCATGGTCAGGAGAATGTGTCCCTTCTGGCCTAACCTCTACTAGAATTCTCCACTGGGAGTATTTTCCACACTTTTCTGAGGAAGACCGCTGTGGCCTAAGGCTTTGCAATGCTAAGGATCAGAGACCTGTCATTCTCTTTATTGGAAGGACGTAGCTTTCATCTTCTGTCTCTGTTGCGACCTCATAAGGGGCCAAAGAGTTTTTCTCTGTGATAGGGAATCACAGTGATGCACCTACTGATACTTCAACCACAAGTTACAGTGGTTGACAGTGTTGGGAGCTAGAGATTGGGCTGAAGACTACATAACATCGAGGCTGCCATCTGCTGAGAATTTAGAAGCTGCCTTAGTTTTGAGATTATTCTTCCCAAGATTAACCTAATCAGGAACACAGGTTCTTGTAGAAGTTCCTCAGAAGAGAAAGCAGAAAAGGAAGAGCCTTGTTGGCCTGTCTGAGGGAGAATATGCTCTTCCTTCAGCCTCAGAATCTGTCCTTGGATTAAATAGTGTCTTTGGAAAACTCAACAGTGGCCACAGGATTGGAAAAGGTCAGTTTACATTCCTATCCCAAAGAAGGGCAATGCCAAAGAATGTTCAAAGAATGTACCGTACCATTGCACTCATTTCTCATGCTAGCAAAGTTATGATCAAAATCCTACAAGCTAGCCTCCAGCAATATGTGGACCGAGAACTTCCAGAAGTACAGGTAGGATTTCGACAAGGCAGAGGAACTAGAGATCAAATTGCCAACATACGCTGGATCATGGAGAAAGCTAGGGATTTCCAGAAGAACATTTACTTCTGCTTCATTGACTATACTAAAGCCTTTGATTGTGTGGAGTACAACAAATTGTGGCAAGTTCTTAAAGAGATGGGAATACCAGAGCATCTTATCTGTCTCTTGAGAAACCTGTATGCAGGTCAAGAAGCAACAGTGAGAACTGGGCATGGAATCACTGATTGGTTCAAAATTGAGAGAGGAGTTCGGCAAGGCTGTATACTGTCACCTTGCCTATTTAACTTGTATGTGGAGCACATCATGAGAAAGGCGGGGTTAGAGGAGTCACAAATTGGGATCAAGATTGCAGGGAGAAATATCAACAACCTCAAATATGCAGATGATACCACTCTAATGGCAGAAAGCAAAGAGGAACTAAAGAGCCTTTTGATGCGGGTAAAGGAGGAGAGTGCAAAAGTTGGCTTGAAACTCAACATCAAGAAAACAAAGATCATGGCATCCGGCCCTCTCAATTCTTGGCAAATAGATGGGGAAGAAATGGAGGTAGTGACAGATTTTATTTTCCTGGGCTCCAAGATCACTGCAGATGGGGACTGCAGCAAAGAAATTAAAAGACACTTGCTCCCGGGGAGGAAAACTATGGCAAATCTAGACAGCATCCTAAAAAGCAGAGACATCGCCCTGCCAACTAAAGTGCATCTAGTCAAGGCTATGGTCTTCCCAGTTGCAATGTATGGCTGTGAAAGTTGGACCATAAGGAAGGCTGAGCGTCAAAGAATTGAGGCTTTTGAACTCTGGTGCTGGAGAAGACTCCTGCGAGGACTGCAAGGCGAACAAACCGGTCAGTCCTAGAGGAGATCAGCCCTGACTGCTCCTTAGAAGGCCAGATCCTGAAGATGAAACTCAAATACTTTGGCCACCTCATGAGAAGGAAGGACTCCATGGAGAAGAGCCTAATGCCGGGAGCGATTGAGGGCAAAAGAAGAAGGGGATGACAGAGAATGAGGTGGCTGGATGGAGTCACTGAAGCAGTAGGTGCAAACTTAAATGGACTCGGGGGAATGGTAGAGGACAGGAAGGCCTGGAGGATCATTGTCCATGGGGTCGCGATGGGTCGGACACGACTTCACACCTAACAACAACAACAAAAGTAAGGCCAGTTGCCAAATATCCACCACTGGCAAATTCAGGGTTTTCATGGAGGGGGGAGAGTACATCTTTTGCAAGGGAGGTCAGGTCCCTCCCCTTATCCAGAAAAGCCTTGCCAAAAGAATCTGGAAAGGGGGTTGTATACTGGCATGTTCCCTATAGTAGGTATTTTGAGATGCTAGATTGCCAAGAAAATGATATACCCCTACTCCTCAATTCCCCTACTCCTATGCTTGAAGCCTGAGTTAAGAGTGCAGTGGCTTGGTGACCAAAGGGGCAGTGAACTTGGATCAGGAGACAAAAGGTGGGGCTGAATGGAGGCTCCCTGTTCAGTTGGGTCTAGAAGAGCTTGGAGTGTGCCTAGGCCTGTCAGGAAAAGCTCTGGTGCCATAGGAGTATAAGAGTCCTCTGAGGAGGACTGCTGATGGCTGCGAGATCCTACAGTTGCTTCTGGGAAGGTAGGGAGAAAAGAAAGAGGGAACCTTAATACCTGTGACTGTGGAACCTTTTTTTTATGCCTTGCCTTTTTATCACTGGAGATTTCTCACCACTGAATGGTTAAGCCAGTTGTTCTGAGTGAAGGAAAGCCCTTTCTACACTGGAACTTTGTTAGGGGGGAGCAAGCTGCATTTGCCAGCTGTTTCCGTGGAGACCCCCCCCCCACTGCCATACTGTGGAATGAGGACTGTGCTGCTTTCCTGGATGGAGGTTATGGCAGTGAGGGTGGGGAGACGGGACACGTAGGCAGCGTTGATGCTTTGGCTGGGATATCTTGGCCCAAGAGCTGTGGGAGGGTGTTGAAATAGCAGAACTTTGCTGTGAGGGTGGTTCTGCTGCCCACTCACTGTCCCTGCTGGCTCTTGGGTGAGGTGAGGAAGGGACAGCAGCTGCAGAGCAGTTAGTGTTCACTGGTGGCTGATGCCTGGAGGGTGCCCAAGAATGGGAAAGCTTCCATTTTTGCTTCAGGCCTGACTAACATTTGGAGGTTCAGTGCAGAGGGAAGGCTAGTTGCCGCTTACTAACTCCACTGAACCTTCCCTGGGGAGAGGGAAGTGGCAGCAGAGCCAACAGGATTCTCCAGTCTCACAAAAGACGGCTCTTGATGTTTTTGTGCCAGTTAAATGGTTGGGGCTGCTACAGGTAGGTATTTTCACTGGGAGTGAAAGGGAGCTTCTCCCTGTCCCTTTCTCTGGTGGAGGGGGGGGTTGAATTTTTTCACATGATAGTCTAGGATTGAAGGCTCTGGAAATTCATCCAGCTACAGAACAGGCAGAACCAATTACAGTTTGTTGGGTTTCAGGCTTTGTAATTAAGCTTCTTTTGCATGTAGGTTTTGGATGGCAGGAAATCTACTGGAGGAAAACTAGAAGTGAAAGTGCGACTCAGAGAGCCACTCAGTGGACAAGATCTTCAAACAATTACAGAAAACTGGCTAGTCCTTGAACACTAGTTGCATCTAAGGTAGGAATATCTTTATTTCCTGTGTATACTGCTACTAGGGCTATGAACATATAGTGAGTATATGTTTATAGTTACAAGTGAATTAGTTACATAAGTTTCCATCATATCTTGGCTTTCTGTGTTGCAGCTCAAAAGTCACTCCGACCACAATTACAGCAAGGCTGTTGCTCCTTCGTTTTACATGTAGGATGCACTGAAACTGTCAGCCTATGGTTTGGAAGTGCTGTTTGTTTATAGGGTGGAATAGTTGAAGTTGATTCTAAACTTTCATTCATGACAAGCTTTGCTGGACGCATCTATGAATTTTTACTTCTGGAATTTTCCCTTCCTTACTATAGGTTCAGAAAGGTTAAAAACTACAGAATGGACTGAATATACATAGAGCTTCTACAAGCACCAAAGATGTTCAATGAATGCACTACTGAACATAACATCTATTTTTCATAACTATCATATAGTATGAGTTGGTAAGCTTTGTAAGTCTATTACATGGAAAAAAGGTACTAGAAATAATGGGCTGGAGCTAGTGGGAAAGCATTCTGGAGGAGTGGGCACACTAGATTCATTCCGACTGCCCCCTTCTCCCAAGAACTGCTGTTTGTTCCAAAAATCTTCTGAAAGCCGAAGAACTCTAGTGAACAAAATGCACACCACCTTCTCTTGGACTAACCCACTGACAGACTGTCCTGCCTTAAAGCCTTGTTGAGACTAATATTGTTACTACTACATGAATGTTATTTAAGGTGTATTTAATGTTCTCTTATGCAAAGGAAGGGCATGTTTTCAGAGGTAAATTTTATTTTAATAGATGGGTGGTATATAAACTAAAATATCTTGTGGTGTTTGCCCTGGAATAAATTCTGTTCTTGCATACAGGAAATTTCAGTCAAGCAGCTGCTGCTCAAAATGCCTGTAAATTGCTCTTTTCTTAATTGCCTGCAATGAGGAGTTCTTCAAGCTACTGCTACATCTCTCACCTTTTCTGTATATGCACAAGCACCACCTTGTTTAGAGTAACTACTTAATGAACATTCTAAAAGGACCCTATGAACAACTTTTAACTAGGAGCCATCTGCCTCTACCCCTTGAAATGCATGAGACAGCACTAGTTTTTTAGAGCTTTAGGAGGCTAGTGCTCTTAAGTTTTCTAGAATGGTTATAAGGTATAATCCTGGGGATCTAAAATTGCCTGTGTTTTCCCCATCGTCAGGCAGGCCCTTAGAGGTGGGATAGAAGAGCCTCTTGTGGCGCAGAGTGGTAAGGCAGCCGTCTGAAAGCTTTGCCCATGAGGCTGGGAGTTCAATCCCAGCATCCAGCTGAAGGTTGACTCAGCCTTCCATCCTTCCGAGGTCGGTAAAATGAGTACTCAGCTTGCTGGGGGGTAAACGGTAATGACTGGGGAAGGCACTGGCAAACCACCCCGTATTGAGTCTGCCATGAAAACGCTAGAGGGCGTCACCCCAAGGGTCAGACATGACTCGGTGCTTGCACAGGGGATACCTTTACCTTTGCCTTTATGTAAGAGAATAAGCCTACGGCAGCAAAACTCCCCCCACGCACAGGCTCCCTTCCAAGACATAGAGGTCTACTCTGGAACTATCATTTCGGCTTCTGTCTTCCTAAGAGGATGGAGACAATACAGTATTCAGACTTTAATTTTAATAAATTTAATATACAAAACTACATGTTGAAAATAAAAATATAATATGCAGTCTTTTGCAGTGTTAACTGAATTTTAAAAGTACATTTTTTCTTTAAACAAGTACTCATTTTTTAACAATATTGTCATTAAGGTCATTTAAAGGCTATGGTTGAAGCAAACCAGTCAATACTATTTTGCACAAACATAACTCAAACAAGTGATTTTTTAAATTATTTTTGGTAGGGGAAAGGAGGAAAACTTCAGTCATTTTTCCCCACTATCTGTAACTTAAATCAAGCCTAAAGGTACTGAAGTAACTGCTTCTGTGGAAAAACTGGAATACCATCTCTTGTTGTTAAGCTTAGCAGCTATGTAGTTCTTTTTGATATTCCATAAGTAAAACAGAGTGCTGACTGTTGCAAAAAATTGTAAAAATCTACTTGCATTTTTATAAAGAAAAACAAAACCAGGCCACGTAAGAAGGCTTTAATCTGCAGGGCCTTTGTTCTGTAGAGGATTTCCAAGGTGCTTACTAATGAGTGACAGGTTTGAGCACCTGAATTTGTGTCAATAGAGCAGTCTAAGAATCATATTAATAACATGTGCCCAGCCATTCAAAAGAATTCATTTTAATGGGATTAATTTATCCTGCCCTTTATTCTTGGGCCCAGTTCTAACATACTTGACTCCCCTCAGTGTCTTAGCTGCAGTTTGGCATAGGCTTTTAGCAAGGTTTTATTAATCTTAGGCAAGCGGTAGCAACTCACTCACAAAAGGAGCTGTATGTATATTAAACTATACTTTGCAATTTACCATAGCTGGTATTGTTCTATACAAATGCAATTTTCCTAAGACTAAAAACATAGGAGATGCCATACTGGATCAGGCCAGATGCCCATCCAGCCCAACACTTGTCCAGTGGCTGAAAACCAGGTGCCATCAGAAGTAGACCTGCAGCAATTATTGTCTACTTGCTGCTAGAAGGACAATCACAGTTGCTGCTCCAGTTTCAGATCTGTTTGACCTTGGGGTCCTAGCCCTAGTTTCTTTGTTCGTTATTTTCTTGTAGCTGGATGGTAATTAATCAGAACAGTAACTGCTGTTTCAAGAAAGGCTAAACTTGCCTTCTCTCCTGTCCAGCTTTTCCCACTCAATAACAGTTTCTCAGGGATGAAGACTAGATTTAACGTTTATGCTCATTACCAGTTTTTGTATGCTGCAGCAAGAGGGTTCAAACTGCTCCTCCTAGGTGGAGCAGAGTGCAAGCCAGACATGCAATAGCAGCCAAACTATTCTAGTTCTCACAGGCTAGCTTTACATGGTGCTGCTACTATCAAGTGTTAGGTAAGTGCAGGCTTAATGCTAGGGATAATATACATACAATACACACCACTCAAGGGAGGATGTTACCTTTTTGTAAAGAAAAAAAGAAAGCAAGACCAACTGGAAAAAAAACAGGCATATCATGTTAACTGCTCTTGAAAGTTAACAGGGCTCATCCCTGTGATAGATTCTTTTGCAATTTGCAGAAAAGGTAACTTTGAAGCAGTTGTTTGCTAAATTGTCAATCTGAAGGGACAGTTTGAAGAAAAACAAGGTAAAATGATCCTATTTAGACACATACACACGCACACACACAAATGCAAGCTTTAATTTACATACTGCTTCTAGAGAGAGATACTTCTGTTTTCCTTGAACAGACTTGGGGTAGACCCTCGGACATACTGCTTGTTCTGTACATGTCAACAGAATATCCCACGGTGTCTCAGAGGTTTTTTGACCAATAATCTGGTCAAAAATAAATGTAAACAATACTATTTAAGTGTCTAGAGAAATTAATCACAAACGGCAGTATAATGAGGTCAGAATGGAGGTCTTGATTGTTTCTTCATAATAATTTCATCTACAAACATTACAAATGTGTACAATTCCTTTTCTTTTATTTATGTCCTAGTGCTCTCTGCACCCATCTGAGCATTGAATACATGACCATAATTGTCTTAAAACATGACCGTTGGTTTTTAATCTGTAACAGAAGTATATTAGCTGCAAAGATAGCATAGCAATTTTATAGTATAGAAGCTGCCCTGATCCTGTTCATTGACAAATGCATAGACGATTCAGAATTATGGAACAACTGTTCTCACCCTCTCATAATAGTGTTAACAAAAAGCTTAATTTTCCAGTTTTTTAAAGTGCAAATGATTCAGATACAACTGCTGCTGGAACAGGTCTGAACAGAAAATGAAGTCCTCCTATGAGATGTTTTCCAGAATATAGAAGATGAGCTCCATGATCACTGGGCCTTCACTCAGCTGACATGCCCCTCCATGAATCACTGGAACTAAGGCACTGTCCAGGTCATTCATATACTGAGAGGGCAGCGGTTGGCCATTACTCCCAGCCTGGTAGCCAACCTACAACACAGACAAAATATGATTCAGGTTGGGAACAGCAAAAGGCAGACTGCAATATTGCTAAGGTTGAAGCAAGGTCATTCAATCTCTCACACTGCATAAGAACACTTATTTTCCATGAAGTAATGCCAATCAAAGCAGGCCTGAGGGATACCCCAGAAAATTCTTTTCAGACATCATCGTTCAGGATTACAGATAAAAAACCAAACACAAAAAGTGTGATGAAAATTTCAATGTGTTTTCATGCACATATATGTAATGTCTTAAATTTACAGCTTCTGAGGTGAAAAGATTATGGGCAAGTGTTTATGATTACATTACAATGGGCAGTAAGTCCTATCTCCCTGTTTCATATCCAGCATTTAAAAAGAAATCAAACATTGTGACAGGGACATAAACAACAGTGCTTAGGTCTCTCTTCAGTAGAAAAATATGCTCCGTATTTTATATAACAGCTAAGATCTTAGCATGAATACATGCAGACTCTGAAGTTTACAACCCTATTAGCTTTAAAGGTTACCAATTCTAGATGGTGAATAATTGCTATGAGGCACAAGATCCTCCTGATTTTTTTTCAGGTTGCTCTCAATTCCTGCAGCCCTTCCCATATTTAGAAAGAACATTTCCATTCGCACTAGGCTGCTGAAGTGGGAAGGGCCAATGACATTTTCCTCTCCCCTCAGCGGAGCCACATTGGCAGAAAAAAGAAAGAAAATTGTTTTTATACTTCTTTTGTCCCTTGACCCATCTAGCTTTTTCTCCACATGGTTCTGGTGACCTCAGGAATAATCTTTCAAGAGTTTCAGAAGAAACTTTGGGAAAACTGACTACAAATTTGTCCTGTGAAGTCTATATAGTAACAAAATGGGTCTTAGGTTTTTTAAACTATTACTATTAAACTATTAGAATTGTAAAACTGTCCACCTTTTAAAACTGATGCATGGATACTATGGGGAAGAAACATACAGTAAAAGGTGCTTACAGCCTAAAACTGATGAAGCTCCACTTCAACTACCAACCAAAAAGAAAAAAAATCATGCTACCAGTGTTCCTTTTAACCTTTTTAACCATCCCTTCCCTTGGCGGAATAAGTGTTTTTCCTCTACAACGAGTTGATTTGACTTACTTGATCAGCATCAAGTGTAACCCGTAGGCCCAATTTGGTCATTCCATCTTCCTTCAACAGCTTCAGGTGAGGGCACAAGGCTAAGCAGAAAGCCTTGGCCACATTCTCAGTCAACCTACTGTGGTCTGCTGGGTCACTTAAGCCATTATGCTGCTCATCATTTTCCAAAAAAAAAACCTGAAGGAAAAGATTACTCTAGACTCAGCACAAACAACTCATAACTTTCTGAATTTCTATACTAAAAATGCACTTGCTTTTACATTTATAGACATGATCTAGGCAATTTTTATTATTCAGTTAAAACCTGTTAGGGTAGGAGGGGTTGTGCTTATTAAGCAAAGAAGCAGGCTTTGAGAAACACAAAATAAAAAGGAAATGGAAGGTAACTAGGCATCCTGCAGCGAGACCAAATATTACAAAGAAATCCATTCTGTCATCTCAGTATTTAGCAGACAACTCCAGCCTGCTCAAGATTTTGTTCACGATGAAACATTACAGTTAAAAAAAACTGAAAACTCCTGCCACTAGTATCAAAAGAGGCAGAGATATTTGTCAGAATAATGTAGGTAGGGCAAGGAAGACAGAGGTGTTTTAAAACATCCCCTGGAAATCAGCATGGGATATACAGATATGTTAGTATGTATAGGAGCTGCACACGGCACTCTCTCTATAGTGTATATTAATTAGGAATACAATTATATTCAATTCTTGTATATAATACACAATTAACCTCATGAAGTTGTTAGGGAAAAAATTTCTGATTAACAGATAAAAAAACCTATATCATACAAAGTCACACTCATACTAGAACAAGACACAGAGCAGTTTTATTTCCTCACCTCTGTCCATCTAATGACCTTCCCATTTGCTTTATACTCTGAACCATGGAATATCTTCACACTTGTGATAGACTCCATGGATTTCCCATCAATGGGGCTTACAACACTAGAAAGAGAGAAAAGGCTCTCTGTTAGCAGAATGATTCTTAAATGCTACACTTTTGAAGTTGTGGCTAAACAGACATAGCTCAGAAGCCAACATGAAAGCAATATTTCATCATTAAGACAACTTTATGTTATAGCAAAGGGCTATATTTATTTTAAAATGTATCAATTACTCCCTGTGTATTTGAGGTGGCTAATAAATTAAAAAAAATAAAAACTGATCAAATGTCCAAATATTGCCACTGACAGCATCATCATACTTCTTAAAAGGCTCACTGAAAGAACTGCACAGCTTTATACTGACTCCTAAAATCCAAAGTGAAACCCTACGCACTGAATAAGGAGCCAGTTCCAAAGAGCCAGAGCCACAAATGAAAAGGTTCTTGTACTCTTAATTCAGAATCTGGCATTATTGGAGGACCTCATCTGGCATGGGCATTTGTGCAGAAAGAAGCAGGTCTTTGCGATTTTCCACATGGCAAAATATGTGCACAGCAAGATCTGTGGAAATTTTGCACAGAAATACTTCCATACATATTTTAATCAAACTAGTTTAATGGGTTAATATGTTTCAAGCAGCATTCCAGAACAGTAAAGTCATTCATGCTACATACTGATTGTTGTTGTTGTTGTCAGGTGCGAAGTCATGTCCGACCCATCGCGACCCCATGGACAATGATCCTCCAGGCCTTCCTGTCCTCTACCATTCCCCAGAGTCCATTTAAGTTTGCACCGACTGCTTCAGTGACTCCATCCAGCCACCTCATTCTCTGTCGTCCCCTTCTTCTTTTGCCCTCAATTGCTCCGAGCATTAGGCTCTTCTCCAGCGAGTCCTTTCTACTCATGAGGTGGCCAAAGTATTTGAGTTTCATCTTCGGGATCTGGCCTTCCAGGGAGCAGGCAGGGCTGATCTCCTCTAGGACTGACCGGTTTGTTCACCTTGCAGTCCAAGGGATTAGTGCAGGTTAAATCAAGGATCTGTAGCAATCTGGAAACCTATGAAGATTTATGGGGGAAGGGGGCAGCACCTGATTTCTCTCCCTTATTCTTTCACCCCATGTTATTTAATTTCCTTCTCCTGGCAGCCTGCATACTCCCACTTTTTCCAGCTTCCTTCTCTGCTTTCCCTATCTGCGACCATCTTCAGCCTTATTGATGTGGAATACATCTTCTAGCATGCCCCATCAAACAGATACAAGGACCTGACATCTGTAGATCTGCCCACGGAGTGTGGCAGAAGATGTAGAGCCAGCAGCCACACCACTATTGGGGCCCTTGATCACAGTTGCCATGCCCACGAGGCCTTGGGCAGTGGCCATGCCACCTCCAGACTCCTGCACCACTAGCGAGGGCCTTGGCAGCTACCCCACCCACAAAGCCTTGGCAGCAGCCATGCCAGCTCTGGGAGCCTAGCCAGTGCCTGTCGCACCAGTGGAGGCCAAACTGGGGGAGGCCTGAGGAGAAGGTAAACATGGGGGGGGGGAAGTGTGTGTGTTTGTGTGTTCGTTTGGGTGGGAGGGAGGGGAGGAGGCTGGAAAACCAAAAAGTAAGGAGAAATGGGAGGGGGAATGGAGTCTGTGTGTGTGAATGAGGGAGGGGAGAGGAACCAAGGAGGAGGTAGGGAAACAAGCAGGTAAGGGAGGAAATGGTGGGGGAGGTCTCTGTGTACGTGTGTTTGCAAGGGTGGGGGGAAGAACCAAGAAGGTGATTGGGAAACCAACAGGTAAGGGAGGAGGGGGTAAGGAAAGGGAGTCCTTTTGTATGTGTATGTGTACATGTGTTTACAAGGCAGCCCTGACCAAATAGCCCCAGAGCACGTTTGTATTCCACATACCCTCTGAGACTGACTGTCAGTAGATTTTTTTTATTATACCAGTAATAAAGCCCATTGCATACTGTAATCAAAGGGCACGAGCTCATTGTTTGGAGTGGGTTTTGTGCACAATACTCCTGGCTCATGTCTGGTTCAAGCACACCTAGAAAGTGTGGAATCCAGAACATGAATCTACACATATCTGGCAATCTTACCTCCTCTCTGCAATGTATTTGTGACCTCAAATAGGCCAGAGGGTGCTATGTGGCTGGCTGGGTTGCGGAGACATTATGCCCTTTTGAGGCCCCACTTTCAAACTTCAAGGAATACTTCCAACCCAGAAGTAGCCATCCTCCAAGTGGAACCTGGAGAGTTCCAGGAATTACTACTCGTCTCCAGACTACAAAGATGAGCTCCCCAGGCAAATTACTGCTTTTGAGGCAAGACTCTGTAGCAGTGTATCTTGTCCTTCGCTATGAGAGGGTGGGGAGCAGCAGTGGCCTGCAAGTCTGATAGCTCCAGAAAGGACTCTTCCCCTTGCCTTTTACTGACTGAAACCAGAAGGTTTATGTTATTGTTGCAGTTACCTAGCAGTCCTATCTATTGCCACTGGGGACATCCACTTCTTAAAGCTACTATCATTTTTAGCAGTTTTGATGCCCCAACATATTCTTTTTTCAAATTACTCTGTAGACCTGAGGCTTTTCTCAGAAACATCTGAACGTCTGTTCAGGGCCCCAATCTCTAGATTGAAACAGCCGCAGATGGGTCTACGCTGGGAATTAAATATATTGATATATGTATACTTTAACACCTTTTATAATTGTTTTGCTTGATTTTGGTTTTTCAAATGGGACAAACGATGACTTTTCCATATTAAATATGGAACTTTTTAAAAGAAAAATCTCAAAAGCTCTCCACAATAGTACTCTTGATGCTGAAAGAACACTTTGTTACAACCAAATTTTCTTTGGACAATATACTAGAAACATTGCTTTAAGAGAAGAGAATGTTTTTAATGGACGGAACAAGTTCCTCGCCCCAGTGCTGCAAACAAAAAAGCTCCACATTCCAAGCTACTGCAAAGGCAAGGAGGATACTGTTCATTTATTTATGCATTCATTCAATTTATAGACCACCTTATTCCTTAGACTCAAGGCAGATCACATAATTGTTGTTGTTGTTATGTGCGAAGTCGTGTCCGACCCATCGCGACCCCATGGACAATGATCCTCCAGGCCTTCCTGTCCTCTACCATTCCCCGGAGTCCATTTAAGTTTGCACCTACTGCTTCAGTGACTCCATCCATCCACCTCATTCTCTGTCGTCCCCTTCTTCTTTTGCCCTCGATCTCTCCCAGCATTAGGCTCTTCTCCAGGGAGTCCTTCCTTCTCATGAGGTGGCCAAAATATTTGAGTTTCATCTTCAGGATCTGGCCTTCTAAGGAACAGTCAGGGCTGATCTCCTCTAGGACTGACTGGTTTGTTCGCCTTGCAGTCCAAGGGACTCGCAAGAGTCTTCTCCAGCACCAGAGTTCAAAAGCCTCAATTCTTTGACGCTCGGCCTTCCTTATGGTCCAGCCATACATTGCAACTGGGAAGACCATAGCCTTGACTAAACGCACTTTTGTTGGCAGGGTGATGTCTCTGCTTTTTAGGATGCTGTCTAGATTTGCCATAGCTTTCCTCCCCAGGAGCAAGCGTCTTTTAATTTCTTTGCTGCAGTCCCCATCTGCAGTGATCTTGGAGCCCAGGAAAATAAAATCTGTCACTATCTCCATTTCTTCCCCTTCTATTTGCCAGGAATTGAGAGGGCCGGATGCCATGATCTTTGTTTTCTTGATGTTGAGTTTCAAGCCAACTTTGGCACTCTCCTCCTTCACCCGCATCAACAGGCTCTTTAGTTCCTCTTCACTTTCTGCCATTAGAGTGGTATCATCTGCATATCTGAGGTTGTTGATATTTCTCCCTGCAATCTTGATCCCAATTTGTGACTCCTCTAATCCCGCATTTCTCATGATGTGCTCTGCATACAAGTTAAATAGGCAAGGCGACAGTATACAGCCTTGCCGAACTCCTTTCTCAATTTTGAACCAGTCAGTGATTCCATGTTCAGTTCTCACTGTTGCTTCTTGACCTGCATATAAATTTCTCAAGAGACAAATAAGATGCTCTGGTATTCCCATCTCTTTAAGAACTTGCCACAATTTGTTGTGCTCCACACAATCAAAGGCTTTAGCATAGTCAATGAAGCAGAAGTAGACGTTCTTCTGGTACTCCCTAGCTTTCTCCATGATCCAGCGTATGTTGGCAATTTGATCTCTAGTTCCTCTGCCTCTTCGAAATCCTGCCTGTACTTCTGGAAGTTCTCGGTCCACATATTGCTGGAGCCTAGCTTGTAGGATTTTGAGCATAACTTTGCTAGCATGAGAAATTAGTGCGATGGTGCGGTAGTTTGAACATTCTTTGGCATTGCCCTTCTTTGGGATTGGAATGTAAACTGACCTTTTCCAATCCTGTGGCCATTGTTGAGTTTTCCAAATTTGCTGGCATATTGAGTGTAGCACTTTTACTGCATCGTCCTTTAAGATTTTGAATAGTTCAACTGGAATGCTGTCACTACCACTAGCTTTATTGTTGCTCAGACTTCCTAAGGCCCATTTGACTTCACATTCCAGGATGTCTGGCTCCAGGTCAGTAACTACCCCATTGTGGTCATCAGGGATGTTAAGCTCGCTCTTGTATAGTTCTTCTGTATAATTTTGCCACCTTTGTTTGATCTCTTCTGCTTCTGTGAGGTCCCTACCATTTTGGTCCCTTATCATACCCATCTTTGCATGAAACGTTCTCTTCATATCTCCAATTTTCTTGAAAAGATCTCTGGTCCTCCCCATTCTATTGTTTTCTTCTATTTGTTTGCACTGTTCATTTAAGAAGGCATTCTTATCTCTTCTAGCTTTTCTCTGGAATTCTGCATTCAATTGGGTGTATCTTTCTCCCTTGCCTTTCACTTCCCTTCTCTCCTTAGCTATTTGTAAAGCTTCCTCAGACAGCCATTTTGATTTCTTGCATTTCTTTTTCTTTGGGATGGTTTTAGTTGCTACCTCTTGTACAATGTTGCGAACCTCCGTCCATAGTTCTTCAGGCACTCTGTCTATCAGATCTAATTCCTTAAATCTATTTGTCACCTCCACTGTGTATTCGTCAGGGATATGATTTAGTTCATACCTGAGTGGCCTAGTGCTTTTCCCTACTTTCTTCAATTTAAGCCTAAATTTTGCAATAAGAAGCTCATGATCTGAACCACAATCAGCTCCTGGTCTTGTTTTTATTGACTGGATAGAACTTTTCCATCTTTGGCTGCAGAGCACATAGTCAATCTGATTTCTGTGTTGACCGTCTGGTGATGTCCATGTGTAGAGTCGTCTCTTGGGTTGCTGGAAAAGAGTGTTTGCTATGACCATTGTATTCTCTTGACAAAATTCTACCAGCCTGTGCCCTGCTTCATTTTGTACTCCAAGGCCAAACTTACCTGTTATCCCGGTTATCTTTTGGCTTCCTACTTTAGCATTCCAATCCCCCATGATGATAAGCACATCATTTTTGGGCGTTGCTTCTAGAAGGTGTTGTAGGGCTTCATAGAACTGATCAACTTCATCCTCTTCAGCAGCAGTGGTTGGGGCGTAGACCTGGATCACTGTGATGTTGAATGGTTTGCCTTGGATTCGAACTGAGATCATTCTGTCATTTTGGGGATTGTATCCCAAGACTGCTTTTCCTACTCTCTTATTGATTATGAAGGCTACTCCATTTCTTCTGCGAGATTCTTGTCCACAGTAGTATACCTGATGGTCATCTGAATTAAATTCACCCATTCCTGTCCATTTTAGTTCACTGATTCCTAAAATGTCGATGTTCAGTCTTGTCATTTCTTGTTTAACCACGTCCAGCTTGCCTTGATTCATGGATCTGACATTCCAGGTTCCTATGGAATAAAAATCTTTACAGCATCGGACTGTCTTTTCGCCACCAGTTACTTCCACAACTGAGCGTCCTTTCGGCTTTGGCCCAGCCGCTTCATTCATTCTGGCGCTACTCGTACTAGCCGTCTGCTCATCCCCAGTAGCATATTGGACACCTTCCGACCTGAGGGGCTCATCTTCCAGCGTCATATCGTTATGCCTATTGGAACTGTCCATAGAGTTTTCATGGCAAAGATACTGGAGTGGTTTGCCATTGCCTTCTCCAGTGGATCACCTTTTGTCAGAGCTCTCAGCTATGACCTGTCCATCTTGGGTGGCCCTGCACGGCATAGCTCATAGCTTCACTGAACTACGCAAGCCCCCTTGCCACAACAAGGCAGCGATCCTTGAAGGGGATTATCCTTGATCCTTGAAGATCACATAATAACACCCCATAAAATCGCCTTTAAAACTTTGAAATGATAAAAATCACCAAGTCAAGATGGTAGAAAGCAAAAACCTCAGAGCCCTTGGCTCTCCCGGGAGCTCATTCCATTTGGTTGGGGCCAGAGACCACTAACAGATTAGTACCCACAGAGCAAAAAGCCCTGTGGGAAGCATAAGTAGATAAGTGGTCCCTTAGGCAGGGCCCATGCCACGTATGGCCTTAGAGGTCAGAACCAAAACTTTGAGCTTGATCTGGGCCATAACTGGTAACCAATGCAGCTGCCTCAGCATAGGCTGGATGTGGATCCTCTAAGATGAACCAGCTGCATTCTGCACCAGCTGGAGTTTCCAGGTCAAGGACAAGTGTAGGCCATCCTACAGTGAGTTACAGTAATCCAATCTAGAGGTGACCATCGCATGGATCATTGCGGCCAAAGTCCGGAGGCAAGTAGGACGCTAGTAGCCATGCCTGGCAAGGATGGAAAACGCTGTGTGTGCTACCTGTGACCTGTGCCTCCATTAATAGGGAGGCATCTAGAATCACTCCCAAATTCCTTGGGCAAGATGTTAAGTTGCACCCCCGCAAAGGTGAGGAGATGCACTTCCTGTCCTGCCTGTTTCCTGCTCTCCCACTTGAACCTCCATCTTGGCGGGGTTGAGTTACAGGCAGCCCTAACCACTCAGCAATGGCTTCCAAATATCTGGCAAATGTATCTGCAGAGGGGAATCCAGGTGGCCAGCCATGAGGAGACAGAGCTGGGTGTCATCTGCATTTTGATGGCAACCCAGCCTATAGCTCTGGACCAGCTGGCCTAGAGGGCACATAAAGATGTTAAATAATGTGGGGGAGAGTATCGTACCCTGTGGCACCTCACAAGGGAGTCCACATGGGCACAATAAATTCTCCCTCAATGCCACGCTCTGAGTCCAGTTCCAGAAAAAGGAGCACAGCCATTAAAGGGCTGCTCCCTGAATCCCAGCCCTGGCCAGGCAGTAGTCCAATAACTCATGGTGAACCACGTCCACCGCGTCTGACAGATCAAGTAGTACTAGTATGGCCGATCCAGCTGGCGCCAGAGATCATCCACCAAGGTGACCAACGCTGTCTCCACCCCATGGCCAGGACGAAAGCCCAACTAGTATGGATGGAGCACTGAAATATCCTCCAGGTATGCAAGGAGCTGCAGCCCTTTCAACTACCTTTCCCAGAAATGCAAGATGTGAAACTGGATGGTAGCTGGCCAGGTCCAGCAATGGTGTTTTCAGCAAGAGACAAATCACTGCCTCCTTTAGCACCTCTGGGAATTTCCCTGAAGCCAGGGAGAGGTTGATAATCTCTCCCAGAGGGCCTCCTATCTGTCAGTCACTTGTTTTGAGTAACCAGAATGGACAGGGATCAAGGGGGCAAGTGGTCGCCCTTACTGACCTCAGCAACTTGTCCACTGCAGTTTCTGAGAGTTGTCTGAAGCCATCAAACATCCCCCCCTTGGCAGCCAACAGGCCTCAAATTCCCTCTCTGTATTAATCCACAGAATATTCCAGGAATTTCACATGCCAGCTGTAATTGCAGACACTGACTAGATCTTGCAATGGGTCTTACTGGCAAAGTTGCCCTGGCACTGGCTATTCTGGAAGAGATCAGAGCCCTGCAGGATATAAAACAATTCCACATTGCCTACAAAGCCTATGGTGTGGGCCTATAGAATACCAGCAAAACTGGCCTCCTTACAAATAAATCGCATTGTATCATGTAATACCATCATACTATATATTATCATCATACCATAAATATAAAATTGTATCATATCTTATATATAAAAAGATTATCATCCTTCTGAATATGTGTTAAACGTTCCAAGCCCTCCAACTGACGCTCACTGGGAAACATGCCCACAATAGGAAGAAGGCATTATCCACTGAGGGCCAATCATGAGCCTTGTCTGCTCCTCCTCCTCTTCCTCCATGCTGCTTCCCAGCACTTGCTAGAAGGAGGAAGAGTTGGCATAAGGTGACCTAGGGAGGTAGAAGTGGCCAGCCACATTCTGCTACACTGCCAGGCCTAGCAGCCCAGATTGCCTGACTGATCTGCTTTGTTCTGTACTCTTCTGCCCTCCAGGGAGCGTGGCAGCCCACCTGGCAGCACTCCACCAGCCTACCACCTGGGCTACCCTCTAAAGGAGCCTTCCTGCCCTTCACCCTCCTAAATCCTGTCTTTGCTCTACTACAGGTGGCCCAGCTTGCTGACTGAGCCACCCTACTCTCAAGGAGCCCTCCCAACCTTCACCCTCCCCACTCCCACTTTTGCTCTCCTTCGGGCGGCACTCCAGCTTGCCAGCTGGACCATTCTACCCTCAAGGAGTTCTCCTGCCCTTTACTCTCATGCCTTTCTATGGCCTGTTTTCAAAATGGGCTTTGCTACTAGTAGGAAATAACAACTAGATGCCAGACATTTACATTAGCACTGCACTCCCCACCCCCACCAACTGAATACAGGATAGTAGCTCCTGGGGTTTTAATATAATCTGTTTTAAATAGATTGATTTTTATAATTTAAATGTTTTAATCCACTGTATTACTGTGTTGTGAATAAAACTGAGCCTTAGGGGAAGGAAGAAATATGAAAATAAATATAAAGATTTATAAATGCCACCTATATTACTGTAACTAACTATGGCTCTATCTTTAGTTAGTTACTAAAGATACTAAAAGCTCAATCAGAAGCTTCCTAACAGGTTTGTAGTGTCGTGTCTGCACACAAATAAAATAGCCATGTAAGCAACATAAATGTGTGGAAGAAACAGTTAGTGATAACTTCCCACAGAACACACACAGTGTCTGCACTTGATGTGTAGTTTAATATACTGAAAGAAAATGGATGTTTGAATCAGCTCGTCCCCTATAGAACTAAACTGACACCTGTAATCTGATTTTGGCCTCCTCCAGGGTGATCAATATGTACACAGTGTCATCTGTTAACTAAAAAGACAGTTCAAATGTGATGTTCACTGACTGATGGTGAGACATTCCCCATTTCTTAATCTACTTCATAGGACAGAGGATAAAAGGAAAACATACCACTCAGTGCATACTTAAGAGAAAGATTGGATGCAAATATTTTAAAATGTAATATAGAGGGCATCACACATCTAATGCAGTAAAGAGCAGAGATTTTCTCTACATGAAAGTCTACACCATTGCCATGAGCTTTAGAGTGACTCACCTTACCCACACACAGTATTCATTATTGAAAGCATTTTTCTTATTACCAAATCAGTTCTCGTATTAAAGCCTAGCTGGCAATCAATGACAGAAAGGTAGAATATTGGGGGTTCTAGGATACAGAGAAGTTTTAGCTCCTTCCCTACACCATTTTCTATTTAAAAGAGGAAACCCTTGTAATACTTCCTGTGATGGGATACCCATCACATACTGCTTCGCATTATCACAAACTTCAATAGAGTCCAATTAACCCACACAGCATCTAACTGGTTTGCAAATGCTAGCCCATGCCCATTACAATGATCAGCTCCTAAGATTAACATAGGCAGACCAGTTCAGACCTCTCTTTTCTAAATGGCACATGCTATCAGCAGACACAGTTATAAATTAGGAAACTACTGCAGTACTTACCCCTTGTTGAAGTTTTTGTCATCATCCACCCACTGAATGTGCACATGCTCTTGTGGCTCTTCAGCATCTATTTTACCACAAGGGACAGTGAAGTCTTTCATCTCCCTCAGAGCCTGCCTCAGGTTGTCCATATTTTCAGCTGTTATCTGGACCATGACACCATCTGAGAAACGACACAACTCAGTAACTTAAAATAATGACAGTTATGTTCCTAAAAAATGCATGACATGAATTTGACTAGATCAATGCAACAAATATTTAAATCCTAAAATAAAGCCTTTGGAATTTATATATGGTGGGAGATGGGAGATAGGGAGAAACTGAGTTTTGCATACCATTGTCACATTTGTTTAGGACCAATCTGCACTCATAAAATCAAAATACAAAGGTCACAAAGCTGACACATTCTATGAAATGCAGCCCTTATGCAACTATAAACTATAACATGCAAATGCATGTTATGCATATTACCTGCACTACCAACTATCCTGACGAACCCTGTGTGGGTGTTGCAGTCCCCTAGGCTTTTGATTCTAAGGGATTTCAATGTTCATGCTGATTTGTTGTCCCCAGGACTTGGCTCGCACCGAATGTCAGCCACTAGAGTTCTCGCAATTTGTTGCCAGTCCCACACACCAAGTTGCCACACACTAGACCTGATCCTTGGCACCGGAATAGGAGTGGATGTGACGGTGCCTAACCCCGTCCCATTGTCAGACCACTATGCCCTGAAAGCCCGGCTCTGGATGCGACCTCCTGCCTGCACGGGCAGTGGACAGATGGTAGCCTACCCACAGAGGCTAATGTATCCAGTTGGATTCCTGAATGCTCTGCAGGACCTGAAGTCTCCATACCTCCTGGGAAGAGTTGGTTGATGACTGGCAAGGCTGGATGTTGGCTGCCATTAAGGAGATCAAGCAAACTCCCTTTACTGGGGAGCCAAGGGAAAGGAAGAGGGAACTAAGATGGCTAGAGTGAGTGCGGAAGATGTCTCACAGCGAAGCATCGAGAACATCCTATCGCATGCTTATATGGGCATATGAGATGGAGGTGAAAGCTGCGAAAAGGGACTTTTTCGTGGCCTCCATCATGTCTGCTAGCTCACAACCAGCTCAATTATTAAGGGAAGTTCAGTCACTTACCACCCTGGAGGAGGGGTGCCAACATTTTAGACAACTCAATCTTAGTTATGAGGCCTCTGTGATCTGTTTTGAGGACAAAGTCTCGACCGCCGAGACCTATCACCCACACTTGATACAGAAAGGGAACTGGAGACCCCTTGGCCATCTTGGGAGAATATGTCTGATGGCTTCAAGTGGCTCTCATTAACCGAAGTATATAAGCTGCTGAACTCTATGAGGGTGACCACCTGCCCTCTGGTTCCCTGTCCTTCTTGGCTCCTAAAATCAAGCAACAGGATGATTGCAAGCCCCCTCAGGGAAATAATAAACTAGTCTCTTTCGACAGGAATTCCCAGATGTGTTGGAAGAGGTGGTGGCATGTCCACTGCTGAAAAAAATATAGAATTCCTGGGACCTGGCCAATTATCACCCTGTTTCCCATCTGACATTTCTGGGAAAGGTAACTGAAAGGGCTGGTGTGAACCAACACCCAACTCTACCTCCTGATGAATGGCTACCCAACAGAAACATTTGCCAGATGTTTGGAAACAGTGATGTTTGGCTTGCAGAGTCACCTGAAACTCAATCCTTCCAAGACTGAGTGGTTGGGTAGGAAAAGTTCAGATCAAGAAGCGCGCCTACCCAGACAGGACAGCATGCAGCTTCAGGTTGCACAGTCAGCCAGGAACCTGGGCGTGATCTTTGATATCTCCTTTTCTATGGAGGCTCAGACCACCAGAGTAGCTCATCCATCTTTGCCCGGCAAGGCTACTAGTGCCTTAGCTAACCCAGGAGCATCTAGTCACAGCAACTCGCACGACAGTCACCTCTAGATTAGACTTCTGTAACTCACTCTATACAGGCCTACCCTTGTCCCTGACCTAGAAACTGCAACTGGTGCATAATGCAGCTGCTAAGGTTCTCACTAGGACATGTTGGAGGGCCCACATCCAACCGGTTGAATTCTGGATCTGGTTCAAGGTACTGGTTTTGACCTTTAAAAACATATGTGGTCTGGATCCAGTGTATCATAGGCTTTCTGCCTATGCCCCCAGAGAGTTCTTCACTCTTCTAACAGCAATAGATTGATCGTCCCCAGCCTGAGAGAAGTCCGCTTGGCCTCAACTAGGGCCTTTTCAGTCTTGGTCTCTACCTGGTGGAATGAGCTCCTGAAAGAGCTGAGGGCCCTGATGAACTGACTGGTTTAGGCCAGTACACTGACACATTCCAGCTTGGGCCCCCCTGAAGCCTTGAAATCTGGACACTTCATGCTACTGAAAGACACAGATTGGATAACTGTTATCCTGTTGCTATTATATTGTGTATTATGTTGCTGCTGGGTTATTTTATGGGTGGTTTTAATGTATTTTTAACTTTATTGTATATTTTAATGTTGTGAGCCACCCCAAGCCAGCAACCCCAGGAGTGGCGGCATAAAAGTCCAAAGAATGACTCAAGAAATAAAGTTGGGGTTAAATGATACAGGTACCCCACTAAGTGTTCTTCTTGAATGTCAACATAAAGGTCCTGTGTAAGAAATACTTCAGCATAGTAGTAAGTAAAACCCACCTCTGAAAATGTATTCTTATTATTATAGATAATAATCATACTAAATTGAAAAAAGTGATGCTGCTTCAGTGATCTTCTAAAGTTCACCTGAGTGTGGATCTTCCCATATTCACAGTCAAACAATCATACATGCAGAAGTATAAACTGACAATCAATTACATTAAAATTATGCCCCTGAGGCATTCATCCCTTAAAAAAAAACAATCACATTTCCATGCATACAGTTTAAAAAAAAACACTACCAGGTACTATTATCATGGAAGCCATGTTCTCCTTTATACGTTAAAAATAGACTAGTGCCTTGGAACTCGCCATCATTTAAAAAATCCTCAGCAAACCAACTGTTTAATTTTAAAACAGTAATAAAACATGTTCTGTAAATCAGTGGTCCCCAACCTTTTTATCACCGGGGACCACTCAACGCCTTTTACTGAGGCCCAGTGGGGGGGGGGGAAGTTTACTCCTCTACTCTCAACCACTGCCCTAATGCTCTTTGATCGCTATGGTAATGTTTAAACATCCCTTCAAAATAAGATACAGACACGCCACAACAATGAAGTGTGTTGTGAAGGGCGGGGGGGGGGGGAGAAGGCATCCTTCGGGGCCCACTTCCAATTAGTCGAAGGATCACATGTGGTCCGCGGCCCACAGGTTGGGGATCGCTACTGTAAATAACAGGAGTTCTATTTACACTAATGTTGATCTGCCACAGACTAATTGTGTGTACCTTGCAATAGCTCAGACCTTATCTTACCTTCTACAATACTGGACTTTGCAAGATAGCCAGATGAAGATTTTAAAGCTCCACTGAACACAAAAAAGCTTGCTCCAGTCACTGCAACAAAAGATTCATATCACATATATACAAGATGGATTTCAAGGAAAGATCACTCAAAAACAATCCAGGACAGGATAATGCAGCACAGATTTATGCAAACTGTATTTCTGATGCTTGATCAAAGCTTGAGGCAATAGTTTTCTAAACACAAGTTCAGTTATTAAGAGCAAAGCTTATTACTATTAACATATTTCACCAGCTTTTATTTAAAACACAAGTTTACCACTGCACTATTTCTATTTAAAAGGTCATCCTACAGTCACAGGAATTATGACTTCTGATCAGAGTCCCATTTCTTAATGGATCGTATTTTTCATTCCTTCTTGTCCAAGCAATAGATGGTTCCAGACTCCTTCTGAAAGTATAGTTTTCACTGGACACAGCAGGTACTACAGACTTGTGCTCTCTTTGTGAAAATCTATATATTACAAGTGAAGCAAAAAGCTAAGCAAACCCAATCAACATAATCTCCAGAATCCAACAGTCTGAGACCCAAACTATGATACTCCCAACATCTTGCACTATTGAAGAAAATCCCGTACTCCCCATGTGAGTAGCCAGCCAAAGTGTCAGTCTTTGAAAGATCAGTGTGCAGCCTGGGGAAACTGCTGGATTCTACTTTGCTCCTGGAATCCTAGTTAGTTGCAGTACTAGATTTTTAAAATTTGCTGTATCTGGTGAATGAACTACTATGTCCCATAACCTAATCGCCAGAACCTGGTGATTATAATTCAAACTGTAGTAACCCTAAAATTGGATTGTTGCAAGTGGGGTACATGGGACTGCTTTTGAAGACTGTCTAGAAGCTTCTGCTGATAGACCCATTTGTTAAAAACATGACTCCAACTCTAGCACAGCCAGATTCCAATAAATATTATCAAGAATTCTTCTCTCTACAAGTGCACTTCTCATCACAGTAATATAATTTGTTGATGTCAGGTGCCAATTTGCCAAAGTAAAGTTACAATGAGTAAATGTTGATCCCCACTGGGTGAGACAGGTATAGCACAACTACTGCTGCCCAGAAATATTTGAGCAAACAACAAAAAATGACATAAGATCCAACCACAGGATTGGCAAGTGAGCACTAAGTACTCCAACTGAGCTGAACTCCATGCCAATTTGTCCACTACATAGCATATGAACATTTGTTTCAGGAGATATTGAGTATGAAAACTCAGTTTTCTGATTGTGTGTTTACCTTGTAAAAGAGCTTAATAACAACAGTATAAAATGGTGCAGCAACAGGCTATTTATGGAGAAAAGGCCTCTAAACTTACCCTTCCGCGGTTGATTATGAATACTGATGGCCTGTGTCTGGTAGTTCCCATCATCATTCTGTACACACACTAGGTGAGAGTCTGCCCTCTCGTTAAAGCATGCTCCACCTGCTAGAACATGTTCATTGGATTTATTCATGGCTTTCATCATCTGCAACCCAATTACAAACAGAATTGGCCTTTCTGTATCATCAGCTAACATAAAAGGAAAACATTTTGCATTGTTCCTGGACAGAGACACAGCTGAGATTGTTATTGTTGAACAAGGGCAGGAAACATCCAAGTATCCCTCCATGCTTTCCTGTTCCAGCTGAAAATCCTCTTCCAGAGACCCAGTTTGGTGTAGTGGGTAGGAGTGCGGACTTCTAATCTGGCGAGCTGGGTTTGATTCCGCGCTCCCCCACATGCAGCCAGCTGGGTGACCTTGGGCTCACCACAGCACTGATAAAGCTGTTCTGACCGAGCAGTGATCTCAGGGCTCTCTCAGCCTCACCCACCTCACAGGATGTCTGTTGTAGGGAGAGGAAAGGGAAGGCAACTGTAAGCCGCTTTCAGCCTCCTTTGGGTAGAGAAAAGCAGCATATAAGAACCAACTCTTCTTCTTCTTTTATTTTTGCAAACTACGTTGGAAGCCATTTTCATCAGTCCCAAGGATCACTTACATTTGCCCCTCAATTAGCGGACTACCCTCCTGAGAGAGGTCTGCCTGGCTTCATCACCACTTGCCATTCAGTGAATAACAAGCACACAGTTGCTTCAGGAGACATTCTGGCAGCTACATCTATATCATTCCTTTGTGCTTTTATATTTAACTAGTTTCAAAGCCCCTTTATAAAAAGGGGTTTTGAAAGGCGCGTCAGACCGGCAGGGAGGGAACCCCCAGCAGCCGTGCTTCGCGCGACTGCTGGGGGTTCCCTCGGGCGGCGGTCTGACGCGGCGAGAGGCGCTTCGCGCCTCTCACCGCGTCAGTCCGGGAGCAACTGCGAGCCGCGCTGCACGCGGCTCGCAGTTGCTCAGCCTGGGAATCGGAGGGACCAATCGGCAGGCGCTTCGCGCCTGCCGATTGGTCCCTCCGATTGTCTGTCATGAGGAAGGGTCCAACCCGGACCCTTCCTCATCACGGACAAAGCCCACCTCTAGGGGGCTTAACGAATTATTTAGTCCGTGGCGCCCGTGGCGCCACGGGCTGTTTAAAGATGTGTCCTGCTTGATATCTGGGTTCTAATTATTGTAATCGAATTTTTACTGTTACCTAGCTTTGGAATGAAAGGCAGTGTGGTGTAGTGGGTAAGAGTGGCAGCCTCTAATCTGGAGAACCAGGTTTGATTCCCCACTCTTCCACATGCAGGCAGCTGGGTGACCTTGAGCTAGTCACAGTTCTCAGAGCTCCCTCAGCCCCACCTACCTCATAGGGTGTCGGTTGTGGGGAGAGGAAAGGAAGGTGATCGTAAGCTGCCTTAAAACTCCTTCAGGTAGTGAAAAAGCTGGATATAAAAATAAACTTTTATTCTTCTTAATAAATTGTTTATTTTGTTCAATCACAGCAGTTTTTCTAAAACTAAAGTGTCATATAACATATTCATAATACATACCTCATTGTATCTGTTGCTGGGAATTTTTATGCTAGTTTTCCTCACTTCCATATCAACCACTAAACCTTGGACAACTGGCAATGTATACTGGTAGTTTCTGAAATCCTGTCAATGTACAGAACAATAAAATAATTGAACAGGACAAGCACTATGATCTGGTATTAAAATATTGCATATTGTATGCATCTGCAAAAAGCAAAATTCTTTTGTTTTATACACAATGTGAAAAAAAATCAAAGGGGAATTAGCAAATACAGCAACAAAACATTCCTCAATGCCACAGCTTTTTATATCATCCTGATGCTGCAACACTCTTTCCTGAAAGTACACTACAGATTTGGTATGGCTACATATTTATGCTTTTTCATACCAAGACATACAGCTGCATCAGTATTCCAGAGAACAGTCCCTTAAATCCAGGGTAAAAGAGTACCACAGGACTCTTTAAAAACATGAAGAACCTTTAATGATTAATTTACAAGACTTGACTGGTATCAAGTGGTATGCAGAGGTAGTTCAAATCTCCAGAAATGTTAAAGGTTTTTGAGGTTTTATTTTTATGTGTGAAAAGGTAATTAGATGCACAAAGATCTAGCATTTATAAATGAATATC
Source organism: Paroedura picta (assembly GCF_049243985.1). NCBI lineage: Eukaryota > Metazoa > Chordata > Lepidosauria > Squamata > Gekkonidae > Paroedura > Paroedura picta. Next base: position 81,935,845 of record NC_135372.1, read on the forward strand.
TAAGCTAAGCAATATGGATATTTAACTAGGGACAGGCAGGAATCTAAAAAACAGTAGTTTGGGGTAGTCCATGAAGCAAATCTCAAGCTGAGTCAAGTGGGTCCCACACAAACTGAACCAGTTTGGTTCCCCCTTTCCCCAAGCCAGGAGAAATGGGATGTCATCCAGGGGGGCGGGGACAACCTGGGAAGGAGCTTCATTTAATCCTTTGATCTTGTTTCCCCCCTTTGAAGCAGTGGAGAGCAAAACGAAAGGTTTAAATGGTTGCGGACCACTCAACCATTTGGGTTTTTTTATCCCCCACCTTCAAACAGACCCCTTACTGCTCAGTTGTCAGGTTTAAATGACTGTTTCCAAACAGCCAAACCAAACTGGCCAAAAAATCCAGTAAATCTTCAGGGAATGCAACTTGGCCAAAACATTGGTTTTGGAGCTCTAAACTGGCCCAAGTTCAGCCCAAATTTTGGCTCATTAGCCAGTTTAAGCCCATCCTTAGCTATAACCATATTTACAGAATCATAGTCTATGACATGGATCACCAAGGTTTGAATCTGCAAGAATGTTTGTGCAAATTGAAAGATTTCTGCCCTGTTGGAGCCTGACATTCTCACCTTTTTCTCCCAATGCAGTTCCTAAGTAGCAACATTTAAGGAGGCATTTCGGGAGAGACAGTCACGCTCCATGCATAGAAAACATTTTGTCCATAGAAATGCTCCAGTGGATCCAAGCCCCAGATATCATATCCATTCCCTTTATCATCTCTTTGGAAAAAGTAATTTCATAATAATCACTTACTGCAAGGAGGTTCATAATTGTGTGTCCAGTCTCTCCAAACAATGGCTTCCGAAACCTGACACTGAAAAGCGGGCAGGGATACACTAAGAAAATGTTAAAAAATTGAGAAATTATTCAGATTTATCTTCTGAAATGGTTATTCAATTTTAAAAAAACATGCACTTGGCTGCTGGAAAGCCAGCTATAGAAAAGTATTAACAGGAAGGTGATCAAAATAACAGAACTGACAACCTGTTACTATTGCATTTTTAACAATGTCAATATAAAACCACACACAAGTGACTTGAACTTTAACTTACTCAATGAACACAAATGCAAGTACTCTGAATACAAAATTTATAATCTCTGCTTCTGTCAACAGCCCCCTGAGATTTTTAAAATGAATATTGAAGGTGAATGGACACACACCACACAGCCAGAGGGGCTGCAGTGAGGAGGGGAACTGACAAAATCTTATTTGGGCCAACAGAACTATCACAGGCAGAACTGCTTGACTGAGTGACTTCTACAAGCTCACCCCCATCACTGCAGCCCTACCCTGGGGCCATGTGACCTTTGCGTATGGGTTCTACTTACTCCAGTATAAGCTTTTCAGAGGTCTCAAAAGAGCTGCTGGGGGAACAGGAAGGAAAGTAAAGATCCACACACTTTTTAGAACTGACCCTAGATGTTCAGTTTTTAGTCAATAGTATCAGCTGCACAACACAAATATCCATGTGAGAATCGTTCATTGTACTTTAGATAAAACCACAGAAGAATTTGAAGTGTTTTCTAAATGCAAAATTTATACTGGCAGAGCATGCACTTTGTCATCAACACACTGCTGTGCCAGGGAGAGAAAAATCATCTCTTTCATCTTCCATATATTTTAAAAATTATCACAAAAGAAAGAAAAACAACAAGATTTCTGACATGCTAGCTTAAAGGTTTGGGAAATCGAGCACTTGTTGCAGTAAGTGGAGCATATCAGCTCACAATTAAGGGAAAGATGGCCGCTTCAGCACATCCAACCTTCACACACAGGAATGATAGGATCCTTCAGCTTTTTACTTGGAGCACAGTAGTATTCTAGGGAAGATGTTTCCTACTCCATCAACAATTCTTGCATTCCTATTTTCATATACCAAAACCAAATAAATAGTACACAGAAGCCACTGTGTGGATGTGACATACCACTCTTAACGGATGACAATCAACTGTAGCTTACAATCATTATGGACACGTGAGCAACTCAGCTTAAAGACTAGTTACTGCCTTGTGTCTAATGAGACCATATCTAATGAGAGCCACTCATAAAGTGGACCTTGTGGAATAGCTGCCCCTGAATTTTTGCCCTTGCTGATGAGTGGATTCCTAGAAATGGCTTTTGTGTACACAGTGGAATCCTGAAATGGGGGCAGTGAACCTGCAGAAAATACCAGCCCCTCTTCTGAAGATGGAATTGCCTTTTTGTCTGCAGGATGCAAGCCATTGTACCGGCTTTTAACTTGTACTTTCAAATGTATTTAGGCTGCAAATACTTCTGAAAGGCTATGTATACAAAAGCAACATTCTGCAGTTCCAACATTACACATGTAAATCAAGGAATGACTGTGGTTTAATGTGATTATTTTAACATGGAAAATTCACATGATCCAACAATAGCGTCATAGAGAGAACGCATGATACTTACACCTGTATTCAGCTCCAAGTCTCAGCATTAATCGGATGGGAAACACTTTGGCCCATGGAGTCTCCCATTTCTGGATAAGAATCCCAAATAAGTATGGTGGAGTCGGGAGTACCAAGTCCTGCAGTGACTGGTATGCAGGTGTAACATACAAGAAGCCACCATGTTCCTTACTGTTTAGGAAACTCTGGCTGAAAAATGAGTGTCCCAAATTTCCCACAACATTACCTATAAAATCAAAAAAAGCCTAGTTGTTTTAAAGAATATAGATATCAGCAATTGTATTAAAATGGCACTCTGTCCCTATTTGCAATTACACAAATATTCATAGAATATTTCAATGTTATACTGAAATTGCACATTAGCCATTATCTGTGCCTCAAATTGTGGATAGAAGGGTAGAACTATGGTGGTGGTAGCTACCAAAAAAAGATAGTGAGAAGGGAGGGCTAGGGTAAGAACTGCTCTTTCATGCAAAAATATTTTCCTTGGCCTCTTGGGTGGAAACAGCGGGAAGGAAAGAGAGGAACATGTGCATGCATATAAACTTGCACCCACTGTGTCATTTACTTCTGCACTTGGCTGTGTGGACTACTACACTTGACTGCACCTATTCAAAGAGGTAACTGATCTACCCTTTCTCTTGTTTTTTTTTTTAAGATAGCTTTCCAGGGGAAATTAGGTGTTATATTCTATGTTATCTCTGTAGTGTTATAAAGGGGGAAAATAGCATATTATTGCTGATTGTTTTATTCACACAATGTACACTAAAATATCTGCTTTCAGTTCTTTCTTAAAGCCACATTCAGGCTCTTGATAAAACAACTCATAAACTCAAGCTAGATTAGTCATGTTCTCAACCACAGCACCACTTTTCTTATTTTTAACTGGAGGAGTGTGCTTTAATACCGCAATTATTGTGTGTTTGGATGCAAGCCAACAGGTCTAGTAGGTTGCAAAATGAAAGCTTTGTACATGTACAAAAGATGACTTCAGCTTAGTCATTTGTTAATTGACAGTTTTTAGAAGTATGTCTTAGGTGTAATGGGCACAATACGTGTTAATAAAGTTGCTTCAAAGAATTTCTCTTCCAATGGTGTGTGCACATCTGCATTTTCCCAGTGTTTCTTCTGATTTAAAAAGGTTTAAAAAAAGACAGGCATACATAAAAACTAACTACTCACATAATAAATGGTATTAAAATATATAGCAATGGATCTGTTTGTTGTAGGTGAGGGACAGATGGGCAAAATATGCTGTGACAATTAAGGTGATAGGTTAGTTCTGTTGAGTTTGCTGCCACATTGGCACTGAGTTCAGCTGTTTGCCCTAGGAGGTTAGCACTGATTCTGATGTCCTTGCAGAAATCTCTTTCCTCCCACCACCACCCATGTTTCTACTTCAGAGATTCTTATTTTGAACTTCAGAGATTCTCAGTTTTTACCTTAGTTATGTTGAGTTTTGGCACTGCCACAGTTGCACTAGTTCTGCTAGGAACATTGCACTGGTTCTGCTGCTGGTCTTGCAAAAAAAAGCCCCCCCCCCCCCCCACACACACACACACTTCATTTTCTACTGCAGAGATTCTCTGGAACTTTCTGTTGGGCTTGTATTGCTTTGCTATTCTTTCCCCATTGGAAAAAATGGATGGGGGCACCTTCTTTGGGTACCCATAGAATTGGAGCCCCTGTTTCAACCTATTTGAAACTTCAGGGTTCTTTTGAGGGTCCAGGAGCTATACTGCAAATTTGGTCAGTCTATCTCACCCCACTCCCATCCCAGAATGCTGGATATACTGCCACTGACTTTAATGTCGTCGTCCCCCCCCCCCCATAACAGACCTGAAAAATCAAGGGATTTCATAGTATTTACCGAATCTAAATACCATACTGGTACTGACATTCAGGAACATTGGGAAATACTGATATTTTTCAGGTCTAATATACCTGAATTTTTAAAAAAAATCTTGCACACCCCTAATATACCCTGTATATTCTTTCTGCAGTGATTCCTGTATTTCTTCTGTAAAGATCACATGAGAACACACAAGACTGACAAATTTCTAGTCCAATACTACAGCAGTCCGCAACCTTTTTGAGGTTGCGGCCCATTGCCAAGGAGTGGTGGGACAAGGCGACCCGGGCCCTGCGTATGTGTGACAGCCCTGAGCAAACATGCATGCGCGAACCTACCAGTTTTGCACATGCGTGCATACACGGGGCTACAGCGTATGTGCATTTGCGCTCCTGGCGGGGGTGCAAATGCGCATGTGCAGCTGCTCTGTCTGCGCATGCATGAGACTGCCGGGTGTGTGCGTTTGTGCCCCTCCGGGTGCAGATGCGCATGCGTGGCAGGTCTGTGCATAAACGTTTGCGTCTGCGGCATGCCGCGCTTCCTTCTCCCCCCCCCCGCAGCAAGAAGCTTGGCGGGCTGCGAGCTAATCGGCCGCTTTGGCAGCCTATTTGCTCACGGCCTGGCAAGCTTCTCGCTGCGTGGGTGGGGTGGGGAGAAGGAGCCGCAGCCCGCTGCCAAGGCTCTCACGGCCCGACACCGAGCCGCAGACCAGGGGTTGATGACCCCCGCAATACTAAGAAATGCAGTTAACTCAGTGTAGGTGTCTTAGCAGCCTCCAGGTGCATGGCACACATATATATTTGCTGCTTTTCCTTCTTTTTTGTAACCAGAAACTAGCTGCTCCCTTCTCCTATGATAACAGGTATGGTAGACTTGGTCTTAAATTTGTATTTTCAATTACAATGTACAATTATGGGTATTCAATAATGCCAGACTAGAAAAATTCTGACAGTAAAATGGAACAATACATTTATTATGCCAGCAATGGCCAGAGGACAGGTTTCTCCACCTCAGTCACCATACCCCTGTGCCTTTGGGTATGTACATCCCCCCCTAACTACTTCTTCAGTCATGACAACTTGCAGCTTCTGGCTACTGCTGGACTTCTAACAGCCAGTGCTGCCAACCAATATCATCCTTGAACATTTCCTTCGGTCTTAGCCTAGTTTGAGCTGTCAAAGAACTCCTGGGCAGCTGGGCTTGCTTGCCTACCTACTGTGTAAAACAGTTTTGTGGCTTGGGATGAGGAGTGATCCCAGACATGGAGGCTGTTGTGAAGACATTCCCAACAGTGCAGTGTTTGTTCATTATGTATTCCTATGTTGGGGTAATGGTCATGGTCAGTGGCCAACACAATGTGGCAGATGAAGTAAGGTAATGTACACAGAAACAAAAAATTCCATTTTTAAATATAGGCTAATGGGGTCTGAACTTGCTGAGAATGAGAAGGGAAAAGCTTCTGGAGTCATAGTAGGTTACTCAGTGAATGTGTCAACAAAGTGTGCTGCAACAGTGAAAAAGGCAAACTGTATGTTGGGAGTTATTAGGAAATGGATCAAGAACAGAACATCACAGAGCTGGAAAAAGTACAGAAGAGGGCAACCAAGCAGATTAGGGGGTCAGGGGGCTGGTGCATCGTTCCTCTGAGGAAAGGCTGAAGGAAGGGGGACATGAGAGACTTTTATAAAATTATACAAAGAAAACTTTTTATCTTCCAAAATACTAGAATCTGTTGGCATTTAATGACGCAGATGGGTAGTAGACTTTGGACAGGCAAACTGAAACACTTTGTTATACACAAGAGTGATTATAATGTGGAATTCACTCCCACAAGCATAGATAGCTTTTAAAAGGGGATTAAATAGATTCAGTCGCTATTAGACATGGTAAGAAAAGAGAACCACCAAGTTCAAAGGCAGAAAATCTTTTGAGCACCAGTGCCAGGAAAAGGCAACCTCAGGGGAAGACCTTGGCCTCTATGTGCTGCTACGGACCCCCCAGAGGAACTGTTTGGCCAGTGTGAAACAGGATGTTGGACTACATGGACCGCTGGTCTGATCCAACAGAGGTCTTATGTTCTTAATGAGCTTGATTTGATTAATAGCAACCCTCATTCCCCAAGAAATGTAAGATAAATCTTTTATTGTAGCTGTAAAACTGTATTACTAGGAGGTTTTACAGTATTTCCTTAATTTTTATAAACCTACATTGCAGACTGATAATTATATTGGTAACGACAGCTCTCTTTGACCAAAGTGGACAAGTTACTAGGCTAAATAAGGGCAAATATCTGCCCCCTTGATCCCTGTCCATCTTGGCTGCTCCGCAGGGCCGAACAGCAGATAGGAGGCCTGCTCAGGGACATTATCAAACTCTCCCTGACTACTGGGGAGTTCCCTGAGGCTTTAAAGGGGGCAATCGTCTAACACTTGCTGAAGAAACCATCACTTGATCTGCAGAACCCATCCAACTACCATGACTGTTAACAAATCCACCTAACCCCTGGGTCTCAGTACGAGTTGAGCTAAGGCTCTTTGCAGTTTCACCTTCCTTTAATGCGATTGTTGTTATTGTTATTATGTTAATGTTATTGTTGTTATCACCTTATTGTTACGAGAATGATGTTATCCGTACCATTTTGTTGTTTCATGTAAACCACCCTGAGCCTTCGGGGAGGGCAGTATATAAATACAATAAATAAAATAAAAATAAATAAAATAAATCTGTAGGACAGCCCTTCGATGGCTGCTTTCCTTCCTACAGAACCAGACACAGAAGGTCACTGTGGGGGATGAGTTGTCAAGCCCCTTTTGATTCCCATGTGGAGTTCTGCAGGGGTCAGTCCTCTCCTCCACACTTTTTAACATCTTTATGCACCCCCAGGCCCAGCTGGCCCAGAGTTTGGGGCTGGGCTGTCATTAGTATGCTAATGACACCCATCTCTATCTCCTCATAGACTGCTGCATAGGTTCCCCCCCCGATACATTTTCCAGTTGTTTGGAAGCCATAGCTGGATGGTTAGAGCAGATTCGCCTGAAACTTAACTCCTCTAAAACAGAGGTTCTGTGGCTGGGAAGGAAGGGGGCAGATCAGGAAGTATGTTTACCTGACCTGGCCGGGGTGCAACTCAACACTGCATCCTCTGCTAGGAATCTGGGCGTGATTTTTAGATAACTCACTTACTATGGAGGCACAGATCACAAGAGTAGCACCCCCAGTGCTTTTTCATCTTCGCCAGGTGAGGCTACTAGTGCCCTACCTGTCCTCGGAACACCTGGCTACAGTGATCCATGAGATAGTCTTAACTTTTGTAACTTGACTTTTGTAACTCATTCTACGTGGGTCTATCCTTGTCCTTGACCTGGAAATTGGTGCAAAATGCAGCAGCCAGGGTCCTCACTGGAACACCTTGGAGGGCCCATATCCATCTGGTGTTGAGGCAGTTGCATTGGTTGCCAGTTGTATCCCGAATCAAGGTCAAGGTTCTGGTTTTGACCTTTAAGCCCTTTCATGATCTGGACCCCATATATCTGAAGGACTGCCTAATGCCTTATGCTCCTTACAGGGCTGTGCATTCTGTGGGTACTAACCTGTTCGTGATTCCTGGTCCACAAGAGTTTTGCCTTTCGTTCCTGGCCCCGACCAAGTGGAATGAGCTCTCAGAAGAGTTACGAGCCCTGCAGGAGCTTCCACAGTTTTGCAGAGAGCGTAAAACGGAGCTTTTCCGACAGGTCTTTGGTTGAGACCAGGGCGCAGAAGATTGTAGGGGCCCCTCCACAACAAAGAACTATTGGCATCCCTGGAAACTGGGGCCCGGAGATGCTGACAGAGTGGGGAACATGGGAGGTGGAGGAGGGTTTTTTATTCTTCTCGTTGCTGGAGTAGGTTGTGATCTGGTTATGGTTTTTATGTTTTCATGTATTGGGGTTTTATTCTAGTTGTAGCCTGCCGCAAGTCAATTATGAGAGCGATGGGTAAGAAATCTAATAATTAATTAAATAAATAAACAACGCCACAGATAAATACTTATGAAACTTGTATGGTTGTTACCTAGTAGCAAGCTACCTATTAAAAGAGCATCTGTATGGCCACTTCTCTTGATTTCAAAACAGGCATTGTAATGTCACTGCATCTTGGATGAAAATTTAAGTATTCAGCCCACCTGCAGAAAGACAGGATGGGACCTTGAAAGTATTGAAATTTCACTTCTTTGTGAATTGCAAAAATGTCATATGCAACCCAAGCACATGCAACTGCTGAGGCCCATGCATACATATCTCAAACATTTGGGACATTTATGCAATATAATAAACATAAAGACATTTTTTCCTGTACAAGTAGTCTTATTTACTGCTTAACAATGGCTACCAGCACAGTAATCTATCAATGAGAACAAATTTTTATTCCAGAGGCACCTTGAAGACCTACAAATTTTTATTCAAGAAAACTTTGTTCGTCTTAAGTGTGCCACAGCTCAAATGCTGTTCTGCTGCTTCAGACCAACATGGCTACCCATCTGAATCAATCTACTCGTGATAATTTGTATAGCCACAGTGCTATATTCCTCTCAAAAAACTACAAGATAGTATTTCAGAGTATCAAAAATATAATTCAAAAATACATTATGTAGCAATCATAAATTATGTAATACCACAACACAACTGCATTTAGCATAACTGTAGTGCAATCAAAGGACAAAGTGGAAAGCATTTTCCTGAGTTAAAAATCTGGTTGAGAAATGTATTCACGGATTTATACGATTCTAAAATACTAAGTCTTTCATTACATGATATGTAATTTGCTTCAATATCATAGGTTTGAAGGGAAATCAAACACACCTGCATGTAATATATGCTGTGCCATTTCCCTAGGAGTAAAGACAGCCAAGAGAATGCTACAGATCTGAAATTCTGCTGCATTCCGTGAAGAAGGCCAAATGAAGAGAAAAGAGTCACTGCTGCACACCTCTGGTGATAAAATAACTACCTATCATCAGTCATTACCATTTTTAAACAGGCAATTCTCTCACCTGCCAAGGCATCTCGATAAAGCTGCACAAAGTGGCTGAAGATATCCTTGGGCAAAGACTTCTCATCAGGTAAACACTGGAGAAGAATGACTATTTCTGACTGTCCTACTGCATGCATTCCCTTTGTAGTAAAGCACCAACATTTCCGGTTCACATCTGCAGACAAAAAGCATGGTACAGATTTAGAACAGTAAATAAACATTTGAAAAGTGTAAGCAAACATTATTGAAAGCTTACAATTTACTAATGGCCCTTGACTGAAACATGGGAGGAGAATCCATTCACCATCATTATGGGAAACATATTTCTACTATATTTTCAGCCTACCCTTCCTCCAAAGAAGAGCATTAAAGTTTCTCTTCTCCATTTCTGATTGTGTGTTATTCACAGACACATGTTTTATAAAGCAAAAAGTGTGTTCACTGTTGCTGTATTATTAACTTAAACAGGACTTACAATTCACAATTTTAACCATGGACAGCAGATTTGCATTTAAAACAAACACCAGAGGGTCTGGGCCACCATCTTCTAGCTGCTGCATCACTGAGATGTGAGATGGTTTTTCTTCCACGGCATAATCTATTAAAGAAGATTTAGCAGTCAATTACTGTAAAATGCTTTATTCACCTTTAACATTTAAGCATGGGTAAACTAACTTTTTAAAAACAGAAGTGTAGAATTTTAAAAGTTAATAGTAAAGCTTCCAAAATTTCAATGTCTTACAATTCAATCATAGGGGGGGGGTGCAGTCAGGGAACCAACTGACTTTTACACTAGCATATCTCCAAAATACTCCAGCATAAGGAGTAATTATGCTGGAGCAAGGCCCCAGCACAGCTCTACCACTCTCAGGTGTCAGTGCAGTCCTGCAATAGCTGCCTGTCAGCACATCTGGTTTGTAGGCCCCTGCACAGGCATGGCTGTGGGTGGTTCTGGGGCTATGGATGGAGTTAGTTGGCTTCCCTCAGCTTTTAGCCTGGAAATGCCCCTGTCATGTCAACAGAAAACATGGCAAAGCCCATAGGCGTCAACCGTATAAAATCAACTGTCCTCCCCACTACTGCAGCCGTGTCCAAAGGGGTGGAAGAGCGCAGGATGCTGACTACAGAGTACCATCCCATGGGTCCCTGGTTGACATGGCTCTGCCCAGAAAGCACTATTGGTCATTTGTTGTCTCTATTTTGCTTTTCTATTGGTAAAATAACTGCCAAAAACTAACAAACAAAGAGCTGTACAACTAAAGAAGAAAAGCAGGATATAAGTGTAATAAGTACAAAGTAGGGACACTTAAAACATGGAGCCGCTGGAGCCAGTCTAAATCTGTCCCTTGCTCCAGCCACTAAGAACCTACTCTGCTCCTCTTTGCATAACCCAACTCTTGCTTTTATTTTATAGTCATGCTAGAATACAACAGAATGTTGGAACCCAATATTGTATCATGAGTTTATGATTCTGCAAAAATATAAGAAAAAGACAAATGGAAGAGACATGTCTCGTTTTTCTCTTTCTTTTAATATCAGTCTACCGATAAGATAAAGTGCTTGTCAGAAAGGCAGTGTAATGTAAAAACCAACTAACAATAACATACCTGAAATATGGTCATAATAATCGTTTTGTGGGTTTTTTTAATTGTTAAGCCTTAGCACTTAATTGAGCCTCTTGTGGCACAGAGTGGTAAGGCAGCAGACATGCAGTCTGAAAGCTTTACCCATGAGGCTGGGAGTTCAATCCCAGCAGCCGGCTCAAGGTTGACGCAGCCTTCCATCCTTCCGAGGTCAGTAAAATGAGTACCCAGCTTGCTGCTGGGGGGTAAACAGTAATAACTGGGGAAGGCACTGGCAAACCACTCTGTATTGAGTCTGCCATGAAAACGCTAGAGGGCATCACCCCAAGGGTCAGACATGACTCAGTGCTTGAACAGGGGATACCTTTATCTTTTAGCACTTAATTGGCTAGTTATTTTGTATTTTGATTAAGCGATAAATACAGTACTATTTGTTGTTGTTATGTGCGAAGTCGTGTCCGACCCATCGCGACCCCATGGACAATGATCCTCCAGGCCTTCCTGTCCTCTACCATTCCCCGGTGTCCATTTAAGTTTGCACCGACTGCTTCAGTGACTCCATCCATCCACCTCATTCTCTGTCGTCCCCTTCTTCTTTTGCCCTCAATCTCTCCCAGCATTAGGCTCTTCTCCAGGGAGTCCTTCCTTCTCATGAGGTGGCCAAAATATTTGAGTTTCATCTTCAGGATCTGGCCTTCTAAAGAGCAGTCAGGGCTGATCTCCTCTAGGACTGACTGGTTTGTTCGCCTTGCAGTCCAAGGGACTCGCAAGAGTCTTCTCCAGCACCAGAGTTCAAAAGCCTCAATTCTTTGACGCTCGGCCTTCCTTATGGTCCAACTTTCGCAGCCATACATTGCAACTGGGAAGACCATAGCCTTGACTAAACGCACTTTTGTTGGCAGGGTGATGTCTCTGCTTTTTAGGATGCTGTCTAGATTTGCCATAGCTTTCCTCCCCAGGAGCAAGCGTCTTTTAATTTCTTTGCTGCAGTCCCCATCTGCAGTGATCTTGGAGCCCAGGAAAATAAAATCTGTCACTATCTCCATTTCTTCCCCTTCTATTTGCCAGGAATTGAGAGGGCCGGATGCCATGATCTTTGTTTTCTTGATGTTGAGTTTCAAGCCAACTTTGGCACTCTCCTCCTTCACTCGCATCAACAGGCTCTTTAGTTCCTCTTCACTTTCTGCCATTAGAGTGGTATCATCTGCATATCTGAGGTTGTTGATATTTCTCCCTGCAATCTTGATCCCAATTTGTGACTCCTCTAATCCCGCATTTCTCATGATGTGCTCTGCATACAAGTTAAATAGGCAAGGCGACAGTATACAGCCTTGCCGAACTCCTTTCTCAATTTTGAACCAGTCAGTGATTCCATGTTCAGTTCTCACTGTTGCTTCTTGACCTGCATATAAATTTCTCAAGAGACAAATAAGATGCTCTGGTATTCCCATCTCTTTAAGAACTTGCCACAATTTGTTGTGCTCCACACAATCAAAGGCTTTAGCATAGTCAATGAAGCAGAAGTAGACGTTCTTCTGGTACTCCCTAGCTTTCTCCATGATCCAGCGTATGTTGGCAATTTGATCTCTAGTTCCTCTGCCTCTTCGAAATCCTGCCTGTACTTCTGGAAGTTCTCGGTCCACATATTGCTGGAGCCTAGCTTGTAGGATTTTGAGCATAACTTTGCTAGCATGAGAAATTAGTGCGATGGTGCGGTAGTTTGAACATTCTTTGGCATTGCCCTTCTTTGGGATTGGAATGTAAACTGACCTTTTCCAATCCTGTGGCCATTGTTGAGTTTTCCAAATTTGCTGGCATATTGAGTGTAGCACTTTTACTGCTTCGTCCTTTAAGATTTTGAATAGTTCAACTGGAATGCTGTCACTACCACTAGCTTTATTGTTGCTCAGACTTCCTAAGGCCCATTTGACTTCACATTCCAGGATGTCTGGCTCCAGGTCAGTAACTACCCCATTGTGGTCATCAGGGATATTAAGCTCGCTCTTGTATAGTTCTTCTGTATACTTTTGCCACCTTTGTTTGATCTCTTCTGCTTCTGTGAGGTCCCTACCATTTTGGTCCCTTATCATACCCATCTTTGCATGAAACGTTCTCTTCATATCTCCAATTTTCTTGAAAAGATCTCTGGTCCTCCCCATTCTATTGTTTTCTTCTATTTGTTTGCACTGTTCATTTAAGAAGGCATTCTTATCTCTTCTAGCTTTTCTCTGGAATTCTGCATTCAATTGGGTGTATCTTTCTCTTTCTCCCTTGCCTTTCACTTCCCTTCTCTCCTTAGCTATTTGTAAAGCTTCCTCAGACAGCCATTTTGATTTCTTGCATTTCTTTTTCTTTGGGATGGTTTTAGTTGCTACCTCTTGTACAATGTTGTGAACCTCCGTCCATAGTTCTTCAGGCACTCTGTCTATCAGATCTAATTCCTTAAATCTATTTGTCACCTCCACTGTGTATTCGTCAGGGATATGATTTAGTTCATACCTGAGTGGCCTAGTGCTTTTCCCTACTTTCTTCAATTTAAGCCTAAATTTTGCAACAAGAAGCTCATGATCTGAACCACAATCAGCTCCTGGTCTTGTTTTTATTGACTGGATAGAACTTTTCCATCTTTGGCTGCAGAGCACATAGTCAATCTGATTTCTGTGTTGACCGTCTGGTGATGTCCATGTGTAGAGTCGTCTCTTGGGTTGCTGGAAAAGAGTGTTTGCTATGACCATTGTATTCTCTTGACAAAATTCTACCAGCCTGTGCCCTGCTTCATTTTGTACTCCAAGGCCAAACTTGCCTGTTATCCCAGTTATCTTTTGGCTTCCTACTTTAGCATTCCAATCCCCCATGATGATAAGCACATCATTTTTGGGCGTTGCTTCTAGAAGGTGTTGTAGGGCTTCATAGAACTGATCAACTTCATCCTCTTCAGCAGCAGTGGTTGGGGCGTAGACCTGGATCACTGTGATGTTGAATGGTTTGCCTTGGATTCGAACTGAGATCATTCTGTCATTTTGGGGATTGTATCCCAAGACTGCTTTTCCTACTCTCTTATTGATTATGAATGCTACTCCATTTCTTCTGCGAGATTCTTGTCCACAGTAGTATACCTGATGGTCATCTGAATTAAATTCACCCATTCCTGTCCATTTTAGTTCACTGATTCCTAAAATGTCAATGTTCAGTCTTCTCATTTCTTGTTTAACCACGTCCAGCTTGCCTTGATTCATGGATCTGACGTTCCAGGTTCCTATGGAATAAAAATCTTTACAGCATCGGACTGTCTTTTCGCCACCAGTTACTTCCACAACTGAGCGTCCTTTCGGCTTTGGCCCAGCCGCTTCATTCATTCTGGCGCTACTCGTACTAGCCGTCTGCTCATCCCCAGTAGCATATTGGACACCTTCCGACCTGAGGGGCTCATCTTCCAGCGTCATATCGTTATGCCTATTGGAACTGTCCATAGAGTTTTCATGGCAAAGATACTGGAGTGGTTTGCCATTGCCTTCTCCAGTGGATCACCTTTTGTCAGAGCTCTCAGCTATGACCTGTCCGTCTTGGGTGGCCCTGCACGGCATAGCTCATAGCTTCACTGAACTACGCAAGCCCCCTTGCCACAACAAGGCAGCGATCCTTGAAGGGGGTACAGTACTATAGCCAGGAACAATTACTTTATATAGATGACAGCTTCATAGGTAATAATTTATTTTTGTACATCATTACTATTACGGGGATAACTCAGTTACTGATAAATGGTTTCTTGATTTCATCCCAGTTCCTTTCCAGTGCTTTCATTATGACCCTAATATGAAAGATAAGGGCAAGAGAGATGTATGTCTGCCAGCCAGTCAGTGGACCTTGAATATTTGCAGCAAATATGGCTACCAGGCTCACACTAACAATGAGAGTTTCTAGCACAGATCAGAAAAAAATGTTTAACATTTGATTTCCCATTTGTCTGACATCCAAACTCAACCTTCTGTTCTCCCTACCTCTCCAGTAAATCCAAATGTCATGCAATTCTGTATATAAAATGCCACAATAATAAATAGATATCACTTTGTATGCCTGGTTTTGCTCAATGATTAACTCAGTAAAAGTCTATTTTTCCCTTATCCAGGGCAGGTTAAGGTTGCAATATGGGCTGCTCTAAAGTAAATTGATTAATCCCAATTACAGTCTATTATGCTCTCACCTCCTTTTACCCCAGTAGAGATAAGAATTGGAGGAAGACCATCTTCTGGAATAAGGTTCATTGCACTGCCAACTGGACTTCCAACCTGAGTTATACTTCTTGATAATGTCAGTGTGTTTTCAGTCTATAAGAGGTGACAAACAAATACAGCATAAAGTGTAAATTTGGATAACTTCCACTAACAAAGATAAAAGAACAATTTGTTCCATAGCATTTTATGCAAAAGAAATATACTGACAGCTAGCTCATTTGCAGAAGTACATGGCAATGGATAAAAACCATTCCTCTCATGCAACTAGATACAAAGACCTATTCTCCCCCAATGTATACTGTATCACAAACATTTAAAGAACTAATAATATTTGTAATGCCCAACATACCATGCAACAAATCAAGTTATTTCTCACCTCTGCTGGTGAAGTACTGTTGTTTATAGGCTTGCTTGGATCATGTGACACTGCTAGTGTTCCTGCTGAGGTTGTTCCAGCCACTGTCAATTTTGCTGCATCAGCTACTTCTCCATTGGGTAATATGCCATCTGCAAACCAAACACGTCTTTGTTCTCTGGGCTGAGCCACTAGGGAGAGAAGTGGGAATAGTTTAACAAAAGTGGATGAATCAAGCAGAGTGAAAATAAGTGACTACAACTTATAAAACAACTAGCTTCAAAGCCCTCCCCCCCCCCCACCGCGGCTGCTTCTCCATGGCGAGCCAAGCGCGCCCAAAGCGATCCTCAGCTCCCTGCCCCCCCCCCCCACGACCCTGCAGCTTCCCCGCAGGCCGGGCCGTGAAGCACACACAGCGCCTCTTTGAGATGGTAAAAAAAAAAAAACTTTAAATGCAAAACAGGGTTTTGTAAAATGCAAACTAAATGCATTGATTGGAGCTTGAATGCCGCCCAAGGCCATGATCCAAACCAGGGCTGCTACTTTTTTTGATGCAATAATAATTCTAACAGACCAAATCTTAAAACTGCAGTTAAAAAAGCTACATCTCTCTAATAAAAGAATTGCTGCATGAGAAACAGTTATCTTCCACATGCGCATATCACTATTTTAGATTGCAGCTCAGGTCAACAAAGCAGATCATAATTTTTACAGCAGAGTGTATAGAAGCACTGCATACTTGTCATTACACAAATATATACAACTCCTCCATGGGATTAGTCACAATTCTGATTTTGTGGATTTAAAAAAGCTGCAGCATACTTACTTGCTCAGAAAATTCATCACTGATTGGAGATTTCATATCAAATTTTCTCAGTCCAAGCCTAATGTACTATTCACTGGAACATTCTAGCTCAGAAATGCATATGAATAAAAAGATAAGTTGTTTATGGAAGGGGAAAGGTAGAAGTTCCATACCTTCAGCACCTGGATGCTTTAGGACCCCCACAGGTACCATAACAGTAGGTGGAGGAGAGTTCAGGGCTCCAGAAGCCTGGGCTTGCTGCAGGGGAGGAATGGTAGAACAGTACTCAGCAGGATTGTTAGGATTAGGGCTCTGGCTTGAGGCACTCATCATGTTCTCCCAGGCTTGAGCTAAGGAAATACAAAAACACAAGGGAAAGCACTGAGTCAAAGAAATAATAAATTTACAATTACAAGCAACTCTAGGATTTCTGCCTATCTGGCCAGGTGCTTTCCCTCTTAATTAGAAAACACAACTTTGAGTCCAACAGAAAATAAATCCTATTTCCTCTGATAAAAAAGAATCATATTTAGGCAATGAAAGCAGAGAGAATTTTGCAAATTGGAAGAACTGGCTGATTGGGGGTGGGAAGCGTCAAAGTGGAAGTAGCACAGGAATTAGGGATCGGCATGAGCTGGTTCACAAGCCAAAATTTGTCATGAATTTGGCCCAGTTTGTGATAGCCCCACTGTAAGCCTGAAATGACTGGCAACCATATCAGCAACTGATTTTACTCCTTCCCACTTCAAAGCAGGGGGAAGCAAAATGCAATAAATAAGTAAATAAACAAACAAATAAACAAACAAACAAATAAATGAAATCAGAGAAATGGCTTGCAGCCATTTGAAATGGCTTGCAGTCATTTAAACAGTCTGTTTCGCTTCCCCCCCCCTCTTATAAAAGGGGGGAGCAAAATGGATGGTCTAAATGGCTGCCAGACATTTAAATGTAACAGCTGATAGGCGGATATGTCAAGCTGTTAGGTTTAAATGCCTGCCAATCATTTCAGTGGTCCCTTTCACTTCCCCCCGCTTCTAAGTGGAGAGAAGTAAAATGGACTGGCCCAAGTTCAGTTCAGGATTTTGGATTTGGTTTGGAAACACCTCAAATACCGAGCCAAACCAGAATGTTCAGGTTCTTGCTCATCCCTAACAGGAATGGTTCAAATAAAATCTACAGCTCTAACCAGGATCAGACCATGGTTAAGAACCCCAGTTATTGGGAAATATACAAACCTTAGTTAATGAAAGTACCCATATTCAGATGTCATAATTAACTGGAGTTAAGATTGAGGACTTCTTTTTTTATTTTCGTTGTACAAGGAGAAAACGCAGATGAGTATGTAAACCAAATTTGTGCCCACAATGCACCAACTGAAATTTGTGATGTATCCCTTGAACATACATGCATATAAGATGACTGGATTAATGATTTATCTTATGTAAACTTCAAAACCAGGCTTTCTCAACCAGGGTTTTGTAAAACCCTGGGATTTCTTTATGGCTCTGGAAGGGTTTCCCAAATGGGTGGGCGCTAATTTTTTAATACATTTTTTATTTTGTTAAACATTTATCGGGTGAGATGACCATATATGGTCATGTCAACCCACCCCCATCTCCCAAAATGGCCAATGATATCCCTGGAGGGGATGGGAAGGGGAGGGGCCCCAAATTGGTATGTACACAGCTATGCTTTCCAACCATTTTTGGCACAATTGTGCCACTTCAGGGTTTCTCAAAGCCTGAAGAATGTTTCAGAGGTTTTTCAATGGTAAAAAAGCTGAGAAAGGCTGTTCAAAACCAATACTGTCATCCTGGGAGGAGGGATAGAGCTACATGCAACTGACCATTATGATAGATTTTTTTTCATTGCTGCATTTGCATTAGTAGCTCTTTGCTTCCGTATCAGAACCTGTTCACACGCAAAGCCTTTGTACTGTTACTGGACAGCTTGATCCTAACCAAGGGTTTTAGCGCTTCTGGCCCACATATCTGCCTGTATGGAACAAGTTAAAATAGCAAGTTATTGGAGACCTTGTTCTAAGTGTCTCCTAAACATGGGCAAATGATAGAGATGATCTGACAAGCAGAAAGAAAGCCTCAGGACAACATCAGATGCAGATATACAAAAGTTAGATTTCAGATAAAAGACATTGAAGATGAAGAAATATAGGCTCAACTTGTAAAGTTAACGAATACTTTTGTTCTTCTTCAGCTTGGTATAGTAGCTAGGAATGCAGACTTCTAATCTGGCGAGCCAGGTTTGATTCTGGGCTCCCCCATGCAGCCAGCTGGGTGACCTTGGCCTCACCACAGCAGTGATAAAACTGTTCTGACTGAGCAGGAATATCGGCTCTCTCAGCCTGACCTACCTCACAGGATGTCTGTTGTGGGGAGAGGAAAGGGTAGGCGACTGTAAGCCGCTTTGAGACTCCTTCTGCTAGAGAAAAGTGCCATATAAGAACCAACTCTTCTTCTTCTTCTAATTAAAACATTATAAAAGCAGTCAATTTTATTACACTAACAAAAACATTCCAATGATCCCATGTCACATTCTTCTTTCCTACAGAATCATGACCCTTTCATAGTATATATTTTTAATATGCATGTTTCCTTCTTCAATATTTCTTGTTCTGAAAAAAAAATCAATCTTAGTCACTATTTTTACCCGTATTTGCCGGCGTATAAGACGACTGGGCGTATA
This sequence comes from Paroedura picta, assembly GCF_049243985.1. NCBI lineage: Eukaryota > Metazoa > Chordata > Lepidosauria > Squamata > Gekkonidae > Paroedura > Paroedura picta. The sequence goes on from NC_135372.1 coordinate 81,954,851, forward strand.
AGACGACCCCCCAACATTTCCACTCAAAATACAGTACTATGGGCCACTATGGGCAGCTATGTCTATCCCAACTGAAGTGCACCCGGCGTATAGGACGACCCCCCCACTTGGAGGCATGTTTTTCAGGGGGGAAAAGTAGTCTTATACGCCAGCAAATACTGTAATTCATTTCTTGACATATTTTTATCAGCATTCAAGGGAAGAGATTAATATTTAATATTTTAAATAGCAACTGGGATAGCCCTTTTAAACGGTGCAATAAAAATAAGCCAAGAAATGACAAATTCCTGACTTTTTAGACCTAGCATACACCAAACACTGAATGTACTGAATAATTTTCCAAATTATATTCAGTTCCAACAGGATCATAAAATATACTAGAAGACAGTATCAGCTTTACTCATGCACATGGATGGTTTCTATCTAGCATAAATTAACAGAATGTATTATTTAGTTCCTCCTTGATTACTTACCATTCATTAGTACTGAATGGCAAATTACACACACTCTGGCTTCCTTTCTGTCCATATACAGCAGTTTGCACTTCAGACTGCAGCAGGCTGCACAGAAGACCTTAAATAAATAAGAGAAACACACTTAGTCACTTACCAGTCTCCTATGACTAAGAGAGTTCTGTGCAAGTTACCTGTGAAGTCAAGTCTAATTTCTTCTCCTTTTGTAATGCTAGAGGAAAAATGTTTCAGAGGGGTTCTATTCAAGCATAGAAACATATTATACAAAACAAATCCAGTCATTGTGGAGTTGGCATTCAATTTCAGAATATTATTATAAACTAAACATAAAAGTATGAATGTCACTAATGTTTACAGTTGAAGCTGAATTGACATAAGGAAATATTCACCAAAGAACAGAACTCTACACTAAAATAATTGATATACTTTAAGATGAATCCCTTAACTAATCTAAAATTCTGCATTTGTCCTGAACTATCAGGTCACAAGAACAGTCAAACTGCAATTCATAATGTTTTCTCCGAAACAATTAAGTGGAGATCCTTCCTCTTTTCACCCCACTAGATTAGCAACCAGAAGGGGTAGAAAAAGAAAGGTGGGGCATAAAATCATTCTCAGGCAAACAGCAGATCAATGCATTTGATGCCATTAGAGGCTATATATTACACCCCTTCTAAATTATACTGAAAAACATTAAATTATGTATAAACCCAAATTAGGTATTCACATGTATGCAAGATTAAAATCTTACACCATATGTCTTAATTACTTTTTCACATTAAAAAAGATTATAACAGCAGCATGCAAGTGACATAAGAACAAGAAAAGCTGTTTTTAATACCCTGCTTTTCAGTACCTGAAGAAGTCCCAAAGCAAACACCTGTCCCCTCCACTCCCTACAAAAGACACCCTATGAGGTAGGTAGGGATGAGAGACCTCTAAAAGAACTGTTCTGCAAGAACAGTCGTCAGGGAATTGTGATTAGCCCAAGGTCACCCAACTGGATGCATGTGGAGGAGTGAGGAAATCAAACCCAGTTCTCCAGATTACAATTTGCCACTCTTGAACAACTACAACATACTGGCATCTTGTTGTTGTTGTTGTTAGGTGCGAAGTCGTGTCCGACCCATCGTGACCCCATGGACAATGATCCTCCAGGCCTTCCTGTCCTCTACCATTCCCCGGAGTCCATTTATTGGCATATACTGGCATCTATGCAAGGTCAGATCACTCATCCATCTAGCACAGGCTTTCTCAACTAGTGTTTTGTGAAACTGTAGGGTGTCTTGACAACCCTGCAAGGGTTTCCCAAATGGGTGGGAGTTAATTAATTTTTAATATATATTTTTAAGTGTTAAATGTTTATCAGGTGATATGATTATATATGGTCATGTTGACCGCCCCACTCCCCAAAATACCAATGATGGACCTGGAGGGAGAGGGAAGGGGAGGGGCCTCAGGTAGGTGTCTACACAGCTGTGCTTCCCAACCATATTCTGCATGTTCGCCCACTTCTCAATGGTATAAAAGTTGTGAAAGGCTGATCTCGCATTGTTTCATACAGTGGACAACCAGTTGCCCTAGAAGACCAACTAATAGGACATAGGAACCAGGGCCTCCACCAGAGGCTGCCTCCTAGGAATTGGTATTCAGAGATTTGTTGCCTTGCATCATGGAGACTCCTTGCTGCCATCTTGGCTAGTAGCCACTGGCCAGCCTATTGTCCATGAATCTGCCTAATCCCTTTTTAAAGACATACTTGTGATGGCTTGTGGCCATCACTATGTCAACTGGTAGTGAAGGCCACAAAATAATTATTTCCTTCCTTTTTTCATCTTTCTGTCATCCATGAACTTCATTGGGTGCTCTCCAGTTCTAGTATCATTGATCCATGCAATTTTATTAATCTCTATAGTGTCTCTTCTTAGTCAATTTTTCAAAACTAAAAAAACCCAGACTAGCATTTATTCACAAGAAAAGTACTCAAATAATTTAATCAACTACCTTTTAATCATCCTGCTTGCCCTCAGATCTGCTACATAGCTACAGCTAGCTACACACATACTCACTCTTATGAGATCAGGCTATATTTATTATATCTATAGCTATATCTATAGCTATAGGTAGTCTGGGCCATCCAGGTCAGGGCTATCCAAATGTGGCTGCACCATGCCTTTATACAGGAATGTTAAAAAGAACCCTTTTAAAAATCCTTTTCTTAATAATCCCAAACATAATGTTTGCATTTTTATTTTACTTTTTTACTACTGCCATACATCAATTTAAAACTTTCACTGAAGAGAAACAACTTTGGAGAGGGAGGGAGGAAGACCTAACAGTCTAACTGGCTAACTGTTGTTCTTCAGCTGAAGGCACTCAGGGCAAATGTGCCCAAAGATGAAGAAGTCTCTAACTGAGCCAATCAGGACACAGGAAGAGATTATTTGAAAAACAACAGGAAATTTCTGATTTAATGTGCTAGCTACATCTCCTCTGATGTCCCCTGTACGGTATTTCTCATAAACTGTTGAATCAGATCTTACATATTCCCCAAGCTTACGATATTTTGTTCAAATGTGCATCCCCTGACAATTACCTACACTGAATATCATTTGCCACATTTCTGCCCATTCACCAAATTTAGACAGATAATCATGGAACTCTTCACAATCCAGCTTGGATTTCAGCATGCCAAAAATGTGCTAACATACATACATACATACATACATACATACATACATACATACATACATACATACATACATACATGACTGCTCACCCAGCATTTCAGATCCTTTGTGAACAAATAGAATAGTTCTGATATCTTGTGGAACTCAACTGTTCACTTTCCTCCATTACAAGATCTATTTATTCCTAGTCTCTGTATCCTATCAGTGAACAGATTTTAATCTATAAGAGAATATTTGGAAATCCAACTATATCCAGTGTGCTGAATTACCCTTATTTATACACTCATTAACCTTCTCAGCCCACCAAAACTTGAAAATGCAGAACTTTTTCTCCTCTACGTGATTAATAATTCTATTTTTAATAAGCTTCTACTCATTTACCTGGAGCATATGTTAGGCCAACTGGCCTGCCATTTCCTGCATCCTGAATCCTTTTTTAAAAATCATACTATTTGCTACTTTCATCTTCTAGTATAGAGGCAATTTTTAGTAAAATGCTGGTTATTAAACAGCCCCACATCAGAGTACCTTAAGAAATCCTGGATGAATGCCATCCAGACCTGGAGTCCTAGAAATTAATTCTTCAGTGCCTATATTTAACTCAATTCTTGAAACACCCTTTCTAAAAACTGCATCTGCAGCATAGGTAAATTCCCCATATTTCCCACAATGAAGATAGAAAGAAGAGAAACAAATTAATTCTATTTTTCTGTCTTCCCTGTCATCTCACACTTCTTTTGTTCCTTTTTTTCATCTTATTCAGGTAAACCATCTACTTTAAAGCCTTTTCCCTTCTACTGTTTCTTTGACGGCTTCATTTATTATTTATTTATCACATTTATATACCGCCCTCCCCAAAGGCTCAGGTTGTTAGCCATACAAGGATCCTGTAAGACCTGGTGCTACCTATCCTGACCTGAGGTATGTATTCTATTTAGGCTTCATTTAGTGTGGTTTTAAATAGCTTCCAAGCATCTTGGAGGAGTCTGACAATTTCCCTTTCATGTTCCTTCAGTCTAGTTTCCTCATTTATGTAAAACTCTCTCTTTTGAAGAGAAATGTGATTGTTTTGGACTTTTGGGGGAAACTTTCCATTTACATGAATGCTGAACAGTAGTATTATGATCACTGTTCCTTAATGATGCAACAATATGTACATAATGAACACCATCTCAAGAACCAAATTAGAGGACTTTAGTTTCAGGTTTGAATGTTCCTACTCTAACAGAGACTGAGCAACTGCAACTGAGCAGTCACACATTTATACATTTGATGTGCTCGAATCCAAAATACTACTATATTTTTTAATCAATGATCAAACACATCATCATCATCATCATCCCACATAAAAATATTTGGGTTCTTCAAACGACATGCCGGATTCTTCAAACGACATCCTCACTATGCAGCATTCCCCCAATAAAGTGAGGGCACTTGCCCACTGAGGGCCAATCAAAGGCTCTTCCTCGCCCACATCCTCCTCCTCTATGCTGCTTCCCAGCGCTTACCAGGAGGAGAAAAAGCCAGAACCAGGTAAGCCAGGGAGCTGTGGGCAGCCATCCAAGCATTCTCCGCCCCACTCCACCCAGGTGTGCTGCTTTCCCCAGCTTCCTGGCCACTGACAACGGGGACAGAGCTGACTGGGCATGCTCCCCATCAACCCTACTGCTCTCTCCTCCCTCCTGCCATTGAGAGTGAGGGGAGAGTCAAGCAAGCATGCTCCACACAAGCCCCACCACTGTCCTTAGTCTCCTGCCAGAGAGACCAGGGGAAAAGCTCAGTGGGTAGGCTCCATGCCACTCTTCCCAGCATCCTGGCCACCAGGGGAGCTAGGGGGGACCCACATGTTTACTAAGTAGTACATAAGCATGAAATCCCTAATGGATAATAAGAAGGTAGTCGCTCTGATCTGACTTTGTGATGAATATATTATATACCTTAAGTAATAGTTTAAATATTAAAAGTTGATATTCAAACTAAAACATCTGCAAAATAAAATCTTTAACACATAATTTTTAAAAGAGTTATTTTGGTAAGAATGGCAATCTCACTAGAAGAAAATCTATACTTTTCTTCAAGAAACAGAGAAATTGCAACGTAACATGTAGCTAATTTGATATATTTATCCTGCAGAATACAGAAGTACAAATCTTAAACTATGATCTTAATCTTTACTTAACTAAGGCATAATTATATACACTGAAAAAACAAGTCAATTGTTATGTTGATAGAAATTAAAGGAAGTATTTGATTTATATACTCCAAGAAAATATATACAAAAATTATATGATATCAACAACACAACTATATTTACTCTAAACTAGGGGGTGCAAGTAAAATGAATTTGAGGATGCTATATAGTTAAGTCTTTCCATGAAAATCATTTAAGAAATTCTTGTATCTGTTCTAAAAAGAGTAACAAATAGACCATTAATAATCACCAACTATTCTCAGTAACAATTAAAAATGAATAAGAATAGCATAATATGCTTACCCAAAAATTAATGAAAAATTTCAATTTCGTTTTTTTATAATGCTCCTTGGCTTTATAATGCTCCTTAAGGCATTATATCTTATCAAGTGAGGAATTATAAAAGTTAATTAATTTTTAGTTGATGTTGAGTTGTCAAGAGATGGGAGAACTAGCAGTAATTTGTCTAGTTTAGACCTTACATTTTCTACCATTCATAGCAACTTACTTTTCCACAGGCTCTGCAGTGGTGCCGGCGTTTTGTAAATGTAAACCTTGCTTCACATTTCATGCAGTTTGGTGCTTGGGAATCTGGAACCCAAACTGGAGCTACTTCACCCAAAGTAGTAAATGGCTTTCTTGTAGGGATACCGAACTGGCCAGCTCCAAGATCATTATCTGGACTATCTGAGGCTGCTGCAAGGCACAAACTACTAGAAACCACAGACTCATACTCAACTGAATGCTCCCCACCAGTCTCCATGACAGACGCACACAGTGACATTTCATCAGAAAATGAATTTGGTGTTAAGTTTTCATTTAGTTTTCCTTTTCCAGATATCTCATTTTTGTTTTTACTGTTACCTCCACAATTTGGGGGAACCAGATCATTTTGTAAATGGTCCAATAAGGGCTTTGGAATTTGCAGTTTAAGATTTGCAGGCTGTTTGGGTCGGGCTCCACCAAAAGGAACACTGAGAGCTTGCAGGCTAGCTGTTGGTTTTGGTGATGTTTCACTTGGTTCAGATGATGCTGGACTGCAGAAATTATGTAAATTTTTTTTTATAATTTGGTCTCCAGTGCAATTCAAAATGAGGCCACTCTTGTCTGTGGTCTCATTGCTTCTTTGTTCATAAATACTACTGTAGCATTCTGACTTGCTCTCCTCTATCTCTTTTTCCTCAGTAACAGAGTCTTCCTTAGAAGGTAAAGTCTTTGGAATATGAGTAAAAACTGGATTCTGGATTCCAGATGAATCAGAACTACTGGGCAGAGTACTCGACACTGACATACTCATGATTCCAGCAGAACTGGAGTCTTCAAGCTCATCTAGACACATTCCTTTTATATCAGTATCTCCTTCAGTCATACCGTTGCAGTTATCACCATTACTACATACCTCCTCATGCGTGACTATATGAAATAGTGTTTCATTCTCTCTACATGTTTGTTTACTACTTATCTCATTTTGTTTAAGCAGTTCCCCATTAGTCATCTCCTGAGATTCTGATAAGCACTCTGCCACACTAATAAATTCAGTCGTGCTGAGAATTTTTTCTAATTTGTCTGGGGGGTTTTTTAATGCATTTCCATCCTGACTTGTGGAATGTCTGTCAAAATGCTCACAGTGATTGTCATTTTTAAATGCATCACACTGGTAAGTTTCAGAGATCTCAGGTATCCCCGATTTAAACTTTTGGGTTGTTTGATCTACTGTAGAAATCTCTTGGGAGAAAGCCCCATGGCATGAACCAGGTGAATTGTTTCTTGTTTTTAGCTCAGTTTTCTGGTCAACATCAGAGATATCAAAATTTTCACCTGATGAACAACCCTTTTGCATTTTCCTGGTACTGTCAGGTAGCCTATGTAAGGTAACTATATTTGCTGCTGCAGACCCTAAGACTTGAAAGTCTTCATTTGTATTCTCTTCCTCCTTTAAATGAGAAGAATGACCACTGGATAAGCAATTAGAAGTTGCAGCAACAACACTACAATGATTAACTAAATCATCTGTATACAGCTTGTTTTCTTGCACTGTTTCCTTTTCAGTATCTGTATCTTTCTCAGTTATTCCATTTACAGTAACATCAATGTGATCAGTTTTTTGGGCTTCATTGTCCAGTGTAAAGCTAACAGTATCCATCAGGGAGGGACTACTGTAGTTTTTACAGTCCAATAAATTACCACTTTGCAGTGTCTTTTTGTCACAGTTATGCATGACTGCTACAACTAGAGCATTTTTCTCCTCTTGTAAACAAGGTGTTTCACCACATTTGTTTTCTTCTTCATTCATGGAATTACACTGAGCATTTTGGTTGCTATTTCTCTTAATAAACTGATCATCTGCTGTCACTTGATCATCAATCCATACGTTTGGACTCTCTGAGCTTATATCAAGCTTATTTCCATTAGTACAAAAATTCCCTTCTCCTATTGATTCAGCAGCTAAATGAGTCAGGGATAAAGTCTTTAATTTATGTGGACATTCATCAGGAATTGATTCATTCACATTGGCCAAAGATGGATTAAAAGACAACCGATGAGAAGAAGGATCCAATATCTGATTCCACTTTGCTTCCAACAATGTAGGCGAAACAACCTCATCTGAAAAAAGAATACAATTCTTAAATAAGTACACAGTAAATTCTGCACAACTATGAAACTTCTCTTTTATATTTTTAAAAATGTTTTTCTACAACTAAGCTACCTGTGGAAGAGAAATCCACAATGCCCAACAATACTGACGAAAATTGCCTTACCTGAGACCCGGGTTTTTTTTATCAGCTGCTAAAAGGAAGGTATCTTGCACAACAAATATCTTTAACCCGCTCCTAGCGGAGCGGATTAAATAATTTGGTAAGGGCTCCGAGGGCGGGCCCTGTCTGTGATGAGGAAGGGTGCCGATAGGCCCCTTCCCCTGGACTGACAATGGGAGGGCCCTCCCATTGTCAGTCTGCCGGCAAGGGACCAATTGCAAGGCGTGCAAAGTGCGCCTCGCAATTGGTCCCTTGCTGACGGACTGACTAATTGGGAGGCGCGCAGCCACCATGACCTACTTTGCTCTCAGACCGGCCGGTCGCTGCAGCGCCGCCCGCCCACCAAAGCCCGGCTGCCATCGTCCTCATGCCGAATCCCGCCACCTCCCGATTCAGAAAGGCCGCCCGCCATCCTCATCCCGCCAAATCGCGCCTCCTCCTGATCGACAACGGCCGAGGAAAGGCCGCCCGCTGTCATCCTTGCCACTCCTCCAGCCCCGCCAGCCTCTACAATGCCTGGCCCCGGCCAACACGGCCGGGACTGGCCCGCACCGCCACCTGCCGGCGCTCCCCACGACCGTGCACCCCGCAGCCGCGCAAACATGCCGCGGCCGTCCTCCGACCGTCCACAACATGGCGCCTTGGAGCTTCCCCACCTGCGCCCAACGCCAAACGATGGGCCCCTCGCCTGCGTCTTCGCCTCCTCCGCCAATGCCACGGTAGGCCACGCCGCGCCACCGGACACCACAGGCCGCGCCGCCGCGCAATCGCTTCCCTCCCCTCACCCACCCTCGCCTCTTGCCCCTGTCCCGCCACGCCCTGCAAGACTCCCTCGCCCCGCTAGCGCCCGCTGCATTCAGCCTGCAGCGGGCTTATTTACTAGTACACTAATATCAGTACTGTGGTTTCTTCTCCAAGAACTCTGAATACTATAGGTTTGTGAGGAAATGACAGATCATCAATTCCCACCCTACTTTGGAGAACATTATTACAGATACCCAGAGCCTCTAGTGGCGCAGAATGGTAAGGCAGCCGACTGAAAGCTTTGCCCATGAGGCTGGGAGTTCAATTTCAGCAGGCGGCTCAAGGTTGACTCAGCCCTTCCATCCTTCCGAGGTCGGTAAAATGAGTACCCAGATTGCTGGGGGGTAAACGGTAATGACTGGGGAAGGCAATGGCAAACCACCCCGTACTGAGTCTGCCATGAAAACGCTAAAGGGCGTCACCCCAAGGCTCAGACATGACTCGGTGCTTGCACCTTTACCTTTATTACAGATACCCAGATTGAAATCAGTTTAGATGTCTAAAGCCTAGAACCTAAATATTTTCTAGTAATATTATTCTGACTGGAATAGCAATTTTTAACATTTTGATTGATATGTTCTGTGTACAAAGGAGATAATACAAAAACTGTTGTAATGGATGATGGATAAGCAAAAGCCAAACTACATGTCACCATAGGATTTATGCAAACTGTTGAAACAGTACAGTGTACCTAAGAGACTGTCTCTCCGCCTATACCCCCAAAAGAGCATTACGCTCTGCCACTGCCAACTGGCTAGTGTTCCCTGGCTCCAAAGAAGTACGTTGGTCCTCAACAAGGGCCAGGGCTTTTGTTGTCCTGGCCCCCACCTGGTGGAACAAGCTCCCTGAAGAGATCAGGGCCCTGTCCAAACTCCCAAAATTCCGCAGGGCCTGCAAAAGAGAACTCCTCCACCAGGCATTTGCCTGAGACCGACAACAGGTCCCCCCTCAGACATTCTCTAGGAGCCATCCCAATCTGGAGGGATTGGCCCACTGCCTGTGGTTTCAGAGGGCCGGACAGGCCCGGACAGCAGTCCCGAGAACCGGAAAGCGCCGCCCAGATGACCCTTTTGAAAATATATGGAGGAACTGTGGTAAAGATACACACACACACACACACACACACATTTTTGCGAGATGCAATTTCCCTTTTTTAAAGCTATGTACAGAGATTAGCAGTATAGTTACTTTTATTTTTCCTGTATGTTTCTCTGCCCCCTGCCAGACTTTTGAGAAATACAAGATCAAAACAGACATACAAACTGTTATTTAAGTTTTGAAGCCTAAATACTTAGGGTTTTTAAAAATTTCTTTTGATGATGATATCCGTTAAGTCGCGTCCGACCCTCGGCAATTCTATAGGAAAGTTTTCGTCATACATTTCTGTCAATGACTGCTTCATTTAGAATTTCATAATAAGGACTAGTGCAAATATGCTAGCAGGCATATGGATGTGTCAATTAAATCAAAGATTCTGAATGCTAATTGCAGAGTGTCTTAATGGCATTTAATAGTCAGATATAACATCATAGAAAAAGACGATGAATGTGTTCACACTAACAGGCCCGGTTTAAAAAGAGAAGAAGAGTTGATTCTTATATGCCACCTTTCTCTACCAGAAGGAATCTCTAAGAGGCTTACAATCGCCTTCCCTTTCTTCTCCCCACAACAGACACCCTGTGAGGTAGGTGAGGCTGGGAGAGGAAAGACTGGTATTACTGGTCAATCAGAATGGATTTATCAGTGCTGTGGCAAGCCCAAGGTCATCCAACTGGCTGCATGTGGAGGAGTGGGGAATCAAACCCAGCTTGACGGATTAGAAGTCCATGCTCCTAACCGCTACACCAAGCTGGCTCTAAAGATTGGAGGGGCCCATAGCACCAGAGCCAGTGGGGCCCTAGCAGAGCACAATTGGCACTGTTATTTGTGCTGCACAAGTAACAGTGGGGCACCCTTCCCAGGGAGAGTTTGGAACTTTGGAAACAATTGATGCCTTCAATTTGCTAAAAACATTTACTAGTATCATCCTGAATTCTAAACTAACTTAACATAAAAAAGAAAACAATCTAATTTTTTCTGAGTACACTCGGGGACTGCCATCCTCTTTGAGGGCTGTAATTCCAGTTTTAGAGCATTAATATCTCTCCCAAGGATCATTTTATATGTGCCAGCTACTCACTGCAGTTCAGAGGCTGCTCTCCTGCTAGATGACACCAGCAGCTCCAAGCTGCCCACAGCCCCGCCCCCCCTCCTGCCTTCAGCAGCTATTCCAGACTGGGGAGGGCACCCTCTGGCATTCTCTTCAAAGGTTTTTTTGCAGGGGAGTCTGTTTCTTTGAGGATGGGTTGCCTTGTCACTTGGCAGGCTGCAGTGGAGGCCACCAAATGCAGCACATGCCGCCGCCAAAGTATTCCCTGCCCTTTTCTCCTGTTTTACTTTGTGCCTGTGTATGTGAACATAGTGAAAGGGATAGCAAAGAGTGAAATGAAACCTGATTAGAAGTGGAGAGAAACTTCACCGCCATGAATTTGTTCTTTTTTCTTAGTTTTCAGTTCCTATGTTTGTTGGCATTGGGTTGCAATAAAATACATTCTGCAGCTCCTGTGAGCACGTAGATCTATTCCTCCTCACACACACACATTACAAAAGTGAATCTCTGGGATTCTTCAAATACAGTGAAGTGAAGCTTATGTCTTGAAAAGAACTTTGTCCTAAGGGTGCCACTGGCTTCAAAATTTGTTCTGCTGCTTCAGGCCAATGCAGCAACTCTAAATCTATCTTAAAATGATTATATTAGTATCTTATCAAGTCAAAATTTGTAAATAAATTCTAGTGTTCTTTTCAAATATTTCTACAGTAAGGGCAAAAGAGAAGATGAAATGGAAGCAAAAAAAAAAAAAAAAGCCCATACAGATCTAGGAGCTAGTTTGCATTTTCTATCCTAACAAAGTTACTCACCTTCATTTTGCTCAAATTCATCTAAAACCTTATCAAGGTTATATGCTTCTGCTTGGAAATAGTTCTCCATTTGTCAGGAAATGCCACCCAGATCCTAGTTTGAACCTGTTGAACAGATAGCCAATTATGAACCTCTAATAATATTCCAGCATTCAAATGCAAGACTGAAAGAATAATTATGAGTTTAAAATTTACACCAAGTCAACATGTCTTCCAAAAATCAAGAGCATTTTCCCATATTAAAAAGTTTTTAGCAGATTAATTTTCTTAAATCTACTTCCTAACTGATCCAAATGAGCAGCCGTGTTGATCTGAAGTAGCACAATAAAATCAGAGTCCTAACTGATCCCTTATTGATACAACTCAAGGTTTAAAATAAACTGGACAACAGCATTAAATAAATGCCTAAGTGTAACTACATGTGAAAAGTAGTAAAATTAAGAGAAGGAATTTGCAACAGTTTGGGGAAAGTAGCTATCATCATATGGGTTTATTTGTATAATGTTCTTTTTGTGACGAATCATAGCAAAATTACAATAGATTCACATGGAATAAAACCTTTTTTCTCTTAAAGGTGTCACTGGACTCTAACTTTGTAAAGTTACAACAAAAAATTAACTTCAATTTAGTCAATTATGTTAATAGCTGGACTGGATACACAAGTGCATGCCATGATTACAAAGCAACAGTCACAACAAAATCCCATTCTACCACTTTCAGTAGGATTTTGTCATAACTACCTTAAATGGAAGAGCCTCTTGTGGCGCAGAGTGGTAAGGCAGCCGCCTGAAAGCTTTGCTCATGAGGTTGGGAGTTCGATCCCAGCAGCCGGCTCAAGGTTGACTCAGCCTTCCATCTTTCCGAGGTCGGTAAAATGAGTACCCAGCTTGCTGCTGGGGGGTAAACGGTCATGACTGGGGAAGGCACTGGCAAACCACCCCGTATTGAGTCTGCCATGAAAACGCTGGAGGGCGTCACCCCAAGGGTCAGACATGACTCGGTGCTTGCACAGGGGATACCTTTACCTTTACCTTTTACCTTAAATGGACTGTGCATATTGCATATCCTAGTACTCTCCTAGTAATATACTTTAGCTTGCAGGAACAAAAAATATTTTAATCAGAAAAAGTTTGCAGGTAACAGAAACAGGGTGGCACCTGGAATGGACTGCTGAGGCCAAGTATATTTTGTCTTTCTGATGTTATTTAACTTGGACTTTCCAAATGAAAGACACAAACTATTTAAAAAGGAAAGAGAGAAGCAGGAGGGTGGGGAGAGTGATGGGGCAGACATGCATGGCTGCTTGGCTCTATCCCTGCTTTTGCCAGCATAAGGGCAGGGAGAGTGGCAGAATTGGTGTGGAGCATGCCCGCTCAGCTCTCCCCCCATTCTTACCAGTAGGAGGGAGGGAAGAGTAGTGGGGCTGTCATGGAGTGTGCCAACTTGGCTTTCCTTCCACTCTTGCCAGCAGGAGGGCAGGGAGGGGGACACAGCAAAGGTGGAGCAGGGAGGAGGATATTTGGATGGCTGCCAACAGGTCTATGGATTACTTGGAGGCGGCTCTTCCTCCTTCTGGTAAATGCCAGGAAGAAGTACAGAGGAGGACGAGGTTGGGGGTGGGGAAGAGCCTGTGACTGGCCATCAGTGGGGGAGCACTCTCACCCTATACCAGTGGTTCTCAACCTTCCTAATGCTGCAACCCTCGCTGCCGCTGCCACTGGTGGCCACAACCCCTCCTTCGGAGAACGCCGGGTTCCCCCGCCCTTCTCCCCTCTCCCAGGCTAGCTGAGGTTTGTCTTCTGGGGTGTCATTCATCTGTTGTAAGGCTCACACTTTCCCCCTTCACACAACTCCGGCTGGTGGGGGGGGGGGGAAGGGGAGGAGAAGGTGCATAACCAGAGGCTGCAGGGGGGGGGGAATAGGATAAGAAAGTGCAGTGCTACTTGTGAGTAAAAGTGCTTTTGGGGTTGCTTTGAGCTCCTTGCCGGCTGTGCCATCTGGGAAGGGAGCTGCTTAGCTTCCCCAGGGTGGGGGGTGGGGGGAAGAAGAGGAGAAGACGCAGCACACACCCAAGCTACTCGTGAGTAAAAGTTCTTTTGGGGTTGCTCTGAGCTCCTTGCAGGCCGGCACCATTGACCATTCCACTGCTGCCCTCACCTCTGCAAAAACCAATGGCTGAGAAGGAAATTGCTGGTGCACAATCTGGAGGCAGCGTGGAGGTGGCCAGTGTCATGGCTCCGATGGCTTCCGCCGCCGCTGCTGTGGTGGCCACCAGCCTAGTGACCCCGGGGAAGGAGCCAGAGGATCCCAAATGGGGTCCCGACCCCCAGGTTGAAAACTACTGCCCCATAGGGGTTATGGTACTCCATTGAGGGCCCATCAGAGGTGCACATCAGAAGGATGGTAAGGTTTTCATGCAGTTTGGTGTAGTGGTTAGGAGTGCGGACTTCTAATCTGGCATGCCAGGTTTGCCAGGTTTGATTCTGCGCTCCCCCACATGCAACCAGCTGGGTGGCCTTGGGCTTGCCACGGCACTGATAAAACTGTTCTGACTGAGCAGTGATATCAGGGCTCTCTCAGCCTCACCCACCCCACAGGGTGTCTGTTGTGGGGAGAGGAATGGGAAGGCGACTGTAAGCCGCTTTGAGCCTCCTTCTGGTAGGGAAAAGCGGCATATAAGAACCAACTCTTCTTCTTCTTCTTCTATAAAGAAGATGTCCACAGCCACGAGCAGAACGAAAGAAGAACTGCCCATAGGAAGCTAGTAATACATATAGATCCTGTTTAAGTGTAATAAATGTTTCAGCAGATTTCTACAAAACATTCTAGCATGTAAATTACATACAGACATTCCTGCTAGGGGAAGTAGCACCCAAATACTACATAATCAAGGTTTTAGTGAAACTGACTCCTACATAACTCAAACTCAATGAGCAGCTGAATAAGTGATGATGATGTTATCCGTTCAGTCGTGTTCGACCCTCAGCGATTCTATAAGAAAGTGTTCACCATGCATCTCTATCTGATTGCTTCTTTTAATTGGTTCATGGTCATCCCTGTATCAGCTTTGATCGTGTCGAGCCATTAGAGCCTTTGGCAACCACATTTCCTTTTGCCTTTGACCATGCTGAGCATTCGTCTCCAACACCATAATTCGAAAGCATCTATTCTCCTTCTGTCTTCCTTTTTCAGGGTCCAGTTTTCACATCCATAGGTTGTTATGGGCAAGACAAGGGCGTTGACTAGCTGGCACTTGGCTGATATCCTTACTCTGATATTAAGGCTGATATCCTTACTCTTCCATATTCGGTTCATACCTAACATTGCATTCCAGCCCAGTGTTATTTGCCGTTTGATTTCACGGCTGCATCCACCACTTTGATCATTGAGCCAAGAAAGATGAAATCATCAATACATTCAATGTTCTCATTGTCAATCGTGAGTTTGGTGCTACTGCCAGTAGTTGTCATGATCTTGGTCTTTTTGATATTTAGGTATAGTCCCATCTTTTCACTTTCTTCTTTTAGTCTCTTTATCAAGGTCCTGAGATCACACTCCAATTCAGCAAGGGGTGTTGTATCATCTGCATAAGCGGAGATCTTTGATGTTATGACCTCCAATTTTGACTCCAATCGTAGATTCTTCCAGATTAAGTTTCCACATAATTACCTCTGCATAAAGGATAAAAAGAAAGGGTGATAAGATACACCCTTGTCTCACTCCTTGGCTGAACTTGAACCAATCAGTGTTTCCATATACTGTTCATACTGTGGCTTCCTGGTTGGTGTACAATGAACTGATGAGGTGGGTTAAGTGGGACGACACTCCCAATTCATGTAAGGCATCCCATAGCCTCTTGCGATTAACACAGTCAAACGCTTTGGAATAATCAATAAAGCATAAATGGCATTTTGATATTCATGTGTTTTTTCAAGAATCCAGTACAAATTTGCAATGTCGACCATGTCGAAAACCAGCCTGGAAATCTGGTAGCTGAGCATCAGTGGTTGATTTGAGACGGTTCTGGATGATCTTCAATAAGATTTTACTTATGTGGGACATCAGGGCTATAGTTCTATAGTTTGAGCAGATGCGAGCATCACCTTTCTTTAATAATGGGATAAAAACGGACCTTTTCTAGTCTATTTACCATGTGCCAGTTTCCCAGACTTTTTTGGCATAATGCTGTGATTGCTGCTGGTGGAAGAGATCTGAGTAGTTCCACTGGAATGTTATCTATGCCAGGAGCCTTATTATTTGGGAGCTGTTTCAGAGCCCAGACCATTTCTTCTTCCAGTATAGGTGGTTCCAATTCGTGTCGGGTGTTTTTGGCTGGTGACTGAGGCACATTGGTGTTTGCATATAATTCTTCTGCATATTGTCGCCATCGATCCTTGATGTTGGTATGGTCAGTCAAGTCTTTTCCATGTTTGTCTTTGATGGTCACTTTACGAGCAGTGAAAGTGCTCCAAACTTGTTTCACCTGAGCAACGAGGCTTCTGGTGTGGCCTCTAGTACACTCCTCTTCCAGTCGCTTGCATCATTGCGCCCAATACGCTTCCTTATCTTGTCTAGCAGCACATTGAAAATCTGCATTTAGCCTCCTGAATTCATCTCTCATGCCAGCAACTTTTGCAGCTCTTCGCTTTTCAGCAATTTTGATGGTTTCAGATGTTAACCAATTGCATCTTCTTTCCGGCTTTTTGTACGTTATGTGTTGTGAAGCAGCTTCTATGATAATAGACTGAAATTCTTGCCACAATTCCTCCAGTGGCTTCTCAGTAGTATCAAGCAGTTCGAATTTGTGCTTCACTTCTATGGCATATGTTGGTGGAATCCTGGTGACATCAAACTTCTTTGGGGGTACATTTTTCTTAATATTACGTAATCTGACTTTCAACTTGGCTACCAACAGTTCATGAACAGAGCCACAATCTGCTCCAGGAAATGTTTTTACTGCTAGAACAGAGCTCCACCATCTCTGACTGCAAAGGATAAAATCGATCTGATTATGGTGTATGCCATCTGGAGATGTCCAAGTGTATAAACAGCATTACGGTTGTTCATAGAAGGTGTTAGTGATAGTTTGTTTTCTTGACAGAACTGGATAAATCTGTCACCAGCTTCATTTCGCTCACCTAGTCCAAACCTACCGCAGATGTCCTGTTCTTGTTGATTTCCAGCTTTGGCATTGAAACCCCCAATAATGTATATCATGTCCTTTTGAGGCAACTGTTTAACTGTTTCATGCACTTTCGCATAGAAATCTTAGATTTCATTTTCATCAGCAGCCGTGGTTAGTGCATACACTTGAACAACAATGAAAATAAGAACACATGAGCTTCTATAGGCAAAACATTGCTACATGTGGGCTAAATTTTTATTTTAAATGAATATTAAATGTATTAACTATAGATGCTAACAATATAATGCAACCACTAATTGCCTGATTCAGCCCCTTGGTAAAGTGATTAGGAACGCAGACTTCTAATCTGGCAAGCCGGGTTTGATTCCCCGCTCCTCCACATGCAGCCAGCTGGGTGACCTTGGGCTTACCATAGCACTGATAAAGCTGTTCTAACTGAGCAGTAATATCAGGGCTCTCCCAGCCCCACCTACCTCACAGGGTGTCTGTTGTAGGAAGAAAAATGGAAATGTGATTGTAAGCCAC
Source organism: Paroedura picta (assembly GCF_049243985.1). Classification (NCBI taxonomy): domain Eukaryota; kingdom Metazoa; phylum Chordata; class Lepidosauria; order Squamata; family Gekkonidae; genus Paroedura; species Paroedura picta. Next base: position 81,972,394 of record NC_135372.1, read on the forward strand.
TTTGAGATTCCTTTTGGTAGAGAAAAGCGGCATATAAGAACCAACTCCTCTTGTTCTAATGTATATTACTAGGTCTCCAATGAAGAATGAACAGAACTCCAACAGGAAGGAAGGGAGGGATGGGCAAATGACTGGGTCATCTTCTCAGTTTCTATCAAAATAAATTGGGTCAGATTACCAAGTTTCCAGTAAAGGTCCCCAAGGCAGGAAAGATACTCCCCCTTCCTTCACCTTAAGCTATATAAGCAATCATCAGAACATTTTAAAATGCTGAAACAGACTGGATAAACACATAAAATAGCAGGGACTTAAAAAAAAACATAGTTTGGGGATAAACAGAATAGTTCAGGGAGAACAGACCCCATAAAGAATTTCAAATGCAATGTTGCAAGGGGAGGGGTACTTAGCAACAAATTACTCTTGAACAGTGGCCATATAACTAAAGGAAATGAACAGTGTCACCAGAACATAGACTACTTCACAATAGTTATCACAAACCCAAATGAAAAACTCCTGGGGTAAAAAACAGAACTGATGTTATCAGTTTTTTTTAAATAAACCTTTTTATGCTTTCATCCATTTCAGATTCCAGGCACCTTCATCAACAGAATGATTACAGAGGACAACACATCATCACAAGTAATGCGAAATACTCAATGCCTTTTTCCAGCATCCAGTAGTGCTGAGCCAAGCAAGTCTGAATTCCCCTCCAGCACACCAAAGTGTCTTTTTCACTTTGCTCCTAGGTAGGAGAAGGAGTTACACTCTGCTACAGGATGAGAACCATCTTGATAAATCTCGGATACATCTGCCCTCAACAAAATTAAAAGAAAATGCTGGCTACAAAAAAATCATAAGGACTCTTAATAGTTTAAAGCTTTAAGGAGACAGGAATACCGAACTAAAATTATTCATCTCAATCCAAATCTTCCAGATGTATAATATCACTTGACCCCTTCTTACCTTTTTTCTTATACATGCATTAAGAAACAGGAGAGCCAACACCTATCCATGATATACTCTGCACAGTCAGCCAGTTGAGTTGAATCTGTATGTTCTACTAGGCTCTAAAACAAAACAAATATATCGTACATTAGATTCATTAACACTGCCATAAAACATACTGTAGCGAATTTTTTTTTTCCTTGTCCTATCACAAAATACAAGATCATGTAATATTTCTTTCTCTAAATCTTGCTGAAATAATTTATAAATACATCATCTTTCCATTGGTCACCAAAATCAAGCCCAAGGAAAAGACCATTAATTACCTCTAACAAACTAGAAGACAGCCCAGCACAGAATTTCCCAGAAAAGCCACTAAGTACCTCTTTCTGACACATCCATACAGTATTAAAACATTTGATTTTCATAAGTGCAGCCGGCTTAAATTCAGTTTATATTCAGCATTCAGTTAATTTCATTTATTTATTTATTTATATTTATATACCACCTTCCCTTACTGCTCAGAGTAGTGCAAAATACAGTACACTATAGTTTGGTAACAGTGCCATTAACAATGCGGCAGCTTCAACAATCATAACATAACATAGGTAACTGTTTAGTCACAGTAACATTACAGTTGCTCCCCCAAAGAATTAGCATATCAGAATAGGAGGAGGTTCTGAGAACCCAATGGTGTTGTAATTGACCTCAACCTCAAGCCTGATAGAAGAGCTCCATTTTGCAGTCCCTGAGGAATTGTGGCAGCTCTGGCAGGTCCCGGATCTCTTCTGGGAGCTCATTCTACTAGATGGGGACCAGGACAGAGAATGACATAGCCCTGGTTGAGGCCAAACATGCTTCTTTGGGGCCAGGAATAATTAGCCAGTTGGTGTTGGCCAAGCACAGTGCTCTTTGGGGGGCATGGGCAGAGAGGCAGTTTCTCAGGTACACTGGAACCAAACCACATACAGCCTTAAAGCTTAATCTGGTATTTAACCATTACAGCTGTTGGGAGCATGGGCTAGATGTGGGCCCTCCAATGTGTTCCCATGAGAACCCTGGCTACTGCATTCTAGATCAGTTGTAGTTTCCAGATCAAAGATAAGGATAGGCCTGCGAGAGTGAATTGCAGAAGTCCACTCTAGAGGTGACCGTCACATGGATCACTGGGGCTAGGTGTTCCAGGGCCAAGCAGGGTGCTAATACTTTGACTTGGCACAGATGGAGAAATCCCAGCTGCTGTACTCTTGTGACCTGTGCCTTCATAGAAAGGGGGGCATCTAGGATCAGACCCAGGTTCCTGGCAGAATGGGTCACTGATAGTTGCACTCCATCCAGGTTGGGTAGTTGAGTATAAAAAAGCATGTCAAATATGTACAACAATCTTTCTCTTAGATGCTTGGAGGACAAGATTTCCTGATACATGTGGAAAGATGAGTTGACCTTTGGCTGAAAGCTTGCATCAGTTCGCATGACAATTTTATCTTTATGAAAAATGCATGACTCTGGTTTAACAGGAAGTGCAAAGCTTCCTGGCCAAAATTACTGCCATGAGGAAGGGGGTCTTCATCAACCATTTGAAAGGTATCTCCCTGATCAGCTCAAATGGAAATATGGTGAATGCATCTAGGACTGTGTGCAACTTCCACATAGGAAATCTATGTATCTACCGAGGATCTTTTGAGAGTTGCACCATCAAGGAAGTGATTTATATGTGGGTGGTTTGGAAGACTGATATCTTTAAATTGTGGTAAACTTGTAGCTGCTGCCACTACCTGCCTCTTAAATGTTGACAATTTGAAACTAGTGGCCAGTCCCTTTTGTAAAAAAAGCCAATACTGACTTGATTTGAAGGTTTAGTGGATTGACCTCTTCCCTCCTACTCTATCTAACAAAGGCTTTCCAGGAGGCTTTGTGAATTCTATTAGTTGATTATTTCCTGGAAGCTACAGTGTACCTATCACACAAGAAGAGCACCCTAACCAAAGCAACTGCTCCTCTCAATCTCCAGGTCGTCAGATGCAAACATTCTGGAAGTGGGTGCCTGTTGGAGCATGTTTGGAGATACCATTTCCTGAAGAGCTGAGAACCATGGATGGCAAGGCCATAACAGTGCCACTATAATTTATTCCGCCTTCGGTTCCTTGATTTTTCTGATCAACTTGGGAAGGAACAGTACAGGCAAGAAGGCAAAGAGGGGTCCTTCTGGCCATTGCAATGTTAGAGGATCTGTTGCTTCGGCTTTAGGATTGAAGAATCTGGTGAAATATTGATCAAGTTGACGATTGGATAGTGATGCAAACAGATCCATAGTGGATGTCTAAAGCGAAACGTGATTACAGGTCTTTCTTGAGGACTATTCTCTCTCCTAGATGGTCTCCCTGCTGAGCCAAACCACCTTAATGTTTATAAAGCCCTTGATATGGCCTGCTTTTCTTAGTGCCAGATTTCTTTGTGATCATGCTATTATTAGTACTATTATTATTAGATTTATTTCCCACCACTCCCTGACAGGCTAGTGGTGGGTAACAACAGTTTTAAAACCCCATTAAAACTCCCACTAAAAGACTTTAAAAACTCCCAGCATGGCAGAAAACATCCCATTCCCATGCCCACTGCCAAAGTGACAGAGAAAATGGAGACGGAACAATGTACATTTCAAACCTCAGGATCCTCATCATCTCCTTGTGAAAGACTGCTGATCTGGGTCCCCCTTCTTGGTTGAGGCAAGCTTTGGAGATGCTGTCTGTTCTTATCAAAATATGCTGACCAACTACCTATGAGCTGAGCATGGTGAAGCATATGACTCAGAGCACCAAGTAACTGATGGGTAAATTTGTCTTGTTCCTGGATCAGTGACCCAGGACTGGTATCTCATCTAACACTGCTTCCATCTTGACATGCTGGCCTCTATAAAGATTTGCTTCACTTCTGGGATGAAATATCCCCCACCCCCCCTCAGCAGATTGGACAGACTGGATTTTACTGAAAATTGGACACATCTGGAAAAATCTTCTTACCTCATAATCTGAAGCTGAAAGGGCCTCAGAAGTAACTTTAAGGGCTTTGGGCGAAGAAATCCCCAAAGGGCCACACCAATGCTTGAAATCAACAGGCCCCTTAGTTGAGAGAGCATCATCAATGAAGTTCTGAAATCTCTTTCATCTTGATTTCTTTTCTTTGAGAAACAGCAGTTCATTGTGTCAATCATGACACTTAGATGTTCTAACTGCTGAACCAGTTCCAGGAAATTTTTAATAGGCTGATAATTAATCCATAAACTTCCAAGCAATGGATTGTTGTTTCTATTCCTGATGTGATTTGATGTTAAAGCTCAATCTGACCAAAAAGTCGTCTAAGAAAAGGTGGATGTAAATGCTTTGTTCCTTTAAGTGAACAACCGGATAAATCAACATCTTTGAAAAAACTCTTGGGGCAGTGGAAAATCTAAACAGGTGGGCTCTGAATTGTAGATGGAACCTTTGCAGAAACATAGAAATCATCTGTGTGCAGAAGATTGCTTGGAGCAGCCTGTCACTCAAGGCTCTCTGGCTCTGTGAAAAATTAACTCTTTCAGTAGGCTGACCAATGCTTCTTTTTCTTTCTCTTATTCTAACACTGAGAGAATTAACTCTTCACAGTATTTTATCTGTTTACACAACACTTCTGAATTTTTAGAAGTTTAGCCCATCGCAGCAACACATGCCAAAATCTGTATGCCTACAAAACTCTAAAAAACACAACATTATTCCCAGACTCATATTCACAGAAAGTAAAATCTGGATAAAATCTGTTCAAAACTAACCATTTTCTGGAACCTACTGTTGCCTTGCATTTAAAGCAGAAACTCTGGTTGCTTTGTAGTGCCTGACTATTCATGCCCTATCTGTTGCTGGGCTCTTCTCTGAATGTTCTTGATTATGCATGGCAGCGGCTGCTGGTTTCTAGCAGCAGGGTAGTATGTCCTGCCGCTTCTGAGAACACATGAGGGAAGGAATTCCCCAGCACACGCAGACTGCCCCGACCTTGTGCGTGCACACAGACAACACCAGGACAGGAAGAGTCCATTGCGCTGCAGCTGCAGCAGCAAGGGAAGAGCAGAGGGCACAGGGCCAGACCGCACATTGGCAGGAGAGCGGCATGCCACTATCCCACTATCGTGGGGGTGGGGAAATGCCCTGTTCAGCTCCTCGGCTCCACGGAACTGCCCAGGGTGTTTGGTGCCCCTGCAGGGAACCTGTAGATTGGGGGAGGGGCTGTCCCAGCCTAGCTTCCGATGAATCCGCGTTCCCTTTACTGCGACCCATCCGAGGGCCTGAGTCAGGCCAGACTTGGGAGGGGGCCAGGATGGCGTCAGTGTCCCGCGCAATCAGGTATTTGCCCCACTGCCCTGCCACTGCCACCCCGGACTTTCCACCCATGCATATATCAGTCATATCCAGGTTTATAGGACAAGTTTGGCCATGTGGCCTTTAAAGCAGAAAATGTCTTTAAAGAGAGCTTATTGCACAATGAACACTCCTTCCCGAGTAAGATTTTTTCAAACAGGGGTACGCAGTTAACTGCCCGGTTCTGGAGGGCCCGGCTGAAGTTGGCAGGGGTGGAGCAGGGGCTCAGTTCAGCCTACCACTCGGTGACAAACGGCCAGACAGAGACCTTGGAGCAGTACATGCGATGCTTTATAAACTACCAACAGAATGACTGGGTGTCGCTCCTGCCCCTGGCAGAATTTGCATTTAACAATGCAATTTCAGCACGGGGCGCTTCCCATTCGTGGTAGTGTATGGGTATACCCCACACCCCTTCCCGGATATGAAGCCCCACCCAGGGGATCGGGAGGCCATCCCACCGGAAGTGGAAGAGTAGGCTTCATGTATCCGTGATTTCTGGGGGGAGGTGCTGGAATCCCTTGAGGGGGCCAAACAGTACTACAAGAAGTGGGCCAATTTAAAGAGGTCTCCGGGTCCTGGATTTAAGGCAGGGGATTCTGTGTTAATCTCTATTAAGCATCTGAAGAACTGGTGCCCATGTAGGAAGCTGAACTATTGCTATGTGGGGCCATTTAAGATCCTGGAAATGGTGAACGCTGTAGCGGCTAGGGTGGATCTCCCCCCTTCTGCAAGGTGCACCCAGTTTTTCACATCAGCCTCCTGAAGCCTGACAAACGGCACCCAGATGTTCCACCACCAGCCCCGGTGATGGTCAGGAAAGAAACTCACTACAAACTCTCTGCCATTTTGGACTCTCATGAACACCAGGGGAGGTTGTGGTATTTTGTCCCCTGAAAAGGTTTTCCTGATGCCGCAAACAAATGGGTAGATGCTGAAGATGTGTCCGTGCCTAGGTTAGTGCGTAGATTCCACGTGGCGTAGCCCATGAAGCCCCATCCCAAGCCGCCATGAAGAGAGGGAGGGGGCTCTTAGTGGTGGGATGATGTCAGGTACTTAATCCATCCCCCTTTGATCTCCCGAGGTCACTGGCTGCCTTTCAAACCCCCCTTTCCTCCTGGAAGTGGGAATTTGTGCTCTCCTTCCCTGTCTCCTTGAAATGGTAAACTAGTAGATTTGTGTAGCTCTGATGCTGCCATATGGCCAGGCGCTCCCAGCCTGCTTGTCTCCAGTGTTTGCACCCAGCTAGGATCAAACATTTCCCCCATGGGAATGGGTTCTCCCGCACTCCTGGAAAAGGTGGGAGAAGCCTACTTGTGTGTCTATAAAGCCTAGGTCTGACCTCAGCATTTTGTCGCAGTCAATTCTTCTGTTCTATCTGTAACCTTGGTAAGGTAATCCATCTGTATGTCTTTTCTTCAATAAACTAACTTTTGGTTAAATCCTGAGTTGTGGTATTGGCCATGCTGGAGATTTGAGAAAGGACTTAACAGCTGTACTCGCCTAAGGTTCGTGACAGCATCAATTTCACTCTGGTGACTCTTTCAGTCGGCTGACCAATGCTTCTTTTTCTTTCTCTTATTCTAACAGTGAGAGAATGAATGCACTTTATAAAACATGGCCACAAACCCCTCAGGTAACACCTGGCTGACTCACATATGTGTTTCATAGATAGATACTTGACATATTTATGGAATTTAAAAGTTATAAAAATCTTAGTTTTGTAAAAGCAGAATTGCAAATCTACCCAATGCCCAAGAGAAAATTGGCAAGAAATGAAGGAGAAAGGGAATAACCTAAGGACACTAGTATTATACCAAAACTTCAGCATTATGAACTTTATAATGATATATGAATAGTAACAGCTAATGCAAGGCCCCAATATATCTGACTTAGCTTTTATCCTACAACTGTTTAAGTGCAGTGTATAAATACCTATGTGAACATATTCTGAACTAAGTTCATAGTAGAACTGAAACAGTAAAATTAAGTCAGAAAATATAGAACTGTTTCTAGTGTCATTATTAACTGGAACAGAGGATTTGGAAAGCTGTCTGATGTTGCCTTTCCACCAAACTTTACGGATCTTAAGTTTTTCATTGTTGTTGTTGTTAGATGCGAAGTCGTGTCCGACCCATCTGCAGAGCACATAGTCAATCTGATTTCTGTGTTGACCGTCTGGTGATGTCCATGTGTAGAGTCTCTTGGATTGTTGGAAAAGAGTGTTTGCTATGACCACTGTATTCTCTTGACAAAATTCTACCAGCCTGTGCCCTGCTTCATTTTGTACTCCAAGGCCAAACTTGCCTGTTATCCCGGTTATCTTTTGGTTTCCTACTTTAGCATTCCAATCCCCCATGATGATAAGCACATCATTTTTTGGCGTTGCTTCTAGAAGGTGTTGTAGGGCTTCATAGAACTGGTCAACTTCATCCTCTTCAGCAGTAGTGGTTGGGGCATAGACCTGGATTACTGTGATGTTGAATGGTTTGCCTTGGATTCGAACTGAGATCATTCTGTCATTTTGGAGATTGTATCCCAAGACTGCTTTTCCTACTCTCTTATTATGAAGGCTACTCCATTTCTTCTGCGAGATTCTTATCCACAGTAGTATACTTGATGGTCATCTGAATTAAATTCACCCATTCCTGTCCATTTTAGTTCACTGATTCCTAAAATGTCGATGTTCATATATTTTTCATATTATAGGTTAAAAAATAAATTAAAAAATAAAATCAGTTAAAAATAAATCAGAACAGGCTTTTAACAGAATGCTACAGAATTTCTAAAACAATTCATTTATCCCCAAAATGTTTATACTATTTTCTGAAAATGTATATATTTGAACACTGTACATTAAAAGAAAACACAAACAAGTTATAATTTCACTACTACATGCATAAGCATTTTAGACTGTTAGTTCAAAATGTGCTCTACATAAAACTAAGTCAATATCAATTTTTTAGCACATTTGCAAAGTTTTATTAACACATTAAACATTCTTTTTATTATAGAGCACTCAAAAAGCACTGGCACAAATGAAGCCTAATTTAAAGACCATCAGCTGACGGTAAATGCCTCTGTAGTCAATGCATGCGGGAACATAAGAATGTTTGATTTCCCATCTGCCATTCTAGTGACAAAACAGTAGCTATTATACTTCAGAAACACATTTAACCTTTGCCCCTATGTGCTGGCCCAGATATGCACCTATACTGTTTTAGATAATGAACAGTGTAGAACTAAACAGGACTGATCTGGGAAGTCATTAGTTTGCAAACAGGAGTGGTTTCCATTTAAAAAACAAAAACAAAATCTCTAGTATCATTAAGAAAAACATGTTCTAATCCTTTTATCCTTCACAAAAACCTATCATATAGCTTAAAAGCACATAGTAAAAACTGAACTTCTGTACCAGTTGTCCTCCAAACGTGAAAGATACCTTCCATTTCTTTTCATACTATGCAACAGTTGTTGCATGAGCATTTGCTTGCCTTGAGTAAACTAATTAGAAAGCAGATGTATGTGTCAACTTCTTGACATGAGACATTAAAAAACACTCTTTTCATTATATTACAGGAATGCAAGTTTATTCCTGTACAGATACTAACCTGTAAGTTAAAAAATATATACTTTACATTCTAGTAGAATCTTTCCACAGGACCTAGCAAATGGATTCAAAATGAATATATTAGCATGAATGAGAGAAGTAGCAGTGCTAGGATAGGTTTAGCCAAAAACTGAAAAATGGTGGGGGAGGGGGGTGGGCAAGATCTCATAAAATTTTCCTGTGAATGGCTAGGGCAGTTACTGTAGGGAAACAGCTGGCCCCAAGAACAAGAATGCTGAGCCTGGGTCAGAGGCATGAGTTGCTTTAAAGAGTTGAATGAGACATACTTTTGCTCACACAGATTAACAAAGAATCAAATGAGTAGCCATGTTGGTCTGAAGTAGCACAATAAAATCAGAGTCCAGTAGCACCTTTAAGACCAACAAAGTTTTAATCAAGGTGTGAGCTTTCGAATTCTAGGGGATTCATTGGCTGTTTTGACAATGGATTATCATTGGCTGTTTCTGGTTGTGACACAGATGTAACAGAACTGATTTTTGCTATATATTTCCTGTCATGTAAGAAGATCATAGTCTGACAAAGGGTGCTTGCACTCGAAAGCTCACGCCTTGATTAAAACTTTGTTGGTCTTAAAGGTGCTACTAGACTCTCATTTTACAGATTAACAAAGGCATTTTACCTATATACTTGATTTACAAACACCCACTCCTTGACAAGAAAATGAGCTGCGATCCTAAACATATGAACAAGCCTTATTGATAGGAACTAGCTAAACTAGAGCTAAACTAGATATACAAGTGGGGACCCACAAAACCTTGCAGGAGGCATCTCACTTCCTCCCTCCCGCTATTTCTCCTTTCCCTTTCCTGAAAGACACTATAGGCTCTCTTCCCTCCTTCTAAGGTTGTCAATGTCCAGGTGGGCGCAGAATATCTCCTGGAATCCCAACCGATTTCCTAGCTATAGAAATCAATTCTCCTTAAGATTGACAGATCAAGGTTGAGAAATCCCTGAGATTTGAGCAAGGTTTGGGGAGAGAAGCAACCTCAGCAAAATATAATGCCATATACTTCACCCTCCAAAGCAGCCATTTTCTCCAGGGGAACTGATCTCTGTCATCTGGAAAGCAGTTTTAATTCTGCGTTATCCCCAGGCCTCACCTGGAGGTTGGCCACCCTATTGTCCATGGAGGAAATAGATGCTTTGGAGGATGGAATTTTATGCACAGGACCCTTAAATGTGGACTAAGCTTCCAGCAACAGACAGAACTAAATAGTTTAGGTTTTACAAGTCTAATTCTATTGACATTCTTTTTAGCAGTAGTTAAAAGAATAATTCTTCATGAAGAACCATTCATAACTACAAAAATATATCTACAATAGAATAAGCCTTCTACTATCCCACCTATATTGGCAAATAATGTTGCATTAAATCCTAAATAACAAACCTTGAGATGGAGATGTAAACAACACCTTCATAACTTAAATTTCTCTGTATCAGTTTACATTCTTTATCCACCCACCCCCACAGTAACAAACCAGTCTAGAAGGACAAATGAGAAAGTAACAGACAATGAGAAGCATAAACATGCTAAAGTATTCTCACACATTGGGGATGGGGGGAATCTGCTGTAAACACCTATTAAACAACTAGAAGTGCACAAACTGAGCTCCTACTTTTTCATTATGCACAATGGGTTTTGGAAAAGCAGATTCTCTAGAGGAGTGGCATACACATTTTAACATATTTATGCTTAGAGCACCAAATTTATGGAAGAACTGCTGTTTTATTTTAATTCTTTAAAATCAGTTCTTTGGACAGAAATCAAAGTCTGATTTACAGAATGTTGAAATCCATTCAAATTCCAGATGTGAAAAAGTGTTAGTCTGCTATAACAAAAATAGATTCAGGTGGATAGCCATGTTGGTCTGAAGTAGTAGAATAAAATGCAAATCCAAAGGCACTTTTAAGACCAAAAAAGTTTTATTCAAGGTGTGAGCTTTCATGTGCATGTTGGTCTTAAAGGTGCCTTTGGACTCACATTTTGTTCTATAGCAAAAATAAAAAGTATTTTGCACTTTAAATACAAACACATTTATTCTTATCCCAAAACAGATCAGTTAGACTTTAAGATGTCACAAGACTCTCCTTTTGTTTACAGTCTATGTGGCCACTAAAACAATTACTAAAACAATCCAAGTGAGTAGGGAGGGAGGTAAGTTGGTTGTACATACTCTGGTGCAAGGACATTTGTTTAAAACTATGATATGAAATGTCCATAATTCTTGGGATTCTAATCTGCAAATTTAATTTTAACATTTAACTTCTAAAGGTGCAAAACCATATATTTATTGTAATATTTTACAGCTCTTAGTAATGAAGTGATTGTTAAATGTTAAATGTACTTTGTTACAATTTTAACTTGTAAACTGTTTCTGAATGTCAGTATAAACACATTAAATGGTAAATGTAGATTAACGGTAAAGCTAAGACTATACATTAACTTGATTGAAAGGCCAGATTAGATGTCACAAGAATTTATTAAATAATAATATTATTAATAATAAATATTAAATAATATGAAACACTTAAACAACACATACAAACAAATTACTATGGTATCTTTAATGTTTACCATAACAACATGACAACTACTTTTTCATGTGACTAGTTAATATTTACATGGGCAGGGCTTGGGCCATTTATTGCATGGATCTTTAATTCAGTTGCCACCACTGTGGTTAATAGTACTATTTTAAGCAAAGTTATACTTTGTTTTTTCAGGTAGAAGTGTGCAACTTAGTAATTTAGGATGGCAGTTATTTAAATGTCACTCCAGTCACATGGGAGCAATTCCAATTTGGATCCTATACAGCTTATTACCAACACAGCAAGTTTAACTTTTAAAAGATCCTATGACATTTGAGATCACCCTTAATTGTGACAGCATTTACCAGATGACAACATTTGAAAGTCTCCATCCACCAGATTTCCAGTGCCATTCTATGCAATATCACTCCAGTCTAGAGTAACCATACATAAGATTGCACTATTAATTTTCAGTTATTATCACAATATTTAAAATATTTGAGATATTAAATCTGATTCAGAAAATAAATACTGTTTTGTTAGTGCTCTTTAGTGCTGCTAATCAATAAAACTGTTTTCTTTCACACTATCCTAGGCAATGCTAAAACCAGTTCCAAACAGGCTTTGTTATTTTAAATAATCAATAGTACCCTGAAAATGCAAATGTGTAACATCATTTAAATATTTAATTAAATATTCTTCAGCTAAACAACATGTAATCCTCCAGACTAGCACATTTAATTATAATGTGCTTCTATAGATACTAAATATCTAGATCTCCTATCCTACCAAACTAATTTCTATCTGAAATTCAAACTATTAAGGGGTGGTGTTTTTAAGTTGCTCCACTGCAATCCATCATCTGGACCTACTTACCCATATTTACAAGAGCTCTGGAAAACCTGAATAATAACTCATCACCAAGTTGCACATTGTCTAAACAAGCATAGCCACACATCTTGGCCTCATAGCAAATGTTACTCTTTAGGTTATTATTTTAATAGGGACCAGACGACTAGCACAAAACAGAAAGACAAATGAACACAAGGTACTGTCGGCACAGATAGGGCACCTTAGCAGCTAACAGGAATTCGGTCAGAACATCAGGGAAGCTCTATGTTGTAAACAAATGGGGCTTATAAACTGGCAAGGAAGAAAGGGATGCATGGATGCGTAAATACAACTACAAATACGCCAGGAGCACTGAAGAAGTGGCATAACTCTCAGGCCTAGTTAGGGTGGGGGGGGGGCCTTTCTGGTAATTAGCGGGGGGGGGAGCAGTTGGGCTTCTGCCACGTCTTCTCTGAGGCCTCCAACGATCAGGGGCAAAGAACAGGGCGAGGAACCATACATTATGAGAAGGCAGCCAGGCAGGCCGGGGGCTCAGAGAGCGTGCTCCATCAGAGCCAGCGACCCCAGGGAAAACAAACAAAACAAGCAGAGGCATAAAGCAGCCTGCCTCTTTTCCTTCAGTCTCCCGTGTGAACAAGGAGCCGAGGCGCGTAGCCCTCCGAGCAAGGCTCCCCCCCCCCACTCCCCCCACCCCCCGGTGGGATAAGCGCCGAGGTGTCTCCCCCTCCCTCGGAAGCAAATAAGTCGCTTTTCGCGCCCGCGTCGGCGGCCCCTCTCCCCTTCCCGAGCGTCCTCATTCAGCTTTCAAATGCAGCCGCCCGTTGTCCCCTAAGAGGGTCCCCCGCCCACCCCCTTCCCAAACAGCGGAGCCCGGCGGCGCCTCACACCGCCTGCCGACAGGGGCCTGCAAAGAGGGATGCCCCGGCCTTTGCGGCCCGGGCCCGAGGGGGAGCGAGGCCGGCGCACACTCACCTCAGAAGGCGGCGGCAGCAGGAGGAAGCGCCCCCGGGCCTGCATCGCGGAAGGGCCCCCTGAGTGCCGGACCCGCCGCTCCCGGGCGGGCCTCGCAGGACGGTCCAGGTCGCCTCTCTCGGCTCCCGAGGCTGCTGCTTCTCTCGCTCGCTCGCTCGCTCGCTTACTCGGAGGGCCGCCCTCCCTCGCTCTCAACAACCAGCGCCCCCTAACCGAGCCGACCGGCAGCGCACAGCACTGCGGCACAAATGAAAATCCTGTCCAGCCTCGAGGCCGGCCCGGCCCGGCCCGGGTAGACAAGCTCCCCTGTCGGCGGGCGAGGTGGACTGCCTGCTTGGCGACAGTGGTCGGGCTGGGCCTGGGAGCTGGTACGCAAGCGTCTGGGGACTTGAGTAGTGTGGGGAAATTGAAATACGAATGTTGTTATGTGCGAAGTCGTGTCCGACCCATCGCGGCCCCATGGACAATGATCCTCCAGGCCTTCCTGCCCTCTACCATTCCCCGGAGTCCATTTAAGTTTGCACCTACTGCTTCAGTGACTCCATCCAGCCACCTCATTCTCTGTCGTCCCCTTCTTCTTTTGCCCTCGATCCCTCCCAGCATTAGGCTCTTCTCCAGGGAGTCCTTCCTTCTCATGAGGTGGCCAAAGTATTTGAGTTTCATCTTCAGGATCTGGCCTTCTAAGGAGCAGTCAGGGCTGATCTCCTCTAGGACTGACCGGTTTGTTCGCCTTGCAGTCCAAGGGACTCGCAAGAGTCTTCTCCAGCACCAGAGTTCAAAAGCCTCAATTCTTTGACGCTCAGCCTTCCTTATGGTTCAACCTTCGCAGCCATACATTGCAACTGAGAATACCATAGCCTTGACTAAACTCACTTTTGTTGGCAGGGAGATATCTCTGCTTTTTAGGATGCTGTCTAGATTTGCCATAGCTTTCCTCCCCAGCAGCAAGCGTCTTTTAATTTCTTTGCTGCAGTCCCCACCTGCAGTGATCTTGAAGCCCAGGAAAATAAAATCTGTCACTACCTCCATTTCTTCCCCATCTATTTGCCAGGAAATGAGAGGGCCGGATGCCATGATTTTTTTTTTCTTGATGTTGAGTTTCAAGCCAACTTTTGCACTCTCCTCCTTCACCCACATCAACAGGCTCTTTAGTTCCTCTTCACTTTCTGCCATTAGAGTGGTATCATCTGCATATCTGAGGTTGTTGATATTTCTCCCTGCAATCTTGATCCTAATTTGTGACTCCTCTAATCTCGCCTTTGTCATGATGTGCTCCGCATACAAGTTAAATAGACAAGGCGACAGTATACAGCCTTGCCGAAATCCTCTCTCAATTTTGAACCAATCAATGATTCCACATTCAATTCTCACTGTTGCTTCTTGATCTGCATATAAGTTTCTCAAGAGACAAATAAGATGCTCTGGTATTCCCATCTCTTTAAGAACTTGCCACAATTTGTTGTGCTCCACACAATCAAAGGCTTTAGCATAGTCAATGAAGCAAAAGTAGACGTTCTTCTGGTACTCCCTAGCTTTCTCCATGATCCAGCGTATGTTGGCAATTTGATCTCTAGTTCCTCTGCCTCTTCGAAATCCTGCCTGTACTTCTGGAAGTTCTTGGTCCACATATTGCTGGAGCCTAGCTTGTAGGATTTTGAGCATAACTTTGCTAGCATGAGAAATTAGTGCAATGGTGCGTTAGTTTGAACATTCTTTGGCATTGCCCTTCTTTGGGATTGGAATGTAAACTGACCTTTTCCAATCCTGTGGCCATTGTTGAGTTTTCCAAATTTGCTGGCATATTGAGTGTAGCACTTTTACTGCATCATCCTTTAAGATTTTGAATAGTTCAACTGGAATGCTGTCACCACCACTAGCTTTATTGTTGCTCAGACTTCCTAAGGCTCATTTGACTTCACATTCCAGGATGTCTGGCTCCAGGCCAGTAACTACCCCACTGTGGTCATCAGGGATGTTAAGCTCGCTCTTGTATAGTTGTTCTGTATAATTTTGCCACCTTTTTAAAATCTCTTCTGCTTCTGTGAGGTCCCTACCATTTTGGTCCCTTATCATACCCAACTTTGCATGAAACGTTCTCTTCATATCTCCAATTTTCTTGAAAAGATCTCTTGTCCTCCCCATTTTATTGTTTTCTTCTATTTGTTTGCACTGTTCATTTAAGAAAACATTCTTATCTCTTCTAGCTTTTCTCTGGAATTCTGCATTCAATTGGATGTATCTTTCTCTTTCTCCCTTGCCTTTCACTTCCCTTCTCTCCTTAGCTATTTGTAAAGCTTCCTCAGACAGCCATTTTGATTTCTTGCATTTCTTTTTCTTTGGGATGGTTTTAGTTGCTACCTCTTGTACAATGTTGCGAACCTCCGTCCATAGTTCTTCAGGCACTCTGTCTATCAGATCTAATTCTTTAAATCTATTTGTCACCTCTACTGTGTATTCGTCGGGGATATGATTTAGTTCATACCTGAGTGGCCTAGTGCTTTTCCCTACTTTCTTCAATTTAAGCCTAAATTTTGCAACAAGAAGCTCATGATCTGAACCACAATCAGCTCCTGGTCTTGTTTTTATTGACTGGATAGAACTTTTCCATCTTTGGCTGCAGAGCACATAGTCAATCTGATTTCTGTGTTGACCGTCTGGTGATGTCCATGTGTAGAGTCGTCTCTTGGGTTGTTGGAAAAGAGTGTTTGCTATGACCATTGTATTCTCTTGACAAAATTCTACCAGCCTGTGCCCTGCTTCATTTTGTACTCCAAGGCCAAACTTGCCTGTTATCCCGGTTATCTTTTGGCTTCCTACTTTAGCATTCCAATCCCCCATGATGATAAGCACATCATTTTTTGGCGTTGCTTCTATAAGGTGTTGTAGGGCTTCATAGAACTGATCAACTTCATCCTCTTCAGCAGCAGTGGTTGGGGCATAGACCTGGATCACTGTGATGTTGAATGGTTTGCCTTGGATTTGAACTGAGATCATTCTGTCATTTTGGGGATTGTATCCCAAGACTGCTTTTCCTACTCTCTTATTGATTATGAAGGCTACTCCATTTCTTCTGCAAGATTCTTGTCCACAGAACCTGATGGTCATCTGAATTAAATTCACCCATTCCTGTCCATTTTAGTTCACTGATTCCTAAAATGTCGATGTTCAGTCTTGTCATTTCTTGTTTGACCATGTCCAGCTTACCTTGATTCATGGATCTGACGTTCCAGGTTCCTATGGAATAAAAATCTTTACAGCATTGGACTGTCTTTTCGCCACCAGTTACTTCCACAACTGAGCGTCCTTTTGGCTTTGGCCCAGTCGCTTCATTCATTCTGGCGCTACTCATACTAGCCGTCTGCTCATCCCCAGTAGCATATTGGACACCTTCCAACCTGAGGGGCTCATCTTCTGGCGTCATATCGTTATGCCTATTGGAACTGTCCATAGAGTTTTCATGGCAAAGATACTGGAGTGGTTTGCCATTTCCTTCTCCAGTGGATCACCTTTTGTCAGAGCTCTCAGCTATGACCTGTCCGTCTTGGGTGGCCCTGCACGGTATAGCTCATAGCTTCACTGAACTACGCAAGCCCCCTTGCCACAACAAGGCAGCGATCCTTGAAGGGGGGAAATACAAATACAGGGGTCTAAACAAGTATGCTTGCTATATAAGGATGGATGCTTGCTATATAACACCCGTAGCTCAGCTGTTTGGAAAGAGCTGCCAAGCAAGCACGGGAAGCAAAGATGGCGCTGGAAGTCAAAAGAGGACTCCACTGGCGATTAAATTATTACACCTTGTACTCCTCCATAATTATTATTATTACACCTTGTACACCTCCTGAAATAATTCCCATTTGTTTAGTTCATTTAAACTCTGCCTTTCTCCCCAAAGTAGCTTACAGCTGGTATTAAACAACCAAAAACAAAACAAAAAAACAGTGGGATGCAGACACTTGGGACAAATATTTTAGAAATGTAAAATGTAGAACTCTCACCCCTTTATTAACCTGTTCCGGGTCAAAATGCCTCTGGAACACTTGGAACAGGCATTAAACAAGAGTACCACCCAAAACAGTGGGATGAATTACAGTCACAAGGAACAGAGCATGATCATTATGTCCAATGTCCAATTAATTAATTAACAAGTTAAAAAGTATCATACCTAGTACCAAGCTCTGCAGTACGCCACCACTTACAGCCTTTAGTTACTTAATTACATTTATATACTGCCCTCCCCTGAGGCTCAGGACAGTTTACATGGAATATGAAATAACTGTACATCAAACTCATTTTTTAAATATTGAATAGAACAAATAACAACAATGGTAATGCTAATAGTAACAATAGTATAACAATTTAACCGAACAATAATCACACAGGTCCATGGTTGTCCAAGTCATCTGGTAGCCACTTCAGTTGTTGGAGGACCTCCACGGTGTTGCTGTGAAGATCCTGGCTGCTGCATTTTGGACCAGCTGTAACTTCCAGATCAAGGCTAAGAGCAGGCCTGCACAGAGCAAGAAGTCCAGTCTAGATGTGACCATTGCATGGATCACTGTGACTACATGTTCCAGGGCCAAGTAGGGCACTACTGGTTTGGCTTGGTGAAGGTGGTAGAATACCAGCTGCACTACTCTTGTGACCTGAACCTCGCTTGACAGGAAAGCATTCAGGATCATGCCCAGGTTCCTGGCAGAGTCAGCCACTGATAGCTGCACACCATCCAGATTGGGCATGCACACTTCCTCACAAGACCCTTCCTGCCTAGCCACAGAACCTCCGTCTTCGAAGGACTGAGCTTCAGACAAATCGGCTTGAGCCATTTAGTCACTGCTTCCAGGAAGCTGGCTAATGCTTCTGGGGGGAACTGTCCATTCTCTATTTCCTGTTAAATAACCAGTTTTTAATCCACAAAAGGACTTGTCCTCTTATCCCATGACTGCTGAGTTTACTTGAGGACCTTTGATGAGGAACTTTATCTGGAAGCCTAGATATACAACTACTAGTCACCCTTGTCCACATGTTTGTTCACCTCCTCAAAGAACTCTAAAAAGTTAGTGAGACATGTGCATGGTTGGCAATATAGTTACTGATATGAAAATAGGAGCATTATGTTTTTCCTGTACTTGGAATGAGCCACCATTTATGGTAGTAGTTGGATAAACCTTTGAGGTACCTAGGTATTTCTTTAGTCCTTTCAATCGATTTGTGCCTTACTGCAATCACCATATAATTGATGTAAGCAAGCTTCCTTGATATCATCTCAGGCACATCAGAAATATATAGACTGAAAAGGACTGGAGCAAGGACCAAGCCATGGGGGAGACAATTCAGTTTTTTTCTTCTTGCCAATTGATCTTCTACTCGATAATTTGGAAAGTCCTACCGCTCAGTATGGTATTTAGGAGTCAAAATAATGTTCTGCAGAGGAAAACCTGTAAAAACTTGTGCATGCCTCCAGATGTGTCATAAGCGGCAATCAAAAACTGTTGATGTCTTAAGACACTTCTGATATTACAGGCATTACAGGGGAAAGGGTAAAAGCCAGATTGCCTGGGTTGTGGACACGACTTTGCAGCTACCTGTGACCTGCTCCTTCTGCCCTTGGACTGCCAGAATGGACCCTTGACACAATGGACTGAGTCAAGACATTCATTGGATTCTGTCTGTCCACTGGCATTGTTTTTGAAATATTGATTCTCTCTGCCTTCTTCTCAGTTTGTCTGTGCTTCCTTCCAGCAGAAAGCTGAAACCTGAGACCAACACAGGAAACAAAGGAAGCAGCTGGCGTCCCTCCCTTGCCTGGGGGGAATTAAGGGTTCGAAGAGGCTGAGGATGGGGCAACCTACCAGCAGCAGGGCCTTTCAAATAGAATAGCCGCTCTTCCACCCGGTAAGCAAAAAGAGGAAGAGGACATTTAAGCCCCACAATTGGCCCTTATTGGGTGAATGGCACACCCCCAGGGAGGACCAATCAGGTAATGAGTGAGATGTCTGCAAATTGCCCCTCATTGTGTGAGTACTCTCTACCTATTGTGGCACACTCCCAGGGAGGCCAATCAGGTAGGAAGTTAGTTATCTCCATGTAACTTTATCTTTATTATGGTTAAAGAAAATTAAAAGATAATGCATTGTGCTTCACTCAATGCAAGCCACTGCTATCAGTACAACTAATTTTGATATTATGCAAAACAGAGACACAAATAATGCAGGACTGCCTACTATATAGTTACTTTCCACAATTAATCTTTGTATAGTGGACATTCATATATCCATAAATGCCTTACATACAATCTATCCTTAACACTATTTTGCTCCCTTATATATTTGGGAAACAGCCTCCTGGGAGGAGACTGTCCAGGGCCCTGTCTGTCCAGGTCCACCCTGATTGGCCGTCCCACTCCAGCTTCCACCCTCCCTCCTTGCCTGCTAGAAGCCTTGTGGCTGTGTCCTCCATTGTCACCCACAAGGAGAGAGGCAGCAACAGGGCTTTGTGGCCCAGAGGTATGCTCCCGCTGGGAGGGAACCAGGTGGTGGGGGGGGGGGAGTTTGCAGCCTCCCTATGGGCCACAAAGCCCTGTCACTGCTGGCGGGGGTTGAGGCTTTCCACTCCCTTTAGACAGCTTTGCGGGCCAAAAGGAGCTGTGGCCACCTTCTCATGCCCTCCTGCCTGCTGCCACTTTCAAAGACCATTTTTTAAAATGAGCTTTGATACTAGTAATATAGTAACTCAAGATGCATTATATATCAAATATGTTATCTTATTTTCTAGGTTGAACTATAGGCATCACATGTCTCCAGCTTGGCAGAGGAAGATTAAGCACATAACTCGATTTCCAAACTTATTAGGACAATTTCAGTCAATACATTGTTTCACCTCCTGGGTATGCAGAGTATTTCAGCAGGATGTTGTCCTGGTATGTCCCATGTAGGACAGGAGGATACAGGGCAGGACTGGCAGCATCATAATAGAATTTGAATTTCAGTACTCTGACTCATCCACCTAATGCCAGGATATTGCGAAATCAGGACATCAGCTATTTAGCTTTTCTAAGTGTATCAGACTCATCTAGCATACGTATCTTCAGTCCAGAGGAAAGCAGAGTGAATGGAGTAAAGCGATACCTCATGTCTCCCAAATGTGTATTAAAGCTCCTTGGGAAGAATCATTGTGGGGGGGGGGATCTATTAAATTTTATCTATTACCTCTCAACAAGTGCCAACAAATGTTGAATGAAGCTTCCTGTATTGGATTTATTAGCGGGGATAAAGAGCTTTGGCACCAAACTGAATCAAAGCACTCATTGACTTTAGGGTGATATGGGTTTAGAATCTCTGATCTAAATGATATATTGTTGCAACAATGCCTGAATATTGGGACTGTGCTGTTGCCATAATGTTCCTCCACAAAAGGGACTGCAACAAAGTGAATCGTATATTATTAATGTTAACAATTTCAATAAAAGTGAATTAAATTTATGGGACCCATGATTAACATGTGGGTCAACTGACTGATTATGTTTTCAAATGTTGATAGTTATTAGCAATTACAAAATAAACATGTAGTTAATAGAGAACAGGTTTGCCACCCTGTCAATTTCATACTATCCTGTGCATCCCTCAAAACTTGCTGAACTTTTGTCATGTTAACTTCTGATGCTCCACAAGCATGTACATCTGCACTACATCTCCAGTTACCTGGGATACAGACAAAACAACTGACAGGGCAGGGATAATAGTTATTTAAAATAATTTAGCATAACAAGAAATTATACTGGGTTGCCAATATCTAAGTGGTGGCTGGAAATCTCCTGGAATTACAGTCAATCTCCAAACAGAAGAGATCAGTTCCCCTGGAAAAAATTGCTACTTTTAAAGTGTTTATGTATGGCTAGCTCCTGGTGGTAATTTGTAAATATGCAGCAAGCCCAGTTTGGACTGCTGCTTAGGAAAAGAATGTCTGCCCTTTTCCTTGTGCTGTTTTGGTGGCTAAAACAGACAAGGAGCCATTGGAGGTTACTTGCTATGTTCAGAGTTGCCATGTATTCTGAATACTTATCTGTGCATGCTTGCTCACCAAAGAAAATAACACTTCCTTGGGTTGTTTCAACCAATAAGCCAGATCAGAAACAAAAAGGAATTTATCCTTCTCCTATGCAGCAGTCCTGATCCCAAATGAATCATGCTGTGCATTGACTCATGAGCTGCTCCTGATAAGTAGCAGCTACAGAGTAGCTGCAACCGACTATGGAGAATTTGTGCAATTTGTAATGTCTAATTAGGTTCCAGGATTCAGGACTGAAATGGCACTATTGCTTTTGGTTGCTGATCTCCAGTCACAATCACATAAGGGCAATTTGTTGCTGATGAAAGTTTAATCAATCAGCAGCATTTGATATAGCCAGCAGATCAAGTACAATCAGTCTTTGGGACAAAAGGAAAAAAACCTCCATTGTTTTTGCTATTTCTATTTATTTATTTATTATAAATAAATCTATTTATGAGCCACCACTCACCTGAAAGATCTTGTGGTGACTTACGACATTAAAACTAATAAAGTAAACACAAATAGCAAAAAAAAAAATTAAAATACATAGTTTACACCATGCCACTATTAAAACAGCCTAAACACATGGTTACTTTCCAAAGCCAATCTAAATAATTAAGCTTTGCATATCCTGTAGAAACTAAGAAGGCCCTTCCCCTGCTGGCAGTTAACCAAGCCATCCTTGGACCAAGTGCCTGCAAAAGGTTCCCAATAACTGAAAGATGTGCAGTGGATTGTAATGTGAGAAGGGTCCCAGACTGCTAAGGGCTTTGAAGTAATATCAATACTTTAATTTAGATACAGAGACTAGTTGATAGCCAATGCAGCTGTCACAGAATTGGAGTAATATATGCTTTTGATAAAGCTCCTCAGCAAAAACTCTGAAGTAAACTCAGCAGTCATGGGATAAGAGGACTTCTCTTGTGGATTAAAAACAAGTTAATTAACAGGAAACAGTGATATTAATGAGCAGTTTTCACGGCTTCTAGGTCTAGTGCTTATTTAACATGTTAAATATTTAGAGTTGGAGTAAGCAGTAAAGTGGCTAAGTTTGCAGAAGACACTAAGCTGTTCAGGGTGGAAATAACTGCAGAGGACTGTGAAGTACTCCAGATCGGTCAAGACTGTGTGGCAAATGACATTCAATATGGGAAAATGCAAGGTAATGCACATTGGAGCAAAAGAATCCTAATTATAAATACATATTGATGGGGTCCAAACTGGTAGAGATCTTGAAAATGTGAACAGTGTGTCACTGCTATATTAAAAAGGCAAATGCGATACTGGGAATTATTGGGAAGGGAATTAAAAACAAACTAGCCAGTATCATAATGCCTCTATATAAATCTAATTTGGAACATTGTGTACAGCTTTGGTCACCACACTCAAAAAAGATATAGTCTTGGATCAAGTGCACAGAAGGGCAACTAGAATGATCAAGGGAATGGAGGCAGTTACATGCATAGACAGCATCAAGAGGAGATTGGATAGACCATGAAACAGAAGTCCATCAGTGGCTGTTAGGTATAACTCAAATACTTTGGCCACCTTATGAGAAGGAAGGACTCCCTGGAGAAGAGCCTAATGCTGGGAGCAATTGAGGGCAAAAGGAGGGGACGACAGAGAATGAGGGGGCTGGATGGAGTCACTGAAGCAGTCGGTGTGAACTTAAATGGACTTTGGGGAATGGTAGAGGACAAGAAGGCTTGGAGGATCATTGTCCATGGGGTCTCAATGGGTCGGACACGATTTCATAACTAACAACAACAAAATCTAGGTCAGTGATGCTCGGTATTCTTGAGGCTTGGGGGGGGGGGGCAACAGTTTGAGAGTTTTAGCCCTGCTGGTTAACTTCCTGATAGTACCTGGGTTTTGGCCACTGTATAACAGAGTATTGGACTAGATGGACCATTGGCTAAATTCAACATAGCTTCTCTCATGTTCTGATGGCCATTTTGTTCCTGTCAGTAACCTGGCAGCTTTTCTTGTTAGCAGGAAACAATTGTTTTCCATAACAGTATCAGTTAGGTAAGACCTGATATACCAGATGCTCCAAGAGATTAAGGCTGTAAGATGGATTTCAAACCTTTAGCAATGATAATCTAGACTGGGTTGTTATCAATAGGCAAATAACATCCAGCACTACATTTCATTACCTGAGCCTGAGGCTGTGACCAAATCATTGAAGATAAACTGAAGCTGAATATAGACATGATATTGCTAGGAACTATCAGACACAATTGGGGTTATGTTCTCGCCAATGGATCAACAAGCCGGTAATGTTAGCAGCACCTTATTTTAATTACTTTTGCTCATAGGCTATCCCCTTATATAGTGAACTACACTAGTGTGATCTCTATATTGGACTACTGTACCACCACCTATTGGGGCTGCTTTTGAAGATCAAACTGATATCAAATGCAGCAGAAACTCCTTTCTGAGTCAGCCATTCAGAACATACAACCCCAGTGCCATGTCAACTGCACATACTCGCTCTGGGAAGCATCCAGGCCAGTTATTGCCTTTAGAACCCTTCATGGCCTAGGGCCCTTATACTTTTTGAACAGTGTGCTAAACCCCCTTATTTTACTAGTATCTCTTAGGATAGTCCTTTGATAAGTTAGGTGAGGGGATATTTATTTTTACAGCCTTCTGTTATGGCCTACCTAAATAAGTGTGAAAGGTGCTCACTTACATTTAAGAAGATGCAGAACTTAGAAGATACAGTCTTAATTCAAAGGGCATTTGGTGGGTAAACACTGCTTTTGGATCCTTGAAGCTAGAAGCTATCTTAGGTCTAAAGAATGTAGGCAGGATATATTTTTTAAATAAATAAAGCTGCCAGTGCTACATAATTTATATTGTAATGAATAATTTTAATGTTTAACCTCTAGATGCTACATAGTATCAAAGCCAATACATTGCTATGTGATAATTAGATGTGGTTTACAAATTCTATTTCTTCAAATCTTTGACATGAAAAAAAAAAATACCAGTACTGCATACTGAACTCTGAATTTACCATCTAGTACAGATTTAACAACTATTGTAGGAACTGTTTCAGCAATATGCCCCAGACTATTGGTCACAGACAATCACCAATAGAAGACTAGGAAATTTTACTGCAGCCTTAATGGTGTACACCTTCTAAGGACAACTCAGGGCATTGATTATGGCCGATGAAGCCCTTATGGCTTAGAACTCATATAATTTCAGGGCAGTCTCTCCCGCTCTACTTTGACTCATCAGACTAAGCTCTGTTTTGTGTACCAACATCCAGGCAGCATCTGCCTGTTCCAGAGCTTTCTCAGCAGTGGTTCCTGAGTAGTGGAAGGGCCTTCTTCTGCAGCTAAAGAAAATCTACAGATTAACAGCACTCTGACAGAAGTAAAACATTCCAATTGATAAAGGTTTCCTGATAATCTGTTGTTTTAATTCTATATAAAGATTTTAGTTTCCTCTGGTATATTTTAAAAGTCATTGTAACCCACATTGTGTCTTTTTAAAGAATGGGCCAAAAATGATGTAAGTTACCAACAGTTGAATGGATTTCTGTAAGCTATCATAAAAAGAGGTAACCAGTTCTTTGCATACAATGCACATACAAACACAACTATGCTAATTAGCTTGTTAATTTCCAAATGTATCTGAAATTTTGGGAAGTGTTTCTCAAACAGTTATATTTATTCAGATTCTTATCCTTCAGTATCCTGAAATAATTAATTTTAGACTTATTAGACAGGAAATGGAAGTTTCTGTATTTTTGGAGATACAGCCTAAATGTTATGCATTGTAAGCAAAGCTAAAGTATCTAAATGGTAACTTTTCCGCTTACTCCTTCCTGCTGCTGCAGTCTTCTATGCTCCCAGGAACATGATGGAGATGAAAGGGTGCTATCAGTAAAAACTGCTTTTCCCATCTTTTGGAGAACAGCATTCAAGCCTAATTAACATGTTACTGTTATTAAGGCAAGTTCTGTTATTAAATGAATGCAAGGTTTGTAAAGGTTAGTTTGATGTCTCATGGTACAGCAATAAGTCCAGCAATTGAATGGACAAATAGAAAAGAAATATATCATTAATCAAATTGACATTTCAGTAGCTTTAGCAGTATGGAAGAGAAAACCATTCCCAAATACTTGCCCCAAAATCAAAAAGAAAACTGGGATGAATAAAACAATGTGGGATTACAAAGACTCTATGTATTGATTTGGTAGACCATTTACACTGTTCATCACCTGCATTCACATTTTGTTTAGTAATCTGGGGAGAAGGAAACAATACACAAGAGGGAGTGTTGCCTCTTTTCCATTATTTTATTAAGACCCATGTATTATATAAAATAGAACAAGAAAGCTTAACAAGTCCATAGAATCAAGTGAGCAGTCTGGAGGAAAGACCACTACAAGCCCTGCTTTCATGGTTCAGACTGATGTCATTAGAATGCTGACATATCGATGGCCTCACATTTAGTCAATGACTGTATATATCTACAGAGAAAGTGGATCTGTTTCAGAGGGAGCAAAAGCAACTTGATAAGATGGCTTTCCGAAGCCATAATTGCCTTTGACAAAGTTAGCAATGAAGCTCAATTGCAAAAACCATCTCAGGCACCTTTGAAGAACCTCCGATTCTTTTGAAGGTTCCGAAAATACTGCACTTGACCCTGTGACACTATCAGTATCCTCTGTATTTGAGAGTGGGGCTTCTATGTATGCGTCACTGTAACCATTATAACCTACCTGGTGCAGTTGCAAGTAAAACAAGATTCTCACAATTTATGTTCTAACTATGTAATCCTATGCAGATTTACTCTAAACTCCCTGAAGTCTTTGACTGAAGGTTCAGACAGGAGCAACCCCACATAGGACTGCACTGTATGCCTCTTAAAGCAGCTCGTGCAAACACAGCCAACTGCCTTTTCCTTGTTCATTCTATATTATCCAAATTAACCTTCCAGATACTGGTATCCTGGAATAAACTCGCATGCTTTAGGAGCTGATTTAAAATACTAGAATTGTTATGGTTTTTAACAAATGGATACGTTCTTTCATAGTGAAAATCTGTCAGTATGCTACTGTCCTCTCAAAGTGAAATACTGCTGGAAAATGTATCCACAGGTCAAAAGAACTCTTTGCTGAACTGAGTTAGAAAGAATCAACTAGTATTCAACAATCTGAAGAGGACCTAACTTGAAATATGACTAATTATACCAAACATCACACAGAGATCATGGATCTTTCCTGTGTTCTCTGTCCCCAAGCAGTCCTTTCTGATGCTAGGAAAATGTATTCCTGTAGCTGCAGGACCCATATGATCTACTAGCCATGCAGCCTGGGAGGATGAAGTGAGGAGGGGAAATGGGGGGGGGGGGTGAAGTTGCCCTCTCACCTTACAGAAGCAACAGAAAGCATGATTTCACCCCTCCTTCACATTGCAGGCCCCCCTCCCCATCCATGTGCTTGCCCAAGTGGTTCCCATGACCTAGGAAAACTTTACCAAGGTCGGGGGGGGGGGTCAGGAAGAATGCTGGAAAAATCTCTGATGTCAGTACTTTCTGATGAGTTTGTGGGATTCACTCTACAAAGTAGTAGGATCCAGCATTATGCATTAACATCCACACAATTTTTAGCTGGCAGAAACTAAAGGCAATTGTTTCTCAGTTACTGGTAGTGTGGTCTTTTTTGAGCAACACTGTACAAGCATGACAGTAGTCTCTTACAGAGATTAAGAGAGAAGTCATGACACAGGTACAGGGCAACACTCACTTAGGTCAAAACACAGGATTTCATGGGGAGTGCTTTATCTAAGAATGCAACCTAAGTTCAGTATTAACGGTAAATAAGAGTGGAGCTTTAAAAAGGAAAAAAAGGAATTTCTGTCACAAACAGGCTTGTTAATATCCTGTCTTTGGTACAATTTGAAACCAAAAGGAGGCCGCAGGGAAGCCGCATGTATATACGTCAATATGGAAGAGAAAAATATTTGCAAGTACAATAGTTAACACAGAAAATGAAACCCAATGAATAAGCAATATCTGGAGTTCATGAAATGTGAACAAGTCTCACTTTTAACTACTTTATATGAACTGTTTGATTGGAATAAGAAAAATTACTTTAACCAAGTTAAAGACTTCTTTTATTTCAGTTTTAGAGGGAGAGGGGAAAGTCAAATAGAACTGTTCTCCAGTTTCCCTTCCACTGTACGTAAAGCCACAAACATACATCCACACACATGCACATCTCCTTTAATGTGTACTGAAAATCTTTTTTTTCCTTTCCTTTTTACCAAAAAGGCTGTTCCTGGGTGTAAGTGCAAATTGCAAAAATAAACTGACAGGAAATGCTGAATAAACAGCATAATTAAAATACAAAGTATTTTATATTGTTGTACTATTAAACGGGTAATGTTCGCTGTTTTTGTAAAACTTTGGAACCACACAGCTGATTTCTTAAATCTAGTCCATGTCAACTTCCAGAACTATTACTGAATTAATTAGCTTCATTTTTTGATGCTTCATCGAAGTTTTCTACAAGATCTGAAAGACAGAAATGTTTAATAGTTAGCATTCATCAGCTCAGTCAATATATATAATCATATTTCTCTTTGAAGCCTATAATAGGATAAATATAATCCCAGAATGATTACTTTTATTCAAAAGTATAATTTTGTTTATGAGGGCCTAACATTTTAATTGATGGTTTTATAATCAGCAACTGTGCCACCATAGCACTGGAACACAGCCGTAGCCCCTCAGTTATTGGCATCCGACAATGGGACGTTTGTTAGGCAAATTATGTTCAAATATTTTTTAAAAATTATTTAAGCAACTCAGTATAGCAACCATAGCAGATTTCTGCATAGCAGTTAGCAAGTACTATCAGTGGATTGGATCCTATCTAAATTCAGAGAACGGAACACAACTTCCTTGCCCCCTGAAAGAGTAGCCCAGAGGGACAGAGAGGAGCAACATGACGAAGGAGTTGAAGGGCTGCGGCAGGACTGAGAAATTGCCCTTCCTCTTACAAGAGTAGGTCCTTTCTACAGGATCCTGTATATTTCCAAAACTAATTTCTTGTTCATTGACAATGCACAAAACAAATGACATTTTTGGACATCTTAAAAACATTCCAGCAGCAGTGTGTTTGTGAATGGGTTAAATGGCTCAACATTGATCCAAACCACTTATTCAAAGATCCAACTAAAGCCAATGCCATTGAATAAGTAAAGATTTTCTAAGAAAGACAATCATTCACTCCTAGTTTTAATAATTACTTAAATACCATTGCTCCCAGAACTTCTTTGTTCTTAAAGGATAATTCTAGCAGGGAATAAATGGTTTATATTAAACATCAATTTATGAGGTCAAGAGTACAAATTCTTGCCTGAAGTGATTGACAGAAACTGTCTGTTATTTCCCACAGATAATTTTCCCCACAATACTTCAAGCCAGCAAGATCAATGTTTTGCAACAGCACAAAACTATAGTAGGGGCTGATCTGCATGGCATGATTCTGAATATGAACAGTTTGACACAAGGTACCATTTGGATGCAATTCTAAGCAGCTTCCATGATATTCAAGTGAAGCATACCTTAGCAAGGGGACCAGAAAGGTAGGAAGGGACAGACTGAGTCTTGTGAACTCATCCTATGATTCCACCCTACAGAGGCTTCTGTCCTGCTGCACTAATTACTCATTAGAAGTGTTGCCATGGCAGCATGTGCACAGCCTGAGCTTGAGGTTCTCTGTGATCTGCCTTCTAACAATTTAAGTGAAGAACTCCAAGACACATACTGTGTTACTGTCTGCAAATATCTTTCCTGTGATGTTTATTTTAAATTTTCAAATTAAGCAAAAGAATCCTACCTGGAACGTCGTCATCTTCTTCATCAATATCTTCTGATTTTGGTACTTTACTATCCAACACTGTAAAATAAAATTATTTTAATTAATGATATATGGAATTAATATAATTATTTCATTGTGAAAGAATAGACCACCCAGAAGATTATGGATTATAATCCAATACGTAAGGGCAACCTTGCAAAGTGGAAGATAGATTCAGGTAGCAGAAGAATAAAGTTAGAGTCCGGTAATACTTTTAAGACTAACAAAGGTTTATTCTGGGCATACGAGTGCACACAATATCCAGAATAATACTTATAGCATATAGCATATTAATTGTGGACAAAATTATTTAAACAAGAGTATTTTTGAAAATGTTCTACACAAATAGAAATGAATTATCTAATGCTGTAGTGTAGACTGTCGTTATATATAGACCAGAATTAAAGCCCGTTGTAGCTGATACAATGGGCACTAGCATGGGAGGAGGGGTAAAACAGCAAAGAGAGAGAGGTAGAAAGAAAAATGATTAAGAGGGATAGAAAGAGAAAGGGAAAGAGGATAAAAAAAGATTAATGAAGAGCTAAAGAGAGAGGGAAAGTAGAATGATAGGAAGAAATAAACGTAGAAGGAAAGAAAGTGAGAGAAAAAGAACAGAGAGACAAATATAGAGAGTAAGAGAGGGGGAAAAAGACAGAGTGAAGAGTACAGAGAGAAAATAAAGAAATTAGAAGAGGGAGAGAAGTAAATGAAGAGAGGGGAAAAGAGAGAAAAAGACAAGATAGACTCTCTAGTGGGCTGGAAAGCCCTCCCTCTACGAGGCCACGGGAGGTCTTTACAGCCCAGAGGAGAGTGCAGCCAGCCCTATCCTCTGCACTAACCAGTCCTCCAGTGGGCTCTCCATGCTGTGGCCAGGAGCGCAATGGCCACAAGTTAACCAGAGTGCTCCTGGCCGGGGCTGTTGGGAACAGGCAGTAGTGGGGCCGGGGCCAATCGGGAAGCTGTGTGCTTCTCCTGACTGGCCCAGAGGCTGGACAGACACTCCGCCCAGGAGGGCTCAGCGCTTTTATATAACAACAACAACAACAGACACCCTGTGAGGAAAATGGAGCTGGGAGCTCTGAGGGAACTGAGAATGGCCCGCAGACACCCAGCAGGCCTTAGGTGTCTCTGAGCAGTTTAAAAGCACCTTCCCTTCCTCTCCTCATAACAGTCACCCTGTGAGGGAAATGGGGCTGAAAGCTGAGAGAAATGTGAATAGCCCACAGTCACCCCAGCAGGCCTCAGGTGTCTCTAAGCGGTTTAAAAGCACCTTCCCTTCCTCTCCCCATAACAGACACCCTGTGCGGGAAATGGGGCTGAGAGCTCTGAGGGAACAGGGAATGGCCCACAGTCACCCAGCAGGCCTCAGGTGTCTCTAAGCAGTGTGTGTGTGTGTGTGTGTATGTGTGTGTATATACACACAAACACACACACACAAACAAACACACACACACACACACACACACACACACACACACACAGAGAATGCAGTTTTCCAGTGCTCCCCAAAACTTTCTTAACAGAAAAAGCCCCCCCAATATGTTTTCCCAAAAAAATCTTTCTGCTTTCCCCACCCCAAGCCTGCCATCTCTTATCTACAGATAAATATTTTAAGTACAAAAAATAATTTCTCCAGTTCATTCAAACAGCATGAGTTTCCTTTTATCTTACAAATTTTGCCTGAATTTTTGTGCTAGTTTTATCCTCCTTTTCTGAGATCCTCAAGTTAAGTATGAATGTCCTCTTTTAAAGAAAACCTGAACAAGTGGACAGAGGGGAGTTAAATGCCACTCTTTCAATCCTCACTACGGCTTGAAACATTTTTCTCTAATCCTAGAAATGAGCTGGACAGGGAGAAAAATATTTCTAGCACTGGAATAAAGCGTGGGATAGGGCAATAATGAATTATTTTTTCATGTACTCTACTTTTGTTTTAAAAAGACAGCTCCGTCTCTCACTTCTATTATTTCTGGTGCTGCATCTTTTTGTCCTTATTTCTTTTCAATTTCTACTATTGGGTTCACTGAGCTGGGGGGCATAGTGAAATTTGTATTAGGAAACTACAAAGCTGAAATGAAAGACTTTGTGATCTCAATCTTGATCCTTGCTGATCTCAGAAGGAAAGTCTTCAGAGAGTACAAGCAAAACACTAGCCTCTAGTAGGCAGCACAGCACTACAATGGAGCAAGGAATTGGAAACAACTGGTCCACACCTTACACAGAATCAAGAATGCCCACACCCCAAAACAGTGTATATGGTGGGAACATATGCTAGCTGTTCTGGCTGGAAGATAACCATGTCATCGAGATCAGTGGTCCTCAACCTCCAGTCCGGGGACCAGTCCCGGTCCTTGGATCAGTCGGTACCGGGCTGCAGCTCCTCCTCATCCTCCTCCCCAGCTGCTGCCTCTGGGGCTGCCCTGCCTCTCTGCCGCCAGCTCACCTTTGGTGCTCTCCAGCGGATGCCATGGCTGGGGCTCCCCCTCGGTGTGGCACTGCACAGCTGCTGTTGGCAGCACCCCCCAGCAGGCAGCGGGAAGTCAGAGGTATCGGCGGGAAAGCAAGTGGAGCAGGGGCTCAAGCGGTGCAAACGTCCCTTGGCTAAAGACTACCCCCCCCCCGGACCTCAGTAAAATTGTCAAGCGTTGACCGGTCCCCAGTGATAAAAAGGTTGGGGAACCACTGATCTAGATTATCTAGAGTCACCTTCTCTCCTTGTTGCTTCTTCTGCTTCCTATACCTGAAACTGGGGAAAGTAGACAGGAAGATGTCAAAACAACCTGTTCCAAAAATTTGGGGAGATTAACAATTGTCATTAGCATTAATTACTATTTAAGTTACATTAAATAATGGAGATGTTTTAGTTACACTCAATACTTGAGGAATTTTGGACTGGATTTAGTTCTATTTCCCAATGCGAATGCCTAATGAAAAGCAGATACAGAGGATTGAAGTTTAAAGTCCAGTCACCAACTCTTCTATCTAGCTTCCTTAACAGACATCTTGCAAGGGTTAAACAGGATAAAGGTAAAGGTATCCCTTCTGTAAGCACTGGGTCATGTCTGACCCTTGGGATGATGCCCTCTAGCGTTTTCATGGCAGACTCAATACGGGGTGGTTTGCCAGTGCCTTCCCCAGTCATTACCGTTTACCCCCCCAGCAAGCTGGGTACTCATTTTACTGACCTCGCAAGGATGGAAGGCTTGAGCTGACTGCTGGGATTGAATTCCCAGCCTCATGGGCAGAGCTTTCAGACTGCATGTCTGCTGCCTTACCACCCTGCGCCACAAGAGGCTCTGTCTTAAACAGGATAGTGTAGAATAAAAACATTATACATTTCTAATAACTAAAGGCAACTATTCCTAATAAGGTAGAAGTAAAAAGGCAAAATAAATAACAAAAACCCTATTTTAATTGCAATATGCTGTTCATAGAGCTCTCCAACTCATCTGCAACTCAATCCTTCAAAAACGGAGGTCCTGTGGTTCGGTAGGAAGGGTCCCAATGAGGAGGCATGACTGCCCTACCTGGATGGGGTGCAACTAATAGTAGCATACTCAGCCTGGAACCTCCCTCTCCATGGAGGAACAGGTCACAACAGTAGCATGGCTAGTGTTCTTCCACCTGAACAAACTAAGCTACTAGCACCCTACCTGACCCCAGAACACTTGACCACAGTGATTCAGGCAATGCTCACCTCTAGGCTGGATTTCTGCAACTCGCTGTATGTGGGCTTTCTCTTTCCTGGTCCCCACTTGGTGGAATGAGCTTCCACAAAAGATCAGGTCTCTGCCAGAGCTAAAACAGTTCCACAGGGCCTGCAAAAGGGAGC
The DNA here is from genome assembly GCF_049243985.1 of Paroedura picta. NCBI lineage: Eukaryota > Metazoa > Chordata > Lepidosauria > Squamata > Gekkonidae > Paroedura > Paroedura picta. Next base: position 82,005,480 of record NC_135372.1, read on the forward strand.
TCTTCCACCAAGATTTCAATCGAGGCCAATGAAACCAACCAGAGCCCCAGACGCCTCTTCCACTACCAGCTATGCACTGCAGATGAAAGAGCTGAACCACTGTACAGTAAACAGTTACATAGTTATAGAGTTAACTATATACTACCAGAAGAAGTCACAGCTTACAATCAATTAAAAGAAATACAGAATGGTGGGCACTGGTATTGGCTAATTTATTCACGATAATTGATAAAACTGAATTCCAAGGGGTTGGGAGGTGGCAATCATGGTACCCATACATAAAAACGGGAATCTGAATGACACAGCCAAATATAAATCGATAAGTCTACTAAGCATAATAAGCAGACTCTAGGCAAAACACCTTCAGTGGAAACTTGGGAACTGGCTAGACCAGAATAATTTTCTGGAAGATGAACAAGGAGGAATGTATGAAATAAACAACAGAAATTATGTGCTTCAAAATTTGCAGTGGTCAGTGTTTTCAGACAGAGGTACCTACCTTGCCTTGGGAACTGTTCAGCTAACTTTCTGAGACTTGTTAAGCTGTCTGCACCCAGCTGGCTTAAGATGCCGGGTAGCATTTCTGTGATTGGTTTGGCTTCAGCATGACCAGTAATCGCAAATGTGTTTGCAGAGAGTGAAGCCTGGACCTTAGGATTGTTGAAATGAATAACTGTTCCATCATCTTTGATCATATTCACCTGTTTAAACATAGATCTATTAGTATTTATAATACCCAAATTAATTAGCATATATCAGAATGTACTATCAAGGATTCATTTTGTAATAGCAAGCATTCATATAAAATAAAAATAAATGTAATGTATATATATTACTAGGGAGAAAGCCCACTGCATTCAGGAATACAATGGGTGCTATATTGGGGGATTAGGGTGGAGGAAATCTGTGGATGGTCTCTCCCTCCCTCTTGGAAAAGCTGCAGGTTGGAAGCCCCAGGCAGCGAACTCACTGCAGGGATCTGCAGCCTCTGAGGGAAGTGGAAGAAAGAGGGGGTGGTCAGGGGTGGGGGATGGAAGGCCATTGGCTGGCTGTTAGACAGGCATGCCAGTTGGAGGAGGAGGCACTCAGGGGTGGGACAGCCACCCTGAGTGGGTCTTAAGCGCTGAGTGGCACTTAAGCCATGAGACCAGCTCCTCCTCCTAGCCCTTTCCAGTAATATTAAGTGAAACAGATTGTTAAACACACAAAATATGTGTGTTTAACAGATAAGCTATGAATATAAGATTTTTCAATGCAATCAGTATTCAGTTTAACACATAACCAAAGCTGCAGATGATTTTAACACAGCTAAAATTTAAGCAAAGGACTGTTTATTAATCCCAGCACGCATGGACTTTCTTATATCCCCCTTCCTGCTGCAGCCTGTTGTGTAAAAAAGCAAAACAAAACAGGTTTAACAAAGAATTCTCAACACTTGCACATCCAGGTTCTGAACTAATTTTAATTGGTTTAAATTGTGTAATTTGGATTTTTTTTTTAGATTGCAATCAAACCTGGTAGAATGTCTGTTTTTTGGATTTCCTGAATACAAAGGATCACAATGTCAAAGTGACCCATAATATTACTCTGGCACACCTCTGGCACCAGTATCACATACTCCTCTGGTGGTAAGCCAAAGTATACAGCTTAGCAACAGACATGATCCCGCAAGGCTGATGTACCTTTTCAGTTTTCTCCAAGAGTTGATATAAGCAACTGCTTGCAAATTCAATCTTAAACAGATTTACACCCTTCTAAAGTCCATTGAAGTCAGTAAGGGTGTTGTTTTTCTTAGAGCTGCACTGTCACACCACAATGTTGCAAACACTTTCCTTGCAATAAATCCTCTTAAATAGACTTCCAATAGAATTCTGAGTAAACAGGCTTAGGATGGCTCTATAAATTACCAAGCAGAGTGGATAGCTACTCTCCATTCCTACATTCAGAGTTGTATGCACATTCATTTCTAATTACTCCAGTAATTTTCAAGCATAACAATTACTCTTAGGAAAGAAGTGTATAGTTGTTATAAAGTAACTTGTTCCCAAGTGAATAGGCTGAGAATCCCCAACACTGGTCTGTAGCTAAATCATTGTCTATATTTCTTTAAATGTTGTTTCTACATGATTTTTCCCCCTGTCTTTTGTGCAACAAGTGTTTTTTTTTGCAGCTGTATAAACCTTACTGAGATAATATATTCAAACTCCCTATCTGAATCTTACAAAATCTGACAGGAAAGCTTTGATATTTAATGGCTGCTGAACTTCCAGAATCCTATATGCAAGTCCTTTGACTTTGTTGTTGTGCAATACCAGGTCCATGAAAAATAAGATACATTTAACAGCTACCATGTAGAATAGGTGGGCCTGGTTTGCTTGACTGAAATCTTGGTGGCTAAATGTGATATCATCAGCTTGGCACAACTGGCATCATCTGAGTATAAGGTCCTTCACCTACCATAGAGCTGCCTTACACTGTACTGGGCTCCAAACATTAAAAGAATATACTCCAGAACACCTGTACTAGGCAGCTTGCTGGTGACATCATTAAGGGGACTGTGAGTTCTACCCTTGTCAAAGACACAGCTGAGCTTAATGTATTCTCTCCATAGGAGTTGTGAAATAAATGAATGGTCCATCCTTACGAATTAATGGATCCTGTCACTTTGTAGAAAGATCTGGGGAATTTTAAGAGCTCTCTGTTAACTGTGGAAGCTCCATAGCTGCATGCAATTACGGGCCGACTGAGGACAAAACAGGATTGCTCCTGGATAGCCTTTCCCACACTCTCATAGCCCCCCCCCCCAAATCCCTGGTAAACGATGGAAAAATTAAATACAATAAATGTACTTCATTTATATACCACCTTTCTCTCAAAGCAGCTTATATCCTGTCCTACTGTCCATTTTATCTTCATAACAACCTTATGAGGCAGGTTAGTTTGAGAGTCTGTGACTGGCCCAAAGATAACCCAAAGAAAATTTCCATGGCACAGCAAGGATTCAAACCTGGGCCCTCCAGATCTTATGTACCCTAACCAGTACACCACACTGAGTCTCTACAGCACAGTGGCATGAAGCAGACTGGGAGATAACTAAAGCAACACAGGTGGAAGACTCAGGATAAACCAGACACAGCATGCCCAGAACCATTTTCATGCCTATGAGATAGTAACAATATTAGCGAATGGGTTTTTTTTCTCTGCCACCACTTTGTCCACTGAATCTTGCCCAGCTCAACTTCTAAAGTGGTTCATGACTTGGTAACACTTAAGACCAACCCTACAATACTTAAAAACATATTAAATTATAAGTGTACCTATTGGCACAGTTTGAACCACATTTGGATTAAATAACACTAAAGCAGCTAAGAGTGGACCAGATGAAATAGCTGGGGGGAGGGACTAATATGAGACAGTTTGAACAACCGTAGTCTATGTTTAATGAAGCATTGCATTTCATATGACTGCTGTGTAAATTAAAAAAAACAAAGCTTTTGGTAAATGGTTTACATTGATGTACCTCTTCAATGCCAGCGATATTGTTTACTGCCAACTTTTTGAGGGAACTTTGAAGTTTTTTGTCATCAGCTGTTGCTGTTCTATGAACTACCTTCTTCTTTCTACGAGCTGTACCCTGAGACATACAACATGAGAAAAAGTATCATCACTTGAAATGAAGTTAAGTCTGTCCCATCAACTTATCAAAAACAGTATAACAGTCCTGTGGCATCTTAAAGCTATCATATTTAGTGTGGTATGACATTTAGTAAGACTATATATCAACATATGTTTTTAATGGCATCAAATTTACATGATACAGCAGGGAACTGCAGGTGAATTCAACTACCTATCATGTCCACTAACTGACAATATGTCTTCATTGCATAAGTTCCATGTGAGAGAATGGAAGCCAAGTGAAGATGATCATGTCTCAATGTATCTACAGCTGTTAGGATGTCTACACTACCAACTGCATTTCTGCCATCCGTTATTTAAGCAGGACATGGAAAGGTAAGACCGAAGGATTGCCTAAAACGATTATATGTATTTATTTTTAAGAACTGTATCCTGCTTTTCCTGTAAAACAGGCTTCATAGCATACAAATCCACACAAATAAATGCATATCACCATATTGTTAAAAGATTACCAAGTAAAAAAAAAGCACTCAGATGAATATCACTTACCATTAAAGACTAGGGAAAACAAAATGGTTTTCAACTTGCCCTTGAAAGATAATGAAGATGGTTCCAAGCACATCTCCCTCAGCAGGGAATTATCAAGCAGGACACCACCACAGGAAATGTCTGCTCTGACAGGTACTTCTGTTATTTCCAAAAGCACCCCCCACTTCCCGCAGAAGGATCTCAAACAAAGATCTCAATTGGTGGGACATTTATTGTGACTATGCTGGGTACAGGCATATTATAAGGCATGTCTGCATCAGAATGGACAGTAGCCTGTTGAAAACAGTATTGTTCATCAAAACTTGCAAGTATGTAAATGCAAAATCATACATCCCTCTATTCGTACCTTTCCACCTATTCGGACCTGAGCCTGAAGTTTGGCCAGCTTTTCTTGATTCATCTTGCTATCCTGAAAGAGCAAAAGTAGGATTAAAACACATTCATTAAAAACTGTTTTTCTATGTTGTCAATGTATCAAGTACACACATTATAATTTATTTAAAAAACTTATATGCCTGTTATTCTCCTGACCAAGTCAAGCTGCAACAATGTTCTAAATGCTGGAACTCAAATAATCAATTAAAAATAATAGTATCTATTCCTATTCTGGAACCCAGTTCCTAGATTTTTGCAAAACATAATAATCTTACCTCTCCTTTCCTTTAGTTCTAGAATGCCTTCAGGAAGGAAAGAGGGGCTATTACTCCTTGCCATTAAAATGCCACTGGCTGGTTGGGCCTCTATTGCATCATACCTAACTTCCATACTTACTTTTCCCCATAGGAAAAAGCAGCCATCAGTGATAGAACAGAGAGAAATAAAACTATGCACAAAGAGAGTAGAATAAATCTGTTTAATGACCTGACTGTCTAAAATCAGAACGTTTTCTTCCCCTTTGACCATATCCTACATTGAAATTCATTTAACGTATCACAGAATTCAATGGAAGTCAGTGAGAGTTTAACCAACCAATATGCATCTGTACAGCTCTGCCTCATGTACCATTTTAGTCAAGCTGTATGTCAGAATGCTGAGAATGTGTGTGACAAAAACAAAGAATTTTAGAGACTGGTGTAATACTTAAGATTGATCACACTTGACCAATTTCTAAGCAGCTAACAGGCAACTTAGCCTCATAATACTTCTGCAATGTAGGCTATACTGAGCAAGAGTGATTTACTGAAGGATACATGGTAGTCTTTTAACTGGAAGTTCCTATGTCCCAGTCCAGTACTGTAACCAACACAAAGATTCATTTGTGCAGCATAATCCTAAACATGTTAACTTCCATTTAAAATGTGACCAAGTTAACATACAAGCTGCAAGCCAACTTAAACATACAAAATACCAATCGTAAAAGATACTGTCATGCAAAAATCAAAAGCAGCAGTTTATGCTCATGTATAATAGTCTAAACATACTTTTTGTATTGCATTTGCCATATCTTTGGAGGCTAATCATCAAGTTTTATAATGCACATATTCTGATAAACACACACATAGATGAGTACATTCCCTATATAAGCATGCAAACAAAGCATGCTAAGAGAAGGGGGTAAACAAAATTAAAGAACAGTTGCCACACTAAAAAACAATCACACAATACATCCCCAAAACATGTCTGCATATAATAAAAATAATTTTATTATAAAATGCAAATTAATTTTCGGTCAAGGTTTGCATAAGTATCATCCAGTGTCCCTCAGTTATATATTTTATGAATAACTTAGTTTTAGAGGTCTTGTAAACTTCTCTGATCGTTCTGTGCATAAAATGAATATAAAATCTTAAATAAGCAGGCAGAATTGTACGTTGTGAAGTGAAGAAACTCCTCATTACTAAGAGGGTGCAGTCCTGCAATGACTAGAGCGCAGACTTGAGACAAGGTGTAAATCATCACTCAGTCACAAACTGTTTAACCTGCCCCACTCTGTTGTAGAGGGAAACCATATATACCAGACAGAGATTTCTAGAGCAAAGACAGGGTGCCAATCAATGCTCAGCGTGGCATGCGGGGCACCCCCAAGTACTTTCGGGGAACGCCTTCAGTATCTAGCGCTGAAAGAACTCCCCCGGCGAAAACAATCACCTCAACTGAAGGATGCGGTAAAACCTAACAAAATGTTCTGGGAAAAGGGAAGACAACAACCGCAAGAGTTCTGGCAAGGGGAACAGCATCTTCGATCGCCGTTTTAAGAAAGAGCTGGAACTAGCAAAGAGGGACAGGACCCCTTGCTAGGAAGGGGGTCTTGAGGGGAAGACTCTGGACACAGCTCGGGCCGCACAGTTTTAACGGCCACATTAATATCAGACCAAAGCCTCTTCCCCCCTCCGCCCACAAGCGCCGAGCTGCAGGCCCATTCTCCTCCCCCTCGCTCCTCGGTCCACCCGCGGCCCCTCCCCCCAGGCACAGCTCTCCGCGCGCGAGAGGAAACTGCGGGGTTGACCGGTGGGGGGGGGAGTCATGAGGGTCACGAAGGCAAGAAGGGTCAAGCAAGAAGTTTTCACCTAAGTCCGACGAACCCTCCAAAGGCAACACGCGGCAAGAACAAGATGGCGTCTAGCTAGGGAAAAAGAGGCACCCAGAGAAAAGAGTCCTCGGACCACGGGATGCTCGCCCCGCCCCCTCGCTCCCGATTGGAAGAGAATAGGCCGTCTTTGCATAACACCAGGGTCACCTGCCGCGGTCGCTCTTTCTTCCGCTTGCCCTGGCTCAGACAATGCAACTGCTGGCCTCGCCTTGGAGCGCTGTGGTCACGCCGGGGCAATAAGGCATACCGGGAATTGTAGTCGGTGGGAGGCTGGAAAGCGGGCCGTGGTGCTCGAGAGCCTGGAGATAATACCTTGTCCCTTATTTACTGCTAAGCGATATTATTTTCTTTCATGGTGGCCAAAGCTTTTGGTGCCCACTTCCCCGCATTAAGACTCTCTTAAAGGGGCAGGATGTTTTTCTCCAGGTCTGTTGACAGTCCTATTTGTAAGCTCAACAAAAATTGAGTCCAATGGCACCTTTAAGAGCAACAAAGCGCGAGCTTTCGAGTGCATGCACTCTTCCTTAGACTAGACTGTTTGCAAACGGTCAGAGCAAAAATACATAAGGATTTTGCTTTGCCCCCTGTGGTCTCGTACGATTTCCCAGTTAACGATTCGGCACATTAATTTTGTGAGACTCCAACTGAAAGGACATGTTCAGTTATTGTTTTCTTGAGAGTTGGTATCGCCGTGGAAGAGTTTGATAGGCAGAGATTATGGTTGCTCTTATGAACCATTGCCAAAGAGCTTGTCATACTTCTTCGAGAATGCGAACTATTTTTATCTCCTTCTTTTAATAGGTTGAAAAAATTTTAAATTCCGGGGAGGTAAAAAACAACAACAACAACAACACACACACCTAAGAACTCCCACCCGAGTGTGTAAGTAGTATCACCCCGGGCCCTAATCACTGGCGCACTCCTCGCCTCCGCCCGAAAACATCACTTCCTTTGAAATAGCAAGCGGATTTAAATGAATCGGATATTGCTCAGAGGTCGGCTGTGCTGATCGGAGTAGCTAATCGGTTGGCATGATGAAGGTTCCCTTAGCTGCATTCTCTACTTTTTTTCTTTGCTTCTTCTGTCAGTGGTTTGTTACAGTTTCGGCTGGAGAAGGGCTTGGAAAGGGTTAGCCATCAATTTTCTGTCCTTTTTATTTTTACTTGTGTTTTATGTTACGTTAAAAAAAATCGATCAGCGGCAACATTCGGACAGCCATCAATTGTATTTTTTAAAACGAATCTTTTAAGCCTTTGCAAGTATATGATCTTGTTACTTCAGTTAGCTATCCGAGAGACGATCGGTTTCAAAAGAATAGGTACTGTAGGCCATCAGCTAATAATGAGCAACAGAAGAAGTGCGTTCACTTTGTAGAAATAAAAGCTAGAGACGGACTTAAACATGGAGAGCAAATGAAATTAATATTTATTATAAATACATCTGAGAAAAAAAGAACCTGTTATCTATTTATTAATTTTGTAACTGATCTCATGATGAAACTGAAATTAGATATATTTCATTTTAGAATAAATTTAAATACCATCATGTTTAACTGTATGATCCACCATATGCAGGCATAACAAAGTCTTAAAATCAGGATTTGAACCCCATTCCATTTTGTTTATATTTGGCTAGATTAAAAGTTCTAGAGAACTTAAAAACCTTGTCTACACTTCTGGACTACTAATAAAGGGCAGTGGACACAATCACAAAATGGCTGCCTTAGGAGGCGGAGCCAACAACACAAAATGTCAGGAAATTGTGCTATTTTATATAACTTTAATAAATAACTTTCTAAAGTTTCAGATAGGAGCTCTGATTAGCAGGATGCTTTTTAATCTGCAGAAGTACCACTGGGCAAAAGCCCAATCTAGCCTTGCTTGCTTTCTGGTAGCCCTTGGCAAGTGCCAGGAAAGGTGTTAGTGGGCACTATGCCGCCCATGGGCACCACGTTGGAGACCCCTGATAAAAAGAGTCTCAAACTCTCCTATTTTCTTAAATTTTAGGATCAGGATTGCACCTTTTCAATTGCTTCTGCTTTTAGTTTGTCACATTTTTTCATTACACATTGCTGCAACCCAACATATGCATAGGGTTTGGTTACATATGTTATTCTAACTGTCACAGCTGCTTGAGGCTCCTGAAAAACAGAATTTTTATTTTTTGAAGGGGTCCCTAGTTTCAGGCTAACTCCTTATAACAGAGAACAGTGTGCCATAATTTCCCTTATTTATGTAATGTCTAAACTCAAGTAATGTCTATTAAACTCAAGTTATGTCTATTAGCGAAATGCTGTTCTGTTTCTCTACCTGCAATTATTCAACAGGGATCTAGTGTTTAAAAGTGGAAGTGAAAAATAAATATTGCGACTTGTATACGAAGTTATTTATATTTCTTTTACATACTTTATAACAGGATTGCATCATTTAATCAATATTGTTTGGTCATTTAAATGTTATCTGTGACTATAATCAGTATTTCTCTTGAACATACAGGTACAAGATGATATCTAATTAGATATCTAATATCTAAACTGCCAGCATGGTGTAGTGGTAAGAGTGGCAATAACGAATCTGGAGAACCAGGTTTGACCCCCCCCCCACTCCTCCACATGCTGCCTGCTGGTGATCTTGGGCCTGTTCTTTTAGGGTTATCCTTGCAAACCATTTCAATAGGGTGTTTGTTATCGGGAGAGGAAAGGAAATATGTTTTTATCCTGCCCTTCTTCCAAGGAGCTCAGGGCAGTTTTCTCTCCCCCTCTTTTCTCTCTTTCTCTTGAAACAATCCTGTTTGATATATTAGGCTGAGAGAGAATGATTGGCCCAAAGTCACTTAGACTGCAATCCTAAGGATGCTTTCTCATGAACAAAATGGGGCATACTACTAAGTAGACTCGAATAGACTGGAATGAGATTCATGATAAGAAAGGGAATCTGAACCTAGGTCTCTCACAGTACTGCCTTAAGTTGTATCCTTCTGAGTCAGTGGGGTTCGAAGGCATAACTCTCCTTAGACTTAGATTCAGGTGGGTAGCCATGTTGGTCTGAAGTAGCAGAAAAACAAAGATTTATTCATGGACACTTCCTCAGATAATGGAACAGGGATCATAAGAGTACAGATATAAGACAGTAAATTATTAGCAAATTAGTAAAAAGCATAATATCCACAAATAAGTAGTACTGAATACTAAAAAAAGAAAAAAAAAAGGGGGGGGGGAAGAATGCAGTATGATCATTCCTTGCTAGAATCACACATCAGTCCTATTGGTCCAATTCTCATGGTGCCATTGGACTCAAAGTTTGTTCTCTTTAGAGTGTTTGAGTAAGACCTGAGTGCTATATCATGCTAATTCAGATGTCTAAAGAACACTATCTGATTACTCATTTAGATAATTTATTCTATTATAGCTGGTGTGCCTTAATCTGAGTAATTATTTGTACTTCCTGTGATTAATGTTATTGTTTACCACATTTTTCCTTTCAAGGTTTTGGTGATCACATTAACTGGAGAACATTAGAAGATGGGAAAAAAGAGGCAGCAGCCAGGTATGTTTTGCAATAATGGTTGCAATTGTAAGTAGGCTTGCTCCTTTAGAAAATGTCATTGTTCGTGGTGAGATTTGCTTCTACATAAATATAAGTGCAGGACAAAACTCAGAAGGCTGGTCTTACTGCTAACCAACATTCGGCACTAATATTCAAATTAGTGATCTAATTAAGTATATCATAGACTTTGGCATAGCAGAGTATTTCTGGTTCTGAGTCCTCCTTTCCCCTGCCTTTCAACTTACATGAGGGCAGTTCTGAGAGAAAAAAATCCAGTCCATTCTGTGCTCTGCACAGAATCAGGTAGCACACTTTTTATGAGAATCCCACCACAATTCTAAATAAAAAAGACCTAAAGGGTTTGGAGCTTTTAATAGTATTGTAATTTTGCACAAATAGTTTTCACATTTACAACATTTTTGAAATTGAGTGTACTTAAATCTCACAATAAGACTGAGCTTTTATTTTGCTTTGCAGTTAATGTATAGCTTTATAATGTATTTATTTATTTATATTAGCATTTATTAACCACCACTCCCGGACCCTGCCGGCTTGTGGCGGTTTACAATTAAAATCCATGAAACAATAAGAATTACAACAATAAAATACAACAGTGATGATGGCAACCCAATCCAATTCTATAATACCCCTGCCCCCTCCATGTCTGGTAAGCAGCAACACACCACCGCCCTCAGGGACCCGATCTTCCTCAGCCCAGCTTCAACAAAACGCCCGGCAGTATTACAGGCCCTACGGAACTGTCAGCTCTGTCAGGGCCCTCAGCTCTTCTCGGAGCTCATTCCACCAGGTCAGAGCCAGGACCAAAAAGGCCCTGACCCTGGTTGAGGCCAGATGTATCTCCCGGGGACTGGGGATGACCAACAGATTCAAACCTACAGAGCAAAGAGCCCTGTGGAGGGCATAAGGAGATAAGCGGCCCCTCAGATATGTGGAGCCCAGGCTGCAGATAACCTTGAACCTGATCCCAAAGCTAATTGGTAGCCAATGCAGCTGCTTCAGCACAGGATGGATATGGGCCTCCAATATGACCTGGAGAGGATGCTAGCAGCTGTATTTTGTGCCAACTGCAATTTCCAGGTCAGAGACAAAGGAAGGCCCGTCTGGAAGTGACCGTTTTGTAGATCACTGTAGCCAGGTGTTCGGAGGACAGGTAGGACGCTAGTAGCCTAGCTTGGCGGAGATGGAAAAATGCCACTTGAGCTACCTTAGTGACCTGTGCCTCCATAAATAAGGAGGCATCGAAGATCACCTCCAAATTCCTGATGGAGGATACAGTCGTAAACTGCACCCCATCCAGGCAGGGGAGATGCGCTTCCTGTTTGTGTCCCCTTCTACTCAACTTGGAGTGGTTGAGTTTCAGGTGACTCAGCCTGAGCCATCCAGACACTGCTTCCAAATAACTAGCAAATGTTTCCAGGGGGGAGTCCAGTCATTCATCCATCAGGAGATAGAGCTGGGTGTCATCCATATATTGGTGACAATCCAGTCCCAAATGCCCTACCAGCTGTGCCAGAAGGCACATATTGATGTTAAAAAGCATGGGGGAAAGAATCACCCTGAGGCACCCCACAAGGGAGCAAGAAGGGGCAAGACATCTCTTCCCCCACTGGCACCCTGTCTGCCTGTTTCTGGTGAAAGGAGATCAGCCACTGTAAGGCTGTCCCCATAATCCCTGTCCTGGCAGAGGCAGGCTAACAACTTGTCGTCAACCACATCAAACGCAGCTGACAGCATGAGGATAGTTGAACCGCCCTGATCCAGCTGGCAACCAGCACAGCCTCCACCCCATGGCCAGGACTGGTATGGATCAAGGGCCGAAGTTTCCTCCAAGAATGCCAGGAGCTGGTCCACAGCAGCCCTTTCAACCTTACCCAGAAGCACAAGATGCAAGACTGGGTGGGAGCTGGTGGGGCCATAGGGGTCCAGCAATGGTTTTCTCAGGAAGGGCTGAACCAGTGCCTCCCTCAGCCCTTCAGGGAACTCTCCCAAAGTCGAGCGGTTGACAATATCCCTCAAAAGGCCTCCTATCCGGTGGTTGCCTAATTTGAGCAGCCATGAAAGGTGGGGATCCAGGTGGCAAGTAGTCACCCTCATTGACCACAGCAACTTGTCCACTTTGTTTAATGAGAGCCGTCTGAAGCCATCAAACATCAACCCCCACGATGGCCAGAGCTTCCAGTTCATGTTCTGTATCAATTGTGGCAGGAAGGTCACGGCAGAGTGACAGGACTTTATCCATGAAAAAGCTTGCTAATGCCTCACAGCCCAAGTCCAATTTACTACTATTTTGGCACCCCTCCTTGAAGGCAGTAAGAGTCTGAACTGCCCTAAATAACTGTGCTGGGCAAGAGCTAGCTGATACATTTTCAATGCCAAAAACCTCACGCTTTGCCACCTTCGCCTTCACCCAAGCCTTCATAAGCATGCAATAAGATATTCTTGCAGCTTCATTGTGAGATTTCCTCCACACTTGCTCTATTCGTCTCACTACCTTCTTCCTCTCACGAAACTCCTGAGTATACCAAGGAGCCTGCTTGAGGCAAGGGCGGAGAGGGCACCAAGGAGTGATCTTGTCAATAGCAGCCATTGGGTGGGATTGCCAGTCCACCAAGGCCGCCAATGAGTCACTGGAGGGCATAGGGTCCTGCAAGAGCATTCAGGAATTTCTCAGGCTCTATAAGTTTCCGCAGGCAGACTAAAATATGCCCATCGCCCAAATTTTGTGCATCATTTTTAAAAGGATAGCATTGTTTAGATACATAAATGCTGTAAAGATAATTAATATACCTGGATTATTATGTGTACTTTTAAAATAATCAGATAATTAAGGGGGTTCCAATCCTATGCACATGACTGAGTTGCAAGCTGTGAGACTCACATACTGCCTTTCAGTTTTTTTAATGGTAGCATTTGGTAATTTCATTTTTTAGCTTGGCATCTATTGTGGGCGAGTCTGGACTGGTATCACTGGCAAAACTGCTTTTAGCATTTATTTATGGGGCTGGGTGACAAGTACAATGGAGCAGAAAGTATTTTATGAGAGGAAAGAAAGCATATTGCAGGATTAAGAACTTGAAAATGTAACGAGTTCACAGACCATGGCTAGGGGAAACAGGCTGAGCTGTATGGCAAGTACCTTCCAATGATGCAGGATTGAACTTCTTTTTAATAACAGCATGAATCACAAAGGTGAACTGAAAAGCCAAAACACAACTGATGAAGGGTCAAAGGGCCAGCTGGAAAGAGAGGTTCCATCTGCACCTTGCTGGCCCTACAGAGCTCTGAGCACAGTGGTACTTGACAAGGAGATGTACAATTACCACTCTGTTCCTCCTTGTATGCTGTGCTCAAGCCAGCCAGGTGTTCTCGTGCTTCTCCTCATCAGTGATGTGAAGTATGGGCTGGCAGGTAGGTGCAACCAGTAAGAAGGAGCATAAACACAAGGATATGCTCACAGTGCAGCCTGTGGGGGTCTAGTATGGTAGGTACCTTACATCTGCCCAGAGATACAGGCACCTGGCTTGGCCCAGAGCCATGAGGTCTACAGCAGGACGCTGCCTCTTTTTTTCCCCTCTGCCCGGCCAGCTCTTCAGCCCCTCTTGGCCTGCCATTTACTACCGGATTCCATGTAGTTGCCTGGGATTCTGTGGGAGACTTTTCTGTTCAACCTCCCAGGCGCGCACAAGGGGAAGGGGTCACCTCTTGAAAGGTGCTCTGTGGTGCCGGTGCCGTGCGGAAGTCCTGCCCTTTAGGGCAGCCAGTCGCTTCCGAAGCCACTGCCAGGCGTTGGGCTGGGCCCTCCGTCGCTGACTCCTTTGCGCTTCTCTCGGCCTCGCCGCAGTCGCCCGCTCACTTTCGCCTCCTCTCCTCTCCCCTCCCTCCCCCCCCCCCCCGGAAGAGACGGCGGCAACTTGCGACGCCCGCGGCTGGCTGCTGCCGTCCGGAGGGCGCGATGCCGCTGCTCATGCTGTGCGGCCTGCCGGGGAGCGGCAAGAGCAGGCGGGCTGAAGAGCTGCGGGCGGCCCTGAGCGCCGAGGAGGAGGCCGAGGCCCAGGAGGGGGCAGGCGGCGAGCGGCGGGTTTTCGTGGTGGCCGAAGCGGGGACGACGGGGGGCGGCGGCGGCAGGGCCGCGTTACGAGCGGAGGCCGAGCGGCTGCTGAGCCGGCGGGACGTGGTGATCGTAGACGCGGGCAATGAGCTGAAGAGCTTCCGCTACGAGCTCTACTGCCTCAGCAAGCACGCGGGGACCCCGCACTGCCTCGTCTTCTGCCCCGGCGGCGCTCCGTCCTCCGACCGGCCGCCCCTGGAGGCGCCCGACTCGCGCCACCGCTGGGACTGGCCTCTCTTCGCGGCGCCCGAGGAGCCCGGCGAGCCGCTGCCGCTGCCTGAGATCCGCGCCGCCCTCTTTGAGCGCCGCCCGCCGCCGCCCAACAGGTCCACGCGCTCCCAGCCCCTGCAGGCCGCCGGCTTCCTCCACCAGCTCGACCGCCTCACGCAGGACATGGTGGCCGCTCTCATGGCCGCGCAGAGGGACGGCGTCCAGCCCGGTCAGTTCGTCCCCTTGGCCGCGGCCGGACTAGGCCAGGCCTCTCAGGGGTTGCTGCTCAGCCGGCCTGTCGGCCTCGCCGAGCTCAGCAGGCTCCGCAGACAGTTTCTCAGCTATGCCAAGATGCATCCTGGAGAAGGAGAAGAGAATCTGCCCCAGCTGGGCGGCATGTTCTTACAGTACCTGAGCAGCAACTTGCAGTGATGTTGGGGTTGGGACCCTTGCCTTGCCCCCCCCCCCCGAACCCGAGGGCTGCTCTGTTGTCTTGCTAATTGATCTGTGCACATGGAGCTCCTGAGCCATTCATCAGCTAGCAAGCACAAATTTAGGCGCCTGGATCAGTGGATTTATCAGCTTCTTTGTAAACTGCTGCACTGGTTTAATGAGGGAAGTTGCCTAATGGAGGATAGCCATTGATAGCAGGAACCTACACATATCCAAATATGTGACTCTGGCCTCTTCTCTCCCCCCCCCCCCAATGGTTTTTGGCTTGGTTGATGTTTGACTTATCAATGGAGAGTCTGGTAAATTACTGCTCTGAACATAGTGGTTTGAAAGAAACATACTTCTCTGAATTTTCTTTATTTATAGCCCACCTTTTTCACTGAAGCAAGGTATTAAATAGAGGAAACTATGGAGTACTGTTACTTTAGGAAACAACTATATCAACATGCTGTTGAGCATCTGGAGCACAGCTATTACATAATTCCTCAACCCGCAAAATACTTTTTCTAATGGTTACATAAGTTAGAACAAAGAAACACAGAATTGAATTACATGGTACTGAATTTTTCTTCCCACAAGAAATGGATCCCAAATTTTAAATAGATGTGTTCTATTTTACATTTTTCCTTTATTCAGTATTGTGGTTCATTGAATAAAACTTTTAAAATACAATTCTGCTTTTCTTTCCAAGATACATTTATTGGGCACTAATATTACCAGTGAACAGTCTTAGACAAAGAAGCTGAGCTGTATTATAATACCTCTGCTAGTGATGTTTTTTCTTAGAATCATTTTAATATGTTCTGTGAACTTTCATGGGAAAACATATAAGATGCAATCCTTTCCCTCATCAGTATAGTAAAGGGTCAAACATTTACATGGAATAAGAGAAATAATCTTTCAGTTGTAGGTAGGGTTTAAGATGGGCTTTCTGAACGAGGGTTTCATGAAAACTTGGCGTTTCTTTAAAAAAAAGCACTTTATTTTCAGAAACAAGAAAAAACACAGAAATATAGATGATTATATATAACAATATTCAGTTTGCAATATAATAAACAAATAGTATATCCTGCACCAACAAACTCCCCAAAGTAAATTTATTACTGATAATCACATTCTAGATAATCTTTGTTAAAGCCCAGCCACCGAGGAGTCCCCACAATCTGTACATTCCTCTGGTGGCTTTCTATTTACCAGGTTAGTCATGGCTGCAAGATTTCTCATATGCTCCAACCAAGGATCTACTCCGGGCAGCTCTTGTTGCTTCATCTTAATGCTATAATGATTTTTGCTGTTGCATTCGCATGAAAAAATTTTTCCCAGCTTTTATAAGCAAATTAGAAGGCAGTATTCTTAACAACATAAATTTTGGCTCCAATGGAAATTTAATCTGAAATCCTAGAGTTTCTTGACAGCCCTGGAAAGGTTTCTGGAATGGGTGAGAGTTAATTAATTTTTGAAAAAAATGTTAAACACTTATTGTGCAATGTGACGATACATGGCCATGTTGACCCGTTCCCTCTCACAAAATGGCCAGTTATGGGCTTGGGAAGGGTGGGAAGGGGGGGGCTGGTTGGGCATGTACACAGCGATGTCTCCCAACCATGTTCTGAATGATTGCGTCACTTCTGGGGTTTCTTGAGGCCTGAAGAATGGTTCAGGAGCTTATCAACAGTAAAAAAAAAGTTGAGAAAAGCTGATTTAAGATTAGCCTGTTGCCTGAAAGTCCGTTACATCCAGGATTGCAATTGGCGGTAGCGGTGGGTTCCCCCAGGGGGGCCTGCCACTGCCCGACCTACCATTGTGGCTCGTGGCAGGGCCAATGCCTTGGCAGGCAGGTGGTGGGGCGTGCAACAATTGAGCTGGGTGTCGTGCTGGCATGTGGCAGCCAAGCCGGTAGCCCCGCTGCCAGCTGGGGCAAAAGCTGCGCTGCCGGTTGGCCTACCGCAGCTGCTGGTGGCCAGATTGATTGGCAGTGAAGGCATGGTATTGCGGCGTCTGGCCATGAGGCTGGCTGACCGCCTCGCGGCCAGCTTCTGGAGGTTGGTGCTCCAGGAGCTGGCCCAATTTGGCCATGCCCAGCTTTGTGCCCAGCTTGGCCCGTGCAGGCAGGAGCACAGGCTGGACACCAGGACGTGTCCCATACAGCAGTGGTCCCCAACCTTTTTATCACCGGGGACCACTTAACGCCTTCTACTGAGGCCCGGTGTGGGGGGGGTAGTTTATTCCTCTACTCTCAACCACTGCCCTAGCGCTCTCTGATCGCTATGGTAGTGTTTAAACATCCCTTCAAAATAAGATACAGACACGCCACAACAATGAAGTGTGTTGTAAAGGGCGGGGGGGGGGGGGAGAAGGCATCCTTCGGGGCCCACCTCCAATTCCTAGTCACAAAATCCCTAGTCACAAAATATACATTTTTTATTAGCCCCTTAAATCCACCCAGATTTTGTGACTAGGGATGGCTCTTACATTATATTTGTAAATCATAGTCATGACCCTACTAGTCACTTGCACATCTAGAGCCTGATTAATAGAAAACTGTTCTTATGCATTCAGGACCTAGTTGGTAGAGATACAGCTCTAATATTAATACCAGCTCTTGCCAATTTTCTGACTATTTTTGTAGTAATTAAAAGATTGCTTCTTAACAACTATTGCTTACCCCAATACTTATTGGTATTATACAGAAATGTACCTCATGAAAGGGAAAAGGTGTATGGGATTGTTTAATAGCAGTACAAATCCCTTGCAGAGTTACTTCAGTTTATGCTCATAGATCCCATTAGGTTTAGACTGGTATAACTATATGGGATTGTGCTGCAGAACGCCTTCTTAAGCTGCAAAGGAGTTTTTAAACAGTGGCAGAAAGTAAACAATTGGAAATAGTTTGTATTTATAGTGGCTGTATATTCAACAAAAAGTCTTGCAGTTTCATACTTTAAAATTTAATTAGCTTTTCCATCTCCATACTAGAAAGTAAAATAAAAGCAATTTTATTTATGTGATTTCATTTTCACCCATTAGGGAACCAAATAGGCTAACCTATATCATTATTTATTTTATCCTCAAAGCAACTCTGTAAGGTAGGTTAGATTGAGAGTGTGTGCCCAAGGTCACCTAGGAAGAAGAGGAGGAGGGGGTTGGTTGATTAGAAGTCCCAACTCAACTAGTACGATACGATAACATTTATTGTATGTAGCCAAAGGCGATTACAAAACACAATTAAAACAATATGGCACAAATATAAATAAATAAAACAATATTTCTCCAATATTGTGTACCTAAAAATGTAAACATAGAATCATAGAGTTGGAAGGGGCCATACAGGCCATCTAGTCCAACCCCCTGCTCAACGCAGGATTAGCCCTAAGCATCCTAAAGCATCCAAGAAAAGTGTGTATCCAACCTTTGCTTGAAGACTGCCAGTGAGGGGGAGCTCACCACCTCCTTAGGTAGCCTATTCCACTGCTGAACTACTCTGACTGTGAAAAACTTTTTCCTGATATCTAGCCTATATCGTTGTACTTGAAGTTTAAACCCATTACTGCGTGTCCTTTCCTCTGCAGCCAACAGAAACAGCATCCTGCCCTCCTCCAAGTGACAACCTTTCAAATACTTAAAGAGGGCTATCATGTCCCCTCTCAACCTCCTTTTCTCCAAGCTGAACATTCCCAAGTCCCTCAACCTATCTTCATAGGGCTTGGTCCCTTGGCCCCAGATCATCTTCGTCGCTCTCCTCTGTACCCTTTCAATTTTATCTACGTCCTTCTTGAAGTGAGGCCTCCAGAACTGCACACAGTACTCCAGGTGTGGTCTTACCAGTGCCGTATACAATGGGACTATGACATCTTGTGATTTTGATGTGATGCCTCTGTTGATACAGCCCAAAATGGCATTTGCCTTTTTTACCGCTGCATCACACTGCCTGCTCATGTTTAGTTTACAATCCACAAGTACCCCAAGGTCTCGTTCACATACAGTGTTACCTAGAAGCGTATCCCCCATCCAGTAGGCATGCTTTTCATTTTTCTGACCCAGATGCAGAACTTTACACTTTATTAAATTGCATCTTGTTCTCATTTGCCCATTTTTCCATTGTGTTCAGATCTCGTTGAACTCTGTCTCTATCTTCCGGAGTATTTGCCAGTCCTCCCAATTTGGTGTCATCTGCAAACTTGATGAGTAGTCCCTCCACCCCCTCATCTAGATCATTAATAAATATGTTAAAAAGTACCGGGCCAAGCACCGAGCCCTGAGGTACCCCGCTACTCACCTCTCTCCAGTCTGATGAAACACCTTTGACAACAACTCTTTGAGTGCGGTTCTCTAACCAATTCCCTATCCACCTATCTGAAAATCCAGATTGCAGTCCTTCAATTTATCCATCAGAACATCATGGGGCACCTTGTCAAAAGCTTTACTAAAATCCAAGTAAATGACATCAACCAAATTTCCCCGATCCAGCAAACCTGTTACTTGGTCAAAAAAGGAAACCAGGTTGGTCTGGCAGGACCTGTTGGAGACAAATCCATGCTGACTTCCTTGGATCACCAAATTGTCCTCCAGATGTTTGCAGATCGCTCCCTTTAATATCTGCTCCATTATCTTCCCCACAACAGAGGTCAGACTCACTGGTCTGTAGTTTCCCGGGTCATCCTTCCTCCCTTTTTTGAAGATTGAATCATAGAATCATAGAATCATAGAGTTGGAAGGGGCCATACAGGCCATCTAGTCCAACCCCCTGCTCAACGCAGGATTAGCCCTAAGCATCCCAAAGCATCCAAGAAAAGTGTGTATCCAACCTTTGCTTGAAGACTGCCAGTGAGGGGGCGCTCACCACCTCCTTAGGCAGCTTATTCCACTGCTGAACGACTCTGACTGAGAAAAACTTTTTCCTGATATCTAGCCTATATCGTTGTACTTGAAGTTTAAACCCATTACTCCGTGTCCTTTCCTCTGCAGCCAGCAGAAACAGCATCCTGCCCTCCTCCAAGTGACAACCTTTCAAATACTTAAAGAGGGCTATCATGTCCCCTCTCAACCTCCTTTTCTCCAGGCTGAACATTCCCAAGTCCCTCAACCTATCTTCATAGGGCTTGGTCCCTTGGCCCCAGATCATCTTCGTCGCTCTCCTCTGTACCCTTTCAATTTTATCTACGTCCTTCTTGAAGTGAGGCCTCCAGAACTGCACACAGTACTCCAGGTGTGGTCTTACCAGTGCCGTATACAATGGGACTATGACATCTTGTGATTTTGATGTGATGCCTCTGTTGATACAGCCCAAAATGGCATTTGCCTTTTTTACCGCTGCATCACACTGCCTGCTCATGTTTAGTTTACAATCCACAAGTACCCCAAGGTCTCGTTCACACACAGTGCTACCTAGAAGCGTATCCCCCATCCAGTAGGCATGCTTTTCATTTTTCTGACCCAGATGCAGAACTTTACACTTATCTTTATTAAATTGCATCTTGTTCTCATTTGCCCATTTTTCCATTGTGTTCAGATCTCGTTGAAATCTGTCTCTATCTTCCGGAGTATTTGCCAGTCCTCCCAATTTGGTGTCATCGGCAAACTTGATGAGTAGTCCCTCCACTCCCTCATCTAGATCATTAATAAATATGTTAAAAAGTACCGGGCCGAGCACCGAACCCTGAGGTACCCCGCTACTCACCTCTCTCCAGTCTGATGAAACACCATTGACAACAACTCTTTGAGTGCGGTTCTCTAACCAATTCCCTATCCACCTAACGATCTGAAAATCCAGATTGCAGTCCTTCAACTTATCCATCAGAACATCATGGGGAACCTTGTCAAAAGCTTTACTAAAATCCAAGTAAATGACATCAACCAAATTTCCCCGATCCAGCAAACCTGTTACTTGGTCAAAAAAGGAAACTAGGTTGGTCTGGCAGGACCTGTTGGAGACAAATCCATGCTGACTTCCTTGGATCACCAAATTGTCCTCCAGATGTTTGCAGAATTGGAATAACATTTGCTCTCTTCCAGTCCTCCGGGACATCTCCAGTCCTTAAAGAGGTTCCGAAGATGATGGACAAGGGCTGTGCAAGTTCTCTGGAAAGTTCTTTGAGTACTCTCGGGTGCATTTCATCCGGACCAGGGGATTTGAACTCATTCAGTGCAGCTAAATGCCTCTCGACAACCTCTCTATCCATGTTAACCTGCCACCCAGACACTGTCCTTTGGCTATGGCCATCACTAGATGTGCATAAACACTTTGACCTTTGGGAAAAAACAGATGTAAAATAGGCACTAAGCCTTTCTGCTTTCTCTGCATCTTCCGTTAGAGTTTGTCCATCCGCACCCAACAGTGGGCCTATTGCCTCCTTTACTTTACGTTTGGTCCTCACATAACTGAAAAATCTTTTCTTGTTACATTGGGCTTCCCTGGCCAATCTTAGCTCACTCTCAGCTTTGGCCTTTCTGATGATTGACAACATGGACAACTTAGTTACAATAAAAGGAATAAAATGGTGTATCAAGGTGGAGGCTCCTGTAAAAATGCATTAGCTCGAATCTTCCTGGCAGCCAGAGCAAAAAGTGCCACCCTATAAGAGATATATGGGTCGACATCTGATAACAGATAGGTGACTTTATTAAAATCAGAAATAGGGTGAGAGTTTGGTAATAACTTGGCAAGGAATTTGCCCCTGGGTTTGGAGTACAGGGGACAAGCCAAAACTCAACTAGTACACCAAGCTGTCTCTTAACCACTATACCAAGGTTCCTTGGAAGAGAGGGGATTCATACATGGGCACAAAACATATGATTTATTAATGTCATTATGTTCTTATGTTGTTATTGTATTGTTGATTGTCCATTTTAATGGGGTTTTAGCTGGACTTTCTGTAACCCACCACAAGCCTCTTGGGAGTGGCAGGTAACAAATTAAATAATAATAATAAATAATTCAGTACAATGCTTATTGTGGAAACTGCAGCGGATGGCTGCAGTGTTCTGAAGAATTAATTGAAAATATCTGCATGTTAACTAGGTATTAGTTAGAAATCAGTTAACATCTGCTTATTCGGACATACAGAATTATCTTCAACACAACAAAGTTTGAGTTCAATAGCACCTTTAAGACCAACTATATTTTATTCTGGGTATATGCTTTTTTGTGCATGCACCTAAAAGCTTATACCCAGAATAAAATATAGTTGGTCTTAAGGGTGCCACTGAACTCAAATTTTGTTCTCCTGCTTCAGTTTGAACCCCCCCCCCCAATCTGTCTTCAACAGTAAGTCAAAGTATTTATAAGGTGGACTGGTATAGGAAGATACATTTCATTATATAGTTGCTGGTAAATTGGATACTTTTGTTCATGGAGGGAGACTTAGACAGGGTCCGTATTGTACAATTCCCACTTCAATTTACCTCTCTACTTACTGCTGACCTAAAGTAAATAGATTAGGTTTGAAAAAATCCTATTGCAATCCATGAGACTTAATTCCTAGTAAAAATGCAAAGTACACTGCAGGTCTGTTGTTAGGTCTAGATGTCCTCATCTGGAAATAAAGTGTCAACAAGATTTTCCTTATAGAAAACACATTTAGAAATCATATCAAGGGAGCTGAAATATACTAACTCTTTCTCTCTGTATGTGTTTTCTTGGTCTTTTTTAGTGGATTGCCTATCATGATAATCATTCACAAATCTTGGTGTGGTGCTTGTAAAGGTAAGATAAACTATCTCTCCATGATAGCCAAGACCTTATTACACTTTCAGTTCATAGGGTATGATCCTAAGTGAAAAGTCTGAACAAGATTTTTTAGTTAATATTGTCTCTTTTTAAAAGTTCAGAGTTAACTCGTGCTTAAGTATTAACATTTGGTATGTCCTGAATAGTTTAACTTGGTAAAGTCTCTCCTCACCCCAATATGGTGGTGAAATTGAAGGCAGTCTCTTATTCCTATGTAGTGGATTCAAATAGGGTTTTTTCATTGAGAATAGACATTTTTCACTAGAAATATTGGTTAGTGTTTATCCCTCTGGATTTGTTTGAAGGCATTTTGCAGAGAGCATTGTCCTGTTTTGTTCAAATTATACAGTTTTGGAGCGGTGCTATTTGCGTGTCTGGCTTTTCTAAACACTGTAACCATGAGAGGATATGTGATTGTATATATATGTGTGTATCCACATATAACACACATTCTAAAGTATTACAGGAGTATATTTATAATACTTTTGAAATCATTATTTAGAAAACTGCTTTCCCTAAAAAGCTCAAAGCAGCTCACAGTAAAAGTCCATTGCCAATGAAGGGAAAATCAAACCTCAGAAAGTCAAACCGAAACCTTTGCGTGCTGCCCTCTGAAATTAATCAGCTTTGGCCTCCCAGAAAGGAGATCTTGTCACAGATTCTGTTTCCCTCAACCTATTAAAAATAAACAGTGCCATACTAACAGCAGCTGACATTTGCACTGAATACAAAGAAGGAACAGTGAGTGAGAACTGATCTTCCAAGTAGAATTGTCTTACACATTAATTCAGGAAGAGATGATCAAACAAGAATTGAATTTATTGGAAAAATGAGTGACAATTAGATATGCTTATGTCCTGTGATAACAATGAAGACAAGTCAGTCACGACTAGTTTATGCTCAGTCGATTTTAGTAGGATTGGAGCACAGGTAATTGTAGTGAGATCAGAGCTGTTGTGTTAAAGATGTGTGTAGAAATTATATCATTGATTTGGTCATTGTTTCCACTTTTACCTAATTGTATATCTTTAATTCTCATAGCTTTAAAACCAAAGTTTGCCGAATCTAAGGAAATCTCAGAACTTGCCCATAACTTTGTGATGGTCAACCTTGAGGTAAAGTCAGTTTAGGTTAAGTCTTTTCTGTGATACTAGATTGGAATGGTTTTTCATTTTTTTTTCTTTCTGACATTCACATACATTCATAATCTGAATCTGAACATATAAATAAAACAGGAAGAGGGAGCTGGGAGGAGTTGGAACTCATCACCAACCAATCAGGAAGGCTGTCCTAGCTGTCCCTTCCCTGATCGGCCGTCCATCCAACAAACGGCCAATCAGGAGGGATGTCCCACCCCTGGCAGCATAGTGGGAGTGGGGGAAGGAGGGAGGTGCTTACCCCCGCCAGTGCTTACCCCTGCCCTGAGTGGCCATGGCCTCGCCAGGCTTCAGTGGCACTGCTGAGGGAGAGAAGGCAAGCCAGTCCACACTAGTGCTTCCGCTGCCCTACGCAGCTCCGTTTGCAGCCTTGCCAGACCTCATCAGGGCTGCCTGGGGCAGCAGGGGGAGGAGCGGAGTCCTTGCCATTGCTTACCCCCCCCCCAAGGCCTCTCTCCACCAGCACTCTCCCACCCCTGCCCTAGAGAGGCCTTAGTGAGCCTTTTTGGGGTAGTGGGGGGAGGAGTGGAATCCCTGCCAGTGCTACCCCCCACCCTCCCCCTGGCTGGGGGGGGGGTCCCTAGTGCTCCTTGTATTTTTAGGTACAATGGGCTTTTTTGCTAGTGTAGATATAAAATACTGTTCATATGTCCCAATATGTCCCCTGGAGGGAACTATGCTTGGCAAACAAAAACTTGCTGGTGATCCTTAGCCCCAAGGATGTGCGCTTGGTCTCAATTCTGATTCCAACTTGGTGGAATGAGTTGCTTGTTAAGATCCAGGCCCTGGCAAAACTGTTGAAATTCCACAGGGCCAACAAGATGGCACTCTTCTACCAGGCCAGCACTCTTCCAGGATGACTGAGACCAAAAGAGTCTGAAGTTTTATTGACCTCTTTCCACTTTCTCTTTCATTGCTCCCCCTATTTTTATGTCATCTCCAGTCTGGGGTAGCAGGGTGTGGGATTTTAAATTGTATTTTATTGTAATATTATTATTGTAACTTACTTTATTGGATGTTTTATTGTTGTGAACTACCACAAGTCCATATGGGGAGGGACAGTACAGAAATTAAAATTTATTTTTATATTTCTAAAGAAAGAACTCTTGTTTGTTGATTTTGTATATTTTGAACTGTTGTCAGAGCTGTGTTTTGCTATTTTTTTGCAAAAGAACACTGTCACAAGTAGAAGCAAGTACGGTAATTTGTCTTCTTTTCAAGCATTTATACTTTCTAAAACTAAGCAACTTTTGACAGCTTGAAGTAAACTTTTAAGATGGATTATGTATACAAAAACAGTGTTATTGTTCTTTTATTGTCACCATCTATTTGCAGGATGAAGAAGAACCAAAGGATGAAGCTTTTAGTCCTGATGGTGGTTACATTCCTAGAATCCTTTTCATGGGTAAGCATATCAGAATAATTGCTTTTTGCTCTTGGGTTTCCTTTGTTACTAGTGCAGGGATATTTACCTGTTCTCTCCATTCCACAGATCCCAGTGGAAATATCCATCCAGAAATCATAAATGAGAGAGGAAACCCAAGTTATAAGTATTTCTATACAAATGCTGAACAAGGTAGGAATGGATTGGGTCCAAATGGCATTCCAGATCACTTGACTAGAGCATGGTAAACATTCTGATGAATTTTGCCAATTTTACCTTTAACAAGGAAGGTGGAGACACAGATTGTACCTTCTAAGGCTAATGATGAGAGATTGCTATGGAGGGGCAGCGGAAATGATCATACACTGATGTTGCTTTTGGTTTCTGCAGTATAACTGGAATCTAAAGGGCCACATGTGAGCAATCAGGCATATTGCAGATCTTCAGAGTCTCACCACAAGGTTATCAGTATCCAGAATAAACATACATGGAGGCATAGGGGAATCTTGTAAGAGGTTTCTAGTTCAGCAATGAGAGATTGGAACCCAAATTAAACATCACTAAAGCCTCCTTGCCAGTGGATAGATGCATGGGGCTCTTTGGATCCCAGCTGGCCACAAACTTGAATGTACTCTTTGAGATGCTCAGAAAAGGCAATCTGAAACGCCACTTATCTGCTTTAGTAAATCTGTACCATCAGTAAGGTCTACTGCAGATGTAGTTGAGCTGGTTCCCTTGAGATAATGTTCTGTTACAGTTACCTAGGCTTTAGATCTCTCCTGCTAAGGTGAATATAAAAAGTATTAATCAATTTCATGTGCATTATTTACAGCCATTTCTTAGGAAGATAAAATTGAGACTGTTGGTGATGAATTGGCATAGCAATGTCAATATATGCTTAACAATGTTCAAATATATAACATTGTATTTTTATGGAGGTGGTTTTGAATTAACAGATTGACGAACCTGTTTGAATGAAGAAGAATTTGGGATCCATGTTGTATATCATCTCACTTTGAACTATTAGAACTATGACGTACTTAAAAGACTGTTTCTATTACTAGGTTTTTTGGGGGGGAGGGGGCGACACACAATGAGAATTTTAGAAGTCTTTCACTAAAGGGTTGACAGTAGTCAGCGAGTTTCCAATCCTATTCTCTTGTTTACTTGTCTGGATCCCCCCCACATAGGAGTGTGGACTTTGCCACCCCACCCCTGCCCAATGCTGACACTGCCCAGACCCACCTGCATGCTGTTCAAGGTGGACCATTGGCTCTAGGGAGTAAGGAGCCCAACAAGGACACCATGTGAGAGCTGTGGCAATGCCAGCCCAACAGCAATGAAGATCCCTGGCAGGGAAGCAGCCCTCTTCTTGGGGGTCAGCCGGTGGGGCTTCCAGGCCAGGAGAGGCAGCTTGGACAGCTTCCATTCACCATGAAAGGGGGCAGAGGATACCAGGAAGACACTAGACTGAAGGGCAGGGTTAATCAAAGCTCAGAGGGAGGGGGAAGAGAGAAGGAGGATGCTAGGATAGGAGGGGTGATGAAAAGCAGGGCCAGATACTGGGGAGTGGAGGAGGAGAGTGGAAGACCCCAGGAGAGAGAAAGGCAAGGATACAGAGACAAGGATACAGAGAGACCAGGAAGGTACGCAGGTGAGTGGACAGTCAGGGAAACCCTTGGCAAAGTCCCCCCCCCCCCGGTAGGACTTAGAAACCTGATTTGTCCCCACTCAGCCTAGCCATGTCCAACAGAAGGTTCACCAATGAGGTCCTGGAGGCCCACCTGCAAGGGGTAGTTGAGAATGCGGATCCTGCATCAGCACCCCCACCTCCTGTTCTCAACACTGCTGTCAGGTGTAAAAGAACAGACAATGGTTGAATTTAAATAATATGAATAATGAAGGGGAAAAAGAAAAGGATTGTATTGGTATATAAATTACTGTTTACTTTTCATGGGTGCATTTGCTCTATAAACTTCTTAGTACTTAGTGTTATTAATATTTTCTGTAGTTAATCTATTATATGAAATGAAACAAGTATGATCTTTTATTCTAAATATATTACAGTTATCCAAGGAATGAAAGAGGCTGAAACAAAGCTGACAGGTGATGCTTTCAAGAACAAACATCTTGGAGATGAGTTATAATCCAGCAGAGATGTGTTTTATATAAATTTGAAATCCAAGATAGTATGATTGTTTATCCTTACTAAATACTTAAGAAATTGTAGCTGTACTGGAAAGATCTTTTCCTATTGATAACTTCTTAGATCAAATACTTTCTAATTTTTGTCATAAAATAAAATCAAGTAAAGCATTATTTTCTCTCTTGTTTACACCGAGATGCCTATTTATAGGAGAAATAAAGCTAAATTACTTGTATTATTTAACAAAACAATCCCTTGATCCTGACAAATTTTTAAAAAATTTCACAGGTATTTAAGGTGTAACTATTCTTTTTAAATTGCATTTTAAAAATATTAGAATATGCATGATTTGTAGTGAGGACATTAGTCTTGCAGGATAATCGCCTTGACTTTTCTCCTGAACAAACTTCCTATGAAGTCCTCACTTCAGTAAAGACTTCCAAGTACGAATTTTAGGATTCTACTCTTGGGTTTAATTCCTTCCTTATGAATTATAACCACATATGTGAACCTTTGTACAAAGCCAAATGAATTTGCCATGGACAGTTCATAAAGTAGTTTTCTGGTCCCTTTTAGAAAAAGCATGAAGAATATTGGATGTATAAATGTATCTCTCTTCTAATAGAACTACCTGCCCTCTTGCCTGTGTTTGGCCAGAAACATAACTCTTACATTGTATATTCATATATTTTGTAAGCAGAAGAGAGATAACATATTCAAGTATTTTGTGCATTAATCTACTCTTATTTGTGGAATGTTCTTTTCTCATCACATTGTTCTGTATTTTTGTACCAGGGTAAAAAAAATACAATAAAATTGTTTTTTTGATTTTTTTTCTTATTTTTCAATTTTCTCTCAAATAATATCTCTTTTTGGGAACCATAAGTTTGGTGTTGAAATTGTGTATTTCTTATTGAATGTATCTTCTCCTTTACAAAGTTTATATATAGGATATCTGTAGTCTTAATGTCCAGTACCATGCATTAAGAGACCATAGTTGTAGTCCAAAGAACACATTCCTGGACTATTGACTCTTCCAGAATTGCTCAGGGTGGGTAACAGAATTCATAAAAACATCATATAAAAATAGGTTAAACATTGGTATTTCCAGTCAGAAAGAGTTTGGCATCAGGAGCTGGTCTTTCTTTCTTTCAGTGGTGAGGACAGAATTCATTGGTGCGTGTTGTTTCAGGCCTTGACCGTAAGCTTGGTGGAATAGCTCGGTCTTACAGGTTACTGGTTAAAGTCCCACGGAGCCCTGATCTCCCTCGGAAGCACATTCCACCTGGCTGGGGCCAGGGTCGAAAGGCCAATCTCACCTCCCTTGGGCTAGGCATCCTGAGCAGGTGTTTTCCCATAGATTTTAATGCTGTTAAGGGAATAGAAGGGAAAAGACAATTCCATTGATATGCCAATCCAAGACCGTTTAGGACTTTGAAGGTTAACACCAGAACCTTGAACCTGATTTGGTCTACAATCTGGAGGCAGTGCAGCTGGGAGAGCGCTAGTATTATATGTGCCCTCCATTGAGTCACACTGAGGACTCAGGCCATTGCATTTTGGACCAGGTGGAGTTTCCAAAGCAGTCTTAAGGGCAGCCCAGCATAAAGAGTGTTGTAGAAGTCTAGTCTAGTGACTGTCACATGGATCACTCTGGCTAGATCTGGCTCTAAGAGATAAGGTGCAAGGTCTCTTGACTGGCACACATGGAAGAATGCCAGGCGAGCTGTCTTCATGATTTGGGCCTCCATTAACAAGGAGGGATCCAAAATCATGCTAATTGGTGTTAACTGCACTCTGTCAAGCATTGGAAGCTGCATCACCTGTCTCTCTGCATGTCAGCCCAACCAGAGGACCTCTGTCTCTGCTTGAGCCAATCCACCACAGTCTTCAGACAACCAGCCAGGTTGTTCATTGGTGTTGAGAGATGATTGTCCATTCACTGAAATAGCTGGATGTCATCAGCCACCCCAAAACTGGATCAGCTGGGTGAGGGGGCTCATATAGATATTAAATATCATTAGGGAGAGTATGGCTCCCTATGAGACCCCACAATTGAGGGTCTTGCACTGGGATATACTCCCCACTACTGCCAACTTCTGTCCCCAACTAGAGAGAGGACTCCAGCCATTTCAAGACTGTCTAATCCCAGTGTTGGCTAGGCATTTATGACTATTCATCTGTTCTGAAGTTCTACTATGGCAAACTTAACTTTATTCATTCTCATTTTAAATAAAATAATTTATGGTTCCAAAGAAACTTTCACCTCTTAAACAAAATAACAATTGTACATGGAACACCTAATATATTTATTGCGCACAAAGACAAGCTATACTATATACTGGCCAAATGAAGTCATGACAATCATTTTTGAAAAATGTGTGTTCTGCTGTAATTTTTGCTGTTCAGTGTCCCTCTTGATACTATCTAATATTATTATTAATCTTGATCACTTAAAGATATGTTTTATTGTGAACTGCCTTGAGCTGGCTGGTCCAGGAGGGGTGGTATACGGCCTAATAAATAAACAAATAAAATATGTCCTGCAATTAGGGTTAGTTTATGCATGAGTGCTGTCACCCTTTGCAGTTTCGTAATAACAGTGGGGCTGTTTATGTAAACTACTAGGTGCACATGAGTTTGGTAATACACACACAGGCCATGAGTTGCAAGTGTTGCAGTCTATATTGGAATAGTTGCCTATAGCTTCACTCTCTAAAGGGCTGGTACCCACAAATGTACCTCCCTGTGAGCTTGACCCAATATAGTTCTTTGGGGGCTAGAGGAAAAGGCCCCCAGTCTGTAGTTGTTACTGGGTTCAGCATGTATAACATACTAATGCCAGCTTTTGCATTTGCTGCAGTATGTTTTAACTCTAGTTCTTCCTGCATGCCTTTTAAAATTGAAATTCTGCTTTGAAAGAAAGAAATATATGGATATATTTGCATTGTAAAAAATACTACATTATAAAAATACACTGCATAAGTGCTTAAGTTTGAAAATTGTTTAAAGTGCATACACTTCTATTTACCACCAGGTGGAGTAGCCTGTCTGATCACTAGCTACAATATGTAATTTAACTAGAATTAAAGCCCGTTGGTGCTGCAAACACAACAGGCACTAGCATGGGGATGGGTGGGTGGAGAACCTACCTGATAGCAGCGAGCAGTGGTAGATGTTGTCTCACAGGGCAGTCGGAAGAGTGTAGAAGATGTTGTCTCCAGAGTGTCCAATCTGGTATGACAGGAAGTGAGGCAAGCAAGTGAGGGAGGGTCTGTGAAGGGAGAAAGGAGTGCCAAGTCGTATGGGAAATGGGGAGAAGACTGTGGCTGGAGAAAACAGAGGTGAGGGAGACACAGCGTGTGTAAGATAGGGAATGGTAGTTTGGAGAGGGTGGGTGGGGGTTGCGCTAGGAGGGCAGTAAGCACCCTTGCTGGCAAGGTCTGTCTTCTGGGGTATTCATGCTTGGGGGTGTAGATTATGACCACCTTTCCTGGTGGTGTTCAGGCTTTGAATGGTGGTGAGTGCACCAGAGTGCTCCTTGCTCAGTTTGTTGGGGATAGGTGCAAGTGGGGCTGGGCCAATCAGGATGTGCACAGCAATGCTCTGGGCAGATGCTGGACTGGCTCCACCCAGGGCGGAATCTGCACTTACTTTGTTTATTCTGTTGTGGATCCTGCTGAATCCAGATTGATTCGAACTCGGGTCTTCCTCTCCCCCCCCCCCCCATTGAAACAGAAAAGTGTTCTGCACATGGTCAGGGAAGTTCAGAAGGGGAGGGGAGAGCCAAGCACAGCTGGAGCCTCTTTTTTTATTTTAAAAATCTAATTTTTAAAATAATCCATGGGACCATCTGTAATACCTGAATGTTGAGCTTTTCATTTCTAGAAAAGTTGTCACAATTTTCCAACTACATTTTCCTGTAAGTAAGGAACAGTTGTTGACAAAAGGAATACCTCATACCTATAACCTTCCATTGCACAAAGAGTCACTGTGGTTTTGTATCAATGAATAAAGGCTTTACTTCTGCATATAATTTTATTTATTTGGACCCCTTCAACTGAACCCAATAATATTGCAGTTTATATGTTGATGGATTATATTTGAATTCAAAGGGCAACTTTTTTTGTGCAAGAGTAGGTTATAGGTTTCAGAGTCTTGCAAATTCAGTAATAGAGTGGGTGAATATGAAAAATATATTTAGAATCATAGAATCATAGAGTTGGAAGGGGCCATACAGGCCATCTAGTCCAACCCCCTGCTCAACGCAGGATCAGCCCAAAGCATCCTAAAGCATCCAAGAAAAGTGTGCATCCAACCTTCGCTTGAAGACTGCCAGTGAGGGGAAACTCTCCACCTCCTTAGGCAGCCTATTCCAGTGCTGAACTACTCTGACTGTGAAATTTTTTTTCCTGATATCGTTGTACTTGTAGTTTAAACCCATTACTGCGTGTCCTTTCCTCTGCAGCCAATGGGAACAGCATCCTGCCCTCCTCCAAATGACAACCTTTCAAATACTTAAAGAGGGCTATCATGTCCCCTCTCAACCTCCTTTTCTCCAGGCTGAACATTCCCAAGTCCCTCAACCTATCTTCATAGGGTTTGGTCCCTTGGCCCCAGATCATGCTCGTTGCTCTCCTCTGTACCCTTTCAATTTTATCTACGTCCTTCTTGAAGTGAGGCCTCCACAACTGCACACAATACTCCAAGTGTGGTCTGACCAGTGCCGTATACAATGGGACTATGACATCTTGTGATTTTGATGTGATGCCCCTGTTGATACAGCCCAAAATGGCATTTGCCTTTTTTACCGCTGCATCACACTGCCTGCTCATATTTAGTTTACAATCCACAAGTACCCCAAGGTCTTGTTCACACACAGTGTTACCTAGAAGCGTATCCCCCATCCAGTCAGCATGCTTTTCATTTTTCTGACCCAGATGCAGAACTTTACACTTATCCTTGTTAAAAAGTACTGGACCAAGCCCCTGAGGTACCCCGCTACTCACCCCCCTCCAGTCTGATGAAACACCATTAACGACAACTCTTTGCGTGTGGTTCTCTAACCAATTCCCTATCCACCTAACTATCTGAAAATCCAGATTGCAGTCCTTCAATGTATCCATCAAAACATCATGGGGAACCTTATCAAAAGCTTTACTAAAATCCAAGTAAACGACATCAACCGAATTTCCACGATCCAGCAAACCTGTTACTTGGTCAAAAAAGGAAACCAGGTTGGTCTGACAGGACCTGTTGGAGACAAATCCATGCTGACTTCCTTGAATCACCAAATTGTCCTCCAGATGTTTGCAGATCGCTCCCTTCAATATCTGCTCCATTATCTTCCCCACAACAGAGGTCAGACTCACTGGTCTGTAGTTTCCCGGGTCATCCTTCCTCCCTTTTTTGAAGTTCGGGATAACTTTTGCTCTCTTCCAGTCCTCTGGGACATCTCCAGTCCTTAAAGAGGTCCTGTGGAAGTACGTTCGTAGTTTGTGATAGAACCAAATTTGACTGCAGGGGAGCTCTAGTCACATACTTGCAGCTGCATTTGTTGTAGGGGAAAGACTGACGGGGTGAATTTATATGCTGAAATCTATCATAGCTCACATAATAGCATTGTTGGGAGGGAAATGTGCACACCCCTGTCACTAGATATTATATAATGAAATTCAGCATTTAGTGTGGGATATGTTACTGAGTATGCACTGAGTATTTAAGGACTGCCATAATGCTGGCATAACAGACCTAATAGCATTTTTGCTGCATATACATTGAATATAGATTTGCCTATCCACATAGACATGGACCTGTTCTGACTTAAAGTCCTAACTCCCGGCAAATTTGGTGTAGTGGTTAGGAGTGCAGACTTCTAATCTGGCATGCCGGGTTCGATTCTGCACTCCCCCACATGCAACCAGCTGAGTGACCTTGGGCTCGCCACGGCACTGATAAAACTGTTCTGACTGAGCAGTGATATCAGCGCTCTCTCAGCCTCACCCACCCCACAGGGTGTCTGTTGTGGGGAGAGGAATGGGAAGGCGACTGTAAGCCGCTTTGAGCCTCCTTCGGGTAGGGAAAAGCGGCATATAAGAACCAACTCTTCTTCTCTTCTTCAATAAGATCTGCGCAGATCCTGCAATCACAAAAATTCATCCTAGGGAATGGAATGTTTGCTAACACGGATGAAATCAGTTCCAGGATTTGATGTAAAGTATGGAGGACAAATAGAATATGAATAGGCTTTGGCAGTGGCGTAGACCTGCTGTTTAAACTGGACAAAATAGCAGGTCCTGAATGTGATTATGGTGCAGCTGCCATACTATTTTCTGTCTTTGACAGGAAAGTGAACATTGTGGAAGCCGTGAACATTGTCCACGGCAGTGCAACTGCCTCTTTGGCAGCACTGCTGCAGGTGGCCCCTCTTCGCGGCCGGACACTGTGCTCCGCTGTCCACCTGGGTGGAGTGGTGGACCATAGCAGACGTGATGGCTCTGGCAGCCAGGTGCATCTGCGGGCAGAGCAGCGAGCAGCTGGCCATGGAGGGCGGCAGCTACAGGGTTGCCTGTGTGTAACTCTGCCATGTGATAAATAAATCTCATGCTAGGTGCAAGTGTATGTGTGCCTGGAAGATCATGGTGGGAGTCCTGGTCGTGGACTGATTATGCATTATATCTGAAGGGCAAGCTCCTACTTATACCTTTCTAATTAGTTTTTCTGACCTTCTTTAAAGTCTTAACCTTTAAAAGAAACAGTGCCTGCTTTTGTTGGAGCTGTCAGAAATGGGCCAACTGAATGGCAAGGGTGGAGAATTCCATGAGGTTGTATCTGTTGATGGGGAAGGAAGAGTAAGATGTGAGAAGGAGGGCTTCACAGGAGAGAGGAAGGGGCTCCGCCGTGGGGGCTGGGCTCAGACTGAAGCCCTTGCCTCCCCCACCCCACCCCGCGATGATTAAAACCTGTAAGGGGGTGGGGCTCTTTCCCCTGGTCTGCTGGGCTCCGCCCCGGGGGCTGTCCTCTGTGCCGGGCGGAAAGGATGTAGTCAGTGCAACTGGACAGGCTCTCTTTTCCGCCCAGGTCTGTGCAGCCGGCAGCCCCACTTGGGAATCTCCAACTAGGCAGCGGCAGCCTCCCTTCGCGCCTCGTCTCTCCTTTATTCTCCCTGTATTGCGAGCGGCACCGTTACCTGCGTCTCAGGTAAGAGCGCAATGGGTGAGGCGGGCTTCCACCCAACTTTCCCTAGCCAGCAGGTGGCCCCGGCTGTGCCTCCGGCCTCGGTCTCCTCTTCGGGATCGTGGTCGCATCCCGGCAAGCCAATAAATCCTGAGGAAAGCCAAGCGAGTCTCCTAGCGCTTGCGTATGACAGGGAAACAAAAGGAACGGAAGGGCTTTTTCGGAGCTAAACTTCACCCAGGATTTCGCCGGGAAAGCTCTTTCTGGTGCAGTCCCGGAACCTGTACGGAAATGAGAGCGCCTCTGAGTAATACGCATAATGTATTTTCCTTGCCGCTGACTAATTATAGCCAGCCCCTTCTAGTTGAAAAGGTTTGTTTCCTCCCTGGTACGTTTCTTGTTTGAAGTTGGCACTGTGCGCATTGAAGGAAGCTGGCACGGTGTAGCCCGAGCGTGTCAGATCTCGGAAGCTAAGCAGGGCCAGTACTTGAGACCCCAAGGAAGACTCCGCGGAGGCAGCCGATGGCAAACCACTTCTGCGTCTCAGTTGAGAATGCGCCTTGAAAGCCGCTTCCCGGGATCGCCCTAAGTCGGTTAATACTTGATGGTACTTTTGGTGCGCACAATTCGTGCCTCTGAAGAGGGGGGTGGGGTGGGGGTGGATTGGGAGAGGTTACTCCGGTTTTTCTCCTGCCTAGCACCATGCCAGGGTCAGAAATATCAGGGTTCCCTGTGAAACTGAAATACCAGTACAGAATAGGACAGGCTTTAGTTTTCTTCCATTTTTGCTTGTTCTAAATGGTCATTTAAAATACAACGGGTTAAATGTTTTGAAAAGCATCAAAACAAACTTTCCTATTTTCCATCAATGGTGATGTAAGGGTGCAGCAAGTTGCATCTCCAGTATTTTACGTTAATAATCTCTCTCACAGGTTAAAGTTAGTTAGAGGGTAATTAACTATGTGCAGACTTTAACTCTGTACAATAAAAATATGAGGGGCTTTCTGCACCGGGATCCATGTAGCAAATTGTTTGCTGAACGAAAAATCGCCATTTAAAATAGTGGAATTCGTCGTTATGCATACCTGCCTTTGTGGTGGAATCCAGTTGCGTTTCTATCGTTTCCCACAGGCTTCCGGTCTCGGCAAAAATCGCTAGCCAGGAAGCGCTATTGCTAAGCTCGTCCTGCCCCTGGCCGTCAAGCAGCCAATGGGCGGCCGTTAGCATGCTCCCAAACAGCCCCTTTCCGTTTAAGAAAGGTTTTTTTCTTTTTAAAAAAAAACACACCGTTGCAATGAATATGCGTTGATTCGTTGCAACGGGGAGGCCCATCCAACTAGCAGGTGGTGTTTGAGCTGCCGTTTCATCGTTGCCACGCTCCTCCCAAGTGAAAAAAAAAATCCCCCCCCCTCACGGGCGCGATTTTTGGCCGAAAACAGTGTGATAAATAAAGGGAAAATAAATCAGCAAACGGGCTTCTGTGTTGCTTGTGCTTAGTGACTGTAAACAGAGGGACTGCAGACGGGGAAGCCTCACTGGCTAAACGGAGGCTCGCCAGTGTGTTGATCTCCGCTCGCTCGGAGAAAAAAAAATGGCGATCGCTTCGCCGGAAGATCAGAGAAGAGAGCCAGGGGGAGGGACTTTGTAGAAACCACAACAATGGTAACACTTTCCCGCTAGTGTTGCAGATTGGTTGCAGGAGTGTAGCGCCTTCCGGAGGGTGAATCCACTTTTTGGGATTTCCCTGAAAGCGCTACAACGAAGTGCTTTTTGCAGATTGGTTTCAGGAGTGTTGCAGATTGTCAACGACGTTGTGCATAACGGCAAAACTGTAGCGTTTTCAATTAGTAACCATTGTGCAATTTTGGAGGAGTGCGGAAAGCCCCTGAGTTTTGTGCCTTGCACAACAGCAAATTATGAATGGAAAGAAAGAAGAGCAAGCATTATGCGTGTATGCTAAACAACATCAATGCAGCCCTAATGTTGAGTTATCCTGCTAAAAGGGAATGTAGGTATTATGGAGCATCACAGGAGTGCTATACTAAATTTTTACAGAACAAGTTACATAGAACAGGGAAGACTGTTTTGTGAAGCTTCTGGGTACTGAAATTAAGAACAGACATATAAAATTTCAACTGGCTGTCAGTGATCATGATTTCATATGCATCTTTGAATGCACAGATATATTCAGATCACACAGGTAGTATCCACCTTCACTCGGTAAAATAAAGGATAACTTAAAGCTTTGTGTGTGGGGTTTTATTACTATTACGCCAAAGCACAGGGATTTTGTGAAATGTAGAAACAAAATTTCCAGCCCAGAAGTCCAGGTTACATTTTCAGAATATATCATAATGATGATGAAATTTGTTGCAAATGAAATAATTTGTTTGTTAAGTATTATACTATGTAAGTAATTGATTTGCATATTTATGACTGGGATTTCTTTATAGGGGCTAAAATAGCACTGAGAAAACAGGGACACATTGAACAGTGGAAGCCTTGAAGCATCTGGTAAAGATCCATGGAGAAAGGGGAAGGAGAAAGAGAATGTGTATATTATCGAATCCCTTTTAAAAACTGTTTATTTTTATGGCTATCACTACATCCTCTGGCAGTGAATTCTACATTTTAATTATGCTCCATGTAAAAAAGTATTTAATTTGTCCTTCCTGAATTTACTGCCAATCAGCTTCATTGGATACCATCAAGTTATAGTATTTTGGAAAAGGGAGAAATTTTTAACTTGGTCAACTCTCTCCCTCCTATGTATAATTTTGAGTCCTCCTTGGTTGGCTCTTAACTGTTGATTCATCCAGGCCCATAGAGAGGGCATCACTTCTCCTTCTGATGTATATACACTATAATGGCTGCTGGTAGATGCAGTTTGGGAAGCAGTAGACCAAATTTGTGCATTTGGGGAGAACTTGGACAGAGTCTGTGTTACTTTGCAGGCAGCTGGGGTAGAGAAATGCTGAAATAACTCTTTCCCAGTATCTCAGTTTATATTGAAGGGAGCAGCTAGGTAGGTAAATTGAAGTTATGCTATGGGCTGCATAGGAAAGCTCTGGTTTGACTGAGGCTTTTGGCTTCTAGTTACCTATCTGTACTGTATCCCATACATTATTCCACAAAGAGTACTTAGGATAAATGTTAAGTAGCTGAGTGGTATGGCTGTGTGAATCAAGACTGAACAACAAGGCATCCAGACCAGATTTCTGTGTTAAATTATGCTTTGTCAGGTACATTAGAGATCGTTCCCATAGGCTTTGGCAATTTTGGTATCCTTTTGGCAATTTTGTATCTTTGAATTTTAATTTAATTAAGTCAGTTCCCAAACATAAGGCTGACAGTATTGAACTTCAACCAAAGCAGTTTGCTGTGCTACAGCTTCCATTGTGTCTTTTATGAGTACTTTAGGATTTATTCAAATTACAGAAACAGCATAAAATGTAGCACTTCCTGGATTGTACCACTGCAGAATGTGGTGAGGTTAACATGTTAGAGTGTTCTACCAAGGGAAGAAAACAGCTTTCTGTTTGCAGAATGCAATCATAACAAAGCCTTTTTAATAGTGCTAGTGTTTTTGTAGTTAAGGAGTTATTTACTTTGAAGAAAATAAAATATGCAATTTCTGAACTGCAGATTGAGGTGACAAAGCCTATTCTATTTGTTGTTTGTGCAAAGCTGTCCTGTATCTGGGATGCTTGATGAGCATGAAAAACTGTAGCCTCCTACTGTGTATGATCAGGTAAATTATATGGTTAGAATGTGGGTTAAAAAATCTGCTAGGACTTGGACATAGTTATGGCTAAAATAGAATTTACTTAACCTGCATGGGAAATCATTTTTGCTCACACTGACCTTGGAACAACCCTCTCTTCAAAAAGCTGTTAGACTAGAGTAATTTATAATACAGATTTAAACTAGATTACTCTAAATGGCAGGTAATCCAATTTTGTAATCAAGTTTGTCTGGTAATTCTAACAAGGCTGGAAGCTTTCTATTTCAAAATGCTTTGGATCTGTAACAACTACATAAGGATTTTGGGGCTTTAATAAATATAATTATATTTTCTGGCTTGCAAGAAACTCCCTGTTCCTCTAATCCTAACTGTAGACAAAATCCATGAAAGGGGTTAGTATTCAAAGAACCAATTCAGAGTGCATTTAGAACACCCATTTTTCTAGTGTAGTTTATACCACAACCCTGAGTGGGAAAAATCCAACTGCATTCAAATAATTATTTTTTTTTAAATGAAACCAGACACAGCTGGGTGCATAGTTTGAGAATGTGCAGAAGGAAGTGTGAGTTTAGACACACATTGTGCACAAAAGTCTTTCAAGGATTTTCCAGACTGGATTACCAAATTCCTCCGGGTGTGAAGATGGATGCTGAACCTAGCAGCCAAAATGAAGTACCTAAGAAGATTGTTCCTTTAGTGAAGAACATTCTCAAGGAAATCAAAATTCTTGAAGCACCTGTTCCTCCTTTGCATGTGGTTGCTGGGTCCTTGACAGCCATGGATGTTTCCAGCATAATTCTGCAGTAACTTCCAAATTCTGCAAAAATGTTCCAAAAGGGCAAAATGCAATAAAACAAGTGGGTTGGACCCAAAGGTGTCCTTAAGATAGAAGCCTTCTATTGATGCAAGAATTCTTTCCATTAATAGAAGATTCATGTGAGCCGAAGGGCTTCTCTGGATCCAACCCACAGGCAATAGCTTAAAATAGCAAGCCCCAAGAATTATATCCTGACACACACTTATGCCCATTACATATTAATTCATAGCCAGCCTGGAGGCTTTCTCTTTAATCCATGCAGACTGTTTAATGTGCAGAATATATGCACATGAAGTAATCCATTCAGATATGTTCATGCTTGTAAGAATCATCATAATTGCTTCAATAAGGTAAATAAGACGCAAGTAGGATTTATGGTTTCATTCCTGGCTCTTTTCCAGCTCCAACCTTGCTTTTGTGTGGTTAGGGCAATGTTGACTGCAGAAGCACTGTATTTGTTCTCCTGAAAGAAATATGTTGATACATTGGAGACTGTATCCTCAGTCTAATTTGTTTTTATCATCTGCCCTCTTGTACAGAAACGCAGGATGTCAAATGCATCTTATGACTCACTGATGCACTACAGAATATTCTGAGCAGTAATTTATCTCCCAGAGCATTTCTCAAGCTAGAATTTATGTTCTCTTAAGCAGCCTCTGTGTGCTGGTAATTAGGGTCTAGTTTCTGTACTGAATCTTTAACAGGTGGGTCTCATAAATTTATGGAGAACAACTGCAGTACACAAGGTTACTGCTCCCAAACACACATTCACACCAATCCTATAATTTTATAGGATGCTACCTGTATATGCTACCTGTCCTATAATTTTATTTAATACATTTTATCCTGCCTTCCTTTGGATGCATTTGTTCCATACTTGAAGCTATCGAGGGCAATATACAGGGTTCTTTCTGTCTCCCACTGAATTCTCACAGTACAGAAGAATAAATAATAAAGGTATTTAACAAGGTATCCCAAGGTCTGCTGTTCATACAATCAAAGTGTCACATGGGTGGGACTCAGCACCTTTGGACAGAATTCTGTGCAGGAAACTTTTTTCAGAAGATTTGAATGGTCAAAAACAACCTGTCTAAAGGGTGCTCCTTGATGAACCTGCCCTTGGCTCTATCCCCATACTGCTTTGGTTTATCTCCTTATTTCTGCTCTCTTTCTCAGACAGACACACACAGAGAGAGAGAGAGAGAGAGAGGCTGTAGTTTTCTGGTTCTTTTGAGACCACTTTTACCCTAATATATTTTTTTAAAGCCAATTCTGAGTATTTTTTTTCCTTGTGCATTCCCCCCCTTTTCTTTGTCTTGCGTGCTCCCATCCCACCTCTAGCCCACTTTTTATGATTGGACCATTATGGTCAAAACACTCCCTCTTCTCTCCCCACTCTGAAAATTAGTATTAAAATCTGTTCCACTTAAGCTTAACGCTCATTCAGGGCTGCTATCCTGCCCCTGAGTACCTGCTCCTCCAACCAGCTTGCCTGTCTGTCCAGTGGCCAGCCAATCGCCTTCTGTCCCCCACCTCTGACCATCCCCTCCTCTTTCTCCTTCCCTCTGAGGCTAGCAATCCCTGCTGTGTAAAAACTGCCCCTGCCGGCGAGTTCCCTTGGGGGGGGGTGCTCCTGCCCAGGTCCTGGGGGGAGGGAGATGCCATCTGCAGAGTTCTTCCACCCCACCACTCCAAATATAGTGCCTGTTGTATTCCTAAATGAAACAGGCTTTATCCCTAATATTGATATATTACCAGAGCATTGAAATAATTGATTTAGCGGGTTTTCTGAAGTCCCAGCTTTCATCTTTTACAAAGTCTCTAGTGCAGTGGTCCCCAACCTTTTTGCCACCGGGGGCCACTCAATGCTTGACAATTTTACTGAGGTCCGGTGGGGGGGGGGTAGTTTACTCCTGTACTCTTAACCACTGCCCTAACGCTCTATGATTGCTATGGTAATGTTTAAACATCCCTTCAAAATAAGATACAGACACACCACAACAATGAACATAAGGAACATTTTACATGGAAATTTTAACTCATGACAATGACAAATCAATGGGAACCCTGAGCTTGTTTCTTTGCAACGAGATAGCCCCATCTGGGAGTGATGGGAGACAATGACACCTGAAGTGTGTTGTAAAGGGCCAGGGGGAAGTAAAGGGCCGGGGGGGGGGGGGAGAAGGCATCCTTCGCGGTCCACCTCCAATTAGTCGACGGACCACATGTGGTCTGCGGGCCACAGGTTGGGGATCCTACTCTAGCGCACCCTTCATGGAAATGTATTCCTTTCCCCCTATATCTCTGGAAGGAAAGCAGATAGAGATTGACTTAAAACAAGTGAAATCTGGGATTTCAGAGAACATGCTAAGCCTATTGTTACAATACTCTAGTAATATATAAATATTTTAGTGCCTGTAAAAAAAGGGGGGATGCTGAGATGCCACTGATTAAAACAACACCCTAACCTTGAAAATCATTATTATTGAAGGCACGTACAGAAGAAATTAAACTGACTCTGCTACTGTAAAAATGCAGAGGGAGGGCAGATGTGCAGAAGAAACGTGTTCAAACCAATTCCAGGTCTTGTGGATCAAGTACAAAGAAAATCAGGAGTAAATCAAGTGTGCAGAAAATCCCATAGAAATGAAACGTATTCAGGCAACTGAAAGGACCAAGAAATATTAGACGAGCTATACAGTTGAGACCATGACCAACTTCTCTCTGCCAGTCACATGTGGTCCCAGGAACAAGTTTCAGGCTGTGTTTAGTCTGCAGAGTGCTTATTCCTAGCCTAAGATTTCTTAATCCACTTCTAAATCCAGCAACTATCTATAGTCCTGGGTAGGATTTGCTCAGTTCTGTTAAGGCCATCTGCACATTATGTGTATTTCAAACCTCTGGATACTGTTTCCATTGTCCCATTAACTTATCTCCTCTTCCCAGGTGCTGAACTGCACCTCAAACTATGAAAGCCACCAGTCATCTGTGGCAGCAATCACATGTCCTTTAAAAAATCACTGACTCCTACGTTTTTGTTGTTGGAGAGTAAAAAACTGACTCAAACACAAGCTGTCACATTTTAAAAGAAGATTTGAGTGCAGTATTTCTAGTCATCCTTTTCAATCTTGCATTCTCCAGGCCTGGTGACCTAATTATAATGATCTTGAACCCTGTGAATAGTTTTACTTAATAGGGTTATGCCAAATCTTATTTGAGTCAGCAAATACTTTGAATCCTCAAAAAATCATACTGTAAAGCCTTAAATGTACCACATTTTAAACAGTGATGCCAGGAGACTGAATGTTTAATTTATTTTCTACATCAGTTTTCATTAGCATTAATTGAAGTGAAGTATTTTGAAGAGGATGCTATACACCAGTGGTCCCCAACCTTTTTATCACCGGGAACCACTCAACGCCTTTTACTGAGGCCCGGTGGGGGGGTAGTTTACTCATCTACGCTCAACCACTGCCCTAGCGCTCTCTGATCGCTATGGTAGTGTTTAAACATCCCTTCAAAATAAGATACAGACATGCCACAACAATGAAGTGTGTTGTAAAGGGCTGGGGGGGGGATGTAGTAAAGGGCCAGGGAGGGGGGGAAGAAGGCGTCCTTCGGGGCCCACCTCCAATTAGTCGAAGGACCACATGTGGTCTGCGGCCCACAGGTTGGGGATCGCTAATATACACTGAATCTGGAAGCAGGAGACCATGTGCTCATGACCTTCATATGACCATACACTCCCCAAATTGGAACTACTTATGTCTTCATTCTGTGCATTGGTTGTGGTTTACTTGCAGTTAACTTTTATTGTGAAGGTGTTTAATTTGCTACTCAATCTCTCAAAATATAATTTAGGATCTGATGCAAGGGCCACTTAAAATTCATATTTTAAGAGTGAATCAGTTGATTCTAGCTCTTTGCATAGCTACTTATATGCAACGTATAGATGTGCACATACTTTGCATTGTGAACATTTTATAAGCACACATAAGCTTATGAGCTATGACTTATGTTCCCTGCTTTCAGTGGAATTTATGTCCAAATACTTATTTTGAATATTCTAAATTGACTGCTTCTGCTCTAATTACCTTCAGTTTAAACATTTCAGGTTCCAATCATGTAATATTTCTATGGGTCTGTGATGTTATCTGTACAATTGGTTGATTAAACGATTGCCTCACTAAATGGTCTTGTTCTTTGTTTACATTGTTATATTGATAAGGTGCTGCCATTTCTTACAGTTTTCTTTTCCCTAGCCATTTAGAGTGAAATCCACAAGGTAAATGGGAAAGGCTATATTGTCAAGAATGAATTCCTTAGGGAACGGTACAAAAAACAAAATGAAAATAAGTGCCAGAATTAAATTGACTAGGTAATTGGCAGTGCTGTTTTTAGTAGTAAACATTTTTCTCAGTCACAGAGGTTTCTTGGGATAGTCTCCTATAAGTAATTTCAATTGTTTTTAAGACCTCTACAATCAAAACCTTACTAGAGATTCTTTCTTCTTACGTCAATGTGAGCAAAGCATTTGTCTAATTCATTTTGGGACAACCAACAATTGGGTCAGAATCTCTCTTCACTTAAAATGTCACCAGTGAAGTTTCTCCTCCACCCATGATTGCCACTAAAGTTGACATCTGTCACTTTAGCCACTGTTCAGGAAACAATACAATAATTAACACAATCTGGAAGCCAAGTGTATCTAATCTTTGCACAATGTGGGTTCCAAAGTAACCACAACAGTACTGTCAGACTTCAAGCCTTGGTTTCTGTCAGTAAAATGTAGTAGAAGAGTCAGGGCCCTTTTTAGAGCTGTTTTGGTCTTTAATGAAAATTAATCTGGGCTAGGCCTGGCAGCAACTATTTGGCAACTTGCTATTAAGTGACTTGCATGATTCACCCATGCCCACTGGTTGCTACTGTTCAACAACAGTTGTCTC
Source organism: Paroedura picta (assembly GCF_049243985.1). Taxonomy (NCBI): domain Eukaryota; kingdom Metazoa; phylum Chordata; class Lepidosauria; order Squamata; family Gekkonidae; genus Paroedura; species Paroedura picta. Next base: position 82,049,629 of record NC_135372.1, read on the forward strand.
ACACAAGATTTGGATCTGGGAGACCCAGGCTTGAATCTTCACTCTGATGTCAAAGCTTGGTGACATTGGGTCAGTTACACATTTTCAGCCTAACAGGGCTGTTATAAGATAAAACGGAAAAGAGGAGAATGATGTAAGCAGCTTTGAGTTCCCATTGGGGAGAAATACAGGGTATACATGAAATAAGTAATGAATATAGCTGAAGAAGGAGAGTAGATAAAAGGAAGGTTGATGGGTGGGTGGGAAAGAGAGAGGAAAGATGAGAATGGGTGTTGTGAGGAAGAAGGGAAGAGGATGTAGTACTGGGAATGGATATAGAGGAAAGCGAGGTCCTCTTTGCAGGCACCCCATCAGGCAACTTGACCTGGCTCAGCCAGCATTGTGCAGCTTGGGCAGAGTTTTCCCTGTGAGTAGCTGCCAAGGAAAGAGAAGTAAGGAAAACTGAGGATGGGGGCAGATAAAGGTAGGTTTTCTGGTGGGAAAGAAGGAGAAAAGTAAGCAGGAAAAGGGGAGAGGCTATGTGGGTGGCTAGGGGAAGGAAAGAGGAAATAGTAGAGGTGGGGAAAATGAGATGCTCCCTGCAAATCTTTGCAGGTTCCCACTTGTGTTTATGCATGCAGTTATATAACCAGTAAAATAAAATCACATGTATTAATATATAAAATAGCTCCTGTTGCAGGACTGCGGCCATAGTGTTGTCCATCCTGATGGCCTGTTAAGACAGGATGAGGCAGGGGCCAGATTTGTATTAGAGATTATGACCGTAACTATTCTCTGAATGAATAAATTAAATCACAGAGGGAAAAATGGTGCTATTGTTTTCTTAGATGGCTTCCATAACAGATGCCAGATATGGGCACAAGGATGCTTCTGACCAGAACTTTGACTATATGTTCAAACTCCTGATTATTGGCAACAGCAGCGTGGGCAAGACGTCCTTCCTCTTTAGATATGCTGATGACACTTTCACACCAGCCTTTGTCAGTACAGTGGGAATTGACTTCAAAGTAAAAACTGTTTACAGGAATGACAAGAGAGTGAAACTACAGATTTGGGTAAGTACCAGTGATTCCAAAATTATTAAGCTTGTACAAAAATATAGTGGGAGGTAGCTGGCTTAATGATCCTGTATTACTGTATGTTTATTGTTCCTTGATCATTTTTTAATTTGCATTTTATTTAAACTGCCTGCATTTTAATCTACTGTTACTGGGCTTTTAGCTATTGAGTATTTTTGTCACTTATTTATATTTTGTAGAAGATATTGCCTGGAAATATCTGTCCCAATTATAGGAGGATCCTAGATTTGAAACCTCCCCACATTTTGTGACATTTTGAAACCTCTCCACATTTTCCTCCACTTAACACAGTTTATTATTGCTTCCCCTTCCACGGCAGTCATTTTGTGGCTCCATCTGCTACTATTTTTCAAAAATCCCAAAAGCTTCCACAATGTTGTGGACCCTTGCAACAGAACTGTAGAATGGACTGTAAATTCAGATGTCCATTTGTATGATATCCCACAGTAGGAAAGATTCAATGTATTTAAATAATGTCTATAATTCCTGACTCTTTGGGGGGGGGGAAACTGTAAGGGAAGATATTCCTCTTTTGTAGGCAACCTGGTCCTGATGGTGAACAATTTTATTCTATATGCAATGCAGAGGCACCTTTTAGAGAAGCCCATTGCTCATTTTCTGTTGTAGTAAGAAAATTGCTGTGCTTGCAAAAATGGTTGTAAGATATCAGAGTGGCATATTGTGGCATCAATTAAGACTCTTCAGTATTGTAGCCAATGTGGAGATCCTCAAGGGACAAGTGTGATAGTGTTAATTCACCACCAGAATTTTTTTCATGAAACTATATTATTCATCATTCATGTTTACCTAGTGAGGAAACTCGATAGTCGAGATGGCTTCCTCCTCTGTTTTCAGCCTCAAATGATAATATATCAACTCTGAGCAATAGTCTACCTCTCCTCCCAATCTCCCCTCCCTATTTTTTTTTATCTTGAACATGATTGCGTTACAACACTAATCTGCAATAGCATAAACACTGGCTTTCGGGGACTCCCTGGAAAGTTGGTTGACTCCATAACCGCCCTCCCCCCAGCATCTAAACACACTTTACGATTTAAGGAGCAATGGGGCACTTCATAAATTTTGTGCAGGAAAAAATCTGTGTAGTGGTGACCAATATGCATTGTCTTCCTGCATGCACTGAGTGCACATCAATGCAAGAACCCTCCCCCTTGCTTGGGTGATATGAGTGCCATTGCAATTGAGTGATGGGGAGTGCAATTTTAAATGTTCCTTTATTTTGATTGCATTACAGCATAGCTCATTATTGCTGCCATGCTGCCCCACTAGCCTGGTCTGAATGATGGGCTGCAGGTGAAGAGCCACATTGAGGGACGTGGCATGCCACTCAACTCTGCCACCCTTTACTGCCCTTGCCTGAGCCCCAGGCACCTGCTTAGACTTTCCCCTTGTGGCACCCAGGAGATGCAAGAACAAGCCAACAGGAGGCACATTCTGATGCCTGGCCACACTTGCCTGGACAGGCAGATATTTGGGGCTCCCGTATTTGCTCCCCTATCCCCGGCAACCCTTCTTGAAGTGGGGGGTGAAGGTGGAGGCATTTTCCTTATTTTGATTGCATTAGGATGCAATTGTGTTATTGCCCATGGTCAGACCCCCCCCAAAAGGGCGGGAGGCTGGATGGGAGGTGAGACTGCCCTCTCACCTGACAGAAATGCATATCACATGCCACATTGTTATAATTTCTATGGGTTATTGCGGTATTCCATTTGTTTGCTGGAATTCACTGCTTAATGATCCGTAAATAAATTGATAACTGACTGATACATGCCATGAATGGAGTTCTGACTGGTGACAGAGAAAACCACAACGGCAGAATGCCAGGTGTACATTCGGAGTCTGCATTCAGAATTCAGTGTGATGAGAACGCACTGGCAGATCACAACTGTGGAAAAACAAAGTAGTGTTTTTAAACATTTCAGGCTACCATGTTAGGAATCAAAAATGTTTAAACATAATATTAACATTATGTTTTAACATATAATTCCTCAGTAGTTTAGTAACCAAAATTAGCAGTAGGATCTGGTTTCCTAGTTATTACTGGTTTCCTAGTTATTACATTGTAATACAAAACAAGTTATTACAGTGTAATACAAAACAAACAAAACAAACAAAAATAACCCCTGAAGCTGAAGATTTCAGAAAGAAGAAGCTGTCTGGGGAAAAAGTTCAAGATAGATTTGTATATTCTGAGAGGTAGCAACAACAATAACAAAACCTCCAAACACACTAAACAATAATTTTAAGGTGGGGTGCATATATTAGGCATTATTTTTTTTTGTATTTTTGACCTAGGCAGCGTTACAGTACTTATATGAAACATTATTTATAAACAAGAGCCTCATGCAAGCACCTAGCAACCGTAGGGTGATGCCAGTGTGAATTTATTGCTTGTTTCACAAATCGAAATCAAAAAGGTAGCTCAAAATCCATAAAATAGGTATCAAAGGTATTAAAAACCTTGCTTTTAAAATGAATTTAAAAATCTTGTTTATTGAACACTCAGTTAGAAATATAAACTCATTACTGAGACATGTAAACCACTTTGAGCTACAAAGAAAGGAGAAATATGAACATTTAAACAAACAGAACATTTAAACAAACAGAATATTCAAAGTCAGCTAAGAAAGGAGAGGGGCACAATGGAGATGATTTTTTATTTCCCTATGCTGGGCTGTTTTGTGAAATTTCAATTCCAGTTTGAGATGCATGTCTTACTAATGAGTGAGTATAGACTACACATGGTAACACATGAAATGCCAAAAGCAGTACCTGAGGGTTTCAGGACCCTTGGAGGAATGTAGAGCTGCAGTGTGGGCTGCAGAGGCTAGAAAATCTGTAAAAGTAACAGATCTCCATTATGTGAGTAGAACTGCATTCTGCTCATGGATCCACTCATTCAGTCTCTGAATCTATTTCTAAACTGGCTATTTCAATTTAGGTCATGAAACCAGATTATCATCATTTGAAGTGTTTCTTAAGCACTGTTTTTAGAAGTACCCTGTGGCACTCTTTCTAACATTTGACTTTTAAAAAGCTATTTTACCTAACCTTTGTCACTGTAGGAAGGATGCAATGAAACAAATTCTATGAGTCCGAAAGGGTGTTCATCATTTTTCAGCATCACTCAGTAGTGCTCCCTCTGACACACAGAAAACGGCTTTCAAAATGGAAGGGAATTTTAAAAGCAGCTTATGATGTGGCATTGGGAGGAGGGGGTCAGCTGTAGAAAGGAAAGGAAAGTCAGGCTGCACAAATGCCTGGTGACTGTGTGCATCTGACTAGTATGTTTAAGAAGCTAATTTATAATCTTCCTTTGTCTCCCAGCCTAAGTCTTTTAACACCCCATTTTGAACTCTCAAAGATGTTAATTACTGATCAGCAGATAAAGGTGTTTTCTCATTTAAAATAATCAAAAGGGTAACTTAGCAAAAGGTACACCAGATTGCAATAGTGTTCCTGTACACTGGGTTGCATAGCAACCAAAAGAAAATGCTTAAAAAAATAGAGTGAATCAGAATGAATCAATGGAAATCAAGAAAGGGACAGTAACACAAATGCCACATGAGAAACAAAACTAGTTCCTTCTAACGTAGCAAGCCACCATGGCAGAGTATGGTTGTAGTTATCTGAGTATGGTTCTGGGAGATGCAGGGTTGCACCCTCCCGCCCCCGCCCCCACCCCACCCCCACCCACCATGGAAGCTTGCTGTTCCCAAAAATCACTCCCTCTCGGGGTAACTTATATCATAGTGTTGCTGTTATGAGGATAAAGGGAGGAAGGGAGAAAGATGTGAGCTGGTTTGGATTCCCATGAGGGAGAAATGAATAAATAAACATGGTTGCTTAGTCTTGACATTAAGAAACACAGGCTCAGAAATAGGAAAAGAGTCTTGTAAATGTGAAGAAGAAGAGCTGGGTTTTTATACCCTCCTTTTCAGTACCTGAAGGAATCCCAAAGCAACTTATCAACACCTTTCCCTTCCTATCCCCACAAGACACCCTGGTAGGTGGGGCTTTGAGAGCTCTAACAGAACTACTCTGCAAGAACAGCTCTAAAAGAATTGGAACTAGTCCAAGGGCACCCAGCTGGCTGCATGTGAAGGAGAAATAGGGAATCAAACTCATTTCTCAAGATTAGAGTCTGCTGCTCTTAACCACTGCACCATGCTGGCTCTTGCTGACCCTTGTTTCACACAACCAGACTGCAACCCAGTTTAACGGAGCATATAACTATGTCATGTTGCTTTATGCGAAATAATGTAGGCCATGTGAACATCACCATCCAGGACCACCTTGGTTCTTGCTCACTGAATATGCATAGTGCAAGAGCTGTTTCTGAAGCTGGAGTGATCCAGTTAAGGTTTTAGTTGTAGGATCATATATAGTAAATTCCCCACAATTGTATTGCTGATGTCGTTCAATCTCAGTGATTTATATTTAAGTACCGAAATCTATTTTACAGCCCTCTTGCTTCTCTGAGGCTACCACTGGGCTAGTTGCACACTCTCAGCCTAACCCCATTGTTGTGAGGTTAAAAGGGAGGAGAAAAGAATACTGCAAGCCACTTTGGGCCCCAATTGGAGAGAAAAGTGTGATATAAATGAAGTAAATATTAAATAATAACTATTGCTAAGAAATTATTCGAGTTAATGACTTGTATTATCTCATTCGGTATATTTTTCAGTGGGTAAGTAGTCTAAGCCTAGGCTTTGACACAGAATTCAACGGGAAAGTGGGAGGAGGGTTCGGTTTAGAAGTCAGGGAATTGCCAGGGATTTGATAATAGCGGATGAATAGTCATGTGGCCAGGAAACTTGGTGATCAGCTCCTTATGTTTCTGTGACTAGAGAACAGTCTTTCTCAACTTTTTTACCATTGAGAAACCCCTGAAACATTCTTCAGGCTTCAAGAAACCCTAGAAGTGGCACGACCGTGCAGAATATGGTTAGTAAGCATAGCTGTATATATGCCAGCCCAAAGCCCCTCCCCTTCCCACCCCCTCTAGGCCAATCATGGCCGTTTTGAGAGGGGGGGTGGGTCAACATGACCCTCCCGAGCCGTCAAGAAACCCCAGCATTCAAGAAACCCTGCTCTAAAATCTTGTTCACTGCTTTTAACTGTTACAGGGCAAGGTTTTCAGAGCAGTATAAAATAGTGAGGGGAATGGCATAAATGGAACAGTTGCAAGGCAGCTTAGCTTTTACCCTGGTTATCTTGAGAGCAGGATCAGAAACCAATAGCTGTGGCCTGATACATCATAGGGAATTTTCTTCAACTTTGGCTAATTAAGTATTGGAAGCACAGAAGCTTTACTACAGCATCCCTAATTCTCTGTGTTTCCCGGTTGAGAAAATGCTGTTGAAACAAATTACAAAGATAGTACCACATCTTACATGACACAATTATGTAGGCATATTTAACTTACTGTGTACAATTAACTTCAAAAAAGTACTACAGGTAAGAGAGAGACAGGAAACAGAAGGCAATCAATGGCCATAGAGTAAGGTGACCAGATTTTAACATTGGTAAAGCGGGACACCATTGACCAGGGGGGTTCTTGATAAAAAATTTGGTCTATGTGGAGCAACAAAAATTTTCATAGAACGCATAGAACACAAAAATAGTATTGTAATATATATATTTTAATTTCAACATAAGTACAATTTGCCAGGTGCCCCCACATGTCCCTCCAAAAGTGGGACAATCTGGTCACCTTACCATAGAGGCTCAACAACTAGGGCCAACTGCACCAGAGTGAAAGAATTTTCTTAACCCTTTCCCTCCTAGATCCTCCTGCATGCAGAATTACAGTATGCAACAGTAAGCCAGTAAATTTTCCCTGCTATTTACACAAACTTTTCAAGGATCAACAAGAGAGGAAAACAGGCTCAAAAGAGACAAGTCATTGTGAGAGTCCTAAAAATTATTAATGTGAAGCTATAAAACAAATCATTGCTCTGATACAGCTAGAAACCATACACATCAAAGCAGGTTCACAAACATGAAATCTTAATTAAATGAGGAGATACATATGCAAAAAAGTGCCCCCTACACTATTTATTTCCACTCTTATACAGCTCCAAGGCTGTTTAAGTGAAGGCCTAATAGAAAATTGGCAGATGGGTTGAGCAGCTGTTCAGGAGAGGAAGTTGGGATAGATTTAGATGCTCCCCTCCATATCCCGTTGTACAGCTGATCATCAGGATTTTTGCTCTTCTTCCTGAGCTCTATTCTGACTGCCACTCACATTAATCTTTTTTTTCTTCTCTTTGAGATCTTTAATATCAAAATACAACTCTTAGATTTTGCTAGAAGAAAAGTTTCCAGATTTAACCGAACCACTGAAAATCTATAGTTGTGTATGATTAACATTTTTAAAATACATTTTTGCATTGTGTTTTATATAAACTCCTGGAGGATATTAATAGTTTTGATGAATGGAAGATATATCATTCCAACATAATCATGCACAGCTGCAAGCAGAAACACATAACATCATCCTATTTCTGTGGAGATGATTCAAGCAAATTGAAACTTGACAACCACTAATTATATTGAATGACTGTTTTTTATTTTTTAAAAATGGTTTGGTTGCAGCTGCCTACAAGCAAAATACGTTAACATTTTTTAAAAGCCACTTAGGTATCACATGTTAGCATCTTGCCAATTAACAAGTGGTATAATGGCAATTGCTAAGCAAGGACTTTCCCCCTCTCTTTTCAAAAAGATAGAAATAGAACTTGGTGGTTGTTTATATAGCTGAATTGTAAAACATTAAGGGGAAAATGGATTACAAGTGGAACAATTATACTTGTTTGGCAGTTTTTATTGCAGCTGTGAAAGAGTCCTCATGAAAACCTACGCTGAAAGCAAAGTTTTAAGGGGAGGTTAGTGGCTCAGTGGAAAATATCTCCTTTGCATGCAGAAGATTACTGGCCATGTAGCAGGTGAGAAAAAACATTCTCTGCAGAGTTGCTGCCAGTCAGAACAGACAGCATGAAGGCATCCTAATATACTAAGTTAGCTGTAACAAAGATGCACAACTGCTAATAGGGGAAATGTTGAAAGTGTTTCTAGTATATCCAAACTGGCAGATGTGTGAAGAAAGTGGAGCCAACAGAGTTGCTAGTGAAATGATCCTATTTAAACATTCCTTTCAATTATTTCTGGATTTGGATGAAATTCTGCTGTTGTGAATCTTTGCCACAGCAACATATGCAATCTTGAAATATATTTCAGCACTCTGAAAATCACGGGCCATTCCACACCCGATAAATATAGTGAAATCCTTACCTTATGAAGGCACCATATTTTGGGAATTTTGCACAATGTCACCAACATGCAGCAACCAAGCAGCAAACCGGTAGCTACATCCTCCATTTTAAAGCGCTAGCTGGGGAATTGCATCAAGTGGATTTCCCAGACTAAAAAGCACAAGCTAGAGGACAACAACCAGCAAGTCACATGCTAAGGAAATGTATGGAGGTGAAGTAGCACTACCTCTGCCTCCAATGTCCCATCCTCGCACCTGCCTCCCTCTCCCGTCTCCCCGGGATATATATATATTTTAAAGCAAACTGCCTGGAGTAACAAATAGGCATTCAATCATGCAGGCAAAACAACACCCCCCCACACACAAACACAGTTTAAACACAAATCATGCCTCTCTAAAGTCCCCCCCCCCCAAAAAAAATCAGGAATTATATTTTTTACAGATTGCAGACTTGTGATTCCATAAGGGATGGCATTATAAAAAGCACTATGCATCTATTATTAGATGCATATTATTATTATTATTATTATTACTATTATTATTATTAGATTTATTAGGCGTTTCAATGCAGAAGTCTTCCTTTAAAAAAATTAGCTTGCACTGTGGGCCCTTTAAAGCATGGAGAAAGGGGATTGGCTGCCTGGCTTGATTGACAAGTTGAAGAGAGTCACGTCTAGTGCATATTGCTCTCTTCCGCCTATTCAGACAGGCATGCAGAGTGTAAGGAGAGTGAGAAGGCGGCAGATGAAAGCGAGAGAGCCAGAAGTTAAGGAATGGCTGGAGGCACAATAATGTTTAGCACTACGCCATTATGCTGGCGTAACACTATGTTTTTCATTGTGTTGCCTTTTGGATTGCACACTATATTTGTCATGCCATCCAAATCCCACCAGAGCCATGAGACATGACTGAGTCATATATAGAAGAGATCCTGAACCCTTTTGGCTCTGCAGGCACCTTTGGAATGCTGATGCAGGGTGGTGGGCACAGCTGCAAAATGGCTACCACAGGAGGCAGAGCCAATGGCTGCCACAGATAACAAATCCATACACACATTTGAGGCAAAAGTACAGGAGAAAAGAGGAGTCATTTTAAAAAATACACTAGTAAAGAGACATGAGTAGGGTTGACAACCTACATGAGCTCTTCTGCTATTACAGTTGATCTCAAAACAGTCCATTTCCTTGGAGAAAATGGCTGCTGTGGAAGGTTGCATTACATCCAACTGAGTCCCTCCTCTCCCCTCCTCTCCTCCTCTCCCTCTCCCTTCCCAGATTTTGCCCCCTCTAAGTATTTCCCAGTGTAGAACTGCAAGCCATAGGAGTGAGACAGTAGGGGAAAAAACAATACTGTGGAAGCTGCTGCAGCTGAGATGCCATTGTTTTAATTTGCATAGAAATTGTGACCAATCAGCCCTGGTGGGCAAGAATGCCACATGGCCCTACCCACTTTCTAAAAATACTTGGTGGCCCATAGGCACCACATTGGAGACTCCTGGTATATAGTGTAGTGTGTATTTATATGTTTTTATTGAATTATTATCTTTTTATTGAATTGTATTTATACTTTATTTTAAAAAAATTAGCTGAATGTTTTAACATTTGTCACCTTGGATGACTTATTTAGAAAGATGTCATAGAAATATTATCAATAAATTTAAAATATATCTTGGAAACATGGATTAATGCTGCCATGCCCTTCCACCCATCTCTAGAAATGAGCCAAGTGGTAACCAGGGACAGTGCTGGAACCTTACCTGTGGAATGTTTTCCCCCTTTAGACTCACTTGGTGCCTACCCTACTCTTTTTTTTTAGGTAGCAGGACAACACATTTCATTTTATTCAGGCTTTTTATTATAAAAGGTCTCTTGCAATATTTTTATCAAGTTTGCTCCTAGTCTAATTGTTTTTATGAGACTTGATTAACCTTTATTCAGCTATTTATTTATTAATATATAAATATTCTTCTTTTCCTTGTGGTTCAAGGTAGCTTACATGTTTATGCTGTGGGTGAGTTTTTACTGCTGGGTTTTTAATAGTTTATGGTGTGCTATGTTTTTGTTATGTTTTACTTTGTAAGTCTCCTCAAGCAGGTTTTCTGGAGAGATGGCATAAAATTTTCACAATAGAAAACAAAACAAACACTCATCTGCTTCAACTGATGCTTTGCAGTGAAGTATTGGGGTAGTTTTATCAATATGAAAGGTATATTTTATGTATATTTGATCTGGCTTCTTTTAACTGGTATCTGCAACAATGGTTAGTGAGTCAGGTGGTGTAACTCATATTGGTTCAGGCTTTCTATTTTGGCTGACAAAAGGCCATGTTGTTAGTGCAATATTGAACAACTACCCTGAACAACTTCTATAAAGAATGTGATATATTAATTGAACACTGTGCTATGAATATCATTACTTTGCTAAGAAGTGAAACTATTGACTTGAAGTCTCCACCAAGCATTGTTTCTATGCAAATCATATTAATTTTAATTCTAGAGTTGTGTATCTTAATACCTTGCAGATTATAAACTGGTTTTAAGATACACTGTTGCTTGTCAGACTTTCCTGACAAACCTTATATTGCTCTCCATTACAGCTGAACTGCAACGTCAGTTCCAATCACTAGAATAAGGCTGAGGGTTGCACTTGTCAAACACCTTTTTGTGGAAACAGAAGCTTTGAAATCTGCCCTCTATTCATATCTCAATTTTTCAGCCATGCTGACTTCTTATCAGATGAGCAATCATCAGAGGACAGGGACTAAACTCTATGAAAATGAAACTTGTATTTGTGGTACTGCTATGGCGTTTTTCATAGCAAGTAAAGATCAGAGAAGAATCATGTCATCTTTTCTTAGATCACCAAGGAGAGAATGTAGCCTGAGGTGCAGAGGGAAATGGGCTCACAATCAATCTGTCAAAAAAGATGAATTATAAAGGTCAAGATTATTACTGTCAAAGAGATTAATTGATGGACCAAAAGGGAAAGCTTCATAGAGCCGAGCTCATTGTTATAACAATCAGCTGCTCACTGTCTCACCAGATGAAAAGTGTAAGCATATTTAACTACTTACAATTATATTCATAAATTTTAGGGACAGTGAAATAAAGAAGACACTTATATTATTTCTCATTTCATATAAACAATCTAATTTATTAAACCAAACTTTAAAAAACCACCTTCCTTCATCAGCCCATGTAATGTAGTAATTAGAATGTCAGACAAAGTACAGAGAAGCCTGAGTTCAAATCCACATTCTGCCATGAAAACTATCGGGTAAATTCAGAGCAGTCACTACCTCAGTCTTAATTACTTCATAGGGTTGTTGAGAGAATAAAACAGGGCAAGTGTACTAATACAAAGCTACTGTGAAAGAAGTTGAAGTACCTCACTCTTGTGCTGAAGGAGCTTCAGGAGGTTTGGAGTCAACTGCTGTGGTGCAGGTCAGAGGTGGAGGACTAGGGAAAAGTTTAAGTAACAAACCAAAAGTAGGTGTGGTAGAACAAGATTTCAGAGGACATTTTAGGGTGCTGAAGAAGTAAGGAGGAAGCTAGAATATCACTCTCCATGGTGGAAATCCCTGCATTTGAGAAATCATAGAATCATAGAGTTGGAAGGGGCCATACAGGCCATCTAGTCCAACCCCCTGCTCAACGCAGGATCAGCCCTAAACATCCTAAAGCATCCAAGAAAAGTGTGCATCCAACCTTTGCTTGAAGACTGCCAGTGAGGGGGAGTTCACCACCTCCTTAGGCAGCCTATTCCACTGCTGAACTACTCTGACTGTGAAAAATGTTTTCCTGATATCTAGCTTATATCGTTGTACTTGAAGTTTAAACCCATTACTGCATGTCCTCTCCTCTGCAGCCAACGGAAACAGCATCCTGCCCTCCTCCAAGTGACAACCTTTCAAATACTTAAAGAGGGCTATCATGTCCCCTCTTAACCTCCTTTTCTCCAGCCTGAACATTCCCAAGTCCCTCAACCTATCTTCAGAGGGGTGGTTCCTTGGCCCCAGATAATCTTCGTCGCTCTCCTCTGTACCCTTTCAATTTTATCTACGTCCTTCTTGAAGTGAGGCCTCCAGAACTGTACATAGTACTCCAGGTGTGGTTTGACCAGTGCCGTATACAATGGGACTATGACATCTTGTGATTTTGATGTGATGCCCCAGTTGATACAGCCCAAAATGGCATTTGCCTTTTTTACCGCTGCATCACACTGCCTGCTCATATTTAATTTACAATCCACAAGTACCCCAAGGTCTCGATCACACACAGTGTTACCTAGAAGCGTATCCCCCATCCAGTAGGCATGTTTTTCATTTTTCTGACCCAGATGCAGAACTTTACACTTATCCATATTAAATTGCATCTTGTTCTCATTTGCCCATTTTTCCCTTGTGTTCAGGTCTCGTTGAACTCTGTCTCTATCTTCCGGAGTATTTGCCAGTCCTCTCAATTTGGTGTCATCTGCAAACTTGATGAGTAGTCCTTCCACCCCCTCATCTAGATCATTAATAAATATGTTAAAAAGTACCGGGCCGAGCACCGGGCCCTGAGGTACCCCGCTACTCACCTCTCTCCAGTCTGATGAAACACCATTGACAACAACTCTTTGAGTGCGGTTCTCTAACCAATTCCCTATCCACTTAACTATCTGAAAATCCAGATTGCAGTCCTTCAATTTATCCATCAGAACATCATGGGGAACCTTGTCAAAAGCTTTACTAAAATCCAAGTAAACGACATCAACCGAATTTCCACGATCCAGCAAACCTGTTACTTGGTCAAAAAAGGAAACCAGGTTGGTCTGGCAGGACCTGTTGGAGACAAATCCATGCTGACTTCCTTGAATCACCAAATTGTCCTCCAGATGTTTGCAGATCGCTCCCTTCAATATCTGCTCCATTATCTTCCCCACAACAGAGGTCAGACTCACTAGTCTGTAGTTTCCCGGGTCATCCTTCCTCCCTTTTTTGAAGATCGGAATAACGTTTGCTCTCTTCCAGTCCTCCGGGACATCTTCAGTCCTTAAAGAGGTCCCGAAGATGATGGACAAGGGCTGTGCAAGTTCTCTGGAAAGTTCTTTGAGCACTCTCGGGTGCATTTCATCTGGACCAGGGGATTTGAACTCATCCAGTGCAGCTAAATGCCTCTCGACAACCTCTCTATCCATGTTAACCTGCCACCCAGACACTATCCGTTGGCTACTGCCATCTCTAGATGTGCCTAAACCCTTTGACCTGTGGGAAAAAACAGATGTAAAATAGGCACTAAGCCTTTCTGCTTTCTCTGCATCTTCCGTTAGACTTTGTCCAGGAATTGTTAGTCTGGATCCAAACCATTTTTAATCTTTATATTTTGGGGTTTTTTTAATGATATGGTTTGCAGAGGATAATGATATAGTTTGCAGAGGATAGTGTTAGCCAAAGTACTTCTGTTGGCAGTAGCAAGAAAAATAGACCCAAACAATATAATTTCATAAACAATTTCTTATTGTATCAGGCAGTTTGGGGAATTTTCAGAACTAATTTTAGTGGCTCTTATATGTACCCTTGAAGTTTTATGAAAAGATTTCATTGTCTTTTTTCATAGCCTGCCTGGGCTGTACATATTGTCAATTTTTCCCAATAAACATTTCTATTAAAAATTATCTTCCAAAGGACTATAATCTTCAGCCTAGTCAGAATTATAACTCACTAGAGATCAGGTTAATTCTCTACATAAATTCTCAAAGCATTTGCATTTATTAAATTTTTGATTAAACTGAAGAGCCAATTGTCAATTTGAGAGTTTTGTACTATTGGCAGAAAGGGATGAAGGGATTTGTACAACTCATTTTGCTTTTTTCAGCAAAGGGGAAAATGCTTTTTATATATTTAAGAGGTTTATATAAGTTTCAGAGGATGATTGCAGGGCACACCTTGCTGAAGCTAAGGAGGTGTATATATGTGGTCAAGGCCTGGGTAGGAGATCTCCTGGGAATATAGCATACTTTGCTAGGATTTCTGTGGTGGGGTATCAATGTAACTACAGCATTAATAATATTAATAATAATTAACAAAATGAGAGCCACATTTAAATTTGGAGATTAAATAAGATAAGTGTATCAGGATATTAAATTATTTGAAAAAATATCAGACTTTCACACTAAATAAGTGGAGTGGATAGGTCCAAAAGGAATTTCAAAAATAAAAAAAACTGGGTGAGTCCAATCTAGGAGACCAACCTAGAAGAGGAAAGGAAGGAAAGAACTTTTATTAATTACATCTTTCCACTTCCCTGTACTGCAACTTAGATATAGTTATATTTGACCATTCCCATGTTAGACTTATTGCTGCCTAATAATCCAGGATGATCTGTTGATATTTAATCAGTAGGAATCAATGACAGGAAATAGACATCTGCTAGCTGGGAGTCCCTCTCTGGTGTTTAAAATGAGCTTGAAGCAGAAGACACCTCTACAGCTGTGGGGATGCGGGGGTGGGTAGAGAGCATGCAAGAGCTGAAGGTTTTTATCTGGAGTTAACTGAAACTGATGGTATAGGCTTGGGGATGGAGAAGATTGCGCAGGTTTTTATTCAGGAAACTGTTTACTTATGTGTTGCATTGGCATACTTTCTAAGTGCTGCAAATATACAGTAACACCATAAGTTTCCAATGCTCCAACAAAGGAAATTAATTCATTCTTAATATAGCATTGTCTGTGGAGCTGTTTGAGGAAATGGGAAGAACACAACTGTTCCGAGTGCTCACAGACTGCAGATTTGCTTTGCTTCAGCAGCAGAACATCTTTGTGTGACTTCAGACCAGTCTTCAATAGGAACAAGTCACAGGGGCTTTACGCACCGGGATCTTTGTTGCAAATTGGTCACTGAATGAAAAATCGCCATTTAAAATAGTGGAATTCGTCGTTATGCATACCTGCCTTTGTAGTGGAATCCAGTTGCGTTTTGTAGCGTTTCCCACAGCTTCCGGTCTCGGCAGAAATCGCTAGAAAGGAAGCGCTATTGCCAAGCTCGTCCCGCCCCTGGCCGTCAAGCAGCCAATGGGCAGCCGTTAGCATGCTCCCAAACAGCCCCTTTCCCTTTAAGAAAGGTTTTTTTTAAAAAAAAAACAGACCCATTGTAACGAATCTGTGTAGATTCGTTGCAACGGAGAGACCCATCCAGCTGCCTAATGTGAGCTGTCGTTTGATCGTATGATCGTTGCCACGCTGCCTCGAGTGAAAAAAAAAAATCCCCCCCCCCCTCACGGGCCCGATTTTCGGCTGAATGAATGTGTAAAAAAATAAAGGGAAAATACTTCAGCAAACGGGCTTTTCTGTGGTTTGTGCTTAGTGACTAAAGGTGAAGGACTGAAGCCAGGGAAGCCTCTAAACAGAAAGAGGCTCGCTGGTACGTTTATCCCCGCTCGCTCGGAGCAAAAAAAATGGCGATCGCTTCGCCGGAAGTTTGGAGGACAGGCTCAGGAGGAGGGACTTTGAAGAAACCACAACAATGTTAACGCACAGGTCTTTTTCGCTAGTGTTGCAGATTGGTTGCAAGAGTGTAGCGCTTTCCAGAGGGTGAATCCACTTTTTGGGATTCCCCTGAAAGCGCTACAAGGAAGCACTTTTTGCAGATTGGTTTCAGGTGTGTGGCAGATTGTCTACGACGTCGTGCGTTATGGCAAATCAATAGCGTTTCCAATTGGCAACCATTGTGCGATTTTGAAGGCGTGCAAAAAGCCCCACAATGTTTTCTGGCTGAGTGGATGCTATTACTTCCTGTTGTGAACTTTCGTGCCACTAATGAAAATAAAACAGACTCGAAAGGGTGCAATGCAGGCTACTTCTGCTCTGAATATTCAGCACCATTGGTGGCAAACAGCTCCCATATAATGCCTGAAGATAGACTGTGTCCCAGATCTGCTGACATCTGAAGGTCTTGTTAAGCCCACAGAAAATAGTTTATTCTCAGCAATCTTTTTCAATACTGAAGGGTAGGCTTGGATTCCTCAACAATACATGTCTTTGCCACTTATTCATATATCTTTCTATAAAGATACAGTCTGTCTGATCATCATGTGGTAACGGACAGAGGGTCTGTTATTAAATGCAGACCTTATTAGTCAGTTTGTTGATTCTGTGACTAAGATGTCTTCTTATCCCTTGGAAAAATCATTTATCATTTTGTTCGTTTTAATCAAATATATCTAAACATATTTGTGTTGCTGTTTATTAACAAATACAGTTAATTATAATTAATTTATTGTTATTAACAAGTATTGTTATTAACAATAAATACTGCTTAGAATTAAGAAATGTAAACATAAAGTGAGATAATGAGAAGTGCTCAGAATAGTAGCTCTGTAAGTTATTTAAGGGAAAGAGTTCATTTGCCATGTCAGTAGTACTTAGAGACAGGAACAAAAGCAAATCTTTACCTATAGAATTTCATTTTTCTTTGGCAGGGAGGATAACATTCTAAATGGTTGAATACTTTTAATCATAGGTCTTGATAAAAATATATGTTTATATATCTATACACATCTATCTTAATTTATATTTATTTTAAAAATAGGTATATATATATATATATATATATATATATATATATATATATATATATATATATATATATATATATATATATATATATATATATATATATATATATATATATATATATATATATATATATATTTATAGAAACTCTTCCATCCACAAAAGAATATTCATCCACATAACATCAATCAATATTTGTTTTTGTTTTTCAACTCCTCCAAACCTTTGCATCTTTTATTCTTGCAGCAGTAATATAAAGAGTAGGAAAACATTCATATCTTTTATACTCCTTTATTCCACCTTTCTCCACAAAAGGGACCCAAAATGGTTTAATTGTTTTCCTGTCCTATATTTTATCCTCGCAACACGAAAATAGAAAGGTCACACTAGTGTTCTGAGATGGAGTTCCAGCTGTAGTGGCATCAGAGATTAAAGAGGTTTTGGGAGAGCAGGAGGTTGGCTGTGGGTAGCAGAGCTGAAGCTGTGACTGCTTTGGATGGGAAATCAGAATAGAAAGATAGGATGGGGAAAATATATAGGGAAGTTTGAAGGTAAGGTCTAGAATACTGTGCTGTTATAGATAGGGATGAGAAGTCAGTACAGTGATCCATGGAGGGATTAATTTTCTAGTTAATGATGTGCTTAATCACTTTCTAGTGTTAGCATTTCTGTGTTAATTAGAAAGGAACAGAGAGTATGATGAACCTGCATTATTTGCCAACTTAGTATTGATTTCTGCTGCTTGCTTTATTCTCTGTCTGCTTTCTGCTGTCCTTTTAAAAAGAACAATTATTTTTTCAGAACAATAGTTTTTACCTAGCTGAATAGTAGTAATCATTATATATATTAGGGTGAATGCCCTCGACTCAAATCAGGAAGCTCGATTATGAAGCGAGCCCAGATGTGAATGTGGCTTGTGTTTCACAACACATTTCCTGTGATGGAAAAATTTCTCTCAGCAACCCTGCTGTTTAATTAAAATTGAAGTTAGGTAAACACGAACATGGTAGCGTGGGTTGTTGAACTTATTAAAGAACTTTAGCTATGAAATGATATCCAGAGTAGATTGGCTTCAGCATAATCAATAAGATATATTTTTCCTTCATTTAAGCTGCTGGTTCTGTTTCACATCTGTTTGGGTGTGTGACATCCACTAAAATTTGTTTATGCAGTACAAACCTATATAAAATTAATCCAGAAACCCTTTGGTTTCAATGTACTTAAGTTAGGGGTCACTGTCCGTAGGACTGGGGTTTATGTCTTTTCATCCAATATGAAAAAACACACAACTACGTGATCATCTTCAATGCTATTCTCATATTAGTCTCACCCAATGGATGCAATTGGGGATGGATTGATATACTGTCTTGTTCCCATGTATTACTACAATAACAGATAGTTGACTTGTGGAACTGCCATGAGGTGTGATGATAGCCGAAGGCTAAGAAGAATTTAAAAGAGGTTTGGGGAGATGAGTGGAGGATAGAACTATCATTAACTATTAGCTAAGGCAGTTGAACGGAACCTCCAACCTTTGTGTTTGTGCGTACTTCATCAGAAATCTTATACCCAGAATGAAACTCTGGTCTTAAAGGTGCTACTAGACTGCCAGTAAATTAATCAAACACAGTCCTTACTAAAACCATTTTCAACTGCCTTGTGAAGATTGAAAATGAGGGTGCCAGGCATATCTCCCTAGAAAGGTTGTTTCATAATTATGGGGCTGCCATCAAAAAGGTGGCTATATAGATGCTAGTGATGTCTGTGTTACACTTCAGACTTGTGCAACCAAACAACTCTCACTAAAGTGCAAGAGATACTCGGTGGAAGAGCTGCATATTCTGGGTAGCAAAACACTGTAGCTCAACAGGATAGTGCTAAAAAAAGAGCATTGTCTGGCCAGAAAATGACTGAATCCTAGGCAGCAGATGTGTCACGACTTTATGTTGTGAACTGCTAAACTGGAAATATACAGATTTTTTCTGCATTAGATTTATTTGGGCCTTGCAGAAGCAAATGTACATCTTAAATTACTTTAGTAAGAAGGAGGCTCTGGCTGAGAAGAATACTTTTTAAAAACCCTAGTCTAGTTGGGCTCCAGGCTTGGGCATTGTTGCTTATGATTTGTCATAGTCAGGAGTCATTCTCTGTGCCTCAAGTGACTAAATGCAAGACTTTTCAAGAGACATTAATCAACATGCCACTTGTCCAGAGTGGGGAATTCAAACTTGCTGGCTGGAGCTTTTTCTCCTTTCCATCCTATTAGGAAGAATAAAGTGGAGACAGAAAATAACTTAGCCTTATTTCAGGACTCTCTGAATTCAGCAGAGAAAGAATCAGAGTAGAATGCACAATTCCTTCCTTTCTTCAGCTGTGGAAAACAATTGTGGTGATTGGGTATATATAAAGAGCTACACAGCATGAAGTGAAGTACTGGAGCAAGGGAAGAAAGGGGCGGGGATGTAGCTCCAGGGAGAATAAGGCCAAAGCCGCATAAAATGAGTCAGGCCCCAGAAGAACAGAAAGAAGGGATTTAGGCGAATGAGAATTCATGGGAGAAGAGGAAGAAAATGAAACAATGCATAGTAACAGATTTCAGCCAAGATCTATTTCTTGACCTTTTCACAAATTCAAAAATTGTAACAAAAATGTCATCTAGTACCTTTGATGTATGATGATTAATAGTGGTGGTTATAAAATAACCAAATCTACAGAAAATCTGAGACTTTTCACCCCAGAATTTGGCTCTCCTTGACAAATGCGAATCTTACTAATGTAGAATTCACAGTAAATAAATGATCCAAGGTTTCAGATGTATACAGGTTCCTTGGGGAAATCCAAAACATTGAGAGTTATAATATTTGCTAAGTACCATATACTGGCTTAAAGAACAGTTTTCTGGGACAATATTTTTATTGATTGATATTTTAATTTATATGCCGCCCCTCTCCAGATGGTCTTGAGGCAGCTTATGTCACTCAATAAAAAGCCGTACGAATATTAAGATTAAAATAGAACAAAACCAATACAACCTAATTCCAACACCCCCGGCCGTTGGACATATAGCTGGTTGAAATAGGAAAGCTCTAAAATGTATGGAAAAGTTTTCTCAAAGGCATTTTAAAACAGAAGGACAAAAATTACACTGACATAAAGGTGAACAGTATAAAAATAGCCACCAAAAGGACAGTTCTGCCCCAAATACCCACAGGCAGGAAAAGCCGCATGGCAAGCTGAAATGTAACCTCAGATAGGAGTTGTCAGGAGGGCAAAAGCAGCAGCTGTTAATACCATATGTTATATAACATGTTGTGTTGTTTATTATCCAGAGTCTAAAGTTAACATATTGTAATAACTGCATCTGCATTTATAAATATTTCTAATTCATAAATAGAAATAGATGAGTTGAATTGTTCCTAACCTGAACCTGAAATTCCATTGTTTAGTATTTATATATGCTGGTGATAGTGATGATGGTGGGGTGTTAAATATTAATGTCAATAAAAGTGTTTTCCTTATCGAGCAGGATGTAAGCATGACAATTTAAATGCATTTGTCTCAAATAAGTATCACGCCTAAAAACATTTCAAGCATGTTTAACCTACCTTTCTCTGGAACTTGGAGATTCACCTGTCATCAAAAATAAGATGGTAGCATCAAAGGTTTTCCTGAACACTATTACTTCATACCACTTGCAGAATCTCAGTCATGTAGAATCTCTCTTTATAGCTTGAGGAATGGACACCCATAAAAGAATAGTATCCACTGAAAAACATCTAGATTAATCTGTGGTTGACCTGATAATACCTTGGGAATGTTATGACACGATCTGGTCCTTGGGTTTATGTTTCTGTTAGGTGAAAACATTGGTGTTAATAAAAAGCTGTTTTAAGTCAGAGGCATTCTAACCTTAGACTTTCCTTTGCTTATAGTACAATTTTAAAAAGGGTCTCATTTGACAAGATGTTAAACATGGGTTGGGTTAGGGAAACCTCAACAGAACTCACCTTTAATGTCTGACCTGGCACTTATAGTAAAAATAGCGTGTGTCAGGGAGGGGATTGGCTCCTGAGCACAACATAGCTGCAGGAAGGACTTCATCATTCCCTCCTTCCATCTGACATGCTTTTGCTAGCAGAAAATTCCATGTGTCTGCCCAGTCCAATTTGCATTTAACAGGTCATCTAATCAGAAGGTATTTGGTGAGTAGTGATTTATGAAAGCTACCACAGCTAAGTTAGTTTTTAAGGTGCTACTGTACTCTTGTCTATTTTTCCAGACAGTAACACAGCTACCCATCTTGATTTATATCTATTCATTCTGCACTCATCATTCCTGAGAAAAACACTTTGTAATATTCTGACTGTCTCATCCAGTCCACTTTAGTTTGCTCACTCCCAGAATTGCAATGTTTGGATTTTCCACTTTTGTTGTACAATTTTGAGATTACCTTTACTTTTAATGTTCCATGTTCCTATGTGTAGAACAGCTTTGGACTTTCCTTCTGCATCTATTCACATCAACAATTGAACATTCAGTCCAGTTATGTCATTAATAATAGTAATCATAGTTGTCCTCAGCTCTTCCCCAGTAGCTGCTTTAGTGCCAACCAACTGAGAAGATATATCTTCTAGCACTAGATCTCTTTTCATTTTGAATTGTCACATCATAGGACTTTCAAGGTAAGAGTTGGTCATACACTCCTCAACTATCATCTCTCTTCTGCTGATGTGACGGTTAATCCCTGAAGTGGGTGGATGCATCTTAGTCTGGTGTCTCCACTATGACCATTCTTCCCTGAATGGCTGCCAGGGTTTATCCTCCACCAGTGCCACTTTCCACTACTGCTGCTGTCCAGTAGCTACCCTTCAAGGATTCTTCCACTCCTCAACTATCATCTCTCTTCTGCTGATGTGACGGTTAATCCCTGAAGTGGGTGGATGCATCTTAGTCTGGTGTCTCCACTATGACCATTCTTCCCTGAATGGCTGCCAGGAGTTTAGCTCCCTTATAGTGTTGCTTTTGGCTTTGCTGACATACACAAGCCCCCTCTCCAGTGAAGGGTATGAAACATAATTTCAAATATACCTGTCCTCTGGTCCTAAATCTTTTTATAAACAGGTATTTAGATTTAATTTGTTCTACAGCACCATTTCATAAATTGCAAGAAACCAACAACAAACCACTAAAGTGATAATTGGTGGTAGAAGATGTTTGAGAATGTAGCAGCTTTATTTCTATTCCTCTTACAATTTCATAAACTTAGCAGTAGTCAAGTCCCTGCTAAATGTATCTTTTATGTCTGTGGTTTAAGGGAATTTTATGAGGATTTTATACAGACACTAGTAATCAAGCCCGCTGTATTTACAATACAGCGGGCGCTAGATCAGGAGCTTGCGGCCAGCGAGTCGGCAGGCCGCCGGCACGCAGGACATGGCGGCCTGACGCGTCGGAGGTGCTTTGCGCCTCCCGACGCGTCAGGCCGCCGGCAAGGGAGCAACTGTGAGCCGCGCTGTGCGCGGCTCGCAATTGCTCCCTTGGCGGCAGGGCGGCAATTGGAGAGGCCCCGCCGATGGTCTGTCCGGAGGAAGGGGCCAATCGGCACCCTTCCTCATCCCGGACAGAGCCCACCCTAACTCCTCCCCCCAAGCCCTTACGGCTTTATTTAGTCTGCGGCGCCTGTTGCGCTGCGGGCGGGGGTTAAGATTTTGTGACCTGCCATGAGCCGTTTGGGAGTGGCGGGCAAGAAATATATTAAATCAGTCAATCCAGAAAGCAGCAGTAGAAAGCAAAACCATTTCTTGAGATAGTTAATCAGACTTTCATAAGCCAGTTCTGTAATGAGACAATTTAGGTTCTTTATATTCACAAACCACTAAACCATCCCTGGTAGAGTAGCTGATGGTGGCTGAAGGTCTCCTGGGATTACACATGATCTCCAGATAACAGACCACCAGAAGAAAATGGCCATTGTGGAAGTTGGGCTCTATGGCATTATACTCCCCTGAAGTCTCTCTCTGGACTGGAGTCCAGAGAGGTAAGTCATTTTAACTTAATTGCATTGGGAGTGGTGGCAGGGAGCAACAGAGTGGCGGAGGCCTGCCCTGTTCCTGACGCAGTGGGGTAGGCCACTGGGCCATTTCTGGCATGGTAAAGAAGCAGCCGAGGTCTGCCCTGTTCCTAGCCTGGCAGGGTGGGCCACTGGGCTGTTTCTGGCATTGAGGGGGCGATGGAGCATTGGAGGTCTGCCCTGTTCCCAGACCACTATGGTGGGCTGCTGGGCCGTTTCTGGTGTGTGTGGGGGGTATGTAGTATTGAAGGCCTACTCTGTTCCCAGCCTGATACTGGGACAAGAGAGGGAGGGGTGATGGAGTGGCAGAAAGATGTCACTTCTGGGGGTGTGGCAGGGATGTATAGCCTGCTGACATCACTTCCGGGGTTTCTTGAAACCTAAATAAGTTTTCAGGGGTTTCTCATTGGTAAAAAGGTTGAAAAAGACTGCTCAGACACTCTAAACCATTACACCTCACTAGCTTACCAAGTTATACCAATTTTGTAACTGAAATAGCATTTTGTTCTGTTTTTTTTTCCTTTCTATATAACAAAATGGTTTATTAACTAAATTATTTATACCCCTCTCACATCAAATTGTGACATTAAATTCTTCTGTGCCATAATTGTCCTGCATCCCAAATCTGGGGCAAAAGATTCAAAGTGGGACTAAAAACTGACTGTATTTGTTGATAAATTGCCAGCAGAAGCCTATTGGATATGTCATCAGATTTAGTCCTAATCTTTTTTGATGAGCTTCCATGCTGGCTACTTAGCTGTAACATATTGCCATTTTTATAGTTGAGCTGAATAATGGGGATAGATCATGACATACCTCACAGATAGCATGAATTAAATGAAGATCATAAGCAAAATGCATGTTGTGCATATTACTAATAATGAAATTGAAGTAAAATGGGGTAGGCAACAAAAAGATTCCATAACCTTATAATAAATCTACCATATTCTTCAAATAGTCATGTCACTTAGATCTTGTTGTTCACTGTGTTGAACAGGATGCTACATGGACCACAGGTCTGATTCAGCAGGGTACTTGCTGTACACAAAACATGCTTATTCCTGCTGCAGTGTTTGTGAATGAAGAGAAACAGGAGCAGGGACCCAGATTCACAAATCCCTACTCAACCATGAAGCTCATTGGCTGACCTTGGGACAGTCACTCTATTCCAGGATTGTTGTGTGGATAAAATAGGGGAGTGAAGAACTTGGTGGCACTCTGATCCCCTTGAGGGAAGGCAGAATAACAATGTGACAGTTGTGCACTGTGTTAATTTATAATATAATTTAGTCCTTTTCATATGTGCAAATGTACCAGAAGCCTGTCTACTTGCACATATCTGGAGTATATGCAACATTCCTACTAGCAGTCATCCTCTGAACTGGGAGGATGCATGTATTTTCCTTGTGCTTAACAGTTTTGCTGTGTGAACCAGAACCCTTGAAAACTTTTTAATTGATTAGTACAGTGGTCTGCAACCTTTTTCAGGCTGCGGACCAGCGTGGCAGGGAGGGCGATCGCCTGGCCGCACATGCATGTGCGGCACTCCCATGCATGCGCACATGAACAGCCCGGGCTCACGTGCGTGTTTGCGCCATGCATGGCCACAAACACACGTGTTCTGCACTCCTGTGCATGCATGCATGCGCTGCTGGATCACGCATGCATGTTTGCACCATGCTCAACCGCAAATGCACATGTGCTGCACTCCCGCGCATGGCGCAAACACGCATGTGTGGCCCGGCGGAGGCAGGGAGCTGCGGCCCGGTGCCAGGCACCGGGCCGCAACCCGGTGGTTGGGGACCACCGGATTAGTACACACCAAACCTATACTTGCATGAAAAATATGTATACCAATCCCAGCCCCTATACAGACAACATGGCAACTATGCATATTAAGTTCTTCATGCGGTTACTAGGCTTCCAGCACATGTGGGCATAAAGCTGGAAAAGGACTATGGGTACATTGATTGCTAATGTGAAGTCCTGTATAAAGTAGTCCTATGGAAGCTATAAATTCCTTTAGCTGTATGGTTGTTGGCTCCAAGAGACAACTTTCTACATACCGTTCTGATAGCATGTATGTCATGGAATGCCGCACCACTCTTCCTTGGACCTGTGGTGCTGCATGCAAAGAAATAGAATTAAAAACCTCTGCCAAATGACTGTCATAATGGAATAAATCTTTGTTGGTCTTAATGGTGCTACTTGAGACTAACACAGGTACTCATATGAATCTATCATAATGGAAAGCAGCCATGATAAAACAGCAACTTGTCATTAAAGTACTACATAAACCAGCATTTATCCAGGACAAAATGAATTTGCACAAATATAGGAGGAATTTACTGCAGGTTGGGTAGTTAACAAAAGGAGTAATTAGCAGGTAAAAAGCAAGAAATCACATAGCTGTTTGAAAATAAAGTGTTTTCAGGAGATCTGAACTCTGTAAGCAAGTCTACTTTTCATGGTAGTGATCACAGAGGGAAGGTTTTTAATTCACCACTACCAGCAGGTAAAATTGGAAAGTAGATTCAAAAGCTTTTCATAACATTATTCTTTTCCCATAGTAGCCACTGACTCATCATCCTCTCCTGTACAGTTCTATTTCTAGATTTAGCAGGAACAATAGCTGATCAATTCTTGTCAGCACTTTTTTGCTCTTAATTTGGTAGCATTCGTAAGGGCAATATAGGACATCTTGCTCACAAACAAAGGATAGAGACTGAATACCCAATAAACCTCAGAGGATCTCTGTTAAGAAGGAGGGGTGGGTATCTTATGGATGCCTTCCTTAGATCCTTGGAGAAAGGATGGGGATAAAACATGAGAAATGGCTGGTCAATTCTCATTATTTTAAAATTAATCAATATATGCTAATGTGCATTAATTTCTCTCAGGAGAGGAAGAAATTCAAGAAAATACAAAAGATATTTATTGATTTGTCATAGATGGTTCAAGGCATTACAGAGGAGACAGCAAAGAAGAAATGGTTGTGAACTGTTAGACTTGAGTGTCAAACTGCTATATAATTACTATAGTCCAAGCCCATTGCATTTAGGAATACAACAGGCACTAGATTGGGGGTGGTGGTGGACGAACTCTGTGGATGGCCTCTCCCTCCCCCCCAGAACCTGGAAAGGCTGCAGGCAGCCATTAGGGAACTCACTGGCAGGGGCAGTTCTTATGCAGCTTCTGAGCCTCGGAGGGAGGGGGTGGCTAGGGGTGGGGGATGGAAGGTGATTGGCTCACTGGTGGACAGAGAGGCAGTTGGAGGAGGAGGCACTTAGGGGAAGACACCCGGAGTGGGTGTTAAGCACTGAGTGGCATTTAAGCCATGAGACACACTTCTCCTCCAAGGCCTTACCAGAAATATATTATGTGGAACAGATAAACAGAAAACTCTGACAAAATTATACATGTCTACTAAACATTGCATGTGGCAAGAACAAGTACATTCTAGGCTGCCAAATAGAAATCCTGCTAATAATACATACCAATATATCCTGGGCTGAATCTGCACTTACTTTGTTTATTCCATTGTCAATACTCTTGAATTCAGATCAATTTGAATTCGGGTCTTCCTCCCCCCCCATTGAAACAGAAAAGTGTTCTGCACGTGCTTAGGGAGGCTCAGAAGGGGGGGGGGAAGCAAGCACAGCCTCTTTCTTTGTTTTGTTAAAGGGGGGGAGAGGATTGGAGGAGCCAAGCACAGCTGAGCCTCTTTTTTTGTTTTCTTGAAGGGGGGGGGGGGAGGACTGCAGACAGCAGGGAAGGGAGAAAAAAATCAAAGACACAAATCTCTATGACAGAAGTTAGGTTTCTGCTGATAAATTAGGGGCTTCCCCTTTAAAGCAAGCTTGTCACCTGAGCAGCCTTGGCCAATCAGGGCTTCTCTACCAGGAAGTCAGCCCTGGCCAATCAGGGCTTCTCTACCATGGAGCTCATGCATTCTCAATCCGATTCTGAAAATACCGAGGGCTAAAAGCACTCTAAGATATTCCAGGATAAAGGTAGGGTCACTCCGGATCAATCATGCTTGTTGCAGAGGAAAATTTTAAACCGGACAAAATCAAAATGGAAATCGCATTCAGTGGAGATGGGAGGGACTGAATCGACCTGGGATTGGAATAAAAGCTCTGTGCAGCTTACACCCTGGTGTGTGTGTTGCTTAGGGACGTATACCAAAAAAAGTTCAGTACTCTTTGGATTCAGCCCAAATTGATTTGGGTATACCTGAATCCCATTTTTATATAGGGATTTTTATTCAGGTGATTTGAGTACAGCTGAATCAGTTCAGCTCCATTATAACCTATGGGGCCATTAAAGTCAATGGGAAATTTTCCCTAGCTTGTCTATTCAGTGGTTGGGGGAGAAGGGTTGAGGTGGAGCCAAGGATTCAGTCAGCCACACATCTCCTCCCCAGAAAATTCAACAAAACAGTTAAATCAGACCAGTACTTTTACATCCTCTGACCACACACAGAACAATTTCAGAAAATAAGTTTTCCCAAACCCGCTTCCTTCTTGGCTCCTTTCCCTAAACCTGCTTCCTTCCCTTCCCCCTGTCAACATGGCTGAAGCCTGCCAACAGCTTTTCAAGCTTCCCAACTTCATTGTCATTGCATTTGCAAATTGCATTGCAATGATTGGCTTCAGCTTCCACTAGAAGGCTTCCACTTCTGCCATTGGTCTGCCAGGAAGCCTCTTCCACCTCCCCGTGCTGCCTTGGAAACCAGAACAAATAGTGGGAAAGACCAGCTGGAGAAGCAAGAGCAGGGAGAAGGTATGCATGTTTCTATTCCTTTGGTATGTGAACAAAGTTTGTGTGGTGCCCTGGAACAATCAGAATGGAAAGGATTAATATCTCTGTCTGAAGAGAAAGGTAAAATCTCTGAGTTACAAGGTCCCTGGTTCAGAGTCAAAAGCCAGACAAGGGTTAAATGTCTGAGGAGTTTGTTAAATAAATAAATAAAACCGTCTGGCAAATGAGAAAACTGCGGAAAAATTGGGCAAATTCATAATCAATCTGTGAAATTCATGGGATTAATTACACTCCCCTCTCTGCACATTCTTTTATGCTTCCTAGAATGCATGTGTATGTGTATTAACAAAACTGCATAAAGCGCTGCTGTGACTCAAGGCTCCAAGCAGTTAAAACTTAAACTACCAAAGACATTGGGAAGATCTACTAATCACTCACTGGGTTTGTTTTGACCCTCTATTTCTGTGGCCATTTGAAAAGCAGGACTGTCAAGCTACCCTTTGGTGCTGCAGGGGATGAGGTCACTTTTGCTTTTCTAGCAGTTCTGTGAATGACATGTGTCAATTTAATTTCTTTATCAGAACACTGAAGGGAAGGATTATTTGTCCAGGCTGTTGGACAGGAAGGAAAAATACAAAATGTACCAAAAATACCAGACAATGAAGAGGCACTGGGGCTTTCTTGTCCGTTATTGTTTCAATAAGAGCAGCTCAGAGCCCACCAAGGACTTTTTTTGAACACCCCCAGAGACAATCTGGAATACAGAATTCATGCAGTTAGTTCTGAGAGAATCTGAATTTGTCTTGGGTCTCAAAGCCTGAAATTCAGCATTGCCTGGTCAGCTGCCACACTTTGCAGTGATTAATTACCTGGGTGGCAACTTCTCAGTAATCGAGCTTTCCATAGTCGTGTCCATAGAGCATTGCCATATAGCTTTCACACTACCTGGGAGAGCATCTCATTGGAATGAGAGTTCACCACTTGGCCTTACTTCAAGTACTAAATGTTAAAGTATTACCTTTCAGATTAAAAGGTCCACTGAGCTATTTTTTTTAAAGCAAACCTCCCCCAACTGACTAATGAAGCATCCCAGTTATTCAGCTGGCAATGCAAATGGTTCCAGTATTCTCCCATACTTTTCTGGAGCAGACTCGGGTGTTTCATACTGGTTATCACCCAATTGCTTTATAGCTTTACTGTCTCCTACAGATAGACTTCAGAAAGTCACAGGACATAGGCCTGGATTATAAACACTTCTGAATTTTTTAATGAGTAGAATGGATCAGGACAACTGGAATGTTGACCAGAGTTTCACAATTCAATATTAGCAGACTTTGGGGTTGCAAGACAAATACTTCATCTAAAATGCACATTGAGATAATCAGGGTTTTAAAAATCAGTTAAATCAAATGCAGATTGATTACTTTCTTCCAGAACTGGTAAAATTTCTGCTGTTAATCACTAACCTTAACATTTTTATTCCCCCCATGTTTTTGTGAACTACAATTGAACCCAAAGAACTGATTTGCTTTTCTAGCAAGGAATTATCATACTGCATATTTTGAATCTTGTGATGCTGTTTGTTAATTTACTACTAATTTACTTTCTCCTTATATCTGTACTCTTATGATCCCTGTTCTATTGTCTGAGGAAGTGTGCATGTACATGAAAGCTCCTGCCTTGAATAAATCTCTGTTGGTCTTAAAGGTGCCACTGGGCTCAAATTTTGTTGGGACAGGACAGAAATGCTTTTCAAGCTTCCAAATGACCTCTGTGAGAATTTTCATTATGTCATTATGACCTTGCTTTCTCTTATTGGCCTGAAATATGACACAGATAGTCGTTCTTATGAGCAGTACACCTCCTAAGGATTTTCATCCCAACTAGTTGGGAGGAAAAAAAAGTTACATCCAGAAGACATTTCCCATAGAAGTCAATGAAAACTAATAAAGAATATGTAATACATGTGTGGCTATCAGAGCAAGCCCTTGAGACCTGAGCAGCATCAAACAGCCAGACTGGAAGACAAGTCAGCCAGGCTGAAGGATAATAGCGGATGTCTGAGAGCCTGCAGTGGCTAGAAGGACAGAGAAGCAGCTGGGAATGGTAAAGCGGCTCTTGGCTGCAGGCTGTGGAGGCAGCGACAGCTGGAAGGGCAAGAGGAGGCTGCACTTTCTGCTGATGGTGAAGAGCTCACTGAGAGAAGGTGAGGCAAGCACAGGCTCTGGGGACTGAGGTCTTAGAGACAGCTCAGGTGAGAAGGCCTGGGAGAGGAACACAGTACCGTTGAAAGTAAAGCCCAGGTTTAAAGGGCCAGATCCTGGTCTGAGGCTATAGAACAGTTGTCTTGACATGTAATAGCTATAATAAACATTTGAAAATTATGAATACATCTGAACTGGAATAAAATGTTTATGCACACCCATACTGAATATTATTATCTTGGTTGTGCTAATCCTAATTTTTAACCACTTATTATTTAATTTCTGGCAGACTGAAAGTCAGTGTGGTACAGTGGTTAAGTGTTAGACTAGTATCTGGGGGACTCAAGTTTGAATTTCCATGTGTGTCATGGAAGCTTGCTGAGTGACAGGCCTCAATCTAGCCTATTTCACAGGGTTGTGAGGAAAATCATGTAAGCAGCTTTGAGTCCCCATTGAGGAGAAAGGTTGGGTATAAATGATTAAATACATAAACCCCTTCCTCTAATTTGCACTCTAGCAATGGTAGGGTCCTTTGGGCTTTTGATATGTAGTCTGTGTTTTCTCACTAAGCTGTGGATCCCGCCTGTGATACCTTCCAAACTGGGTAACTTTGGCAGAGGTACAGAGCTACAAGGAAGCACATGAATAGGTGAGGAGCTAGGAAGTGGCTTTGCGACAGAAACCCTACAGTCTTACTAGGTCTCACAAGTGCTGCCTAAAGAATCTGGGATCTTGCATTCCTGATATTTAAATTTGAATAATAACCCCTTCATTTCCATTCTATCTTAGACCCTTCTGCCAGACAATCCATTTTGTACATAAAACTTCTGAGTCATTACCAGGTGCTTGAAGTGTGTGTGGGAGTATAGTTTCTGATTGATAACAGTAAGCTCTGACATTAGAGTTGAGGATTTGTATGGGATTTGCTAAAGCGGCTCAACACCCATCGAAAGGAGGCTGGCTTAGGTCAGATTCCAGCAGGATTTTCTCTTCCGTCTTCTTCAGTGGAAAAGGGAATCCACAAGAGGTTGGATAAGGGTTAAGGATTCCTTCAACTTCTTGTTAAAGTAAGGAGGTTTGTGCATGGTCTGAACAACTTGCTACACACTTAGCTGAGTTAGAACAACTGTATTTTTATCTGGAAGTCTGTGCACTTTGTTCTTAAGTGTTTTTTTCCTTGTATTTTGTTCTGCCCCTTCCGACTTCTTTTTTTAATTCAGCCACTCCCCCGTATTATAAAACATTGGGGTCTTTGTTTAATGCAATAGATTTCTCTGAATCTTTTCCCTGTGTGCTAGATCTCACAGAGCTACATCGTTTGTTATGAAGTATTTCCCAGGGTTTCTACCAAGTTACTTTATTATTGTAGTACTGTGCTAAAAGAATACTTTGTCAGCAGATCAGTCTAGATTTTATTTTATTCATTTATATTTGCATTGCATCTATATATCGCCCTCCCTTGCGGCTCAGGGCGGTTTACAGAGAACATGAATTGTGTAACAGAGTGCAATATAAGTACATATAAGAAGATGGTCTCAGGAGATCCCTGAATGGTGGCAACTAGTTTCTGGGGAACTTTTGGTCTAGAGGAGTTTCCCAGAAACAAAAGACACCATTGCCCCTTCCTTCTGTAATTGCCTTGTCATAGGTCATGGTTGCTAGAATTATCCCTTCTGCCCTTGCTGCATTTCTTTAAAAACAAAATAAAACTAAAACTTTGTTTTAAAGCAAGATCCTGGATTGATTTCTTTATTCCTCAATATAATATAATAATCCTCAATTATTCTTTTATCTTCTCTTGCCATTGCCTCCTCCTTTGTGCCTTTTCATGTCTTTACTATCATTTATGGTGTTTAGTACTATATGCCGGTAGGTAGAACTTTGTGTTTTTAATCTTTTGGAGACCACCTAGCAAAGTTAGGCTAAAACAGCAAAACCCCGGAATCACTGCAGTCTGAGATCCTCTCCAGGCTTATGAGACTTACCCAGATCTTCAAATGCCCTTCAGATGTCCCCACCGCAGGCAGCCTGATCCTCCAATATACTGTTCCACATTGTGCTCCCTTAAATTAAGCCTGTCATGCTTAGAGGCAGTCAGACTAAGCTGGCAGCCTATGAAATGTGTCGTCAGCTTTTACATAACAAACTGTGAAATTTTGCCCTACAATTCAGTCTGGCAAGAACTGTTTTCCAAAAAACCATGATCACATTGTAGTGAGATATTTATCTCGGACAAAAGCCCTTTCCAGGCATTCTTAGAGCATTTAATGAACTTGCAACAGGGGATGAAGGTAGTATACTCCACCCCTCTCGTGAGTATGTTAATTGAAATGTGTTTGTATATGAAACAACACACATGTCAGACTAGAATATAATTTGACTAATGCAAGAGCAGAATTAGTAACAGTAGGTTGGATTTGATGACTCCTTTCCACTAAGTGGTGAGTCTTGCTCTGAGGCAAGGAATTGTTTCAATGGAAGAAGCATCACCTTTCATATCACCTTTCATAAAATGAGAGTGATCCTATCCAACCCAGTTTTTAAAACTCCTAAAATAACAATTCATTGTATAAAAATTCAGATATGACTTTGCAGTCTCTACAACTTTACAATCTGTTGTCCCCCCCCCCTTCTGAGGCTAGCAAGTCCTAGCAGAAGAGGAGGAGGAGGTTAATTTTGATTGACAAAATTGCAGAGGGAAAGGTGGCCTCAGTCTGAATCTGTTCTTGCACAGCTTCTATCCTTTTATTTGTTTAAAAAAGTTGGTAAGCTCAATTCACAGATCTTCCAGCATCTCATCTATAATATAGGAGGTCCTTGAATTAAAGAGGTGAGACCAAGAAGAGAGGGGAAGAGGAGCTCCTGTGTAAAAGCCAGGACAAGCCAATACACTTCAGTCACTGTGTGAGGAATACTAATGAGGAAAAAATAACTTCCTTGTATGTGGAAGTTCCCATTTCACTGTTCTATGTACTCAGGTGGATAGCTATATTGGCCTGAAGCAGCAGAATAAAGCTTGAGTCCAGTGGCAACTTTAAGAATAAAACTTTGTTGGTCTTTGTCCTATACTGAGAGGCAATGGAAGAAGTCTCATTTCCAAGAACTAAGGTACTGAACTACTTCTGGCTACTTGCAATTCCCAGAATAAATAACTTACCTTAAATTAACATCTTTCAGAGTATGTACAGTGAGTTTCCTTGCTCCTTTTATGCCATTAGCAATTCCAGGGCACTCCTCTCAGTTTCCTCCCTCCCAGCTCTCAAAAAGATTTCTGCTTGTCCCACCCTCATCTCCAACATGCAGCTGCCCTTCCCCTTTGCCCGCTTTGCCTGGGCAGCAGGGGTGTTGGGTCCGTGTGCCAACTACTGCTGACTTGGTTCAGGAGTTGCCTGGGTTGCAACAGTCTCCTTTGGTCTCTGGGCATTCTCTGCTCCCCTGGGGCTCTGTGCAGGATGATGGGGCCATGTTGCTGATTCCCTGAACTTCTCCCTGCCTCAGGAAGCTGGCCTTGGTGTTTGCTGCACCAGTTGGGGCAGGGTCAGCCTGCCATGGCTCAGTTCTGATGCCCTGGTTCCTGCTTCAGGGCCTTCACCTGATAGCCCTCCTGGTCACCTTTCTCTGGCTCCCAGGTAAGCTGGGTTTATCTGTCCCCCTCTGTGGGTGGGGTGGCAGTTGATGTTGGCGTTTGGAGGCGTTCCGGACAGATTCATATTTTGCTGTAGGAAGTTTATTTATTTACTTCATTTATACTCTGCCTTTCTCCCTAATGGGAGCCCAAAGCAGGAGTGGTCCTGTCCTGTCCTCCACTTACAAGCTTATGTGGCTACCACTCTGGAATTTATTTGCAAAAGGTATGCACTCCTAAGGGGAGTGGAATGAATCATACTGTCACAGGAGCATAGGAGACGTGGCCTGCGGAAAAGCCAATCTGACTAATGCCAACTTCCTGCTCAATACAAACTTAAGAAAGCTAACAATCAAGAAATGCATAGATGTGCATAATTTACTACAAGAGTTCATCTGCACAAGGAATACTTAGCATGTAAAATGGTCCTTATGCTCATCGCAATGGGCTTGCAGTGCTTTTAGGTTAGGGACACACATATAATTCGTAAATCCAGTTTTTGTTTTCTTGTAGGATACTGCGGGACAAGAAAGATACAGAACCATTACCACTGCCTATTACCGAGGAGCCATGGGATTTATTCTTATGTATGATATTACTTGTGAAGAGTCCTTCAACGCTGTTCAGGACTGGTAGGGAACATATAATTGCTACTTCTATAATTACCTTTCAGGCCAATTGTCAGATAATACAATCAGTGATCAACCTGCTCTACACCTGGATCAAAATAACTGATTAATGTTCCATTTCCAGGTATTGCTCCAAGAAAATGAATCTCTCTTTGAAGAAATTATCATGTTCTGTGTAGATGTCATATTGTCCACTTCTTCAAGAGCAGATTTTTTTGGGAAGACCTTCCAAAGCAGATCTCAAGGCACCCCAGAGTATTGCTTGACACTAATCATACTACTAGTTCCTTATTTCAAACAACTGTTCCTAATCTGTGGAGTTCAGAAAAAGAGGCACCATAACTGCAAAAAGCAAATTTGATACAGTACAAGGATGCTGTATTCTAACAGAATTCTGTTAAGCTTCTGTCATGTAAGATTCTAGTGTTGCTCTTTGGTATGAACATGCAAAAAGGCAAAAAGAAGAGGACAAGAGGAAGTATCATGTGCATGTTTGGACAGAGATGGAATGGGATAAATGGTGACCTGGAACCACTGTGCTTCTCGGCTTTCAGCAACAAATTTGGCAGCAGCTTATGTCAAATAAGCCAGAGAGATTCCACTATAAGTTCATTTCAACCATTTTGTTATAGTTTTAATTCTTAGAAAAAGACATTCAGAACGCATATAACATTGTGAGCCATAGATATTTGAAAAAGCCAGTTTGGCTTGTAGAAAATAGTCCTTCAGTCTAGAGGAAAACAAAGGAGAGTCTTTTCCTGTCTGCAATTTTTTATATTCCCCTCTTGCAATTGGCCCATAAGCTTAGCACCCAGATCCAAAAAGTTTTGAGTGCAAAACTTCCTGTGGGATGTCATTGCCCAGATTTGTGTTGGCATGAACTTTAGGAAAGTTGGGTGTCTCACCTTGTTTCATAGCAAAGTAGGATTCTACTTCAGAATCAGCTGGATTTTTTTCTTTAACTATGTAGCTCCTTTTTCTTCTTTGTTTCTCTCGGTCCCTCAAGATGTTTAAAATATATGTAAATATATTCAAACACATCTGAGGAACCAAACCCTTTTTTGGTATTTATCTGATTATGGTACACGAGAGGCTGATTCATAGCACCGACACTGATTTAGTTTTTCAGGGAAATGGTCAATTTAGATGGTCAGGTAGGTTTCATTTTTAAACTTGGCAAATGAAAAGGCAATATGAATGAGGGAAACTTTGTATACCTATATAGAATAGTTTATTACAAATGTAGTTGTAACTGTGGAGAGAAATAATCTGGCTATCACTTCTTAGATAAACAGGTGTAAGGTTCTTTGTCACAAAATTCCTAATGTATGTGGAGAAAGGAACATACACACAGGTTCCAATTTTCCTTTTTAGCACTTGATAAGAGATCACCCTGGTTTCCTAGAAACTGTTTCCCTAGGGAAGAACTACTGGTTCCACTTTGCCATTTCAGGATCCTCCTCAATCCCTTCCTAACTACCGCTTTCAGCTGCCACTCCTGCAGGTCAACTCTAGGGCTCATTCCGCACAGCATCATTGTTGCTGTAGTCTTACTGTTTTGTATTGCTATTTATTTATCGTTATGCACAACATCGTACACAATTCGCAGCTCTCCTGCAAAACTGTCGCCAAAAGTGCTTCGATATAGCGATTTTCAGGTAATCGACAAAAGTCGATTCACCACTTTTGAACCCATTTGAACCCCTTGAAAATCAAGAGTTCGCAGACAGCTATATCAGCAGTTAGTTGCCTGTTACACATCCATCAACAGCTAGAGCCTGAACATATGAATGGACTGCCTATTCTGTCACAGAGAAGGGAGGGGCAATATTATAAATGTGAACTAGCCAGAAGCTGTAACTTCTGTTTTATTTTCTGTTATTTTTAGTGTCCATTCCTGAATCCCTATCTTGCTTTTTATGAGTGCTGAGAAAATAAGTCAGAATGACTCTATTCTTACTAAAAGGCTAGATTAGGTTATGTTCCCCACCACAAACTGAGCAAATTGGAGATGCCTGTTTCTCAAAGAGAAGAAGGGACTTGCCCCAAGGAGACACAGAATTCCTCAGATACACAGTCACAATCACATGTTCAAGTTGCCCTGGGGGGACTTGACAGGGTCCTACTATATTTCTTAAGACAACCCCAAGTGGCTGGTTAAGTAGCAAAGGGAGCTTAGTCTGATAGGACAGGATCTGTTAAGTTCTTTAACTCACACACATTCAGTGGAGTCCAGTCTTTTCTTTCCTTCCCATATCTTCTATATCTTCACCCTCTCCCAATAAAGATACTGTATTTTTTTTTTTTTGCTATCCCAGTGATAACATAAAGGAAACAATCCACCAACCTAATGCTATGCACATTTACTTAGAAATAGCCCCCACGTGTGTTCTGTAAAGACTTGGTTCTAAATATGTGTGCATATGATTAAGGCTTTACCTTCAAAGGTTGTCCCTTAATAAATGCCAGGGCAGTTTTTTTATTTTAAAAAATGCAGCCAAAATATTCTGTTATGGCATTAACTGTCAGCTTCAAGTTCACTTCACAATTTAAGAGAATAACATCACATCTAATGTTTATGTATGTAAAGATATCCCCTGTGCAAGCACCGAGTCATGTCTGACCCTTGGGGTGACGCCCTCTAGCGTTTTCATGGCAGACTCAATACGGGGTGGTTTGCCAGTGCCTTCCCCAGTCATTACCGTTTACCCCCCAGCAAGCTGGGTACTCATTTTACCGACCTTGGAAGGATGGAAGGCTGAGTCAAGCTTCAGCCGGATGCTGGGATTGAACTCCCAGCCTCATGGACAAAGCTTTCAGACAGCTGCCTTACCACTCTGCGCCACAAGAGGCTCTAAAAAAGCTTCTGTGATAGTTAAGTAAGGCAAACAATTGAATTAACCTGAAGAATTGTTTACTGCTGTGTGGCTCTTAAATACAGAAGAGATCTGCCAGAATAAAAGAGGCAGCCCTGTCTCCATGACACTATAGCACTTCCCAAGAAGCTGACAGCCTTATCCCCTTTAAATAATACCTCCTTACAGTAATTATAATACCTCCTTACAGATGATACCACTCTAATGGCAGAAAGTAAAGAGGAACTAAAGAGCCTGTTGATGCGGGTGAAGGAGGAGAGTGCAAAAGTTGGCTTGAAACTCAACATCAAGAAAACAAAGATCATGGCAGCCAGCCCTCTCAATTCCTGGCAAATAGATGGGGAAGAAATGGAGGTAGTGACAGATTTTATTTTCCTGGGCTCCAAGATCACTGCAGATGGGGACTGCAGCCAAGAAATTAAAAGACGCTTGCTCCTGGGGAAGAAAGTTATGGCAAATCTAGACAGCATCCTAAAAAGCAGAGACATCACCCTGCCAACAAAAGTGTGTTTAGTCAAGGCTATGGTATTCCCAGTTGCAATGTATGGCTGCGAAAGTTGGACCATAAGGAAGGCCGAGCGTCAAAGAATTGAGGCTTTTGAACTCTGGTGCTGGAGAAGACTCTTGCGAGTCCCTTGGACTGCAAGGCGAACAAACCGGTCAGTCCTAGAGGAGATCAGCCCTGACTGTTCTTTAGAAGGCCAGATCCTGAAGATGAAACTCAAATACTTTGGCCACCTCATGAGAAGGAAGGACTCCCTGGAGAAGAGCCTAATGCTGGGAGTGATCGAGGGCAAAAGAAGAAGGGGACGACAGAGAATGAGGTGGATGGATGGAGTCACTGAAGCAGTAGGTGCAAACTTAAAAGGACTCCAGGGAATGGTAGAGGACAGGAAGGCCTGGAGGATCATTGTCCATGGGGTCGCGATGGGTCGGACACGACTTCGCACATAACAACAACAACAACAGTAATTATTTTGCACCTCAAGACAGCAGGTCTAATTAGAGCTATGGTTTCATTAAATGAGAAATATTTTCTTGTAGCACAGTTGTACTATGTCAATTGGGATTATGTGCTCACTGCCCTCTATATTGCACACAGACCAGTCTACCCTTTCTCATTAGTAAGCCTAATAGGGTCAGAAACACCACACACAAAGTTATCTAAACAGTCTGTTTGGTTAAGATACCAAACAGAATTGTGTCTAGTTAAATTCAAAGTGTTTATGGTGTATTTATTTGACCATATTTCCCATCACATGACAGCTAGGGAAAATCACTGTATATAGAGAAATACGCCCTTAGAATTAAAACAGACATATTGTTGTTACTTGCAGTAACATCTATTGCAGACTGTGCAGATTTTTCCTTCTAGTATCACACAGGCCGATTCCGCGCAGGTGGAAAAGTCTGGGCTGGTGCCTGTATGGCTGTGGGGCTAAATCCTGCAGCCACATGATGTCACTGCCATCCCAGCCCCATCCTGGGCTGGGCATGGATCAGGCCCTCCAGTGCCCTGAGGGAAGGCAACATGGAAATATCCGCATTCTGTTTTTTGCTGCAGGAGCAAATGGGGCCTGTCCATCCACAAACCCATGTGGATGTATAAGAGTTGGACCTTTCAGTCCTGGCTCCTCCTACTTTTACGGAGGCCCAGAGGGGACAGAAAATGCCCCACTTGGCTCTGCAGCACTTTGCGGCACTGCAAGGCCAAATGGGGCATTTTTTTGCAGGAAGGTGGGATTGTGTGACAATCCTGCACCGCCGCCCCCGCTCCCCCATGTGGCGGAACCTTTTAGTGCTGGCTGCGTCTGCTGGGACACAGAAATCTGGAGTGGACAATGTACACCAACAAAATATGTCCCTCGGGACACAGGAAGCAGTGTAGCATGCTGCTCTACTGCAGTGCACCGCTGGCAACTCAGAGTGGCGCTGCTGGTGTGGAATCAGTCACAGAGTCACAAAAATGGGTAGCCAGCTAGTTGAACCATTTGGCAAGAAACCTTTCAATACCAGTGCCTAAAGATCTGTGGGTACATGAGTCCTGTACAATTTTTTCCTTATTTAGTATATTTCCCCCCCTCACACACACACACACTTCTCTACTAAAGATAGCAAAGAGTTCAGGGAACTGTACATAATTTCCCCCTCTATTTTATCCTTACAGCAGTTCAGTGAGTTCAGTTAGGCTGAAAGAGTGTTACAGGCCCAGTGTCACTGATCACACTGGAACACCTAGCAACCCCATCAGCATCCACTGGTCATGGAGTCATATGTTACTACTGCTAACCTAACATATGGATACACCCAACTGCCCCTGCCAAAGTGGGCACAGCCTCCGGATGCTATGGAAATGTTCCCCACATTTCAGTAGAACGTAGGAAGGCAAGAAGAAAAAAGTAGTTTGGCTTCATTGACTTCCAAGGATGTGGCAGAAGCAGCAGGAGATTAGAATCAACATATTGCAGCAAGCACTTCAGATGCAGGCTCAGATCCTTGCCTGCAGATGAGTTCTTTTTTTGCCAAGAAATATGGCCAATCTGGTCTCAGCATTCCCATACTCTCATTGCTCACTCAAAGGCAACCATGATGGTCTCACGTGATGGATCTCACATGATGTCTTTGGCCAAAGTTTGAAATCCTGCCCTGCAATGATCCTGCACTGAGCAGAGGACCTGTAGGTTCCCTTCCAACTCTATAATTTTATGGTTCTATCCCATCCAGGGTGGGAGATGGTAGTATCAGGGAAGGGTAATGCAGGTTGTGGTGCAGTTATAAGGAAACATACTACATGTATTAACTCTCTAATAAAAGGCACCTGTATAGCAGATGGGAAATATGGGTTTGAAGCAGGAAGTGCTCACAAGATGTCTTCTCCATTATTTTTTCACCTGAGCAGTGCTCTGAGTCTTGTATAGTTAAAATCCCATGATCACATCATGAAAAGTGCTCCTTCCAACATTAAGTTTCAGCAGACCTTTCCAGTATGAAAATGGTATGCTTGAGTAAGTAAGTAAGAGAAGTAATTTTATGGAGATGTCACTTCAGATATGTTTCTGTGAGCGATTCCTTAGAGTCTTTTGTACGGAAAGGAAGTGCCATATCTGGGAAATGTCCTTGAGGGTCTTCAACTGTTTACTTATGAAGGAGTTAAAAGTCCCTTACTGCTGCTGCTAGCTGTTCATCAAATACAAGGAACAAAATTCCTAATATCACGTGACGTGATCCAAATGGTTTACCAATTCCTTTTAACTTAGAACTAACATTTTAGTTTTGATTCTTTACCATGTTTTGGTGCTGTTTCGAAGGTATATTTCATTCAGTAAAGGGGCTGCGAAAACACCAGTAGCCTGTATAAACGGAAATCTGTAGGCAAACAGATTTCCGTTTATATGGAACTGACCAAGAAATAAGGAAATAATTAATAATTTAAAAAGCAACAATATGACCTGACAGAAACATATAGAACAAAATCAGAGTCTAGTGGCACCTATAGAAACATATAGGACAGGCATTTCATGACTGTCCTTCTCCCTAGAATCTAAAATGATAGTTTGGTCACATTATGAGAAGGCAAAAGTCACTGGAAAAGACAATCATATTAGAAAATGTTAAAGGCAGCACAAAAAGAGGAAGACCTAGCATGAGATGGATTGACTCACTAAAGGAAGCCACAGCCTTCAGTTTGCAAGACCTCAGCAAGGCTGTTAATAATACAACATTTTGGAAGTAATTCATTTGTAGGGTCACTGTAAATAAAAAATGGCTTGATGGCATACAACACACACAGAAGTGACTTGAAGGCACTTAACCACACATACACATACACAACATCTTATATGTTAAAAATGTAGTCAGCGCCAATGAAGTGATAAACTCCTATCTGAAGCTAGGAAAACGCATTATAAAAATTAAAACCAAAAGCCAGATTTGCCTCTCAGTTTTATCCTCTTGTCACCTCTGTGGAAGTGACTAGAGATTGTGCAAATGAAGGTAGCAAATAGCAATTAGTTGAAGGTTGTAAGTGCCAACTTCCTTTGCTTGGCTGGTGATGCAGCTGTTCTGTTTTCAATGCAGTAAGTACAGCCAAGTGTAAATAGGAGGCCTGTTGCATATCCCATGTAGAACAGAAACCTGGCTGACACACAAGACACAGGGAATAAATAAAAAACATTAGAGGACTCTTTACCAGCCTGTGTGCTGTAAAGACACCAGGGATTCTATTAAATTGATTTTGAAAAGAAAGCATTCGAAGTCCCTTTGGAAACTATGTACAAGATTGCAGCACATTTCCTCTTTCACAACCCTGCAAGCTGCTGAGAAAACCCATACAATTTGTTATTGCTTGTGTTTTTATTATTCTTTATTTGATTTATAGGCCACCACTCTCAGCCAAGCTGGCTTGTGGCAGGTTACACATATAAAAACCTCACACTAAAACCCCAGTGAAATAATCCATCCTACTCTGCCGATGAAAAATAACCTCCCTCCCCAATTCTGCAACTTCCCAACCCCCTGTCTCAGGAATAGATGGTGACAGATGGTAATCAGGGAGTAGCAGCTGTTCTAGCCCATGGGGGGTTAGGTCTAATTACCCTGGCCTCGCCTAAAGACCTGGTGGAAGAACTCCATCTTGAAGGCCCTGCAGAACTGAGAAAGCTCCGACAGGGCCCTCAGCTATCCCGGGAGTTCATACCACCAGGTGGGGGTCAGGACCGAAAAGGCCCTGGCCTATGTCAAGGCCAAGTGTACCTCTCGTGGGCCAGGGATCACCAACAAGTTTCCATCCGCAGAGCAAAGAGCCCTAAGGGGGCATAGGAGGGTAGGTTGTTCCATAGATATGTGGCCCAGACCACAGATGGCCTTAAAGGGTAAGATCAAAACCTTGAACCTGATCCGGGCCGCAACTGGCAACCAATGCAGCTGGCTCAGCACTGGCTGGATATGAGCCCTCCACGGTGTACCTGTGAGGACTTTAGCAGCTGCATTTTGCACTAACTGCTATTTCCGGGTCAAGGCCTATGGAAGGCCAGTGTATAGTGAGTTACAGGAGTCAATTCTGGAGGTGACGTTTGCATGGATCACTGTGGCCAAGTGATCTGAAGACAGAAAGGGCACTAGTAGCCAGTTTGGTGTAGTGGTTAGGAGTGCGGACTTCTAATCTGGCATGCCGGGTTCGATTCTGCGCTCCCCCACATGCAACCAGCTGGGTGACCTTGGGCTCGCCACGGCACTGATAAAACTGTTCTGACCAGGCAGTGATATCAGGGCTCTCTCAGCCTCACCCACCCCACAGGGTGTCTGTTGTGGGGAAAGGAATGGGAAGGCGACTGTAAGCCGCTTTGAGCCTCCTTCGGGTAGGGAAAAGCGGCATATAAGAACCAACTCTTCTTCTTCTTCTAGTAGCCTTGCCTGGAGAAGATGGAAAAATGCCAGGCGAGCTACACTCATGACCTGGGCCTCCACTGATTGGGAGGCATCCAGAATCACACCCAAATTCCTGGCCTAGGGTAAGATGCTGAGTTCAAGTCAAGTCAAATACCTTTCTTGGCATAATAATAGCAAAACATCTATATAAAAGACAAAGCAATTCAAATCCCAGATCATTTGGAGAAAATCCCGTGGAGGAATTTTGCAATGCCTTTGGTTACTTGAGGACTGTGATCCAGTAAAAGAGAGTGCGCTACTGTTGAGGGACCTGAATCTTGCTCGCCCACATATATGTAGCCTTCTCTAAGATGGTTGTGTTGCTCACAGAGGAAGAGAATGTGCTCCACTGACTCAGGTTTCTTGGCGGGACATGAGCAGAGTCTGTTGGCATATCGGATTTTAGCATATCGACCTGTAGTTACTGTTGCTGGTAGGAGGTGTAGCCTTGCTAGCATAAAAAATCACTTCAGGGAAGATGATTTTAAAGATGTAAAGTACTCTGGGATGCTTCTTGCTGGGGGATAAGACATCAAAAAGATGGGAGAGCATGTTCTGCATGCTCCGGCGATAGTGTTCTGATAGTCAATATCCAAGATTTGTTGCCTGATGGTG
This sequence comes from Paroedura picta, assembly GCF_049243985.1. Lineage (NCBI taxonomy): Eukaryota > Metazoa > Chordata > Lepidosauria > Squamata > Gekkonidae > Paroedura > Paroedura picta. Next base: position 82,092,764 of record NC_135372.1, read on the forward strand.
TTGTAAGCTTGGTTCTCTTCAAGGTTTTCCAAGAGTTCAATAGACTGTAGTTTGTTGTTAATCTTCACAAACCAGCCAGCTTGGGCTCTAAAGTTGTAGCCTATTGGGTGACGCCGGTCTCTAAGTATATTGTGGGGGCAGAAATGCATTTGGGTGACCAAATAATCAACGAAGAAGGCTGATTGCAGCCTGTCTACTCCTACAGGGAGGTCTATACCCCATACTGGTATGCCATAGAAAAGTTTTGGGATCGAGATGGTGAGTTGTACCATGGCCAGGGTGAGCAATCACACTTCCTGATCCAGTCCCTTCCTACCCAGTCACAGGACCTCCGTCTTGGAGGGGTTGAGTTTCAGGCAATGCTGCTCTAACCATCCAGTTACGGCTTTAAAACATCTGGTGAATGTATCCAGGGGAGAGCCCAGGCAGCCATCCATCAGGATATAGAGTTGGGTGTCATCCACATATTGGAGACAACCCAGCCCGAAACTCCGAACCAGCTGGGCCAAAGGGCATATAAAGATGTTAAACAATGTGGGGGGGGGCACTGGGGAGTTGAAAGGGGCAGGACAGCTCTCTCCCCACCGCAACCCTCTGTGTCCGGTTCTGAAGGGAGGACATCAGCCACTGAAGGTTGTCCCATGTATCCCAGCCCCAGTGAGGCGGCAGGCCAACAACTCGTGGTCAGCCGTATCAAATGTGGCTGAGTTTTTTTTTGTGGCTTTCCAAAGAGTTCTCCAAATGTTTTTAAAAGAAACTGATTACTTCTATCCCATGACATTGTATCTGAGGCCGTGTGTGTGCACACGAAAACTCATACCTTGAATAAAACTTTGTTGGTCTTAGAGCTGCCACTGGCCTCAAAATCTGTTCAGCTTGTAAATTAGTTGGTGTGCTCTCATCTGATTTAACTTGTTTATTTAAAAACTATTATTGTACTGAATACTGGCAAAGAATTTTAGAGAAGCTTGCATGCAGTGTTATCATGTGACATCTTGTGATGGAATCTGTGTTTGTACAAAAGGAAACAAAAGATTATAGCTGACATGTTGAAAGACTTTCTGATCTAGGGCCTACCCACACAGGGTTGCTTGGTACTGCTGAATGATTACTCTTCCACATTTACCTGGATGCAAAACTGAAACTGGGCTTCTACTTGGCAATTGATACAGCAGCATGTTTCCTTTATAACCTATCCTCATGGCTCAGATTCTATTGCAGGTCTACTTTGAAGTAAGTCACTACTCCCTGTGATTTTCCTTCTGTTCTGTTGTTTTCAGACTAAGGGCCTTTTCACACGGGGATCTTTGTTGCAAATTGTTTGCGGAATGAAAAATCGCCATTTAAAATAGTGGAATTCGTCGTTATGCATACCTGCCTTTGTAGTGGAATCAGTTGCGTTTTTTAGCGTTTCCCACAGGCTTCCGGTCTCGGCAGAAATCGCTAGAAAGGAAGCGCTATTGCCAAGCTCGTCCCGCCCCTGGCCGTCAAGCAGCCAATGGGCAGCCGTTAGCATGCTCCCAAACAGCCCCTTTCCCTTTAAGAAAGGTTTTTTAAAAAAAAAAACAGACCCATAGCAACGAATCTAGGTAGATTCGTTGCTACGGAGAGACCCATCCAGCTGCCTAATGTGAGCTGTCGTTTGATTGTATGATCGTTTGCACGCTGCCTCGAGTGATAAAAAAAAAATCCCCCCCCCCTCTCACGGGCCCGATTTTCGGCTGAATTTATGTGTAAAAAATAAAGGGACTTTATTTCAGCAAACAGGCTTTTATGTGGTTTGTGCTTAGTGACTAAAGGTGAAGGACTGAAGCCAGGGAAGCCTCTAAACAGAAAGAGGCTCGCTGGTGCGTTTATCCCCGCTCGCTCGGAGAAAAAAAAATGGCGATCGCTTTGCCGGAAGTTTGGAGGAGAGAGCCAGGGGGAGGGACTTTGAAGAACCAGCAACAATGGTAACGCACAGGTCTTTAGCGCTACTGTTGCAGATTGGTTGCAGGAGCGTATCGCTATCCGGAGGGTGAATCCACTTTTCTGGATTCCCCTGAAAGCGCTACAACGAAGCGCTTTTTGCGGGTCGGTTTCAGGATTGTTGCAGATTGTCTACGACGTCGTGGGTTATGGCAAATTAGTAGCGTTTCCAATTAGCAACCATTGTGCTATTTTGAAGCCGTGCGAAATGGCCCTAATTATTCCCTGTTCTTTCTAGATGGGCTAGTTCTCACCCAGCAATTGTAAACCAGTGGTTAGTTATGTTTTGTTCCCCAGAGTAGGTAATAAACTTATGTATATTTTTACCATAACCAGCCAAAGTTACTAATCAGTATTTGAATTGCTTATTATCGTCATAGTGGCATTACGATCACAGTAACCATAAACAATTTGGCAAATTACAAAGAGTTCCCCCCCCCCCCCCAGTATGACCAAGGGGCAAAAAAGTTCTTTTCCAGTGTAGGATTCGAAGGCAATGAAGCACATTGGTAGTAAAGGAAAAGAGTTCTATTGAAATCTCTGTAATAATGACAGATCAAAAAGCCACAAGAATAAGCAGAGAACAAAACTGAATATGCCCATTCACCTTCTGCTACAGGAATCCTGAAGTATTTCTGTGGGCGGAGTCCAGGTGTTGGTCAGTGTGCTCAAAGCCACTCAGTAGTCCAGCTGGAAGTTCAACACCTGGAGTCTCCCTGCTGTCAATCTTTGGGGTTCCTGTAGCAGAAAATATTCTGTTTTATTCTTTGCGACTTACTGATATCTCATTATTATAGAGATTTTAATTTTAAAAATTTCCTTTACCATTAATATGCTTTTTGCCTTTGAATCCCATAGTGGAAAAGAACCTTTTTGCTTCTTGCAGTCTCTCCCCTGTCCATATACACAAAAGTAGATCATTTACAATTGATTTGTGATTAAAAGAAAACCAGGTGGATATGGAGTTGAACAGGAAATAATTTTGTTGGACAAAAAAGGAAGACTGGAAATTTCATGGATCAGTGCTTCTAAGGAACATTAGTTGTCTGCACAAGACAGTCTGGCACTGTTATTCTTAAAACATAACAGATTAAGAATTAAGCAAGGAAAACAAAACAAAACAGCACTGAACTGTAAAGATTTGCCACCTGAATCTTTCATTAAAACTGAGTCAATGACTCACTGCATTTCCAGACTAAATGGTTAGCCTCAAGAGGATGCAGTTATCCATTAGAAAATAATAAGGGCCATTCCGCACATGGACCAATGTTGCCAATTGCTTTCACAAAGTGGAAACGCTATTTTAAATAGTGGAATCTTGGCGTTCCGCATACCTTCATTTGTAGTGGAATCCAGTAGGGTTTCATTCGTTCCCCACAGGTTTCCAGTCTCACAGGAATCGCTAGAAAGGAAGCAATTTTTTTCTGTGCTTGTTCCCACCCCTGGTGTCAACAGAACAACCAATGGGCGGTTGTTATCATGCTCCCGAAAAGCCTCCTTCCCTTTAAGCACAGTAAAAAAAAACACACACGCACGTTTCAATGGATATGCCTTGATTCTTCGCAACGTAGAGACACATCTAGCTGGCGTGTGAGTTGGCAATTCATCGTTACCACGCTCCCCCAAGTGGGGAAAAAAATTCCCCCCTCCCTGCACGGGTACGATTTTTGGCCGAAATTAAAGGGAACTGGTGAACAGGGGGCTGTGTTGTGCTTGGGGACTTAGGGGAGCTTTAAAGCACTTCTGTGGAGGGACTGTAGCCAGAGAAGGTTCGTTGCTTTCCCCACTCCGAGGAAAGAAAATGGCGATCACTTTGCCGGAAGTTCGGAGGAGAAAGCCAGGGGGAGGGACTTTGTTGCAACCGCTACATTGAGAACGCACATGTTTTTTTTGCAAGTGTTGCAGGTTGTGGGCAAGAGTGTAGTGATTTTCTGAGGGTGAATCCACTTTTTCCGATTCTCCTACAATGAAGCGATTTTGGTGCTAGTGTTGCAGGAGTGTTGCAGATTGCTCACGACATCATGCGGAACGTAGTTTTAGTGGCGAAAACAAAATGTAAGACTAGTGCTATATTAAAGTCGTGCGTAATGGCCCTAATTGTTCAATCCATATAGGCATTCCAGATATACACATGAAAAAGATATTCATTATTGACTATATGGTTTTTAAACTCAATATTCCAATTAAAGTCTATCTCTTGATCCAAAATCCAAGAGAAAAAAATTTCCTTTGCATTTTTGATGACAGACACCATATACACTGAATATTAGCTATTATAGCCGTTTGGTTTTCACTCAACCATCAATACAGACTGTTTATGATGTTTAGAAACATACAGCATTCCATTTCAGAATGATCTCTGCTTCATGTCTGGACCAATGCCCTAGGAAACAGACTATTCTGTGATGCATTAGTGCTATGTGTTTAAATGCAGAATCTATGCCAGTTATATTAGAAAGGTGGGATGGGAATCTAATTTTAAAAGCAAAACAAATGTCAGCAAAGCATGCTAAACCTATTAGCTTAGAACTCTAAACTCACTATTATGACTTGGTAATTTTTTTACATGTATTAAATACATTAAATACATTAACTATAGATCAGACATTAGCTACAGATTAAATACAAGCAAATGGTATAAAAACAGAAGTCTAAGTGTGCCATGAAAATGTGTTATGATTAAAAACCCCACAATCATCAGGTGTTCATGCCACCTTTTGGAAGTGTGAGAATGAGAGGAAAGTTCTGTCTTTAGTTCTTCAAGCTATAGCAGCTGACTGTGTTTCAATTAGTTACCACAGACTTAGTTGCATATCAGATTTTATTTAAGAAAAACCTCACAGGTACAGAAAAGCTTGTCTTGTAAATATTAATGAGTTGTCTAACTGACATTGCTTTTCAGTATGGGAGGTATGATGTGGGCTGTCCACTTAATTAATTACAAATTGTGAGCAATGAATCAGCACTGAAGGTTGCTTCTGAATCGGAACTCAAAGCTCCACAGACTCAGTCCATCAGAATCCTCTCTGGAACAAGTTAATGGGAGCAAAGGTGCAGAAGAGAAATGTGTGTCCCCTTGTAATTAGAGAGGTCAGTGAAAATAATGAATTGATTAAAAAAATCTACTGACAGTCTGACTCTCAGATGGTTTTTGGGACACATACCTGCTCTGGGGCTACTTGGTCAGGTCCCCCTTCCTTCCTTCCTTGCAAACACACACACACACACAGAAAGACATACAGAGGTGCCCTTCCCCCCCTTTTCCCCATTTACCTGTAGGTTTCCCGACCTCCTCCTTGGTTCCGTCCCCCTCCCTCCTTCGCAAACACAAACACACAAACACACAGAGACTCACTCCCCCATTTCCCCCCTTACCTGTTGGTTTCCCAGCCTTCTTGGTTCCTCCTCTCTCCCTCCCTTGCAAACACACACACATACACACACTTCCTTTCCCCCTCCCATTTTCCACTTTACCTGTTGGTTCCCAACCTCCCTCCCTCCCAAGCAAACATGCACACACACACACCTTTCCACCTCTGCCTCCCTCTTTCTGCTTACCTTGTCCTCAGGCCTCTGCTGCCTCAGCCCATGCTGGGTGCACAGTGCTGGCTAGACCCCTTGGGTTAGCACAGCCACTGCCAAGGCTTCAGGGCCGGGGCAGCTGCTGCCTTGGCTCCCGCTGGGTGTGCAGCAGCTGGCTAGGCCTCTGGATCTGTCATGGCCACTGCCAAGGCCTTGGGGGCAGGGCAGCTGCTACCTTAGTGCTACCCCACTGCATGTGCAGCTGCTGCCTAAGCCCCTGGGCCCAGTGCAGCTACTGCCTCGGCCCCCTACATCTTCTGGCGCACTCCATGGGTGGGACTACTAATGTCATATCCATATTCATTTCCGTTTGATGAGGTGCACCAGAAGATATGTCCCACATCAAAAATCCTGACTCTCCTTTATCAGGAGTAAAAATGCATTACTAGTAATTAAGCGTCTGTTTGATATGTGCAAAAAGAACTGATAACAGTAAACTGTTCTGACAGATCAGTCTACTGAAGATGAACCTGATATAAATATTTATGAGTAAGTATCTTAGACTAATGCTGGGAGCGATCGAGGGCAAAAGAAGAAGGGGATGACAGAGAATGAGGTGGCTGGATGGAGTCACTGAAGCAGTAGGTGCAAATTTAAATGGACTCAGGGGAACGGTAGAGGACAGGAAGGCCTGGAGGATCATTGTCCATGGGGTCACAATGGGTCGGACACGACTTCGCACCTAACAACAACAACAATCTTAGACTGCAGTTCTAAGAATACTTTGGAGAAAGTGACTGCTACCAGTTGTGGATAGCAGAAACTGAGAAGAACACTAACAAATAAGCTATGAAGTACAATGAAACAGCAACTGTTTATTGAAGCAGAATTTATGCCAGAATATAGACTGGTTATATTGTCTGTATATATTCTGGGCTGAAAGCACTAAATTATGAGCCAAGATAACTAATCATTTTGTATCTTTTGGCTCCCTCTGCTGGATTGGGATGTGTGTAATATGTTCTTGGACATTCATGTCTTCCAGAGTTGAAAGCTGAACCATTACGGTCAGGTTCCTTGCAGACTGATGAATTTGAATTTGGATAATCACCTACATTCTAGCCAATCATTAATTGATTAAATTTAAATAAATGTTGTATGCTACCAAAGCTTTAAATAGGTGTCTTTCTGAAATATTAAAGGAAGCATAACATTATTATAATGTAATAAAAAGCCTACCAATGCCGTTAGAAAAAGAAGCCATTTTCCAGTTTTTAATGTTTGTTGCAGTAGAAACAGTAGCTTCAAAAATACGCAGGTATATAACTAGCAGTCCTTCTAATTAATCAGCAACATTTGTTGTTAATTTAAGTCATGTAAACAGGGCTAAAAGCTTGTTGTCATTATTATTATTATTGTTGTTGTTGTATTTGTTAATCGCCACTCTCAGACCCAGCCAGCTCGTGGCAGTTTTCATAGCATTAAAAAAAGCCACATAAAAGGAATGCCCACAATCCAGATGGTGGTAAAATCACTATCTGCAGGATACGCACTCCATTCCCACTCCCCCAACGCCCATGTGCACAGCTGTCAACCCTCCAGGAGGTAGCTTCAGAGAGTATTTGGCCCAACAGATTTCCATAGGCCCGTACAGGGAGGGAGCTGCTCCTCAACCAAACCGCTGTTATGTAGCAGTCATAAATCTGTTTTTCTGCACCTGAAGAAAACACCCCACCACTGCAGAGACAGAGTATGGTGGCATTTGGAAGATACTGGCATAAGGAAATGAGCCAATAAATGCATATCAGAATCAACAGATTTATCAAGTAGTAATCAGCAAATTGGTATGTATGAATGTGCACAAAAAAGCCACTGAGTAACAAGCACTTCTGAACATGACCAACCCCATTCCCAATTTACCCATCTGTGAAATTCTAGAACAGGGGCTGGCATTCTGAATTCAGGATAGCACTGTTAAGACTGGCTAATTTCATTCACAGAACATAAGTTGTCAAAGGCCAGCCTTTTACAACTTTTTGACAGTAGAGGTACTGTTGAAATATTTTTCAGGTTTCAAGGTACCAGAAGTGATGTCAGTTGGCCATGACTCCCTGCCCTGCCATTCTCCCCACCCCCTGGAGGTGAGAGGATCCTCAGCCAACAAAGGGGACCCTCCCCTTCAAACCCCCTCCAGGCCCATCATTGGTCACTTTGGGAGGGCGCAGGTCAACCTGCTCAAATACAGGGAGAAATGTTTTAAAAGTTTTTTCTTTCCTCTTCACTCAGAAATGGCAGACACAGGGTGGGAAGGCTCTCTCATGCAGCAGTACCATTGAGGGGCTTTCCTGGTACCATGGTTGGGAAATGCTGTCATAAACTATAACCTGCTTCTTCAGGTCAGTAGTGAAACTGATGGAATAACTGAAGGCAATTCATAGACATCTTGCAATCAGTAATTTTTTCTGTAGTTAATTCTTTTACATAGGGAATTTTACCAGGTAAGATTTTGGCTTAAAAAAAAGTAACCACAATTCATAGAACTAGGAAGGTTGTAGTGTGTGTTCATGCCGATATGTCTGTTTACAAGGTTTTAAAAATGTATTTCAGTTTTTCTCTCTTCACAGTTCACACTGTATTGTATTACAACACACAGCACGTAATCTTTCTTCTCTCACAGGGCCACTCAGATAAAGACGTACTCCTGGGATAATGCCCAAGTTATCCTCGTTGGAAACAAGTGCGATATGGAAGATGAAAGAATAGTTTGTTTTGAAAAGGGAAAACATCTGGCTGATCAGTTGGGTACATGTTAAAATTTCTCTCTTTCTCCCTGTCTCCATCCAGTTACAGTCCCTTTCCTTTCTTCAGGCCTTCCCAGATGATACAATTTTAGTTGAATGAATGGAGTGTACATACAATTTATCCCAAGTTTATAATTACAACAATCCTATGAAGTAGACTAGATTCAAGCAACTGGCCTAAGAACTTTCTGATGTCAGAATCCAGGTCCACTAGTTTTTCCATTACATACTATCTCACTACACTCTCATTTTCTACTATCCCAGCAACGGATTTCTACTGTCCCACTGGCCCAGCAACGGATGGTTTGTTGGTGGGGTGGGGTTGTAGAAAGCAATTCATCTGCAGCTGATGTTTTCATTGTTGTGTAGAATGCATTTGTGCTAATGTCATGAGGGGTGTTTGTTTATTGTCTATAAAGTCAATAGGGATAGCCTATTAAAAGTTGTGAACGACAACACAGCCACTTTTCACAACTGGTGAAGGATAACAACTGGTTGGAGCATGGCTCTAAGATAATATTCATTTAAAAATCCATTTATTTATTTATTTATTATTCAATTTCTGTAACCACCCATCTCATCACAGCTGTCTTGGGGCGATTTACAGTAATTCATAAAAACAATGCATTTCAATAGTAACAATAAAACAATATAAACATTTAAAAGATTCAAACCTTAAAAATGGTTATGTGCACTATAGCTGCCAAATGTAGCAATTAGTCAGTCTGCTCACTACTCAGTCCAGGATGGGAGAAAGGTACAGAGAAGAGCCCCTATTAATGATGTTTGGTAGATTCATTGGCCCCAACCAGATGCCTGGCAGAAGAGCTCCATCTAGCAGGTCCGAACTCTGACAATTCATGTAGAGCCCACAGCTCTTCCAGGAGCTCATTTCACCAGGTCAGGGCCAGGACCAAGAAGTCCCTAGCCCTAGTTGAAGACAAATATACATGTCTTGGGTCAGGGATCACCAGCCTGTTCGCATTGGCAGAGTGGAGCCCACTTCTGGGCATTCAGTTAGGTGGTTCCTCAGGTACGTTAGATCCAGAATGTTGATGGCCTTAAAGGTTAGTACCAAGTAGACTTGAACCTGCTCCAGAATTCAACTGGAAGCCAGAATTCAACTGGAAGCTGGCTAAGTGCAGGCTGGATATGGGCCCTCCAAGGTGTTCTAGTAAGCACCCGTGCCACTGCATTCTGGACAAGTTGTAGTTTTCAAGTCAGGGACAAGGGTAGGCCAAAGGTAGAGTTACCAAGTCCCCCTGTAAGGTGGGTGAAGCTGAGAGAGCCCTGATATCACTGATCGGTCCGAACAGTTTTATCAGTGCCGTGGTGAGCTCGAGGTCACCCAGCTGGCTGCATGTGGCAAAGTGCAGAATCGAACCCAGCATGCCAGATTAGAAGTCCACACTCCTAACCACTACACCAAACTGGCTCCAAGAATAGCATAGTTAAGCCCCCAATTTGTGGATGGGTCATGTAGTAGTTAGTCCTACCACATGTTGGTTGTCATCAATCACATTAGGTTTTTAAAATCACACTGGAATGAAATGGCTGGAAACAATGTACTGTGTACAGGTCATCCCTAATTCCAAAGAATTGCCTTTTACTCTTCCCCCTTCTCCAATATATGTATTGTTACAGTGGATAGAATTACTGATTAATAAGAGATGAGCAGTGGCAGAGGGCACAGAAATAATATTTTTATCATAAGGATGGAGTGAAAGGGCAAGCAATTACTTGGTGGGCAACCCAAGTTCTTCTGTGGTTGATAATGCACAGAATTGCTTCTTTTGACATAAGCTGAGTTCAGAATAAAGATTTATAATTGCCTACTGAATATTTTCAATCATAATTTCTCATTAATCAGGCACAACATCTTTAGCTCTATTAAAGTTGTTTTCAGATCAAATACAAATAGCATTACGGTAGCAAAAAACAAAACATTAAGGTTGAAAAGACCTTATGTCCAACCTTGCAAATGCTTGTTATGTCCCATTCTGTTGAATGAATTGATTTGTGCTTAAGGGTGTATATACAACAGGATAATTGTGCCTAATATCATAATCAAATGTTTGGGCTTAGAGTGCATATTGATTTCCAGGATGGAGAAGGGAGGGTTAGTTCTTGTATTGGCACATCCCTTTGTGTGTGTACACACACATAAGCAGAACTACTTTCCCCATTACTGAGGAGGGCCTTGCTTACCAAGGCACAAGGAAGAATATATCTGGGTGAGAGAATAATAATGGCTTGAATTCACTGGAGAATATTTGCCCTTCAGGAAGATTTTTAAAAATTATTATTCTGACTCCTCACAGCAGACTTTCAAATTCCCCTTCATACAGTTCCTGGAGGGAGTGGTTCCTGTCTGCTCAGAGCTGTATTTCTTGGCTATTTTGAACTGCAGCAGGAGCAAAAGGCAGGGAGGTTGTGCTCCACGTACAGATATCCTTTCTGCCTTACCAGTGGATACAGACCTTTATTTGTAGCTCAGTCCTATGTATTATTCAGAAGTTCCATTAAATAAATAAGTTGTTAGAGCCTTAGTATTTATGTGGTGCTTTTCCTAACTGCTCAAAACACTTTTGACACATTATTATTCCATCCTGATATTTGGACCAAGGACTTCAAAGCTGCTCATACATTCTCTAGACGAAATTTATGTTATACTGCCCTGCTCCTACAGAACATCCCCAATACTTGGCTTTCTAGACTCTGTCTTGCTGGTGGCCCTGTTAGCGGCATTTTCACTGTTTCAACTATAGTTTGGAGACATCTACATGATTGCTTGTTACAGGATAAAGCCTGAGATTTTAAAGGGCTTACAGCAGCCATTTTCATATTGCATTCAGTGAATATGGTTCACAATCCTTTGTGACACATTGCAATTCTAGAACAGTCAGTGAAGAAAGGGTTCCTTTTTTGGTTTGAAGTCAAGAAAGACATGTAAACATTTTGAGTCCTGTTCCATTGATACACAATGTAGTGCAGCTGTTAGAACATCAGAGTAGGATCTGAGTTCATATCCCCAATCTAGCATGAAAGTTACCTGAGCCAAGTCTCTCTTTTGTTGTGAAGACAAATGGTGAGGGGAGCTGCCCTGAGTTCCTACAAGCAAGGATAGGATAAAAAGGCATTGGGTGTGCAGCATGCCCTTTCCTGAAACTTCATTTCTTCTTAATACTTCCCTTTCTTGAGAACCACGTGCCTACTCTTTGCCCATGCTTTGGAATTTCCCATCCAAAGGAATACAACTTCCTTCTTGTTGGCATTTCTCAGGACACCTATGTTAAATTCAGCTTTGTCAGCCATCACTGTGATTATGTCAACTGCTCTAAAGTTCATAAATAAATAAGTTGTTAGAGCCTTAGTATTTATGTGGTGCTTTTCCTAACTGCTCAAAACACTTTTGACACATTATTCCATCCTGACTGTGTGGCAGAGAGAGACAGCATCTTTCCTAAAATCCATGCTTCAGTTTGTTCATAACTCAAGATATCATTCTTGCCTTTGAAGATGCATGTCTTTTTCTATCTTGACTCCTTTGTCTCTTCTGGTATCCTTTCTTGCAACCTCAGCTCAGCCAACTTTCTCCTACTTGTGTTTCACATAGCCCCAATGCCTGTAGTGTTTTGTTCTTCAAATCATAGAATCACAGAATCATAGAGTTGGAAGGGGCCATACAGGCCATCTAGTCCAACCCCCTGCTCAACGCAGGATCAGCCCTAAGCATCCTAAATCCGTCTTCATGGAAATACATTTCTTGATCGCAGCCATTAGTGAACCCCTCTAACTTACGCCACAATTGCCATGATTGCCTTACTCTCTAAGTCTTGTTTATTTTCCTAGTAAAGTAAACATTCTGAAAATATATTGTGTAATTTCTGTATTTGTACACTGCCTAGCACTAAACATTAGAACTGAATATTTTCACATCCAGACCATCTTTTCATGTCTATTCTACTTTTTACACCTGGTTCCTCTTTACAACAGACTCCGTCCACGGTCAATCCAACAGCTTGGGGAAGTTGAGCTCCCCAGCAGTCAGGAATAGCAGATCTGTGGCTTACATAAATATTGTTTTCCTACTTAGCTTTTTCACTGGTTAATATGTTATCACTAAGAGCCTCTTGTGGCGCAGAGTGGTAAGGCAGCCGTCTGAAAGCTTTGCCCATGAGGCTGGGAGTTCAATCCCAGCAGCCGGCTCAAGGTTGACTCAGCCTTCCATCCTTCAGAGGTCGGTAAAATGAGTACCCAGCTTGCTGGGGGGTAAATGGTAATGACTGGGGAAGGCACTGGCAAACCACCCCGTATTGAGTCTGCCATGAAAACGCTGGAGGGCGTCATCCCAAGGGTCAGACATGACCGGGTGCTTGCACAGGGGATACCTTTACCTTTACCTTTATGTTATCACTTAATTGCCCATTTGGAAAATCTGTCCTGAAGCAGCTATGATAATTATTATTTTATAGAATATTTCCAATTCTGTCAGTGTTTTCTCCTTCAGCATTCAGAATGCTAATCAGTCTGATGTCCAACATTTAACTTGCTACAACAGCTACTGGTCTGCATCACTTATCTGCAGTGTCTTTGTCTGACTCTCAGTATCCTCTCAGATTTTTGAGGACATCGTGCTATTTATTCAGTGGCCTAATTAAACTTTTTCCAGACAACTTTGATGTGTAAATATTTGCTTTTTTGTCAGGAGAGCCTTCAATGTGTTTATGAGAATTAATTCTTGGTTTTATTACAATCTTATACCAAACACAGATGTCAACATTCAGATGCTACATTCTTTACTGATTGCACTGCAAGAGACTAGAATCACACTTGGTTCCTAACTACAATAGTCATTGTATGACAATGAAAACCAACAGTTATGATTACTCAGTTAGAAAATTCTAGTTGGCTGAGTTTCTGGATTGATGCTTTTATACCCCACACATGTATCTTTCTTTCTCTACCCAGACCAAAGCATTACAGAAGTCACAGTACTCATAATGTGAAAAATCTATGATTAGGACATCCACCCTTCCCTCCTAGATACCTTCCTAGATAAGCAGCAACTATACTTTGCTGCTTTTAAAATTAGAGAAGAAAATTGGGGGAGGGACATTTGCCCATTTCATAATATGACCCTTCCAGATATCCTCTGGAATACAATTAACTTGGCAGGAGGGAGGATATATGGGTTCTAATATAGCTACATTAAAAAAATTATCTGTAACATTTAAATCTTTTTTGCTGTTAACATGCTTCTTCTCCAGAACTGCAATGCCTTAAGGACTTTAAAAAAATAAATGGCAATTGATTTGTCACTATACTAGGGCTGCCAGCTTATATTTGTAGAAACCACATAAAACATGTAAAACCATACAGGGGTGGCCAAACTGTGGCTTGCCAGAGTCCATGGAGTACAATTCCCATGAGCCCCTGCCAGCAGCATGCTTGCAGGGGCTCATGGGAATTGTAGTCTATGAATATGTGGAGAGCCACAGTTTGGCCTCCCTGCAGGAATTGCCAGAAACTCTCTGCCCCCCCCCCATGACTCCGAACTCCCACCAGTTGCCAGGCACAACCTAAATTCTCTTGAATTTGCAGGGGTTTTTTTGTTTTTTTAGTAAGCCTCACCGACTCCTTTAATTAAAGAGAGATAACCAACTAGGCATATCTCTGCAATGAAAAGGACATTGAGGTTGAAAGCTGGGAATCCAGAGGACCTAGTCGATCTTTGTAATGCTCTAAAGGTAAAGGTAAAGGTATCCCCTGTGCAAGCACCGAGTCATGTCTGACCCTTGGGGTGACGCCCTCTAGCGTTTTCATGGCAGACTCAATACGGGGTGGTTTGCCAGTGCCTTCCCCATGTAATGCTCTAGTGATATGCTAATTGGCAAAGCTGTGGAGTTTTTTAAGACTGAAAATGAACTGTAGTGGAAGGGGAGGGATGGTGGCTACAGAGGAAGGTGGCTGAAGCAAGAAAATTATGCCATTGTAGATGGGGCCTGCAAAAATGCACTTTCCCATCCATATGGCATACAAATACACTTAACTATGATCTTTCCAAAAGGATCATACCAAACCAGTTTGGGAAAGAACACTGCAAAGAGGGAGAAATACAAAGAGGTGGACAATTAGGGGATGGGAGTCCTATGGATCTTTAAAAACAAACCCACTCTTGTTTGGATGACAAACTGGAGCAAAAGCTCCACATGGAAACAGAGTATAATAGGTTTTCCCCTTGTCTTCCTGACTATCAGTATCAGCCATGGTACTTTAGCAATCCCTTTCTTCAGCCTTGTAAATGGCTGCAAAAGAAATAAGTGGTTCCCAATTTCGGTCCCTGGTATCTCCAGTTAAAAATACCAAGTAGTAGGTGATGTGAAAATCTCTGAGATCCTGCCAGTCTAAGAAGACAATACTGACCCTGGCTTTTACAAACTGGTAAAGGTAAAGGTATCCCCTGTGCAAGCACCGAGTCATGTCTGAGCCTTGGGGTGATGCCCTCTAGCATTTTCTTGGCAGACTCAATACGGGGTGGTTTGCCAGTGCCTTCCCCAGTCATTACTGTTTACCCCCCAGCAAGCTGGGTACTCATTTCACCGACCTCGGAAGGATGGAAGGCTGAGTCAACCTTGAGCCGGCTGCTGGGCAGCCTCATGGGCAGACAGCTTCAGACAGCATTTCTGCTGCCTTACCACTCTGCGCCACAAGAGGCTCTTGTTGCATGGTAGACTTGCAGAAACTTGCTAATATTCTTTAACTTGCAAAAAACTTGCAGGACATGACAGGAATTCCAGATATTTCCCGTTTCACTAATGCTTCCTCATATGTCCAAAAGATTGCCTAGTCATCACAACAGCTTGGTAAAAACTAATAATTCTTTGGCCAGCAAGCCTTCTTTCTCTGCAGCATGCTCCCTTGCTGGGTTATTCTCTGAATAGATCCAACCTTTTGCCAAAGGTCTCAATAAGGTTCCACATGTCACAGGAGATCTGTCTTCCAAATTCTTGTCCTCAGTCTAAACATGCAACTGAAAGGGCATGATACAATTTGAATGTGTGCAGGGCTTTAAAGGCATATTTACTTAGAACTCAAGGATCAAGAAGGATAGAGTCCCTTTTCATTTCTTACTCCCAGTACAACAAGGGGAGAGCCTTATCAAAGGCATCTATAGGCAAGTGTCTAAGGGATTGTATTTCAGAGGCATATAAATCCCTAGGCAAATAGGTCCCCAACAGGAATTATTGCACACTCTATGCATACTGGTTCCACAAATGCAGCTTTCTCAAATTCGGCTAAGGTAGAACAGGTATGCAGAGCAGCACCTGCGCCAGCTTGGTGTAGTGGTTAAGAATGCAAGCTAATCTGGCAAGCTGGGTTTGAATCTGCATTTCCCCACATGCAACCAGCTGGGTGACCTTGGACTCACCACAGCACTGATAAAGCTGTTCTGACGGAGCAGTGATATCAGGGCTCTCTCAGCCTCACCAACCTCACACGGTGTCTGTTGTGGGGAGAGGAAAGGGAAGATGATTATAAGCCGCTTTTGAGACTCCTTTGGGTAGAGAAAAGCAGCATATAAGAATCAACTCTTCTTCTTCTAACATTTCCACTTTTGTGGAATTTACCACAAATTTAGCTCAGCTAAATTAAGCTCATGCCTTGAATAAATCTTTGTTGGTCTTAAAAGGTGCTACTGGACTCTGATTTTGTTTAGCTCAGCCAATGTTGTTACAGCAAGTACTGAATGACAATGCTCTATCGCAATCCAGGTTGCAGGGACTGCTTTAGTAGGTTCCAGCAAGATGTCCTCTGCTCAGGAGGAGAATGGCTATTGTTCACTTACCATGAAGGATCATTCTCCCCTGAGATTACAGAGGACGTCTTGCCCCACCCTGGTTGTGTTGTCAGGTTTGCTTTTTAAACACAGTTGGTTATCATAGGTACAGAAGATAGTAAGTTAAGGGATTTCCAAGTCAGATAGGCCAAACACAGGTTCTTTTTCACCTCTATTTCCTACCTGTTATTTTGTGTTATATTATGATATAGTTTACTGTTGTAAATTGTGACAGACTAATATTGTGATGCTGTAGTTAAGACAAGATTGAGCTCGAGACATAATGTTCACCAAGTAACAGTTGCCTCCCTAACCAAGAGCAGGATAAAATCCAGCACAATGTCCCCCACTCGGGGAGAATCACTCAATACAGATTGATTATTTCTGCCTTATTGCTAAGCAGTATAGTTTTTGAAACTGACAGTACATTCATCACCTGATCCCGGGATAATACATGAATTCTGAAGCACATTTGTATTCCTGAAAAAAGGAAACCATTTATGAGTTGAATAAGTTAATCACAGAGTAACAGAAAGAAGCAATTTTGAAATAAAATACTGATCCGTGTACTTTTCTTGAAAAACAAAAACCAGGATTTGACTACTTTGAAGCTAGTGCCAAAGAGAACATCAACGTGAGGCAAGTGTTTGAACGTCTTGTGGATATAATTTGTGAGAAGATGTCAGAGAGCATGGATTCAGATGCTTCTAGAACAGCTGCTGGGAAGAATGTGCATCTCACTTACAACCCACCTCCATTGCAACAGAACTGTTCCTGTTAGTGACTCAAAATTACCTGGTCGCTTATCAGATCATCTTAAAAAGAAATGTTTTAGTGGAAGTAGAGCTGGATGTATTTCCTCAGTGCCCCCATGTCTATTGTGAAATATTTAATGTCTAACACAAAAACAGTGTAAATGTAGATGGTGTTCCAGTGAAAGATTATGCTGCAGTTTAAGCATGTTATGTATCTGGGTTCTTCATGCTGCTATAGATTTGCTGCTACCCTTACCAATATATTTAAATGTCCGTTAATGAGAAGAAACTGCCGAAAGTCACATTTGAGTAAATTTTAAATGATGCTGTCTTGCCAGACACATTGACCTTCAAGTATAGGGTAGTGTGAGTCTCCTGAAAAGTTGAGTTAAAGCTCAAGAAGAAGGAAGGACACTTTCATTTTCTTCAGGAGAATATGTAGTTTCCTTTAAACCACTTTTATTTTTATTTAATAAGAAATTGTATAGCTACTGTATACCAGAGAGTGATTTTTAAAAGCACTAAGGAAAAGCCCTTCATTGTCAGTCAGCTCATATCAATTAGTCTTTGCCATCCAGACTACCTTTGCCAAAAGTAAATAGCAGTAGGAACAAAGGGACACATTGCTAATGTGCCCATGAGACAGCAAAGAGCAACTGAAGTCAGGAGGAGTGCTGTTTTTTTTTTCCCCAAATTATTCCAAAGGCCACTTTTACATTTTTTGTAGCTGCATTCCACAAAAAAAGCATTTCTGTATTAGATTTATGTCAGTATTTTTTTACCTGTTATCTCTGTGCCCCATAGCATGCTTGAATTCTTGATCAATACAATTACTTGTATCTCTGCATATTTATCTCTCTACTTCATAACACTTGTTTTTGTCACTGTGCCACTCACTAGTCTTTCTTTTTCTGTATCACAAGTTGAACTGGAACAAAGGGGAGGTGGCAACACAATTTTATAATCTTCCAATTCCCACAAGGAAAAGGACTTCAGACAATGGATTTCTAAATTGGTCCTGGGATTTCAGATACTCGGGGAGGGAATCATCATTAGTCTGTGAGTCTTATGTTGCATGGGCTTCTACTATAAATATTCGAGGGTTGAGAATTTAAGTTTATTCTCATAATACATAGTCCAGAGGAAAATATCTTACTGCAGTGAGTGTCCAACCATTTGGTGATCAGTTTGATCACAGTATGTTTTAGAGGAAGGAATGCTTATACAAATGGATTTGTCAACCTCCAGGTAGAGCCTGAAGATTCTCTAGAATTACTACCGATTTCCAGGCCACAGAGATCTGTTACCCTGGAGAAAATGGCTACTTTGGAAGGTGGACTCTATGGCATTATGCTCCACTAAGGTCTAGTCCTTCTCCAAAACCCACCCTCCCAGACTGTACCCTCAAATTTCAAGACACTCTCAACCTGAAGCTGGCTACTCTAATTTTAAAAACCTCACTTTAATTATCAGTTTTAATTCTGCTTTCCTCCATTAAGTTTAGGCAGAATATTTATCTCCACTACAGTTTACCTCATATTAAGTCTTGAGATATGTAAGGTAGATAGTGAGATACCTAAAGAGATCTTCACAACTGAATGGGTATTTGTAGCTGGGTCTCCTCCGCCTAGTCTGCCACTAAATGACAGGCTTTCAAGGAAGATTCATAATTACATACAAGAGCAAAAAAACCCAAGTATTACTGAAAAGGGTAGAGTGGTTATTGAGTTAGTATTCTATGAATATGTTTAAATAAGAACCATCAAACTAGCCACTGGAAAAAATGGTACATATTTTCTTTACAATATTCCCTTTCCTCACTAAAGTAATTTAAGCTCTCAGGGTGCAGCTCTTCAAACTGTGTTAGATAAGACATTAAGGAAGGTGTATGCTTTTGTTAGAAATAGGTGAACCTTCATTATCTCCTTTAACTTAGGAATATTTTGATAGCAAGATAAAATGCTTTCAGTAGAATTTGAACTGCCCTAGCTTTTGTCTTAATGATGAAGAGAAAGTTCTATTTTCTTGACAATTTAGTGGCTACAAGGCACCAGTTGTGTAGTGCTTGAAGTATACATATGTCAGACTCTGCAATGTTGTCAAAATAAAAGGATCTGTTCTTTAATAACTGTGTAATGTCTGTGAATGTTCATTTTTATCAATGAAGCTCAAGAGTAAAAAGTCAGAAATAGAAGAAGCATTCTAGAAAGACAGCTGTTACAGCAAAAATAGAAGTCTTTTGGCTCATTAAAGATTAACATGCTTTTATTCCATCATAACATTTAGGGACTAGAGCTAACTTCCTCAGACACACCAAGGAGAGAAATGCTTAAAGAATTAACTTAGTTTTCATAAGTCTGTAGCATACTTCTTCAAAACCTCTGAACAATATATCCTAGATGTCTCTAGTAAATCAAACGCCAAATATGCAATTTCTATTTAACCCCCACCCACAATCTGCAGAACAAATCATTCAAAGCAATTCAAATACCACCTGAAAAGTGATTTAGCATAGGGTGCTGCACCCACCTTTCTAGTCCATCTAAACGCCAGTTCTAGTCCAAGATTTACATATTTTGCTATCTAAAGACATTGTTATTTTGTATCATAGGTTCAGTAATATTGGGAGTAAGTAGTTGAGGTGATATTTAGGTAGGGCAGAAGAATATATTATTTGAATTACATACTTTCTGCACTGCTTTCTAACAAAAACAACTAATCAGACATTAAGTACAGAAATAATCACAAATGTTCATGATTACAACATTTTTTTCTATCAGGAGGAGTCTCAAAGCGGTATACAATCGCCGTCCGTTTCCTCTCCCTCCAAAAGACATGAGGTAGGTGAGGCTGAAAGAGCCCTGATATTACTGCTAGGTAAGAACAGCCTTACCAGTGCTATGGCAAGCCGAATTTCACCCAGATGGCTGCATGTGGAGGAGGAGAAGCAGGGACTCAAACCTGGCTAGCCAGATTAGAAGTCCGCACTCCTAACCACTACACCAAGCTGGGCCATCTTGATCTCAGCAATTCAGTGACTTCTGAGAATAAAGACTTTCCAGTTTTCTAGATAGCTTGCAGCTTCAACTAACCCCCCACTTCCTCCTAAGGTTGCCAGCCTCCAGGTGGGGTCTGGAGATTTCCCCTATTATAAATTATCCCAAAACTATCAATTGGCTATCCTGGAGAACATACTCTTATCACATTCTTGCTGAGTACCATCTCTTTCCAAACTCTGCCTTCCGCTGGTTCCATCCCAAAAATCTCCAAAACATTTCTCAAACCAGAATTGGTAACCTTTATCCTAACTAAAATAATTTAAAAGACGCATGATGTCAAAAACAAGCATTTAAAAACAAACCTTAAAACTGCTACTGACTAGTAACGAACTTTAAAAACGTTAAAGCTCAATATATAACTCATCTTAAGTTAAACACTCCAGTTTGAGGGCGGAAATAAGTACTTCCCACCACCATGACGCTCTGCTTATCAGGTGCCTCCCGTCCATATCATATTATTGGTCTATCGTTCTATAACGATAACTCCCAGCCCAAACCAAGACGGTCTCCAGAAGCCATTTATCAACAAAAGAAAACTCTAGGTTTGAAAGACGAGAAAAACCCATTGATTATATAAGAGGAAAACGTCATAACCCAACAGCGTATTTCTCCTCACTGAAGAATTTAATCCCTTTCTCTCCAGTCTCTCCCCCCCCCCCCCGGTCTCAGCACGTATCAGAATCAAGCTGGCCCGTTGGAGTTTAGGATTTGTTGGTAGATGCCACGTGAACGTCCATCTTGCCTCTGATTGGACGATGGGCTCCTAGCGTCGGCCTCTGTGGCCGGGGGTTGGAGTTGGAGTGCCGGGCCGGGTTTGGCCCACGGTGGATGCGGAGGCTCGTCCTCGTCTCGTCGCGCGCGACGTCGGGGGTGAAGCAGCTCCAAGCGCGCCGAGTCATTGGTAGTCATCGTCGTGGTAACGGTGCAGGTCCCCCCAAAGCCAGTTTCCTTCGGACCGCCCCCGAACACCTTCTGTGCCGCTCTGCCGTTCTGCCTTCCACAGACATGCCTGGTAGGGCCAAAGCCTCGCCCGTCTGCGGCCCCGACCAGCCGCAGGACTTGGAGGGCAGCTCCCGTGGGGCTAAAGCCGGCGCCGTCCAGGAAGAGCCTGAGGGGGGAGGAGAAGGAGGCGCTGCTGCTGTCGCGGACTGCGGAAATAGTCCTAGTCTGGGGGACCCGGAGATTGTCAAGTCTCCCAGTGATCCCAAACAGTACAGGTGAGCTGATAATCATGGGGGGGGGGGGAATGGATGGAACCAGGTGAGATCCTCAGACTCAGGTTTGCACTCTACATTAAGTGAAACGATGTGGCTTCTCTGAGGGAGAAGAGCCTCTGGCGGGCCTAGCTCTACATTATATTATCTCTCCAAAATGTGATGTGTGCTGCTTCTACCTTCTTGTCCAGTTCAGGTGTTACAGAGAATGCCTACACATTCCGTATGTACATGTGTACATCTGTTTTTAAGAAAAGGCCAATGTGTGTTTACAGGACCAGTTTAAATGTGGTTTAATTCACATATATCCAGCTGCATGTGTATTGGCTATATAACATGAGAATAACTCAGTGTGTGGAAAAGAGTGTAGACAAAGGCTATGCCTCTTTATTGCGCTTTTTGGACTTATCTCATTCAGTAGATCATACCATCTTATTGAAGTGCTTGGGGGAAGAAGTAGGTATCAGGGGATGCATGCTTAGCTGATTCAAATAATTCTTCATGAATCAGAATCAAAGAGTTGCTATTGGAAACCAGTAACCAGTGTGAAGCCTGCGCTTGTAGTTCTCCAGGGCAGTACTCCAAGTGAGGCCGAACCAGAGCAGAGTACAGCGGTAGCATCACCTCCTGTGATCAACCTTATCAAAAGCTTTACTGAAATCTAGATAAACTATGTCCATGGCATTCCCCTGATCCAGCAAGGTAGTCACTTTCTCGAAAAAAGAGATAAGGTTGGTCTGACATGACTTGTTCTTGCAAAACCCATGCTGAGTCTTCGAAATCACAGCTCTCAGTTCCAGCTGCTCAAGGACCGAGTGTTAAATTATTTGTTCCAAAATTTTACCAGCTACAGATGTCAAGCTGACAGGTTGATAATTACCTGGATCCTCCTTTTTCCCTTTCTTGAAGATGGGGACAACATTTGCCTGCCTCCAATCATCTGGCACCTCACCTGTTCTCCAGGAAGTGTCAAAAATAATGGACAGAGGTTCAGAGATGACATCTGCAAATTCTTTTAGTACCCTTGGATGCAGTTCATCTGGCCCAGAAGACTGTTTCATTTAAAGAAACTAGGTGTTTGTGGACTGCTCTAGCAGTGATCCTAGGCCACCATTCCCGTCCCCCATGTTGTGTTACGTTTTTGCCACATTGCTCACTATTTCCCTCACAAGAGAAGACTGAGGAGAAATAGGAGTTAAGCAGTTCAGCCCTCTCTTCATCATCATCATCATCATCTGCTATAATTTCACTTCCTTGTCCATGCAGTGGTGTCCCTATTCTTTTTCTTGCTTGAAATATAACTTAAAGAAGCCTTTTTTGTTATGTTTAGCATTTCTTGCTTTATTGATTGTCTATTGATTTGTATATTGAAATATATATTGATTTGTTGCTGAAAATATGTACTTCTTGGTGATATGAAAAAAGAAAGGATTATACAGATGGCATTGTAAAAGATGATAGTTGATTTTCTTTTAATGGCTGATTTCTAATGGCTGATTTCTAATTTGAAGGTGGGAAGGCAGTATATGTAGGTTATATAATTCTTTGTGTTAAATATCCGCCTTGAAATACATCTCAGAAAATTTTAAGGCTAAGGAAATAATATTCTTTCCAGTTCAATTTTGTAAAAGAGGTTTTATCTTTAAATACTAGGTTTTTTTGTGGGGTTAAATATGATACTTTGAGTGACTAAAATGAAGTGATGGTGAGAATGCCTACAACCAGTCAGCTTTAGTGGGATTAAGCTGTTGTAGGAAGTATTGCTCTCATTTTTTTAAAAATCAAACCAGTGAGGTATTTATTGATACAAGATGTTCTTAACCTTGCATCGCATCTGCAACATTATAACTGAGTGACCTCCCCAAGCCACAAGTGAAAAATTAGGTCATTAAAAGCTGAACACCAGATGAGGTAACAGTAATGAGCTATGAAGATAAGGGAAAAGAGAATCTTTCAAAAATTGCCAAATTTAATTTTGCTTTCTTATTCATTTTGCATTTGCTGCTCTTGTAGTGCCCCTACCTCCCATTATTTTCTTTTTGGAAGCTCATCACACATACCTAGTCTCATGGATGGAGAAATATTATCTTTCCTTCCTCATCTATCCCCCACCTACTCAAGGTATTTTTGCTTATTCCTATTTGCTGTGTCCTACTTTTTAAAGGACCTGTGGGAGAGACCTTGGAATTTATTCAAAGGATGAGGCAAGATACATAGAATAACTGTCTTCTGCTGTGTGTCAGTAGCCACTGAAAATGGGGAGGTTGCTTAAAACCATACATTTCCTTCTTTTTTCGTTCATCCCTGAAGGGTGGGAGTGTATGGTCTCTACATTTTTAAAAGATAGGTAACAGCATTTCCCCATCTTTAATTTAAACATCTTTTTTGTTTTTGGCTGGGTTTCTTGAGCCAATGTGGATGGACTCTATTGCAGAGAAAATGAATTTTCTCTAGCCCTTACAGTATTGTCTGTCCCATACCCTCAGTTGCAGTGTTCAAGAGGCTCTCCCTTGTGAAATACATGTCACCATTTCTTACCAGGCAGGTGCTTCTGCCATTTCCTGGGAGGAGTATCTGCAAGATCTTTCAATCTGGTCGGCATCTTTCAATCTGCAGCAGAGAAGGTAGTCTGGTTGTAGGCAAGAGTCATACATTTCTTATTTGCAGGAGTTAGTTTTCTTTTCTCTGTGATGATGCAGATAGATGCCTTCATGGTAGCCTATTATTTGAGAAAGAAAAGGGCACCTGTGTGAATTAAAGAAATGCAAAATTCAGCTTGGGGGACTCTTGACAGCAGCACCACATTGCTGATATTACTCTCAAAGCATGAACATGAGAGCTGTATATCATTGAAAAACCAGAAGGTGCTTCTCTCCTCATCAAATGATAGGTCATCCTAGGCCTTGGAGGCCTTGCATCGTCACAAAAAACTCTGAGAGGGCTTCTTCACTGATGAGTGAAGCTCCTGCCAAGCTGATAAGAATGCACAACCTGAATTTCTGGTTGAAAGCTGCAGTGGCCTTTGTTTGCTAGAAAAACTGAGACATTTCTCTGTCCCTATATGCTCTGATGAAAGCTATGCACGTTTTTCATTTGCAATTTTAATGGCAGACATTCAGTTTAATAATGGCTAGCCAATAATGGCTGTGTTAGGATTGTACCCTCTTAACATCTGCAAGAAAGAAGCACTATGTGGTTCTCTACTACCCTACTGTGTGATAACAAAATGCCATACTGCTGTTTTTCTGCCAGGGAGTAGCTACTTCTACCTTCTTGTCTATTCAAAAGTAAAGGAATGGAGAGCCAGTTTGGTGTAGTGGTTAGGAGTGCGGAATTCTAATCTGGCATGCCGGGTTCGATTCTGCGCTCCCCCACATGCAGCCAGCTGGGTGACCTTGGGCTCGCCACGGCACTGATAAAACTGTTCTGACCGGGCAGTGATATCAGCGCTCTCTCAGCCTCACCCACCCCACAGGGTGTCTGTTGTGGGGAGAGGAATGGGAAGGCGACTGTAAGCCGCTTTAAGCCTCCTTCGGGTAGGGAAAAGCGGCATATAAGAACCAACTCTTCTTCTTCTTCTTCTACCATATATTAATCAACCCCATGATATTTGTACAAATCATTCATGAATTACTTTTACCATGTTTGTGTTGCTAGTCATGGCTCTGTGGTAGAGCATCTTCTTTTTTTTTTAATGCAGGAGGTCCCAGATTCAATCCCTGGCATCTCCAGTTGAAAGGGTCAGGTAGTAGGTGATTTGAAAGACCACTGCTTGAGGCCCTGGAGAGCTGCTGCCAGTCTGAATGGACAATACTGTTAAACTGCTTCATGTGTTATATGTCTTAGTTTTTCAGGTGGTATTGGGATTCATCTGGAAGGGTTAGGATGATGATGCTATGGATGTTATTTCCTAGATACATCAAGCTCCAAAATGGCTTACGTGCTCTGCTGATTTCGGATTTGAATAACCCAGACGGTAGCCCTTGTGCCGCATCTTCAGAGGGAGAAGAGGAGCTGTCTGAGGAATGCACTGATGATGATGATTCTGGAGCAGAAATAGAAGATGATCAGGAAGGATATGATGATGATGGTGGTGAATATGATGATGATCTTGATGACTCTGAGAGTGAATTGGAAGAGCTAGCAGATAAAGAAGAGACCAGGAAAAGAAACTGCACAGAAAAGCAGGTATGTGAGAGTGTTTGGGGCTGGTGTTGATTGATTTGGCTGGCTAGGTATTAAATATCTAAGCAGTGTTGGACTTTGGTAGTTTTATGTATAAGACTGAAACATTTTTCCTAAATATTTTGTATATTCTTTCTTCTAGTCTGCAGCTGCACTCTGTGTTGGTATTGGAAGTTTCTGTGACCCTGAAGATCTGCCTGGGTTGGCACATTTTCTGGAACATAGTATGTTTTTGCTTCAATGTCCTCTTTAGCAACAGTTGAAATTCTAAGGGGTCTCCCCCCCGCCCCCAAGTTGAGTTTTAAATGCAGAAAGTCAGTAATCAGAACTGTGCAATTCAGATTTGTTTTCCCACTGCAGTATTTAGAAAACAAAAGATGGTAAATTTGCAGAATACTAATTAACAAAGAAATAACAGCAGAGGCTGTCAAGTCCCTACTCAGTCTCTTTAACTCCACTGAGTTTGATAAAGTTGTTTGCCGAAGTGTGAATGAAGGTATTCTCATTATACTTCTTTGTGTTATCTCCACAAAGCAGGGAATATCCTTTTTTTCATTGTGTTTGCACATATTCCAAAATCACTTTTCTTTTACAATAGCATAATTGTAAAAATAATTATAAATTATTTTCTGATAATAATGGCTGTCATCTTTTATATGCTGTAAAAGCATGGGGCAAAATGTTAACTCTCAAACCATCTGAGTATATGTGATTTTTCTCTGAATTTTTCACTGAAACCTATGCAGTGTCGACTTGTCATGCCTTGCTCTTTAGATTAAAACTGACCTAGGAGATCCTCTATTAGCTATGTCAGTGAACGCACAGTGACTATGGTTTTAATTTGCTATTCTGTTGCCTAATATTTAACATCTTTTCATAACAATGTAGTTGTCCAAGTATACTTTGATTTTACATATTCTGTTCATCTTGTGGTGAAAAATTATGGAGTATGTGTGCTAACTGGTATACCTTCCTGTGGCAGTAATATTTTTTTGCACTTAGTACTAACAGCTGTCTTGTTAATGTCAATTTTTTTTCCTAGTGGTTTTTATGGGCAGCTCAAAATATCCGGATGAGAATGGGTTTGATGCATTTCTGAAGAAACATGGGGGCAGTGACAATGCATCAACAGATTGTGAGCGAACAGTTTTCCAGTTTGATGTACAGAGGAAATATTTCAAGGAAGCCCTTGACAGGTAGCATGAGGAAGCTACATAATGAGTTGGTTTTATTGTAGTGATAATACTATGTTTCATTTGTAAGCCATTACTGCTGTTTTAGTTCTTTTCATCTCTTAAGTCAGTGGTCTCCAACCCGTGGGCTGCGGCCTGGTGCCGGGCCGTGAAGGCCTCGGCGCCGGGCCGCGGCTCCCTCTTCCCACCCACCCCACAGCGAGAAGCTCGCCAGGCCGCGAGCAAATTGGCCGCTGAAGCGGCCGATTAGCTTGCAGCCCAGCAAGCTTCTTGCTTTGGGAGGGGGCGGGAAGAGAAGCTTGCCGGGCCGCAAGCTAATCGGCCACTTTGGCGGCCGATTTCCTTGCGATCTGGAGGGGCGGGGAGAGGCAGCCGCAGCTGCCGGCATGCCTGCAGTGCAAATGCGCATGCACGGGCTTGCCGCGCATGCTCGTTTGCAGCAGCCGGGGGCGCAAACGCACACGCGCAGCAAGTCCGCATGTGCGCAGTGCTCCCACGCATGCGTGTTTGCACCCTTGCCGGACGCAAACGCGCACACGCGGCATTCAACACATGCGCGTTTGTGCCGGGGCTGCCGCGCGTGCACAGGGCCCCGGGTCGCCCTCTCCCCGCACTCTGGCGCAGCGGTCCGCGGCCTGACACAGATTGCGGACCGCTATCTTAAGTAACAGATAAAGCAATTGTAAACATTTAATTGTTTATGGCATTTTTTGTATAGGGCAGTGGTACCCAACCTTTTTATCGCCGGGGACCACTCACCGGGGACCACTCAACGCCTTTTACTGAGGCCCGGTGGGGGGGGGTAGTTTACTCTCAACCACTGCCCTAGCGCTCTCTGATCACTATGGTAATGTTTAAACATCCCTTCAAAATAAGATACAGACACGCCACAACAATGAAGTGTGTTGTAAAGGGCTGGGGGGGATGAAGTACAGGGCCGGGGGGGGGAGAAGGCGTCCTTTGGGGCCCACCTCCAATTAGTCGAAGGACCACATGTGGTCCACGGCCCACAGGTTGGGGATCGCTAATATAGGTGACCTTCTATTTTATTTCACTTATAAACTCAGAAGAAAGGGTTGTATTAAGCCTGACCAGTTAATGCTATAAATATTGTTAGGTTTGGTCTAGAGAAGCACAAGCAAAATTCCGTTCACGTAGTGGATCTTTCCCACCTCATTTTTGCCAAACCTGCTGAGCCTCTGGTAGGTTTCTTGTATAGTGGGCAGTGTGGGTTGTGGGACTGCAGTGGAGGGAGAAATGGAAATCGGTCACTTCCTTTCCCCTTACATGAATGGAATTGCTGTCATCTTACTAAAGTTTTCAAAATCATACCGAAGGTGTGATTTAATTTTACTGTTGTGAATAGAGCTAGTAAAAGTGTGCTTAATCTAAAAAAAATCTAAAACAAGGCCATTCTTGACAGCTATCTGTATTTCCATAGGAAACATTTATCAAAATATGTGCCTGCTGATTTAAATACAGAGGGAATTAGCAAATGGTTTAACATCAGTGATGCTGGAACGTAATGTAGTTATTTTTATATTTTATCTAGGACTAGGATATAGGGAAAAGTATACAGTGCAGACCTGCTCCAGTCCAAGGATTCAAGCCTAGGGCCAATTTTGTGAGAATGAGACCATTTACTTTTTAGTAGGTTTATTTAGGAATGCTTCTTGAGACAATTAAAACCCAAAGGCTTAGACTAAAGCAGCCTTTCTGAACTTTTCTACTGTTGAGAAACCCCTGAAACATTCTTCAAGCTTCGAGAACCCCCAGGAGTGGTGCACTTGTCCAGAATATGGTTGGGAAGCATAGCTGTGTACACACTCACCCATGGTCCCTCCCCTTCCCGCCCTCTCCAGGCCCATCATTGGCCATTTGTGGAGGGATGGGTTGATCAACATGACCATATAAATGCTTAATTTTAAAAATATATATATACAAATTTAATTAACTTACACCCATTTGGGAAACCTTTCTAGAGCCGTCAAGAAACCCCAGGTTTTTATGAAATCCTGGTTGAAAAGCCTAAACTAGAGTAAGCCTGCATAGGATTGTACTGTTAATCACTGAGATACTTGTGCATTTTTCTATATAAACAAGACACATTGATAGGAGTGAGGAGGAGAAGAAACTGTTGTTTGCTTGTTTGGTGAACTTTAATACAGAGAATATTTTAAGTCATAAGATGTACATTTGAATATCAATACTTGGCATTACAAAATAAGATTTCTAGCATTGTTTCCGATTGGTAGAGCATGCATGTTTACAGGACCTTTTCTGTTTCAGATGGGCACAATTTTTTATTCACCCTTTAATGATTCAGGATGCAATTGACCGGGAAGTTGAGGCTGTAGACAGTGGTAAGAATTCTGACTCCTTTTGTTATTTTATGATTAAGTTTTCTAAAAAAATTCTTTGCTGGTCTAAAAGTACTGGCAATATCCTATAAGGAAGCAATACAGTTAATATATGGCTTCAGAACAAACTTAACTATTAGTGCTTTCTAAAGTGTGTGTTAAAAGAAACTTTATGCAAATTACATTTTCAATAAGCATGTACATTTTTTTCCCATCAAATCCTTTGGAGTGTTATGTATAATGAAAGAAGATTCTATGGAACTTTGCTTGGGTATAGAGCTTTCCTGCTTCTCACTGGATTCCTCGAGCACAGTACCTCAAGCATCGTGTGTGGTTTGGGGGTCTTCAGGAGGAGGAGTTGATAACAGTTGCTTCCCACCTCCATCAGTGAAACATGTTAAATTGAACCCCATTAAATCAGCCAAAAGGGAAAAGAGTGTATTTATTTATTGAATTTCTATAACACCCTCACATAAGACTCAGGGTGGTTTACATAAAACATCATGGCTATACATTGAAATATAGTGATAGTAACGTAACAGTGGTTCCAAAATTAAACAACAGATTATAACAAAACACTGTAACAGATTCACAATTCTCAACTTTTAACATGAACCTATAGGAGATCAGCATGGCTCAGATCATGGAGGGTGTTTGAGGGACCAACATGATGTTGAGTTGGCTGGCCTCAACCAAATGCCTGGTGGAGGAGCTCCTTTATACAGGCCCTTCAGAATTGTGGTAGTTCAGGCAGGCCTTGATCTCTTTGGAGAGCTCTTTTTATCAGGTAGGGGTCAGGACAAAAAAGGCTCTGGCCCTGGTTGAGGTCCAGCATGCTTCTTTGGGGTCAGGGATCACCAGCCAGTTGGCAGTTGCAGAGCATAGAGTTCTTTGGGAATTATAGGCAGAGAGACTATCAGGTATGTATGATATTGTGTGTGTATTATAAGGATATTTAGATCTTTCAGGAATGTCATAAAGAAAAAAATATATTATCTCTTCCCTTTGTGGGACATTAACTGGAAGTGGATGTCGTGAAGGCCTGCATCCTAATCCAGCAAGAGATCCACAAATTTTATTCTGCGCTCAGATTGTTCTGCGGGCTGGGCCCTGTGCGTGCTTCTGGGATTAAAAGGGACTGGAATCCTGATAGGGATTAATAGGGATTAAGTCCCATTGCTACAGAGTTTCCTACTTAAAACATCAGCTCTTGATCCATTCTAGTTTGGCTTCTGACCGGGCCATTGGGTAGAGATTACTCTGGTTGCCCTTTGAAAATAGATTGATCTAGGCAGGTTGGCACTACTGTTTTTACTAGATCTAGCAGCCAAGTTCAACATGGTTGATTATGGGCTATTAGCCCAGTGCCTAGATGACATAGGGTTCAAGGTGCTGTCCTTAAATAATTACAATCTTTCCTCCAAGATGATGCTAGGGGACAGAACCACCCAGTGGCATGCCCTAGTATATGAGGACCAGTAGGGAGGTATTCTCTCCCTGATGTTGAAGAAGAAGAGTGGCTTTTTATACTCTGCTTTTTTCTATCTGAAGGAGTCTCAAAGCGGGTTACAATCATCTTCCTTTCCTCTCCCCACAGCAAGCACCCTGTGAGATAGGTGAGGCTGTGACAGCTCTGACCAGGCCTGCTCTGTGAGAACAGCTTTGTTAGGGCTGTGATAAGCCCAAGGTTACCCAGGTGGCTGCATGTTGAGGAGTGAGGAATCCAGCATGGCTCATCAGATTGGAAGTAGGGTTGGGCACTTAGGCATCCAAAGCAACCACTTGCGCCCGAATCAGCCAGCACCACGTCATGACTGGGGGTGGGGAGGCACAGGCATTGACGTGCCAGTCAGTACGTTAACGACTGTGCCTCCCCCCCCCATGGCACTGGCTGCTTCGGGTGCAAGCAGCCGCTTCGGACGCAAAAGCGCCCACCCTAATTGGAAGCCGCCACACTTAATCACCGCACTCTCCGTTGTTTAACATCTATATGTGCCCCCTCATTCAACTGTTCTGGCGTTTTGGACTAGGATATCATCAATAGACTGATGACAACCAACTATATCTGTTGATGGTTGGCCTTCCATCTAAATCTGGTCAGATGTCCGGAAGCTGTGGCAGACTGGCTCAAGCAGAGCCAGCCAAAGTAAAATCCAGTTAAGATTGTGGTTCTCTGGCTAGAAATCCCAATTCTTGATGGAATCCAACTAATATAGTAACAATCAAAAGTCTGGGACTGACTCTAGATCTCTCACTACTCATAGAGGCCTGGGTCACAAATGTTGCTCACCAGGGTTTTTGTCATCTTTACCAGACATGACAATTAGAACTATGTCTCTCCTTTTCTGACCTAGTCACTGTGACTCATGCAGCAGTCACCTCCATACTAGATTGTTGTAACTAGTTCTATGCAGTGCTACTCTTGTAGATGCTCCAGAAACTTCAACTGGTATAGTATGCAGCTGTGCAGATCCTCACTGAGATCCAATGGAGGGCCCGTATGTGACCTGTGCTCTCCCAGCTGCACTGGCTTTAGATTGAGGACCAGATCAGGTTCAAGTTTTTGGTTTTCTCCTTCAAAGCTCTAAAAGCTCTTGGGCCATTGTATCTCCAGGACCACCTCTCCCACTATGTCCCCCAGAGTACATTAAGATCTAATGAGCAATATCTGCTCAGGATCCCTAGCCCAAGGAAATTAAATTGGCCTCAACCAGTTCTGCCTGGTGGAACACTCTGCCAAATGAGATCAGAACCCAGTAGAAACTAAAACAGTTCTTCAGGGACTTTAAAACAGCTGTTTGGACAGGTTTATGGTTGAGGCGTGAAATAACATCTAAATCTGCTGGCCTCCCTGTCAGAATGCATCAAACCTAACTCAAATTAAAGGATGATTTGCATGACATATAATAGAGTTGGGGCAGTCAGTTACTAATTTCCCACAAAATAGAAAGATTTTGTGCAATTCAGTTACTAATTTTTCTGCTTTTAGTGTTTTAAAATCTAATTTAATTTAAATTCCTATTCTTGTAGCTGTAATTCTTTTTATGTAGTTTTATTTCTGTTGTAATCTGCTTTGAGTCCTTGAAGAGAGGATGGAAAATAAATATAAATAAATAAGCCAGGCAACTAGGGGCTACTTGTTGTGTAATTGATGCTGCATTGGTTCTGTGCACATAAGTGAATACAGGTAGTCAGGGTTAATCATACATGTTTTATTCATTAAACATTAATCAGCCTAGATAAATTTTCTTTGCATCAGGACCCTTTATTTTGTATACTGAGTCTTTCTGGAAGAAATTGTACATATGATAGCCATGTACATGAGCTTGGTTAGTCAGTTTTGTTATTAATTTTTTGATCCTTTCTTCCTCCTTTGGGCAAGGATGCTCATGTGCACGCCTCAATATTTTACTAGCCAAGCTTGGTTTTGAAGTTCAACATTATTTTAATTTAAAACCCCTTTTTCTCCCCCCAAAATCCAACAACAACAGAATACCAGCTTGCAAGGCCCTCTGATACAAACCGAAGAGAAATGTTGTTTGGAAGCCTTGCCAAAATTGACCATCCTATGAAGAAATTCTTCTGGGGTAAGTTGTGTCATAATGTGTCGTATTTAAGTGATGTGTTTACAATTTTAAAAGTGAAATTCTTGACATCACTAATGCAAGAGCTGGTTTGAAAACTTGGGCAGATATTTTAAATGGAAAATTATTACTTACTAGAAAATAAGCCCGCTGTCCCTGAAATACAGCGGGCGCTAGCAGGGCTTGCAAGTTGGGTGGTGTGGCTCTCTGGGGCCAGGCCCTGAACCCAAGGCCAGGCGCAGAGCGACCTGTGAGTGGGCCCCGAGTGGTGGAGTGGGCCCCGCGCTCCGCGGCCTACCTGCATTTGCGTGGTGACGGCTGGCAGTGGCGGTGGGGGGCCTGGAGTGCAGGAGCGAGGTGTCCGGGCCAGGCTGGAGCATGCAGTGGTGCTGGGGGCGCGGTAGTGGCCGTGGCCGGTGGCAGCGAGTCCAACGGGTCGGCGAGGCAAAGCAGCGGTCCGGGGTGGCTGCTTGCGGCGGGTTGGGGCGGGGCCGCGGCTGCCGGATGGCTCCATTGGTCTGTGGTGGGTGCGGGCGAGGCAGGCGGTGGCTGTGGCGCCGGCGCCATTTCTGTTGGCGGCGGGTGGTGGCGCGGCCCGGCCCGGCCCGCTCTCGGGTGAGGCATCCTGTGGCGAGGCATGACGTTGGTGGATGCCGCAGCGGTGGTGCCGCTGCCAGGGCGGCGGTTGCTGGGTCCTCCTTGGCATGCGGCCAGGCGGCGACCTCGCATGTGGAGAGGAAGCGAGGTAATGGCAGCGAACTGGGAGGGGGGTGCGCCTCCCGAATCGTCAGTCCGGCGGCAAGGGACCAATTGCGAGCCAAATGCTGCCAATTGCGAGCCAAATGTCGCTTCGCGCATGCCGATTGGTCCCTCCGATTGTCAGTCCGGGAGAAGGGGCCTATCGGCACCCTTCCTCATTCCGGACAGGGCCCTTGGAGTCCTTACTCTTTTATTTAATCCGCTCCGCTAGGAGCGGTTAAAGATGTTGTCAGTTTGTATCTCAACCTATCTTTGATTGGTGTTGAACGGTTTGATCTAGCATATCTCATATTCATGTAGTTTTATATAATATATATAATATCATAATCCTTGATATTCCATTTTGAACAAAAAAGCAGATGCTACTTGTGAGCTCTTAGAACACTTTCCACAGATTTGAGTTTCTTTTTGTAGTAGTTCAGAAAATCATTTTATGTCATTATACAAGTCTGCTTGGCTTTCTAGAGCAAGGGTGGTGGAAAAAAAAAAAAAGTCCAGCAAGTTAATATGGACAATAATGTCAGATGATAGGTTACTAGTTTATCATACAAAACACACATATAATTCTTGTGCATTAGTACATGGGCATTGTTCCTGTTCCTTCCCAAAGTATCTCTTGGACTGCTCTTGCAATCTAGCTGCTGTGTGATGGTGCTCTGTAGTTTTTTCCAGGCTGCAGAGTAGAGAGGAAGGAAAGCACACAGCAAGCATGCAGGCAAGGGAAGCTGTGAGATAAGGGGGGTGACCTCTTTCTCTCTGAAATCTCTTTCTCTCAGATAGAGGCATAGAAAAGGGGACTGGGTTGGCGTCAGGTAGGGTATGAGACAGTGGGGATAGGTCTTGCTCAGATGACCTTGTGGACAAAATACTTGTATAGTATTTTCAACACATACTACTTTTCAGTAGTTTGCCCAACTTTTATTTTTTTAATTTGCAGGTAATGCAGAAACTCTCAAACATAACCCCAAACAAAATGGCATTGATACCTACACCAGGCTGAGGGAATTCTGGCAGCGCTATTACTCGGCTCACTATATGACTTTAGTTGTGCAGTCCAAAGGTAATGTCTCTTCCATTTACATTAAAGAAGCATATTGCTATACTGTGAATTGGGTGGTGCTTGGCACTGGTGCAGATTGCAGAAGTTCTTCATTGGCTTGTACAGTACAAAATGGCAGAGCTATTTTAATCCATTAGTATTTTGATTATCTGGTTAAAAGCTCTCCATTTTTTATCTGTGTAATATGTCTGTTTTGTTTGTGGTTAATCTCAGTGAAGCAGGTGTTCCCTTTAGATGATGAGGTTTTTCCAGTTACCTTTAAAGCAGAGCCTTCTGTTTGGCTTCTGTCATTTATAAAAAGCTTCATTAATTATGCTACTTAGCATCTGGTGGTTGTGGGTTTTCCAGACTGAGTGGCCGTGATCTGGTAGTCCCTGATGTTTCTCTAGTAACTGTAGCTTACATCTTCAGAGGTAGAAAAGAACCAACAATCCATGATGACCAATATCTATGTATAATCAAAGTCCTCTTTATTTCCTGTTTAAATCTTGATGCGCAATGAAAATAATACAGAGGAAAATATTCAGAGAAAACTATTTCCACCAAGTAATACTGCACAAATATATCCACCAGGAAGTACTGGACAAGGTTCTGGTACACCCTTGTTTCATCAAAGATTTTTTTCAACAGCAAAGCCTCTAGACAATATAAAGGATTTCCAGTTCTGAAATGGACCCAAGATCAAGTGACTGTATTTTAATTATTTCGTATGAAGGCAGTCAAACTGAGGTACTTCTGGTAACAGTGCAAGAATGTAGGTGGCAGGGCACTACTGTGGTTAGTTTCCAGTCTTACACTAAATAGGTTATCCAGTTTTGAAAGCATTAAGTTCAGCTAGCCAACGATAATTCCCACTGTTTTAACTGTCAGACAAGAGAGCTCTGCTGTTACATTGACCACCTCCTTTCCCACTCTTCCTGCACTGAAGCAGGCTGACTCACTCCTTGATCCAGATGTTGGGATGTTAACTGAAGGAGCCTCAGTTTGGAGAAACAGGACAGAAAACTGATTAGAGTGGGTACATTAAACTCAGGAGAATTAGTGCATGCAAAGAAGTCCTCACTTCTGCTCTGTTTGATTTCCTGTTCTCTTCTGTATGATTTCCCTGTATGCATTGGCTGCCAAGAACATTCATTCAAAACTTTTGCCCTGTTGTTAAGTCCTGATCCTGACAATGTTAACATTTTTTACCCTTCTTTTTTTACTGTAATATTTGTTACTGCTCAAGCAGTTCTTATTATATTGTTATGGCCTTTGGTTGCCCTCATACAATAAAATTTTACCTACCTATCTTCCTAGTGATACCTGGTAATTTGGTTATGAAGACACATAAAGCTGCTTTGAACTAATTATGGTGTTTTCTGACCTTAAAGTCTTATGATAAGGAAATTGCTGGAATATCATTTAAGATGCACACTTGCTTTGGGACTTTCACTGATTCTGCTTCTAAAAAACTGGAAGGATTGCTTTTATAGCAAATGCTATTGTTATTTCTGTTTACTTATTGGATTGAATCCTGCTCTTTGACCAGTGCACCAAATTCCATTCTAAGCCTACCTTAAAATTTCAGTTTAAAAATTCAATCCATAACATAAAATGAACCTATGAGAAGAGATGTGGGTAGAGGGGGAAACATAGTTTTAAAGTATTGACCTCAAAACAAGATAAAGTCTTCAGGAGCAAAATCCAAGCAAGCAAGCAAAATAGCACCTCTGAGGAAAGAAGTAATAGGAGCTAGTGGGAGCAGTTCCCAGGAGCAAGTGTATGAGGGTGTCTTTGCTTGGCTGCCTCTCCTTTCTATTACAGGGCTCTTGGCCTTGTATGGCAATTGTGGTTTTGTGTGAAACATAAAATGTACCAGGTACAGCCACGCCCCTGGATGTGATCCAGTCTTGGATGTATGTGTAATTGGGGGTACATGTCATGAATTGAGCCTACAGGCTTGCTAATGTTTTCTCTTCTGCTCTACCCAGTTGAGCAATTGATTCTCCTCCAACAAAATGACTAGACTTCAGACAGGATCTTCACCTTACTCTTGTTCTAACAATTTGCCATATCAAGTTGTTGAATTTTTTCCCCCCTTGCTAGAAACTTTGGATATTTTGGAAAAATGGGTGACCGAAATCTTCTCCGAAATCCCAAATAAGTAAGATTCTTTATCTATAATTTTTGTCAAAAGATGTATGTACCATTTTAAATGCAGATAATGCGACAAAATCAGCTTCCCAAACCTGTTCTCATTCTGCTTGGCTCATCCCTAGTTTTTCTGCTTCCTAGCTGGCATGTATCCTCACTGCTGCTTTTCTTCCTTTCTCCCAAATTCCCTTAACAATGGTGGGGAGGGGGGATGAGATCAGGGGGGAAAAAGATTACATTGTTGAATTTCCCCAACTGATACAGAAGGGCACAGAGGTTTGGGGGAAGAGTGAAGAAATGTGATGCAAAAGTTGGAGGAAACCTGCTATTCATTGTCAGTTGTAAACAGTTCCTGCCTACCTGTTATTACTGGTAGTTTTTCATTGTTAAAATGAGGGAGTGCTTCAATTGGGAGGCAGTCGGCAACTATGGCATAACTTTATTGTAGTTGCAGCAAGCCTTTATCGTAGCTGCAGTACATGTTGCTGTGTGATAGAGTCTTGGATATGAGTGCGTGCATATTGTCTGGGCGCTGACCCCCCCCCCATACTGGATATCCATTAGCTTTGTGACACAAGATAATATTTCACAGGTAAATACAATTTACTCCTTGGAAGTACTCTATTAAAATAAAAGGTATGCTTTGCATATATTTTTCATATTAAAAACTCTTAATAAGCATGTTGACTTCAAAAGAAGATACTGAGGTATTCAGCGTTTTCCCTAAAGCTATAGCCATTCCATCATACCTGGTTGTGCTTTCAGTTTTTCGTACTTGTCAGATGTTCCTAATTATGCTTATGTGAAGTTTTGCTATGAGGTGCAGCAACATAAACTAGTATGTGTTGGAATTATTGAAATAATCTGCACAGATGGCAGGAATTCCAAGGACAGTGCATTGTGATATTACAAAGGTATGGGCTTATTTTTGATGGCCACAATCCTGGATTGTTACCATACTTATGTGCTCTCTTCCTCCTCCCCACTCCATTAGTAGAGTCTGATGGAACTATTCTTGGTTGTAGAAACATTCAGCCTGGGCAGACTGGAGTTTTCTTTCCAACAAACTGGGATTGAAGGGATGCACTCCTTCAGCCTAGGTGCCTCCATTCAGATATGATGGCAAATTAAAGTTCGGCCTGAAAGCTTCCAAAATCAGGAAATCTTTGTTCTGTGCATACAAGTGGAGGAAAGGAGAGTGTGTCACGTGCCGCCCACGCCTCCCCTCCCCCCACGCGATGCGGTGCTGGCTGCTTTGGGAGCAGGTGGACACTTCGAACACTTCGGACGCCTAACCCTAGTCACAATCAGATGTGTCTCTGAATACAGCCAATTTATTAGCTCATTTTTCGTTTTATTTGCTTCACTAGATCAAAGCCCGTCCCTAAGGACAGGCTTTGAAGTGCCTTCCGATTGGCTCCTCACCCTGACTGGCCCTGCCCAATCTCCGCCCACTTGGACAGATGGTTGTAATCTAGTTTGTATTGTATGGTGCCTGAAAACATTTGTATAGCTAATAGTATGCAGAAACCCTGGGTTTCTGTCCTACAGTTTCTTTTAAAATACAAGGTCAGTGAAACTGAAGTCCTTTTCTAGGAAATGTGGGCAGAAAGCAGTTTTTTTTTTTTTCAAATTTTGGGTGATTCTGAATGAGCATGTAGAGCACACAGAGACCCTTGCTCACTGCAATGAACTATAGCTATGCTGCTATACAGAAATGTAACCTCTCAGATTCAGAAGAGGATACTTCCACTCCAAACCAGCTTGGTGTAGTGGTTAAGAGCAGTGGCTTCTAAAGTGGTGAGCCGGATTTGATTCCCTGCAACTCTACCTGCAGCCAGCATGGTGGTTTTGGGCTAGTCACAGTCCTGATAGAGCTTTTGTCACAGAGCAGTCCTGTCAGAGCTCTCTGTGCCTCACCTAGAAGAAGAAGAAGAGTTGGTTCTTATATGCCACTTTTCTCTCCCCGAAGGAGGCTCAAAGCGGCTTACAGTCGCCTTCCCTTTCTTCTCCCCACAACAGTCACCCTGTGAGGTGGGTGAGGCTGAGAGAGCCCCGATATCATTGCTTGGTCAGAACAGCTTTATCAGTGCTGTGGCAAGCCCAAGGTCACCCAGCTGGTTGCATGTGGGGGAGCACGGAATCAAAACTGGCATGCCAGATTAGAAGTCCGCACTCCTAACCACTACACCAAACTGGCTCTCACAGGGTGTCTGCTGTGGGGAGAGAAAGGGAAGGCGTTTGTAAGCCACTTTGAGACTCCTTCAGGTAGAGAAAAGTGGGTTATAAAAACCAAGTCTGCTTCTCCAAACATGTCATTGACAGGTGCTAGATATGGGGATCTCTGTCCAAAAGGATGATTCTTTTATCTGTTGTGTGGATCACTTGTGGGACTGCAGCGATCCTCTGTAACTTTTTTTCTTTTCTTTTTAAAGTGATTTATCCAGACCAGAGTTTAGCCACTTGACAGAGCCTTTTGACACACCGGATTTTCACAAACTTTACAGAGGTTAGTGTTTAAGATAGGCAGCTCCTGCAGTGCTGACACAAATAATACTTTTTGAGCTTGACCTTTTCCACACACTGTA
This sequence comes from Paroedura picta, assembly GCF_049243985.1. NCBI lineage: Eukaryota > Metazoa > Chordata > Lepidosauria > Squamata > Gekkonidae > Paroedura > Paroedura picta. The sequence goes on from NC_135372.1 coordinate 82,131,788, forward strand.
TTTTGAGTGGTTATGATGAATCAAGGAATTACCATGTTTTTAAATGAACACTTAATGTGTTTCTATTCCCTCAGTTGTTCCAATCAGAAAGACACACTCTTTGAACATCACTTGGGCCCTTCTTCCACAAGAACAGTATTACAGGTGAACTTTTAAACTCACCTTATGGGGAAACCCTAATGTGAGTGCAATTGAATGAAGTTCAGATTAAATGCTGAAATAGAATAAACTGTCTGGTAATCACAGCAATCACTATCATTTGTTCAGTTGTATTGTGTATCAACGATCTATATTTTCAGTTGACCTCTCTTTCTAGTTAACTGTTCTAAAGTTACTACTTATAGTAGATGAGGTCTTGTTTGTAATTCGCTGCTCACTGAATCCCAGAACTCTAGATATTCCAATTTTACTTTTGTATTGCTGTAATAGCTGTGATTTTCAAGCAACCATCTAATTACCTCTTTTCTTTTCTAGAGTAAAGCCACTTCATTATATTTCCTGGCTGGTTGGACATGAAGGCAAAGGCAGTGTTCTTTCATTTCTTAGAAAAAAGTATGTGCTCTGACAGTGCAGATTAATGTTGCAGAATGAAAGAATTAATAATAATTGCTCAATTTAAGAACAGTATTTGGTTCCATGAGGCTTATGCAGTATCCAAAAAAATTAGCTTAGTATGTCATTGAATCTGCAGCCTTATGCATGCTTATTTGGGAGTAAAGACCATTGAACTCAATTGGATTTATTTCTGAGCAACCTACACATTGGGCAGCAAACGCAAGCCAAATAATTGAAATATGCTGCTACCTTATTTATCCCTTGATTTAACATTTAAAGAAAATGTTAAAAGTAATATGAATAAATACCAGTGACCATCAATGCCATACATTCTGGGAAGTAAGTAATGCAAAAAACTGTAATAGGCAATAAAGATATTAAAAAATAGTAAAATCAATCTTGATTATTTAATGTTGTTCTGAGTGGGTCAGAAATGTGCAAATAAACATTAGCCAGTCGGCATCCAGTAATTGCCTGGTTTCAATAGAAAGTATTAATCAGAATGTTCATCATCATATATCCATGTGTAATGGCTTCTACGTAGAATAAATCTTTCCTGTGAGCCAAGAACACACAATGAGGTTTTTTTACCAGTGTCTAGCTTCTTGAACAGTGTTTCTACACTGCGAGCTTTAGACATTCAGAACATTAAATAATCAAAATTGGAATAGTTGTGTTTATATGTTGCTTTTCTCTACCCAAAGGAGTCTCAAAACAGCTTACAATCGCTGGCAGTTTGGGCTTGGGTGCCATCAATATTCAGGTGACACCCAGCTCTTCCTCCTGATGGAGAGCCACCCGGATTCATCCCCAGTTATGCCCATCGAGTACATCAAGGGCAGTCCTACAATGACTAACCTATCATAGTTGATACATTAATGTTTTAATTATTAGTGATGTTATTGTTATTACTGGATATTGTTATTACTGTCATTGTTGCTATTATTACCTATATTGTACCTATCTTATGGCTTCCATGTTTTCTGTAAACTGCCCTGAACTGCAAGGAGAGGACAATATATACATGTAATAAATAAATAAATAAATAATAAAATAACTTATTTGCGTTTATATTTCTAGGGCATTTTACTGGTGTTTCCAAAGACAATGTGTAGTTTTATTTGTTTATAAATCAAGGCAGCTAAGTAGAGAAGCATATCATCCAATAAGTGTTTAGAACATAGTAAGAATTTAAAACAGCATCAAACATAGGAAGATATAGGTAAAACAAGAACATGGATATATCCAGTCCATTCACATAAAGGCCTTTTAATATCTCAAATCAGCCTTGAAAAGCCTGCAGTAAAGGTACCAGCCTCACCATCTAGGGGCAGCAATTGGAATAGCGTTCTTTTGAATCTCTACCAGCCAGTTCTCAGCTATAAGAGATCAGCAGGCCTCATTCAGCAGACTTTTGGCAGGTTGAATGGGCAGTGATGGCCTTACAGATACCCAAGACCTAATCTACTTAGGCTATAAAGGTAAAAATCTAACCAGGGCAGTTGGTAGAGATATTGGCTTTATATATTAATTATAGTAGACCTTGGTCAGTATTTTCTGTGCTGCATTTTCTACCAGTGTAACTTTATTTTTATTATTTATTACATTTTTATACCACCCGCCCTTGCGGCTCAGGGCAGTTCACAGCATAGATTCACAAGTTCTATTATAATATGACATACAGTACTCCAGAAATTAAACTCAGTAGCTTGTATCAACATTATAAATGTTTAAACTGGTAGCCATATAACCATTTTACATAAACTTTTTTTTGATGGATTGACTGCACTGGAGAGTGCCTTGTGATGTATCTAGCGGGTTTATCTGATGGGGAGGGGCTCTGGGGGGCTTGGTAGACGTTAGCTCATTGGCCCCAACTGAAAGCTTGGTGGAAGAGCTCTATTTTGCTGGCCCTGCAGAACTGCTTTCTGGATTGTTTTTGAGGGCAACCCCATGTAGTATAGCACTCCAACCTGGAGTGTGTCTATGGCCAGGTTCATTTTCTTTAGGAATAATTTCAACTGGCCATTTTATTTTGCAGCTGATTACAAAGTTTATTGGGAATTTGTGTAAATACTTCCAATGTCAACTGGTTGTTATTTTTGTAAGAAGTGTTATCATTTCCATCAGATTCTGGGCACTTGCATTATATGGAGGAAATGGTGAGACAGGATTTGAGCAGAATTCCACGTATTCAGTTTTCAGCATCTGTGTGACTCTGACCGATGAAGGTTACAAGCATTTCTATGAGGTAACTGCAGCTACAGCTTGGATTATTTTATGACTTGCTTATTGTATTTGCTAAAAAAATTGCATGTTTTTTTTTTCTTTCCTGTTTTCAGGTTGCTCATGTTGTATTCCAGTATTTGAAAATGTTGCAGAAAACAGGACCGGATCAAAGGTACCCCTAGCACTGCCTCAGAAGTTATTGATTTCTGTTATTATATTTGATCAGAAACAACAAAGCACTATTGAGTAGATTACCCTAAGAAGTCATTTCTAGGGGAAAAAACAATGAAAGTTATTAAAAACTTGGAGACTACAGAATACATTTAAAGTAGTACCAGAATTTTCACTTCTCCAATGTTTGCTGTTTATCTATATATAGTATAATTTCTCTTGAGAAATTAGATTTTAGGAATCTGCTTTGTTCATTTCTTGGCAAGTATAGCTGAATAATGAGAGGATGCTTTGTCATCTACAGAATATGGGAAGAAATCCAGAAGATTGAAGCAAATGAATTTCATTATCAAGAACAGGTATGTTTTCCCATAAACCTCTGTAAGTAGTGGCATAACTTTTTTCAACTGTTATGATATATTTACATTAGGGTTTACTTTAAGCTATGCTCTATGCTCATGAAATTTAGCAGAAATAGAGAATTGTTATGCTTATCTTTACATATTTGTTCAATATGTGGCTTGGTCTCCAGTCTCAAATATTTTCTTCTTTTGTTTTTCATTTTACTGCCTTGCTGAATTAAAGGTGGATTTTTCCCTTTACATATACAGTTCTGTAATAAAAACTTTGATTTATTTCATTTTTATATACTTATTTATTTTTATGTTATTATATTTATTATTAGATACTGCCCTCCCTTTTGGGTCAGGGCGGTTTACAGTGAAATAAAGAACGGCAATACAATACAGGTTCTTGGCATAATACATGAGCATTCATGAACCCACAACATATACAGAACTTGCAACCTATAACTGTTTTGACATTAAAGACATAACATTACAGATTCTGCATCTGTATAACAATTAGCTGCAGTAACTGAAGTTTACCAGACTTTGGGAGTTTGGTGGTGGGAGGGCCCCCTGGGTCTGTAGTTTTGTTTTCATTGGCCCCGACCATAGGTGGAAGAGCTCCATTTTACAGGCTCTGCAGTATTGTTTCAGCTCTGGCAGGGCCCTGATCTCTTCTGGGAGCTCATTCCACCAAGTGAAGGCCAGGACCGAAAAGGCCCTGTCTCTGACCTTGGCAGTTCTTAGAGCTCCTTCAGCTGCTTTGAGACTCCTACAGATAGTAAAAAGCAGACTATGAAAACCAACTCTTCTTCTTCTTCTACATGGCAACTACACTGTATACTGGAGGATAAAAATTAACAGTTGAATCCATTTATAGATTCAACCAGGGGCAAGGTGGAGAAAAATGTTTCCCCATTGTTAGATAGTAAAATAGAATTGTTTGTTTATAGACTGATCCTGTTGAGTATGTGGAAAGCCTTTGTGAAAATATGCAGTTGTTTCCAAGAGAGGACATTCTGACTGGAGACCAACTTCTGTTTGAATACAAGCCAGAGGTAAGTGAACTTCATAAGTCTTGTTTCTTGTTAGGACAGATAAGCCTGGTTACTGACGTTTCATTGGTGAGGTTGTGTGTGTGTGTGTGGGGGGGTTACAGTCCTTCATGCTCTGTGTTCTCCAAGTCAAGCAGTGGAATGAAACCCTGCAGTTTTGTGTGAAAAAGGAGATGGCTTTCAGTCCTTTCTCTTTGCAGATAATTGCTGAGGCTCTTAAACAGCTGTGTCCCCAGCGAGCCAACCTTATTCTGTTATCTGCTTCCCATGAAGGCCAGTGTCATCTGAAGGAAAAGTGGTTTGGCACACAATACAGTGTTGAAGGTAATTTTGGATCCTGGGAAAAGAGTTGAAGTGTAGAGAGGGGCTATTTCTGGCACAGCAGGGGTTGAAGCTCTGGTAGGTAGAATCTTCCAAGTTATGCTGTTGAAAGAAGCATGGTTAGCAAAAGGCCGCGATTTGGATCTCATAAGCTGCAAAGGAAGCTGCACCAGTTGTAGTTTTCATATCAGGGATAAGGGTAGTCCTGTGTAGAGTGAGTTGCAGAAACCCAGCCTAAATGTGACCATTGCCTGGATCACTCTGGCTAGGTTTCTGGGGACAGACAGGATTCTAGTAGTTTGGCTTGGCACAAGTGGAAGAACGCTAGCCATACTACTCTTGTGACCTATTCCTCCATGGAAAGGGAGGGGTTGAAGATGATGTCCAGGTTCCTGGCAGAGTGTGCTTCTAGTAGTTGCACCCCGTCCAGGTAGGACAGTTGTGCTTCCTTGCCAGGTCCCTTCCTGCTGAACCACAGGACTCCCATCTTTGAAGGAGTTTCAGATGGCTTTGCTTGAGCCAACCCATCACTGCTTCCAAACATCAGGCTAATGAGTATGGGGGTGAATCAGGGTGGCTATCCATCAAGAGGAAGAGCTGTGTGTCATCAGTGTACTGATGACATCCCAGTCTGAACATCCATACCAGCTGGGCAAGAGGGCACCTAAAGATATTGAATTGGATTGGGGAGGGGGGTTATCTGAGTCTTTGAAGCTACAAGTAGCTTGGCCTAATTTTTCAGAGAAAGGGGCTTCCGTCTTTTCTAGGACTCAGCCTGAACCATTGTTTGAATTGAACAAGAAACTGCTTAAAGTGACTAGTTTCTTGACAGTGCTGTTCAGCTATGAACTTCCAAAAATGTCAATATTCTATTTATTATAGATATAGAGAAACACTGGAGTGATATGTGGGCTAGTGACTTCATGTTAAATCCTGACTTGCACATGCCTGAAGAAAACAGATATATTGGTGAGTAACACACAATTACCTATGCCTGGAGCATAAATCTGAATGTGATTTGGGTTCCTTTTTCAAAATGTAACTGAACATCCATTTCTGAGCTCAACATCTAAAAGCACCTGTTCCCCTCAACACTGGGGAATCCTCCCCCTATATAGATCTTTATCTGCATATTTAGGAATATTGGATGATAGTTCTGTTAGACCGATTATGCATGGGGCTGATGGGATGGCAGCAACAGGGCAGCCCCGATTATGTACCCTTCTGCCGTCATCCCAGCCCTGGCCTGGCGCAGTGCCCCAGAAGACCCGCAACAAGATGCTGCAGGTACCAGCCGGATGCCGCGGGTGCCAGCGGGGACTGGGTTGGGCCAGCCCCGTGCATAAGCGGAAGAGCCAGGCCTTTTGGCCTGGCCCTTCCCTCAGCCTACAGTGTCCCTGGAGAGACACTGCACACCTGCCTGGAATCAGGCTGAGCCCAGCCAGTAGAGTCCGTGATAAAGACACATCCAAGATCCAACAGTCAGTTGCAATCCAAAGAGAGCTTTATTGAATAGAGTCTACATAAATGCTAAAACAAGCCAAGATCTTCCTAAGCAAAGTTCTTGATAGTAACAGGGAACAATAGGTCAAAACAGATATAGGGTTCTCTCAATAGGGGAGGGCTCCTTTCGGCAGGAGAGCAAGAGGGCAGCAAAGGTGCTAAAGTTCACAGGATTGCCAGATGGCCGGAATCTAATAGTTACAGCCTTGTTGAGACTAGGCTGTCTATACAAGGTTGCTAGAGGAGATTGATAAAGCAACGGAAGAAAACTCCCGCTGGGAAAGCAGGGGAGTCCTGGAGCCTGAGGACAGATTTACAGGTTTAAAACCCCCGACCTTGCCAGGCTTTAGGAAACGAAACTAAGCAGGCATGGGTGTTCATGACAACACCCAAGTTGGCTGCGCAGAGCTGACCAGAGAGTCCCCTCACCCGCACCTTGGTGGGAGAGCAGCATGCCGCTCCCCGCCATTGTGCATTGGGGACCCCATTCCCCCCACTCCCTCCCCACACTCATGTTTTCACTGTTGCTGCCTCCAGGCAGCGAGTTGGGCTTTCCAGCCCCGGCGTTGTGTCCACGCTATGCCTGGGCAGCTGGCATACTCCAGGGGATTCCTCCCTGTGAGTACACTGGCAGCACTGGTACGCAATGCCCGGCAGCAGCCCACCATTGCTGCTGCCGTGCATAATGGGTCTCAGAAGAGCATTTATTCTGGTGCGGCTAAATATCTTTCCCTCCAGTTGTATCCAGAGGCTGCCTTTTTGGACATTCCCTTTGCAGAAAGGTTGTCTCTTCATGGCTGTGGTGTAAGTGACACTTTATATCCCCTATTGATGGAGTGCACTAGATTTCTCCACTTGCAAAAATCACTAGTTACATATTGGAGAAAATTCAAATCTACTAGTGCAGACAAGAAGGACACCATGCATAAAATTCTAGGTGGAAGTGATCCGGAGATTATCCGAGAAATAGCCAAGGTATTGTTAACAATACAAAGGGTGAATTGTTCATATCTGAACTCTATACTGGCTAATTATAGAAGAGAAGAAGGCCCTCTTTCCTGTCTCCACAACAGACAAGACTAATCATATTGATGTTTTTATTCACTAAACATTCATCAGCCTACTTAAGCTTCCTTGCATCAGGGCCCTTTATTGTATATATTGAATCTTTCTGGAAGAAAAAGTACACACGAGAGCCTTGCACGTGAACTTGGTTAGTCAGTTTTGGTGTTAATTTTTTTTGTCCTTCCTGCTTAGAACAGTGTGCATGTCTTAGTATGATATTGGCCAAGACTGGTTTTAAAGTTCTACGTTATTTCAGTCTGAATACTCTCCCCAAAACAAAACAAAACAGTATCAGCTTGCAAAGTCCTTTGAAGCAAACCAAAGAGAAATGTTGTTTGGAAGTCTTGTCAAGACTGGCCATCCTATGGGGGAATCAAACCCAGTTTGTCATTCTTTAACCACTACAACACAGTCTCGTGGCTTCAGACTGAAGGAATTTGAGGAGGAGAAAATTTGAGGAGGAGAAAAAGAGGGTTTTCCATGTTAAATCACCATCTAGTTCTTTCCCATCTGGCAGAGAAGTATTTACCTCCCTCTTTGTAGGCTATATGGATTTAAAGGCTATGATTCTGTGCATAGAGAGAGCCTGTGGACTGGAACTGTATGTGTCTTCCATGGATCATAGACTTTAATATCTAATAGAGCAACTATATAACAATCCTACTGCCCATTAATTGGGTCTCAAGGGACAATTGACAAAGTACATCCCTTTGGGGGGAACGGGACTAAGACTTTTTCAACCTCTATGACCTCACTGGGGTATTATCAGAGGTGAATTTCCATGTCCCTATTCTAATTATCTGTCAGATTTTAATACTTCTTGATGTAGATGGTGCTATTCTTTTACCTAATAGCCTGGTGGGTCTGTGTAAGCTGCTGAAGGCAATTTCAGAACTACTGTAATTGGAAAGGTCTCGCCATTAATAGGGGAAAAATCTAAAGTGATGGTTTTCTTAATGTCAGATTAAGCCTCTCTAGTTCTCCAGCTGGAATTGTGTCTTGGATACTTGAATGCCAAGCTTGGAAGTTGTCTTTTCACCTTTACTTGTAGGTTTGTTTTCAAGGGAGGTTTCTAGTATGTTTCCTTTTTTCAAAGTTTGACTAGGGGCAAAGCCCGTTGTATCCAGGAATACAACAGGTGCTAGAACGTGGTGGTAGGAAGAGGAAGGGGAGGAGTTGTCCAGTCTGTAAGGGCATGGGGTTGAATGTGTGTGTTGTCTTGGAGGCTGTAGTGGCATGGTGACAAATGAGGGCATGGGTGTGGAGAGATGGGTGTTAAGAGCCTGTAGTTTGGAATGTTCATTTAGTGTGGGAGAGGACTGGCCTTTGGGAATTGTGGCATAGTGGTTACAGATGAGGTTTCAAGAGCCATGTCTTCAGATAAGTTGAAGGGAAAATCAGTTGGGAGACTCTTCTTAGTGGGGAGATTACATGGCAACCAATTCCTCCCAGTTCAGCGTTAAACATCATTTCCCTTTTTGTGTAAATTAGGGTACAGAGACCGAAACGTCCCCCTGCCATAACCCACATGGGATAGTCACAATACACAGGTGTCCGCCCTGCTCCTTCTGTCTCCGTTTTTTTACTGTTGATAAAATGTTATGTGCCCACATGCTTCTTTCATGGTTGCTCTTTAGAAGAAGAAGAGTTGGATTTTTGTACCCTGCTGTTATACTACCCAAAGGAGTCTCAAAGTGGTTGGCAAACACCTTTTCCCTTCATCTCTCTACAATAGATAACCTGTGAGGGATGTGGGCCTATGAGAAGTCTGAGAGAACTGGAAATGGTCTGCAGTGACCCAGGTGTCTCAAAACAGTTTCCAATCGCCTTCCATTCCTCTCCCCATAGCAGAGTCCCCGTGAGGGAGGTGGGGTTGGGAGCCTCACTTGGAACCTGGCAACCCCAAGAGGAGGTCTCTCTGTGCACAGCATTCTTGACCTTAGTCGGGTTTAGGCACACTTAGGTAGTGTGAAATTCCAGAAGATGAACCTACACCAATCTGGCAACCTTACCTCCTCTCTGCAATGTTTTTTCTTCAATGTTTTCTTGACCAGAATAGGTCAGGAGGTGCTAGGTGGCTGCAGGGGCATTACACACTTTTGAGACCCCACTTCCAGAATTCAAGGAATATGTTCAGACCAGGGACAACCAACCTCCAGGTGGGGACTGCAGATCTCTTGGAATTGCTGCTCATCTCCAAACTATAGATATCAGCTCCCCAGGCAAAAATGGCTGCTTTGGAGGGGTGACTGTGCAGCATTGTATCCCACTGAGGTTTAGGGATGCCAGCCTCCAGGTGGGGTCTGAGAATCCTCTGGAAGGTACAGCTCATCTCCAGGCAGTTAGGCTGAAGGGAAAACTTGTATGAATCACTTCAAAAGGAATGCACATGGCCCCATTCACCCCTTGGCTAGCACAGACTGTTGCTTGGCTGGTGATGTATGCCCTTCTGAAGCCTATTGCTGGCAAGTGAAGGCTGGATAGTCTTTGCCCAGGAGGCCTCTGCTCATATGTTAACAGCAAAAGCTGTTACAGATTGCTACATTAGCAATGGAGATTCAGTCTCGTATCTGAACTCCATATTTTGAAGAAGAAAAATTGGTTCTTAGATGCTGCTTTTCTCTGCCTGAAGGAGTCTCAAAGCGGCTTACAATCCTCTTACCTTTCCTCTCCCCACAACAGACACCCTGTGAGGGAGGTGAGGCTGAGAGAGCCCTGGTATCACTGCTTGGTCAGAACAGCTTTATCAGTGCTGTGGCAAGCCCAAGGTCACCCAGCTGGCTGCATGTGGGGGAGCTCAGAATCCAACCCATCTGACCAGATTAGAAGTTGGCACTCCTAACCACTACATCAAACTGGCTCTCTTTGGCTGTATATTGATGACCTCATTGAGAGAGCTCTGGACTTAGCCAAGAATATTGTCTGGTGCTTCTTCCACTTTCCCAGCTTTTCTGCTAGCTAATACTGATTTTGGTATAACTCTGGCTGTGACAAAACTTTCACTACAGTAGTTTTAGAAATGTTAAGGAAGAGTTGGTTTTTATACCTCACTTTTCATTGCCTGATGGAGTCTCAAAGTGCTTTACAATTGCCTTCCTCTCCCCACAACAGACACCCTGTGAGGTAGGTGAGGCTGAGAGTGATCTGAGAGAGACTGCTCTGTGAGCTGCTAACAGGGCTGTGATCACCCCAAGGTCACCCAGCTGGCTGCATGTGGAGGAGCAGGGAATCAAACCTGGCTCACCAGATTAGAAGCTGCTGCTCTTAACCACTACACCACACTGCCTTTTTTAATGCAACAGGTGAATCTAGAGAATGATTTATGTTGTCCAAGTCCTTTGGGTCATCGGAGTATTTGAAATAAAAGAGAACACTGATCAAGCCACTCTAAGTGTTCAAGAATAATGTGTAAACATGGAATGGCATCACTGATTTCGGCTTCTGAGCTTCTAAATTATGCTGATTATGCAGCTCATGTCAGGCTGGATCATTCATTTCAGTGACATATGTATTTGGTCTTTTGCTCATGGATCTACAATATTAATGCCTTCTTTATTTGCCATTTTAGCAACAGATTTTGCTTTGAAGGTCCCCGACTGTCCACAGACAGAATATCCAATCAATATACTAAGTACCCAGCAAGGTTGTTTGTGGTACAAGAAGGATGATAAATTCAAAATCCCTAAAGGTAAGCTCCTTTATGTATACATCTTTCTAAACTTTAATACATTTCTATCCTATAAAAAGTAGCATTCAAGATAGTTTTTTACTTGTTTTTGTTTATAAATAGTTATCTTAGTTCTGGTGTCTTGTGGTATATTCACCTACAAGTTAAAAATGGTTGTTTGCATATCTGTTGATCAGCATTTAGCCTTCCATCTTCAGTGGTGTTGGTGGGGTTTGTTTTGAAGAATGTGATTTATTAGTAGAATAGATGCAATTAAATGACATTTCCGCGCTCCTCAGTATCCATGTCCTGAGATGTGTTTTTTAAAGAATTAAATAGAACAAGTGTGTGGATTCCTCCCCCCTCCCCAGGCCCAGGTGCTGTCCTGGACTCAGGGGATATGTAGCTGCTGGCAGCGGGCCCAGCATGACTTCCAGCTTGTGCCACTGTTCTTGGTGTGCCCTGCATGGCTCCTGGACTACTCAGAGGTGACCCCGAGGCCCCACTGGGCTGCTAGATTTTTCAGGGGATTTAAATGTTCATGTCCTTTTTTGTTTAGTTTTCAATTTGTTCTGCAAATCTGGGAAGTGCCCCAAGTTTGTGACAAAATCTATTTAATCTCCGTGTAGCTCGGATCTGTAGATTTAGCTGTCTGTGGGGGGGAGTGGCTAATAGTATCTGTCATGCATAATTGAACTATGTAGATATGATGGCGCAGAGCCTCTTGTGGCACAGAGTGTTAAGGCAGCTGTCTGAAAGCTTTGCCCATGAGGCTGGGAGTTCAATCCCAGCAGCCGGCTCAAGGTTGACTCAGCCTTCCATCCTTCCGAGGTCGGTAAAATGAGTACCCAGCTTGCTGGGAGGTAAACGGTAATGACTGGGGAAGGCACTGGCAAACCACCCCGTATTGAGTCTGCCATGAAAACGCTGGAGGGCGTCACCCCAAGGGTCAGACATGACTCGGTGCTTGCACAGGGGATACCTTTACCTTTACCTTTAGATATGATGGTTTTAGAAAAAGAAAATTTGGAACATATCAGTTGTCATCCCGACATTGTGTCTGGGCTTGAAGGGTTCTCCTTAACCTCTAATTTTCATCTATGTAATGTTTGGGTCTAGAGGTCTCAGTAAGAAATAACTACTGAAAGAAGTTCCTCATTGTTTGCTGTTGCTCATGATAATAAATTTATTTCAGCTTATATCCGTTTTCATCTAATCTCACCACTGATCCAGCAGTCTGCTGAGAAGTAAGGAATCAAAGTCTTTCTTTCCTCTACTTGGTTAACATTTTCCTTGCACCAAAAACATTTAAATGCCTCTAGCCGCTACTGGACTCTATGCAGTGTGTCAACACTCTGAATAATTAACTGTGTTTCAGAATTGTATGCCTCTGGAATGCTTACTGCTGAGTTAAATTAAATTGTATGTGTGGGTGGTGAAGTGCTGTTTCATTTGTCATCCAAGCATTATGGTCTGTCTTGCAAGGGTAGTCCTTGAATTCTGTCTGCCACCTGCTTAATATCAGCAGTGGATTGTCAAGTGAAATGATAATCTTAATTGACATTTGATATACCAGAGTATCATTGTGTCATGTTTCCTCTGTGGTTCAAAATTTTACCTTTTCTTTTTCTCACCATCACAATTTATTGTGTGCAGTGTAGTGCTTTTTGATACGTTTGTGAACATCTTCGCGCACAACCTTGCTGAACCTGCTTATGAAGCAGACGTTGCCCAGTTGGAATACAAGCTGGTAGCAGGAGAGCATGGATTGGTCATTCGTGTAAAAGGGTTCAATCATAAGCTACCTGTAAGTGTTAACAGACTGTTAAACTTTAGGCTTCCGTGTATACAAAGTAGTTATGATCTTGCTCCATCAGACTGTTGAGAATTTGCTCTAGAGTTTGATTTTCTGTTTTAGCTGCTGTTTCAACTCATCATCGACTACTTAGCTGACTTCAGTTTTACTCCAGAGGTTTTTGAAATGATAACTGAACAGCTGAAAAAGACTTACTTCAATATCCTCATCAAACCAGAGACACTGGCCAAGTGAGTGACAGGAGTCCAGTGGATCAGTGTTGAATCTCTAGCCTGAGGGAGCAGATTGTACTTGCCTGTAAGCCTGGGTATACTCTTTGGAAGGGAAACCCCCTCATCCTGTGCTCAGCATGGAAATGTGGTTCAATGGGCTTGCCTTAGTTTTAGTCTGATTTCAGAGGTTTTGCACTGAAAGAGAAAAATATTTTTGGCACTTGGGTGATGGAGCAAGACGGAAACTAGAAGAATAGTGTTTATGGACAGGGAGTAAAGACAGAGTCTGGGTGCCAGAGGGAATGAGCATTGAGAGCACGTGTTGTGCTTATCTTTCTAGTATTTCTAAGCCACATTTGATAGCTGGGTACGCACTTTGAAAGTGCCTTTAAGATCACACGTCCAGCGTGCAATTTGCATGCAGTCTTGGTTGTAGAACTAGCGTCTGTAAATAGTTTTTCACATATTTCTGGCTTCATTTTCTAAATGACCGATTGTTAAATATATTGCTTGTACCTGAAAACCAGGTACTTTGTATTTACAGCAATATGGCTGTGACCTGCTCCATGCATGCACTAGAGCTGTTCTTTTCTCTGGTCCTCTGCTGCTCAAACTGAAGATCCCTAGACTGCATGACAAACTGCCTTTGAAAGGGAGTAGAGGGTGTGCATAGTAGGTTTAAAAGCAGAGTGCAGTTCAGTCTGGTTCTTCACTTAGTTGTTTTGAAAATAACCTGTGCCAAGTAGTATAAGAGCAGAATTTGCCTTATTTTTAAATAAAGTTAGTCTCCTATCTCGGTTGATTGTTGATCTGCCCCATACCCTTTCTGAGAAATACTAAGGAATTGAACAGTCCTCACCCTTCTCCCAGACTAGCTCTATTTGCTCTTCCTTTTGCCACTGAAGCATATTCTAGCAGCAGAGGATTGTCTGTGGGCTGTATAGCCCTGAAGAGTGAAAGGGGACTTGAGTTGTTTTGGCTGAGGTAAACTACCACTGCTTATGTCCTGCTGACAACTCAGGGTGCAGCAAATGCCTCCTCCCAGTGATGGCTGTGGTGATGTGCCCCCACCCCAAAATAGATGGAGCCACACTTTCCAATCTGAAATAATTGAGGGGGAACTCACATCACCATCCTCAGCTACCTCAAGGCAGAAGGAAGCTTGGCATCTGTCCATCTACTTTTTCCCCAGAGGGGGAAGGCAGGCCTTAGCCATGTGGTATTTATTAGCCACATTTCCTTTTTCACCTTGTGAACTTTGCAGAGTTCCAGCCTTGTTACTTAGTTACTCTTTGTTATGCTTAGTGATAATTACAGCCTGTGGAAGTAAAAGTATTGTAGTCTGAGCAGATTTTGGTCTTGGATTAATAAAAATAAGGAATGAGATAAGAGAAACAGTCCCATAGCAAACGGGTGGCATTGCCGATATGTGGCTTATTTTTGGATTGATCATACAGGGTACAGGAGCAGTTTCAAAGGCACTGTTTTCAGGTAATGGGCACTCATCAGTATTTCTTCTTTTGTTATAGAGATATTCGCCTCTTAATACTGGAACACGGCAGGTGGTCTATGACGGACAAATATGAGACACTAATGAAGGGCCTTTCCATTGATTCTCTCTTGCTGTTTGTGAAGGCTTTCAAATCTCAGCTCTTTGCAGAGGGCCTCGTCCAAGGAAATTTCACAAGCAGTGTGAGTGCAGCTCTGATCTCTGCTTCATTTCCCTTTGGAGCAACCCTGTCTCTGCAAAATGTATATCTTTGTAATAAATATGCACAAACCTACAAACAGTTCTCCTAGGCTAGGTAGCCACCTTGGGGACCCTATTTGGGTGGGAAGGTGGCCTAGAAATATTTTAAATAATAATAGTACTTGCAGTGTGCAAACTCTTGACAAGTCTTCCATGTTAAGCCATTTATGGCTTATCTAAACCTACTAAAATAGAACATAGGAGACATATTATGCACCTGCAAGGGATTGTGCACTCCCAGTAGCTGATGCCCCACAACATTGTTCTGTGCAAATGTCTTTATGCATTAGAGATTAGAACTGAAATATGTCTTTCAAATGCACTGGCCAGGATTATTGGAACATTTTCACACTATTGTCACCTGTTTCAGGACTATGTAGGGCTAATGTGTTCCACATGGTTAGATTTGCACATGCAAAAGAGATGTTTAAACATGGATGAGCCACAGGGGATGGGAAAGGGTTTCCCCCCACCCCCCACTGTATTCAGGTAGTGACTAATCTAAACTTGATCATTAGATTCCTGTATTGCAAACGTAAGCTATTTCTAGTTTGCTGCAGCAGAACCGTCTTATTTCCTGTTATGCAGTTGTGGAAAAACCAGTAGTGCTTGTATTTTACTTTTATTTATTATATTTTAAAACTCAGGGCCATTTCGCACGGCTTCAAAGTAGCAGAATGGTTGCTATTTGGAAACGCTACTAATTTGACATAACCCACGACGTCGTAGACAATCTGCAACAATCCTGAAACCAATCAGCAAAAAGCGCTTCGTTGTGGCGCTTTCACGGGAATCCAGAAAAGTGGATTCACCCTCCGGATAGCGATACACTCCTGCAACCAATCTGCAACAGTAGCGCTAAAGATCTGTGCGTTACCATTGTTGCTGGTTCTTCAAAGTCCCTCCCCCTGGCTCTCTCCTCCAAACTTCCGGCGAAGCGATCGCCATTTTTTTTTCTCCGAGCGAGCGGGGATAAACGCACCGGCGAGCCTCTTTCTGTTTAGAGGCTTCCCTGGCTTCAGTCCTTCACCTTTAGTCACTAAGCACAAACAACTGAAAAGCCCGTTTGCTGAAATAAAGTCCCTTTATTTTTTACAAATAAATTCAGCCGAAAATCGTGCCCGTGAGAGGGGGGGGGGATTTTTTTTTTTATCACTCGAGGCAGCGTGCAAATGATCATACAATCAAACGACAGCTCACATTAGGCAGCTGGATGGGTCTCTCCGTAGCAACGAATCTACCTAGATTCATTGCTATGGGTCGTTTTTTTTTTTTTTAAAAAACCTTTCTTAAAGGGAAAGGGGCTGTTTGGGAGCATGCTAACGGCTGCCCATTGGCTGCTTGACGGCCAGGGGCGGGACGAGCTTGGCAATAGCGCTTCCTTTCTAGCGATTTCTGCCGAGACCGGAAGCCTGTGGGAAACGCTAAAAAACGCAACTGATTCCACTACAAAGGCAGGTATGCATAACGACGAATTCCACTATTTTAAATGGCGATTTTTCATTCCGCAAACAATTTGCAACAAAGATCCCTGTGCGAAAAGGCCCTCAGTATCCTCTCTTTCCACACAAAGGCCTCAAGGGCTCTGCATTGGTTTGCATCTGAGCTTTTGAGACTTTGTGCAAAATCTTTGCTGTAATAATAGGAAATGCCTTAAAAATTTAAGCTGCTTTGTGATTGTAGCCTTGTGGGGAGCGAAGGGCGGTGGGCTCAGACGTTCTGAGTGGTTTGTGCACAGCAGGGCGCTTTTTAAATAAATGTTACAAGCGCTCTATGCCCAGCTTGCTTGTCTATTGTTTATTTCACTTATGGCTACAAAATGTTTGTTCACCACCGTAATTAAAATTTCAAATAGTTTCAAAAAATTATAATCCAATAACCACTTGTAAACAGAGGTTAAAAACAATAGCCCTGAAAATAACTGAGAATAGGATACAACCTTTAAACAGATTAAGGGAAAAAATTGTTTAAAAACAGCTAAAAAGAAAAAAAATGACATGATTGGAGAATAATATTAAACAAAAATGAATAAAATTAGTTAAGAGTTAAATTTGTTTTAAATTATTAAGGATTTTGTATTTATTTGACATAATTTAATTGCTATTGTGTCAGTTGGGGGCTAATCCCAGAAAGAAATTTCCTCAGACAGACTGCTTCTGAATCTTTTGGTGGACAGAGATATAATAGGGGCACCTAAAGAAAACATGATTGTTTTTATCTCCCCTGACTTTGAGGGACAAAGTCTCTCCTCTCTAGGTATTTTCTTAAATTTACCCTCTAACAGCACAGGTGGCAAAGTGGAGATCTGGCTAGTGTGTAAGCCCGCCAATGGCTAGGAATTTCCAGGAGAATGCTCAGCTTGCTATTTTATTTCCTCGTAACAGAATGCCTATGATTACATTGTGGCTGTGTGTTCAGTAAGAGAAGAAATATCTGTTTTTGTCTGTTTTAGGAATCAAAAGAATTTCTGGATTATGTTGTTGAGTGAGTATATTCATCCTTTGCATGGAAAAATGGTTAAGACTACAAATCTAGCTACTTCTTGAGAATTAGGAAGATACCTAGCATAAAACATAAAAGTTCATTCTAAACTAAATACAATTCCCTGTTGTGCATGACGCAGGCCTTTCTTTTTTGTCATTATTGCAGATTTTACTTTTTTGTTAAAGTGACACAGACTGAAACTGGCATGAATGCTTGTGGACATCTTGTGTGAAAAGACAACATCATTGATGTTGGCTTCAGGCAGAAGTCCCCACTGTGGTGCCCAATGGCACATTATTTGGTGTCTGTCAGATGTTTTCAGAAAAAGGGTGGGAACGTTTCTGATTATCTGTACTGATTAAAATGACATTGCTTCAATGGCAGCTACCTCCATAGAGTTGATTTTATTCTCTGTTTTGTTCTTCTTTCCCAGTGTATTTTTAAAATAACCATTTTCCTTCCTAGACTTGGATTTATGGGTATGTGGTTGACTCTGCTTTCCTTGGCAGCCATTTTCTAGTTATACCCTCTATCCTGTGGCAGAACTCCAAAAGGGCACATGGGCTCAAAAACCTCGGGGACCATGGGCTTAAGGAGTGACTTGGTGGCTGACATTTTCTAATCTTTGAACTTCTTTCAGAAAACTGCAGTTCCTTCCTCAGGTGCACCCATGTCCAGTACAGTTCCAAGTGACAGACTTGCCAAGTGCTCATCTGCTGTGCAAAGTGAAAACCCTTAACAAAGGGGATGCAAATTCAGAAGTGACTGTCTATTACCAGGTAGCGTGGGTCTAAAGGGATGGTATATTTATCATGTCATGGTGCTTTGGGTGATCATAGTGGTTTTCTCATGTCTGATTTGGAGACAGTATTTTAAATGTTTTTAACAGAAAACTGATTGATTGGGGAAAAGATAACTCTGAACCATTTTTTCCTAACATAGCAATTTTGTGTATCAAATATTTTTTTAATGATGCATCCCTCCTCTTTTCTCCTTGGTGGTATAGTCCAGTAAAATTTTTACTATTCAGTCAGCCTGTTAAATTGGTAGTCTGTTTGACAAGACTTTGTAGATTCAGCCTATAGTTTTTATAAAAGTATAATCCAAGTTGCGAATCTTTTTATACAATTTGTATATAATGTAGGTCTGTCTTTTCAGCATAAACAAACCTGCCATTGAACCCTAGATGCACAAAAGACTAGCACTAACCAGAATACTATCATGTAAAAATTTAGCATATGGCAATTTTAACCACATAAAAGGGACAAGTGAACTGCTTTCAGAGTAGGTTCCAGAGTGGCTCAAGCTCAATAACCTCTTCTTAACTGGGCAGCCAGAAGCCTAGTTGCAAATATCTTTTCATGTAGTAGCACTACCATGTGTTCATCTGTTTCCATCCTGCACATCCTGATTCATTTCAGGTACATGTGGGCAATGGATTTCAGTACATGTATGTCCTGTTTTTCATCTGTAAGTGAACTCAAGATATCATAGATCAGGTTTAGTTAATGCAAATGCATACATTTTGTAATAAATGAACTCTGTTTTTTGCACAATAAAATCAGAGTACAGTAACACCTTTAAGACCAACAAAGATTTATTCAAGGCGTGAGTTTCGAGTGCAAGCACCCTCCGTCAGACTATGATCTTCTTACATCATAATCTGACGAAGGGTGCTTGCACTCGAAAGCTCACATCTTGAATAAATCTTTGTTGGTCTTAAAGGTGGTACTGGACTCTGATTTTATTGTGCTACTTCAGACCAACACGGCTACTCATTTGAATCTGTTTTTTTGTTTAGTCTGGAGCCAGAAGTTTAAGAGAATATTCTCTCATGGAATTGCTTGTGGTAAGTTTAGATGCTCTCATGAAACAAGCAGATTTTTTTATTTTCCATATAGCCTTAATAGTAATGATCAAGACACTTGAACGTAGAGTCAGTTAGGTAAAACAGATGAACCATGCACAAAATTACCTATGAAATACGATATTCCAGAGGCTTGTGAAAAAATTGCTTTAGTAACAGATGATCTGGAAACAAGGGGATTTTGGGATGAGGATCAGCATGGGCATATTTGAGCAGAGATCAGCAGTCCTACCTGTTGTCCTTAAGACCCATCCTAAGAAGCTTTCTGCATAAATAAGCATTCATTTTTTGTACACGGCCTGCAAGGGTTTTCTCTGTCGTGAAGATTTTCCATATGTCCCCAACACTGAAACTGCAATATGCTGGGGAGCATGCAAATCTGCTGCTGCTGCTTCTTCTTCTTCTTCTGATTATTATTATTATGAAATGTATTTCCTGCCACTCCCTTGCAGTTCGTGGCAGGTCACAGTGTCTTAAAACCCCATTAAAAGACATAAAAATACCCCAACATGACGGAAAAGAAATACTCCACTCTCACCCCCACTGCTAGAGAAGGAGGTCCCGATGATATTCGCTTCAAAACCCCGGGGGGGGGGGGAGGTAGATCTGCCTCACCGTCCCTAGCCTAAGGTGACCAGATTGTCCCACTTCTGGAGGGACATCTGGGGGAACCTGGCAAATTGTACTTACGTTGAAATTTAAAAATATATATTACAATACTATTTTTGTGTTCTATGCATTCTATGAAACTTCTATGAAACATATAGACCAAATTTTTAATCAAGAACCCCGCCGGTCAATGGTGTCCCACTTCACCAATGTTAAAATCTGGTTACCTTACCCTAGCCTCAACCATATACCTGTCGGAAGAGCTCCATTTTACAGGCCCTGTAGAACGCCGAAAGATCCCACAGGGCCTGCAGCTCTCCCGGGAGCTCATTCCACCAGGTCGGGGTCAGGACCGAACAGGCCTGGCCCTGGTTGAGGCTAGGTGCGCTTCCCTGGGGCTGGGAAAGACCAGTAAATTTTCACCCGCAGAGCGTAAGGCCCTGCGGGGAGGGCATAGGGCGATAGACGGTCCCTCAAGTATGTGGGTCCCAACCCGCGTAAGGCCTTAAAGGTTAAAACCAGAACCTTGAACTAGATTTGGACAGCAATTGGCAACCAATGCAGCTGCCTCAGCACAGGCTGGATGTGGGCCCTCTAAGGTGTGCCAGTGAGGACCCTAGCAGCTGCATTTTGCACTAGCTGAAGTTTCCGGATCAAGGACAAGGGTAGGCCTGCATAGAGGTGACTGTTGCCTGGATTACCGTGGCCCACTGTTTGGGGGACAGGTAGGGCGCTAGTAGTTGGGCCTGGCAAAGGCGGAGAAATGCCTGGCCGGCTACTCTCTTGACCTGCGTCTCCATAGTCAGGGAGGTGTCAATGGTCACACCCAGATTCCTGGCCTGGGATGCGATAGTAAGTTGCGCCCCTGCCAGGTAGTAAGTTGTGATAGTAAGTTGCGCCCCTGCCAAAATAGCTGGGTGCATTCATTAATACAGTGATTATTGTGTCGTGGGAATTGTACAGCAGAATGACTATCTCTGAAACAATGGTCTTCCTCTCTTCTTCCTACCCACAACCAATCTAGTGTGTTAATGGGATGTGTAATTGTACTTGAAGAGATGGGAAAATGTCATGTAAAAGCTTCCATGCTTCTAGCTTGACTTCAGCTAATATTTCTAGCTTTTTGTGCTATTTGATATAATCTGTTTGTCAAACTCTAGAACAGTGGTCCCCAACCTTTCCGAGGCTGGGGACCGGCAGGGCATCGGGCCGCGCCCCCGCGGACCGCGCCCGTGCGGGCCACGCCCGCGGATCGGGCCGCGCCCACGGGCCGCGCCCACGCCGCGCCCGTGGGCCGTGCCCACGCCGTGCCCGCAGGTCGGGCCGCACCCGAGCCGCGCCCGCGAGCCGCGCCCGGGCCGTGCCCACGGATCGGGCCGCGCCCACGGGCCGCACCCGCGGATCGGGCCGAGCGGGCGTGGCCCGCACAGGCGCGGCCCGGCCCTGATTCCCTCTCCCCGCCTCCCGCAGTAAGAAGCTTCCCGGGCCGCAAGCTTGCGGCCTGGGAAGTTTTTTACTGCGGGGGCGGGGCGGGGAGAGGGAGCCGCGGCCCGGCGCCATGGCCTTTGCGGCCCGCCACCGGGCCGCGGCCCGCAGGTTGGGGACCACTGCTCTAGAATCCTGATTTTTGTTGAAGACAGGGAAGGGGTGTTGTGGTTTGGATCCAGCGTAAAATCTCTGTTGATTGGATTGAAACCTTTCCACCTCCCCTTCTCGCTACTGTCCAAAATACCCCTGAAATGGTGCTCCTGGGAGATAAGGGAATTCCAGGGACAGCATTGGGGAGAAGGTGGTGAAAAATCTCTTCCCCTTTGGTTAGCAGAAATATTTCTGCTCAATCCAATGGCTGCTGTGATTTGTAGAGAATCAACTAGTATACATGGTGATGTGCTATCCTGCACATATGACTATGTGGAATATGTACGATACTCTGTCCAGTACTGTATTTTATGGAGAGCTGACATAAATGCTCCCCATGGCTTTTGAATTGAGTTGGATTAGTCATTCTACAGATTAAATTAAAGGAGGATACTTGGGCAAGTATTTTATATCTGAGGATTAACAGGAGGTTCTTCTGAGGGCTACCTTTTAAAAAAAAAGGTATTGCTTGCTTGTCAAATAAGCTTTTTACCCTGAGCCTTTGGGGATACAGCAGGTCAAAGATCAGTTCCCTCTTCTCTCCCTCCTGAAGCTAAGAGCCTTTTCTTGATTGAAAAATCCTGCTGAATTTCAGATGTACATGGAAGAACCTTGTTTTGACTTTCTGCGAACCAAGCAAACCTTAGGGTAAGTTCCCATTCAGCTGCCATGCTAGAAGCAAAGAAAACTTATGTGCTTTTAATGCAGAAGCTCCCTGTTGGTAAGCACTCGTGGAATTCACACACTACAGTTGAAACAGTCAGCAGCATCTTTCATCACTGTTCCTGTTACCCTCTCAAAATGTCCAAAATAGCTAGGTGATTTTTGTTTGGTCTTATCCTGAAATGGAAGCCATATTTTGTAACAAAGAATTTTAAGATATTTGTAAATGTGACCTTCAGCTGACGAATTTCTGGAGGGGATGGTCTAGCTTTTTATCAGCAGACCATTGAGAATCTACATAGAAAGATACATTCTTAGCCAATAGCATCAGCATGAAACTAGTTCAGTATTTATGGAGTGACCTCTATATGCCAATTAAAGGTCTTCTGATCTGATCTGAAGTGACCTCTGTTTCCTTTCTTGGTTTTTAGATACCATGTGTATCCAACTTGCAGGAATACATCTGGGATTCTTGGCTTCTCTGTTACTGTAGCAACACAGGCGACCAAATACAAGTGAGTGACGTGTTTTCTTCTTTCTTTTTATTCTTTAACTGGCAATTGGTGGAGCATGTTGTCCTTTCAGCCAATATGCTGCTGTAGGTGCTGCTGGATTTTTGCCTTGTTTATGTTTCCAACTCTTGGCAACTGGTGGCAGTAGTTTTGGCCATGTGGATAGCCAAACACTGGTTTCTACGGTCTTCCTTGATCTGTTTAAGCCATATAAATTAAGAGTCCAATAGCACCTTTAAGACCAACAAAGATTTATTCAGGGCGTGAGCTTTTGAGTGCAAGCACTCTTCATCAGACTATGGACTCCTTGCATGACAGGTTTAAGACAGGGCTACAGCTGCCCCAAGTGTAAGCTGGTAAGACTTTTGGAGGAAAAGATTAGGGGATTAGAAAACAGAATTATTACTCTGACCCAAAGTAAGAAAGGGGAGGAGTTCATAGTCCAGAGCTCTGCAACTTGGAATAAAGAGAATAAAACCAGTCCTGAAGAGGATATTGACCACAATAGGGAGCCTTTGCAGGCAGTTCAGAAAAAGACTCAACGGCGAAGGGCGAGACAGTTCTCGGGGCCTTTGGAGCTCCAGAATAGATTTCAGGCCCTTGCAGAGGAGGTGCAAGGGTCAACGAGGGAAGAGGTCCCAAAACAAACTCTAAGACAAAGGGAAGAGGCCACGGGGACAGAAGAAAATGGAGTTGAGAAGGAAAAAAAAGGAGAGTACTGGTAATTGGAGACTCCCTGCTAAGAGGAATGGATCGCCATGTGGCTGGGCCCAACCCCCTAACCCGGGAGGTGTGTTGCTTGCCAGGGGCGAAAATTAAAGATGTTTCAGAAAGGCTGCCCAAACTCCTCAAATCTACGGATCGCTACCCATTTGTGATGGTCCATGTGGGAACGAATGACATGTCCCTGAATACCATCGCTCCTATTAAAAAAGACTATCAAGATCTGGGGAGGAAACTCAAGCAAATGGGGGCACAAGTGGTATTCTCTTCAATCTTGCCTGTCAAGGGAAGAGGAATGCGTCGGGAGAGGAAGATAATGGAGGTGAATCAGTGGCTGCGTAGTTGGTGCCGGCAGGAGAGATTTGGTTTCTGGGACCATGGGATAGGCTTTCTTGAGGAAGGCCTACTAGCACCTGATGGACTGCACTTATCGAAACTGGGGAAGAATGTGTTTGGCAGGAACCTGGGGAGATTCATCAGGAGAGCTTTAAACTGAAGCCACAAGGGGAAGGAGACAATCAACATAGGGAGTGTAAGGAAGGAGAACAATAGGGGGCAGCCCAACTGGCAAGGCCAGCTCATAGGGAACCCAAAGTAAAAGGATTCAGATGTCTTTATACTAACGCCCGAAGCATGGGCAATAAAAAGGAAGAGCTGGAACTTCTCATGCTGATGGAAAGGTATGATCTAGTAGGCATTACAGAAACTTGGTGGAATTATTCTCATGACTGGAATGTAATGGTGGATAGATATGAACTGTTCAGAAAAAACAGAATAGATCGAAGAGGTGGAGGAGTGGCACTGTATGTGAGGAAAGGGCTTACCTGTCAGGAAATTCTAGTGAAGGAGAGCATATCTACAGTGGAAAGCATCTGGGTGAAAATAAGCGAGGGGAAAACAAACAGTGTGGTGGTTGGTGTCTGCTACCGACCGCCTGACCAACGAGAGGATGTGGATGCTGCACTTTGTGAGCAGCTTGAGAAAATATCCAAGCGGCAGGACCTTGTCATCATGGGTGACTTCAATTTCCCAGATGTGTGCTGGGAAACAAACTCTGCGAAGCGTCCTCAGTCTTGCAACTTTCTGATACTTGCCTGGCTGACAATTTCATTTATCAAATGGTAGATGAACCCACAAGAGGTTCAGCCACACTGGACTTAATACTGACCAACAGGCAAGAGTTGATGGATGAGGTGAAGGAGGTGGGAACCCTAGGGGGAAGTGACCATGTCCTCATAGAATTCCTTTTGAGATGGAGAGCCAAGGAAGCTTGTAGCCAGATGCGGATGTTGGATTTTCGTAGGGCAAACTTCAATAAACTCAGAGACATGATGAGTGTCATACCATGGACGAGAATGCTGGAAGGGAGCATGTGAAGGGTGGGCACTACTCAAACAAGAGCTACTGCATGCTCAATCAATGACTATCCCAGAAAGACGAAAACACTGCAGGCGCTCTAAGAAGCCTATTTGGATGAACAGAGAACTTCAAGAGGAACTAAGAAAGAAAAGGAATATTTTCAGGAAATGGAGGGAAGGACAGAGCTCTAAAGAAGAGTACCTACAGGTTACTAGGCACTGTAGATCAATCATCAGAAAGGCCAAAGCTGAGAGTGAGCTAAGATTGGCCAGGGAAGCCCATTGTAACAAGAAAAGATTTTTCAGTTATGTGAGGAGCAAATGTAAAGTAAAGGAGGCAATAGGCCCACTGTTGGGTGCGGATGGACAAACTCTAACGAAAGATGCAGAGAAAGCAGAAAGGCTTAGTGCCTATTTTACATCTGTTTTTTCCCACAGATCAAAGTGTTTAGGCACATCTAGAGATGGCCATAGCCAAAGGATAGTGTCTGGGTGGCAGGTTAACATGGATAGAGAGGTTGTCGAGAGGCATTTAGCTGCACTGGATGAGTTCAAATCCCCTGGTCCGGATGAAATGCACCCGAGAGTACTCAAAGAACTTTCCAGAGAACTTGCACAGCCCTTGTCTATCATCTTCGGAACCTCTTTAAGGACTGGAGATGTCCCGGAGGACTGGAAGAGAGCAAACGTTATTCCGATCTTCAAAAAAGGAATGAAGGATGACCCGGGAAACTACAGACCAGTGAGTCTGACCTCTGTTGTGGGGAAGATAATGGAGCAGATATTAAAGGGAGCGATCTGCAAACATCTGGAGGACAATTTGGTGATCCAAGGAAGTCAGCATGGATTTGTCTCCAACAGGTCCTGCCAGACCAACCTAGTTTCCTTTTTTGACCAAGTAACAGGTTTGCTGGATCGGGGAAATTCGGTTGATGTCATTTACTTGGATTTTAGTAAAGCTTTTGACAAGGTTCCCCATGATGTTCTGATGGATAAGTTGAAGGACTGCAATCTGGATTTTCAGACAGTTAGGTGGATAGGGAATTGGTTAGAGAACCGCACTCAAAGAGTTGTTGTCAATGGTGTTTCATCAGACTGGAGAGAGGTGAGTAGCGGGGTACCTCAGGGCTCGGTGCTCGGCCCGGTACTTTTTAACATATTTATTAATGATCTAGATGAGGAGGTGGAGGGACTACTCATCAAGTTTGCAGATGACACCAAATTGGGAGGACTGGCAAATACTCCGGAAGATAGAGACAGAGTTCAACGAGATCTGAACACAAGGGAAAAATGGGCAAATGAGAACAAGATGCAATTTAATAAAGATAAGTGTAAAGTTCTGCATCTGAGTCAGAAAAATGAAAAGCATGCCTACTGGATGGGGGATACGCTTCTAGGTAGCACTGTGTGTGAATGAGACCTTGGGGTACTTGTGGATTGTAAACTAAACATGAGCAGGCAGTGTGATGCAGCGGTAAAAAAGGCAAATGCCATTTTGGGCTGTATCAACAGGGGCATCACATCAAAATCACAAGATGTCATAGTCCCATTGTATACGGCACTGGTCAGACCACATCTGGAGTACTGTGTGCAGTTCTGGAGGCCTCACTTCAAGAAGGACGTCGATAAAATTGAAAGGGTACAGAGGAGAGCGACGAAGATGATCTGGGGACAAGGGACCAAGCCCTATGGAGATAGGTTGAGGGACTTGGGAATGTTCAGCCTGGAGAAAAGGAGGTTGAGAGGGGACATGATAGCCCTCTTTAAGTATTTGAAAGGTTGTCACTTGGAGGAGGGCAGGATGCTGTTTCTGCTGGCTGCAGAGGAGAGGACACGCAGTAAGGGGTTTAAACTTCAAGTACAACGATATAGGCTAGATATCAGGAAAAAGTTTTTCACAGTCAGAGTAGTTCAGCAGTGGAATAGGCTGCCTAAGGAGGTGGTGAGCTCCCCCTCACTGGCAGTCTTCAAGCAAAGGTTGGATACACACTTTTCTTGGATGCTTTAGGATGCTTAGGGCTAATCCTGCGTTGAGCAGGGAGTTGGACTAGATGGCCTGTATGGCCCCTTCCAACTCTATGATTCTATGTTTCATGTTTTCTTTGGTGCCGGTTGTTGGATCTTCCATTCTGTTGGTTGTTCTCACCAGAGGAGATTGAAGCAGTCTGCTGGTGTTCATTCTGCAGACATGGCCAAACCATGTTTATTGGGAAAGGTCAAGGTTTCCATTATGGGAACTCAGTGATTCTTCAGTGCTGATCTCTCATCCTCCTTTGTATGCCTCCAAAATATTCTCTTACATGGCAGCCTCCATGTATCTTCTGCAATAGTCAGCCATGAGTTCCTAATACTTTAGTGCTAAAGAAAATTGATAGGATTGCATTGATGGTGACTTATCTATGCAACTGCTCCCAAGTCCAATGAAATTAGTAGGCTTAAAGTACATACAATTGCACTTGTAAGTATCTGCTTGAGTACTTGCTTTGAAATACTTATAGAGACATGTTCTGTTTTCAGTACATCAGTCTGAAAAATTAACTTTTCCAGCAAGCACAAATAGTACTGTACATAGTAGTACAACTTGAGGTCCCCTTGGACAGGGGTCCTCAACTCCCGGTCTGCGGCCCGGTAGCGGGCCGCCAGTGGCCGCGCCCTCCCCCCCCGCAGCGAGAGGGGGGAAGAAGCAGGCACGGCCGCCGGCACGCCAGTGACGCAAATGCGCGCGCACGGAGCTGCTGCGCATGCGTGTTGTGCCCCCTGCTGGCAAAAACGCGCACCACGGCAGCTCTGCGCAGGCGCGTTAGCGCCACCTAATGGCGAAAATGCGCATGTGCGACAACTGCGCGTGCGCGTTTGCGAGCAGCGGTGGCGGCCGGGTCGCCGGCTCTCTCCCACCCTCGGAGGCGGTCCCCGACTACTAGAAGGTTGGGGACCGCTGCCCTTGGACACTGGAATGCAGTTTTAATGGAGTTATATTACTGTCTTAATGTTTTATGTAGGGTATTTTACTTGTAACTTGCTGTGAGACGGCTTGCTGAGAGCAGTGGGATATAAATTGAACGTAATAATAATAGAGTTTGCACTACCAGAGGAGATCTGGATATGGTACATTAGTGAGCTCATTTAATTTGTTAATAAAGGGTTGTTCTTAGCTTGCATGGAGACTTACAGATTAGTTTTCTGTTATAGAACAAATACTTAAGTTAGACCTCTGATGATGACAAAATTGAGCTCAAATTAATACCTGAGGACTTCTTTCTACTGGGCTTATATTTTTAGAAATTAAATTACTGTTTCATCTTCATGGCTTCTGCACAGTCCCACACGGGATCTGCACCTTTGCAGAGCCTGTCACAGAAAAGAACTCACAAGCTATATATATTTACTTATTTAAACAAGGCCTTGCCCTAAATCAGTGTCCAATAATATCAGAATTCTGAGTTATTCGCCTTTCCTTTTGAATCTGAGTTAAAAATTCTCAGCTTGCTAAACAGTCCTCTCTCAGCAGTGGCAGAAAAAGAACTGAGGGGTGAGTGCTCACCTCTCTCACATCATATGACTTTTGGCATGAAAGTCACTCTCTGTGAAGGGAGAGGGGAGCACTCTTGGGAGCTTCTAGAACTTTATATATATAGCTTGCGAGTTCTTCTCTGCGGCAGGCTCTGCAAAGGTGCAGATTCCATGCGTGTACAGAAGACCACTTGATGAACAACAGTTACAGGTAAGTGCAACCCTGTTTTCTTAACCCTAGACAGTTGTAGAAATCAGAAATAAAAGTTGGAATATAATTCGGTAATTTTTTTCCAGCTCTGAACTAGTGGATAGGAAGATAGAAGAATTTCTTTTATGCTTTGAGGAAAAACTGAAGCAACTGACAGAGGACGCTTTCAATACACAGGTAAGGAAATTTCAAAGAAAGACTATCATTATTAGCTTATTGGAAGTGTGTGAAGTACACCAGTAAGGAAAGAATGCTATGTTAGAATTACTAATCCTGAAACCAGTAATTTTATAGTTTTTGATTTGAACTTCATGGAGACTAGAATTGCGTTGTATGACTTTTACACTCAGTGTCTTGTTGGGGTACGAAAAGTCACACAGATTGCTTGTTTATGTACAATGAATAAAATCGCAGGAGCCCTATCAGTGCCTTCTTCTGCCAGTCAATATGAATAGTGTTTGGATGAACAAGGTAGCAGATAAGAATTCCATATTCTGTTTGAGCTGCAATTATTGTAGATTAAATAATTGATGCTTATAATGAGATCTGGTCCTTCTTTAATCTCCCTTCAAACTTCTTCCTGACTAAACCCTTCATTTTAGAGAAGTTTTCTGAAGTTTAATGTCAGAGAAGTTTTCTGAAGTTTAATGTCAGCGTGTTGGACTTTGGGACAATTTTTCCATCTTAATAGCACTTGCATCTCACTTTAGGTCTTGAGAGATCTACTCAGGATCAAATCCAGGATAACCTCCCCTTGAGTTGTTCTAGAACTTCTTCCAAAGCACAGTTACCTAGAAATGTATGTTCAGGCTTGAACACTTAGTAATAGTTGATGATATCCTCTGTTACACCACTTTTTTGTTCAGTTACCTCCCTTACCTCTTTTGTTCTCGAGCTCAAGATCATCCTCAAAGAGTTCTGATGATATTAGTAATATGTTGTTGTTGTTGTTGTTATGTGCGAAGTCGTGTCCGACCAATCGCGACCCCATGGACAATGATCCTCCAGGCCTTCCTGTCCTCTACCATTCCCTGGAGTCCATTTAAGTTTGCATAGTAATATGTACATCCACAGAATTAAGTTACGTTATAAGAATTCTATGGATAAGTTTGTTTCTATTAAGTTTTCTATTGTAATAAGTCTCTGTGTCCTCTTTGAGAACAGAGGAAATGTTTGCCATGTCCGAGACAAGAAGGGCACCAAAATTTTGCTGAAAGACAATTTTGCTTTATTGTGGCCAGTGATCCAGCTTCACAAAGGGATGCCTTTCAGATCCTGCAGTTGGGAACTGTGTTTTATACTTTCCCTCCCTCATAGGGAAGTTGACAGCAGAAGGTTCAGGTGGCATCCTAATAATCCCCTTTTGGCCATGCCAGATGTGGTTCTCTGAACTCCTGTTTGTTGGGGTCAGACCGTATTCCCTTCTTACCTGTCTTGGATTTGTTAGTGCAAAACCTATACTGTACCATAATGTGGCCCACCTGCATCATACAGTGTGGAAGATATGTCCATAGGTCAGGGATTCCCAACTTGGGGTCTGTGGACCTCTGGATGTCCACTGGAGCTTTGGAGGGGGTCCACATCCTTTCCTCTCCTGCTTTAATGGACTTGAACACAAGCCACAGAACTGGCCGCTTCTATTGCTCCCCCTCACAAGCAGGAGTGAGTTCTTTTTTAGTTTCTATGCCTGGGAGGGGGCAGAGCCTGCACACCTACTCCGACCTTAAACTGCCTCCCCCCCCTCAAGTCTGTTAACTTGGATAGTGACGTCGCTTCTGGTGACATGTTACTTCTGAGAGTATGGCAGGGAGGTGTGGCCAATTAACACCACTTCTGGGGCTCCTCAAAATCTGAAAAATTATTTCAGGGGCTCCTCCATGTTCAAAAGGTTGAAAGAGGCTGCCATAGGTTCTCCTTTCTTCTATGAAATGTGTGATATCCTAATTCAGGCTAGAAAGTCCTTTACTAGGTATTCCTACTAAAGGAAGCGGGTTCTAGTCAAAGCCTGAGTCCAGTCTAAAGGGTTACCACTCTTTACATGCCTCTTATCTGTAGTTGGAATATCTGCTTTCCCTATCATAGAATCATAGACTTGGAAGGGACCGCATGGGTCATCTAGTCCAACCCCCTGCACCAAGCAGGACACTCACAACCCTATCACTCATCCACTGTAACCTGCCACCCCCCTTAAGCCTTCACATAATCAGCCTCTCTGTCAGATGGCTATCTAGCCTCTGCTTAAAAACCCACCACCTGAAGAAGCCTGTTCCACTGAGAAACCGCTCTGTCAGGAACTTCTTCCTGATGTTTAGACGGAATTTCTTTTGCATTAATTTCATCCCATTGAATCATAGAATCATAGAATCATAGAGTTGGAAGGGGCCATACAGGCCATCTAGTCCAACCCCCTGCTCTACGCAGGATCAGCCCTAAGCATCCAAGAAAAGTGTGTATCCAACCTTTGCTTGAAGACTTCCAGTGAGGGGGAGCTCACCACCTCCTTAGGTAGCCTATTCCACTGCTGAACTACTCTGACTGTGAAAAACTTTTTCCTGATATCTAGCCTATATCGTTGTACTTGAAGTTTAAACCCATTACTGCGTGTCCTTTCCTCTGCAGCCAGCAGAAACAGCATCCTGCCCTCCTCCAAGTGACAACCTTTCAAATACTTAAAGAGGGCTATCATGTCCCCTCTCAACCTCCTTTTCTCCAGGCTGAACATTCCCAAGTCCCTCAACCTATCTTCATAGGGCTTGGTCCATCCCTCCGAGGCAAGAGAGAACAACTTTGCTCCATCCTCCATATGGCAGCCTTTTAAATACTTGAAGATGGTTATCAAATCCCCTCTCAGTTGTCTCCTCTCCAGACTAAACAGACCAAGCTCCCCCAACCTTTCTTCATACATCTTGGTCTCCAAACTCTTTGTTGTCCTCCTCTGGACACCCCTCTTCCAACTGAGGTGCCCAAAACTGAACACAGTACTCCAAGTGAGGCTGACCCAGAGCAAAGCGGTACCATCACCTCCCGTGATCTGGACACGACACTTCGTTTGATACAGCCCAAAATCCCATTTGCCTTTTTAGCCACTGAGTCACACTGCTGACTCATGTACAATGTATGGTCTACTAAGACTCCTAGATCCTTTTTGCACATGCTACTCCCAAGACAAGTCTCTCCCATCCTATATTGGTGTGTTTGGTTTTTCCTACTTAAATGCAGAACTTTACATTTGTCCCTATTGAACCTCTGAGGGCTAGCTGTATCCTTAAGTAAGGTGCACTTGGCAGCCATCTGCTAATCAGGAAGGTAGGGCAGTTTTTCCTGTTTGCACTTCAGCTGTCAGTTTCTTCAAGGGTCTACTTTATGTGTTCCCCCCAGACATGTTAGATTGTGCCTCAGTGGTCCATCTATGTGGTTTTAGCCCAATTAATGAAGCAGCCTTTGAGTCTGTGGCTTTGTTCCCGCTGACCTTGCCCTCTAGGAAGGTAGCTTTCCTTATACGTCAGCCAGGAGAGTGAATGAGTTAGCCGCCATGTTCTTTTAAGCTCTTAAAGAGAGGTCAGTACTTTGCCCTTGTTTGTGCTTTGTTCCAAAAATGGTTTTGAAGTTTCACCTGGTGCAGCAGATAGTGCTGCCAGGATTTTTTTCCACCTCCAGAATCTAGGGCTGAGGAAATTCTTCACGCTCTAAATGTCAGGAGGGTTTTGTTATACTACATTAAGAGGACAAGGCTGTTCCAGATAGATAAGGCCTGGAAAGGGTGGGCTGCCTCTTCCCAGTTCCTCTCTAGGTGGGCTGTAGCCGCCATCCATTCTTGTGAGGTCCCTGGCCAATGGTATCCATTGGAGATCAAAGTACATTCTATGAGAGTGCAGGGTTCTTCAGGTGCATGCCACAGGAGAGTTCCTTTACAGCAGGGGCAGTAGGGTTGGTGCTGTGGCTGTTTTCCTAGTGAGAGGTGTTCCAAGGTGCTTACCATTGCCTGCCTCTGGGTAGTAGTGACCCTGGACTTCCTTGGTAGTTTTCCATCCCAGTGCTGACTGAAGAAAACAGCTTCAGAAGGTGGGCTGGATGGGATCATGTTCCTGCTGAGCTCCTTCCTCTCCTTGTTAGCAATCGTTCCCAACAAATCTCTATCTTTGGGAGGCTGGAAAAGTCTTCTCCGTGTTCCAGGCCATGGGATTTTCTATTGTTTGCCTCTCTTTCTTTCCAGTGAGGACAAAGAACTTACATATTTTTCCCAGACTAAAATACAGCCTCTGCACAACACCAAAAAAAAAAAAAAGTATAGGCAATATAGTGTGTTTTGAATTTGCAGTAGACCCAACATAAGGAAGGAGGTGTGTCTTCGTGTGTCGGAGCCAAGGGGGAGGCAGTCCAAAAAAGTTTGTCAAGCATTATGCACTGGACCTGCAAGTGGGGAAGGATGCTGAGGTTGCAAAGCAGTTCTACCATTTTTCTAATAAGAGTCTCACTCCACTTTCTTTGATGAGTAGCTGCCTGATGTCCCAGCGTAAGGCTGCACGGAAGACGAAAACAGAGTTGCCCTTACTGTTGTTCGCTGACATCTTCTGTATAGACACACGTTGCCTCTCTCCTGCCCCACTGTGAGTTCTCACTTCCTGTGCTTAACTCGCAGAGGCTGAACTGAGGATAAGGGGACACCCTGTCTCAAGAACATGTGATAGTTTAGGCAGTAAAAGCTGCTTACAATGGAGTTTTAGTTGGTGAAAAATCTACCCATAGCTGGCTGTGCAAGTACAGTCCCACTGTGTGTCTGTACAGATGTTGATGAACAAGTTACAGGCAATTGCAACTCTGTTTTCTAGAGACAAGCATGAATCTAGCCATGGTTTCATATTATGAATGAAGTCACTGAGAGTGGCAAATTATATTTTCTCCCCTCAGGTCACAGCTCTTATTAAATTAAAAGAATGTGAAGATTCCCATCTGGGTGAGGAGGTGGATAGAAACTGGACAGAAGTGGTGACTCAACAGTATTTGTTCGACAGACTATTCCGAGAGGTAAGAAAGAATGTAAAAGTGGTAGTGTAGAATGCTGTGTCCTGACATAAAATCCCTGATGTTCTAGAAATATAAGATCTGTTCATAAATGATCAGATTTAATACTACTAATTTCCAGAAGAAACGTACGGTAGAGAAATAAGGGAACAATATGTTATGCATGAATTTAATGCAAAAGGTGGCATACAAGCAAAGAGAGACATTATTGGCAACTTAGGACTTGGAGAAAGGAATGATGCAGGTGATTGTCTGGCATAATTCTTTCATGAAAATGGGTTTCACATCATGAACATGTGGTTCAAGCAACATAAATTTCACTGTACATTTGGACATCACTAAATGGACTACACAGGAACCAAATGACTACAGTTTATGCAGCCGATGATGGTCCACTTCAATCCTTGCTGTCAAAACATGCCCAGGTGCTAATTGTGGTCCAGATTATGAACTGTTACTGGCTAAAATCAAAACAGAACTCCGCAGCATCAAGAGAATTTCAGGGTTAAGGAAGTTCGATGTAAATAAAATTACACTCACACATGCAGTAGAGGTGCAAATCGATTTCAACTATTGGACACAGCAGAGAAGATGCCTGATAAACTGTGGCAGGAAATTCAATCAACTGTTGTTGAAATAGCAGTTAAACACATACTGCACAAGAAGCCAGAAAAATGGCTCTCAGATGAAACTATAATAGCTGAATATAGAAAAACAGCAAAAGCTGCAGGCAAAAGGGAGGAAGCAAGAAAATTAAATGTGTATTTTCAAAGCTCAGCAAGATTAGACAGTGAAGCTTACTGGAATCAAAATGAAGATAAACAAGGGAAGGAACTGACTGACCAACCAAGCATCAAGAACTGGTGGTAGGAATGCACAGAAGAGCTGTACAGATGCAGAATGGAAGTTCGCTCTCTCAAAAATGTTAAAGAAATAGAAACAGAACTTGAACCGGCGATTCTTAAGGACGTTGAATGAGCCTTGAGTCAGTTACGTAACAAGGCCCCAGGCATTGACATCGTACCTGTGAAACTGCAGCGTACCAATTGAAACCATTACAGCTTTGTCCCAGAAAACCTGGAAACTAATAACTGTTCAGAGTACTGGAAATGATCTGTGTTCATCCCACTACGAAAAAAGGGTGACTCAAAAAACTATTCCAATTAATGTACAATAGCCCCCATTTCTCATGCTAGTAAAATCCTGCTCAAAATCATACAACACATAGCAACAACCATTGAAAGAGAGTTAACAGATGTTCAAGCTGGCTTTTGATGGGGGTATAGCACTTGTGATCACATAGCAAACCTGTGCTGGATTTGGGAAAAAATCATGGGAATATCAGAAGGATATCTACATCTGCTTTATTGACTACAAGAAAGTATTTGGTTATGTGGATCACAACAAATTGTGGGAAATTCTGCAAAATGTGGGGATGCCATTGTATTTGATCAAACTGATGCAGTTGCTCTATGCAAACCAAGAAGCCATTGTATGTACACCATTTGGTGTCACTGACTGGTTCAGAATAGAGAAAGGAGTGCACCAAGGTTGTATTCTTCCCCCCTTCCTGTTTAACTTGTATGCTGAGATCATTATGAGAGAAATTGAACTCTAAGAATCAAACTCTGGAATTAAGATTGGAGGAAGGAATATAAATCATCTTTGGTATGCTGATGACATGACCCTCCTGTCAGAAACTAAGGAAGGCCTAGAACAGCTGTCTACAGAGGACATTGAAGTAAGAAAGAAATTTAGCCTTAAGCACTAAAAAAACAAAAAATAATGACCACTGCAAAAAACTGACATGTCACAGTAACATTTGATGAAGAGATCAAAGTTGTTCAAGAATTCATTTTTCTTGAATCACAAATTGATGTGAGTGGCAATTACAGTAGGGAAATAGAACGTCGAATTGCTCTGGGTCACTCAGCAATTATTAGCTTGAACCAAATATGGAAAAACAAGGACATATAAGCCTAACTACCAAATGTAATTGGTTAGATCTATCAGATTTCCAATAGCCATTTATAGCTGTGAAAGTTGGATGATTAAAAAATCGGGCAAAAAGAAGATTCATTCGAACTCTGGTGTTGGAGAAGGTTTCTGCAGGTTCTATGGATAGCAAAAGTGTACAAAGTGTGATATATCATTGTTAGGCAAAATCAAGAAACTCTGGCTCACTTACTTAGGACACATTATGTGATCCAACTCAATGGAAACCAGACTGACAAAGGGAACGGTGGTTGGACGTGATCGGGGTGGACGTTAGCCAGAACATTGCGTGGCTGAGGGAGTTGGTGCAGGATCGGGGATTGTGGTGTCAGCTGTGCCATGGGACCACCAAGAGTTGGACTTGACTAAATGGGATTAACATAACTTTCTAAAGTTCAGTGACCAAAAAATCCAGTATACAACCCATTTGTTGGTCAGTATGGCAGATCTATACAGAGGAAATGATGTGTTTACTAATCAAAATTAATCTGCTCCTAACTTTGAGAGCATTGGTCCAGAATAACGTGTGTGTCATAAACCAATCTTGTCATTTTGCCTACATAATGGGAACATTTCCATTGGCCAAGGTAGATTTAGGAATTACTAATGTAATTGCATTTACTCCATTTATGTCCTGCATATCTCTGCAATGGGGACCCAAAATAGCTTAATCATACTGCTCTCCATAATTTTATTCCCACAACTTCAACAAGTACTCTAATCTCTGCACTATGCTGCCTTTCTGACTTGCCATGTTATGTTTCTTTTATTTGCCTCACTTATAGTCAGGTTTAAGAGCCCCTTGTGGCGCAGGGTGGTAAAGCAGCCAACATGCTGTCTGAAACTCTGATTATGAGGCTGGGAGTTCAATCCCAGCAGCTGGCTCAAGGTTGACTCAGCCTTCTATCCTTCCGAGGTCGGTAAAATGAGTATCCAGCTTGCTGGGGGGTAAAATGGTAATGACTGGGGAAGGGAATGGCAAACCACCCTGTATTGAGTCTGCCAAGAAAACTCTAGAGTAGCGATCCCCAACCTGTGGGCCGCGGACCACATGTGGTTCCTCGACTAATTGGAGGTGGGCCCCGAAAGACGCCTTCTCCCTCCCCCCGGCCCTTTACTTCATCCCCCCCAGCCCTTTACAACACACTTCATTGTTGTGGTGTGTCTGTATCTTATTTTGAAGGGATGTTTAAACATTACCATAGCAATCAGAGAGCGCTAGGGCAGTGGTTGAGAGTAGAGGAGTAAACTACCCCCCCCCACTGGGCCTCAGTAAAAGGCGTTGAGTGGTCCCCGGTGTTGAATGGACCCCGGTGATAAAAAGGTTGGGGACCACTGCTCTCGAGGGTGTTACCCCAAGGGTCAGACATGACTTGGTGCTTGCACGGTCAGGTTTACCTTATAGTCAGTCTCACAGTATCTGAGAAAAGAGCATATTGTTTACCAAAGTGTCATCTGCTCTACTAATGATTTATCAAATTATACATACAACTTGTACTATAATCTGTTTCAAGCCATAGAATCCTATTGCTTATCCCTGGTATAATTTTCTGATTAGACTCACATAATCGATCTTTTGTAGAGTCTTGTAGATGAACTCCTATTTGCACTGTTGTCGTTCCCTTTAATTAACTATTGAAAAAATCTTTGTGCTATTACTTGAATTGTATATTTTAGCAGGGCTATTGTTACAACTGATATTATTTGAGGTCAAATGTTCTCATAGCACATACATTAAAGGGAGGAAATAGTCTGGGAGCTAATTCCCATATTACTGGCCTGTGAATTTTTCAGCTGCTAAATAATACTTTTGTTTTTAGATTGAAGCTCTAAAATCCCTGTCTCGATCAGAACTACTTGATTGGTTCCAAATGCACAGAGGCAAAGAGAAAAAAATACTAAGTGTACATGTAAGTATTTATGGGAAAAGGACATTCAGCTTAAATTTCTGTGTTTATTTCCGTTATCCTTAAACTTGAGCCTAATATGCATTCCTGTATTACAGAAATATGCTGGTCTGACAGTTACTAAGATCATGCCTCATCCTAAGCAAGGTTATACGTTTTTGATGTAATGAGCTTAGAAGGATGTAACTCTTCTTAGGTTTGCACTGTTAATGGGGGAAAAGACTTCAAGTATGTTCAGTTTAGAGAAGAATCTATTACTAGTATCACATCTACATCATGATTTAGGGTATGGATTTGGAATGATTAATAGTGTGAAGGGGCTAAAAGTTACCAGTTTATTGCAAGGTTACATCTTGATGACTTTGTTTTGACATTGCAGGTGGTTGGATTTGGAAAACATGAAGGAGATACAGACACTTCAGCCCCCTCAAATATTCACAGTCCCTCATGCAATGAAATACCTCACCTTACTTTCTTGGATGCTGCCTCTTTGACTGATGTGACTTGTATCAAGGACATCAAAGTGTATATATCAGGTCTCAATGTTCTTCCATACCATAAGATATTAAAGTAATACTTCAGGCTGCCATAGAAGGTTCTCTGCAGCATACTTGGAGTGGTTCAATGAAACAACTTAAAAAAAAAAACCCTAACCACTGCTTGGTATAGGTATCTGCTTTACTATAAAGGATCTAATTTACTATGCTTACTAAAAACTGTTTAACTGAATATCTTACATTAAATAATCAAACATAAGCATCTTTTTGAAGAAGATGCATAAGTAGGAGTGTTCTTGGTAAATAGTAGAAAGATGCAACAGAGGATTTAAAAACTGTATAAAGAACTAAATCTGCCAGCAACCTGGCTTGGGTGGACAAGACTATCTTGGGAATTCAGCTTATTTGTGTCATTTTAGATTGACAGCTTTTTAAACTTCTCTCCAGAAAATGTTATTGAACTAAAAAATTGATTTACTGGCTGTGTGTAATAATTTACTACATTATAGGTGATAGAAAGGGTGCCCTGAGATTCTCATCGGCATCATCTGCACTCCAAGAGCTATCATGTGCAATAAATGAAGAGCTGTTTACCTTTTTCTGAGGTTGTTATAAAGCAACATCTTACACTAGAGAGACTATAAAAGAAATCTACCTCCTAAATACCTTTCGCTCCCATGGTTGTAGCTTTTGGTAGTTTAGAAGAACCTCATGTGTTATATCTGCTAGAGCAGGGAATTAAATGCTACTTTTAGCAAGCCTTGCATTGAGATTCACAGCTACATGCTTCCCTTTTAAAGCACAACTAGACTCAAATCAAAACAACATGTTTCCCAATTTCTGCAGCCTTTTGCTTGGAGGAGAATCTGGGCAATCAGAACATACCATCCATCATATGATTTTGATCAAAATATGGAATTAGTTTTGCTGGGGTAGGGGATGTCCCAAAGTTTTCATATACCTGTATCAACATACCTCAGCTATTGAGTCTACTCTCTATTAGAAAACCAGTGATTTAACTTAGTGTACATGTATTTAATTTGTAGATACAATAATGATAGGAAACTTCAGAGCTTGACATTTGTCCTATTTATAAGGCAGTCCACAGAACATAATTATAACCCTTTTGTAGTCACATATCTCTTTGTATTTATCTTTGACATGATTCTGCAACGAGAATTATGCATGAACCACATCACGGGTTATTTGGGGGGGATTTCAAAAATGCTTTGCTTTAGTGTGTGCTGCTTAATTCCTAACAGGCTGTAGGCTAGACTGGTCACCTCAAGTACAACTTCACGCAGTTAATTTTTTATCACTGTCCGTTAGTCTGATTTTGGTGTCACCATATGACTAACCTAAAGAGAGAGAAGAGCACAAAAGTTGGTTTAAGGTGTCAAACTAGAAACATTTCAGCTACAATAAAATAGATGTAAGAATTAATGCGTTCTCACTGTGTGACAATGATGTGAGTTCATTAGTACTCTAGCTGTTTTTAAAATAGTGACATTTGGAAGCTTGCACTGAAAATAACAGCTATAAGACCGAACATTTCTTTTTGCTTCTTTATGCATCAGAAGCAAATGGTCTTCATTATCAAATAAATATTCTCCCTATTTAGCTGAATAAATCCTATAAATACCAGAATATCATCTTAGTGTAGCTCAACTATTATTTCAAAGCATTCTTGCTGTAAAATGTTCACTCCGAAATAAAACAATGCATACATTTGAAAATTATTTTATGAAGCATTATATATGCACCAGCTAGAACCAATGTTTGCCTATCATTTACATTTTCGTCTCTAAAAATACCCAAGTTATTTAGGGAAACACTGAAATGCCAAAAGGGTTTTCTTTGTAAAATAGTAATTGGTAATTAGCACATAGCATGTTCTAACCTGCCAGAACACATTTTCATATATACATAGAAATTAGCTGGCTCTAATGAAATGAAGCCATTATAGAGTATGCCAGAGTCATACATATCTGGCATCCAATGCCCTTTTGCAGCAGTTAGAATGATCATGATGGGGCTTGAGCCCAGGTTTTATTCATTCTCCTAAAAGCATGGGAGGTCAGACAGGAAAGGCCAATATAAATTACTGCTACACAGTCAAGGCTCTTCCTGCTTTAATTGTTCACTGCATCAGTAAATCCAGTATCCCTGAGAGAGGAACAACTGTAACTGGAGAAGACAGGCCCTCCAAAAGAAGAGTACTTGAAAGTTACAACTACAACCACTAAGTCAAGGCTCGAACTTCACAGGCATGGCCTCTTTAATATTTACTGGCAGCAAGGCGCTTCAGTAGTGGTTCATCATAAACCCAGCATTCTCCATCTTCATGGAACAGCTGTAAGAGAAAAGTGTAACCAGTGTGAGTAGCAGGAAGAGTTACAAACAAAGTTACAAATGAATAATTTACTTAATCCTTCTTACCCTTGTCTCCCATGGAATTTCTTTCTCTTTCCTGGCTCGGGCTTCAGCTCTTTGTCTTTCCTCAAGCCTGTGCTTAGCTTCAGTAGCTGCATCAATGTCTCTGATTTTTAAGTTGTAAGTTACATCTTTCCATAGGCTACAGAGAAAAAAACATTTAGATAAAATGGCAGGAAAAAAAGTATAAGAGGCTGCAGGTTCATACTGTAACTTGACTATTCTCTTCAAAACATGTTAAATGACTCAGCCAATAAGCAAGATGAGGATAAAAGGTGGTTGGTTAGTTTGCCAAGTTGGTTCTTGAAGTTTCCAACCATCTATAAATGTTAAACTGCCTTATCATATGTTCACTGTTCATGTGTTGTAAAATTTCACATATAAAATAAAGATATTAAGCATAGAAAGATATAAAATACAGGAAATGTGCATTATGATTCTGTTCAGGAAATTATAAGACAATGCAAGTGACTAAACTAGTGGGACAGCCAGATAAAGAGCTTTAAGTTTTTACCAGCGGGATTCATATTCTTCTTGATCTTCAAGCTTTCTTACTTTCTTCTTAATGATAGGCATTTTCTTGGTATCTATAAAGACTACATTCTCCTAGAGGAGGAAGACATTTCACATTTTAAAATGTAACAGTTAATTCTTTATTTAGTTTCAATTGATATCAATATTTTTCATTCCTTCAAGACTTCTTTAAAGTAAATTTAGTGTAGGCTAATATAAATAATACCCCTCCCCCAGCAGTACAGAATGTTTCATAGCAGTTATTAAGCCTCTTTCAACATTCTCAAATGGACCCCAATGGTGATTTATTCTCTTCATTAAAAGCCTTTTAGCTGAAGCTTTAGTGATCACAGAAAGAACAACTCTCCAGTAATATCATTTTCTTATACAGAAAAAATAAATAAATCAACCTGTTGTAGCCTGTTCACCAAAGCCAAAGAAGGAAAAATAAGGCGCTTTACCCCTGTTGCATATTTTGCATACATGACACCATTCCATTCTCCTTCGATTGAGTAGAAGGATTTCTTGTCATTTGGAGAACTAGTCGAGAGGGGAAAAAAGGGATCACTACCATTTTAGCCTAACTTGAAGTTTGTAACACATATTTGCCCAAAACTCTTTAGATCATCTCTCCCCCACATGTGATATCTTTTGCTGCAGCTCAGAATGAGTCTGAGTAAAATGCTGGCATATACTTACAAGATTTCTGCTGTAACTCTGTGTTTTTTTCCACCATAAAAAGGCTTTGTATGGAAGATTATGCTAGCATTATAGCCTGTCTTGGAGCAACTAATGTTGCATTCTCCTCCCAGCTCTATCC
The DNA here is from genome assembly GCF_049243985.1 of Paroedura picta. Lineage (NCBI taxonomy): Eukaryota > Metazoa > Chordata > Lepidosauria > Squamata > Gekkonidae > Paroedura > Paroedura picta. The sequence goes on from NC_135372.1 coordinate 82,173,241, forward strand.
ATGGCACTGTGAGAATAGATCTGTCAAGGGAACACAAGACACTTCAAAGGCTATGAAACAAAGCTTACCACCGCTTGCAAAAATGCTGAACATTGTAAAGTTTCACTTGCCTTCCATAACCATTGGGAAAAGTCAGAATATAGTGCTCATCATAGTCCAGGCATGATACACACCCTGCAAAAGAGAACAGAACAGTATAAGAATCAGACATATCATTTTAATAATACAGACACCACAAAACATAGAAGTAAAAACCAACAACAGATCTGTCATCTTGTAAATGAAAGCTACATTTCTGCAGAAAATGTAGGACTGTGGAATCATAATCGTGTACCACAGAAAGATCTTTGACAAACAAATTAACAGCACTATCCTAAGTCAACTTAAACCCTGCAGCACTGGTCTTATGTGGATTCTCCAGTGTCCGTGAAAGAACCTCAGCAGCCATATTTTGCACCAGCTGTTGTTTCCAGATCAGGTTCAAGCATAGGCCAGTGTAGAGCAAGTTATAGTAATGAAGTCTAGAGGTGACCATTGTGTGGATCACAGTGGCTAGATGCTCTGGAGCCAGGTAGGGTGCTAGTAGCCTAGCCTGGTGAAGGACTTGAGCCACCATTGTCAAGGAAATATCAAAAATTACTCTCAGGTTCCTGGCTGAGTGTACAGTTGTGATCCACACCCCATGCAGCCTGGGTAGGCACGCTTCCTGTTCTGGTCGCTTCCTACCCAGCTGAAGGGCCTCCAAATTTGAAGGGTTCAGTTTGAGATGGCTTGCTTTAAGCCTTCAGACACTGGACCAATGTAGTCGGAGGGGCATCTGGTAGATTATCCATCAGGATATAGAGCTGGGGATCATCTGCATATTGGTGGCATCCAAGCCCAAAGCTCTGAACTAGCTGGGTGTGAGGATGCATAACAATGTTAAATGATGTCAGGGAGAGGATAGCCCCTTGAGGAACCCCAGAAGGGAGCTGGCAATAGTGTGATTGCACCTCCCTGATGGTGGCCCTCTGATCCAGACCATGGAGAAAGAAGGTCACCCACTTAAGGGTGGTCCCTCGAATACTGTGCCATTTTAAATGAGTCAGCTCTTCAAAATTTCAAGGCAGAGTCCCTTCCCCCGTACTTGCTTGTGGGTCTTGTTCTTTTAAATTGGAAATACTAAGGACTGAGCACATATACTCTACAGCAGTGGTCCCCAACCTTTTTATCACCGGGGACTGGTCAATGCTTGACAATTTTACTGAGGCCCGGGGGGGGGGGTAGTTTTCTGCTGAGGGACGTCGCCGCCACCACCTAAGCCCCTGCTCCGTTTGCTTTCCCCTGACTTCCCCCGCCCACCGAGGCTGCGCAGTGTCACGGCAAGGGGGAGCCACAGCCACGGCGGCCGCTGGAGAGCACCAAGGGGGAGCCGGTGGCAGGGCAGCCCCCGAGGCAGCAGCTGGGGAAGAGGATGAGGAGGAGCCGTGGCCTGGTACTGACTGATCCACGGACTGGTCCTGGTCCCTGGACCAGGGGTTGGGGACCACTGCTCTACAGCATACAAACAAAACTGCCTTATACTAAGTCAGACCATTATTCCATCAAAGCCAGTACTGTCTCAGGCAGAGGTCTTTCACGCCATCTATTGCCAGATCATTGAACTATCAGGGACTGAACTTGGGACCTCATGCATGCCAAGCACATATGCTACTACTGAGCCACCGTGCCCTTCCTTCGGTAACACCTTATTTATTTTGCTATGAAGTCAAAATAAAGCAACTGGTAATCTACTTGGTAATCTATTCAACTAACCTGGGCCAACTCACTTAAGCTTCCAAGATTGAGCTAGCCAGATCAGGGCACATTATTAGTTAACTCTAACCCATGTAATAAGCCCTCAGGGTTCAGTTGGTGTCTTCTTGACTTAAAGTCAATAGGCAAAGAAGGAGCCAGCATAGACTGGATGCAACCCCCCCCCCCATGCACAATCTGGGGAACAAAATCATCCCATCTAAATATTACATCCTCTGAGGAAGGCAGCAGCAATGATGGTTGACCTCCTGGATGAGAGGAGACAAGAGTGATCTCTTGAGAGGAGACAAGAGAGGAGTGACAAGAGTGATCAGAAAACTTGCACCCTAAGACAATGAAACCACCTACCTTTTCCCATGTTTTCCCCAACATATTACTGCAATGGTTATATCTTGGTACAAACATTTCTACTGTTCTAAAATGAAGAGGAAGCAAATAACTTACATGTCTCTGGGACATACCTTGACCTATATTATGAACACCAATAGACATTCCCAGGAACTTTGACTTGGTCCAAATGTGAGCATTGAATTGAATTTTTTTGCTAAAGCATTCTGCATAAAATGCTGAAACTTGAGAAGAAATAGGTAAAAGTAGACTACAAAGCAATTAATTCACCATACAACATTCAGGACACAGATATTTACTTCCAAAGAAGAAATAAATAATAAATTTATTAATAAATTAAAAAAATAATAAAAAGCCAGAATGTACTTTCAAAATTGGTGAGCAAAGTTTACAATCAGTTTACAAATACTATACTATTGAAGGAAAAAAAACTCAAAATGATTAATAACATACTTGGAGGGTGGTGAGAAACTTGTTCTGCTACAAATGTCACACTGTTTTTGGTAATCCATGGAATTGGTCCATCTGAAACAGTCTCCTGCAAATAAAAAATAAAAATTTCAATTTGACATGGCTTTCTTTTTACACGTATACTGCACAGTGTTTAGAAATTTTGGAAACCCTGAATACAGGACAGAATAAAAGCTTAATACCTTCTAACTACACAAGGACATGACACTGCTATAAAAGACTAACAAAATAGCCCCTCTGAATAAATGGAAGCCATTAGTTGTCTGTTGGAAGGCTAATACAGGTTTAACATATTTACCACCACAGAGTGGAGATGGGTGAAATCCAGTCCCAGCTCTTCAGACAAGAAACACAAGGAAGCAGAAGATCCCCTACTAAACCCCACTATTCAACCTGGAGTTTCCTGTGAATAAAGCAATGTAAGCACAGTATGGCTTACCAAAAATCTTCAGAGTATTAGGCTAATGTCAACTGAAGGCTCCAGAACAATATATACATGCTTTTCTAAATCAAACATATTTATTGCATTTATGCCACAATAATGCTTTGTTTTTAATGCAGTACACATACACCAGTCACTTGGTTTTAGTATGACATAATGAGATATCTTTTTTATTAGAATTAACAAAGTGATGTAAGTTTCGACTTTCTCTGCAATGTTTATTTTTAATGTTTTCCTATGTTTACTCACACACTAGAAGAAAGGAGGCAGAAAACTATTAAAATATACAAATTTTATGAATATAGCAAAGAACAGGAACATAATTGCTCAACTAAACAGTAGTTCTGCAGATAATCTTCATGCTAGAGCCATAGTATTATCTGCATGATAATCAACTACAGAGTCTGGCATGAGGAAACATCTAACCAGCCTTTCTGAATTCAAGAATTAAAATGTAGTTCTCCTTTCAGATTAATTATATTAGTATACAACATTAGCTACTTATTTACTGCACAGAAACAAAGTGTAAGGGCGTACTGTTGTAGAAAGGAGCCTTCAAAAATGCTGGTGGGAAGGAAGGGGAAATGGATGAAATGCTGACATCAGAGCACCTCAATTTACTGTGATGAGAATTGCCTTTCTGGCTGCCATCCACTTATTTATGATGTATGATTGATACACTGTGTACAAATCCTGTTCATGAACAATACTCATCACAAGAAGAGAGAGATTATGTAGACAGAGCGTGCAGAACTGTCAAGTTAAGTCTTAATGTTTTGGAGTCAAATGAAAACAAAGCTGGCAATACCATGGGGGATGGACCTATGCAATCCAAATAAAATCCCACACAGGGCTATAGGCATTACCCAGTGAGTGTGCCACACCACTACAATCCAAATGACCCTCACTATCAGAATGGATGTGCTAGTTAGAAACAATGCAGATGGCTCACAGGTACAAAAATTGTGGGAAACTATTCTCTATATACAAATCAACAAATATACATTTACTGCATGGAAAATTACAGGCTTAGAAGGATACTCTGAGATTTAATTGGTCAAAGATTAAAGTGCACGTGTAAAGGAAGACAACCAAAAGAGATAAAACAATCTTTGAGTGAGTCAGATTACTACTGGCAAGGTTTCCAGGCAATGATCCTAAAAAGATCCTATAGACAATATTAAACCATCAACCTACTTGCAAAAGATGGCATGACAAGTGAACACTGAACACATAAAAACATGTATCAGAGGATGCATGCCTCAAGGCATCCTGAATTTAAAATGAAGTGAATCTTTTCTTGCCAGCGTAACAAAAATTGAATAAAATTGTTCTGAGATTATTGGAGAATACTCACTATCAAATACAAGTCACCTAGATAATTCTACTAACCATATTATCTTCTTGTTCAATATTTGGCAGCACCCAGTGACACCGGAAAATTTCTCCCAAGATGGGATTGTAAGGCTTTTTAGCAACAGAACCTTTTCTTCCTGCATGGAAAGCTGAAAGGTACCACTTTACCACTTGAACCATTCGGTCCTTTGGATCTTTTTGGTCACTAATACTAATGAAAACACAAGAAGTTAGTAAACCTTATACTGGAACCAAATGAAATATGAAATTCTAGTTTAAAACCAGACTGATAATAGACTGGTGACTCAACTATACTCATAGGACACTGCATTTCCTATCTGAAAGAAACCCTTCTTCATAAACAATAGGGAGAAGGTTTTCAGGACTAGTAGCACATTTAAAATATTGCCAAAAACAACAACAAACTGAAAGATATGACATATTTTACATGGGGGGGGGGAGATTTTCAGGACTGGCAGCACATTTAAAATGGTGTAGCTCTATATTGGCAAAAACACTGTCACAAGTAAACCGAAAGATATGACATATTTTACATGAATAACAGAAATCTGATGGATTTCTGTGGATTTGGATTGAATGCAGTCAGTGGCAAGCAGACAAGGCTGATCTTCTGTAACCATAAAAGGTTTAAGGGTTCATGGGAGGAGTTTGGTGTTAAGGGTTATGGGCCATTCATGCCCATCATTGGCACCTGTATGCCTCTGATTGACCATCCATTCACTGGCTGCCCAATCAGGTTAGAACTCCCGCCCTTAACCATCTTCCCACAATTTTGCCACTTCTTCACAGTCTCTGGCCCCTCAGACACCTCTCCTGAGGTGAGTGAGCTGCCAGGGGTGCATGGGGGGTCTTCGTCTTCGCCTTCCTGAGGCAATGTTTCCTGCCTACAGAGCTTAGAGAAGCTAGCCTGTGTCTTCTCTGAGGGAGAGCGCCCGCCTCTCCCCAACCGCCACCTTCCCCCTCTTACAGGTCCTGGGGCACACTAGCCACTAGACAGTCCCTTCCACCCGCATGACATGAAGGCAGCCAGCATGTGCCTCCACACCGCCTCCCACCAACTCTGAGGCATGCCTGCAGGTCAAGAAAAGCCCGACGGCCCTGGCCTAAACAGCAAACAGAGGGGAGGGCCAGGGGGGATTGCCACAGATCAGGGAGGCCTCCCAGCTCCAGACTAAAGAGATCAGTTCCCCTAGAGAAAATAGATGTTTTGAAGAGTGAGCTCTCTGGTACTGTAATTGAGGATGCCAGTCTCCAAGCGGGACCTGGGGATCCCCTAGAATTACAGCTCCAGACTAAAGAGATCAGTTCCCTTAGAGAAAATGGATGTTTTGAAGGGTGAATTCTCTAGGTTGAAGTCTGTCCTAAGATTATTTTGGGGTGCATCCTTGCCCCAGTGTTCTCTAGACGCAGGAGTGGCCCACTTAGAGCAGCTGACCCAATACTAGACTTTGGATCATAAGCAGTGCACATCTTCTCAAAGGGGAGAGTCCCTGCTTTCCACTTCCCACCCCCAGGCTCTAGCGCCCGTTTTATTCCTGGATACAACGGGCTTTACCCCTAGTACTTAATAAAAAACCTGAATACCTCACAAATAAGTCAGGATGCGCAAAGAAGTCAGCATACATTTCTAAGAGAGATCTCCTTTCCAGAATAAAAGTAGGAAGAACTACCTGCAGAAACAAAAGAGATTTTTTAACAGACAAGTAAATAAATGGTGTACTGTAAGGCAGAGCTCACAACACTGTTTTATTTGAGTTAAATAATTTTTGGTTCATAAATACTGCTACCACCACTGAAGACATTATTGTATTTGGCAGATATTGGATAAAAAGCAGTTGCCTCTTCTAGATTTCTACCATGGAAGTTCTTTCTTATATAATCCATCAAAGAATAAAACTTAAAGAAGAAAAATGGTTTGGATTCTCTCTTTCAGAGAAAACAAATTCAGTATCTCATAACAGGAAGTCTGAGAAGAGTCTAATATTCTTTATAAAAGGGGCATCCATCTGTTATTTTCAGAATTTTGATACAAGGGTTGAATTTATTCACTGTAAAATTAATACACTCCATAAGTTGGACTGTTACCTTCGTTAGGTCCATTCCTAACCTAACTTGAGATAAAAGGTGCATGATGACACTCTTGTGTTCTTCTACTGACTCTCCTTCTGCATCATCATCTCTCTCGTCATGCTGATCAAAAAGATCTAGAAAAATGAATCACATTCAACAATTCTTTTAGAAATATGTAATAAACCAATATACATCTCTAAAATGGGATTTAAGCATATTATCGACCATAGTTTTTTTTAAGTAGCTGTCTTCCAAAGCAGAATGCAAATACAGACTAGAAGTTTTTCCACTACTGCAACTCATACTTGATATGCAAGTGGGTGAACTGCATGAAGTGTACTGAAAAGTTTAAGTGTACTGGAATATGTACATGATATGTAGGATTTTTTGTGAATCTCTTACCAGCATCATTTGTCCCATTAGACAAGGAAGAATTGAGGGATTCTGCTGTATCCGGGCGTTTCATACTACTTCCTGTGCTGCTACGAGTTAGGACTGCACCTGACCCTGAAGAACTGGAGAAAGATACAGAACTATTTTAATAAAATACATTTAGACATTTAAAAAATTCAGATTAAGTAGGATTCACACTGAGAATTAAGAAAAGCATATGAATAAAACTTAGAAACAACAACTGCAGCTCTGATGGAAACAAGGCAAACACTGGTCTCGTCTTCCTTCTCCCTACTCCATTTGTTAGAGAAGATAGGAAGTTCAGCAACACGGCTTCTGACATCCTAAAGTCGTAAGGGAAGGCCAACTCCAAAGGAAGTGGCCTTTTCCTGTCTGAGGCTTCTCTCTTCTCTGCCACACAAGGGGCAATGGTGGAGATGCAGCAGAAGAGTAGGGCAACCACCAGCCAGGATGCAGACCTAAGGCCATCCTTACTACAGTCCTGAGACTTCCAGTCCACACAATGATGGAGATGCAGCAGCCACAGTAGCCATCCTCCCACTAGCTGGCTTACACCATAGATGCACATGCTGACCTTGCGTTGCCATCTGAAGGAGTTTCAGGTGTCAGTAACAATGTTCTGAATTTTTTCAATAACCCTTTAAGGAGGCCAGAATTATCTCCATTCTTCAGATGTGGAGCAGAGGCTAAGAGAATAATGGTTTCCCTCCTAAGCCAATCTGGCAAATTCATAGCAGAGGTAAGAATTGAGGACTTACAACTCACTCATTCCAGTTCTCATGGATGAAAATCCAACCTCTATTTAGATTATCAAAAATTAATTAATAGTTTCTACATGCATATTGTTAGGTTAAATGGCTATTGTGCAGTTACGTAACCCTAATTAGGGATTTAACTTGATCAGTGAAATACTTCTGAATAAAAACTATTTCTGATATATTACACTTTAGAGATAAAAATTTAGAAAATTGGGCAAAAATATAGTCAACCATTTCTGCAATATATGATAACTGAAGAGATTAATAAGTCAACAAGACATACAGCTTTTCACAATTATTCTCAAGTGTTTAAGTTTTTCCATCACTTACTCTAAGCACCTCTTTGGAGATGAACTGCTCTGATAGAATTCATCAGCATCATAAAATTCATCTTCACTGCTGGAATAAGAGAAGTCTGGAACTGTATTTGGAGAATGGTTGACATGGCTTGGAGAAGTTAAACTGCTGCTTGGAGCTGACTGCCCACTACCTATAAAGACATTGAATACATACTGAATTGATCATTATTTGAAATAACAATTACATTTCTTCCTAACTCAAATCTCCCTAATTCAGATTAGAGTATGGGTCAAACAAGATGAGATACTAAGAGGTTTGTGAGTTGATCTTCTAAGCATTTTGAAAAAAATAAGCTACAGCTCTGTGTGGGACTAATGTGCATTGGAGACATTTAAAGGGGAAGGGAAGTTTAATTTTTTCAACCCCGCATAGTTTGACTTATGGAAACTGAGCTTCCTGAGCCACTGGAAGGTGAAAATACAAATCATCATCAACAACAACAAACAGGGTGTGTCTCCCTCTTCCGGAGCTTACTTAGAGAGCTTGGTTTCGGTTAATGAAAGTATGCAAGGGTTGTAGGATTGACATCCATACTCACCTGCACCAAGCAGGACTGAATTAGACTGGGATCATCCTATTGCAATTTAGTTTTGAAACACAATGGAAAAATATTTTAGCTTTTAGATTGCTTGGCCAATCATGCTAAGTTAGATTTATGAAGGCAAAAAAAGAAGTGTTGATTCAAATGAGTAGCTGTGTGGGTCTGAAGTAGCACAATAAAATCAGAGTCCAGTAGCACCTTTAAGACCAACAAAGATTTATTCAAGGCATGCTCGAAAGCTCACACCTTGAATAAATCTTTGTTGGTCTGAAAAGTGCTACTGAACTCTGATTTTAAAAGAAGTGTTGATCAACTACAAACCAGAGACCTTCATACTAACATACAAGTTGCCACCAACAAGCACTGATGACTACTTAGTTGCAGGAACCCCAACATGATGCCAGTGGATGCCAAGGCACCCACCAATGCCTTTCCTAGTGTCCGCCAAGTTCTTTTAGAAAGTGTCAGATATGGCTTTTGCTCAGCAAGGCTTCTGATTTTAAAGATATTTAAAAACCATGGTTTGCCAGCAGCCATTTAGTAACTGGCTCTGCCTCCTGCAACAGTCATTTTGTACCTGTATCCACCACACTGACCAATTATGCACGGACCGGAATGCCTTACGTGGCAGCGACAGGGCTTCGGGGAAAATCCACGATTATGCCTGACGTTGCTGCCATCCGAGGCCTCGCCCGACCCAAGCTGTTGGAAGACTCGCGTTAAAGGAATGCGGGTTCTTCTGCAGACTGGGGAGCACAATGGGCACAGGCAAGGGCTGGGTCAGGCCAGCCCTGTGCATAATTGGAGGAGTTGGGCCTTTACCCTCGGCTCTTGACCCAACCTACAGCATCCCTGCAGGGGCACCTCTCGCTCCTGCCAGCTCCGCGGAGCTGACGGGCATTCCTCCACCCCCCCATGGTGGGAGAGCAGCATGCTGCTCCCCACCATCATGCAGCAGGGGGGGCTATGTCCCCAATTCGGCGCTTCAGCGCGCGCCCAGCAATTCCGGCTCTGTGTTGCCTGCGCGGGGCAGTTGCACCGGGGCAGCCAGGGTGTGCCCAGGAAGCTCTGCCCCTGTGTATAATCGGGAGACGGCGGGGCTTTTGGTCTCGGCGCAATGGCACAGCGGCAGCTCGGTGTAGCTGCCACCGTGCATAATCGGTCCCTGTGACACAATTCAAAAGGTGCTTGCAGGTTCAAAATGGCCGGGGAACTTCACTCAGTTATTTGGAATTGATATGAAAGATGGGGTCCAGAATGAATGATAGCAAATGGATACATGATGATACTCAGAAAGTCAAGGACAAAGTCACCAGTGTTGGTGCAATTAAAGTGAACAAAATGAAATAATTTTCTAAGGGAGAGTTTTAAAAAAGCAGATTATTTTTTTAATAGATAGATGATTATTACTGAGAATTCCATAAGTCTTGTAGCAGTATCAACATTTTCATACACCACACTCTAACCTATGGGTTTAGTCCATTCTGATCTTTCAGAGAAAGAATTCAGAGAATCTCTCAGGCTTTCCTCTTGGGTGTTATTTTTGCAAGCTACCATCATTTTAGAGTTGCCTGTGTAGTCAGCATCTCCACCACCTACTCTCTAAGCCATCATATAATGCAATACAATCTGTATGTGATGAAGGTAGCCAAAAACTGTCTAGCTGTTCCCTGGGATATGTGCAAGTGTGGTCCAACATCATTATGTCACCTAGTGATTAAGAATTTAAATGTAACTGGAAGTTTCTTAGAAGAGGAGCTGGATGCATGACCAGTGGCTAGACAGTTGTTATGGTTTTCATTTAAAGTTGCCAGAACAAAGTTGGTAACTAGTGGGAAGATGCTCTCATGACAACTACAGAGCCAGCTTGGTGTAGCAATTAAGAGTGGTGGTTTCTAATCTGGCGAGCTAAGTTTGACTCCTTGCTCCTCTGCAAGCAGCCAGCTGGGTGACCTTGTGCTCATCACGGCACTGATAGAGCTGTTCTGACTGAGCAGTAATATCAGGGCTCTCTCAGCCTCACCTCTTTCACAGGGTGTCTGTTGCAGGGAGAGGAAAGGGAAGGCGACTGTAAGCCACTTTGAAACTCCTGGCAGAGAAAAGTGGCATATAAAAAACATTTTTTAATCCAGATGCTAGAGTGTTGCTAGCAAAGCAATGATGATACTTCTGGCCATGCTTGAGGTGATACCACTGCGTCACTGGTGATCACCTTCCATTTTTCTCCCACTGCCCTGCTGAGCAGCTATGGGAGGTATCCCATCAAAGCAGAAGACCAGGTATCCTTATTTTCATTCCTTCCTACTGAGGAGAACAAGTGGCCTAAGTTATTTTCCAGTAAGGTATAATACTCCATTGCCTGGTACAGGGGGTCTTCCAGTAAATGACAAAGTATACCCTTTTATATCATCACAAATATAAAGCTCCAGTATAATTTTCATGTTTCAAAAGAGAAAGCAGTGGTACTATACCTGTACTGTTAGGTGTTGGAGTCTGGTGATTTCCCAGTAATGCTACAACAGGTCCAACTGGCAAGGACGAAGGTCGTTGTTCTGATTTGCAAAGCTGAGCTGGCTCTAAAAGGTATTAAAGACAGATTAGATGGTTTACTATCCATGTTGCTATTACATCCTCTATGCAGAGCTCCTTCCCTATCCCTAGTTTTAGCTATTGTCTTTAAAATGCGTGTGTGCGCACGCACACGCACACACACACACTATATCAGCGAACTTCGTGAAAAGCAAAAGATTGACTCTAAGAGCTTATAAACTAATTACATAAACCAAGCTAAAACCCTGACCTGTTATAATAAGAAAGTGAGGTTTCAGGGAAGGAAATACAAACAGATTAATTAAAACAACAGAATCTATTGACTAAACAAGTAAATTGTTAAGCAAGTAACAATTAAATAATCACTTGCTAGTAGTTCTTCAAATATTGTACCTGGAGGCAAGACAGTCTGTGTGGGCATTGTGCTGATCACAGAAGTTTCCAATGGACTAGGCTGATAGATTGCATCAACAGGATTAATAGTGCTCTGTAATTTTAAAAAAGGGCAAACTTTTTTTGAGAAACACAGTGATGTTTTATGTAAGAACTTTTCAAATGCAGCAGCAAAACCTGAGAGAAAGGCAAAGTGAAAGAAGCGTAAAACGATTCCCTCAAGTATTAATCAGTCTAAACAGAAAAATTATTGTTACAGCTTTGATGCAACATTAATGCACCTTAAAAAACCTTAGGATTATTTTTTCATTATTATCCCTCAGTGTCCCTCACTAAAAAAGAGACCTAGGGCCACCGCATTTCTAAAAATATTACTGAATACATTTCATCAAGCGACTTAAAAAAACCAAAGCCCAACACCAACAATGTGAGTCAGACTAGTCAGGTTTCTTCAACCCAATCATAGAAGGGTTTGCAGGCTAGGTAAAGGCAAAAGGTTTTCTTTGCCCTTGCTCTATGTTAGTTCATAGAACATTTAGACAGCTCTACCCCTTTCCTCTGACACTGTCAATAATATTTTAAAAATTCAGCTCACAAACCAACTCACTTCCCAATCTTTCAACGCCTCTAATCAAAGCCATAACACCAGCACAAGACATGACCCTTTAAAAAACAAAGTCTCTAATGATCTGGGTTAGCTTGCACAATGGCAAATTGAAAATCCACTATACATACCAAGGACTGCAGTGGTATTGGGCCCTTTGTCATACATGTTACAAGCAACAGGTTAGTTATTTCATGATCTTCTGTAATTTTTAAAAGGTAGAAAGATTTTGGGATGTGAAAAATTATGTGTACAGGTACTAGCAGGTCAACACTTGGCTGTATCTAATAAGTAGCAAGTTTCATCCTTTTGGAAAGCAGCCATCTTATTTTTACAAACCTGTTATCATGGCCCCTGTCTGCTACCCTTCCTCAGAGGCAAGATTTTCCCTCTGTTTTTCTATCTCTTTCTGAATAAGCTGACCTAGTCATGTATTTTCTTCTTTCCAGAAGAATTCTGGCTGTCCCACCCTGTCACAGGAATATGAGGGAAGGGTCGAAAAGCCCCCCTTTTCTTTACACCCTAAAATGACACTCAAGGTATTTTAAAATTTAAAAATTAAAATTAAAAAATAATAAAAGATTTTATTTAACATAGCAGGGAAAGATAAGGAGAAATCAGGGGTTACAATTTTTGAGGTAACTCAAATAAATAACTCTAAAACAGCATATGAATTTAGTACATATGCTTTTGGGGCTACTGAGAGTTTCTAAGCTTTTTGCAGTGACTCAGGAATATCAAAGTTACAAGGTTTTGTTCCAGTGTTTTCCAAATACTTAATACATTTTCTTTGAATAGTCAATGATTCTTTTGGTTTTAAGAAGGCTGGTACACTCTTTCTAGTACCCATTTCCCTTCTCTTGAAATACAGTCTTGAGTTATTGACTTCTAAGGCAATTTCTAACCACACCAGACCAGTGTATACTCTATACTCATCAGAGCTATCACCCTGTTTAGATTGGCTAGGGAAACTCCTCCTTCCTATAGAAAATCCATCCCTTTTTCTTTGGTTTGAATGGAGTCTCATCTAATTATCCATTTGTTCTTGCCAACTTTTCCTAGTTTTCCTGTCTGTGTTGAACTGCTATCAGTCAGGGCTAAATTCCAAATTAATTCTCCTAAGCATTCAGCTCTAAAGTTTCTCTGCTTGGCTGATGCTAACCAATCATATCGCTTGGAGGAGCCTGTCACTCAAGGCTCTGGAAAGAATGAATCTTTCACAGTCCTTTCCCTGTTTGTACAGCACTTCTAATGATTTTAAAAAAGAACAAGAACTGAAAAACAGCAAACTGCACTTAGTACAATATGGTCCATTTAAAATCAAGTTACTGTGTCAGGTCATACAAAAAATAAACCAGGAAAAAGAGTAACTGAAGATTAACCACAGCATAGACTGACAAGTGAATATTAAATCCATTAAGAGAGTAAAAAGAAAAGCACGGGAATCTTCAGGGTCAGATGGAAGGGGAAAGTGGTCAGGTAGAGTAACCAGAAGATACTTTTATTTCTAAACAAAACACTGTTTGATTTTCAACAAATTGTAAAAGATTTGTTGAGAAAATGAAGGGGGCATAAGGGAATAGATTTAAATGCAATTTAAATATTTCTTAAAGTAGGCAAGTAAGAGACTACTGAGTCTCTCTCATTTAAAAACTACAGTTTGAGAAAATCAAACAACAGTTATTGAAAAGCTCCAGCCTAGGCATAAATTCAGATGAGCAATTACAATCTGGAAAAAAATGAAATGCATTATTGTAAATGCGAAAAAATTAGCAGAATTTTTTTTTCTTTTATAAGTGAATAATATTTGAATGAGACTGAGAAAGCAGTCTAATGTAATCTAATCAATAGAAGATTGACGGAATGTGCACATTGGCTAACTGGCAAAGCAAAAGAAACACAGAGCTGGAAGGTAACCTAAGGGTCATTTAGCCAACTGCTTACACAATACAGGAAATTCACAGCTGTCCCTCCCATTCCCCAGTGATCCCTGCTCTATGCCCTGAGAAAGTAAAAAAAAAACTCCAGGATTCCTGAGCCCATCTGGCTTGGCAGAAAATTCCTTCCTGACCCCAAAGTAGTGATTAGCATTACCCTAGGCATGTAAGAAAGAGCTCTTAGCACTGGCTCATTCCTTCCTGCCCTCCCTCTCATAGTGCCTAAATGCATGAGTCATAGAACCAAATTGCTTTCAGATGGCCATCTAGGTTCTGCTTAAAAACCTCCAAATGTGAGCCCATGAACTCCCAAGGAAGCCTGTTCCACTGAAAAGAAAAAAAGCTGTTTTTTGTACCACCCAAAGGTATCTCAAAGCAGCTTACTATCATCTACCCTTCATCTCCCCAAAAGAGATACTCAGTGTGGTAGGTGAGGATGAGAGAGCTCTTGGGAGAACTGAGACAGGCTCAAGGTTATCCAGCTAGCTGCATTAATTAAAATTGTATACCACCCTCCCCTATGGCTCAGGGCGGTGGAGGAGTAGAGAATCAAACCTGATTATCTAGATTTAGAGATCATCACTCTTAACCACTGCAAAGGAACAGCACTAACTGCCAGGAAGTTCTTCTTAATATTTAGCCAAAACCTCTTATTTTCAATCTGCTGGTTCTGGTATGACCTTCTGAGGCAAAAGAAAACAGCTTCACTCCATCCTCTATATGGCAGCCCTTCAAATACTAGAAAATGGCTACTATATTACCTCATGTCACAGTGGTCTCTAATCTGGAGCACCAGCTTTGATTCCCCATTCTTTTGCATGAAGCCTGCTGGGTAACCTGGGGTCAGTCATAGCTCTCTCAGAGCTCTCTCAGCCCCACCTATCTCACAAGTGTCTACTGTGGGAAAATGAAGGTAAAGCAATTATAAGCTGCCCTGAGACTCAAGGCACAGAAAAGCAGGGTATAAAAATCAACTCCTCTTCTTACTCATTTCCTCTTCAGGAAAAAAAATTATCCAGCTCCTTCAGTCTTTCCTCATAGGACTTGATCTTCAGATCCCTCACCATCTTTGTTGCCCTCCTCTGGACATGTTCCAGTTTATCAACATCCTTCTGAAACTGTGGTGCCTGAAATTGGACCCATTACTCTGAGGTCTAACTAGGGTAGATTAAGTGATCTCGACACTAAACTACTGCTGATCCAGCCCAAAATCGCATTTGCCTACCATTTTACACTGCTGACTCACGTTCAGTATATTATCTACTAGAAACCCTGGATCCTTTTCCCTATTTCTGACCATGGGATTCTACCCAGATTAACTTTGAATTTGTTAAAATTACCTTTTGTTAAAATTAACTAAAAGTCCAACCTGGTTATGTACACCTTTTCCTGTCTTCAAGATTCTAAATTCAACAATTACAAGGTTACTACTACACAGAGTGCTCACTACTTTCACCTCATCAACCAGTTCTTCCCAGCAATGGTGAGGATCAAGTCCAAGATAGCAAACCCCCTTGTTTCCTTCTCCACCTTCTGGAAAATGAAGCTGTTAGCAACACAAGTCAGGAATTTATTAGGCCTTTTAATTTAATCAACTTCCAACAGGTATCTAGGTAACTGAAATATCCCATGAGCACCATGTCTCATCTTTTTGATAATTCTGTAATTTGGTGTAGGAATGTATCATCCATGCTAACTGCACCATTCAGCAGTCTACAACAGACTCCCACTATAATATCATTATTATTTCTAGCTCTTCTTTATTTTTACTCAGGGACTCTCAACTGCTGTAAGATAGTTTGTTAATACTGTCAGACATAACAGTCTTAACTGTTTCACAGTGGAGGTGAAATTGATTACTTGGAGTCCCATTGTAGTGGATACTTCCTCTGGTTAACCTCACCAGAACAATTGTAATTTGTGAACCCAAGGAAGAACAGAAGTAAGGACAAAGAACAGGGATAATTCTGATCAAGCACATGCTTCATTACAAAAGTAATGGACTGAGTTAGCTCATCCTAATAACTCATTCAAAAATGCTGGTATAAAGTGCTGTAAGAGAAAAATGTACCAGTGACTAACACCAATGCAAAAAGAAAATGTAACTAAACAGATTCAGTTATTAAGTTGCTATGAAAACATGTCTTGCTTAAGAGCTAGGATACTTCAGCATCTCCATCTGCCAGAGGCAAGAGTTTATATTAGCAAAATGAAATTGAACCATAACATGCTAAAGTTTTCAGAATGAAGCAAAATGCTCATGTCTTTATTTTTTTTTGGGGGGGGGGGTACTGATGTTACTTGAATTTCAAGCTTATCAGAAGGAAAATCATGTGCCATGGTTACTAGAGAATAATCCTCCTTTGACTACATGTAGTTCAAAACTGCTACATGACAGTATCCTCTGAAACCAGCCCTACACTGACATTATAGGTAGCCTATTGCACTGATGCACTTAAATGACCAAGGGTATTAATTGCACTTCCCTCCAACCACTTGCTATAAAAACTATCCAAACGAATCATTCTAAAGGTACATGGAAACACTGTCCTGAGACTTCCTGTCCATACAACATGATAAATTCTACTTCTATTATATAAATGTCTGAATCTTGTCCCTCACTTTACACTTGCAGCCAATTTACATGTGATTGCATTACCAAAACTCACACTATGAACAGAAAGGTCCAAGTAAATAGAAAATAAATAAATACATAGGTGTTTGAGAGCTGGTAGGGGCCTAGCATTATAAACTGAAAACTTTAAAAGCTTCAAGAGACCAAGATCTCTTTTACCACTTATCACAGAGAATTTGGTAGTAAAGCT
Source organism: Paroedura picta (assembly GCF_049243985.1). Taxonomy (NCBI): domain Eukaryota; kingdom Metazoa; phylum Chordata; class Lepidosauria; order Squamata; family Gekkonidae; genus Paroedura; species Paroedura picta. The sequence continues at coordinate 82,190,125 of NC_135372.1, forward strand.
CACTGAACCCAGATACACTGTGTCAAAGCAATGACCTCATGAGCTGCCAACGTACCACCCATAATGCAGAGCACCCAACTCAGCAGTATTCAGATGTACCTATCTATCTGACCGTATATGGATACACATCTTTCTTTCATACTTCATTTACAAAGACTGATCCAAGATCAAAGTACATAATCTCTGGCAATAATTATTAAATGCATCTGAAGTTATACAATTAAGAAGGAACAATTTTTTCAACCCCACAATAAAAGCTAGCTCTGCTACTACTCATTTCCCGAACGGCTGAATTTTCAGAATATCTGTTACTGTGCTGTATAGGCACTAACACATTAAGTTACTTTAACTTCACACACACACAATACGCTTAACATGATAAGCACTATTATACAGCAGCTCTGTATTAATTTTATTATACTTCAAAGGGCTTTCGTCCCAAAGTTTTTCAGGCTTGAAAACTACAGAAATAAAAAACTGAGCTGTACTGAAAGTTCTATTATAGTATTTGAATTTATACTCAGAAGAAGTCAAGGAGATATGTACAAATGGAAGAGATACAGAAGTTACATGGAAATTATGCCCAAGAAAGGAACGTCATAGAACCTTTTTCCTCCTGCACATCACAAGCCAGGTTCTAGAGAAAATGGCTGTCATTCTGACAAAAAGTGCAATTCAAGTAATCAATGTTCTTTATATTCATATTGGTTATTTAAATTTTTATGCTAACAACAGTGTTATAAAACAAGAAAAACTTGGAATTTATTATTCTTGATTATCAAAGTGGCCATCCATTTTTGAATCTTTAAAAAAGTAACAAATATATTCAAAGACAAACGAAGTGACAAGAAGGAAGAGAAATGTCAGAGGACAGTGGAAATTCAAGTCCATGTGCTCACATGACTGTAGTGTTAATATTCTGTAGAAATAAAGGGAAATAAAAGATTAGGTTTAAACTTACTATAAGTCCATCTGCGTGCTTCTCCTCATTACTTTGGTCCTTAAGGAAAAATGTTAAAAATATTAACATATAAATTAATTATAAGTATCACTGTTTAAATGGCAATGAAGTCTTTCTCTTGAGAAATTAGTTCTCACAAGAAAGAAATCACATAACTGCATGAAACCTTGTCCTTTTTGTAATTGCTTAAAATAATGAACTGTTCTTATTAATACCAAAAGCCTTTACTTAAAAAATATAGATAAGTCCTCAAACAAGCACTCCACAAAATAGCTATTAGAACAAGCATTGCAGAAAACCAAGAAGAAACTACTGTAAATGCTCAGACAGCTCCAAGGAAAATCATATTCCATACTGGTTCAAAAGAAAATCACCATTTCAACTGTCTTCTAAACAGTTATGATGTAAAAATCACTCCATTCAGAAGTTCATTTTACCATTGATGCATACTTAACCTGCTTAATATATGATTGAGAACAAAATATACTTACATTACAATTTACATCTGACTGTGTGTATGCTTTTTTCCTGACAATGTGTAAGAGTGTGTGCTGTCAAGGACCAGAAAGACATATGCATGAATACAGTCCAGAAGTACTACAAATTGAACATATATGGTAGGTCAGTGTTCTGGAGCCCCACTTCTGACAAAACACAAACCATGATGTATATACTATAAAGAAAGGTATGTGTCTGACATGAGCAGCAAATGGTCTATGCAGGGAAAAATACATACTTTTAAATAGCATAGCCATGCCATTACTATAGCCATGCACTTTATGGCTTCCACTGCTGATAAGTGAAAGGGTAGGACTCTGTACTGAATTGATAACATACCAAACAGCAAATTAGAAGAACTTTCAACACTAGGGTCAGATGGAGATATGAACATAAATTTCTCTGGAATGCACAGATACAATCATATCCCTTTGGTTAGAAAAAGGAGAGAGGAGACAGAGACCATTCAAAATTTAGGGAAAGTATAAAGCTTTTCATACACTGAAGTTTAATCTTAACATACAACCCCACCTAGTTTGGGGTGGTTGTAAGGTAATGGGATTAAAAATTGTTCTTTGGAGTGGGGGTGGAAGAATGGATTCTGTAGCATTCTTCTGTAAAGATACGATCTCTTCCAAAGTGAAGTAATTTGGGCTAGTTGTTCAGAAAATTGTGATGGTATGGAGGTTCTAACTGGGTTTTGTTTGATCTGCTCAGCTGAGGAGTAGGGGTTTATGGTCTTGGCAAACATGGCTATGCCGTAACCTGGTGATGGAACCAGACAGTCCAAATGCCAATCCTATAACACTTATCAGAGACCAAGATCTGCATGAGACTACTGAGTAGTGGCTCTACTCATATTCAAAGTATTGGTAGCTAATAATAGTCCAAGGCACTTTTCGATGATAAGAGGCAGGAGGAACCATGATACCTTTAATGGTATAGAAATCTCTAGTATACCAAGGTGAATAATTTTAAGGTAAGTGATGAAAACAACATGGTAAGGTCACATGGGCCTCCTGGGATGTATCTTTTTTTGGACAATACAAAGCTGAGTTCAACAGCACCTCTGAAGATGTGCTACATTCTGGTGAGGGCATCCAATAAACTGAAGATCCCTTCAAGTTTGTTTTGAATTGACTGCAGGACAGTCTCTGGGTCATCCTTGGCTTCAGTACTGTGGTTATTTTGTAGGTTCAGCAGCTGTATAGTAGAAGCAACCGGTATTTCTTCTTGTTTCCTTGTATCTTCTTTGGTTCAGAAGAGAAAGAATGGGCTCAACACTTAAACACTACTGCTCTCTATCTTGCCTCAACTGTTGTTAAAAACAAAGGTTCCTAGGTAACCAGCACATCAAGTAAAAGACAGAGTACTAGAGGAGTCAAGCATAGCTCAGGAGGTTTTGTCAAGACACAGTCCTGAAGAACTATTCTCAGCGAAGTGGAATAATTGAACAGTGTTTCCTTGGTGAATGTATGGCATCCTGGTCTCTCAGGTTGACCGAGAGCAGTGGTTCTCAACCTTCCTAATGACACGACCCTTTAATACAGTTCCTCATGTTGTGGTGACCCCCAACCATAAAATTACGCAAGTGTTCTTTCACAGAAATTAAACCGAAACTGACCAAATGGCATGAAGATCCACTGTTCATGATTGTATATACATTGTTTTTTCCCCAGGGTTTGTCAGTTCAGTTCTGCCTCTTGTCCCGCCAAGCTGCGCTGCCACCTGGAGCGCTTGATGGGAGACTGCACTGCGCTGGAGGCACTGCTGGAGTGGCTGGTGGCCGAGCGCAGGCACCTGCAGGAAGAGCAGCAACAGTGGCAGAGCCCCCCCCCAGCTATTTACCCTGCTGCGACCCCTGTGAAAGGGTCGTTTGACCCCCAAAGGGGTCCTGACCCCTAGGTTGAGAACCACTGACCTAGAGTCTGTTGAATACTCCTTAAGCAAGAAAAAGCAACAACTGATTGTGATTGCCCCTGATGGGTAATTCAGTATAATGTTGTCAACACTTTCAAAAAGTGGACCATGGACCACAGATGTATGGGCCATTACAAAGAAGAATGAAAAAAACAGTTTATGGTTGAGGCCAGTGCTAGAAGAAGAGCAGACCCTCCCCCCCAGGAAGATCTGAGATCACACCAGTTCCAGGTTAGATGTGACTAGCTGTCATACCTTCTAACACTCTGGCCGGTAGCCCTTTCATGTTGGGGGTGCTTATGGAGATTTTAATGGGGTTTTAATCGGGGATTGTTATGGTTTCGCACTGTTGTAACCCGCCACGACCTGGATTGCTGGAAGCGGTGGGTAATACATTAATAATAATAATAATAATAATAATAATAATAATAATAATAATAATAATAATAATAATAAAGAAAAGGATACAATTATGAAAGGACAAAAGACCTAACTCACAATGTCTCTGTGACAGAAGCTTCTTTATGATGATACTGCTGATGTAGACAAAGAAAAATCAAGCTGGAAGGTGTAATTCTGCCTGCTCAAAGCACATGCATTAAGCATCTCCATTCTTGAACTGGGTGAAGCTAGTACCAATATAATATGGTTTAGCTATGGAAGTTCCAAACAATACTCAAGCCAGGCTCAAGATTGTATAGGTGTGCCTGCATAGAAAACACACTCAACAAAATGCCTACACAAAAAGTAAATAGCTGTGCTGGCATAAACCCACATCCATTTCAGTACCAAGCAGATGTAGGGGCTTCAGAGACTCACACAAGCAGCTGCCCTATATTCAGACTACTGGTTTACAAAGGTTAGAAGTACAACTTGCAGTTCTCCAGGGTCTCAGGTCTCTCACATCAATAACTACCCAAACCTTTTAATCAGAGATGCCAGGGACTTAATGGTGGCCCTTCATGTAACACAAATGTTCTGCCACTGAACCAGAGTCTCATCCTGTGGATGCTCTTTACATACAACAGGTATGTGCTGGCTGTTGTGGGTTTTCTGGGTTGTGTGGTTGTGGTCTGATAGTTTTAGTCCCTGACAGTAACTGTGGCTGGCAATTTAGAGGTAGGACACAGCAAGATGGGAATTTCAGCTTGGCAATGTTACTGGAAAAACATTAGATTTAGGCATGTGTGCTTCAGACCACTCCAGCTGAAAAATCAGCCAAATACAGTCAGAAGCAAAAATCTCATAGAAAAACAGAGCCAAAGCAGGATGTTCGAAGCGTGGTTTGACCCTTTGGATGGCCATTTAACAACAGTTAAGAAGGGATAATAGCAATAGCAGCAATGGTTGGGGACATTCTGAGTGTTAAGTTGCCTGTGATGGGACGAAAGCTGTAGGGAGTTCCCATCATCAGCCTCATCTGAAAGCATGGAGGAAGAGCTCTGTTTGGCAGGCCCTATGGAACTCACTGAGTTCTTATTGGGCCTTGATTTTGTTTGAGAGCTCATTCCACCAGGTTGGAGTCATAGATAAGGCTCTGGTTGAAGCTAGGCAGATTTCTTTGGGGCCGGGGATCACCAGATTGTTGGGAATTGATAGAACGTGTTAGTCTTTGGGGAATAAAGGGAGGCAGATTGTCCTTGAGGACACGTATGGCCCTGAAGTATCAGCACCTTAAATCTGATCTGATCTGATCCAAAGCAGGGATAAGGACAAGCCTGCATAGAGCAAGTTGCAGTAATCCAGCCAAGAGGTGACTGTTGCATGGATCACTGTGGCAAGGTGTTCCAGGATCAGATACGGCACTAGTAGCTTGGTGGAGGTAGCAGAATGAAAGCTGCACTACCCTTGTGACTTGAGCTTCCATAGTTAAGGAAGCATCAAGGATCACACCCAAGGATGTTTGTGTTGTTTTAAGTTGCACACTGCTCAGGCTGGGGAGGCACGCTTTATGATTTGACCTTTTCCTACCTATCCAAAGGATCTCTGTCTTTGAGGGGTTGAGTTTCATGAGACTACACTGAAACCATTCCACCTCAGACTTCAGGCATCTGGTCAAGGAATCTGAGGGTTATCAGGAGGCAGATCTGGGTGTCATCAGCATACTGGTGACAGCCCAGGCAATAGTTTCGGACCAAATGGGCAAGAGGATGCATAAAGATGTTGAATAGTGTTGGGGAGAGAGTTCACAGTGGTGCAATTGGCTCTCCCCAATTACTATTCTTTGTCCTCAACCATGACTCTTTGTCCCCTGAATCCCCTTGTTGATGAGGTAGTGAGCAAGGAGCTTGTGGTCGACAGTATCTCTACTGTCAGATCTATTAATATTAGCAGCACCCAGCCACCCCAGTCCACTTGGTGCCACAGGTTATCCATCAGATCACCCAGTGCTGTTTCTACCCCATGGCCAGGTCAGAAGCTGGACTGGAAGGGCTTGAGGATTGAAGCTTCATTCAGGTATGCTAGTAACTGGTCTGCTGCTACACAGTCCACCACCTTCCCCAGAAATACTAGGTGAGAGATGGGGTGGTAGCTAGCAAGGTCTTACAGGTCCAGTGATGGTTTCTTCAATAGGGGACATACCACTGCCTCCTTCAGCCCACTCAGGAAGATCCCTGATGATAGGGAGAGCTTGATAATGTTCGAGTGTGGGCCTTCTACTTTCTCATGGATCATTTTGAGGAGCCATGATTGGCAGGGGTCTAGAACAGTGGAGGCAGGGACTGATCAACGCTTGACAATTTTACTAAGGCCCGGGGGGGGTAGACTTTTGCCGAGGGATGTTGCCGCTGCCTAAGCCTCTGCTGTACTTGCTTTCCCGCCATTGTCTCCCATCACTCCCAGATGGGACTATCTCATTGCAGAGAAACAAGCTCAGGGTTCCCATTGATTTGTCATTGTCATGAGTAAAAATTTCCATGAAAATAAAATGTTCCTTATGTTCATTGTTGTGTATCTTATTTTGTATCTTATTTTGAAGGGATGTTTAAACATTACCATAGTGATCAGAGAGCGTTAGGGCAGTGGTTGAGAGTAGAGGAGTAAACTACCCCCCCCACTGGGCCTCAGTAAAAGGCGTTGAGTGGTCCCCGGTGAGTGGTCCCCGGCGTTGAGTGGTCCCCTGTGATAAAAAGGTTGGGGACCACTGGTCTAGAGGACAAGCAGTGGGCCGCACTGGAGTTAGCAGGCTGTCAATCTCGACCTTGCTAATTTGGCACCCTTCAGAAAACGGATAATTTTGAACAATTGTACTGAACGTGAGCTAGCAAATGCAGCGGAAGCTGTATACTAAGCACATTTTGCAGATTTCACTACCATCTCATAGGCTGTCATAAACATCCTATAGGATGTTTTTGATGCGTTCTGATGAATCTTTCTCCAAACTTGCTCTAGTTGTCTCAGCTCCCTCTTTTTGTCATACAGCTCCACTGGATACCGGGGGGCTGTTTTTTTTTGTGGGGGTGGACAGGACGTCCAGGAGTGATCTCAGTGTGACTCTTGGAAATCAAACACAGTTAAAATGGACTCTGTCTCCAGGGCAGTAGAGTAGAAGCACCAAATGTTATAGGCTCCAATCCGATTTAAGTCATCCCTTCAAATAAGTGTGAAACTGGCTCTAATGTCCCCGTGAATTATTGTTATACACAACATTCTCTCACTATAATTTATAAAAATAGTGTTTTTATCTGAGCCAGAGCTGAAGTATTTATTGATTTGATTTTTAAACCACTCATCTTGATAGCTGGGTCTGAATGGTGTAGATTACACATGCATATACAAAGAGTTACATTTTTAAAACTAGATTAAAACAATTAATAAGCCATAACAACGTACAGTTTAAAAATATTCTGCATCAGCAGTCTGATTCTTTAAGCCTCTTGCTGTCTAAGTTAAGTCTGGAACTCTCACAGTCGATGGTAAGTGGTAGGAATATTGATAGGCAAGGCCCAATAGAAGTTAGATGTTTTCATTTCATTGGTCCCAACCAAAGGCCTAGCAGAAAATCTCTGTCTTGCAGGCCCTGCAGAACTGTGCCAGCTCTTGAGAGGGCTCACAGATGCTCTTGGAGCTCATTTCACCAGGTAGGGGCCAGTAGGGTTGAGTCCAGATATATCTCCTTGGGGCCAGGGACCACTAATTGGTTGGAGTTAGCAGAGTATAATGTTCTTCAAGGGAGTATAGATAGAAAGGTGGTTTCTTAGATACATTGGACCTGGACCACAGATGGCCTTATGGGTAAAAACCAACACCTTAAATTTGACCTGGATTTCAATGTGCACATCCTGTTCATTGTGCTTCCAACTGCTTAATAATTTAATATTTTTAGTTTTTTTAAGCGCAATGTCCTGGCAGAAATGTAGACATTTTACCTCACATTAGATATTTTCTAAAGCCCTCTAAACTAGGCCTTATATATGCTACTATATCACTGCAGAGGACGGAGAGGAGGAAGATATATATAATAGTACATATGTAACTGCCCCCGATCTACAGATTATCACAGGGGAGTAGTATTCTTCCTTCTCAGGAAAAGAGGAAGACCCAACATGAGATGGATTGAATCAATAAAGGGATCCATGGCCTTTAATTTGCAAGACCTAGGAATGGCTGTTAATAGTAGGATGTTTGGGAGGACAGTAATTCACAGGGTAACTGTATGTTGGAAGTGACTTGACAGCACAATATACACACACAAACCAGGATGGAAAAGAAGTCTAAGTGATAATTGCATGTGCTACTATATTATTACAGCTGCCAATTCAAAATAAGTAACTTTTCTTGGCCTAAGTAGCAGTATTTTCCACCCTTTTATTTGATGTTCTTTAACTGCAGATATTAAAGGTTGAGCCTAGAATCCCCAGAATCCAAAGTATGGGCTCAACCATTTAAATTATAATAATTATAATAAAAAATTTATCTTGCTTTCCTGGGAACTGTGTAGAACATGCATAAGCTAATCAAGTTCTTGTTTCACCATTTAAAAAGGCAAATTATATCATGCACACTAAAGTCTATACCTAGCAATCACTGCATGCAAACACTGTGGATCTTTCCAGTGCTCCCCCTCCTCCCCACACACCAGTCCCTTCTGACTCTGGGAAAGTTGATTTCCAGAGTGACAGGACCCATATAGACAAGTGACCAACCAAGTCATATGGCTATACTTAAGAAAAAGGAGATAGAATTAGTCTTCCATCAGTACAGCTGCATTCTCCACAGACAGCCACTCAGAGGGACTGGCATGCCAATGAGAAGCACCAGGGACCTCGGATTGGCCCTCACTGGAAGGACCATCCTCCACTGTGGTGCAGTCAGAGGCTCTTCTGATTGCCTCCCTTCTTCTCCCACTTCAATCATGCAGAGCCAGCAGAAGGTAAGCTCTGCAGCTCCATGAACCACCAGCATGCCTCCTCACTGGCAGTAGGGCTGTGTAGACTGGCTGCTTCCTCTCTGGAGCTCAAGCCGTTGTCTGCTGCCTCCTCCCCACCTGCAGAGCCTTGGAACTCTGCTTGCCTCTTCCACCTCCATGCCATTGGCAAGTCTGCGAGGCTTGCCCATCTCCTCCACGGATGTCTGGCCAGCCTTCCTGGACTCTCATGAAGATGACAGCTCATGAGTGGCAGCAGCAAGGCTAGCCCTGCATGTCTCGTCTGGGAATCAGTGTACCTGGTGGTTGCTGCTGGGCCTGATGCTGGTAATGCCAAAACAGTCCTGGAAAGGTTCCTGCCTCTCCCCCTGACAGAAACCAAGGCTTCAGCTCTGGGAATACAGTAATGGTATCCAAGCAACAACTCTTAAGAGCATTTGTTTCTTACAGTTACAAGTTCTTCCATCACCTGGATGGGTTATCCCCCAATTTATTTTTTAGATTTCAGATTTTTCTGTAAAGTTGGAACTTTTCTCAGGTTTTTAGGAAGACTTGTTTTGTTTGTCTGTAGCTCTCTATTTAAGTAACCATAGATGGAGCCATACTGAGAATGATATAATACTGATCATGAATACATGTCCTAGCCAGCCTGTTAGGCTGGGAGTCTGCAACCAACTCCTTTCCCTTGCTCCAGGCTGTCCACACAACCACTGCCAGCAGCTTACCTGACCAGCTGCCAGAGCAGGCAAAGGAAACAGCTGAAGGACACAGAAAAAAATGCTGGAGTCTTGATAGGTGGGACACCAGTGGAGTGACAGCACCTGCAGCCTCTGCTCTTGCCTGCCAAACAGGGCTGGGAGGCTGAGGCTTGTCAGATGCAAGGAGTGGAGAAGCACAGGAAGTAGGCGGCCCTCCCCAGCCAGAAACTCTAAACCAGGGTGGGCACAAGGGGCTGCCCAAGGCATAGCTGACAGAGGGTGCAGCAAGGGGGCAGGCTCAACCCAGCTTAAGAGTCAAGCCAAGCTAGGGTGGACAGATGGTGATATCTGTCAATCCCATGCTGCTTAGTCTAGATGGACTAGGAAGCTGCCCAGTATGGATGAAGGGAGGGAACAGAATGGGAGGAGACTGGGGAATATAAGAGGAGGTTCCAGTAACAGCAAGGGAGGAATGCAGCCAGTTTGCTGAAATTTGGAGCTGACAACTGGGAAGCAGGGAGAAGCATCAAGGTGCTGAAACATCCTGCTCCTTTTCTCTAGGTTTGAGGAATCTTCTCCAGGAGTTCACCATGGTGGATTGAGCCAGCACAGGGAGAGGGCAGACCAGGCGTGACAATCTGATATTCCCTAACAAAATGTTGTGCTGTTTTTTGGGGTTTTTTGCAAACCCGAAACTTCACTTCCATATGCTATTAATTACTAGGCATTCTTAAGTTCGTTAATATATGAAAAGTTTTAGAGTGACCTATTACAGACAAACCCACATTAATGACCAAGTGCTTCTAGTATGCATATATAATCTTTTCCCATGCCACTGAGTGCCCCATCATATCGATTCTCTTTGCCCAGAGCTCTACTAAAAGAAAAATCTCTTTGACACAATAATCTATTTATTAGAACTCCAGTTTATGAGGTAGACCCTAAATGGTGCAAGCAATGCCAAGATTCAAGTTTACTCTTTATTACTGCCCAATTTAGCTGTTTTCTATAAATGATTGATACAATAGACAAACATTAACATTTGTATCTTTCTATTGTCACTTAGACAAGAGGAAGCTCATGTGAATGTTTAAGGAATCAAAAGCAGTTCTTTGGAAAGAACTGCACATTGAAGACAAATGAAAACCTAAGAAGGTACTGCAGACAAGAATCTATTCACTTGCATTCTCAAAACAAACATTATGTGACTATATTTGCCAAGTGGGAACTTGAAAGGACTTGCAGGAGGCATCTCACTTTCCTCTCCCCCTCTATTTCCTCTTTCTCTTTTCCTTAAAGCTCCATAGTCTCTCCATAGTCTCTCCCCTATTCATGGTTCCTTATCTCCTAGGGTTTTCAGTCTCCCGGTAGGTCCTCCCAACTGCAGACATCAGTTCCCCATTAGGTGGGGAAATTCCTGACAATTTGTGAGTAGAACCCTTGGAATTATGAGGTTTGGAGAAAGAAGCGGCTTTAGCAAGCAACAATGCTGGAGAGTCTACCCTTCAAAGCAGCCATTTTCTCCAGGGGAACTGATTACCATCATCTGGAGAGGAGCTGTAATTCTGGGTGATTTCTGCCCCACCCCCCACCCAGGTTGGCTGCTTTGGGTGGTAGACTCAACGGTATTATATCCCTGAGTTTCCCTTCTTCCTCAAATCCCACCCTTTCCAGGCTCCATCCCCCACCTAAAATCGGCAACCCTATCTCCTTCCCATCCAACAGTCAAGCTATCTTTATCTGCTGTTCTGTCTGCATTCCCCCCACCAGCCTTTATCTAGGAAAACTAGCCCAGTTGCATGGTGCCAGCTACTGGCTTACGCTCATTTGCATGGGAGAAAACCTCAAGGACTTGTGGGGTTGCATATCACTTTCTCCTGTATCTTCCCCTCCCCACATTCTTTCCTCTTTCAATCTTCCAGGCCTCCCCTTATATTTTCTGACCTTTACTCTGCCTCCTTCTCAGCCATTCACCAATCTACCTTTTATCTGCCTGCCATTAGCCATATTTATTATTTATTTACTTTATTTACATCCCACCATTCTCCACAGTGGGAACCAAAGCAGCTTATATTATTCTCCTGTCCTCTTTTTTATCCTCACAACCCCATGATGTTGATTGCTCCAAAATCACCCAGTGGGCTTTCACAGGAAGATGCGGATCTGAATTTGGATGTCCTAAACCTGCTCTAGAGCTCTAACTGCTACACCACACTGGCTTCCATAAGGTGGCTGCTGTTGACCATTAGCAAGCAGCCAGGCCTAGCTGAGTCATGCATGTGAGGTGGTATCAAGTCACCAGTTATTGCTTCCAAGCCTAGGATTTCCAACTTCCAGGCTGGACCTGGAAATCTCCCTGAATTACATCTGATGCACAGATCTGTCCCACTGGAGAAAATGAGTGCTTTGGAGGATCAATTCTATGGCATAATATCCTGTTGAGGTCTCTTCCTACATCAAACCCTGCTATCCTCAGACTCCATCACAAGAACTCCAAAGATTTCTGAACTTGGGAGTTGGCAACCTTAAGCTAGGTCTGGCCCTAAGAACTCACAAAACAGACCTGGAAAGAGCCCTGCCCCTTCTCCCTGACTTTTACACTCTGACACCCAGCATGAAATACAATTGTCACCTAGCAACAATGGCTACAGGAATCTATGGCCTAAAGCTATATGCTCCTTTTATTTTTTGGCTTTTTAAACCTCCCGCCCTTCAAGGTTTCACTTTTTCTGCAAACCTGGGGCCCTTTTCAGGTTTGTAGAAAGATCTGTCTTGCTGATCCACAGCTATAGTCACGGGATATAAGCATCCAAAGACTGACCAACTTGCTATTAGAATTTAAGATGTTCAACACTATACCATCTGTCACAACACAATTGATGCATGCCAATAAATGCTGTTGACATAGCTGAAGGATCAGTTTAGTATGAAGAACTGGAGGATGTCTAAGCATGCCAACACTAGCAGACAAAAGGCTATGTACTAGATTCAGTCAGTTTTTTTCGCACAATCTCATCCAATTCCCTGTTATTATAGGCCCTGTCCAACATAGCTTTTGTCCATATAGGTCTCATGATCTCGAGGACAGCTTTCAGTGCTCCAGCACAGCTTCCTTCCCTTTTCACAAGCCAAAAAGCTGATTGGAAATACCCCTATAAAATTCTCAAGAATGCCTTGGAAAAGCTAGTTATTCAAGTTGCGGGTTTTAAAAATTAAAACCAAAATGAGATTTTCTTCAATAGCAATCATATGTGGGAAGCAATAACAAAGTAATATACAACTGGATGCACCTATACATCCCTTCCAATTCTTGGATTGTTTCAACCCAGCCACACGACAACAGCATAGAACAGTTTACTTAAAAGAGTTTAATATTATGCTGTCCAAACATTCTACTTAATTTTCATTTCAAGGTACTTACTTTAGCAATCTGCAGCAACACGATGCAATGTTTTATTGACTCAACCATGCTCTGTAGGGGATAAAAGAAACATGTTATTATCTCTACATGAACATTTCACTGTTTGTAAAAATAAAACATTAAATAACACAAGTTATTTAGATTCGTTATTGGATTATTATCTACCATGGCTGTCTCATTTATAATCATGCAGCTAAATCTCTATTTAGATGTATGACTTGTGCAATGTAGATTTTAAAAAATCATAGTATTTTGTCATTCACTGAAATAGGACAATGATTTTGCTCCAAATGTCATAACTTTAAGCACAAGGGAAAGTTTTACACACTTTAAAGGTTCCTTGCGAACAACGATCTAGGAAAAAATTGGAACTCATTTCAAGAAACAGCTTAACAAAATTCTCATACCATAAGTCATACATTATAGTTCTTTTAAAACTCAAGCTATACATGTTACATGTAAACAAAGAGAAATCCCTAACTTTGTTCCTGTTGGCAACATGGCATCTGCCCTACTTACCAATAGGGACTAGTAAAGAAGTCAAGCTATTGAAATTTCATAGACCTATCACTAAAATCTAAGTGTGCGCACTTAAAATATGCTATATTGAAAGAATTCAACGTGATAAGTTTAACTTTGTCTCGTCTATGGATGCCACCCTCTCCCTGTTTGGGTGATGGAAGTATTTTAGTCCACCCATGGAGACTTATGGAATCTGAAGGATTCCTGAATATTCTGCAGGACCGGATGCCCTCTGGTGTCCCTTTCGAGGCCTTGGTGAATGACTGGCAGTTCCTCCTGTTGGCCGCCATTAACAAGCTCCTGAGCGTCCTCTCCATCCTCACCTTGAGCAGGCTCCTTGGTTTTCCCCGGAGCTTAGGGAGAGGAAGAGGGAAGTTAGATGGCTAGAGTGAGTGTGGCAGAAGACTTGCGATGAAGCAGCAAGAACATCTCATTGCATGCTTATGAGGGTGAATGAGATAGGCCTGTTATATACGGCTGCTGAAATGGCGGCATGGAGAACGCGGAGGAGGAAGAAGCAAACCGCTTACGCACAGGACAGAACGCAATGGCGGCAAAACCCAGAGTATCCGATTATGCACGCGGCTACTCCGAAGCCACTTGTGGTTGCGGCCTGGTCCCGGGAAGCTCCACTTTCTTCCACATCTCACTAAAGTGGCTTTTTCAACAGCATACTTTGACTCTGCGCCCAGTTGCCACCTGCAGCGTGCATAATTGGTGATTATAGCCACCACCATTCCACCCAGAATGCGGACCTTCCATAATGGGCCATAGCGGTGAAAGTGGTGAAGTGTGATTACTTTGGGGTGGAAATCGTGTCCGCTAGCTCTCGCCTGGCCCAGTTGTTTAGGGTAGTTTGGACTCTTACTGCCCTTGAGGAAGGGTGCTTAAATAGTAGTAAATTGGAATTAGACTGTGAGGCTGTATCTTTTTCCTGTTCCCTGTAAACCACCCTGAGCTTTTGGGGAGGGCAGTATATAAATATAATAAATATAAATATATATAAATATAAGTGGCTAGCCTCCTTTATGGAGAACAGGTTCAGAGTTGTGGTAGAGGATCTGTCCCCTTTGCACTACCGTGTGGGGTGCCACAGGGGCAGTACTCTCCCCTTTATTTAACATCTACATGTGTCCTCTTGCCCAGCTGACCTGGAATTATGGGCTTGAGTGCCATCAGTATGCGGATGACACTCAGCTCTTTTTCTTTTTGGACAGCTGGCTAGATATCCCCCCCAAAAAAACATTTGCCAGCTTTTTGGAAGTGGTGGCTGGATGGATCAGGAAGAGTTGCCTGAAACTCAACCCCTCCAAAATGGAGGCTGGGACAAAGGGTGAAATTGTCACCTACACCTCAAGCAAGCAATTTGGGAGTGATCTTGGATGCCTCACTTTCCATGAAGGCTCAGGTTACTAAAGTAGCCTGGACGCCGTTCTTCTATCTATGCCAGGCACAGCTAATCATACCCTACCTGTCCCCAGAACACTTGGCCACTGTGATCCTTGCAACGGTCACTTCCAGGTTAGACTTGGCCTGTTGGCCCGTAGGCCACAGCCTGACAAGTCGGGAGGCGCAAACCGCCCACTCCCCAACACCGCCCGGCCATCACCATTGGCCGCCTGCCCGCCGCTCCCCGCACTCTACCGCCAAGGCCACCCCAAAGCCGCTCCCCCACCACAGGATGGGCCTGCCATGACCGCCGCCTGCCTACAGGACGCCAACACCTCGGCTGAGGATAGCGGCCAGGTGGCGACCCGCACTGTCTGACCACTGATGGAACCCCTCCACGGGGGGATGCAGCCGGCCCTCGTTCCCCCGAGCCTCACATTGCCATGCTAAACTGCTAGCCTCCCCTACCGCTACCCCTACAAGCCACCCCGCCACTGCCGGGGCCGAAGATGGGCCCGTACACCACCGGGACGCCTGCACTGGTCGCTGCACGGCTGCTTACCTGCCGCCACACGCAGCGCCCTTTGCGCCAGCCTGCGACTTCCCCCCCCCCACGAGACTGCCTGGAGAGAGGAAGGGAGCACCCTGCTCGTTTCCCACCCCCCCAAAGACCGCCCACTGCGGCGGCCCCTGAGGGTGAGGGGGGCCCCCCGACGTCTGCGCGGGGCTCCCCCACCCTGCAAAGCCTGCTAGCGCCCATTGCATTACGCTGTACAATGGGCTTAAAATCTAGTTGTATATATATCGTGTGTGGTATTTATGGAATTGGATATTATTTATGTAAACCGCTGCAAACCAGCTTGCTAGAATGATGACACCCAGCTCTTTCTCCTCATGGACGGCCGCCCGGACTCTCCCCCGGAACCATTTGCCAGATGTTTGGAAGCGGTGACAGAATGGTTACGGGCAGAGTCACCTGAAACTCAACCCCTCCCAGATGGAGGTCCTGTGGCTGGGACATAGGGGGCGGGACCAGGAAGCGCGCTTACCCACCCTGGGAGGGAAGCAACTTACCATCGCGTCCCAGGCCAGGAATCTGGGTGTGGTCATTGACGCCTCCCTGACCTTGGAGGCGCAGGTCAAAAAAGTAGCGGGCCAGGCATTTTTCCACCTGCGCCAGGCCCGACTACTAGCGCCCTGCCTGTCCCCCGAACACTTAGCCACAGTGATCCATGCAACGGTCACCTCCAGAATAGATTTCTGTAACTCACTCTACGTGGGCCTTCCCTCGTACTTGATCCAGAAACTTCAGCTAGTGCAAAACGCAGCTGCTAGGGTCCTCACTGATACACCTTGGAGGGCCCACATTCAGCCAGTGCTGAGGCAGCTGCACTGGTTGCCAATTGCTGCCCGGATCTGGTTCAAGGTTTTGGTTCTAACCTTCAAGGCTTTACGCGAGTTGGGACCCACATACCTGAGGGACCGCCTATCGCCCTATGCCCCCCGCAGGGCCTGGCGTTCTGCGGGTGAAAATCTGTTGGTCATTCCCGGCCCTAGGGAAGCACGCCTGGCCTCTATCTGGGCCTTTTCGGTCCTGGCCCCTGCCTGGTGGAATGAGCTCCCAGGAGAGCTGCGGGCCCTGCAGGCCCTTCCATCGTTCCGCAGGGCCTGCAAAACGGAGCTCTTCCGCCAGGTTTATGGTTGAGGCCAAGGCTGACAGCTATGCCCCCCCCCCGGGATTTGGGACTAGGAACCATCAAGACCCCCTCTCCACCCGCCAGTAGTGGGAGGGGGGAAGTTGATTAGCCGATCTTGCCATGTTAGTGAGTTAGTTAGTAATGTTAAAATTGTAATTATTGTTTTAATGGACTTTTAATGGGTTTTAAGATGTTGTAACCCGCCACGAGCCGCAAGGGAGTGGCGGGGAATAAATCGCATAATAATAATAATAATAATAATAATAATAATAATAATAATAATAATAATAATAATAATAAAAGTGGCAGTATATAAATCCAATTAATAAATAATAAACTTCATATGGAACAGAATTGTGCAGGAAATTTGAAATGTGGACAAATCTTGGGCCTGTCAAAACATACTTGATTCTAGATGCCAAATCAAACCTATGGGAACCAGATTAATTTTTCAGCCTTTGGGGGTTTGCATTTTAATAATACAAAATTTAGAAATTTTGAGGAAATCTGAAACATATGCTGTATTTCTTTGTGTAACAAGCTGAAACATTTTACTGCTTTAACAGTGCAAGTGCATAATTTAGAACTTAGAAAATAAAAGTATTTTTGGTTTATTGATGAAATGCAACAGTATAAATATAAACAGTATAAACAAATATTCTCAATACAGAAAAAGTTCCAAACTACTGCATCTTGCTATCTTAACACATGTATCTTAATTTTTACTATCTGAGAGACAGGAAAAATAAAATGGAAGCTAGAAGCCCAGTGTATTATTCAGATGGCAACTTTCCCATGTTCACAGTACAGACAGCTACCAGCATATATATTTAGAAATTAAGTTAATCACATTAAAACCAATGAACTCCATTATAAATAATTAAATTCTTTACATTATTGATTAAATAATTTTGGCAACATACATATTGCTGAAAGTGTGCATTATTACAGAACTAAGGAACTGTTTAATGCTGTAGTCCATTTTACATTTAAAAAAAATGAAAGAAGTTCTCATTACAAACTTTTACTCTTTATTTATTTAGATTTTTATAACCCCTTTCCATACGGCTCTGGGTGGTTTACATAAAACTTTGTAAAACATATAACAGTATAACGGATAACCATCATGATATAACATATCAACTAGAACAGCATTTCAACAAAACAATAACACTGACAATCCCTAGGTAGGTTTGACCTCTCAGTCAAAGGGGGGGGGGAGAGACCTGTAGATTAGTGATCCCCAACCTGTGGGCTGCGGATCACATGTGGTCCTTCGACTAATTGGAGGTGGGCCCCGAAGGACGCCTTCTCCCCCCCCCCGGCCCTTTACTTCATCCCCCCCGGCCCTTTACAACACACTTCGGGTGTCATTACCCCCCCACACCGGGCCTCAGTAAAAGGCGTTGAGTGGTCCCCGGTGATAAAAAGGTTGGGGACCACTGCTGTAGATGCTTTGAGTCAGTCAGCCTCAAGTGAATGCCTGGTGGAAGAGCTCCCTTTTGCAAAAGCCTTGTGGAATTGTGGAAGTTCAGGCAGGGCCGATCTCTTCAGGGAGCTGGTTCCACCAGGAACAAACATCAGAAAAAGTCTTCAAACCTTATCATGTTATTTTAAACTAGATTTAAAGCCCATTTTATGCCATTAATAAAATGGGCGCTAGAAGTCCCCCCCCCACGGCGAGAGGGAAAGTTTGCAGAGTGGGTGGGGACGGCTTGGAGCGGCTGTGAGAGGCAGGCGAGGGTGTGGATGGGGCTGCAGAAGAATGTTGGGCTCCCGATGCCGGTAGGCTTCAGCGGGGCCGGGCTTGAGAGGGTCTTACCTCGCGGCTGCGGAGGGCGCGGTGGGGGCGGGGCTGGCGTCGGCCGGCCATCTTCGTGGGCGGGCGGCGGCGGCGGAAAGATGGAGGCCGCAGCCGCAGCGGAGGGCGGTCATGTCCGGTGGCGCGTTAGCGAGGTCGCCGGGGCAGGCTCTGAGCTGGGGGCGGAGGCGCTTGACGGCGGTGTCTCGGTTGTCGGCCGCATCGTCAGTGTCCTGCCGCTCGCAAGCCTGCTGTGCTGGCGTTTCGCGAGCGGCAAGTCAGGCGCTGGAGCGGCAAGTCGGGCGCTGGGGCTTGGGGGCGGGCTGGGAAGGGGACGGCCGGCAGCGGAGCAGCATGGTCGTGGTGGGGGTGGGAAGGTCGCAGAAGGGCCTCGTCGGGCCTTGTCGCCACCGCGGCAGCAGGGCTGGGGGGAGTGTGGACAGGTAGAGAAGGGCGATGGTTCGCAGCCGGGAAAGGAGCAGGGCCGCTGCGTCTTTGACGCGGCAGCCTTGCTCCTTTCCCGGCTGCGAACCATGTGGGGACGAAGTGTGGGCAGCAAGTCTGGGCCGGGTGTTTCAGTTGGCCGCCGCATCGTCGGTGTCCTGCCGCTCGCAAGCCTGCTGTCCTGGCGTTTCACGAGCAGCAAGTCGGGCGCTGGGGCTTGGGGGCGGGCTGGGAAGGGGATGGCCGGCGGCGGAGCAGCGTGGTCGTGGTGGGAAGGCAATGGAGGCAAGGCAGTGGAGGCAATGGCGGCCAAGTAGGCAATGGGGAGGCGCGCTTGGGGAGGGGAGGCGCGCCTCCTTGGTCCAGGATTGACACTCGGAGGAGCAAATCAGGAGCCGCTTCGCGGCTCCTGATTCGCTCCTCCGAGTTTTTATCCCGGACACAGCCCGCCCTAACTCCTCCCCACCACTGCTTAGCGATTTATATAGTCCGTGGCGGCGCCACGGGCAGTTTTAAGATGAGTAAAACCTTGACATAAAAAGTATTTCACACACAATGAATGAAAAAGTATTTCATAAGCTCCCCCCCCCCCCGTTTTCTGATTTTTTCCGCTGGAAAAAAAATCAAAAGAAGCAACAACAACAACAATAGTAAATGTGTATAAGTTCTTTCATTTCCCCCCCAGGTCTTCCCACTTCTAGTTCTTTCTTCCACAGAACCCAATCCTAAATTCCTCAGTTTCTCAAAACATTAAAGCTATGACAAGTGTTGTAGCATATGAATAAATGTGACATGTTGATTGTCAGCCTCAAAACAAAAAGCTAATATTTTACCCTAACCTAACTTTGCTCCAGTTTTTCATAATTTCTATATAAAATTTCACTTAATTTATATATTGTCATGAACAAGAAGAGAACCAACTTCTCAGAGATATCCTCACAATCTGCCATTTGGCTCACCTTCCTCAGAAATGCAGATACTTTAGTCTGCACCAATGGGAGAATGATCCCTGGTACTAGTGATAGTTCCAGTCTATTCTTTACCACCACCTTTCTCCATGCAGAAAGTGTAATAAAGAAGCATGGCATCCACATTTGCTACCAAGTCATTTGGGGCTTTTTATATTGGCACCCTTTCATCAGACTATTCATAGTCGACTGCTATTAAAACAAAACTTTTAACACAAAACAGTCCATGAGTTAAATACTTTAAAATGCACAGTAGTTAAGCACACTTACATTGGTTGTTTCTTTGAGGTTTTCAATTTTCTGCAAGGGGAAAACCCACAAAAATTACTGACAATGCAAGAATTAGACTTGGTAGTATTTAAACAGATTTTTGAAAGCTGTTGATCTAAAGCAGAATAGAACAAGCAATTTTGAACAAGAATATGAAACTTCATTATGTTGAATCAGATCAATTCTAAGATCAGCTAACTTAAGTGGTGTGTATTTTAATTGGCAGAAATGCTTTCAGATCTCAGGCATCAGTCTTTTCCATCCCAGTTTCAAGAATTCCTATTAAGATGCCAAGCGAACCGCGAGCTGTATTATCAAAATGGATGACTGAGTTAGCCTAATTATATACTGATTCTGATCACCTGGAAGCTGTTAATACGGAACACCTAGCAAAAAGTTATTGTTCAACAATATTAGAAGCAGACTTTCTGCAAAGCATGTTTTGCTAGCTGTGTAGGCAAGTTTGTTTCCCCCCTGCCCACACCACTTTTCTCAACATACACCTGTCTACAATAAAGAACTAATTCCATGTTTTTCTTACCTACACTGTATTTGTACCTTTGAAGTGACACAGGCTGATCAATATTTATTTATTTAAATATCTGTATCATGCCTTTTGTTACAGTTCAAAGTTGGCTTATAATAGTACTTAAAAACATTTTATGTTTAAAAGCTAAAATAACTACCCCTAAATCTCTCTCCATTCCCCCTCTTAAAAGATGCCTACTAATTCAGACTCCCACAGAAATTCAGGCAAACAGGCAGGCCTTGCAACATCTCCTGAACTCGGGTGGGAGGAGGGAGGGAGAGGCCTTACCTCTACAGAGACCATTCCACAGACCAGGAGACACAATGGGAAAAGCTTGGGCACTGGTCAATGCCAGAGCCCAAAGTGGTGGGTTAGTTAACAGATGGCTTCCTGATGACCACTGTCATCGGACAGAGTCATGTCGAAAGATACAGTCCTTCAAAATATGTGGGTCCAAGGTTGTGAAGGACTTTAAAGGTCATAACCAGAACCTTGAATTAAACTTGGAAGCAGACTAGCAGCCAATGTTGCTGTTTCAAAATGGCCAACGTATGTTCCTGGTGGTTAGCCCCTAGGTATAGTCAGGTTACTGCATTCTGGATCAGTTGTATTTTCTGGGTTGTCGTTGAGAGCAGCCGTACATCATGTTGCAGTAATCAAATCATCAAGAGGATACAGAAGCATGTTCAACCCTACACGACGATTTACTACAAATGAACGTTGTGAACTGAGGGGAGGACATCGGCTGAGTTCCAAAACATCATTTACTGCAAGTATCTCTCGGGGTTTTTTTCTCCGTCTCTCTTCCTGCATCAAAGCCCTTTGTTTCCCCCCTCCTTTTACTCTGCTCTGCCCGAAGCCACCTTGTTATGAGGCAGGCTAATTCTCCTAACTAAGCAGAAGAAGGACTCAAATCAACTCAAATTAATTGGCAAAAGCTCTTATTGCAATTGTTTTGGTTTTCGGAGATAAGAGATAAGAGCTGTGAATGGGAAGATCTCACGAGAACTCTGTTCCAGAACAAGAATATCGACTTACTGACTTCAATACGTCACATTGCCTGTGCCGGAATGTTAGAGCAGTGGTCCCCAACCTTTCTGAGGCTGGGGACCGGCAGGGCATCGGGCCGCGCCCGCTCATCGGGCCACGCCCGCTCATCGGGCCGTACCCGTGGGCCACGCCCACACGGGCCACGCCCGCGCATCGGGCTGCGCCCGCACAACCCGGCCCTGATTCCCTCTCCCCGCCCTCCCGCAGTAAGAAGCTTCCCGGGCCGCAAGCTTGCGGCCTGGGAAGTTTTTTACTGCGGGGGGGGGGCGGGGAGAGGGAGCCGCGGCCCTGCGCCATGGCCTTCGCGGCCCGGCACCGGGCCGCGGCCCGCAGGTTGGGGACCGCTGCGTTAGAGGATAAAACAGAGGACCTCTACTGGCCACTTGTAAAATTGTTTGAGGCTGCTGTTGTCTTTTAAGTCAAAAACATGTCTATGTTAAAAAGATTGGCTCATCTAATAGAGAAACAAACCCAAGATTTTAAAGCATTTACAGAAGGATTGGTCAAAAATATCTTCAAGGAGATCCAAGATGGCAAGGAAGAAGTCTCCAACAGGAATGATGGATCAATAACAGTGGCTGATAACAGCTCTAAACAAGGTGGAAAACCAACAGTAGAAGAGAAATCTGAAATTCTGGAGACGGAAAAGGGGATGTCAGAGTTCTGCAACCCAGATAAGGAAACCCTTTTTAAAAAGACCTACAGCCATCTCAAAGCAACAGTGTACAAAAATCAATCAAAAGATATATGGATCTGTAGTGAAAGTAACCGATTTAAAGGAGCTCTTTGGGAAAAAAATTGTATTGATACTGGAGTCCAGGAGGTGCAACGGCCTCAAGATTTATCGATGCATATTCTGCAGGAAAGAGTACAACTGCACTTTCTACGCCAAAGGCCAATGGGACAGAATATAAGTCTACGGGAACGACAAGATGTAGCAAGCCTCGAGATGAGACCCCCTTGAGAAGACCGAAAGCTCATATTGTTCTATGTTTAATGTTAAGCATTTAATCTAACCCTGGAAACTTACTATTCTCTGTATTAATAACATATACTGTATTCTATATTTCTATTTTTATGAAAAAGGGGAAGCAGTGTTTTTTTCTCTCTTGTCTCTTTTCTTTTGTAGGCATATAGGTAATATAATCGTTAGTGTTGGAAATATAAAACGGGGTTTTCCCCCCTTATTTTTTATTTTTTCTTTATTAGTGTATTCTTATAGGGCCAAAGCTCACACTGATCTGTAGAAAACGTTTAATGTTAAGCTCTCAACTTAAATTTGAAAATATACCTGTCAGGAGGGCTCTTAGAATGGGTCAAGTATAAATTGTGTTGTAGATGTATTTGTATTAAGGATAAGGAGAAGCTATGAAATCCTCTTGTAATTTTTTTTTGTACATTTTTATGGCAAAGGCCTGCTTTCTTTTAGAGTATTGATACAGGGCTAAAACTCATACTGTTTTACAAGAAATGTTTAATGTTAAGCATCTAACTTAAACCTAGAAATATCTGTCAGGATAGCTCTAAGATTGTATCAAGCAGTTAACGTGAGGTCTATGATCTCTCAAGTAGGTTGATTATTAACAACTTCTCTTTTGTATATCTAAATAGGCCTTTTTTTAATGTAGTGGAAATGTGGATGGCTCTTAGACTCAGTTTGGGGCAAAAGTTTATATCATTGTGTAGTTAATGTGGGGTCGTACATTTTCAAATGATGATTATATTTTATATTTTACTGTTCTTTGTACTAATAACTTGTATTGCATCCTATATTTCTATCTTTATGAAAATAAAAAAACTTGTATATATATATATATATATATATATATATATATATATATATATATATATATATATATATATATATATATATATATATATATATATATATATATATATATATATATATATATATATATATATATATATATATATATATATATATATATATATAGGAGGATACAGAAGCATGGATCAGCAGGGCCAGATTAGCTGATTCTAATGAGAAAGTTGGTGAACTAGATGCAACTGATAGAAGGTGCTCCTGGACAATGTTTTTCAAACAGCAAGGCAGGGTCCATGAGTCCCACCCCCACCCAAAAAAATCTTAACTTGCTTCTCATCTAGAACTGATAGATTCAGTCTCCCTAGAATATCACCCTTACCAGGCAGCATTATTTCTATCTTGTCTGAAAACACAAGTTCAGAAGTATGATGGATTCAAGAGGCTCTGATAGGTCAAATATGATTTTAAAATTATTTAAAGAACTAGAAAGAAATGTTAGCTAAAAGTGCCCCACAGGTCTCTCTACAGATATCTAATACTGAAAATATGCATCTACAGTCACATTACCTTTTTATTTCTGATCTTATGTTTGTAAATCCCGATCTTGTATGTGCAAATATTCTGAGCTTACGTGTAGGAAAATACAAGAATCTCCACTGGAAATATATCCATTTAGAAGTTGTCAGCTTTCCATTGATTCAAATTGGAAAACAGAAGTGATGTCATGATTTTCAGTAATCCCCCTCCTAAAAAACAACTTTACTTCCACAAGATGCATTTGTAGATCTTGCTATTCCAGTTGGATTGTTAAAAAATGTGGCAGTAGTGACTTCCCTAAAAAAAAACAACTCTTCAAGAAACCCCACAGGAAATGTGTGTTACAAACACAATGTAAAAGCAAGCAAGGACAACCCAATTCTCTTTTGCCTGTCTGGGAACAAGAAACCTTTAAAATATTGCACACCACAACAAATTAGGAAGAAAACA
The DNA here is from genome assembly GCF_049243985.1 of Paroedura picta. Classification (NCBI taxonomy): domain Eukaryota; kingdom Metazoa; phylum Chordata; class Lepidosauria; order Squamata; family Gekkonidae; genus Paroedura; species Paroedura picta. The sequence continues at coordinate 82,214,434 of NC_135372.1, forward strand.
AGTCATCCCTTAAACATTATTCTGTTCATCTATACTGAGACTGGAAAGCAAACAAGAACAAGACTGCATACCTTTGGCAAGATTGTGCAATTGCCCTGTCGGTCCCCAGCCGAAAAAAGGTTGGGGACCACTGCTCTAAAGTACCATACACCAGCTAATTATTCTACTGTGAACAAAGTCAAAAACTGCTTATTGAAACCAACATTTATAACTTCAGCCAAACTTGTAACAGATTTCGCATCAGTGCTGCAAACTACTCCTAAAAATAACCAAGTCTCTATTGAAATTTACATAAGTCAACATGCTTCTGATCTAAAGTTGTTTCTTAGGCAGGAAATACCATGTTATTTAATGCCACCTGGTAACTGTGATATAATTATTCTCCATCTGCAAAAAAATTATACAAGTAGGGCTTTGTTTTTTTAGTGACAAAACTATATGTGGAAGATGAAAGAATCAGTTGAGGGGCGGTTAAGTGTATGTTTTCATTACACTTGAGATACATTGTGAAAATGGCACACTGTTGGAGCAGCTCATGAAAGAAGGGTACAATACAAGTCATTTAAACTGCCCTACTTCTATGTTTTAAAAAGACAAGAGCCTTTTAATGTCTTTGTAGTGCTCTCCAAGCTTTGTTTCATTACTGTTTTTAACTACATTTCACTGCGAAGAAGCAACTGAGAACTGCTAGAGTTGTTTTCCATTCAAGTAACTTAACATCTACAATGAAACATGCTTGACTGAAACAAATATCTAAACAAAATAAATAAATTTAATGACTGAAACAAATTTTTAAATAAATAAAATAAATTTCAACAGAAAAGAAGCAGCAGATTAAGTATACTTGCTTTTCTTTGTTCATCATCTTTGCAGTGCTGAAGCTTTTCATCAAATAGCTGAAAAGAATATAGTAATAAATATTGTTTGTGGACCTTTTGGTTAGCATACACAAAGTAATACAAATAGAATTGCCAAATACATTACTTGAAAGTCTCCTGATGTGGGTTGCCACACAACACTTCACTTAACTGAGCTTTGTCCGTGCAAGGTGCATTCTAGTTGACACAAGGGGCTCTTGTGCCAGGAGGACACACTGCTCTTAGCCAAACACAGCAGTCTATATCCAACCACACATTCTGAAGACTTAAAATCACGTTTTCTAATAAGGGGCAGAGATTTCTGCTGATTCCTCCTTCCCACAGCAGAGCCCCACTTTGCCCCCTATGCTATTCCTGAGAATCTGAATCCCATGAAGCAAAATTTCAGGGGGCTCAGCAAGCTACAACAGGAAGGAGAATTGGCAGAAATCACCACCCTCTCTTAAGAAAATTTAACAAGCCTTTAATCTTCATAACTATGTTGTTGGATACAATCCATTAAGCCTCCTGGAGATTTGAACATTACAGCTATGATCATTGTATTTTTAGGTAGAAGATTATGTAATATCAGGATTTTTGTTTCTTACATTCTTTAAGACAACAGTTGCAATAACAGGGAAACAACAGAGTAATATAAATTATTAGCATTATCTACCGCTCTTTGATCTCCTTCTTAATTATCTATTCCAAGACAAGCTAATATGCTTGTTAGTTATCTTTGGAACATTCCTTTCTTCCAACAAAGAGAACTACTTCTGAAATATTTTTTAAAATATGCCAACTGTAATTCTTCCAGTCATGGGAAAATGCAGCCTGCTTCTATAATACCTATTTAATTTACATCAACAGATGCTCTGTAACAGTGGTAGTCACTCTAAAGATTATGGAGAACCAAATTTGCCCTTTCTATCAAACAAAAGACCTACATGGCCACTGTATAGCCTGTAGACAATCTCAAACACAGTAAGTCCAATATAACCACTTTAATTACCACATTACCTCTGAGTATGTAGGGTTGCGGACTCTTAGCCAGTCCTTTGGGATGGAGAAAGTCAGAGTTATAGCACACAGCAGTGTGCCAACTTCCAAGTTATCCAGAATGCTGTTAGGCTGGATGTTACATTAAAATTTTCCTTCAAAGTGAACTCCAGCATTCCAGGAAACAGGGTAGTTACAACCTCTCTTCATGCTATGTTTTATTCTTGCAAGTTTTGTTTTACGGGATTGCATTCAACAGTGATATGCCCCAATCAGCTGCATATGTTGAGCCAGCCTTGTACAAAGAACCCCTATATCTCCACATCCTTGGTATTTAACTTGGCATTAATAAGAAAAAAGGGGTTGCACACAGATATTTAAACACTAAAAGAAATGCCTATGCAAATAATGGCTTAAAGTATAATAAACCATTTCTGCAAGAGTTGTTGTTCAAAGTCTTATCCTTCAATTTACTGCTTGAAGAGTTCACAACAAGTCATCAAGACGATTTCTGTCAATATGACTTTTCTCAATTGATAATTCATACAAAAACAAAGTTTTTCATATACCCCAAGAAGAGTTTTCCAAAATATACAAAGAGTTTCATTGGCAGCTTAGCCTACATTTATCCCTCAGACTTCTGTGGCTATCAAGCTGTAGTTTTTATCTTGGGACCACAGTAATTATGAAATTCTGATTCCTGAAGAAATTGCCAATTTTTGTGGAACATGGAGTGAATGCCATTGGGAATGGTGTTCAGATGAATCTCATGTGGCTCCTGAGCCACTGCATATCATTGCTCTGTAACCCTGAAGATACATTTCTTCACACAACACTCAAGCACCCTCAGTACTGAAGTAGTTTCTACAAAATTTGAAACCAAAATATTTAAGAACATAAGTGCAATGAATGTTAAGCACCTTTTTATTATATCAAAGCCTCAATTAATTTCAAATGTAAACTTAGTAGAAAAACTACCCATGACAAGAAAAATAACAATTCTTAGTCCTATGATACTAGATAAAAATTTGTACTAATCAACCATAACATCTAAATTTTCCCCACACTGTCTGTTTACATTTATATATTTTTCTGACAAACACTCAAAAATTTCCAGATATATAGACAGAATCATAAATATTAATACCAACAATCAATTCAGTCAATCATCAGTTCAATTTCCAAAGTTCCCTTTAAATAATTCAACCTTATTTTTTCCTGAACTTGACATACTTTTCTGAGTCCAAAGGGCTGAGGCTGCTAATGCAAAAGCCCGAGTGTGAGCTGAAGCTTTCCTAACCTCATTCAGTTTTCAGACTGCCACCCTATTGCGACAAGCATAGCACTCAACATATACCGGAGAGACAATCCAACCAGTATGCAAGCTCCAGGGCATTATTTATTTACTTAATTTGTGTAGCTGATTTGTTACCTTGACTTTCTCACCAAGGGAACCTGAAGTGGCTTCAAATGTTCTTCAGTCCATTTTACCCTAGTAATAACCCTGTGAGGTAGGTTAGGCTGAGTGTGTGTGACAGGCCCAAGATCACCCAACAAGCTTCCATTGTAGTGTTGGGAATCAAACTTGGAATTCCCAGATTCAATATTAAGCACTACACTACAGAATTTTCAAGGTTAAAAGCACTCTGAATTAAATTTGAAAGCAGATTTGGCATCCAATGTAGATGTTTCATAATCTCAGTAATGTGGCCAGATCTCCTAGCTTCTATCTGCATCAGCAAATTCTGACTAAATAGGGTTTTTTAGTTGTCTCAAAGGTAGTCCATGTAGAATACAAGGATGAAATGGATACAGTCAAAGCAAGGAGTTTCATTATGGCCAGAGTTCATCTGTTACTCCTGTTAGCAGGATGCACTGTTGTTCATATGAAAATTTCCATATAGACCAAATATCCTGATGACAATCTATTCTTAGAAGTTTATAGTAACAGATTATACAGGAATAAAACATAATTAACACACTCTTTAATTATAGTCAAAGTTCATATAATGCACATTAGTTAGTTAGATTTCATTATGCTTTAAAATCATATGTTAGTAATAATCAAAAACACACAATGAGCATACTATTATAGTGAAATTTCTCTATTCTTCATTACAAATAGGTTGATTCCAGTAATTTAATAAAACTTCTGAATCGAAGTTGATCATGCAGTCAGGGAATAGTTCCAGAGCTTTTTGGACAAAACATCAGCTCTTGATGCATTCAAGTCCAGCTTCCAACCTGGCCACAGGACAGCGACAGCCCTCACAGATGATCTCTTGAAGCAGCTGCATCCAGGTGAGTTGGCACTGCTGTTGGTATTAAATCTAACAGTGGTATTTGACATGGTCGAGCATGGGTTGCTAACCCAATACCTAGCTAGCATGGGGGTTCAAAGTGTGACTCTTCAATGGCTAAAATCTTTTCTACACAAGGCCATGAACAGAGGGTAGCACTAGAGGAGAGCACATCCCCGTAGCATTCCCTGTTATGTAGGATCCTGCAGGAACTGATCTCTCCCTGATGTTGTTTAATGGCTCAGACAACTGAGAGCACGTGGAGAGAGCTACTGAGGAGAGTTGCTGCTGACCAGTACTTGCACTGCCTAGAAATTACAATGGACCTCCAGGACACTCATCCCATCATCTGCAGTGAGTGTGACATGATTGCCTTCCTCCCAGAAGACAAGATAGACTACATCTGCCCCAAGTGTAAACTGGTAAGACTTTTGGAGGAAAGGATTAGGGGATTAGAAGACAGCATTATTACTCTGACCCAAAGTAAGAAAGGGGAGGAGTTCATAGACCAGAGCCATGCAACTCGGAATAAAGAGGATACAACCAGTCCTGAAGAGGATAAAGAGATTGACCTCACTATGGAGCCTCTGCAGACAGTTCGGAAAAAGACTCAACGGCGAAGAGCGAGACAGTTCTCGGGGCCTTTGGAGCTCCAGAATAGATTTCAGGCCCTTGCATAGGAGGTGCAAGGGTCAACGAGGGAAGAGGTCCCAAAACAAAGTCTAAGACAAAGGGAAGAGGCCACGGGGACAGAAGGAAATGGAGTTGAGAAGGAAAAAAAAGGAGAGTACTGGTAATTGGAGACTCCCTGCTAAGAGGAATGGATCGCCATGTGGCTGGGCCCGACCCCCTAACCCGAGAGGTGTGTTGCTTGCCAGGGGCGAAAATTAAAGACGTTTCAGAACGGCTGCCCAAACTCCTCAAATCTACGGATCACTACCCATTTGTGATGGTCCATGTGGGAACGAATGACATGTCCCTGAATACCATCGCTCCTATTATAAAAGACTATCAAGATCTGGGGAGGAAGCTCAAGCAAATGGGGGCACAAGTGGTATTCTCTTCAATCTTGCCTGTCAAGGGAAGAGGAATGCATCGGGAGAGGAAGATAATGGAGGTGAATCAGTGGCTGCGTAGTTGGTGCCGGCAGGAGAGATTTGGTTTCTGGGACCATGAGATAGGCTTTCTTGAGGAAGGCCTACTAGCATCTGATGGACTGCACTTATCGAAACTGGGGAAGAATGTGTTTGGCAGGAACCTGGGGAGATTCATCAGGAGAGCTTTAAACTGAAGCCACAAGGGGAAAGAGACAATCGACATAGGGAGTGTAAGGAAGGAGAACAATAGGGGGCAGCCCAACTGGCAAGGCCAGCTCATAGGGAACCAAAAGTAAAAGGATTCAGATGTCTTTATACTAACGCCTGAAGCATGGGCAATAAGAAGGAAGAGATGGAACTTCTCATGCTGATGGAAAGGTATGATCTAGTAGGCATTACAGAAACTTGGTGGAATGATTCTCATGACTGGAATGTAATGGTGGATGGATATGAACTGTTCAGAAAAAACAGAATAGATCGAAGAGGTGGAGGAGTGGCACTGTACGTGAGGAAAGGGCTTACCTGTCAGGAAATTCTAGTGAAGGAGAGCATATCTACAGTGGAAAGCATTTGGGTGAAAATAAGAGAGGGGTAAACAAACAGTGTGGTGGTTGGTGTCTGCTACCGACCGCCTGACCAACGAGAGGATGTGGATGCTGCACTTTGTGAGCAGCTTGAGAAAATATCCAAGCGGCAGGACCTTATCATCATGGGTGACTTCAATTTCCCAGATGTGTGCTGGGAAACAAACTCTGCGAAGCGTCCTCAGTAATGCAACTTTCTGACCTGCCTGGCTGACAATTTCATTTATCAAATGGTAGATGAACCCACAAGAGGTTCAGCCATACTGGACTTAATACTGACCAACAGGCAAGAGTTGGTGGATGAGGTGAAGGAGGTATGGACCCTAGGGGGAAGTGACCATGTCCACATAGAATTCCTTTTGAGATGGAGAGCCAAGGAAGCTTGTAGCCAGTCGCGGATGTTGGATTTTCGTAGGGCAAACTTTAATAAACTCAGAGACATAATGAGTGTCATACCATGGACGAGAATGCTGGAAGGGAAGGGAGCATGTGAAGGGTGGGCGCTACTCAAACAAGAGCTATTGCATGCTCAATCAATGACTATCCCAGAAAGACAAAAACACTGCAGGAGCTCTAAGAAGCCTATTTGGATGAACAGAGAACTTCAAGAGGAACTAAGAAAGAAAAGGAAAATGTTCAGGAAATGGAGGGAAGGACAGAGCTCTAAAGAAGAGTACCTACAGGTTACTAGGCACTGTAGATCAATCATCAGGAAGGCCATAGCTGAGAGTGAGCTAAGACTGGCCAGGGAAGCCCATTGTAACAAGAAAAGATTTTTCAGTTATGTGAGGAGCAAACGTAAAGTAAAGGAGGCAATAGGCCCACTGTTGGGTGCGGATGGACAAACTCTAAAGGAAGATGCAGAGAAAGCAGAAAGGCTTAGTGCCTAATTTACATCTGTTTTTTCCCACAGGTCAAAGTGTTTAGGCACATCTAGAGATGGTCACAGCCAAAGGTTAATGTCTGGGTGGCAGGTTAACATGGATAGAGAGGTTGTCGAGAGGCATTTAGCTGCGCTGGATGAGTTCAAATCCCCTGGGCCGGATGAAATGCACCCGAGAGTGCTCAAAGAACTTTCCAGAGGACTTGCACAGCCCTTGTCCATCATCTTCGGGACCTCTTTAAGGACTGAAGACGTCCCGGAGGACTGGAAGAGAGCAAACGCTATTCCAATCTTCAAAAAAGGGAGGAAGGATGACCCGGGAAACTACAGATCAGTGAGTTTGACCGTTGTGGGGAAGATAACAGAGCAGATATTAAAGGGAGCGATCTGCAAACATCTGGAGGACAATTTGGTGATCCAAGGAAGTCAGCATGGATTTGTCTCCAACAGGTCCTGCCAGATCAACCTGGTTTCCTTTTTTGACCAAGTAACAGGTTTGCTGGATCGGGGAAATGCGGTTGATGTCATTTACTTGGATTTTAGTAAAGCTTTTGACAAGGTTCCCCATGATATTCTGATGAATAAGTTGAAGGACTGCAATCTGGATTTTCAGATAGTTAAGTGGATAGGGAATTGGTTAGAGAACCGCACTCTAAGAGTTGTTGTCAATGGTGTTTCATCAGACTGGAGAGAGGTGAGTAGAGGGGTACCTCAGGGCTCGGTGCTCGGCCCGGTACTTTTTAACATATTTATTAATGATCTAGATGAGGGGGTGGAGGGACTACTCATCAAGTTTGCAGATGACACCAAATTGGGAGGACTGGCAAATACTCCGGAAGATAGAGACAGAGTTCAACGAGATCTGAACACAAGGGAAAAAGGGGCAAATGAGAACAAGATGCAATTTAATAAAGATAAGTGTAAAGTTCTGCATCTGGGTCAGAAAAATGAAAAGCATGCCTACTGGATGGGGGATACGCTTCTAGGTAACACTGTGTGTGAACGAGACCTTGGGGTACTTGTGGATTGTAAACTAAACATGAGCAGGCAGTGTGATGCAGCGGTAAAAAAGGCAAATGCCATTTTGGGCTATATCAACAGGGGCATCACATCAAAATCACAAGATGTCATAGTCCCATTGTATACGACACTGGTCAGACCACACCTGGAGTACTGTGTGCAGTTCTGGAGGCCTCACTTCAAGAAGGACGTACAGAGGAGAGTGACGAAGATGATCTGGGGCCAAGGGACCAAGCCCTATGAAGATAGGTTGAGGGACTTGGGAAAGTTCAGCCTGGAGAAAAGGAGGTTGAGAGGGGACATGATAGCCCTCTTTAAGTATTTGAAAGGTTGGCACTTGGAGGAGGGCAGGATGCTGTTTCTGTTGGCTGCAGAGGAGAGGACACGCAGTAAAGGGTTTAAACTTCAAGTACAACGATATAGGCTAGATATCAGGAAAAAATTTTTCACAGTCAGAGTAGTTCAGCAGTGGAATAGGCTGCCTAAGGAGGTGGTGAACTCCCCCTCACTGGCAGTCTTCAAGCAAAGGTTGGATACACACTTTTCTTGGATGCTTTAGTATGCTTAGGGCTGATCCTGCATTGAGCAGGGGGTTGGACTACTGTCTCGGGAGCTGCCCTGCCACTCTGCCGCTGGCTCACCTTTGGTGCTCTCCAGTGGCCTCCCCCTCGGTGTGGCACTGCGTAGTGGGAGGCAGGAAGTAAGGGGTGTCAGCGGGAAAGCAAGTGGAGCAGAGGCTCAGGCGGCAATGTCTCTCGGCAAAAGACTACCCCCCCTCCCGGGCCTCAGTAAAATTGTCAAGCGTTGACCTGTCCCTGGTGATAAAAAGATTGGGGACCACGGCTATAGCTCATCCACTGTAACCTGCCACCCCCTTGAACCTTCACAGAATCAGCCTTTCTGTCAGATGGCTATCTAGTCTCTGATTAAAAATTTCAAAAAATGGAGAACCCCCCACCCCCTGAGGAAGCCTGTTCCATTGAGAAACGGCTCTGTCAGTAACTTCTTCCAGATGTTTAGATGGCATTTCTTCTGAATTAATTTCATCCCATTGGTTCTAGTCTGTTCCTCCAGAGCAAGAGAGAACAACTCTGCTACATTCTCTACTGGCAGCCTTTTAAATACTTGGATAGTTATCAGATCCCCTCTTAGTCGTCTCCTCTTCAGGCTAAACAGACCAAGCTCCCCCAACTTTTCTTCATATGTCTTGGTCTCCAAACCCCTCACCATCCTTGTCGCCCTCCTCTCAACATGTTCCAGTTTGTCTACATCCTACTTCAACTGTGGTGCCCGAAACTGAACACAGTACTCCAAGTGAGGCCAAGCTAGAGCAGAGTAAAGCAGTACCATCACTGGACACTGTGATCTGGACATAATACTCCGTTTGATACAGCCCAAAATCCCATTTGCCTTTTTAGCCACTGAGTTACACTGCTGACTCATGTTCAGTATATGGTCTACTAAGACTCCTAGATCCTCTTTGTACATACTACTACCAAGACAAGTCTCCCCCAACCTATATTGGTGTAAAAGGTTTTTCAACCTAAATGCAGAACTTTACATTTGTCTCTATTGAATTTCATTTTATTTAGTTTAGCCCACTTCTCGAGCCTATCAAGATCATCCTGTATTCTGATTTTGTCTTTTGTACCGTTTGCTACCCCTCCCAGTTTACTATCATCTGCAAATTTAATAAGTACTCACTCTAATCCCTCATCCAAATCATTTATAAATATGTTGAACAACACAGGCCCCAGGACAGATCCCTGAAGTAAAATCCAGGCATGCTAGAGGTCCTTGGGTTGGCCACTGTGTCCCAGATGAGCCACTACAACTCCTAGTTCTTGACAGGGTCCAACTAACTCCTATATTCAGCCTCAAGAGCCTGGGTGTGATACTGGATTCCTGACTATCGATGGAGGTCCAAGTCACAAATGCCACCAGCCAGGCTTTTTACCACCTTCACCAAGCAGGACAACTGGTGCCTTACCTGTCAACCCCAGACCTAGCCATTGTGATGCATGCAATGGTCATCTCCAGACTGGATTACTGTAAATCGCTTTACGTAAGGCTAACGTTAAATTGGACTTGGAAACTCCAACTGGCCCCAGCCTGCTCAAACATTCTGGCAAAAGAGACCAGAGCCCTGCAGAACCTACAACAGTTCCACAGGATTTGCAAGACAAAGCTGTTCCATTAGGTCCAATAAGAGTTAACATCTGATGTCTAGACCTCCCTGCCTATATCTACATCTTTATCAATCAGCCAATTTGTTGGCAAACTTACATCACCCCTCCCACCCCATCCCCCCTATCTCAAACCAGGATATTATCGGCAATATCAATATAGATTGTATCTGAATTTTAATGTAAATTAGGTTTTTTTTAAGTGTTTTATTTTATACTGTATAAATTTTAAAATGATGTGATCCATCTTAAGTCACTTGAGACAGGGAAGAATACAAATTTAATAAATAGTAAGGATCAAGATGACCCACCACTAAACTACAGGATCAGTAGTTAGTAGTTAGATCGTTAGGTGGATAGGGAATTGGTTAGAGAACCGCACTCAAAGAGTTGTTGTCAATGGTGTTTCATCAGACTGGAGAGAGGTGAGTAGCGGGGTACCTCAGGGTTCGGTGCTCGGCCCGGTACTTTTTAACATATTTATTAATGATCTAGATGAGGGGGTGGAGGGACTACTCATCAAGTTTGCAGATGACACCAAATTGGGAGGACTGGCAAATACTCCGGAAGATAGAGACAGAGTTCAACGAGATCTGAACACAAGGGAAAAAGGGGCAAATGAGAACAAGATGCAATTTAATAAAGATAAGTGTAAAGTTCTGCATCTGGGTCAGAAAAATGAAAAGCATGCCTACTGGATGGGGGATACGCTTCTAGGTAACACTGTGTGTGAACGAGACCTTGGGGTACTTGTGGATTGTAAACTAAACATGAGCAGGCAGTGTGATGCAGCGGTAAAAAAGGCAAATGCCATTTTGGGCTGTATCAACAGAGGCATCACATCAAAATCACAAGATGTCATAGTCCCATTGTATACGGCACTGGTCAGACCACACCTGGAGTACTGTGTGCAGTTCTGGAGGCCTCACTTCAAGAAGGACATCGATAAAATTGAAAGGGTACAGAGGACAGCGACGAAGATGATCTGGGGCTAAGGGACCAAGCCCTATGAAGATAGGTTGAGGGACTTGGGAATGTTCAGCCTGGAGAAAAGGAGGTTGAGAGGGGACATGATAGCCCTCTTTAAGTATTTGAAAGGTTGTCACTTGGAGGAGGGCAGGATGCTGTTTCTGCTGGCTGCAGAGGAAAGGACACGCAGTAATGGGTTTAAACTTCAAGTACAACGATATAGGCTAGATATCAGGAAAAAGTTTTCCACAGTCAGAGTAGTTCAGCAGTGGAATAGGCTGCCTAAGGAGGTGGTGAGCGCCCCCTCACTGGAAATCTTCAAGCAAAGGTTGGATACACACTTTTCTTGGATGCTTTAGGATGCTTAGGGCTAATCCTGCGTTGAGCAGGGGGTTGGACTAGATGGCCTGTATGGCCCCTTCCAACTCTATGATTCTATGATTCTATGATTCTAGTACTTCATAACTGAATTTCCATTCAGGGGGAGACATACCTTCAATTGGTCTATCAAAATCTGTAGGTAAGCATCAGCTTCTGTCAGTTTTTTGTCAAAATCCTGGACACTTGGAACAAATCCAGAATCCACACCCTGTACAGCATGAAAAAAAACATATGTATAAAATCTGAACAAGTTTTTTTTTCACAAGCCATTTATTGCAATTTATTCCTCAATTGAAACTGGTCAGTACGGACCACAATACTTAAGAATTCAAGTGATCAAATTATCAGCCCACATATACTTTTTAATTACATTAGGGAAAGGTTACAAATCTTTTATTCTAAACATGAGTGTGTATGATATTATTTATTTATTTATTATATTTCTATACCGCCCTACCTGGAGGCTCAGGACGGTTTACATTAAACATATAAACAATACATGGAACATAATAATATAACAACTTTAAAACTATATGAATTTACATAATATATTTGTAAGGTAAAGGTATCCCCTGTGCAAGCACCGAGTCATGTCTGACCCCTGGGGTGACACCCTCTAGTGTTTTCTTGGCAGACTCAATACGGGGTGGTTTGCCAGTGCCTTCCCCAGTCATTACCATTTACCCCCCCCAGCAAGCTGGGTACTCATTTTACCGACCTCGGAAGGATGGAAGGCTGAGTCAACCTTGAGCCGGCTGCTGGGATTGAACTCCCAGCCTCATGGGCAAAGCTTTCAGACGGCTGCCTTACCACTCTGCGCCACAAGAGGCTCTTAATATATTTGTAAATTACGAAATTAGAAAAGCACAAAGATTATAAATTAATGCATAATCAAGGAGAAGCTCAGAAAGCTAACTGATCTGATTTCATAATTTTGGAGGGCATAAAAAACTAAACAGCAATTAGTTTTCATTATATTTAAGTGCCTTTTTCATAGTAATAATGTTTATCAAGTATATTTGCTTCCAGGCCTAATTCAAGGTGCAGTTATTGAAAAGCCATATACCAATTAGGACCATCATATTTAGGAGGATCCCCTACTTGAATATAAACCTAGCCTGCCACTCTGGTCATATCTGGAGGCCTTGCTTCAGGTTTCTCTACCATCTGAGGCTAAATGTGTACTGATCCAAGAAAAGGCCTTCTTGGTCATGTCAGAACTTCGGAACTCTTTTCCGAGGGAGGTTTGTCTGTCTCCTCCTATTGTCGTCTTCCAGTGTAAATAAAGACTTGTTTGCATGTTTGTTTGGGATTCCCTCACCAATTCTTAACAGCCTTCCTATCATAGTTTTGTGTGTTGTAATGGTTTTAACTCTGGTGCTATATGAACTCTGGTGCTATATGAACTCTGGTGCTATAGAAGACTCTTGCGAGTCCCTTGGACTGCAAGGCGAACAAACCGGTCAGTCCTAGAGGAGATCAACCCTGACTGCTCTTTAGAAGGCCAGATCCTGAAGATGAAACTCAAATACTTTGGCCACCTCATGAGAAGGAAGGACTCCCTGGAGAAGAGCCTAATGCTTGGATCGATCGAGGGGACGACAGAGAATGGGGACGACAGAAGAAGGGGACGACAGAGAATGAGGTGGCTGGATGGAGTCACCGAAGCAGTAGGTGCAAACGTAAATGGACTCTGGGGAATGGTAGAGGACAGGAAGGCCTGGAGGATCATTGTCCATGGGGTCGCGATGGGTCGGACACGACTTCGCACATAACAACATAACAACGGTTTTAAATATTTTATATTTTGTACACTTTAAAAATGTTTTAATATTTGTTGCCTTGGGGATCCTGACTTAGGTGGAGAGGCAGTATCAAAATGTTTTAATATATTTGCCACACACTATATTCAATGAATTCAGATGGCTTCAACTGATTCTAGCGCATAATATGCTAAATTATAGTAACCTATTGATATCTTTTTTCCCTTGCTGCTCATGGTGGCTTACTGTTCCATGCAAAACCACCATCAATCAATAATAAGATTCCATCAGCTTCCCCCCAGTACTTGAAGTTCAAACAAATAAATAGCCCCAAAGCATCTCCTATAAACTTCCTCACCTCAGTTCCACTAAGTGGGAACCACTACTAAAGAGGAACAAGATCTGGCACATACCAGGTAGATAACTTTACCGGGGGGTGGGGGAGAGAGCAGCTAAAGGATCATATTGTGCACATGGACATATGGGAGAGATGTTCCCTCTGATACGTAGGTCTTAGATAATGTAGGATTTAAACATTCATAACCAGTGTCTTAAGCATCAAGCAAATTGGCATCCAAGTAGATATTTTGAAAAAACAAAACATGTTCCTGATGGATAGTTCCAAACAATCCTTAAATACTTAATTTGCCATACCTGCCCCGAGACAAGTTCATTGAACTGAATTCACTAATGGAAGGAACACAGATCTTTGCCATGAACTTCCCTACTTCTGCTGTGTGACCCATATGGGTTAATAATTGAGGTTATAGGGTGGGAGAAGCCACCCTTCCCAGCTGTTCCACAAGTAGGTGTCATGATCTTAGGAATCAACTTCCCATGGTTTGGGACAGCTGGTGAGAGGAACACTATAAACATTCATAGACTCAATGTAATAAATAATTATGGTTACACAGTTTACTATATTATGCTATAGCTATTTTTTTTTTGCAAATGGTTATTATTTTATAAAGGATTTATAATCCAAACAAACGTTAAGTTCCATTAGTTTTAATGGTACAGTTACTCTTGAAATTTTTCCACTGAAGCAGGGAGACTTAAAAGTGCTTCAATTTATTTGGACTTAATCATGGCTTAAAAAAAAAATCTAGCATTTGCATAGTGCTATGTATATTAGGCTATTGAGCCTCTTGTGGCGCAGAGTGGTAAGGCAGCCGTCTGAAAGCTTTGCCCATGAGGCTGGGAGTTCAATCCCAGCAGCCAGCTCAAGGTTGACTCAGCCTTCCATCCTTCCGAGGTCGGTAAAATGAGTACCCAGCTTGCTTGCTGGGGGGTAAAACGGTAATGACTGGGGAAGGCACTGGCAAACCACCCCGTATTGAGTCTGCCATGAAAACGCTAGAGGGCGTCACCCCAAGGGTCAGACATGACTCGGTGCTTGCACAGGGGATACCTTTACCTTTACCTATGTATATTAGAAGACTTTTAAAACCATAGATCTAAAGATATACTATGGTATTTCAGTTCAAGGTCACAAATTAATTAACACCATAAATATCAGGACATAGAACAGCTGCCAGAATGCCATGTATGTTCTGAAGTGCTAGCAAGATGCAGTGAATAGCTTAGGATGATTCCATGATTACAGTCTTGTAAGCCTCCTCGAGCAGGTACCTGAAGTGGCAAATTTTTTAATTGAATAAAGGTAGCATAAATTTTAAGTCAATAAATGATTAGAAAAGACTATCAATTTATCCCAAATGTCTCAACTGTTTCTCTCCCATCAATTGACACAGCATTATCCCCCTATGTCAAAGAAATTATTGTGATGTGTTCTATATACTCTTTTGGCTACCACACACAAACAAATGTAATGCAAGCTATCAAAAACATATTTCAATCTAACCAATCTTCAAGATACATCAGATATCCTATAGTTGCTATGCAGGGGTAGTCAACCTGTGTGCCTCCAGATGTCCATGGACTACAATTCCCATGAGCCCCTGCCAGAGTTTGCTGGCAGGAGCTCATGGGAATTGTAGTCCATGGACATCTGGAAGACCACAAGTTGATGACCCCTGCTATACAGCCTTACTTCTCACTAAGTCCATATTTTCAATCTTCACAGAAATGCACTAACATACCGGAATATGCTGGTACAGATGAAGATTCTCTACAAAATCAGAGCATCACTGGCCATACAGATGTGTGATTCATAGTTACTGGGGAAGCATGGATCCCACCGCATCTCTCTCCTTAATCAGGTATTTAACAATCATTGTAGTGATGATTGTTCTGTAACCCTAATTCCTTGGGTCACTTAGCAGCAATCAATGCTTTCTCATAGTTTGGATCACTGGGCTCTTTGGGATCTTAATTTTTCTGCCAGCACCACTCCGTGTAACACAGTGCTATAAACATTAGTAATATGTCTTTAGAGGAACTTAACTTTCCCATCATCACTTAAATAAGAGGGCTTCCCTAACAAATCAGTGCTTTTTATAGCGCTCGGGGTGCTTAAATCAGTTCAGGACTCCTTCAACAAACTAATTTCTACAGACAAACCAAAATCAGCAATGAGCTTGTTCACTACTAACAAGTAATTGAAACCTTCCTACGTCTGAATATAAGTCCCCCCCCCCCCGCGCCATTACCCCAACCTCGGTGCCGCGCGCACACGCACCCGCTCTTCAGCCATCACGCGCTGACTTCTTAAACTGCTAGATAAGTGAACCAGGCACCAACTCGGATCTATGTGGGCATTATTTCCGAAGGTTCAGCCACCCGCCTGACGCCACTGCGAGGCGCGGGGTGTCAACTGCATCGCTCCCCCTTCGCCTGACGTGAAACCCAGGAGTCCGGGCTGGCCTTCACACAACAGGCCGCCGAATGTGGAGCGCGCCCCATTCTGCCACTTTCGACGCTACGCCAACCCAAGACTGGTCCTACTCACGCTAGCCATGCTTCCCCCTGCCCATCACGGAGCCAGGAGAGGTCTGTCCTAAAATCGGGCCCCCTGCCCGCAGGGACGCCGCGCCGCAGATTCGCCGCTCACACAGAGCTCGCCTCAACACCGAGGTGACTTCCTATTGGCTATGGGTCAGGTGCCTCCCCGCCCAATCGTCACCCTTCCCAATCCGAGTAGCGGTGAGAAGGGTGGGTCGCGCGAGGAAGGGGGCTCAGAGACACAAAACAAACCCAAACTGCTTCCTTCCAACACGACATAATGGACACTTCCGTCAAGAGCTGAAACAATTCTGTCCTCACGGATGCCGATTAATCGGGCCGAGCTACACCAGCAGCTCAGGAGCGGAAGGGCAAACCTTGTCGGCAAACAAGGCATCGCATGCAGCAGTAGCCCGGCGCCCGAGCCATTACTGACGCCGCCATCTACAGCAACAGTGATCTCCTTGGAACGTCAAACAATGCCATAGCGGCCACGTTCATTCATAGATTTCATCCGCCCCCTTGTTTATTTGAAAGGCCTCCAGAAACTGCCTTGTAATTGGCTGGCTACAGCGTGCCTGGCTGGTTTCGGTTTAGTCTAACCTCCCCCTACTCTCCCCCCTCCTCCATAGGGTTTCACATCGCTGGTCATACAGGAAGCCATAGGACTACAGGCAGAACTCTCACCACTACTAAGACAAAACGTAACGATTCTTGTACTTGTAAATCTGCAATCGTAAACTAGTTTATCTAGAAAAAAATTTAATTGAAATCAACTGTTTCTAAACAAAGTTAGGATGAAACTGTGTGTTTAGTGCAACACTGCAATTTTAAACAGACGGGAAAGTTGCTTCATATGTCCATTGCTTGTTTACACAAAGATGCAATTTCACTTCCCCAATATTAGCTCAGCAACTGGGCAATCAAGTAGAAAATGCTGGTTTCCAAAGAAAAACACCAGGAAGATAAAAGGAGTATGTAATTTTAATCAGATGTTACTTTTTAATTTTTAAAATTCCTCTCCTGTTAACATGCAATGTGAAACAGCATTTAAACTCACACATTCATATTTCTATGAAATAAATATTAAGAGCAGTATGGTTGTTAAATTAAAAAGAAACATTTGTTGATCTTGGGCAAATGCTATAGTTACACGTACAAGCTTCCATACCATCATGAGAGGAGTTTGGGAAGGATGCAAGAACACAGTGACATATGAAGACACTATTGTCACTAAATTGTATTTTCCCATGGAGTTACGCTACAGTAGTGCCAATATCAGCTGAGGGCAGACTATATTTCTAGGAGCTTCCCCTCCCCCCATGTATGAAACCTAATGTGAGCTGGTCTTCAGAGTTAGGATTGCCAACAGCCTGGGGAAAAATATATTTAATAGAGTCTTATTTAACAAATTGTATTTTTAATCTCTCCCCCGCCCTTGAAATCCTACTGTATTCCTCAACATGGTGAGGGGGTGAACTGCGGAGCTCACAGCCTGCAGGCCAATTGCAGAGGTACAGGCAAACCACCCCGTTTTTCTGGCCAAGAAAATTCTATGGAAAGTGCGCCAACTATGGTATGGAGTGCTGGCCCCCCAGGCCACAAAGTATTGAACAAGCCACTGGGGAAGGGCGACAGCTCTCTGCCAGTAAACTGGGCATTTATGGACACCTAGCTGCGATGCAGCCCACGGAGAACGCAGAAGCCTGAGCCAAAAGAAAACCAGAAGGACTGCAACATGGAATGTACGTGGAATGTTGCAAGGAAAATTGGATATTGTGAAATCAGAAATGACCCGACTCAACATCAGTTTGCTAAGCATCAGTGAACTACACTGGACAGACAATGGCCACTTTCCACCCAAAGACTTCACAGCCTAGTCTTCTGGTCACAACAATATCAGAAAAAATGGCGTGGCCTTTATTGCGGATAAGATAACAGGTCATGCAGTGGAAAGTTACACAGCAGTAAATGACACAATTATGTCCATCTGAATTTGGGGAAAGCCAATAAACACAACTGTTGTGCAAGTGTACGCACCAACCACGGCTGCTGATGAAAATGAAATTGAAGATTTCTATGCAAAAATGCATGAAACAATTCAACAGGTGCCTCAAAAGGACATGATATACATTATTAGGGATTTCAATGCCAAAGTTGGAAATCAACAAGAATAGGGCATCTGCGGTAGCTTTGGACTAGGTGAGCGAAATGAAGCTGGTGACAGACTTATCCAGTTCCGTCAAGAAAACAAAATATCCGCCCTGAGCCATATGGAAGGGCGGTATATAGAAATAAAATAAAAATAAAAATATCGCTAACACCCTCTATGAACAGCCGAAACACCGTTTAAACACTTGGATATCTCCAGATGGCATACCATGTAATCAGATCGATTTTACTCTTTGCAGTCAGAGATGGCAGAGCTCTGTTCTAGCAGTAAAAACATTTCATGGAGTAGATTGTGGCTCTAATTATGAACTGTTGGTGGCCAAATTGAAAGTCAGATTACATAATATCAAGAAATATGTACCCCCAAAAAGTTTGATGTCACCAAGATTCCACCAACATATGCCATAGAAGTGAAGAACAAATTCAAACTGCTTGATACTAATGAGAAGCTACCTGAGGAACTGTGGCAAGAATTTCATTCTAATATCATAGAAGCTGCTTCACAACACATAACGTACAAAAAGCCGGAAAGAAGATGCAATTGGTTAACATCTGAAATCATCAAAATTGCTGAAAAGCGAAGAGCCGCAAAAGTTGCTGGCATGAGAGATGAATTCAGGAGGCTAAATGCAGATTTTCAATGTGCTACTAGACAAGATAAGGAAGCGTATTGGGCGCAATGATGCAAGCGACTGGAAGAGGAGTGTACTAGAGGCCACACCAGAAGCCTCTTTGGTCAGGTGAAACAAGTTTGGAGCACTTTCACTGCTCGTAAAGTGACCATCAAAGACAAACATGGAAAAGACTTGACTGACCATACCAACATCAAGGATCGATGGCGACAATATGCAGAAGAATTATATGCAAACACCAAGGTGCCTCAGTCACCAGCCCAAAACACTCGACACGAATTGGAACCACCTATACTGGAAGAAGAAATGGTCTGGGCTCTGAAACAGCTCCCAAATAATAAGGCTCCTGGCATAGATAACATTCCAGTGGAACTACTCAGATCTCTTCCACCAGCAGCAATCACAGCAAGATGGGACTATACCTAAATATCAAAAAGACCAAGATCATGATAATTACTGGCAGTAGCACCAAACTCACGACTGATAACGAGAAAAATCATTAATGCTCGACATGGCCAGCAGCAAAAGGAAATGTGGTCTGCAAAGGATCCGCTGGATCAAAGTCAATACAGGGATGACTATGAACAAACTAAAAGAAGCACTCAGAGACAGGGGTGCATGGTGAAGACTTTCCTATAGAATTGCCAAGGGTCGGACACGACTTAACGGATAACATCATTATTTATCTCCATGTCATTAAAAACTTCTGTTACCCATTACTACTAATTAATCCTCTATTAAAGGGATAACTGATTTTTCTTCAGGCCTGCTGGCAATTCTAGAAGTATTCAAGTGCAGAAAAGTTTCACCACCTTAAACTGAAATACCCTGAAGTGGGGAAAAAATCCAGTCCCCTGCAAGAAGCAAAAAGAAACTTTGATGGGGGGGGGCAATAAGCCCAATTAATTAGCATATTCTATTCTATTCTTCAGATCAAGGCTAAATGCATGAAGGAAGAGGAGCAGAACCAGATGTGAGAAATTGCTGGAGTTACTGTTACTCTATCCAGTGCATAAGAACAAAAGAACCACTCTCCTGGATCAGGCTACTGGTCCGTCTTCTCCAGTATCTCACACAGTAGCCAAACAGTTACTATAAAGAGCCAACAACAAGGTATAGATGTGTATAGACATATTCAGAGGTTTACTGCCTCTCAAAGGCCCATTATGCACGGCCGCCAAACGGCGATTTCGGGTCACATGGAAAACGCGGAGGGGGAAGACGCGACGCATACCGGTTATGTACGGGGCGGGGCGCGACGGCGGCAAAACCCAGAGTAACCGATTATGCACGCGACGATCCAGGCGCCGCTTCTGGTTGCGCCCCGGTCACCCGGAAGCTGCGCTTTCTTCCGCGTTTCACTGACGCGGCTTTTTCAGCGGCATGCACCGAAGCTGCGGCCGGTTGCAGTCGGCTCCATGCGTTATCGGTGATTTTAGTCGCCGCCATTCCACCCCGAATGTGCGCTAAAACCCCCGTGCATAATGGGTCAAAGTGGAGTTCCTTTTAGTTACCATGCCACTGATAGACATGTCTTCTATGAATCTATCTAATCCCCAATTGCCACCACTAAATCCTCTGGCAGTGAATGCCACATTTTAATCCTCTGCTGTGTAAAGAAGCATTTCCTTTTGTTCATCCTGAATCCACACCCCTTCAACTTCATTGGATGCCCTTGAGTTAGACAATTTAGAGAGCAAAAAAAATCTCCCAGTCTACTCTTAGTATCCTGTGCATAATTTTATAAACTTATATCATGCCCCACTCCATTAATCATCCCTTTTCTAAACTATGTTACAGGCTTTTCAGCTTCATAGGAAAAGTGCTCTGTTAATTATTTTGGCTTCCTTCGTCTGTACTTTATCTAGCTCAGCTTTGTCCTTTTCAGATACAGTGATCAGAACTGTACAATGTGTCCTTCACATGAGCAAGAGAAGGCGTTGTGGGAGCTTTAAAGGGAAAGAATGCATGACTATAGCAGCCCTGGAGAATGGGAAAAGAACCATTTTTAATTGCTTGGAAAGTGGTGTCACTCTGGAGTGACCTTTCACAAAGCACTGTTTTAAGTCATGTATGGATCTTCCCACATATCTCTTATCATCTCTTTGAGGATGGTGTCATAACCTTGTAAATACGAACATTTCTTTTCCACAAACTTTACTGAACAAAGCCAAAAACATGTCCACAGAGATCCTCCATTCATGCAGTACTTGGTTCTTCAACTGAATTAGAAACATTTGTTAATGGTAGACTAGTAATTCAGCATCAGTGTAATAAATTGCCACTCAAACGATCAGCTCTCAAATGAATACCTTTCTAGGTTTATGAGATTTATGTTAAAATAGATGTAAAGCCCATTGTATTTGGGGACACAATGAGCGCTAGAAGGTTTCCCCCCGCCCCCCTCACGCCCAACTCCACGGCTTTGTGGTGGGCAAAGGAGCAGCCCCGCTGTGTCAGCAACGCGGCAGGGCTGCCTCTTTGGCTGCCCCAAAGCCTTCCCCCCCGGCCCCCTCCCACCCGACTTGGAAGGCTGCCCCGGCTGGCTGCCTACCGGGCGTGTCGGCGGGCAGCTTCGTAATGGCGGCAGTAGGTCGAAGATAGGCAAGGAAGGGGGGTGGGCGGGCCAGGAGGCGCCTGCCGATTGGGCCCTCTGCTTGTCAGTCCGGGGCACTCAGACCCCCCCCCCTTGCCCTTACTGTTTTATTTATACCGCTCCCGTGGAGCGGTTACAGACTAGGGACCCAACCCCGTTGCATCCAGGAATACAAAGGGCACTAGACTGGGGAGGGATGGGGTGGAAGAACTCTGTGAATGGCTGTTGACTCTCCCCACAAGACCCAGAAAGGCTGCAGGCAGCTATTAGGGAACTCACTGGCAGTTCCCTTATGCAGCAGGGATCAGCAGCCTCTGAGGGAAGTGGAAGGAGGAGAGGGGGGTCAGAGGTAACAGAAGGCAATTGGCTGGCTCCTGGACAGACAGGCAAGCTGGTTGGAGAAGGAGGCACTCAGGGGTGGGCCAGCTGCCCTGAGTGGGTGTTAAGCACTGAGTGGCACTTAAGCCATAAGCCATGTTCCTCCTCCAAGGCCTTACCAGAAATATATTGTGGAACAGATGGCATTGTTCTACAAACATCATAAAATCCATGCTGTGGACAGACTCAAGACTACTATGGCCCAATTTTGTAAGAATAAAGATAAAATGGCCTGTACCCAGCAATGGATCAATGAAACAAAAAAGGAAAAAATGCTTGGTGATAATGATTTATTATCCATGCAGGCTTAATTAGTGGTCATCAGAACACTGAACTGGTGCTGGAACTGTCCACAGCAAATGCATAATAAATCAAACATCCATCACCTGGCATTTTTCCATATTTTATAACATGTATAACATATCCTACATTATCATCATGCATTCATAATTTTGATAAGGTTATCTTAGATAAACATTCTAAAAATGATCCATAACAGACTGCAAATAAACTTACTTGAAGCTGAAGGGTATGACGAAGGATGGTTTCCTCTAAAGCATGAATCCATTTCTCTCTCTCATCAGCATCTCGAGCTGGGGAAGTATTAAAAATATACTTAAGTGGCCTTAAGACAACAGATAGCCAATTGGCCCATCTTCTGAAAGCCAGCTGTTTTAGTATGTTGCATTTTAGTATGTTGATTTTGCTCCTAATTAAATTGACCGGTAATAGGATAGCTTAGTTCCGCAGGGCCAGCAAAAGGGAGCTCATCCACCAGCATTTGGTGGAGGTTGACCTGAACCAACTACTTTCCACTGGCCTCCGAGCCTTCCTTCTATGGTAACCACTGCCAATTCGTCCAACCTACAGGGCCATCAGTATGTGCTCTCCCCATTGTTCTACTGTTCTACTATGGCGTCTACTGTTACCACTGTATTATTATTATTATTATTATAAATTGAGTTATCTGTATTGTTCCTGAGCCTTTGGGGAGGGTGATACATAAATGAATGGTTTATTTAATGGCTAATATGGTTTGACAAAAGGAGGTAGTGCTGGGAAATACAAATCAGTAGTAGTAATACAACTAACATTCACATCTGCAGTCTTTATGGCAAATATGATACAAATACTCTACCGTGTTAGCTAAATTGTGACATTTTCTAATTTTTCATTAGCATATATACCAAACTGTAGCCATCAATTTGTGCTTACAATGTTTTTAGAGGGAAGAGACACCTAGGAAAAGTGAATCAACTGAGAAGTCTCTATAAAGTGGTATGGCAGACATCAAACCTGTTGTCACACCTATACCCTCACCCCCATAATTCATGCTCCCAGTCTGTGAAGCCAGTCCTACATAATACTGTAACTTCAACAGGTTTATTTTAATAGAATATCCTATATGAAAAAAGTAAAATTTGTGATTCCAGTCACATCAGAAATAATTAATGTACCAGTCCTATGCATGTCTACTCAGACACAGATTCCATTGTGTTCAAATGATCTTCTAGGGAAGTATGCATGAAATTACAGAATAAAACAAGGGATTTGGTCAAAATTACACAGGTAAGAGGGGCAGATGAAAACTAAATAAACAATAGTTTATGACAGCATTTACTTAATTATTGAATTTGTATCTCACTTTTTTTGCCTGAACCCCTAAAGCAATTCAAAATATCTAGCGAAAGCAGGCATATTACAAAAAAGTAAAATCACATCTCAATTTGGGGATCAATCCAACTGAACTGGGAAACAGTGTGTTTCTTTGCCTGCTGATGTCACCTCTCTCTTGGCTTTCTGTCACTGGACACCTGTCCTCATACATCTGGTCTAGGAAAAGGTGTGCTTAGTGTTTTTGCTTGGCTTGCTTCACACTCTGTCATAAGGCATCTGCTCTTACATGGCTGTCACATTAAAAGCGGGAAAGACGAAATCCCAAAGCAATCCCAATCCTCATTCTGATTACTGGCATGTCATTATGTTAATATGTTTTTTCCTCTTCAGTTTACTGTTGATTCTTGAAATATAGGTACTTTTATTTATTTTATTATATTTATATAATGCTCTCCCCTGAGGCTCAGGGTGGTTCACATAGAATGGAAAAACAGTACATGGAGCTTTGTATATTTTACATATAATTACCTAGCTCTACATAATATATAAATGGACTGCATTTTGGACCAGTTGTAGTTTCTGGATCAAGGTTAAGGGCAGGCCTGCGTAGAGTCTTGTCTATAGGTGACCATCACATGGATCACTGTGGCTAGGTGTTCCGGGGCCAAATAGGGCACTATAAATTTGGATTGGCAGAGGTGATAAAACCACAACACTCAAGGTTATTTCTATACGAAATAACAGTTCCAACAAGTCCGTGGTTCAGAATGGGTATATGGATTCCTGGGAGGGAGGTAAGGGGCCTTGTAGATGTTGCTGATTTTGGTCGGCCTCAACCATATATCTGGTGAAACAGCTCCTTTTTGCAGGCCCTGGAGAATTGCTTTAATTCTGTCAAGGCCCTGATCTCCTCCAGGAGCTCATTCCACCAGGTGGGGGCCAGGACAGAGAAGGCTCTGGCCCTGGTTCAGGCCAAGCGAGCTTCTTTTGGGCCAAGGATCCTTAACCAGTTGTTGTTGGTAGAGCATAGGGCTCTTTGAAGGGCATAGGCAAAGGCAGTCCCTCAGGTACACTGGGCCTTGACAGCGTATGGCCTTAAAGGTAATTACCAGAACCCTTAGCCTGATCCGGAATTTGACTGGTAGCCATTGCAGCTGATGGATGGGCCGTATGTGGGTTCCTGTGGGTTCCATGGTGTTCTTGTGAGGCTGCTGCATTTTGGACCAGTTGTAGTTTCTGGATCAAGGTTAAGGGCAGGCCTGCATAGAGTCTTGTCTATAGGTGACCATCACATGGATCACTGTGGCTAGGTGTTCCGGGGCCAAATAGGGCACTATAAGTTTGGATTGGCAGAGGTGATAAAATGCCAGCCATGCTACCTTTGTGACCTGGGCTTCCATTGTGAGGGAAGAATCCAAGATCATGCCCAGATTCCTCTCAGAGTGAATCACTGAGAGCTGCACACCATCCAGGGTGGACAGAGGCACTTCCTCACATGGACCCTTCCTACCCAGCCACAGGAGGTCTGTCTTTGAAGGACTGAGCTCCAGTTTTCCTTTCCCAGTTTCCCTTTCTCACACACTTCTAAATACATTTTTTTGGAGGGGGAGAAGGTCTCCCAATTTTTTCTAAAGAAGTGTTTTTGAGTAACTATCAGATAATACTAGGTTATATATTCATTATGCCGAAGTGCAAGCAACCACTGGTAGACAAAAAACCCTAAATAATATATCTTCTTTCCCATCATAAGGAACCAAACACATAAGTAATACAGTCAAAATAGTTTATTGAAGCACTGGGATCTCAAGAGCAGAATCTCCAATTACCACCAAAAATTATCAGCAAAGATGCAAGAATTGCTGCATTGATTTCTTCCACCCAATCCACAGACTATCTGTTTTAGTGGTAAAATAGGTTAATAATCTACCTTATGGCTATGCCTAGACATGGGCAATGGCAGCATTTGGCCTTTGGGCCAGGAAGGATTTTTGTTAACTCATACCAACTGCACATACCTTTTTGGGAATTATTGTAGAGTTCAACTATTATATCATTAATTGTTACAACTAAGTATCATGTGGTACCTTGAAGATTAACAGTTTCAGTGTACCATGTTTCTTGTGGGCTACAGCCATTTCATCACATGCATGGTGGCCTTCCATACTGTTAAGTGTATACAGCATAGGTTCAGGGAAAGAATATTTAATACACAATAGGCCAAAGGCTAAAGACAGCTGAAAGTAGTTTTTGGTCCTGCCTCCCTAGCAACAGCCGTGATAACCACCCATCAGGGATGGAGTCCTAGAACCAGGGGAGAATATGCTCAAAACTTTCGTTCTATGGTACTCTGTGACATTGACGCAATGTCAGTCTTGCAGTAACTAAGTGAGGGCTCTGTTTATGAAGCATCCTGATAAGCACTATGAAAGTCATTCACACTGACCACCAGCAATGTGGTTTTTCTGGAAAACTCTTGAACTAGAGAATTTTTTATGCCCTAAATAAATATACTAAATTTGATCATGCTCTATTTTGTCTTATATTCAATAGATTTTTTTATAAGCATCCATGTCAATTTTATATCCCAACTACAAATAGTTCAACTGAAATAACTAATTACTTTTTAAATAATCAAGTGTTTAATAGTAGATTCAAACAAATCCAAAATTTTGTGGAAATGTTTATTGCAGATAATACTTCTAAAGACTATATAGCATGTAATCATCATCACACCATATAAAAACTTAGCATCTTGCTGACGACGTGCTGAGCTTCTGATTCCTCCCAATAGGATGATGGCAATCCCCAACTGAGGGCCAATCAGAGGCTCTTCCTAGCTCCCCTGTGTGTTGGCCTGGCAGGTCAAGTGTGCTGCTAACATAGCAGCAGTGCTGGTTCAGAGGAGTTACCTTGAACTGGAGCAGCTGCTGAACACAGTCTGAATTGGAACTAGAGTTCCTGCAGCCATGGGCTGTACTGAAAGGACGGTCCCAATTAGCAGAGTCATAAACAAGCCAGGAAGTAACACCAGGGGATTACCAAAGCCAGGAGTGCTCAAAAGCAAGCCAAGATGTCAGAGCCACAGAATCAAGGTGCCAGTCAGGAAGTTTCCAAATAGAACATCAGGGCTCCAATCCAGGGACATCAGGAGATTCAAGGGAAGCAGGTGGAATCAGGCTGTCACATGTTGATGTATGTTTGCTTCCACACTGCTTTCTTCCTGGGCATGCCTTAAATCCAGTGTGCCATTTGCCTGGGAATTGTTTCTGCAACTACTCAGAGCTTATTTCCTGCAACAACACTGGCTTTGCAGATAAGCAAATTTCTGCCTGTTCTATAGTTCTGCCCTGAGTTTCCCTCTGCACCTATAAGCTGGAGGAGGGGAGTCAGAACTGTCAGTGTCTGAAGCTTGACTAATTTCCTCTAGCTGAGCATTCTCTAGCCCAAATTTTATCTATTTATTTATTATATTTATATACCATCCTCCCCGAAGGCTCAGGCCTGATGCCCTGATGGCTGGGCTGGATGCTGATTCATTTCAGGAGCATGGACTGTCTCTGCAGACATATCCACCTCTTCCTCAGAGGAGCTCTCAGAGCTGACAGGAGGGGCCGTGACACCCTGCTCCTCTGTGCTGCTTCCTGGCAGTTGGCATGAGGTAAGCCCAGGAGCTGGAGATGGCTGTCCAGCCATGCTCCACTGTGGCCACCCTGTGCTCCCTGCCCACCTGGCCATGGGAAGAGCTCGGAGGGGGGGATATCTGACCTATCACCTGCTCTCCCCTGCTCAGCAGGAGCATGGGCACAATGCTAGAGAGCCAAGGGTGGCAGGGCTCTTGCATAGCGCAGTGGCCTATCTGGTGAGCTCAGCTGGTCTGGTCTACAGTGGCTCTTCTGTCCTCCTGCTCTTCTACATCCCGTTTAAAAAAATGGGCTTTGCTACTAGTTCTCTTGTATTTGTTTGCATTTCATAAATTGCCCACTAACTTATTGATACACTGATTTTAACACACCCAAAGAACATAGGCCTTGTTGTCCTCATTCTCATCCACAGAAGTCATTGCAGCATCTCAGTTTCTCTGTCACTCTGCGTAGCATTCCCTTGCAAATTCCCTATCACCTTGAGGTAAATCTGATTCAAAATTACTTGAGTTGCATTCTGCTCTGCTAAAAGATGATTTTACCAATGAATCTATGGCCGACAATTTATCATACTTCATCTTTTGTGCCTGTAACTGATACTTTTGAGAAATAAAGGCCAATTTAGCAGTATAAACATTTGTTATTCTGTTACTATGTCTGGACTGAGCTGAGTGTCTTTCCCATTCCATTCACAAGTATCTTAAGCTAACACTTCCAGCTTCCCCAGCTCATGGAAGAGACAAAACATTGTCTTCTGCGATCACTGAAAGTGAAACCAAAATACATCACAATTTTTGTTTTGCTGTCATAGTCAAATGAAATATGAATTTTGGCTTTTATTTTGATTTGACCTACACAGCCAAATTCATAACATGAGTTTAAGCAACAAAAATCTTCCATCCCAGTTCTTCACTGATGGGAGAGTGTAAGACAAATGGATGGAGGGCATGAAAGGCCAAAAAAAATGCAAGGAAAACTTTAATATTGCCTATCCCTACAGACTATAAGAAATCAGTAGCCTGCTGCAAACAGCTGTTATTCTGATGCCAGAGAAAAAAAGAATGGAAAAGCCTTTAACGAATAATGTGGAACATGCAGTAACAACAGAATACCATTTTAATAAGTCAAGATGAAAGATAGTAGTAATGTACTTAAAATACAAAATGATCCTTAATTTCCAAACAGAAAACTGAATCCAACAAAACTCTGTGGTGAGATATATTCATGGGGGTGTGTATGCATGCACATACAGTCCAAGTATCCAGGAAAACATTATTTTGTAAATTAAAAACTGGCCTGATGAGAGAGAAAAAATACACACAAGAGACAGATCTATAGGTTAGGGCCCCTCCTCTATATAACAAAATTATCTTCAGTAATAATTATGAAATAAAATGAATAATAATAATGACCAGAAAATATATTCAGGTGGGTAGTGGTGTTGGTCTGAAGCAGCAGAACAAAGTTTTTAAAGGTGCCACTGGACCCAAGGCTTTTTTTCAATGGCCAGAAAAGAAATGCAGACAGTGAAAAATTCTTTTATTTAATTCTGTATATATAATAATGCCAGCAAAAAAAATCCAAATCCCAACAAGCTATTTCATCAGCATAATGTAGTGCTTAAAGCGCTGGACTCTGATTTGGGAAATCCAAACTCAAATCACCACTCATGACATGGAAGCTTGCTGGGTAATCTTGGGGCAGTCACATCGCTTTCAGCCTGGCCCTGGTCTGGATAGCTCCAGGAAAACCTGATTTCATTACATGTCAGAGGTTTAGCAGGGCTGATGTGGAGGCAGGCAATGGCAAACCAACTGCAAATGTCCTTTCCCTTGAAAATACTACAGGGTCAATATAAGTCAGCTGTGATTTGACAGCCAAAAAACAAACAAACAAAAAACGAGGAGGGAGGTGTTAAAAAATTCCACCATACCATTTGTGTTCTGAGCAGGCACTTAGGAGTGTTTCTGTTCTTCATTTTGAAGCTCAGGAGATGACCATCCCAAACACATGAAGATATTTTTAAGAGCAAGGTATCTCTCTGTGTATCAACTTTTACTTACTAACATTGGCCAAAACATCACAAAATAGTGACCGCAAGCTTCACCAAGCTGGATGTTAAGATATACACTACCCCCCCCCCAAAAAAAGGTGTCCCCATCCTCCTTTGTTTTCAAAGGTCTAAAGTTAAACAGAGAATCTTTGCAGTACTAATTGATGGCATTATTGTAAGCACGGCAGAACCAGTGCAATATCCAGAGTACCCAGTAGTACTAGTGCAATCACTGAGTGTCCAGCAGAACACAATGCTATTGTAGCAATGCCAGTTATGTTAGCAGAGTTTGCATATACAGAGAGTGAAGCATTAGGCTGCTTAATAATCAAATCGTTTTTATTCAGAAAAGAAACAACTATTTATAGAAAGAGGAGAGCTGGCTGTTGTCTGCAGTTACTCTATTCAACAGCTGTTCTAGAGGCAAGCAGGCAAGAAGTATGCTCATAAATAAGAAAGTCTCCTTTCTTATTTATCAGGACACTGGAGAAGATCATTTGAAAATCATCAGGAAGTTCCTATCCAATTTATGCTAAACATATCTGTGCAGGACACCCTTTATATTCTGCTCAATTATGCATACTGCAGATCTTGCATAATAAACTAATGTTAAGCACAGAATAAAGGGAGACAGAAAAATTAGGTAAAGGACAACAGAAATGAATGAGACAAATGTGGAAGAGAAGGATAAAATTAAGAGAGGGAAGGCTGTTTTATCTTGCTGCAGCATCCTAATAACTGCTTTGCATGATCTGGATGAGTTGGGTGCAAGGAAAAAAAGAGAAATGCTGCATTACTGGAAAGAATTACCTGCATACTAACAATTAGTGTTGTTAAGCAAGTTTGCTTCAGTCTTGGAGAAAATGAAGTGTAGCCAATTGGAAAGCTTTTTGCGGTGCTCATACTTCCCTGTGCCCCTAGTGGCTGAAGCCCAAACTGCATAAAAAAAATAAAAACAAAGACTTTCCTCCTTCATCTGGACTCAACATGACACTGGCTTCAAGGGCCTTCCTCATGCTGCACTGAGAGCAGAACCCCATCCCACCCCTTCACACACCACTGCATAAGGTTTCCTTAACTGCCATGAGCCGGCTTCAGGAGTGGTGGGGAATAAATCAAATAATAATAATAATAGTAATAATAATAGTAATAATAAAAGTCAAAGCTACTTGATGGCATTACACAAACACAGGCACGTACATGTAATTAGATGAAGGGTAGCCATGTTAGTTATCTTTAGTTATAGAAAAGAGCAAACTTCAAACGCTTTTGTTCCCAGTGCTCACCTACTAGGATTGTCCCCAAGCTTTCTCCCATGTCCAATTAATTTCAATGATCCCAACACCACAACTGGTAATTCCACAGGAATAACATTCTTTCCTCCCATCTTAAGATCAACTCTGAGACTATGGGAAAGAACCATGCATGAAGTCTTTAGTATGTCCTTAACACTGACAAATTGTATGTAAATCTAATCTGGTTTAGAAATTCTGACAAGAATGATAGGATTCAATGTATTGTCTGAAACAGTAAGGCAGTTTTATAATAACCTAAAGCAGTTTATAATATTAGACTTGTCCGTAAAAGAACAAGAATCTTGATCCACAGCACTTTCTTACTGATACAGGAGTAATAATGCTCTCATGTAATTATCCCACTGTCAAAGTCTTCAGCCATTCATTTCATGGAAAGCAAAGCCTTTATGTTAACATGCATGTGGAGGGGTCTGAACAAGGTTATTACATTTATAGGCACATAAGAATCATAAGTACTGGCTAAATTCTATCAGCACTCAACAGTAATCTGTACTTACAATGTCATTATTAATAAATATGTTACTTAGGACTGCAATTAATGAAGCAATCTAGAACCAATGTTGCATCACTAAGATAGTTTATTAAAGATTAGTAGCCAAGAACTGTCTTGAGAAGTTAGCTATGAGTACGCATTTAAATAATTCAATCTCCTAATTTTAAGTACTGAAATTTCATGGCATGCAAGAAGCAGTAGAACAAAAAGAGTTATTTTTTTTAAAGAAAACTAGAATAAGGATTCTTATAGGAAAGGAAATATATCAAATACCTAAATCACATTATTTTGAATTACTTTGTTCTGCTATACTTCTCTTTTCAGAGGCTTTACCTTCAAGTAGGCAACCCAGCAGCTACAGAATTGCTGCAAACTGAGAACTGCAGAAGGCATTCCTTTAATACCTGCAGTGAAAAACTGCAGTTTTCAACTGCATCAACTTATACAATATAGTTCCTAGCTTTTGAAGGATAGCTCTAGCTATGGTCTATTAGCAGCTTATTCTTTAGAGCAAAGGAATTAAATATTTATACTTTGTCTATCTGGTGTAATACAAAGAATTTTTGTGATGCCTTAACTAGCCAGATAAAAGCTATAGGATAGCCGAGTCACTGAGAAGAGACAGCAACAAACTACAAGTGAATACAATAAGGAGCCTAGCATTTATAATTCAAGGTATTTGACAATATAATAACCCAGCAGTGTTTTCTTTATTAAACAGTATAAGACAAAATAGTGGACTGTTGCATGGCAAATTTAGCAGTATTAAAAACAAGACTTAAGTCAGTCTCTAATTTTTACACATAATTATGTATGTCTCAAGCCAAACATTTACTTTGCAGCTTATCTGGAAATGAGAAAGGGAAAAAAATTACCAAATACTAACAACAGAGAAAGCCATGATATAAAACACAGGCTATAACCATGAAAATGGAAAAATTACAATATTTACCAATCTTGTTAAAAGGTATTTGGAAGAACAAATGAAAAGCTCATTACCTTACCCTTTCTACTGGTGAACCACAACATGCAATGACGAAACATAGCAGTAACAGATGGCATTGGAGTTAGTAAATATGAAAAAGGATAAGAGCAGGAAAATGGTGATTAGCAGGGAAGAACAAAGAAATATAGATGAAATGAGTGAGGACTTGTAGATCCTGAAGCAAAGTCCACCTTTAAATCAAATGTTGTCTCTGGTCTCCTTGCATATTTGAATTCTATATCAACAAAAGCTGCAACCTCCATGCGATCTCGTGGCTATCTTCATGCAGAAAAACATAACAGCACATCTTGATAAGGCAGACTGGTGGTAAAGGATTTTTTTGCAAGCAAAACCCATCAACAAACGCCCATTATTCTTTTTCCCTTGACTGATATATCCTTTAAATTTTTAATCTCCAGATCCTGCCAAAGCTACAGCCCTTTCTAGCACATGTGTATACAATGCAGATATAAATCCCTGCCTAACCCCCAGTGCTTCTGACTCCAGAATATTCTGTGCATATTTCTCATGCAGTTCATTATCTCAAATGCTTAAAATTAGTCCATTAAACAGTAAAGCAAAAGAATTATCAGTAATGATCTATTATAAGAAAGAACCTCTTCTTTCAGCTCACCCTGGAAATGGAAGGTTTTCTGATCAACAGTTATTGTGAAGGTGCTGTCGTCCTCATCATCTATACCAATCACAGCTCCCTGTGAAACAAAGAGCAAAAAAAAAATCCTGATAAGGAAACTGTGACATCAGCAGCAGCCTACCGCTACATGACTGGAATACAAAATACATGGGCAAATTTGGAAGCAAATCTCATACTGTAAACAGGCAGTACCTGAAAATCAAACCAGTTTGATTTCTGAGGATTAAGGATGCCATGTATTTTTCCTAAATTTGAAACAGATATTGTTACTGCAAAATCCAGCCAAAGCTTTTTAGCTCTTTTTCAAAATAGAAATCATACACTTGGCTTTAAAAAATGGATAAGGAAAAAATTGCTGAAAATCTTTAATCTTCTAAAGATAGTCTACTCTTCTAAATAAAGCTATATTGCAAGTCATACATGCTTTAAAAGACAATGGCATTTTGATACACCAACATATGAACTCTAGGGTTTGCAGTAGAAAATCTGATAATTCAAGAGGACAATGTTTTTCATGAAATAGTAACTACATCATGGTTTGGGGCTGTATTTTTAACCTGTACTTTCTGCACCAATTTCTTTGCTTATCAGGAACTAAATTTGTTCCCCAACAGTATGCTAACAGTTTTGTTTGTGTTCTGCATACAGTGTTCAATTATATTCTCAGGACAACAATAGAATTCTACCTACAGCTATATCTAGAAATATCAATACGGAAGGGGGGGGGAGATCTGTACCCACAAGCTCCCGAAAAGCACAGCAGTCAGTAGCTCCTGCCCTCGTCCCAAAACAGTGGAAACCCAACAGCTTACCATCAGTCAAATATTCCAAAAGTCAGTACCTATTAGTTGTCAAATAAACTATTTACACCACACTCACATGAAAGATGTTAAGCCCTGGTTATAGCTTAGACAAGTCTATTTCTTCACTTCTCTCAATAAGTGACTGATAGAAGATACAGTTTTTTCAAGGTGAAATATTAATGCAGAGGCTATCATCAGAATTAAAACAGTAGAACCTATGGAGTACACTCAACTAATTGCACCTCTTATGTAACTATATACTTCGTGAATTATCGAGGGAATGTAATAATTGCCCTTGGAAAATACATGAAATGGCAAACTGTTTCCCGCCTACCCACCTGTTCTCAGCACTGCTACATTTCAACAACAGGTCTCCAGAAGTTTTTAGATCACTATATCTCTCATATGCATTACAGAAATATGTTGCTTTTTAATATCCCTTACAAATTCCACTTTCTATTATTTAGCCAACGGCAACCACACAGTCCGTTAAATTTGTTTCTGCAGAGTTTGTTGTCCAATATTGCAAATTAACTATATGCATGGCAGAGGCTGTCAAAAGTTTGCTTATGAGTTACATCATCTTAAGTTGTAGGAATTCCTGCCTACTCAATGCTACCCAAGGTTCATGAAAACATACAACTTACTTCTATTTTTGGTGTTGACGAAATTCCATATTGTAACCAAACTTTCCCCTCCCCTTTTTAGCACACAAGATCCTTTCTGGGCCAAAAAGCAGCAGCAACCATACTGAGCAGTTAAAGTCAGTGTGAAGACATGGGAAAAAACAGGTGACTGTACTTTCCGTTTCAAGGCTGTTCAACCTCCAAAGGAAAATTAATCTCTTATCTATGCACAGGGTGAATCATTAAACTGGATACTTCATTGCAGACAGTATGCTTATGCCATCACACTTTAAGGGTTATGATAGCAAGCTAATCTATAGGAATATGACATAACCCAACTCCCTGCACTATGCAGGACACTCACAACCCTATCATTCATCCACTGTAACCTGCCACCTCCTTGAACCTTCACAGAATCAGCCTCTCTGTCTATCCAGCCTCTGTTTAAAAATTTCCAAAGATAGAGAACCCACCATCTCCCGAGCAAGCCTGTTCCACTGAGAAACTGCTCCAGTTACAAGACAATCATATAGATAAAATAAACCATCATTTGATATATTACAAGCTATTAATAGTTTGTTGCCAAGCTCTTTTCTAGGAAGAATCCTGAGCCTCATATTACGAGCATGGGACCCATAAGAACTTGTGGGGCCGGATTTTCTCCTCCTGCACTGTTTTCTCCTTTCTTTCTCTGAAAGCCACCATAACCTCTCCTTGCTTCCATCTTTCCTTCCCACCCATCACACAGCTTTCCTTTCCTTTATATTTCTCTTTGGCTTTAAGCCTTAAGCCATTATATGTTAACACATGAGTTAATCATGAAAGTTTTTAAATTTTATATTGAGTTGCTAAGAGATAAGATGCTAATGACCTTGTGGTATATGGGTCCACATCCCATAATTGAAAAGATAGGTCTTGATTTACATTTATAAGTTTACTAGATATTAAGCCCGCTGTGGCCAAAATACAGCGGGCCCTAGCATGATGGGTGGGTGGAGGGATGGGGCGAAGGAAGGAGGAAAAGGAGAAAGAGAGACAGAAAGACAGAAAGAAAGGGAGGAAGATAGAGACAGAAGAAGAGGGAGAGAAACAGGTAGCCAGAAAGAGGCAGATGGAAGAGAGGAAGGGAGAAAGGGAAAAACAAAGGGAATGCTGGGAGGAACAGAGTAAGGTAGGTAGCCTTGGGACCTTCTGCTGGGCCCAGGAGCAGTCTCGGCTGCCCCAGGGCCTGGCAGAAGGCTCCAGACGGGGGCGTTGGGCTCTACGGCCTACTGCCGGGCCCAGGAGCAGTCTCGGCTGCCCCAGGTCCCGGCAGAAGGCTCCCTGGGCGAGGGGAAGTCGGCCGGACTTACCACTCGGGAAGGCTTCTTCCTCTGAGCGGCGACTCTCCAGCCGGGCTTTAGGCGGCTCCCCATTGGCTGCTTGGCCCCCGAGTGACACTCTTGGCCCCCGAGTGACACTCGCAAAGCGGCTCCTGATTGGGCCCTCCGAGTTTTTATCACGGACAGGGCCCGTCCTAACTCCTCCCCA
Organism: Paroedura picta; assembly: GCF_049243985.1. Lineage (NCBI taxonomy): Eukaryota > Metazoa > Chordata > Lepidosauria > Squamata > Gekkonidae > Paroedura > Paroedura picta. Next base: position 82,249,874 of record NC_135372.1, read on the forward strand.
CTTGCCCTTACTCCTTTATTCCTCCCGCTCCTCTGGAGCGGGGGGAGGTTTAAAGATTCTTCTCCCACAGCAGTTTAATCCATCTCTCTTCCCGTTGAAGTTTTGAGCATTCGAAGACTAGGTGAACCAGAATACCTATCTTTCCTGTATTACAAAAACAACTCCATTATGAAAAAGGGATTTCCCGATATTTCATTTCTGATGTCATATTAGCATTTATCTGATAACCATCAGGCTGCCAAAAAAATTCTTGATATCTGGGTATAGCAACAGTGCCTGTTGATTTGTACTCTTAAAATTCAATATCAATAGTTCTTTTTTGACCTTTAGAAATGCTGTTCTTTCATTCTCTGTTGAAGATAGTAAACTTGGAGAAAAACCAATTTAGTTCAGTTTTTTCCCATTTACTTTAAAAGGGATCATCTTTTACTATGTTGAAGAGAATGTTGATCCTGAGTCTAAAGGCATATAGCCAAACTGCTGATTCCAATGAGGGAATTGTGAATTCTTGATGGATGGTTATACCAGATACACATTTTGGTAACCTAGTTATTTTACTTAAAAAATCTTAAAAGACATGAATCAATGTTCTCTGAGGTCAGCATATGTTTCAGGCTAATTGCTGAGTGGGATAATGCTGTATCTTCAGCATAAATTAAAATTGGCAGTTCTTGATTATTTAAGACTAGCTTCAAAGCCCGTTCCTAAGAACAGGCCTTGAAAGGGTACCCTCCCCTGGACCCCATCCAGACAGCTTAAGGTGGCCTTGGGCGGCAGCTTGCAGCCAGATCAAGTGGGGTGGGCGGGAGCTGGGCAGCTCATTAGCAGGGCCGACAAAGCTACTTAGCAGTCAGCTAGTCAGCTCCTTAGCAGTCCTTAACGAACAATCAACAGGCCAGTAGGCCCAGCCTAGCAGGCCAAGAGGCCTTCGTTAGGAGGCCCTCCACCACAATCCTTTGCCTGGGGCCTCTCCCCTTACCTGCTGCTGGCTCCAGGCACTGAGGCGTCTGAGAGCAAAGAGGCTAGAGTCCAAGGACAGAGGGCGGGAGCTGCAGGGGCAGGGCCAATCAGGGCAAAGCTGGCTGCACCCTGATTGGCTCTATTCCAACTTGGACAGCTGGACACGTCCCACCCCCTAGGCTGGATAAGGATAGGTGAATGAAAAACAGGTCCTGAAACTTAACCTACCTTTGTCTGCCCCTAACCCACATTTTCAGTTTTCCTTCCTTCTCTCTTCCAGCAGCCTCTACCTGGGAAAACAACAGCCTAGTTGTGTGGCCCTGGCCCGTTTGCATGGTAGGAAACCAGCAAGGACTTGTAGGGGACACCTCACTTTCCCCTTTACCGCCCTCCTCACACTATTTCCTTCCTCCTGGCAATGGCCCATATCTTCTTCTCTTTCCCTGACTCATTCTCTACTCATTCATCAACATGGAATGCTTGCAAAAATGTTGTGGTTGCCTAACAATAAGTACTGAAAGCATCCATTTCTTAAAACTACAGGCATTCCTTTTTATCATTTTTTTAAATTTTAAAAATATACTTTTTCCAGATTTTCCTAAAGAATGGGGACATTTCTGGTTTGTAGAAAGATCATGGCCAAACTGACTATTAGGATATGCCATAACAGGCGAAAACTAATATTTTGCGTTAAAGTTAGATTTTGCTTAAAGAGACTTATGCCTAAGCTATTCCTATGCATACTCAGAAGTGAGCAACAGTCAATACAGTAAGCATACACAGGATTTAGTTGTTCAAAATTCACTATACTTGTAGTCATTCTTGCCAGCATTGTTTAGTAATACTGGATTGAAAGTCAATATATAGAGCATAACTATAGCATTGCCATATGTGTAAACTGTTTTAATCGTTTTATGGGGATTTTAAATTGTATGGATGCTTCTGTTGTGTTAACCGCCACCTATGGGAGCGGCGGTATAAAAATCAAACAAATACTAAAATAATAATAACTATCTGTAGGGCAATACTGCTCCAGTACAAAACTCACTGTTAGATTTTTCAAAGTAACACTGAATGTAGTATGCTGTTTCTTGTACTAGATATGAATTCTGCAGTTGTCCACCAATGTAATGGCTGCCATGCATGTATAAATAGGCTTAAATTTCTAAACCAGGCATTCCCAACCAGGGTTATGTAGAACCCCAGGGTTACTCCAGAGCCCCAGAGGGGTTACTGTGGTTGGGGGAAATCAACCATTGGTTGTCTACCATGAAGGGTCCTTCTCCCTTGAAGTAACAGAGGACATCTTGCAAGGTGTTCTTCCCACTCATTCTTAGGGAGGCAAAACCAGGGTTTTTTCTCCACTTCTTGCCTCCTGCTATGTGTTCCGTCCTGACCACAGACTTGAACTAACTAAACCTTAATCAACACTGGGATGCTCAACAATATATCTTTAAAAAACTTTGATAGTTACATAAGAAAATGAAGACAGAAAGGTAGCAGAGGGGAAAAGCTACGTCTATTCCTATGTGTGCTTAACGAAACCTAACAATTCTATTTTCAAAAACCTATATGCAAGTCTGATTGAGCAATTATGCCATCAGACAACAGATCCAGGATGGGCCAAGGTGTCCTGGCATTGATCTTTATATGTAGCAGCTGGAAGATGGAAACAGGCCCCTAGTACAGTCTACCACCACAGTAGGAGTGTGGGGGGGGGGAGGACCACATCTAATACCCCAGGGTTCCCACATAGCCTCAACCAAATGCCTGGTGGAAAAGCTCCATTTTGCATGCCCTGTGGGCATGGGCCTCCAAATCATCCAGAAGTTCATTCCACCATGTAGGGGCTAGGACCAAAAAGGCCCTGGCCAGGTGTGCTTCCGGAGGCCCCAGGACCTTCAGCAGATTCATATCCACAGAGTGAAGTGTTCTGCAGGGGATATAAGGAGGCAGAAAGTCCTGAAGGTAAGTAGGGCCCAAGCCGTGTAAGGCCTGAAAGGTCAAGCACAGTACCTTGAACCAGATCTGGAAGCAAATTGGTAACCAATGAATTTGTTTCAGTAGCTGCTGAACATGATTTCTCCAGGAAGACCTGGTCAGGACCTATGCTGCTGCATTTTGTACCAACTGCAATTTCCGGGTCAGAGACAGGGGTAGGCCCCCATAGACCAAGTAACAGAAATCCAGCCTGGAAGTGACTGTTGCATGGATCACAGTGGCCAGGTGTTCTGGGGACAAGTAGGGAGCTAGTAGCTGGGCTTGGCGCAGATGGAAAAACGCCATCCAAGCTACTTTAGTGATCTGAGCATCCACAGACAGGGAGGTATCGAAAATCACTCCCAAATTCCTGGCTTGCGATACAGATTAGAGTTGCACCCCATCCAGGCAGGGAAGGTGCGCTTCCTGGTCTTGCCCCTTCCTACCCAGCCAGAGGACCTCCGTCTTGGAGGGGTTGAGTTTCAGGCAACTCTTTCTGATCCAACCAACTATAGTTTCCAAACAGCTGGTAAATGTATCTGGGGGGATGATCGGCTAGCCATCCATCAGGAGATAGAGCTGGGTGTCATCCGCATATTGGTGACCAGGCGGCCACAATCTTTCACTTAGATGATATGGGTTTGGAAAAAAATGGTAAACTGATTATTTCCTGGGACATACAAAAAGTGTATATCTTGACTTTAAATGTTGGGTCCATTCTCAACATCACTTTGTATTGTGAAAGACACAAAGACCCTGTTTGATAAACAAGACCCCCAGCTCAGAGACAGTGTGCCGAAGTTACTGCCATCAGCAACATAGTCTTTCCGAGACTCAAAGTGGCTTATAATAGTCTTCCCTTCCTCTCCCCACAACAGCCCCCTTGGTAGGTGAGGCATGGAATAGAGATGGTAGAGAGAGAAGTATTTTTCTCCCTTTCTCTTTCTCTCTCTCTCTCCCCACCACCTTTCCTCCAGGGAAACTGATCTCTGCTGTCTGGACAGGTGCTTTCATTCTGTGGGTTCACCAGGTCTCACCTGGAGGCTGGCACCCCTGACCAATGGCAGGGATACCAGCCTCTAGCTGAGACCGGGAGATCCCACTTCTGGGGTTTCCCAAAGCCTGAAGAATATTTCAAGGGTTTTTCAATGGTAAAATTGTTGAGAAAAGCTGACATAGAGGCAGTAATTGAGAAACTCTCTGTAAGTTCTTTGTCATCCAATGTTTTCATGTTTGAATCATGTTTGATTGTAACATACTGTTTTTTATTTACTCTGATGATATTGAACTGAACTGAAGAACATACTGACTGAACTATATTCAGTTCCTTAAGCAAATTTTGCTATCAATTAAGCGTTTTCATTAAAGGAAGACAAGTTTATTAATTATTTGTTTATTATTATTATTAGCAATTACTGCCACCCAGCATTTTTCTTTGTTTCCCACCTGGAGCCTGGCATCCCTGCACCTCCATGGGATCCAAAGCCAGGGCTTTTCTCCAGGGGGACTGATCTCTGTTGCCTGGAAATGACCTGCAATTCCAGGAAATCCCCAGATCCCAACCTCTCCCATCTTACAACCTCTCTTCTACACAATTCCCCCCTCCCAAGCAAGCCCTTTCATCTCCAGGAGCCTGGAACCGACTTATCATTGTCCCCCCTCCAAAACGGCCATTTTTCCCTGGGGAGCTGATTTCTACAGTCTAATTCCAGATTTCCAGGCCGCAGCTGGACACTGCTGACCCCAGGGTCAGGAACGTTCCTTGAGGTTTGGAGGCAGGGCCTCAAGAGTCCAAGGGTGGGCAGGAGCTTTTGCCATTTAGCCACCTGCCAGGAAGGCCACAGTGGAGGCATGCATCCTAGCGTTTATTGTATTCCTGAGTACAATGGGCGTTGCCTCTAGTATCATGTAAAGTGTTGCCTTGAGATAAAGAGAAGGGCAAATACATTTGACACTTTAATCAATTCACATTTCTTAAAACTTTAATAATTATATTCCTGTTACTTTTATAAATGCACCTACTTTCCCCATTCCCTGGTTTCTATTTTACAGTAGTAAGATGAATGTCGTCATTAAGTTACTGTGTTTTGATCTTCAATAAAACAGCAACATTTCAAATGCCCAGACAATCAAGTGACTTGTCAGCTGTATTGTATCAAAAACTGCAAAAGTATGAAAACAAATACTTACTCTCAGTCTAACACAGCCACGGCGTGATCCCCGCATCATTTTGTCTTTTGACTGAAACAGAAAAATAATTATCAGCTTAATGAAATTCACTATAAAACTTTTTGTTGAAAGAGATTAACACCAAAAAACCTACAATTTCTTGCAATATGTATTATATAGAAAATGCAGGCTATACAGAGTGTTTGAGTGATATTGTAACAATCCATAACAAAAAGATCTAGCAAACAGAAGAAAAATATTACCATAATAACCATCCCTAAGAACAAACTCAGTCTCATAATATTCAAAGGTTAAACAAACAAAATCTAGTTCTTCCTTGGAAAAATAAGTTAAGACACAAAATTCAGACGCTATTTCTACATTGCACCTAAGCTGTATAGGACAATATGTTCCACTGATTATATAGAAGATGGCAAACTCACTAGTAATGATAGATTCAAGTGGGTAGCCATGGTGGTCTGAAGTAACACAACAAGATTTGAGTCTGACAGAACATTTGAGACCAACAAAGATTTATTCACATGAGTTTTCATGTGCATGCACACTTACTCAGACAATGGAATAGGGATCATAAGAGTGCAGATATAAAGAGAATGTAAATTAGTTGCAAATAAAGTCCAAAATATGCAGCATAATAATTCTTTGCTAGAAAAGCAAATCAGTACTCTGGGCTCAATGGTTGTTCACAAAAACATTGGGGCAATAAAAATATCAAGGTTAGTGGTTAATGATTGACACTTTCCATGTTGTGAAAAGAAGTAATTAAAAGCAACTTGTTGCTAGTCCCATCCATCTCCACCCAAGCATGGATGGATCCCCACAAATTACAAGCCATGCTGAGTTTGTTATTCCGTCCTGGGAACAGAGTTAGATTCTAAATAGCATAATATACTTATATCACGTAACAGTTTCATTGTCCAAAATAAAATAAAAAGGGGGGATTATAAGGAATGTGTATATAAGAGTTGAATGTGGTTAGCATACGTAGTGAGATAAGAAATGTATATCCTTGTTGAGTCCTGGGGACTACATTGTTTTGAGTGTTGTAGTAACTTGTATTTCTGCAATCTCCCTTTCTAGTCTGTTCTTGAAGTTCCTTTGCAATAAAGCAGCTACTTTCAGGTTCATTATGGAATGATCTAGAAGGCTGAAGTGTTCCTCAGTCCTGTAAGATTTTATGTCAGACTTCTGTCCATTTATTTTTTGGTGGAGGGTTTGACTTGTTTGTCGTATTTCGAGAACAGAGGGGAATTGTCGGCATTTAACGGCATATACAATGTTAGAAGTTGAGCATGTGAATAAGCCTTTGATGCTTTAGGTGATGTTGTTAGGTCTAGTGACTGTGTTATTGGAATTTATGTGGCAGCAAAATTGGCATCTGGGCTTGTTGCAAGCCAGTGTCCATGTTAAAATTAGATGTTACATTGTTATGGGTGAGGAGTTGTTTGAGATTGGGAGGCTGTCTGCGTGCAAGAAGAGATTTGCACCTCAGAAATTGGAAAAGAGAACTGTCGTTTTCCAGTAGAGACTGTAAGTCACTGATGATGCATCAAACTGTTCTGAGTTGAGAGCTATATGTAACCACTAGTGGTGTAATGTTATTGACCGTTTTGGGCCGTCTTCCAATAGGTTTTCTCTAGGTATCCTTCTGGCTTTGTCAATCTGTTTCTTAACCTCATTGGGTGGGCACTTTAGTTGTTGTAGATCCTTCAGGTGAGAATCTCTGTCTGTGGGACTGGAACAGATGTGGTTGCAATGTAGAGCCTGGCTGTATATAATGGATTGTTTGATATTTTAAGAATGGTAGCTAGAGGCATGTAGGTATATTTGTCAGTTAGTAGGTTTTCGATATAAGGCGGTCTCTAGGCATTCATTTGTTTATTTTTACAGTAGTGTCCAAAAATGTATTTCTTGTTTAGAGTTCATTGTCAGATTGATAGTGGGGTGAAAGTCATGTATGGCTTTTTACCATGTGTCCAGCCAATCAACATGTCATCAATAAATCACAGGTATAAGAGATAATCAAGTAATGATTAAAGAAAGCTTCAACTGTTTGTGATTAAGAAGATAGTGCACAAATTAGATTATTGAAGCCAGATAAAAGCATGAAAAGATCAACTATAGCAGAAGCTGTACAAACTGAGACACAAAACTGAAGGTTCACTTCCAGACATGTTTTTGTTTGCTAAAAACTTCCTACTGGTCAAACATAATTTTTTCTGTTAAACCTACAAATCAAACTGGGCTGGAGACTTTAACAATAAAATACACAGCTTTGTGATATTTATTCTAAGGGATAATCAGTCAACACATCTATTCAGAGCAGTGCAAATAAACTTTAGAACAGCAGTACTGTACTGTGGAACAGGTTATTAGTAGTCATTGTGGTAGTCTTGCATAGGGGGAATTCTCAGCAGCAGGTCTACAGCAAGAGTGGCAGAGGATCAGCCCTGGCTAATGCTAACAGGGAGTTTTTACCATCCTGTACTCCATGAGCATATATGTAACTCCACTATTCCCTGTACATGATTTGATACAGATTTACAGATATGCTTGTATACCTTTTTCAGGAGGCAAGAGTTCCAAAAGGGTAGCTCTGAGAGACTCAAGAAAGCTCATGCTGGAATAAATGTTGATAGTTTTAAAAATAAAATGTAACTTTTTATTTTAATATAATATTTTGCAGGCCCTGCCCGAACTTCCACAATTCCGCAGGGCCTGCAAAAGGGAGCTCCTCCACCAGGCATTCGCTAGAGGCTGACTGACTCGGAACATTTGCTGGGCCCCCCTCAGACATCCTTACATGACTGAATAATTTGATCTCCCCAGTGTTGTTGTTATTCATGTTGTGTTGTGAATTGTTACTTGATAGATTGTTGTTATGTTCTATTGAAATTTGTATAATGTCATAGATTGTTATAATGTTCCATGTAAATTTATGCAATGTTCCATATAAACTGCCGAGAGCCATAAAGAATGGGTGGTATGAAAATCCAAAAAATAAATAAAGATAATTATTATGAGTAGCTTTCTTTGGGAGCAAGCGGTGCTGAAGTCAGTAAAACTTACTTTCATAGGATGGTACTACTGGCACTTACTCCTGCAAAAAATCTACACACAAGAATTGCAGCTTTGTAACTTGTATTATAAGGACACTAGAAATTAAACCAACTGTAGAAAAAATACAGCGGGCGCTAGGGGATTGGGAGGAAGAATAAAGGAAAGGAAAGGAAGGTAGAAAAGGGAAGGAGGGATGGGAGGGAGAAAGGAGGGCAAGGGGTGGGTGAAGGGATGGATAGAAGGGAGAAAGAAAGGAAGGCAGAAAGACAGGAAGGGCGAAAAAGCGCAAGTGAGAGGGGGAGAGAGAGAGGGAACAGAAGGAGCACAGGAATGGATATAAAAAGGCAAGAGGGGGAGAAGGGAAAGAGGAGGGCGATGAGGGTGGGAAGAAAAAGAAAAAAAAGATTCTGCCCAAAATGGGAGGGGGGAAAGGAGAAAAAGCCACTATCCAAAAACCAACTTCAACTTATATGTGAGTCAATAAGTTTTTCCAGCATTTTGTGGTATAATTAGGTGCCTCGGCTTATATGCGAGTATATATGGTAATTTGGTCAAGCCAATAAAAGTTATTACAGGGATTTGTTCATGTTGTTTCAAGAATTACGACGAATAGGAATTTGGCACCCTCTTGTGGATGCTGAAAGCAATAGCAGAACTTTTATCACTTTTTTGTCATTCCCCAGTCATCTCAAGATCTTGCTTTTATTATTTTATTATTATTATTTATTATATTTATATATCGCCCTCCCCGGGGGCTCAGGACGGTTTACATAATAACATAGGAACAATACATGGAACAGTCTATAAAACATCTGAATAACCGTGCAATAATAACTGATAATTATAAACAGATAACATTATAATAGTATAACCAATAAACAATACAACAGTGCAACATACAAACAGGTCCAGAGTGTATAGGTGGTGTTCTGAGGGAGGGGGGGAGGGGGGGAGCAGGGGCCCTTTGGCCACTGTTAGTTATATCTGGTCTCAACCAAATGCCTGGCAGAAGAGCTCCTCCTTGCAGGCCCTGCGGAACTGTTTAAGCTCCGTCAGGGTCCTGACCTCCTCCAGGAGCTCGTTCCACCAGGTGGGGGCCAGAACAGAGAATGCTCTGGCTCTGGTCGAGACCAGGCAAACTTCTTTGGGCCAGGGACTCTTAGCTGGTTGGTAGCAGTGGAGCACAGGGCTCTTTTGGGGGCGTAGGCAGGGAGGCGATCCCTCAGGTACACTGGGCCCTGACCGCATATGGCCTTGAAGGTAATTACCAGAACCTTTAGTCTGATCCAGAATTCAATTGGCAACCATTGCAGTTGATGGAGAATGGGCCGGATGTGGGACCTTCATGGTGTTGCAGTGAGGATCCTGGCCGCTGCATCTTGAACCAGCTGTAGTTTCCCGGTCAAGACTAAGGGCAGGCCTGCGTAGAGCGAGTTACAAAATTCCAGTCTAGACGTAACCGTCGCATGGATCACTGTGGCTAGGTGTTCCAGGGCCAGGTAGGGCGCTAGTAGCTTGGCTTGGTGGAGGTGGTAGAATGCCAGCCGCACTACCTTTGTGATCTGGACTTCCATTGTGAGGGAAGTGTCCAGAATCACACCTAGGTTCCTGGCGGAGTGAGCCATAGAGAGCTGCACACCATCCAGGGCAGGCAGGCGTGCTTCCTCACATGGGCTCTTCCTACCCAGCCACAGGACCTCCGTCTTTGAAGGATTGAGCTTCAGACGACTCTGCTTGAGCCATCACATCACTGGTTCTAGGCAGCTGGCTAATGCTTCTGGGGGAGAGTCAGGGCAGCCATCCATTAGGAGGAGGAGCTGGGTGTCATCTGAATATTGATGGCAACCCAGCCCAAACTTCCGTACCAGTTGTGCAAGAGGGCGCATGAAGATGTTGAATAGAATAGGAGAGAGGACCGCTCCCTGTGGGACTCCACAAATAAGTTGTCAGCGGTCTGATGTTCTCTCTCCTATTGCTCTGTCTGTCCACGATCCCGGAGGAAGGAGATCAGCCACTGAAGGGCTGTCCCTCGTATTCCGGCATCGATGAGGTGGCGAGCTAGTAGCTCATGATCGACTGTGTCGAATGCTGCTGAGAGGTCTAGTAATATCAGGAGTGCTGACCCGCCTCGGTCCAACTGGCGACGGAGGTCGTCCATCAGGGCAACTAGCACTGTCTCTATCCCATGGCCAGGCCGGAAACCTGACCGGGATGGGTCTAGGACCGAATCTTCTTCCAGGTATTCCATCAGTTGGTTTGCGACTGCCCTTTCTATTATCTTCCCCAGAAACGCTAAATGCAAGACAGGTCGATAATTATTAGGCTCTCGTGGATCTAGATAGTAACATTTAAATAGTAACAACTTCTAAAAGGAAGATAATTGTATACTCATACACATATTTTTAAGCCGCTGAATGCCAGTCTACCATATGCCACTGTTTCAAAAAGCATGAAAACCTACAACAATCTGCAAAGGAAGCTTTTAAAATTAAGTTTATTTACAATCTGATTCTATATCCAATGGGAACCTGAAGTGAGTTACATCATTTTATTTTAACATCACAACAACCATGTAAAGTAAGTTAGGCTTAAAGCGTGACTGGCCCAAGGTAACCCAGCAAGCTTCCATGGCATGAGGGAGGATCTGAACCTTGGTCTACCAGATATTAGTCTAACCAAGATTTTTAACCACTACACTGCTCTCTAAACAGTGTACTATTTCTGACCTATACACTCACACACATTGCAAATATATCCTCTCTTAAGCTTGCATTTTGAGCCTCTTGTCGTGCAGAGTGGTAAGGCAGTAGACATGCTATCTGAAGCTCTGCCCACAAGGCTGGGAGTTCAATCCCAGCAGCCGGTTCAAGGTTGACTCAGCCTTTCATCCTTCTGAGGTCGGTAAAATGAGTACCCAGCTTGCTGGGGGGTAAACGGTAATGACTGGGGAAGGCACTGGAAAGGCCACCCCATATTGAGTCTGCCATGAAAACGCTAGAGGGCGTCACACCAAGGGTCAGAAATGACCTGGAGCTTGCACAGGGGATACCTTTACCTTTACGCTTGCATTTAACTACCAAACAGTATTTCTCATCTAAAATTAACAGACCTCCCCATCCAAAGGAAAGCTGAAATTTACTGGATATGCCCACACAGCTTGAAACATCCAGTGCTACTTCACACGAACCCAACACCAATCCAATATGTATCTTCACAGTGCTATGAATGAAAAATTGTGTGAATCCCAAGATAAATGCATTAAATTACACTTAGGCGGAAATGTAGGGATGTATATGTAGAATGCAGTGTGGGAAGTAAAGTAGGTTCACACCATGTGGCTACTTTGTCACCAGTGGGGCCAGAATAGAGAAGTTTAAAGAACCAGCATAGTGTAGCAGTAGTTGAAGAGCTGCTGCTTCGCCGCCGCCATTCACTCCCTTGCCCAACACCGGCCCGCTCACCGCCGCCCTCGGACTCGAGCCGTGCCTGTTGCCTAGGCCTCCGACGAGCCGCCCACGCCCGGGAGCACCTGCCACCCCCACCACCCACACCTACAGCGCCCGTGTCCCCTCTCCCACCCGCCGCGCTGCCTGAACACTTCGGTCGTCACCTCATGCCCATGCGCCTAGGACACATTATGTTGTCTATCAAACCCACTAAAAACTTTGTTTTGAATGCACTCAAAGTGACAGGTTACCACAAGAAAAAGAGCATAGCACATCCAATGAGACTGGAATGCAATGACCTCATTCATAAGGTTTATATAAGGATACTTATTTTTTTGCTCTGCTAAAACTTAGCTAAGTGTTGGAGAACAATAGAAGGAAGCCATGTATAAGCCTTCAATTGTGTCAGCTATGATTTTACATTTATGTGCCGAACAAAAGAAACTTCCCAGTAAGACGATCTTTGTTTAGTTTTCTCTATCCCAGCCTTTAATTGTGTCTCAAACTTTATCAGCAAACTGTTCTAATGAAGTGGTGAGCAGCTATCTGCAATAAAAAAGAAAAGATTCTGGCAAAAACATTTCTGCTGTTCTATGCAGGTTGTAAACTCTGAGTCTAGGGAAACCTTTAAGACCGATAAAGTTTTTTTCAAGGTAGATGTTTTTTATGTGCAGGCATACTTCTTCAAATACAATGAAATGGAAATTATCAGTGAATATATATAGGTAGAGGGTGAGCAGTAAATTAGCATACAGAGTAATGAAGATGTTTAACAGATTCAAGGATCAAAAAGGAATAAGAAGCTTAGTTTATATGGTTGCCATTTGTTTGGGTTTAATTCTGAAGGCATAGAGAGTGAAATATGTCAAAATTGGACACTGCTGGACAGATGTATCCTTAATGATGAAATGCTGGCAGTAATTTAACTCCTACCATTATGCTCTATCCATCTCCTCTCAAACATGGAGGTGACCTTACAGTATCCTCCTCTTTGAAGTGGGGTGACTGGCTGTGTAGAATTATCTCTCCAGTCCCCATAAATACATTCCAATCTACCATTTCAAATAACATTACATTTTACTATTCATTACAGTAAATTACAATCTACTATTCTAATCTATTATTCCAAATAAGGCATAAAATAAAATAGAGAGGGAACAGGGTCCTTCTGGGGGATTGGTGAGAATACAGATGTAAGGCCTGAATGAAGTTAGCAGATGTGGTGATATAAGAAACCAATATCCCTATTAAATCCAGGGGTTCAATTGTTCTGAGTGTTGTAATAACTTGCAACTCAGCAATTATTCTTTCTATAGTTTGTTCCTGAAGTTACCTTGCAATAAAACCATTACTTTGATGTCACCCATTGAATGACCTGGAAGGCTGAAGTGTTCTCCTACAGCCGTGGTTTTCAACCTGGGGGTTGAGACCCCTTTGGGGGTTGAACAAACTTTTCACAGGGGTCGCAGCAGGGCGAGCAGCTTGGCTGGAGGGAGTTCTGCCACTGTTGCTGCTCATCCTGCAGACGTCCATGCTCAGCATCTAGCCACTCCACCACGCCTCCAACTCAGCACAGTCTCCCCCCAGCCGCTCCAGGTGGCGGCGCAGCTTGGCAGGACAAGAGGCAGAACTGAACTGAGAAACCCCGGAAAAAAAATTATATACCATCATGAACAATGGATCCTCACGCCATTGGTCAGTTTCGGTTTAATTTCTGTGAAAGAACACTTGCATAATTTTATGGTTGGGGGTCGGTCACCACAACATGAGGAACTGTATTAAAGGGTAACGGCATTAGGAAGGTTGAGAATCACTGTCCTACAGGCTTTTCAGTCTTGTAATTCTTGATGTCCGATTTGCATCCATTTATCGTTTGGTGTAAGGCAATTTTGTTCTATTTTTTTTACTGTTGAGAAACCCCCAAAACATACTTTAAGCTTCAAAAAACCCCAGAAGTGACATGATCATGCTGAATATGGTTGGGAAGCAGAGCTGTGTACACAACCACCCGGGGCTCCTCCCCACCCTCTTCAGGCCCATCACTGGACATTTTGGAAAGGTATAGAATGTTCAAAGATGAGCATGTGAATAAGCCTTAGATAGTGTCATTGACATTGTTAGGTTCACTGATTGTGCTGTCTGGGTGTGTGCAGCAGCAAAGCTGGCAATTAGGTTTATTGTAAGCTGTTACCAGTTCAAATCAGACGTTGTATTATTGTCGGTGAGGAGTTGTTTGAGATTGTAGGGCTGTCTGTGAGCAAGAAAAGCCAGTAACTGCTCTGAGATAGCCAGGATAAAGTGACATATCTTTAAAAAACATTTATTATTTTAAGGTTTGCCTCCCAGTACTTATGAAAGACAGCTGTCATTATGCAGTTGAGGTTGCAAGTTGCTGATGATGCATTGAACTCTTTTAAGTTGAGAGCTGTATATGACCACTAGTGGTGTTCTATTATTGTCTCTTTGGAACTATGTCTTGCAACAGCCTTCTCTGGGTACTATTCTGACTTTATTCATCAGGTGGATATTTTAGTTCCAAAATGTTTATTATAGATCCCACAGGTGAGAAACTCTTTCTATAGGACTGGAACAGACGCTGCTGTAGCATAGAGTCCAGATGTATACAATGGATCGTTTGGTATGTTTAGTATGCTTGTCAGTCAGCAGGTTCCTGAGATAAGGTGGTGTCTATGTGTCCATTGTGTATTTTTGCAGTAATGTCCAGAAAATGTACTTCTTGCATAGATTGGGTCATTGTCAGATTGACGGGTGAAAGTCGTTGAATGCCTGGCGGAATATTGCCAGGGCTTCCGTACTATGTGTCCAGACAATAAAAATTGCATCATTATATTCCAGGTACAAGAGAGGTATGAGTGGGTGGGAATTTGGGAAGTAGTGCTCCCAAGTCAGCCATAAAAGTGTCAGCATACTGTTGGGCCATGTGAGTGCCTGTTGCTTTACCACTGATCTGAAGGAACAAGTTATTGCCAAACTTGAAGTGGTTGTGGAAGTGAAGAAAATGAGACTGGTAATTTCCATTTCATTATATCTGAAGAAGTGTGCTTCACATGAAAGCTTCCATCCTGTTGGTCTTAATGCTGCCACTGGACTCAAACTTTGTTTTGCTGCTTCAGATCAATATGGCTACCCACCTAGAATCCATATATAGGTTATGGTTTAAATTGCTTTTCTTGAATCTCTAAGTTCTAATTTTAAAAGAACAACAAATATTTGTACCTTTGTATGAAATTACAATTTCCAAGGGACAGAAAGAAGCACAAACAGGCAGTGAAGGACAGTTAGCTGCTTTCAAAATCAGGTTAGGAACTGCTTTGATCATTGTCCTTGCTTATGGGAGCTGTCCACAAGCAGGAAATTCATAGTAAGGCTTCTTTGTTCTCCATATATACTGAGGCATGGCTGCTCCAACAACTGATAGAGTCAAGGTATTTAGAGTTCTGTACTTAAAACCCAACATCAGTGGACACACACAAGTAAGCCAAATTCATATAAGCCTATTGTATTTGCATTTTAATTTGCTGCCCTTTACAAATTCTAATATTATATCTAAAGAAAGTTATTGCAATGGTGCAAAAAGTACAAAAAAAGGCAACCTAGAAATATTAGGAAGTTAGTTTAGAAAAGATGACACGAGAGATCTTTATAAAATTGTGCACGGAGGGGAAAAACTGGTGGGAACTTTTTCCTAAAATACAAAAACCTAGCGACAATGAAGTTATGGGTAGTAACTCAAGACAGAACAGGAAGTACTTCTTCACACAAATTATCATTGCCATGGGATATAGTGATGGTTACCACCATAGATGGCTTTTAAAAGATATGATGAACAGCAGAGGGAACAAAATAACCCAACCTGTATATACAAGCTTAGAAGCCTTAAAGGCTGAGCAGCAGAAGAATATACTAAATATTAAAAAACAAATATTTATTATCATTCATGTGCACATTTAAAAATGTAAAAACATCAACATTATTCTCACATGATTGTACAAATCCAGAGCATATTGGCATATGGATAAATGACCTGATACAAAAACCCACACGTTTCAACTCTTGGGGTCTTCCTCGGTGGTCTGATATTTAAATAAACTTATGTAATGTTGTAATGGAGAGTGTAGGGTGGAAAAAAAAAGGAAGATGCTCCCATGCTTATAAAACATGTCCAAATATATCTCTTGCCCCCCCGTTAAAACATTTATTCTCCAAAATTCCACCCTTATTATAGTTCTCTCTCAGTCTGAGTGCATGCTCCTATGTCTCATAAAATGTAGTGAAAAAGAAGAGCAGTTTGCTGAAAGGGACAGCCAGAGCAAAAGTTAGACTCTGCTGAGGGATAGTTGAAGCACTATGTTCATTCAGAAACTCTTTCTGGGGATATAAGGTACTTGAAATGTTGCCATGTAGGAATGCCAACGTGCCTCTATCTCTGCTCTACCTGTATGGTTTGAAATAAAGCAGATACAAAAATGACTACAAAAGCACCCCAAATTTCCAGTGCTGTCTCCTCCAAAGGGAATCAAATAACTATCAATCCTTGGAACTTCTCACTGCTCAAAGAAGGCGGGCACTTGTAACACTGATCTGACCCTCTGTTCTTTAAACTCAAAACAGCATTCTATCCATATACTAGAATCCAACCATATGATAACATTAGGCATATCATACATGATCTTATCTAGAGAAAGTTGCCACAATATGTTTACTACTGGCAGTTTCATCTCAAGAAGCCTACAATGTAAGATATAGTAGGGAGCAACATCAGCCATTATGGCTGGCAAATAGGCTAAGGCAGCCTCTGAATAATGAAGAACAGCTATTTAAACTTTTTAACTGTACTAAAGTTTAAAAGCACACAATAAATACAGACTAAACAACATTAGTGAGACATTTCCCCAAAAAACTTCTCACTACCCTAAATAAAAGAATTTTAAGAAACTGCACTAGACCATTCAAGCTTTGTTTTTAAATACTCAACTATCATTTTAAGTGCTGTGGCTTTGTATCCTAATGTTTACCTTGTCCTTCAACGGAGAGACAGAATGTAAATGGTTTAATGTAAACTAAATATTTAGCACTAGATACTGGGAACCAACCCAGCATTGCTTTCCTCATCATGCGCTGTTTGTGGGCTCCCTGTTTGTTTCTGTCTCAACATCTCTGCAGAGTAGTGCACTAGACAATTCTCTGGCTTTAATTACTACTGGATAGACTACAAGATAAGAATATCATCAATGCAAGAGACATGACACTGATGGACAACCCAATTCTGCACTTGTTTACTCAGAACTAATTTAGTCAGACTTCCTCTCAAGTACGGCAACGCAGGCTATAGCCACAATCTGATGCAAATTGAAAGGCTGGTTCTCAACTGCTACAGTGTCTCCCATTCTCAAAGAAAGTTCTTTGTTGATCAGTCCGTAACCTCAAACAAAACCCCATACCAACACTGTTCTCCCAATCTTAACAATGGGACAAATACTCCTCCTATCCCCAAACCAACTTTCTCAAGCCAGAAAACCCAGTTTTCACGCTCCAGCCTAAAATTCCAATTTTGTTCGGGTTAATCCGTATCCTTGACATAAACTAAGTGGCTTTCGACACCATCTAAGGACCAGACCTATCACCTTCTCCAGTCCCACCCTACCCCCCGTTTCGGTCGCCGTAACTTCAATATTACTCGCCCCACGCCCCCTTTATATTAACCCTGCAAGGCTACCTCCCTATTGGCTGTCACCAGACTCTTCCTCGTCTTTATTGGCTTCCCTGAGATCACGACACTCCCTCTCTCAGAAGCCCCCACCTTAGCAAGCGGGTAGCCTGACAGACCGCTGCCTCCCCCCCGTTTGTCCCAGCGCGGGCCCTCACGCACCGTATAGTAGGAGAGCAGCCCCGCGTTGTAGTCGAGCACGAACCAGCGGTACTGCCAGCCTTTCATCACGTTGGTCCATTTACTCAGCGGGCCCTCCATGATGGACGCCATCTTGAGAGCCGGTAAGATGCCAAACAGCCCACTAGAGCGAACGCCGGCCGTGCGGGCGGGGGTGGAAGAAGAAGGGAGGAGCGGGACGCGCGAGCGCCGTGAAATGGGCGAGGCTTGAATGAGGCAGCGCGAGACAAGGAGGAGGTACGGCTGTTGCCGCGTCAGGAAAACAACCCGCGGGACTGACGAGCGGGGAAAGGGGGCGTGGCTTGTATGCGGAGGGCGGGCTTGAGGGATCCTGTAGAGTCGTTAGAGGGCGCGCGCGGTGAATACGGCTGGTGTCGTGGGGTTGGGGAGAAACGGAAGAAAGGAGCGACTGCCTCGGAAGGCCGCGGTGTGCTAGGTTGCAACAACAACGTTAACGACTAGAGGCTTCTCGTGTTACTTCACCATAAGTTTTTGTGAGCTGAGCTCATTCCGCCAGAAAGCATGGAGTGAATGTTTACATTTATAATCGAATCTCGTGGGCCGGATAGTGTGCTCTCAAGAGTGCTGAAAACTTTCTGGAGAGCTTGCGGAACCCTTGTCCATCATCTTTAGGACCTCTTAGAAGGCTGAAGGAAAGTGAATGTTATCCCAATCTTTAAAAAAGGGAGGAGAAATGATCCGGGAAGCTACAGTCCAGCGAGTCTGACCTCAATTGCAGGGAAGATAATGGAGTAGATTTTAAAGATCTGCAAACATCTCACTGACAATCTGTTGGTCCAGGCAAGTCAGTATGGATTTGTCTCCTAACAGGTCCTGCCAGACCAACCTGGTTTCCTTTTTTGACTGAATGACGGGTTCCACATGATGTTCTGATGGGGAACCTGGGGGACTGTAGACTGGATTTTTGGGTGAGGTGGATAATTCATGATAGTTCCAGTGTAAACTGCCCTGAGCTGCAAGGGAGGACAGTATATAAATAAAGAGGGAAGGAACTGGCTAGAAAATCACACCCAAAGAGTGGTTGTCAGTGGTATTTCATCAGATTGGAGGGAGGTGAGTGGTGGGATGCCACAGAGCTGGGTACTTTTCAGCATATTAATGTTCTAGGTGTGGGGATAGAGGAACGCCTCATTAAATTTGCAGATGATACCAAATTGAGAAGAGTAGCGAACACCCCAGAAGATATAAAGTTCAACAAAATCTGAACATGCTCTAAAAGTAGGCAAATGAAAACAAGAAGCAGTTCAGGAAAGATAAGTGCAGATTTCTACATCTGGGTGACAAGAATGAAAAGCATGCATCTCATTCACATCAAAATCACAAGATGTCATAGTCCCATTGTATACGGCACTGGTCAGACCACACCTGGAGGCCTCACTTCAAGAAGGACGTAGATAAAATTGAAAGGGTACAGAGGAGAGCGATGAGGATGATCTGGGGCCAAGGGACCAATCCCTATGAAGATAGGTTGAGGGACTTTGGAATGTTCAGCCTGGAGAAAAGGAGGTTGAGAGGGGACATGATAGCTCTCTTTAAGTATTTGAAAGGTTGTCACTTGGAGGAGGGCAGGATGCTGTTTCCGTTGGCTGCAGAGGAAAGGACGCGCAGTAATGGGTTTAAACTACAACGATATAGGCTAGATATCAGGAAAAAAATTTACACAGTCAGAGTAGTTCAGCAGTGAAATAGGCTGCCTAAGGAGGTGGTGAGCTCCCCCTCACTGGCAGTCTTCAAGCAAAGGTTGGATACATACTTTTCTTGGATGCTTTAGGATGCTTTGGGCTGAACCTGCGTTGAGCAGGGGGTTGGTCTAGATGGCCTTTATGGCCCCTTCCAACTCTATGATTCTGTGATTCACTCATGCAAGCCTGGGCAGCTCTTCTGTCAGTATTCATAACAGTCAAGACTAGAATGTTTTGTTTCAGGCAGCAGGGTTAGGATGAAAACTGTCACTTGAGCTAAAATTGCATCTAATCAGAAAATGTGAAAACTGAGTAGAGGGAACATTAGTGGTCAGTCTCTTCCATCCAGGATTATATTGTGTAGGAATTTTTTATGTGGGGTTTTAAGTGTTACGTAAACCTCCCTGAGCCGGCTTGGTGCAAGAGTGGTGGTCGTTGTTAGGTGCGAAGTCATATCCGACCCATCGCGATCCCATGGACAATGATCCTCCAGGCCTTCCTGTCCTCTACCATTCCCCAGAATCCATTTAAGTTCGCACTGACTGCTTCAGTGACTTCATCCAGCCACCTCATTCTCTGTCGTCCCCTTCTTCTTTTGCCCTCGATCACTCCCAGCATTAGGTTCTTCTCCAGGGAGTCCTTCCTTCTCATGATGTGGCCAAAGTATTTGAGTTTCATCTTCAAGATCTGGCCTTCTAAGGAGCAGTCAGTGGTGATCTCCTCTAGGACTGACTGGTTTGTTTGCCTTGCAGTCCAAGGGACTCACAAGAGTCTTCTCCAGCACCCGAGTTCAAAAGTTTCAATTCTTTGACGCTCAGCCTTCCCTATGGTGGTAAGAGTGGTGGTAAACAAATGCAATTATCTTTTATTTTTTACCGCTCCTGCGGAGTGGATTAAATAAAAGGGTAAGGCCACCTGGGGAGGAGTTAGGGCGAGCCCTGTCCAGGATAAAAACTCAGAGGGCAAAATCAGGAGCCGCGCAGCGGCTCATGATTGGGCCCTCTGAGTGTCCAGCCAGGGCCAAGCAGCCAATGGGGAGGCGCACAAAGCGCCTTCCTATTGGCCCTTCACCAGAACAGACCAAAATTCCATTCACCCAGTCCAGTCTGGCTGCCAGTCTGCTCCTGACCACCGCAGGGAGAGAAGGTCAGAAGGGCTGCCAAGGGGGATGAGAACAGAGGCTTGGACAGGCTGCGCCAGCCCTTTTGGCCCCAAGGCTGTCCTAACTGTCATGTCCAACTGTAAATTGCCTCAGAACCCTGACAGAGCTGGCAGGAGGCTGCAGAGTGCTCCCCCTCCCCCACTTCAGGCCTGCTGCGAAGGAACCTCTGACAGGCCCTGACTGAGGGGAGGGAGGCCTTTCCAAGAGCAACGCAGGGCAGTCTGAGGGCCTTCCTTTTGAGGGAGGGGACTTTCCCCTTCTGCCAAACAGTTGCCTGACAGGGAGGCCACAGAAAAGCCCCTTCTCACTTAAAATACTGCTCTGCCTGGAGGTTAGACACAGCCAAGCCATGTGTCTTTCTTCTTTGCAACTCTGCAGATTTGAGACCACTGCACAGCGTTATTCTGCAGAGGAAACTGGCTCTTTTGTCTCCTGTTTCATCTGCACAACAACCCTGTGCAGTAGGCCTCAAGTCTTTCAATTCAACAACAACCTGTGTGGGAAGCCTTAAATGTTTTTTCTCTACCACAACCCTGTCCTAAGTAGCCCTTTCTGCCTGGGGAGCTGATCTTTATACTCTGCAGGTGAGCTGTAATTCCAGGAGCTCTCCAGGCCACACCTGTAGGTTGGCAGCCCCTTGGTTGGAAATATTCCTGGAGGTTTGGAGGTGGGACTTCAAAATCATACAATGCCTCAGAGTCCAGCCTTCAAATGAGCCATTTTTGCCTGCAGTTTGTAGGGAGTGGTGCAGGAGTGTCCCTCCTGGCCTATAGGTTATTATGGCCAGCCCTTACCAGCAACTGTTTGTATTCTGGGGCACAGACAGGCAGACCAGCATCAGTCCTGTGAGTCTGGAAAGTGCAGGAAGATCTAAATAAATATTTACAGCCTGAAACTGTAAATAGAGAACAAGTAAATGTCTGGAGACACATAGTAACTGAATGACTTATTGGCATGGCCAATAACCTTGGCCTGGCAAATAAAAAAACAGCATAGAAAACCTTACTAAGGTCAAGACTGCTGTGCACAGAGAGTCTTCCTCTTAGGGTTGCCAGCTTCCCTGTGAGGCTCGCTACTCCACCTCCTTTATGTGGAGTCTGCTATGGGGAGAGAAAGGGAAGACTATTGGAAAATGCTTTGAGACACCTGAGGCCTGCTGGGTCACTGCGGCCCATTCCCAGTTCTCTCAGATCTCTCGCAACCCCACATACCTCACAGGTTGACTATTGTGGAGAGATTAATGGAAAAGGTGTTTGTAAATCGCTTTGAGACTCCTTTGGGTAGTAAGCAATAGGATACAAAAATCCGTTCTAAGGAGCAACCATGAAAGAAGCATGTGGGCACATAACATTTTACCAACAGTGAAAACATGGGAGACAGAAGGAACAGGGTGGACACCTGTGTATTGTGACTACCCCATGTGTATTAGGGCAGAGGGGCATTTCGGTGAATGTGGTCTAATTCACACAAGAAGGGAAATGACGCAGAACTGGGAGGAATTGGTTGCCATGTAATCTTCCCCTAAGAAGAGTCTCCAGTCTGATTTTCCCTTCACATATCTGAAAACGTGGCTCTGGAAAGCTCATCTGTAACCACTATGCCAAAATTCCCAAAGGTCTGTCCTCTTCCACACTCAACAGACATTCCACACCACAGGTTCTTGATACCCATATCTCCACACCCATACCCTCATTTGCCACCATGCCACCACAACCTCCCACACAACACACACAGTCAACCCCATGCCCTTACAGACTGGACAACTCCTCCTCTTCCTCTTCCCACTGCCAAGCTCTAGCGCCTGTTGTATTCTTGGATACAACGAGCTTTGCCCCTAGTAAATAAATATTTTGGAGCAGCACTGAAACCCTTGCAAATGAGAGAGTTCTGATCCATGTAATTTAAAGGCCCTCAGTCATGTTGAACCTCCAAGCAGTTTAAAAATTTGAAGAGAGCATAGTGGTTGCCACCACAAAACGATTATGTAGGTTCTAGCCTAGATATATCTTTCCAAAAAATAAAGTTCCAAGTTCAAATTCTGTTAGGGCCTTGATCTCTGGGAGCTCGTTCCACCAGGTGGGGACCAGGATGGAGAAAGCTCTAACCCTGGTTGAGGTCAAGCAAGCTTCCCTGAGGCCAGGGATCACCAGAATGTTGGAGGTGCTGAAGCATAAGGCTCTTCGAGACGTGTAACCAAAACCTTAAGTCTGATCCAGAATTCAACCAGGAGCCAGCGCAGCTGCTGGAGGATGAGCTAAATGTGGGACCTCCAAGGTGTTGCTGTGAGGACCCTGGCAGCTGCGTTCTGGACCAGTTGCAGTTTCTGGATCAGAGTCAAGGGCAGGTCTGTGTAGAATGAGTTGCAGAAGTTCAGCCTAGAGGTGACCATCACATGGATCACTGTGGCTAGGTGTTCCAGGGCCAAGTAGGTCACTAGTAATTTGGCTTGCCGAAGGTGGTAGAATGCCAGTCGTACTACTGTTGTGATCTGAGCCTCCATTGAGAGGGCAGAATTTCAAGCCTTAAAAATGCTACAAAATGATCAGAATATTATTATTAAACAAGCTTCAGATGACTCTGCTTGAGCCACCCTGTCACTGCTTTCAGGCAGCTGGCTAATGTTTCTGGCGGAGAGTCAGGGTGGCTGTCCATTAGGAGGAAGAGATGGGCGTCATCAGCATATTGATGGCAACCCAGCCCTAACCTCTGTACCAGTTGAACAAGAGAGCACATAAAGATATTGAATAGAATTGGAGAGCAAACTGCCCCTTGAGGGATTCCACATGCCACTTGGTAACGGTTTGATGTGCTCTCTCCTAGTGCTACACTCTGTTCGCAATCCTGGAGGAAGGAGATCAGCCACTGAAGGGCAATTCCTTTAATCCCGGTCTTGGCGAGGCGGTGAGCTAAAAGCTCATGATCGACTGTGTTGAATGCTGCTTAGATGTCTAATAATACAAGCAGTGCTGACTGCCCTGGTCCAACTGGCGATGTTCATGCGTTAGGGCAACTAGCACTATCAGTACCCCATGGCCAGGCTAGAAACCTGACTGGGGTGAGTCTAGGACTGAAGCTTCTTCCAAGTATGCTGACAGTTGGTTCAAGACCTTTTCAAGCATCTTCCCCAGGAATGCTAAATGCGAAATGGGGCAGTACTTGGAAGGCTGTTGTGGGTCCAGAGATGGTTTTTTGAGCAGTG
Organism: Paroedura picta; assembly: GCF_049243985.1. NCBI lineage: Eukaryota > Metazoa > Chordata > Lepidosauria > Squamata > Gekkonidae > Paroedura > Paroedura picta. The sequence goes on from NC_135372.1 coordinate 82,273,482, forward strand.
GATGAACCACATGGGCAAAAAGGAAAACACAGGGAAGAACCTTTTCTTTTAATATTTTCCTGCAAATATATGGGATTACTTCAGGTTTACAGGACATTTATTTATTTATATTTGTATACTGCCCTCCCCTGAGGCTCAGGGTGGTATTCTAGCCCAGGGTGGATTTTTGAAATGTGCCCAAGGGGGCCATCCATCACTTTTAGATATATGATACTGTAGGCAGTCTTCTGGAAATTGGTAATAACTGATATGCACTTTTTCCTAAATGGATTCAGTAGAACTTGGTTCCTACTGAAGCTGCAATCTTTAACATACTTATTAGGAAGTCCTAATACTTATTTCTGAATAAATATGCATAGAATTTGACTACACATCTGAGTGATAAGGCAATTACTTTGGATTTACACAATCTGGAAAATACGTTGCAATCTGCTATGAGCCAGCTGTGCTGGGAACAGTAGAATATAAATGTAATAATAAATAATTAACTTAAGAGTTTACTTGACTTCTGCTTTATTAATCTGTTGTAGAAAAGCTCCAGAGGGCAAGTGATTTAGAGTGAGGAAAGGTGAGCCAGCTGGGTAACCTTGGGCTAGTAAAGTTCTTTTAGGGCTGATCATGCAGAGCAGTTCTCTTAGAGCTCTTTCAGCCCCACCTATCTCATAGGGTGTCAGATGTGGGGAGTGGAAGGCAAAAGTTTTGTAAGCCTCTTTGGACTACATCAGATAGTGTAAAGCAGGGTATAAAAACCAGCTCTCCTTGAATTCCTATCACCCCTGTAAAATCAGCTTTTTCCATTTTTAAACGTTATCAGTTTAATGACACCCAGCTGTATCTCCTGATGGACAGCCACCCGGACTCCCCCCCAGAACCATTTGCCAGATGTTTGGAAGAGGTGGCTAGATGGTTGGAGCAGAGTCACCTGAAACTCAACCCCTCCAAGATGGAGGTCCTGTGGTTCGGTGGTAGAGGGGCAGGGTTGGAAGCACGCTTACCCACCCTGGCAGGGACGCAACTGACCATCGCGCTCCAGGCCAGGAATTTGGGAGTGACCTTGGATGCCTCGTTGACATTGGAGGCCCAGGTCAAGAAGGTAGCCAGCCAGGCATTTTTCCATCTTCGCCAGGCAAAGCTACTAGCACCCTACCTGTCCTCTGAACATCTGGCCACTGTGAACCATGCAACAGTTACCTCCAGAATAGATTTCTGTAACTCGCTCTATGCGGGCCTGCCCTTAGGCTTGATCCGGAAGTTACAGCTGGTGCAAAATGCAGCTTCTAGGATCCTTACTGGGACTTCTTAGAGGACCCATATCCAGCCGGTGCTGAGGTGGCTGCATTGGTTGCCGGCTGCTGCTCAAATCCAGTTTAAGATGCTGGTTCTTATCTTCAAGGCCCTCCATGGTCTGGGACCCAGATACCTTAGGGACCGCCTCTCGCCCTATGTCCCCCACAGGGCTTTATGCTCTGCGGGGTCTAATTTGTTGGTCATTCCCGGCCCCCGGGAAGCGCACCTGGCCTCGACCAGGGCCAGGGCCTTCTTGGTTCTGGCTCCCACCTGGTGGAATGAGCTCCCGGAAGAGTTGCAGGCCCTGCGGGAGCTTTCGGCATTCCGCAGGGCCTGTAAGACGGAGCTCTTCCACCAGGTCTACAGTTGAAGCCGGCGTACAAGAGTACATCTGGGCCACCCCTGCCTTGCCCCTCTTTTTGAAATCTAGCGGGGCCACTAGGCAGACTGAGGTCATCAGCCCCCATCCATCTCGAGGTTAATGTTGGTAGGAAGTGGATTCTTCCCCCCCCCCTCATTTTTACTGCCGAGCTTGGATTGTTCTATGTAGATTAATTATTGGTTTTGATAAGTTTTTATTGGGGTTTTAGGCATTGGGGTTTTTATTGTGAACCGCCACGAGCCGTTGTGGGAGCGGCGGGATAGAAATGTAAAAATAAATAAATAAATGATGCTGTGCACATCTGTGTGTAAACTCTACTTTGACTCTCAAGTAGCAGTTCATCAAATAGCTCAACACTTTTGGTTCCTATGTATCAAAAAGGGTGTTCTTTTCTAAAGGGTCTGTAAGTTGGTCGACTGGGTTATTAATGGGACCTGCTGCATAGAATATCAGGTTCCAATGGTAGGTAGAATGGCTTTTTTCCAGCCATATTTGATAGAAGGCTGTTAATGATTGTGTCATATTGGGTGCTGGTGGTGATAAGTGGCATTAAGTGGTAGCTGTCTTACTGTGATTTGATAGCGTTTCCAAGGCAAGAGACATTCAGAGATTAATTGCCATTGCCTGCCTACACTTAGCATCCCTGTTATTCTTTGGCGGTCCCCCATCCAAATTCTAGCCAGGGCTGCTTAGCTTTTAAAAGCAAATGTCATTAAGCTAGCCTGGGCCATCTGAGTCAGGGCAGACTGGGACTGTTTTCACACTAAAGATATCATTTGACTTTGCATTTTTAAAGGGTCAAGTTTTAAAGCGCGATGGGGGGCTGCCTCCGTCAGACTCAGTATGGAAAGCATGTTGCGAATTTCAGCCTGAGAAATAAGGGGAGGAAAGCTGAAATGTGTTAATGCTAGAGTTAACTCGTGGCATCCAAAGAAAATCCAAAGTGAGGCTAAAACAAGTATGTCTCCTAATGTGGAAATGGTCTGGGTGCTAGCAACCAACATGCATGTTTTCTTAATGTAGTGACTGTATTCTTGCATGTATTTTTTGTGTGCTACCCCTCAACACTGACAAGCTGTGCTATAAGATCAGCTCTTTATGAGATCTCTAATTGCTTATCAAAGTACTGGATCTGACCTATAGATTGCTCAATCTTCATATCTACATACTCGGGTAATGGTGGTCAGAAGTTTGGTCTACTCTCAGATTTATGGTGGACTGTACTGTGCCTGAAGACTTTATGATACAAAGAAAGCAGAACTAGCTGGAACTTGTTTTTATATTGATAGAATCATAGAGTTGGAAGGGGCCACACAGGCCATCTAGTCCAAACCCCTGCTCAACGCAGGATCAGCCCAAAGCATCCTAAAGCATCCAAGAAAAGTGTGTATTCAACCTTTGTTTGAAGCAAGAATACAGTACTCAGGATAATTTAATTCAAATTAGTTATGCCTTAACTATTAAGACATCTTTGGAGGTCTCCAATTCAAAAACTATCCATGGCTATATGCCTTTTTCTTTCTACAATTAAAACAAATCAGGAGACATTGGGCAGTCCAAGGAAAAATCAGAGTTCAAAAAGTTGAAGTTGACTCATTCTTTCTGTATGAATTGCTTCTTTTAGGGTTACAACAAAGGAAAAAAGAATCTTTCCAATGGCTTAATCAAAGTAAAGTCTCTGTTATCTCTTTATTTCCACCGGGACTCTGCCAAAACGGTCTCTAGATTATTCTCCATTTACAGTGCTTTCATCAGTGGCAAAAAGAGTCCTCCACAAAGTTGTCATAAATAAATTCAATATATTCACTGACCGTGCTGTTGTTTTTGATAATCACTTGAAATATAATTAGGCGAAAAACGCTCCCTTGATGTGGGGAGTCAAGGCTGTAAGCTCTTGGGTTACAAACAGACATGGTGGCAGGGAATGTCCTGTTCCTTTCATAGAGGCATAATGTGAGAATATATGACATATTTTGTACAATTAGGTTCACTGTTTCTTTTAAAATAACTGTACTGATCCTTTGGAATAGAATGGAATACAAATATATTAAAAAACCAATACTCCTTTACCATTACTGCTATTATTGTGTTATTTGAAGTTGTTATACTATACTTATTCCCACATTCTATGTAAACCACCCTGAGCCACAAGGGAGGGTGGGATATAAATATAATGGATGGATGGATATAGTTCTGTAACACACTGAATTTATTTCTTGGTCTTACTCTGTGCTGATGTAATTCCTCCCCTATTAATGTACACTTTCTGCTCCATTCATATCCTTTTTAAAGGCACACTTATATTTTTACACGTCCTGCCTACTTGGTTATACTCTTCTTGTGCTCTAAAATCTCAATTCTGTATTTTATTATTGTTTTATGGAAGTTCTTTACAGTCCACTCAATTTATTTTTTTAATTATTTAGGAAGTTCTTACAATTACACTGTATCACACTAATTAAAACCATTCTTCCAGCAGTTTACAGGAAAAACTGTAGACGCGTAAAGGAAAAGTCAGAGGATGAAATACTTAATTTACTCTGAGGTAAAATAATGTTTGTTGATAATTAACTGTATTGTTACTAAGTTACTTTATATTTCTTACATCTAGATTTGAGCATTTTGTTTGAATTTGTTAAAAATCCTGACCACAGAGGATAAATCGTATTGCCAAACGATACTCTACATCAGGAGGTTAGTACTTATTGCCTGTTGCTGACATTAAACTACTTAGGAGGTGTGGCTTGGCCTGAATTAGGCTAGGACACCTGGGTCTTCAAAATCCATTTCCTTTGAGGCATTCCAAATAGCATTTTGTGTACTTGGTTGCGTGGTCCCTGCTGATTGGCCCCTGTAGCATAATTATTTATGGATTCCAGCCAATGAGCAGGTTCCATCAGCTAAGCATGGTATTAGTGTGGTGCCAGTAGTGGCTGCGGTTCAGAAGCAGAAGCAAGATATTTTAGAGTAAAAGATTCTGAAGTCCTACTGCAGTTTAAAGAAGACTCCTGCTACTTTAATTTTACTCAGCTGTTATGATATCAGTAATGAAACTAATGTGTTTCGGAATCTTTTTGATAGGGACAGTACTTGGGTCAGTAGTTGGCAGTGGTGCCAGCTCTTCTACCCAGTTAGAAGAGTCTCAACATACAATAATAAAAGAGTATTTTAGAGAAGAGTTTGATGATGAGGGTAAGTGGTATGGTGGGATTTGTCCAAACAAGGAGATATTGATTTATAGATATTATATTCATTCTATATAGACTACTATGCAAAAAAAGTTTCCTTGTGTGATTTCATAATACAATATAGCAATGTATTTACATTGCATGTAAATGGAGATATGCATTCATATTTTTAGTAAAACTTTTTGCTTATTTTGCAGTCAGTAGAAAATGTCTTTTTATCAAAGTGTAATTTAACAGTTAAAGTATGATTTATACGCACAGTATCTCATTGTGTTCTGATTACTTTGTTGACCTACATGGAGAGTTTCATACCATTGTCAAAAATAATAATACAAACATTACAGAATTAGATTTTATTAAGTCTGTTCTATTTGTTTTTGATGGGAGAACAAATAGAGCCAGTTTTATTAAAAGAATTCCAAGTAATGCCTGCAGCTAATAGAGGAATATGAGGTCTTTACTGACAGATACATCTGGGATCCCAGAAATGTAATTCATTTATAAAAGTCCTGTGTCTGGAGTTACAGTTCTCACCTATTTTTGTTTCTAAAAGCAATTAGCCAGAATCAACAGAGTGCACATTAATTTTCCACTGGCTATTCTGAATATATATAAAAGCATCAGATTATTTGATTGGAAGAATATTACAAATAATGTCATGTCTAAAAAAGAGAAAATGATATATCAGTAAATTTATATTATATTTTAGTCTCTTCCCTCTGAGACTGCACTTAACCACTTCGGTACAAACTTTAATTTTATGTGTATTATTTCTAAAAATGGAGGCAAGATTAGTACTCTATTACCATGATGTTAGGATTTGGCTCTTTAATTTGGCTTTGCTGTTTCTTCAAGAATTGGGACATGATTTCACAGGGAATGACAAAAATATGAGAGAAAATACTATACTTCTTTCTCTGCCCCTTCATTCATTTTCTTCCTTCTCTCAGTCTCTTGTCTTCATATCCTATGAGAAAAGTAGGATGCATATATCCGATGGGAAGATCAGTACTAGTTATTACAATTGTTCACTGTTTTTTCATCCTGCTTTCTTCAGGAGATTTATTTTTCTTAGGTGCTTATTTTGACTGAATTGTCACTGTCCTATGTTGTTCTTTGCTTCACAAAGTAGATTGTGAGAATAAGTTGTGCTATTCTTTTTATCTGATTTAATGTTGAGTCTTGGATCTAGTGGCATAAACATGTTATAAAGCAGGCAAATCACCAAACATGATTCAACATGTACTTATAGTCCCTAGGGACCCAGAAGTAGTTATCTCAAGATTCAGATGCAGGGTTTTGCTACTCAGTGAAGCATTCTTAAATAAAATACATATTTTAATTAAATGTAATTCAAGGACTTTAAGGAACTTTAAAAGAAATGCTTGGTTATCATTGCATTGTATGATGTGTAATGTTTCAATTGTTTTAAAGCTCTTTAAACAGTCTTAGAAATAAGAAAGATTCAATAGAGACACTCAGGAAACATTCCCTGTATAATCAAAATGTTGACTGCTAAAGACTATCTTTAGTCCTCTCGATGTATTCTTGGACTATATGAACAATTCTGAGGATATCATAAGAAATACATGCTTCAGTTATTTTCATTGCTTCAGAGATGTTAAAGCATGGCTTGAGCCATTTTGGAAACCTGCAGAAATGTATATATCCATCAATATATGCAAATAAGCAACAGAAGACAGGACTTCATTCAATGGGGGTTAGTTTTCATTATGCAAATATTTAATACATAAGTCTTGTTTCTACTGACAATTAAAAAAAAAGATTTACTAGTCTTAGTTATGTTTGCTAGTGAGTTCAACCAGCAGCCATATCTGTCAAATCATTGTTAGGCTAGTCATGGTAGTATTAAACTCCCCATGGATGAGTTCATACACATTATAGCCATGTTTATTTGCATGCTAATGATGTAAGATTGTCATTTCACATTCTGCTAAATAACTGTTTGCTAGCTTTAGTATTTTTTTTTGTTTTGATATTGGTAAATGTTTATTTTTCCAGATGGATGGGAGAAACGGTGGGTTCAGTCTAAACACAGAACTGATTATGGTAAATTTCGAGTATCTGCAGGAAGATTTTATGGTGATAGAGAAAAAGATAAAGGTAACGTCTCTAATCAAGCAATTATGAAAAGTGCAACTTGTCTTGAATACTCTCTACTGATTTTTCTGCATGTTTTCATTTTTTGTTTTATTTATATATTTTATGCTCTTTTAATGCTGTCTAAGATGTAATGATCTATGCCATTCTTTCTTGCATGCTTTTGGTCACATTTCTCAAATGGCCAGCCTTGTCCCACATAGAATCATAGAATCATATAGTTGGAAGGGGCCATACAGGCCATCTAGTCCAACCCCCTGCTCAATGCAGGATCAGCCCTAAGCATCCTAAAGCATCCAAGAAAAGTGTGTATCCAACCTTTGCCTGAAGACTGCCAGTGAGGGGGAGCTCACCACCTCCTTAGGCAGCCTATTCCACTGCTGAACTACTCTGACTGTGAATTTTTTTTCCTGATATCTAGCCTATATCGTTGTACTTGTAGTTTAAACCCATTACTGCATGTCCTCTCCTCTGCAGCCAACGGAAACAGCATCCTGCCCTCCTCCAAGTGACAACCTTTCAAATACTTATAGAGGGCTATCATGTCCCCTCTCAACCTCCTTTTCTCCAGGCTGAACATTCCCAAGTCCCTCAGCCTATCTTCATAAGGATTGGTCCCTTGGCCCCAGATCATCTTCGTCGCTCTCCTCTGTACCCTTTCAATTTTATCTACATCCTTCTTGAAGTGAGGCCTCCAGAACTGCACACAGTACTCCAGGTGTGGTCTGACCAGTGCCGTATACAATGGGACTATGACATCTTGTGATTTTGATGTGATGCCCCTGTTGATACAGCCCAAAATGGCATTTGCCTTTTTTACCGCTGCATCACACTGCCTGCTCATGTTTAGTTTACAATTCACAAGTACCCCAAGGTCTCGTTCACACACAGTGTTACCTAGAAGCGTATCCCCCATCCAGTAGGCATGCTTTTCATTTTTCTGACCAGGACTTTACACTTATCTTTATTAAATTGCTTCTTGTTCTCATTTGCCCATTTTTCCCTTGTGTTCAGATCTCATTGAACTCTGTTTCTATCTTCCGGAGTATTTGCCAGTCCTCCCAATTTGGTGTCATCTGCAAACTTGATTAGTCCCTCCACCCCCCTCATTAGTCTAGATCATTAATAAATATGTTAAAAAGTACCGGGCCTATCCACCTAACTATCTGAAAATCCAGATTGCAGTCCTTCAATTTATCCATCAGAACATCATGGGGAACCTTATCAAATGCTTTACTGAAATCCAAGTAAACGACATCAACCGAATTTCCACGATCCAGCAAACCTGTTACTTGGTCAAAAAAGGAAACCAGGTTGGTCTGACAGGACCTGTTGGAGACAAATCCATGCTGACTTCCTTGGATCACCAAATTGTCCTCCCGATATTTGCAGATCGCTCCCTTTAATATCTGCTCCATTATCTTCCCCACAACAGAGGTCAGACTCACTGGTCTGTAGTTTCCCGGGTCATCCTTCCTCCCTTTTTTGAAGATTGGAATAACGTTTGCTCTCTTCCAGTCCTCCGGGACATCTCCAGTCCTTAAAGAGGTCCCGAAGATGATGGACAAGGGTTCTGCAAGTTCTCTGGAAAGTTCTTTGAGCACTCTTGGGTGCATTTCATCAGGCCCAGGGGATTTGAACTCATCCAGTGCAGCTAAATGCCTCTCGACAACCTCTCTATCCATGTCAACCTGCCACCCAGACACTATCCTTCGGCTACTGCCATCTCTAGATGTGTCTAAACCCTTTGACCTGTGGGGAAAAACAGATGTAAAATAGGCGCTAAGCCTTTCTGCTTTCTCTGCATCTTCCGTTAGAGTTTGTCCATCTGCACCCAACAGTGGGCCTATTGCCTCCTTTACTTTACGTTTGCTCCTCACATAACTGAAAAATCTTTTCTTGTTACAATGGGCTTCCCTGGCCAATCTTAGCTCACTGTCAGCTTTGGCCTTTCTGATGATTGATCTACAGTGCCTGTAGGTACTCTTCTTTAGAGCTCTGTCCTTCCCTTCATTTCCTGAACATTTCCCTTTTCTTTCTTAGTTCCTCTTGAAGTTCTCTGTTCATCCAAATAGGCTTCTTAGAGCTCCTGCAGTGTTTTCATCTTTCTGGGATAGTCATGACAAACCATGTTTGAAAAACAAACCAAAACAAATGACAAACCATTGTTTGAAACAGAAGGTGCTTTTAGTAGTAGTTGTGCTAAGGCACTGGGATCTAGAAGTAAGTAGGGAAGAAAAAGCCCACTGGACGTTACTGAAGTATTTTTATATCCTGGTTGTAATAACTTTACACTAACATTAAATTCCAGGAATATTATCTTTGAAACTTGTATTTACATATCTGTTATTAAAGCTAAGGTTGGAAATCTTTTATCAGTGATGGACAAGACTATCATAAGAGGCTGTGGTGGTTTGAATATTGGACTAGGAGCTGGGAGTTGACATGTAAAGCCCTGTAACATTCAGGGACAGAAACTGTTTTACTGTGAATGTTTTCATTTTCTCCAATGTAAAGAAAGTGTATGGGGTGTGTGTATTGAGGAGCACTTTAAAAAAACTGAGATATTTTCCTTTTTCATAATTAGTAGAATGATTTAAAAACCATGTTTTACTTCCTCAAAATGGTCAGCATGAACATTTTTATGGAAGAGAGACTTAGTTATTTGTTAATAATCCTTACTATATGTACTGTAGACTGGACAATATTTCCAAAGTTGTGATTATTGCTTAAGTGTGGAATAATTTTTACAATAATGACTATGGTATAATGAACATGGTAAAATATTATTAAAAGTTCAGTGTTCAACATTAGGAGGTTAAATTTGATACTGAAATAAGCTGCCATTAGACTTTTTGTCCAAATATTGCACTTTGTTTCTCATCTTAGGTTTTATCTCAGGTAGCGTAGAGTGCAGCAGCTGGCCAACTGTCAATTTGGATGTTGCTATTATATTTCTGTTGTTTCCTGATTGTTTTGACCAAGAGACAAAGGTACACAATTGAACCATTATTCAAGGAACATGTACCTGACCATGGCAGCAAATTATCTAAAATGAGGCCTCCAATTTATATCTGTGCCTTTGACACTCAGCCTTCCTTATGGTCCAACTTCCACAGCCATACATTGCAACTGGGAAGACCATAGCCTTTTGTTGGCAGGGTGATGTCTCTGCTTTTTAGGATGCTGTCTAGATTTGCCATAGCTTGCTTCTCCAGGAGCAAGCGTCTTTTAATTTCTTTGTTGCAGTCCCCATCTGCAGTGATCTTAGAGCCCAGGAAAATAAAGTCTGTCACTACCTCCATTTCTTCCCCCATCTATTTGCCAGGAATTGAGAGGGTCGAATGCCATGATCTTAGTTTTCTTGATGTTGAGTTTCAAGCCAATTTTTGCACTCTTCTCCTTTACCCGCATCAAGAGGCTCTTTAGTTCCTCTTTGCTTTCTGCCATTAGAGTGGTATCACCTGCATATCTGAGGTTGTTGATATTTTTCCCTGCAATCTTAATCCCAATTTGTGACTCATCTAACCTTGTCTTTCTCATGATGTGCTCCGCATACAAGTTAAATAGACAAGGCGACAGTATACAGCCTTGCCGAACTTCTTTCTCAATTTTGAACCAATCAGTGATTCCATGCCTGATTCTCACTGTTGCTTCTTGACCTGCATATAGGTTTCTCAAGAGACAAATAAGATGCTCTGGTATTCCCATCTCTTTAAGAACTTGCCACAGTTTGTTGTGCTCCACACAATAAAAGGCTTTAGCATAGTCAATGAAGCAGAAGTAGATGTTTTTTTCTGGAACTTTCTCCATGATCCAGCGTATGTTGGCAATTTGATCTCTAGTTCTTCTGCGTCTTCGAAATCCTGCTTTTATTTCTGGAAGTTCTCAGTCCACATATTGCTGGAGCCTAGCTTGTAGGATTTTGAGCATAACTTTGCCAGCATGAGAAATGAGTGCAATGGTGCGGTAGTTTGAACATTCTTTGGCGTTGCCCTTCTTTGGGATTGGAATATAAACTGACTTTTTCCAATCCTGTGGCCACTGTTGAGTTTTCCAAATTTGCTGGCATATTGAGTATAGCACTTTTACTGCATCGTCTTTTAAGATTTTGAATAGTTCAACTGGAATGCTGTCACCTCCACTAGCTTTATTGTTGCTCAGGCTTCCTAAGGCCCATTTGACTTCACATCTATTCATATATTTGCTTCAAGTTTAGACTCAGTACTACTGGACCATTATGTTTTGATTGCTTTAACCTTTTAGTTCTTAACTCAATTTATTTTGGGTTAAGTTTTCCCCCTCCTTCTTTTGTTTATTATTTATTTCCATGGTATGTGTGTGTGTGTGTGTGTTATTTAAATCAGTAAAATATTGTAGGGTTTGGCTAGAAATTAAACACATATATTTACATTTTTCCACAACTTTTCATTTTTTCTTATATCTTCAAAATTTCTGGAAAGTTTACATTTCTGCCTGCCAGACCCTGGGTCAGATTCCTACTTAGTCATGACATTCATGGGGTGATTTTGGGCTAATCACTTAGCATAACCTGCCTCAAAGGGTTATTGTGGGGAAAATGGAAGAAAGGAGAACCGAATATATGCGCATAGAATCATAGTTTTGGAAGTGATCTCCAGGATTATCTAGTCCAGCCCCATGCAGAATGCAGGAAATTTCCAGCAACCTACCCACACATAGAGACGCCAATTCCATATCCAGATGATGCCCCCCCAAAAACCCTAGAATTCCTGGGCAGTGTGGTCTGGAGGAAATTCATCGTCTGACCCCAAAGTAGCAATCAACATTTCCCTAGGCAGGCAAGAAAGGGCCACAAAAGCCAAGCTCAGACACAATCCCTTCTGCCCACCCACTTATAATCTGCCTAAGTTCACATAATCAGCATTTCTGCCAGATGGCTTTCTAGCCTCTGCTTAAAAACTTCCAAAGAAGGAGAGTGCACCACCTCCCAAGGAAGCCTGTTCCACTGAGGAACTTCTCTGCCAAGAGCTCTGAGTTTTTTGAAGGAAGGATAAGCCTCAGGAGTCAAACTTCATGTGGAAGTGCCGACTCAGTAAGCAATTCAATATCAGCTCTAACAAACATGAGATCTGAAATAAGCAACTCAAAATCAGTTCTAAGACAGGATGCCTCAAGTTGCCTACCCCAGGCTCTTACAACCCACACTGATTTCCATAGTTTGACTATGGAGCTAGCTCAGCCAAAGCCTCAGCAGGCTTAACAGACAACTGCTTGGGTGGGTGGGTGGGTGGTGTTGGCAGCACTTGTGTGAACTTGATGTGAGCATCTTAGCAGGTTGAGGGCTAAAGGGAGTCTCATTATGACCTACAACTAGCCCGGAGGACATAGGCTGCCAATCTCTGAAAGACTCACTTTAACAATTTTCTCTTACTCTTTGTTACGTAAGTGTGAAGGATGTCATCATCATCATCATCATCATTATTATTATTGTTATTATATTTAGATTTGTTACTCTCCTCCCCCCGGAGGCTCGAGGCGAGTTACAGCATAAAACCCCGAATAAAACCATACTATAAAATCCATAAAACCCCAATACACAGTAATACACAGAATCAAATAATGACCGATGTGGCAAACCAATAATGTCTATATAAGTTACCCCAGATAACCCATTCTAAAGGGGTGGTGGGTAATAGGAAACAGAGGGTGCTGATTACATTATGCTACTGCTGCCACGGTGTTTTGGGGGGGGGGGGGCGATCTTCCTTGCGGACCAGCCTCATCCAGCGACCGGGCGGAAAAGCTCAGTTTTACAGGCCCTGGGGAACTCTGTAAGCTCCCGCAAGGCCTGTAGCTCCTCCGGGAGCTCATTCCACCAGGACCGAAAAGGCCCTGGCCCTGGTCGAGGCTAGGTGCGCTTCTCTAGGGCCGGGAATGACTAGTAAGTTCAAACCCGCAGAGCATAAAGCTCTGCAGGGGGCATAGGGCGACAGGCGGTCCCTCAGGTAGGCTGGGCCCAGACCGCATAAGGCCTTAAAGGTCAGAACCAAAACTTAGAACCGGATCCGGAAAATAATTGGCAACCAGTGCAGCTGCCTCAGCACTTGCTGGATATGGGACCTCCAAGATGTGCCTGTGAGGACTCTAGCAGCTGCATTCTTTACCAGTTGAAGCTTCTGGATCAGGCCCATAGGCAGGCCAGCGTAGAGCGAGTTACAGAAATCTATTCTGGAGGTGACCGTTGCATGGATCACTGTGGCCAGGTGTTCGGTGGAGAGGTAGGGTGCTAGTAGCCAAGCTTTGGCGCAGATGGAAAAAGGCCTGGCTGGCTACCTTCTTGACCTGAGACTCGAGTGTTAAGGAGGCATCAATGGTCACCCCCAAATTCCTGGCTTGGGATGCGGTTTTAAGTTGCATTATATAAGCATTAAATAAGCAGCCCCAGTGCTTTTAGATAGTTTAAGAGGTTTCAGATTTTATTCAAGTTATAATTGACTCATCATTTACATACACGCATAGGAATGTACAAACTCAGTGGACTTACTGTTTCTTTCTTGAAAAGGAGTTCCTGCTTCAGCTCATCATTTACCACATTTGTATAATCTGTTAATCTGTGTGTGCAGAGGCTGAATTTTCATAGAGCTCTGCAATCCAGTATCATGTTTTATTAGAATAGCATAAAGGCACAGCATTTTCCTAACATTGCACTTTCTTTCTGTAGTAATAATCTAAGGTATGTTCAAAAGTAGTCATTTTTTGTTTTACTAGACAAAGATATTTTTGTTTCATATACTTCTGAGTACCTCGGTTTCAAGCAGATTTCACAGGAGGAAACTATCGAGCTACAAGCAAATAATAAAGATATACTATATTCTTAACTAAGTAAGGGATGCTTTTCTCTTACCTCTCACTTTTGCCTTACCTGCCTGCTGTTTGCCTTAAAGAATGCAATGTGTTACCTTGCAGTATGTCAGCTAATAGGTTGTGATATCAGGGATGCAGTTCCTGTAATTGGTCTACAAAGGAAAAACTGTTAAAATTTCTTCAGAAGAATGAGCATCAGCAAGTGTTTCAGGTGGATATTGTTATGCATGGCCAGTTTTGAGAAAACCTTTCACACATTCATGAAGTGTTTAAAGGAGTTTTAAGAAATATAAACTTTGGGCTGTTTCCTTATGCTGGATTTTAGTTAGTTTTTTTTCAGTGTTTTTAATTTCTTCTTTGTCTTGCTGTTTCTCACTCAGAACTTATTTTCTCCCTTATATAGAGAAATTTTAAGCAAAACAAAGCTACTTATCTCAGTGGCAGTAAAACATTTTAAGAGCCGTTTTCATTGACATTTGTCCCCATATTCTTTTTTACAGGCCTGCAGACAATTGAAGACACAAAATACTATGCTGTGTCAGCAAGGTTTCGGCCATTCAACAATGAAGGTCAAACCTTAGTCGTACAATATACAGTAAAATATGACCAACACGTTGACTGTGGTGGTGCCTACATTAAACTTTTTCCTGAAGATGTAAATCAAGAGACTTTGAATGAAGATACCAGGTATTACATTATGTTTGGTAAGTTCCCTTTAAAACCTCTATTACCACTGGTCAAACAATAAACTTTGTGCTATAAGGCAGTGGTCCCCAACCTGTGGGCCGCGGCCCGGCGCCGGGCCGTGAAGGCCATGGCGCCGGGCCGCGGCTTCCTCTCCCCGCCCCCCCCCCCCCCGCAGTAAAAAACTTCCCAGGCCGCAAGCTTGCGGCCCGGGAAGGTACTTACTGCGGGAGGGCGGGGAGGGAATCAGGGCCGGGCCGCGCCCGTGCATGCCGCGCCCGTTCGGCCCGATCCGCGGGCGCGGGCCGCGGGTGCGGCCCGATCCGTGGGTGCGGCCCGCGGGCGCAGCCGGGTGCGGCCCACGGGCGCGGCCGGGCGCGGCTCGTGGGCGCGGCCCGATCCGCGGGTGCGGTTCGGGGGCGCGGCCGGGCGCGGCTCGCGGGCGCGGCCCGAAGCATGGGCGTGGCCCGCGCGGGCGCGGTTCCTGCGGGCGCGACCCAATGCCCTGCCGGTCCCCAGCCTAATAAAGGTTGGGGACCACTGCTATAAGGGATTAAATTATTTTGTATTTTTAGAGCTTTTTTATATTGATGAAAATTAGTATTCCCTTATATTTTCAGAGCACTGAATAAGGCTGCAATACTAAGTTTTTATAAACTTAGTGGGACTCGGTTTCTAGTAAATTAATTTAGGAGTACGGGTGTGCATTTGGATCTACCTGAGCCGAAAATATATAGGTATATTTCACCTTCTGAAATGTATTCAGGTTTTCTCAGGGGCGAAAATCCTGGATATGTTCAGGAATTGCCAGTAGATCTGAAAACAGAAGAGACTCAGGAGTAGATTGCTCCGGCCTCTCAGCTGTTTGTTAGGATTCAACTGTAGTCCTTTTGCAGTCTAATGAGACTACAAAAGACAGCCCCAAGATCACCTGTGCCAGTGGGAGCAGACTTCGCCTTGGTTCGCCTTGAAGCTGGCTTCTCATGCAGCCCTGTGTAAACTGGGCTGCAGGAGAAACCAGCCCCAGAAGAGACCCGCTAGACATGGCACAGCAGATCCTTGTGCCAGCTTCTCTTGCAGCCTGGTTTACACCGTGGTGCAAGAGGAGCCATCCGAGTCGAGATCTGTGTGCTGCAGGGAGAAATTCTGAGGGCAGTTTCTCCTGCAGCATAGTTTAAACCATGCTGCAAGAGAATCCATTCCAACCAGGTCTGCTTGTGGCAGGGAGAGACCTCCCCACAAGACTAAGGTGACCAGATTGTCCCACTTTTGGAGGGACATCTGGGGGTACCTAGCAAATTGTACTTATGTTGAAATTAAAAAATATATATATTACAATGCTATTTTTGTGTTCTATGCGTTCTATGAAACTTTTTGTTGCTCCATATAGACCAAACCCTCCGGTCAATGGTGTCCCACTTTACCAATGTTAAAATCTGGTCACCTTACACAAGACAGATCATGGGGTCCGCTTCTCTTGCAGCATAGTTTATACTGCATCACAGGAGAAGCCAAGCTAGCCCCAGGATCAGGCTGCCTTTTTTTAAAACTGTTTTTCATTCCAGGTCTACACCAGCTTCAGTTCCAGATCAGGGACAAGACTAGGCCTGCAGAGAGCAAGTTATAGAATAATTTGGAGGTGACTGTCACAATAGGTCACTATGGCTAGGTGCTTAGAGGCCAGATAGGGCACTAGAAGCCTAACCTGGTGAAGGTAGAAAAACTCTGTTTGGGCTACTCTAGTAACCTGCACTCCCACTGAAAAGAAGCATTGGAAAGTCGCACTCAGATTCCTGGCAGATTGTGCAACCTTGAGTCACACACTGTCTAGGCAAGGGAAGCATACTTCTGAGTCTGGTCCCTTCCTACCCAACCACAGGCCCTCTAGCCTACGAAGTGTAACTGCCAAAATACTTGTGTTCTTTCTGTTCCATCCTGGCCTCCAGTTTTTAGTTGCTGTTTTTTGTACTATGATATTCTTTTTTGAGGAATGGCAAAGAGAACTGTATGATATGTTTCAGATGTGCTTCTACTGCATTTTAAAATAAGAACATCATAATACTGGCAGTTTTAATTCTAATTTTTTTCCTAATATAAATTGGAAAGAACCAATCACACTGCACATGTGGGGTGCCACAGAGAGCAGTTCTTTCCCCAGTCTTGTTCAATATCTTTTAGGCCTGGGATGTCATCAATATGCCAATGACACCCTGCTCTTCCTCCTGATGGATGGCTGCCCTGATTCACCCCCAGACTCATTAGGCAAATGTCTAGAAACAAGGACAGGATGGCTCAAGCGCAGCCATCTGAAATGCAACCTGGCTGTGTAGGAAAGGCCCCAGTGAGAAAGAGCAATTACTCTGCTTGGATGGGATACAGCTATCAGTGGAACACTCTGCCAGGAATCTGGGCATTATCTTTGATGCCTCCCTCTCCACAGAGGAACAGATCACAAGAACATGGCTGGCGTTCTTCTACCTGTACCAAGCTAAGCCCCTAGTGC
This sequence comes from Paroedura picta, assembly GCF_049243985.1. Lineage (NCBI taxonomy): Eukaryota > Metazoa > Chordata > Lepidosauria > Squamata > Gekkonidae > Paroedura > Paroedura picta. Next base: position 82,290,493 of record NC_135372.1, read on the forward strand.
CTTACCTGGCCCCAGAACACCTAGCCACGGTGATTCATGTGACGGTCACCTCTAGACTAGATTTCTCTAATTCACTCTATGCAGGCCTAGCCTTATTCCTGCTCCAGAAACTGCAACTGGTACAGAACACAGCAACCAGGGTCCTCACGGGAATGCCCTGGAGTACCCACATTCGGCCTTCATTTCCAATGGCTACCGATTGAATTCCAGATCAGGCTTAAAGGTAAAGGTATCCCCTGTGCAAGCACTGTGTCATGTCTGACCCTTGGGGTGACACCCTCTAGCATTTTCATGGCAGACTCAAAACGGGGTGGTTTGCCAGTGCCTTCCCTAGTCATTACCGTTTACCCCCCAGCAAGCTGGGTACTCATTTTACCGACCTCGGAATTATGGAAGGCTGAGTCAACCTTGAGCCAGCTGCTGGGATCGAACTCCCAGCCTCATGGGCAGAGGTTCAGACTGCATGTCTGCTGCCTTACCACTCTGCACCACAAGAGGCTCTTAGATCAGGCTTAAGGTCTTGGTAAATAACCTTCAACGCCATATGTAGTCTGGGCCCTGCATGCCTGAGGGACCGCCTCTCTACCTGTGCTTCCCAGAGAGTACTATGCTTTCCGAATTACAACAGATGGGTGATCCTTGGCCCCAAGGAAGCACGTCTGCCCTTAACCAAGGCTTCTCTGTCCTGGCCCCCACTTGATGGAATGAGTCCCCGGAAGAGAGCAGGCCCTTCTGGAACTAGCACAGTTCTACAAAGCCTGCAAAACAGAGCTCTTCCGCCAAGCTTTCAGTTGAGGCCAATGAAACAACACTATTGAGTAGGGCCCCCCAACACCAAATACACCCATAAGACAACCCAAAGTCTGGCCACCCCATCAAACAACAGTTACATTATACAGTTATATGGTTAATGGTTTAAACATCTATAATGTTAACACATGTTCAACTTATTTATTTATTTATTCATTCATATTTATATACCGCCCTCCCCGAAGGCTCAGGGTGGTTTACATATAACTGAAACTATACATGAAACCATAGATATTTTAACTATAACATTCATATTATTAACTGATATAACCGGGTAACAGTATAGCATACTGTACCCATATTACAGTGGGATGTGTGAACTGTTAATTCATGCTGTAAACAGCCCTGAGCCGCAAAGGAGGATGGTATAAAAATGTAATAAAATAAAATAATCCTCAGACTTAGATGGATTTCCTCACTGCTGCTGCACACTGAGTTGGCATTTTCAGTCAGATTTCAACCACAATTCAAATTTCTTTTCTAGGTAGATGCTGTCAGTTGGAAAAATAAAGATAAAGATAAATAAAAATTGTAGATCTGAATATTAAAAAGTAGAATAAATAAAAGGCTGTGTTGCCAGAAGTATAAAATTAAAATAGTATTAAACATAATTCAAGCCATTTGACAAGGTTGGTAATTAGAACTGGTTATTTGAATTTATGTTATTTCCTTATAGGTCCTGATATATGCGGAGAGGACAAAAAGATTGTGCAAGTTATTTTTAATTATAAAGATGACTACTATATGATCAATAAGGACATCAAATGTGAGGTATAATTAATATTTCTCAGGTATTAAAGGCACGAGTCTTGTTCACTGCTAGTTTTTCAATTGTTTATATATAGCAATTAGACAGACAGATGGCAATATATTTCTGTACCATTCCTGCCCTACAGTTTTTAGTTGCTGATAATTCAGAGTACCTTTATTGGCATAAAATTGCAAAGCATAAAATGAAAATTTCAAACAGTTTCAGATATAAAATCTATCGTAAATGATTTTCATTTAAAATTACCAGTAAAAACTTTGCTACTTTTATAATAGTTGCTGTGTCCCTCACATTTAGTATCATTTTAATCCAGTGTTTCTCATTAACACAGCTGAATTTCAATTTCTTCAGATAATTAGCTAATGGGCGACGAAATACTTCAAACGTAGGACACACCTGAAGTATATGGTACAACGTGTCATGGATACTACATCCATGTAAACAGTATCTCTCCTGAGGAGGGATCTTCAAAAATCTACCTCGGGTGACATTTGAGGGAAAGATGTTTAAGCGAGCTACTAGAAATGCTCTTATTAACTGGTGTGTCTCCAAAATTTGGAGATACATGGGCATGGATTTGTAAGATAAGGGAATATCCCAGAAGCGGGGAGGACATACTGTTGTTAGAGGAGCCCAGAATCTGTGTATCCTGATCTTCTAGTCTCTGTGATATTAGCTTTAATATCGTCCTTTCGTCTTGCATGCTAAGGGATGAGATGTCCAAACCCATAATTTGAAGTTTTTTTGACATTTTGCCCAGCCAGCTGAAAGAATAAGGGTCACTCAAAAGGTTAATTAACAAACTACCCGTTTGAGCATGGAAATGAATTTTTAACCAGTATTTAAAGGACTGAAACCACACCCGGGCTTCTAGACTCTGTTGGCCAAGTTCTGCGACAAGTGTATGATTGGCCACACAGTTTGGTTGCTGTTTTCTGAATTATTTTCACTGCTATGATATTCTTTTTTGAAGAACAGCAATGAGAACTGTATGCAGTTTTCCACATGCTGGAAGAGCATATCCTTATCCATGGGTTCCTCTCAATATTTCAGAAACTGGCTGGGGGGTGGAACGTGTCCGGCCCCTGGCGAGAGTCCGAATTCAAATCCAGCCCAATCAGGGTGTGGCCAGCAAAGCTTCTGAAAATTGTACATCCTTACTTTTAAAAGATAATGCAAGTACAAAAGTAAAAGCCTCAATGTATACATAAAGCTTAGTACAAGCTTTGCAGCCTTGGTAGCATGTTTGGCTTTAACCCCACCACAAGCAACAGCAGAAAAGGCAGGTCCCTCCCAATTGTACATTTAATATAATGCATCCAATTTTTGGAGTCTCCACCCTACTCACCTCCATACTAAACACCATCTCCCATTGTGGTTTTCATATACTTTATTTGGCAATACTGCCCGTTCATTTGGAACACTGGATAATAAGTCTATTCTACTGCTAATAAAAGTATTCCCTTTCTTTCATTGAGACGGATGATTTTACCCATCTATACACTCTGATAGTTCGTCCAGACCTTACTTATGAAGTGAAGATTGATAATTATGTTGCTGAAGCTGGCTATTTAGAAGAACATTGGGATTTCCTTCCTCCACCAAAAATAATTGATCCTGATGCACAGAAACCTGACTACTGGGATGAAAGGGAAACTATTGAAGATCCCATGGACAAGAAACCAGATGTAAGACATTCAGTATCATTACTTTATGCTTTATGTATCATAATAATTATGTATCATGAGCTGGATGCTATTTCACTCATATTTGGTCTACTGCAGTCTTGTTTCTCATGCTAGTCAGTTAGTCCTGCCTGTTTGATTCCAGCAAACTTTAAAATGCTTGATATCAACTTTTTGTTATAATTGTTTTACTAATGTAAACAGTGTTTTTTGTTTATAAACTATTTTACATTCTTACTAGAAAGGAAGTGGGGGGGACATGGATCACAGCCACTTGGGCCGCAAGCATAAAGGTACCCTCATGGAGGGGGAGGGGAGCCCTTCCCTGCCACTTGTGTGTGCAGAGGGTGATGGTTTGGGGATCATGGCAGTGGATCTTTGAAGGGGGTGGGGGGCTTCCCTCCTGGCTTACAGCAGGGAGATTGGTGAGGAGAATGGCTGGGAGTCTATGATGGGTAGGTGTTGTATCCGAAAGAGTGGTACTGTCATCGGGGGGGGGGCGGGAGGCCCTACCCAGTGGACCACCGCGGGGAGAGCAGTAGGACAGCGATAGAGCAAGTTTTTGGCTCCCACACTGTTGGAGAGCAGCACAGAGAGAGTGGCTGTCATTGTGGGAGGGCACTCCCAGTGAGAGCCAGTCAGAGACCTCCCTAGTGCTTCCCAACAGTGTGCCGGCTCCTCTGAGTGGCCCTCAGTGGGGAGAGGAGGGTCCTCTCCCCGATGGCAAATCAGAGGGCCAGCACATTGATAGAGGTACCCTTCACATTTATGTGGTATGATGGTGATGATGTGGTATGATAACTATCACTAAAATGTTTGTTAAGCATGATTCCCGTGTGTGAACTAAGGCTAAGTATTTTTTTTTCTTCCTTCTGTGGCTACTTGTTAGAGTGAGCTCAGTCTCAATGAAACTTTGAGAGTTTTCCTCCAAAGCTTTGGTACCATTTCTGCCCCAAATTCTTGTGATCTTTTTTTCACCTAATCATGTACATCATTACATGATTTATCTGATGAAGAATTTTAGGTTGGGTAGTTCACCAAATTTCATTTTACCTGGGGACCATTAAGGAAACTGAATATCTACTACAGAATTTGGGTGGAATGTTACAATTTCAGATAGTTCATGGCATCCATTGTCCACTGGTTCTTGATGGGACATAGTTACATGGGTGACATGAGAAACCCATCTAAAGGAATTGAGACAAGATCTAATTGTTAATTAGATGGCCTCTCTTTGAAAGTTTGAGATTGAGATTTCCTTTATTTGAAACCACTGAGGAAGAAAATACGAAAACAAGGTGATTACCTAGGAACTTATTTTGACTTGGTGCTTTGAATAAACCAGTTAATCACACAGCCATTGTCATTTTTTTCTCTGCTGATTTTTAGACTGACAAGTTGTTCATAACTGCAGTCAGCTAGGTGACAACAGCCGCCTTGACAGACAAGGATAATCCCCCCTCATGGGCTCAAATAGAGCAGTATCACTTTTGCAGTTAGGGTATTCCTTTGGAAGGGCTACCCCAGAGCTATGACAGCAACCAGGATGTCTACTACTGGAACTTTGAGAAAGCTGGGTGCCTTGAAATGAAGGGAATACTATATCATAGAATCATAGAGTTGGAAGGGGCCATACTGGCCATCTAGTCCAACCCCCTGCTCAACGCAGGATTTGCCCTAAGCACCCTAAAGCATCCAAGAAAAGTGTGCATCCAACCTTTGCTTGAAGACTGCCAGTGAGGGGGAGCTCACCACCTCCTTAGGCAGCCTATTCCACTGCTGAACTACTCTGACTGTGAAAATTTTTTTCCTGATATCTAGTCTATATCGTTGTACTTGAAGTTTAAACCCATTACTGCATGTCCTCTCTTCTGCAGCCAACAGAAACAGCATCCTGCCCTCCTCCAAGTGACAACCTTTCAAATACTTAAAGAGGGCTATCATGTCCCCTCTCAACCTCCTTTTCTCCAGGCTGAACATTCCCAAGTCCCTCAACCTATCTTCATAGGGCTTGGTCCCTTGGCCCCAGATCATCTTTGTCGCTCTCCTCTGTACCCTTTCAATTTTATCTATGTCCTTCTTGAAGTGAGGCCTCCAGAACTGCACACAGTACTCCAGGTGTGGTCTGACCAGTGCTGTATACAATGGGACTATGACATCTTGTGATTTTGATGTGATGCCCCTGTTGATACAGCCCAAAATGGCATTTGCCTTTTTTACCGCTGCATCACACTGCCTGCTCATGTTTAGTTTACAATCCACAAGTACCCCAAGGTCTCGTTCACACACAGTGTTACCTAGAAGCGTATCCCCCATCCAGTAGGCATGCTTTTCATTTTTCTGACCCAGATGCAGAACTTTACACTTATCTTTATTAAATTGCATCTTGTTCTCATTTGCCCATTTTTCCATTGTGTTCAGATCTCGTTGAACTCTGTCTCTATCTTACGGAGTATTTGCCAGTCCTCCCAATTTGGTGTCATCTGCAAACTTGATGAGTAGTCCCTCCACCCCCTCATCTAGATCATTAATAAATATGTTAAAAAGTACCAGGCCGAGCCCTGAGCCCTGAGGTACCTCTCTACTCACCTCTCTCCAGTCTGATGAAACACCATTGACAACAACTCTTTGAGTGCGGTTCTCTAACCAGTTCCCTAGCCACCTAACTATCTGAAAATCCAGATTGCAGTCCTTCAACTTATCCATCAGAACATCATGGGGAACCTTGTCAAAAGCTTTACTAAAATCCAAGTAAATGACATCAACCGAATTTCCCCGATCCAGCAAACCTGTTACTTGGTCAAAAAAGGAAACTAGGTTGGTCTGGTAGGACCTGCTGGAGACAAATCCATGCTGACTTCCTTGGATCACCAAATAGTCCTCCAGATGTTTGCAGATCGCTCCCTTTAATATCTGCTCCATTATCTTCCCCACAACAGAGGTCAGACTCACTGGTCTGTAGTTTCCCGGGTCATCCTTCCTTCCCTTTTTTGAAGATCAGAATAACGTTTGCTCTCTGCCAGTCCTTCGGGACATCTTCAGTCCTTAAAAAGATTCTGAAGATGATGGACAAGGGCTGTGCAAGTTCTCTGGAAAGTTCTTTGAGTACTCTCGGGTGCATTTCATCCAGACCAGGGGATTTGAACTCATCCAGTGCAGCTAAATGCCTCTCGACAACCTCTCTATCCATGTTAACCTGCCACCCAGACACTATCCTTTGGCTATGGCCATCTCTAGATGTGCCTAAACACTTTGATCTGTGGGAACAAACAGATGTAAAATAGGCACTAAGCCTTTCTGCTTTCTCTGCATCTTCCGTTAGAGTTTATCCATCCGCACCCAACAGTGGGCCGATTGCCTCCTTTACTTTAAGTTTGCTCCTCACATAACTGAAAAATCTTTTCTTGTTACAATGGGCTTTCCTGGGCAATCTTAGCTCACTCTCAGCTTTGGCCTTTCTGATGATTGACTCTCAGCTTTGGCCTTTCTGATGATTGAAGGTTTTTGCTTACCCTCTTTCCCATGCAGTGCTGGTTAGTAAGCTTCACATATACTTCCTTGATTTCTTCTACATAAAAGAATGGCTATGGGTGCATGGACCTCAGTTCTATGGTACTATAGAAAAATGGGGGTGTGCGTGGCTCATCCTTCTGTTTTATAGATTTGTATACTGAGGAGGTGAAATTTACAAAAATTGTAATACTCTGTAGAGAAGTAGACGGGACTACTTTCCCACAAATAAACACCTAGCCTGGTGATACTTTTTGAGGGAGTGGTATCATCTAAGAACTTCCCCTCTGAATCTGAGAATATTAAATTGAGATGAAATACTCCTTTTCCTCATCTCTGCCAGCTGAAAACAGAGAGGAATGGATAATGGAGGCAGATAACGCCTTCACTCAACTATAGATGGCCAGAAGGGGATCCCCAGCAAACTTTACAGCTTGTCATTTAGAAGAAATGCAGAGGAGAGGGAGGTCTAGATCAGTGGTCCGCAAGCTTTCGCCCGCTGCGGACCGCTGCTCCGGAGTCCGGGGAGAGGGCGGCCAGGGGGCCCGCACACGCGCGGCAGCCCCAGCGCAAGCGCGGACTGCCGCACGCGTGTGTTTGCGCCCGGCAGTCCATGCATGCGCGTTTGCGCCGCCACCATGCCGGCGGCCGCGGCTCCCCCTCCCGGCGCCTCCGGGCCGCCAGCAAATCGGCCGCTAAAGCAGCCCATTAGCTTACGGCTCGGCAAGCTTCTCTTCCCTCCCCCCCCGAAGCGAGAAGCTCGCCGGGCCGCGAGCTAATCGGCCGCTTTGGCGGCCGATTAGCTCGCAGCCTGGCGAGCTTCTCGCTTCGGGGGGGGGGAGGGAAGAAGGAGCCGCAGCCCGGCGCCAAGGCCTTCACGGCCTGGCACCGGGCCGCAGCCCGCGGGTTGGGGACCACTGGTCTAGATCACTAATGCTGCTTTTTCTTCACAACGTGCTGATTGTTCCACTGCTTTTTATCTACTCTCGTCAAGCTAGTCTTGGCATCTGAGTGCAACCAAAACGTCAACTTCTATTCTCACCTCAGTCTATATAAGCAGGACCTGCCATTCCAGTCTGTTGACCCCATCTATGTAGCACAGCTCTGCTGCAACCTCTTCCTCAGAGACCAAAGAGGTCTGCTCTTTACCACACAGCTATGCAGGGGCCTCACTGTTTAATTTCCCGTCTGAGGACGCCTCGGTGTCCCAGGCTTCATCTATTGGCCCATCTGTCAATACTGCTGTGAGTAGGCACTAGATAAAGTTAACAGAGGACAGATACAAAAAGGAAAGGAGCCGGATGAGGTTTATTTTCCTTCAACAAAGATCACAAAAGTTTGAAGAATAATGAGTAGACTGAAAAGGCATATAAAGCAAGGTACAAAAATGGAAAGCCATAACATAAGCGTTTCCATCACCAATAATCCATGCAGTCACTGAGATAATTAAAAGTGTCCAATCCCAACTTTTAGAGAAAGAAAATTCCATCTGCTTCCTGCCTTCAGGAATTATGGGAGATTATACCTAAGTGTGGCATGATCTCCTCCTCCCCTCAAACAAGAAGGTTGTAACTCTGTTTTGGATTGCTGTGTTTCCCATGTCTAGTAATGGTTGAAGTGATTGTTGTTGAATGCTATATAATCTAAAAGGACATCATTGCAATTGATAATTTATGACATTCTAGGCAATGTCATAGCAAAGTAGACTATAATGAATGCCCAATAAATTCCATGTTAAATGATCCAGTGAATAAAATGAACCATAATAAAATGAGTATTTTAAGAAAATACTGTTGAATTGCATCTTCCTGTAAAAATACATATTTGTGCTAACAGTTTTATTTGATTATCTTGAATAATACACCTTGTATTAGGACTGGGACCAGCCAGAAAGAATTCCTGACCCAAATTTTGAAAAACCAGGTGACTGGGATGAAGAGATGGATGGAGAGTGGGGACCTCCATTGATCCCAAACCCTGCATATAAGGTAAGATTGGTAAAGGTTTACATAGTAATAAATACGGTCTCCTACAGAGGGGGGAAATCCTCCTCTGGGTTATGCCTCCTACTCACTCCAAGGCAGGGTTTATGCAAATTAAACTGATCCCTAAGAAGTCCAGTAGGAGACAGACCTTCCCCAGTCAGAAAGCTCTGTCTGCTCCAGATAAGACTTGTTTAGTCAACTGTCTTGCAGGCCCAGGAGGCAGAGAAACTAGTTTACTGGGGTTTGGGGGCTAGTTTCCGGCTATTGTGCCAGAGGCAGTTAGAAAATCATCTACTTCAGCTGCCTTAAAGTTTCTTGCAGCAGCAACCAAGAGGAAAAAGGCCAAGGTCCCTTTGACAGTAGGTTCTTTGCAGTGCAGGACTCCAGAATTGTGCCAGGTCAAGCTATCATCACCCAGTTATGGGGCTGTGGCTGTTGGTTGTGATCACCCATGGAAAATGCCCAGACCTGTCCCCAAGCCCAACAGCAATTGAGGGTGTTTAGTTTTGGCTTCTTGTGTTTCAAGCATTCAAGCCAGCCTCTCCATCACTACATTCAAATTCTTAGCTGGGATGGGCACAAAGGCCACATCTGCTTCAGCATTCATAAGAGGCAGATGAAGGACCCCCCCCCCCCCCATGGTATGGCTGAGATCCCCACCCTTGGCTCTACAGTGCCTATTGTTGTTGTTGTTATTATTATTATTATTATTAGATTTATATCCCGTCACTCCCTTGTGGCTCGTGGCGGGTAACAATATCACAAATCCCCATTAAAACCCCATAAAAACAATAATAACATTGCCAATATTACCGGCATGGCAAGAACGGCAGCTCAACTACGTCCCAGCCACAGGACCTCCGTCTTGGAGGGATTGAGTTTCAGGCGACTCTGCTCGAACCATTCTGTCACTGCTTCCAAACATCTGGCGAATAGTTCCAGGGGGGAGTCCGGGCGGCCGTCCACGAGGAGATAGAGCTGGGTGTCATCAGCGTACTGGTGGCAACCCAGTCCAAAACTCCGTACCAGCTGGGCCAGAGGGCGCATAAAGATGTTGAATAATGTGGGGGAGAGGACCGCGCCCTGAGGGACCCCACAAGGGAGTCTATAGCAGGGGTAGTCAAACTGCGGCCCTCCAGATGTCCATGGACTACAATTCCCAGACGCCCCTGCCAGCATTTGCTGGCAGGGGCTTCTGGGAATTGTAGTCCATGGACATCTGGAGGGCCGCAGTTTGACTACCCCTGGTCTATAGGAATGCGAGAACTCATCCCCCACTGCAACCCTCTGGGTCCGGTCCTGGAGAAAGGAGCGTATCCAGCGTAACACTGTGCCCTGTATCCCCGTGCCGGCAAGGCGGTGGACCAACAGCTTGTGGTCCACGATGTCGAAAGCAGCCAACAGGTCCAGAAGAACCAGCACTGCCGACCCGCCCTTATCCAGCTGGTGACGGAGGTCATCCAACAGGGCGACCAGCACCGTCTCCACCCCGTGGCCAGGTCGAAAGCCAGACTGATATGGATCGAGTGCCGAAGTTTCTTCCAAGAATGCCAGGAGCTGGTCTGCCACGGCCCTTTCAACCATCTTGCTCAGGAACGCCAAGTGCGACACTGGGCGATAGCTGGCGGGGTTCTGCGGATCCAGCGTAGATTTCTTCAGGAGAGGGTGAACCACTGCCCCCTTCAGCTGCTTAGGGAACTCCCCAGACTCCAGAGAGAGATTGATAATGTCCCTGAGCTGGCCTCCTATCTTCTGGCTGCCTCCTTTGAGAAGCCATGATGGACGAGTCAAGGGGCCTAGCAACTTGTCCACTTCGGATAAAGAGAGCCGCCTGAAGCCATCAAACGTCACCTCCAAAGGCGGCCAACAGGCCTCCAGTTCGTTTACTGTATTAACTGTGGCGGGAAGATCGCGGCGGAAAGACGAGATTTTGTCCGCAATATAGCTCGCAAATGCCTCACGGCCAAGTTCCAATTTGCTATTATTTTGGCGGCCCTCAAGGGCAGTAAGGGATCTAACTACCCTAAATAATTGGGCCGGGTGAGAGCTTGCGGACGCGATTTCCGTGGCAAAAAATTCATGTTTTGCCACTTTCACCACCATCTCATACGCCCTCATAAGCGTGCGATAAGATGTTCTCGTAGCTTCGTCGCGAGTGTTCCGCCACACTCGCTCCAGTCGTCTCACTTCCCTTTTCTTCTCCCGTAGCTCCCCGGTGTACCAGGGAGCCCGTTTGAGTCGAGGGCAGAGAGGACGTTTAGGGACGATCTCATCTATAGCAGCTGTCAGGCGGGACTGCCAGTCCGCCACCAAAGCCGCTAGTGAGTCGCCAGGAGGCATCGGGTCCCTCAGAGCATTCCGGAATCCAATTGGATCCATAAGTCTCCGCGGGCGGGCTAGAATGCGCCCGCCGCCCAACTGGGGGGAGGTGGTATCCTGAGCCAGGCCCGCAGGGCATAGTGGTCTGACCACGGCACAGCTAGAGCTGTATCCAGATCCACCTCTATCCCAGCGCCGAAAATCAAGTCGAGTGTGTGGCCGGCGTGATGGGTGGGCCCGGCAACAAATTGCGAAAGCCCCAGTGTCGCCATGGATGACACCAGGTCTCCGCCATGGACTGAAGGGGGCGCATCCGCATGGACGTTGAAGTCGCCCAGGATCAGAAGCCTGGGGTACTGCAACGCCCAGTGCCAACAGCTCAAAGCAACCCAGCCTTTGTAATTCCCTCAGGGTTGTCTTCCAATATAATGGAGATGCTACCATTTCTAAGCATCTTTGATTGGTCACAGCAGGACTTCAGAGACTCATTTAGATGCCCTTTCTGCCATGCCTGCCCATGGATAGCAGGATTCCTCTTCTCAGGGAGCTTCCTATAGATTTAAAAGATGCTCTGGCAGGTCCAGAGAATGTGGTGATTTCTCTATCCAATCATCTGGCAAATCCTCAGATTCCAGGCCAGTGGCTAAGGAAGTGGCCTACTTTTACAGGCCTTTTGAATCCTCTATCTCAGTGGTCCCCAACCTTTTTATCACCGGGGACCGGTCAACGCTTGACAATTTTATGAGGCCCGGGGGGGGGGTAGTCTTTTGCCGAGGGACACTGCCGCCACTGCCTGAGCCCCTGGTCCGCTTGCTTTCCTGCCGCCCACTGTCTTCCCGCCGCCCACTGGGGGGGGCGATGCCAGCAGCAGCTGCGCAGTGTCATGCCGAGGGGGAGCCCCAGCGATGGCGGCCACCAGAGCACCAAAGATGAGCCGGCGGCAGAGTGGCAGGGCAGTCCCTGAGGCAGCAGCCGAGGAAGAGGAGGAGCCGCGGCCCGGTACTGACTGTTCCACAGACCGGTCCCGGTCCCTGGACCGGTCTCCAGGCAATCGATGCTGGAATACGAGGGAAAGCCCTTCAATGGCTGATCTCCTTCTTCCAGGATCATGGACAGAGGGTTGCAATAGGAGAGAACATCAGACTGCCATCAACTTACTTGCAGAGTGCCACAAGGAGCGGTCCTCTCTCCTATCCTATTCAACATCTTCATGCGCCCTCTTGCACAACTGGTACGGAAGTTTGGGCTGGCAGATGACACCCAACTCTTCCTCATGGATGGCCGCCCTTAATCTCCCCCAGAAATATTAGCCAGCTGCCTGGAAGCTATGATGAGATGGCTCAAGCAGAGTCGTCTGAAGCTCAATTCTTCAAAGAGGGGGAGGTCCTGTGGCTGGGTAGGATGGGCCCATTTGAAGAAGCGTATCTGCCTACCATGAATGATGTGCAGCTCTCTAAGGCTTACTCCGCCAGGAATCTGGGCATGATTCTGGATGCTTCCCTCACAATGGAAGTCTAGGTCGTAAAGGTAGCACAGCTGGCATGTTACCACCTCCGCCAAACTAAGCTACTAGCACCCTACCTGGCCTCGGAACACCTAGCCACAGTGATCCATGCGACAGCCACCTCTAGACTGGACTTCTGTAACTCTACGTAGGCCTGCCTTTAGCCTTGACCCAGAAACTCAGCTGGTCCAAAATGCAACGGCTAGGATCCTCACAACAACACCATGGAGGTCCCACATCTGGCCCATTCTCCAACAACTGCAGTGGTTGCCAGTTGAATTCCAGATCAGACTAAAAGTTCTGGTAATTACCTTCAAGGCCATATGTGGTCAGGGCCCAGTGTACCTGAGGGACCACCTCCCTGCCTATGCCCCTCAAAGAGCTCTACGGTCTGCCACCACCAACCGGCTAATGGTCCCTGGCCCTAAAGAAGCCCGCCTGGCCTTGACCAGGGCCAGAGTATTCTCTATTCTGGCCCCCACCTGAGCTCTTGGAGGAGATCAGGGCCCTGACGGAGCTTAAAAGGGCCTGCAAAAAGGAGCTCTGCTGCCAGGCATTTGGTTGAGACCAGGCACAACCAACAGCGACTGAAGGGAGCCCCTGCTTCCCTCCCTCCCAGAACTCCACCACAACGCTCTGGACCTGTTTGCACTGTTGCATTGTTTACATTGTTTATATTGTTACAACTATCAGTTACTAGTATTATTGTTACGGTTATTCATATGTTATGGATTGTTAAATGTATTGTTCATATGTTCCATCTAAACTGCCCTGAGCCTGCGGGGAGGGCGGTATATAAATATAACAAACAAATAAAATCAGCTTCAGCTCAGCAAGGTGTCACTGCCACCCACTGGATATACTGAGGAACAACACTTGGTCATGAGAACTGAGTCAATAGCCTCTAACAAAGCCAGGGAATGTTCAAAGGGGGACATCCTCACTCCTCAAACTTCCAGTACATTAGTCCAGGCATAACTGGACTTTACCAAACTTTTACCCAGAATCATTCAAGCATTCAACCATAAACAGGCTTCTATAGATCAGGTTAAACTCTGTGCCTTTTCAAATCTAAACAAATGAGGCTTTAAGAATCCCCAATTTTAATACCTCACTTTTCACTACCTGAAAGAGTCCCAAAGCTGCTTACAAACATCTTTCCCTTCCTCTCCCTACAACAGATACCCTATGAGGTAGATGGAGCTGAGAGAATGCTAACACAACTGGTCTGTGAGAACAGTCCACTACTCTTAACCACTACATGCTGGCTCACCTTTCTTCAGCAATTTGAGTATGCTATGAAAGTGGAATGGGCTGTACCTGATTCTGACAACAGCTTGCTTACTATAGCTAAAAAATTCTATTCCTTTCCTGACTCTTGTATGGAGAATTTAAAAGTTCTCTTGGTCAAAGCCTAGTGACTGCTCTGCATTCTACAGCTTTATTATCAAGGAATAGTGACAATGCCATTACAAAAAATGAAGCAGTATTGAAGATGTTTCATGGAGCCTCCTCCCTACAGTTTCCTCTAATTTCTGCACAGCCAGATGATTACCTGAAAAGCCCAAACCTGGAGAACATTTGAAGGGCTTTCTTATTATTACTGAATAATATTTTAAACCTGGAGAAATGGCACTAAATACCATTGAGGTTGGGAGTTCGATCCCAGCAGCCGGCTCAAGGTTGACTCAGCCTTCCATCCTTCCGAGGTCGGTAAAATGAGTACCCAGCTTGCTGGGGGGTAAACGGTAATGACTGGGGAAGGCACTGGCAAACCACCCCGTATTGAGTCTGCCATGAAAACGCTAGAGGGCGTCACCCCAAGGGTCAGACATGACTCGGTGCTTGCACAGGGGATACCTTTACCTTTACCTTTTTACCATTGAATATTTTTTTTTCTAAGTAGACCTTGTTAGATTGCTCCCTTTGGCCTATTATGCACATTCGAGGTGGAATGGCGGTAGCTAAAATCACCAATAATGCACGCCAACGACGGCAGCTGGGTGCAGAGTTGATGTATGCCACCGAAAAAGCTGTGTTAGTGAAACGTGGAAGAAAGTGGAGCTTCTCGGGTGACCAGGGCATAACCAGAAGCGGTGCTGGAGTGGCCACATGCATAATTGGGGAGGTCCGTGGTGTACAGGGCTTCTGGGTGTGCTTGCTCTCTCCCCTTCTGTGCCTTTCGGTTCCGCAGGCAGGGCCTGCACCTGCGTATGCCGTGGCCACCCTGCTTGGCGGCCCAGCCTCAGTCAGCACCGCAATTGCCTCCTTTCCTGTTTGCTCCGCATCGCCGCCTCGTCAGCAGCTGGCAGCTGCTCTGGGTTTTGCCGCTGTTGCGTTCCATCTCGTGCGTTTGCGGTTTGCCTCGCTTCGCCTCGCTTCTTCTTCCTCCGCGTTTTGCCAAACGCCGTTATGGTGGCCGTGCATAATAGGCCTTTGTGAGTCTCATTTAACTGTATTACTGATAGGCATTCAACCATCAACGTAAATAATTTGAGTGGCAGTAGGAGTACACGAGGAATCCCAGGTCAACAGAACAATTTGGAAATCTCCCTACCCTCAGTTTCTGCTTCCAGCATGTTATAATTTCTCAGGGGCCTGACATTTCTCTTTTCCTTTTTGGCATGGGGACCACCTAATCTGTTACTAGATATAGTGACAATAGTTGGTAACTTGTGAGATTCTTAGTGGAATTTGCAGAACAGGACTTTTTTGTATCCCTCTCCTTATACAAACTATTCACCACAACCACCACTACCGCCCCTGTGGGGTCACTGGACTCATGAAAAAAATAGGTGGTAAAGTGAGGGAAATCACTGGAAATTTTGCTTTTCAGGAGCAGATAATATATCATACTGACATTAGTGTTTTGCATAATTATTTTCATTTTTACATATTTTATCCCAGAGTACTGCTAATTGGTCTATGTCTGGATTAAAATGGGTTTAATAAGATATCTTAAACTTGTTTCAAATATCCTTTTTCCAGGGAATATGGAAACCCCGTATAATTAAAAATCCCTATTATAATGGCATCTGGGTCCAGCCAGAAATAGATAACCCAGAATATACTCCAGATCCTAGTCTTTACAAATATTTCAATATTAGTGTTATCGGCTTGGAAATTTTACAGGTATGTATATTATACAGAAAGCAGAACTTGTACTTCCATTGGAAAGATAATTTTTTAAATGGTAGTTTATTATTCTGTTGTGGAACAAAAGAAGATCTAGTTTCATTTGGTCGTCTAGAGCAGTGGTCCCCAACCTTTTTATCACCGGGGACCGGTCAACACTTGACAATTTTACTGAGGCCCGGGGGAGGGGTAGTCTTTTGCTGAGGGATGTCACCGCTGCTGCCTGAGCCCCTGCTCCACTTGCTTTCCCGCTGGTGCTCCTGGCTTCCCGCCGCCCACTGGGGGGCGCTGCCAGCAGCAGCTGTGCAGTGCCATGCCGAGGGGGAGCCCGAGGCATGGTGTCTGCCGGAGAGCGCAAAAGGTGGGCCAGCGGCAGAGTGGCAGGGCAGCAGCCAGAGAGGAGGACAAGGAGGAGCCACGGACCGGTACTGACTGATCCACGGACCGGTCCCGGTCCCCGGACCGGTGGTTGGGGACCACTGGTCTAGAGCAACAGACGTCTAGAGCGACAGACATGGTCACCCTGGTGAATGACTTGCATAGGAGATGGACAGAGGAAGTGTGACTGTGTTGATTCTCCTGGGCCCCTCAGCCGTTTTCAATATAATTCATCTTGGTATCCTTCTGGTTTGCCTATCTTAACTGGAATTGGGATCCATCATTCTGCATTGGTTCCAGTCCTACATGGAGGTTAGGTTTCAGAAGTTGGTGCTGGGGGGATTGCTGTTCAACCCCCAGGTTGAGAACCACTGATCTACATGAATCTGCTGGGCAAGGTAATCTGGAGATTTGGGGGTGGATTGTCACCAGTTTGTGGATGATACTCAGCTCTGTCTTGCACTTCCAGCTGATCCCAGGGAGGCTGTATAAACCCTAAATTGTTGCCTGGAAGAAGTTCTGGAGTAGATATGGATTAATAAACTGAGGTTTAATCCCAACAAAAGAAATACTCCTGATGGATGGAAAGTCTGACCCGGGATTTAAGATGTCACTCATTCTGGATTGGGTTGTATTATTCATGAAGGAAGAGGTCTTTAGGCTGGGGCTTCCCTTGTACCCATGCCTATTGTTGGATAAGTAGATTATAGCTGTGACCAATAGTGGCTTTTGACAGTTTCAACTGGTTAGCCAGCTCTAGCCTTTTCTTTGCAAAAAAGATCTGGTCACTGTGATGAATGTCCTAGTTACATCTAGATTAGATTAATATGCTCTATATGGAGCTACACTTTAAAAGCATTGTGTTCTGGTACAGAACACTACAGCAAGTATGCTAACTGGAGTGGGTTTTAGAGATGATCGTATCACTCTAGTCTTTACCCACCTATATCAGCGTTCAGTTTCTGGACACAATTCAAGTGCTGACTTTCAAAGCCCCTAGATATAAACTATACAAAACAGGTTTTATTCATAATGTTCTAAACATTTCAAGAATGTACTTAGAATTTATTCTTAGTGCAAAATCTAGTTGTTTCACCTAAATAAATCCTGATAAACATTTGTGGCTGTTTAGTGTCATCTCTCATTAAAGTCTCTGAAGACACCATGGTTACAAGAAAAAGCAGGAAGACAACAGAATTTTGGATTGATCTTCTAGTGATCTGGGAATGAGACTTTGTTTCTAAATCTTCTCCAGAAACGTATTATCTAACTCCAGTACATTAACTGGCTTCCACTGTTGAATTCCAGTCCCTTTTTTCTGTCTATATTAGACAAAACTGAAACAAAAGAGTCTAGGGAAAAATGTTTAATAAAATAAACTAAGGTTCCAACAGAACTGAGAAAAGCATTCAGTCTCTTTAATGGATAGTTATAGCTTTTCATGGCATTTAGGTAAGTAATATATTAAACTACTATTAAAGTTACCATCTGGGGATCCTCTAGAGTTGGTGAAATCAGGACCCTTGCTCCTAATGAAAGAGCTCCTTCACTGTAAGCTGGACAGCGGGGGGAGGAATGGAACTCTAATGTACTGCCATCTTTTAATGTTTTAATGCGTTAAGGAAATTTTAGGGGTTGCATTGTTTTACTCTATTGTAAACCACCGTGAGTCTCTTTGAGAGCAGCAGTATAGAAGTCCATAAATAAATAAAATAAAGAGGGCAGACCAATTGGCAACCATAGAATAAACACAGGTGCTAAGGAGATTACACAAAATAAGTCCCATTTTATTCCTGCCATACAATTTGGGATTTTTGGTTGTACCATTTGTGGCAGTTATAAGAAGATAAGACTCCCAGGAATTATGCATGGGTAATCTAGTAGACTTTCCTCTGAACAATAATTTTAACTTTTAGTAGTTTTTAGTGCTTGCACAATGTTATTCTTAAACCCAAAGAAAGGTCATTAGTAACTACTGGAAATATTACTGCAAATTATCATTACCCACTCTGGGCTTGCTGCATTCTGTTATAATCACATTGATCTCATTGTAGCAGTTCTGTATTATATCAACCTTTTTCACCTTTGCAGTATAATTTCATTTCTGAGCATAAATGGGTCATCCTTGATTATGCCAAATTAATTTAGAGCCAGCATATATATTTGGATTGCTTGAAATAATTATCCTTTTCCTTATAAATTGCTTTGATTACAATTCTACTTTTTAATTCCAATAGGGTAGATCTGGTACAATCTTTGATAATTTTCTTATCACAAATGATGAAAAGTATGCTGAAGATGCTGGCAATGAAATGTGGGGTGCCACATATGTAAGTGACTCCATAACATTTTACAAAAGGAAAAATAATACTTTATGGCTGAGTCAGATCATGACATGCATACTTTTTTGGGTTCTCGTAGGAGTCTTAAAAGAAAAATAAATATTAAATATTCTCTTTGCTCTTGTTTATGTACTGTAATATTGCACACAGGAGGTTGCAGGAAATATACAGTAACAAACTATATTACAAGCTGTGATAGATATAGGACTGGGAATATTATTCTTCAGCTTTGTTAAGGGACCTTTATTTACAATCTTAATTTTTTCAGCAAGTCAGGTGAGGTAGCATACATATTATCACTTTTATTCACATTGTCAGCTTTGCAAAATACTTCCTCCAACTGTTTGGAAATCTATCGCTGAAAACAATTTGTGTTATATATAGTAACTGCAAAATGGTGAGCTTCGTGTAAACAGTTAAATACCAGGAGATATTTTACACAAGAAGGAACTAAGCTTCAGTATGCGTCAACTTTTGTGCATATTCACTTATTTTGAAAAAACCCGTTAACATACCTGGAATATCATTGAACAAAAAAATGATGCTTGGCTTTAGATGGTGAAGAATCTCCTTTGCTTCACAGTATAGTCATATAAGTACACCCTTCTAAACCCATTAACTTAATTGAATTCTGCTTAGGATTAAACTACTAGCACATTCTCTGCAAAAGCTCAAATTAAAATATAATATATAAGGATAAGGATACTGGCTTTGTATACTTTCTTTTCATAAATTGCTTACCATAGCAACTGAAAATGTCATAATTTTGTAATATTTATGAAGCTACTTATGAAGCTATACAAGAAGGGGAAGATGATCAAAGTTTTCAAACAAGGCGCTTGGTCAAAAATCATATTTTGTTAAATATGTCACCCATTCTGGATTGGGTTGTAGTCCTCATAAAGGAAGAGGAATGCTTTGATGCATGCACTATGGTCATTGCAAATTATTGGAAGTTATTAAAGGGACAGGACATTTTTGTCCAGGCCTTTAGACAACCCTTTTTATGGATGTGGAAAACACCTGACATCTTCTGCCTAAGATAATCTTGTGGCTATTCCCATTAGTTTTCCGGGTGTCAGGCAGGAGAAGGATAATAAAAGAGGTTGTGAACTGCCCTGAGTCCACTTGTAGGAATGGGTGGTCTAGAAAACAAATAAATAAATTATCTCCCCTTGCCCTGCCTCTTCCAGCTAATGTGATACAATTGCTGATCTTCCATACCACTGTTACTTCTTCTTCAGCCTTCGAATAAAAGGAGAAATAAATCAAGTGCTTTAACTCAGGACACAGCTATTTCAATATGTTCTACAATGTTTACAGCAGTGGTCCCCAACCTTTTTATCGCTGGGGACCAGTTAACGCTTGAAAATTTTACTGAGGCCCGGGGGAGATAGTCTTTTGCCAAGGGACATCGCTGCCGCCGCCTGAGCCTCTGCTCCGCTTGATTTCCCGCCGGCATCCCTGACTTCACACCACCCACTAGGAGGTGCTGCCAGCAGCAGCTGCGTAGTGCCACGCCAAGGGGGAGCTCCAGCCATGGCGGCCACTGGAGAGCACCAAAGATGAGCCAGTGGCAGAGTGGCAGGGCAGCCCCTGAGAAGACAGCCAGGGAGGAGGACGAGGGGGAGCCGCGGCCCAGTAACGACTGATCCACGGACCGGTCCCGGTCCCCGGACCGGGGGTTGGGGACCACTGGTTTACAGGACTAGTTTAACATGTCAAACAACTTAAGCTCATGTATAGAGTTCTGTACATATAGTTATGCAGAGTAGACCTTACAAAATAATATTGTATATGCATAACCCCATGGATTTTATTTACTGGGTTAGCAGGCCAGTTACTTATTAAAACAGCAACCAGACTGTATATAACAAATCAGGTTGTATGTGCAATAGAGTATGCTTTTTATCACTAAGGTCAAGAAATACTCCTGAGAACAGTGCATTACATTTAAAGGCTTTGATGACTATCCTCCTGAGGCCTTGGGAAAAGTTCAGCTCCTCTTAGTCATTGACTTTTTCTCAAACCAAACTTTCAAAGTAAACAAAAACCTATTTCTAAATTCATAGATAGGCTATGGTGCTTACAGAGTTTGAAAATATATTTTAAAAATCATTCTGAACCTTCATTTGAATCTAAGAGGGAATAAGCCTGCCTAAATACTTTGTAGTTTATTTGTATTAGCTTTCGTATTAGTGATGTTTTGTATTGTATCAGTGATGTTTTCTATTCACACTTTTTTCAAAACTCTTGTTCTGATAAACAGGAAAGGGAATGGAAGAGAAGAGAGAGACAAGATACAGTATATAAAAAGATAAATGAAAAGGAGGAACCAAAAGGAAAGGAGGATAAGAAAGAAAAAAAGCAAAAGGATCCTAATGTTAAAGATGAGCTCTAATGAACCAAAACCTATTGCATACTCATCACGCTGTTGTTTAATTTCTTGATATTGTACTTATTTTCTAATTTCTATTAATGAATCCGATAAATTAAATGGCAATAAAAAAATTCAGGCATATATACTGGTGTGCTAGTAAATAGTAAATGGCTGGTGATTATGTATGTTATGCTAAAAACTGTTAAAGTGCAATTCTATGAAGAATTACTCCAGTCTAAACCTAGTATGTCAGCAGTTTGTGCAGTGCAGAATACAAAATACAGCATAGAGCTATTAACTCAATTCCACAGTCACATTCCCTGATCTCTAGACCAGAGCTCAAATTAATGTTATTTGGGCTTAATTCTTCTACCTCAGACACAAATTTCTTTCTTATTCATGGTTTGTTATAATCATAATTTAGTATAACTAGATGCATTCAAGCTACTTACATTTACAACTAAACAGGTGTGCCCTAAACCATGGTTTGCAAACACTTTACATTCAAGAAGCCAAGAAACACCGCAGCATACGCTGTAGCGTATCCAGGGTATAGCAACCAGTGGCCTGAATGCCACTTGGTGTGTGTGTGGGCGGGGGGGGGGGGGAAGATGCAGGAGGATCTAAGTTTTTTCTTATGCATTGTACATGCCATGCTGGACTGTGTGGCGCACGTGATGCTGGGTAAACCGTGCTTATCTTCCAGCAGGGATGAGAGTGAGCAAGGTCAAGACAGTGCACGGGACAAGTATTTGCTTCAAGTGCAGAGCAGCAGACCCAAGGTGCTGCTGCTGGCTAAGTCCCTCTAATTCTGACCCAGCCTCCCAGGTCAGTGGCCCCAGCCTGGCCCTCACTGTCCATGCCCTGACCACTGACCTGCCTGCTGCCTGCCATACCACCTGCACCCATTCTCCCACCGCCTTCTGCCACCAACTCCTCATCAACAACATCAGTATGCGGCAGCTGGCCACCCCAGGGAATGGTGGGGCCAGGAGCACTGTAGAAGTAATGCAGGTTGCTCCCACCTCCTGGTCACACTTGGGAAGCCAGCACTCTAAAGTGGTTTACACAGGCTGGCTGGCAAACACAGGGCTGCACCCTGCCGGTCTCATGAGGAGAGGGAAAGTTGAAGAGCAGTCTCCTTCACACTGGACCAGCCAGGGCCTCCTTCCTCACCAGAATTGTAGGCTTGGTCAAAAAAGAAAATTCAGCAGCGCATTTCCCTGGAATGAAAGGTGAACTGCACACTTACCTTGGGCACAAATCTGACTAGGTATTCCACTGAGCACACAGGTTCCCAAACTTTTTGAGCCTGTAGGTATCTTTGGAATTCTGATAGAGGGTAGACATAATCACGAAATGTCTACTGCAGGAGGCAATATACAGGAAGCACAAGTATAGGGGACAAAAAGATTAATTTTCAAAATACACTGGAAAAAAGGGAGAGAATAAAATCAATACTATTGTGGCAGCTGCTGCTGAAACATTTTAATCTGCATAGTGGCCAGTCAGAAGCCCTGCTGTGAAAAAGTACCACCTATCCCTAACCACTTTCCCAAACAATAGAGAGGCACCAGGAAATGAGTTCACAAGGACTACGGTACCCTCATGCACCTTGCTGGGACCCCAGTTGGATTCATTAATTCAGCCTGTAAAGCAGGCATACTGTAATAAAGATCTTTAAATAAAAATGCTAAAACTCTGAATCTCCCAAGAGCTGTCTGCTAGGGCATAATGAACTATGCCCAATCATGGAAAGCCTAGGTTAGGCGAATTCAGCATAACCTCGGCCTATTTTAGCTTTTCATCCTTAAAGAATGAAAGATCATGAATCTGGAAGAATTCTCAGTGAATTAGACCTCTAACTCATGAATGCACATGTAAATAATGAACCAGAAGAAGATTCATTGCACACATACTCTGGAACAGGGTGATACAAAATACATGCAGCATAGGAAAGGACCAAAGCAATCAATGAGATTTCTTATTATGTTTAAGGTTGTTTGTATGATTGGACATTAAAACTTATTAGCATTAAAAATTTTTAAAGGAATTGAGAACACGGTAATAGAGAGGGCTGTTTCCTGAGGCTTCAAGCCAAGATTCTTCCTATGATGGTGATAGCTGTTTCCAATTGGGTGTTCATTGCAGACATAAAGATGGTGCTCCCTGGGCCACCAAGAGCCAGCTTGGTGTAGTGGTTATGAGCAGCAGCTTCTAATCTGGAAAGCCGGGTTTGATTCCCCTGCTCCTCCATATGCAGCCAGCTGGGTGACCTTGAGCCTAGTCACAGTCCTGTTGGAGCTGTTCTTTTACAGCAGTTCTGACAGACCTCTCTCACCCCACCTACCTCACAGGGTGCCGGCTGTTGGGAGAGAAATGGAAGGTGATTGTAAGCCACTTTGAGATTCCCTTGGGTAGTGAAACGCAGATATAAAAAACAACTCTTTCTTCTGAACCACCTCTAAACTTCTAAGGTAGGATAAAAATAAATAAATAATAAATCAAACTTTATTGCGGGTCTCCACTTATCATATTCTACCAAGGAGCTACTTCAGTTTCCTTCAAAGTTGTTTTTAAGTTGAGTCTCGGTTAAATCCCTTAAAAAATATATGCTCGAGTTTTTAAAAGACCACTGCTCACTAAAAACTACAAAATAGTACACTAATACTTTAATTCTATATAGCAGACTTTTTTTACTTTTTTACTGCAGAATAACCCCAGAAATATTTTTCAGGCTTTGAGGAATCCCAGAAGTTGTGACATGCCCCTTCGAAGTGGGCATGGGAGCCAGTCCAATCAATCATTTACCTGTAAAGTAACAGTGGAAGTAAGCCACCTGAACTTCTGGGAAAGGCCACATAACTCCAGGGTTCCCTTAGATCTCTGGTTGGGAAGCCCCAAATTAAATTTAGTAGTCTGGAGTAGCTCTGCATAGGATTTGCATTGTTAACATTGTCCAAAACCTATTTGAAGTATTATAAGGTCATAAAGCTTTCAAATTCAAGACAATTTCAGCTACAAAAAATAATTTGGGAGAACAATTTAGCCTCTAGTATTCAGAAAACAAGATAATTAAATCTGCTGCTATTATGCCTCCACATTCTCTTGATATCATGCCAATGGAGGCAAGACACAAACTTAGCATTGTATCATAGAATATAATCATAGAATAATAGAGTTGGAAGGGATCTCCTGATTCATCTAGTCCAATCCCCTGCACTATGCAGGACACTCACAACCCTATCGCTCATCCACTGTAACCTGCCAGTCCCTTGAACCTTCACAGAATCAACCTCTCCATCTGATGGCTATCCAGCCTCTGTTTAAAAATTTCCAAAGATGGAGAACCCACCACCTTCCGTTCCACTGAGAAACCACCTGTTCCACTGAGAAATCGCTCTGTCAGGAACTTTTTCTGGATGTTCAGATGGAATTTCTTTGGAATTAATTTCATCCCACTGGTCCTGGTCCATCCCTTTGGGACAAAAGAGAACAACTGTGTTCCATCGTCTACATGGCAGCCTTTTAAATACTTGAAGATGGTTATCAGGTTAAACCTTTCCTCATATGTCTTGGTCTCCAAACTCCTCACCATCTTTGTTGCCCTCCTCCGGACATCCCTCTTCAACTGGGGTGCCCAAAACTGAACACAGTACTCCAAATTTGGCTGAACCAGAGCAAAGCGGTACCGTTACCTTCCGTGATATGGACACGATACTCCGTTTGATACAGCCCAAAATCAATTTTGCCTTTTTAGCCACCGAGTCACACTGCTGACTCATGTTCAGTATATGGTCTACTAAGACTCCTAGATTCTTTTCAGACATCCTACTGCCAAGACAAGTCTCCCCCATCCTATATTGGTGTATATGGTTTTTCCTACCTAAATGCAGAACTTTACATTTATCCCTATTGAACTTCATTTTATTCAGTTTAGCCCACTTCTCAAGTCTATCAAGATCATTCTGTATTCTGATTCTGTTGTGTTTGATACTCCTCCCAGTTTAGTATTATCTGCAAATTTAATAAGTACCCCCTCTAATCTCTCGTCCAAATCCAAATCATTTACAAAAATGTTGCACAACACAGGACCCAGGACAGATCCCTGGGGCACTCCGCTTGTCACCCTTCTCCAAGAGGATGCTGAACCATTAACAAGTACCCTTTGGGTACGATCTGTCAACCACTACCTAATCTTGGTATGTTGCTCACACAAGACTCTTCACATTCCATCTAATACTCCTCAGCATCTTCTCTACTCTCATTATGTTTAACTATATGCTAGAAAGCACCCCTGAGCACATTCAGGTGCACTTATTAAAGCTGCCAGCACTAATGTGATGCCTGTAGTATTAATATGGATTAGCAGACAAAGAGGAAGTCATCATGGCTGTCACATTTAACTCCACTGCATTGTGCATCTAGTATACTACAGTTCAGGACAGAATCCAGGAAAATAGTCCAAAAGTGGGGGAGGGACAATGAGGATATTAATGCATGGTCAGGGTTTTCCCCCAGTTTGTAGTAGGCAAAACGGGGAATGTTTAAATACACCACAGTAAGGGCTTGTTCTAGGACTGCTGTCAGGTTTCTATACATAGCTGAACTTTGATGTAATTTGTGCTTTTGATGAACTAGACCTGGTGTTCATCTACAAAGCTCTCCAACATCTTTTTAGACTGCAGTACTTATATCAAGACATAAAGGAAAAGCAAAACATTCCTTAGACAGCCCTAGAGAGAAAAATAACAGTTTTGTATGATACATCCCTCTGTAGCAGACAGCATGGAGGCTTATAATTCAATTTGTATTTTGTTACTGGCTAGCCCCTGATCTATTTAAATATGTCCGCGATTCTGTATAGAATGCAGGCAAGATGCTTTCAGATTGATGCTTGAGACATCTTTTTTTCTTTCCTCAACCAATCTAACATCCAGCTTTGGGTTGTCCTCACAAGAGTTACATGGCTTTTGTTATGGATCAACATGCCTATCTACAGCCTCTGGGAAATAAGTTTACTGGAGGCATCATGGGCACGTCAAATAATTAGTCTTACAGCTGTCACAGGTTGGCACATTCAATTAGATATTTATAGACTGTATATATCTCTATTGTCTTCATTAGCATTCCTTATGATCTTGTCCAACAGTTATGTTCATCTTCAGAGTCCTCCATGTTCTGAATTTGAAGGGTGGCAATCAAGGAGTGGGTCTTCTCAGTCTTCTCAGTCTTCTCAGTCATGGCACCAAAGTTCTCTCACTCAACCCAGGAAGATTTGTCTGTCTCATTCTTTTGCCATCTTCCAACAGCAGATGAAGACTTCTTTTGTTTCATTTGGCGTTTCCTCAATGATCCCTCCTTCCTAACTGATGCTTTATGTTTTGTATGCATTTAAACTTTTATATGTATTTTAACTGTTTTATACTCTTTAAAAAGTTGTTGTAATGAGTTATAGTTATATTTTAATTTTTTATGTATTTTAGAAATAAATGTTTGTAATTAACTCCCCTTTTTAAGCTTCACTGGCACCTACCTTAATCTTTTTTAGGCGCCAAGCCAAAACATTTATTTTTACCCAGGCTTTTAACTGAGGGTTCCATCTTTTCTTTTAAGCAGTCCTTACAAGTATGGTTCTAACCTGTTTTATCAATACAATTTCAGTCTGCTGAATGTTTTAATTTTTTTTGTCACAATTTCATGGGGCTTTTTATTGTATTGTTTTTACCTTGTGAGTTGAATCAAGCACTCCTCCCCCAAAAAATGTCTATGCTGCCCTTCCCCAAGGGTTGAGCTTTCTAGTGAGATGACATATACTTTTTCTTAACAATAAATTTCTAATTTTTCTCTGACACACATAATCCCTTTTGTATGTATGGATAACCAGCATCTTATTCATGTATCTATTTGTTGTATACTTGCTTCTCTTGATTCTTGTGGAAGAGTATGGGAGACGAGTTCTGTATTATCTAATTTAATTACTAATGTACACTTTTGTAAGCAGCAAGATATGAAGGGCCAGTCGCAAAGAAGTATCAGTCTCAGAGCAATTCCCAAGACATACAGTGGCATCCTAAGCAGAGTTTCAGCTTTCTAAACTCATTGAAGTCAATGGTTTATGGTTGTGTGAAAATTCTTGTTTCCCCTAGAACTTTTGCCTGCACCTGGGGTGAGTTACAAAAAGGACAGTTTGGCCTTCTTTCCTACAAATTGGATCAGGACCATATAGCATCACAAGAAAGCTTCCAATTATTGGAATTTCCCCAGGTAATTACTGGAAGAAATTATCTCTGGACTGCGCCTGTGTGAGACAGAATATCAGTTTCCTATTCCCAACTCTTCCCCACCCCCCGGGTTCTCCACTCCATGAGAAATGGAGCTGTCTGTCAGGACTGGGTGTTTTGTAGATGAAGCAATTTATGGACACAAATGGTTAGAGTCCTTAGAGATCCCTCTCTCCCAAAGATCAGGCACTTCAATTGCTAAAACATATTCAACTAAATGTCTAATTAAGCAGGAAGCACAGATAGTTAGAAAGCAACTTATTGAAAGGAAAGTTATAAACTTACTCCAAGTTGTTTCTTTGAAGTTATGTAAACATTTTGATTGAGCATGGACAGTTTGTCTAGAAATGAACCAGCAGGAACCTCAATGAACAGCTTGAAAGTTCATGCTGGTTGGCCAGCCACAAATGTGACTTCACTAACCACGAACTGGCCTAAATCCATTACAAACTTTAGTTCATGAGCTGGCTCATGCCCATCCTTACATATAATACCTATGGGTGTAAATTTAAAATCCACCATTTCATCTATTAAAATTAGAAAGACTGAGATATAAAGAAGAAGATCAATCCTAAAGATCCTCTGATTTCTCACTTGGAACTCTGCTCTATGTTTTAATTATTGTTCTTGTGTTTATACAGACCTCAAAAAAGCAATATTTCACAATTAGCTTAGCATTCTCTTACTTTAACCAAGGCAAAGTATACCATTGAGTCACAACCAACTCATGGCAACCCTATGAATATCTTACCTCATGGGATTTTGAAAGAAAGAGATTAGCAAAGATGGTTTGCCATGTCCCTTCTCTGCATAATAGCCCATCTTCCATAGAGGTCTCCCACTGAGGTACCAACCCTGCTTAGCTTCCAAACTGTAACAAGTTCAAGCCACTTAGGCTATCATCACACCAAGGGGGAAATGGATACGGATCCAGGAAACAAATTTTGACAGAGAACAGTTTCTGACAATTTGTTTATCCAAAAACATAACCCTTCCAATTTTGTTACTCCTGCTTCAGAGGGGCAGCCATGTAATCTGGGAGAGGTCTCAATCTGTATGCACTTCCAAGCCTCACCTGTGTTTGTATAAAAATACTAGGATTTGATTTACAGTACCCCACATTTCCCAGTTAAGGGTAAAATGCTGTTCAAACAAAATAAAAAGATGATCTGACTCCAATGGTAACAAAAATGAGCACATCTTATATGACATATTCATGTAGGTACATTTTATTGTGAACAGATTAACTTCAAAAAAAAGTTAGCTTACTTACACCTTCAAGGCCAGGTAAAAGAGAGAAGAGAGGTTTTATATAAGGTAAAACAGCAGGCAAACAACAGTCAAAGAAGATGAACATCTAACCAATCAGAGGGTGGATCCAACTGCATTAAAGTGAGAGAATTCTTAGCCATTTCCCTCCTAGATCTTCTTGCATTCAGAGTATACATCCAACAGTATACACCACTTCAATTATGTTGTTGCAAAAGATTAACATAGCTACTCCTCTGAAATGTCACTTTGTTTTTGGAATTTAAGGTACCATAATGCTCTCTTGAGAGCATAATTTGTATTAAGACAATTATATATGCTAAGCTTAATGGAAAATCCTCAACATCAGACACAGCATACAGGTTAATGCGAATTAGAGAATGCATGTTTTAAATTTCACATTGACTATTAACCCTAT
The DNA here is from genome assembly GCF_049243985.1 of Paroedura picta. NCBI lineage: Eukaryota > Metazoa > Chordata > Lepidosauria > Squamata > Gekkonidae > Paroedura > Paroedura picta. Next base: position 82,319,281 of record NC_135372.1, read on the forward strand.
ATTTCCTTCTGGTTTCCCCTGAGCTAAAGAAAATGTGGGAGAAAAGAGTAAGAAAGTGGGTCTCTGTGGCTGTTATTATTTTGAGTCCCATAAGCAAGATGTAGACACCATGTTTGAGGGGCCACAAAAGTCAGCTCCACACAAACTGACTTTTGTTCCAGGCATCAGCATAATAGCCCTCCTTAAGAGCCTCTTGTTGTGCAGAGTGGTAAGGCAGCAGACATGCAGTCTGAAAGCTCTGCCCATGAGGCTGGGAGTTCGATCCCCGCAACCGGCTCAAGGTTGACTTAGCCTTCCATCCTTCCGAGGTCGGTAAAATGAGTACCCAGCTTGTTGCTGGGGGGGGGGGTAAACGGTAATGACTGGGGAAGGCACTGGCAAACCACCCCATATTGAGTCTGCCATGAAAACGCTAGAGGGCGTCACCCCAAGGATCAGACATGACCCGGTGCTTGCACAGGGGATACCTTTATCTTTACCTATAGGAGGCAGACCACTGCTGATCTGGAAATTAAATTTACAGTGACCCAACAACTATTCTGTGTTGCAAATCTATTTAAACCCAAGTTATTTATTTGTATTTCCCCCCACTGGTCAGGATGAGGGCAATAAGTTTAATTAAATAAATAAATGAGGCTTGCCTAATCTCATCAGAACTCAGAAGCCCAGCAGGAGCTGGGTCCAGAGCCAGGGAATGGCAAACCACCTCTGAACATTTCTTGCCCTGAAAATCCTACCTGCAAGGTTGCCATGAGTCTGCTATGATGGGGCAGAGGAATGGGGAATACTCTCCATGAAAGCACTTTCCAGACTTGCATCTGCCCACCAGAGTTCAGCAACGCCACTCTCTTCATATTATCTGAAACAGCTTCACAAGCTACGTTGGCAGTAGAATTATTTATATTCTAGGTACTAATTTAAACACCCCTTGCAATTCTGAAACAACAGAGGCAGTAATTGCAAATAAGAACCTAAAAACTAAGCCCTACCCTTCACCTGGAGGCATGTAGGTCTCAATGAGCCTGCCTCACAAATTAAGTATAATAGAATTGTAGGCTTTGTAGTTGTCTCTCTGTGTGTTTTAATACTAGGTTACTTTAAATTGGTTCGTATTAAAAAGTGTTCCTTACTTCATAATAGAGTGAGAATGGTCCAGTGAGGAAGAAAAGAGAACAATTATATTCGGAGTGCTAGGAAAAATTCGGATATATTAAAAAACAACAACGCTGTTTTGAGCAGTTGAGGTTTATAACATACCTTGAATTTAACTAGACGTGTTCTTGAGAAAACGATTTGTGGCTTGCACCGTACCTCAGCTACTCATAAAACACTAGTCTTTACTGTCAAGAAGTCGCTAACACCACGCCGCATTTACAAATGCCAAAACCTCTGGAAGAAAATACTGCCGACATCTAACTCCAGCACGTGTTTTCGTGGTAGCCGAGCCTTGCTGGCTCAAAATGCGGGGCAGGCCAAAGAGTGGGTTCCGAGGCCGGGTTTTGCGGCCGGCTGGCCGCTCCGGTCCAGAAGAACAGTCGGGAGAAATCCGGCGCCGGGATTTGCGGCGTGGCGGACAGACGGGCGGGGCCTGGTTGGGGCGGCTCGGGAAGTTACTGAAGTTGGGTCGCGAGGGGAGGATCGAGCGCTTGCCCGCTCTGGCCCTCTGCGGCGCTTTCTCTTCTTTCTGCTCGTCTGGTGCATGATGGAAGCAGCATGGCTGCTCATCTCTCCTTGACACAGGTAACTGCAGACCCGTGGGAGGTGGGGAGGCGTGCAGGGGGTCTCGCTCTGGTTCGCTGGGAGCCGCTGCAGGCCTCTTCTCGCGAGGAGCGGCGGGTCTGCGCCCCCCCCCCCCCAGCTCGCGTGACTTCTCGCCCTCTCCTTTCCTCGGGGCCCTTTCGCCACTTCACCGCTTCCCCTTCGGCCGCTTTCTTCGCCCGGCCTCTCGCCCGCCCCGCAGCCTCGTCCGTGTACTTCATTCTCCTTTGACGACGCTTTGGGCGGGCTCGCCTCCCCACGGGTTCTTCTCTCTCCTGGCAGCTTCCTTCTTGGTTTTCGTGCTCTTTCCCTCTTCCACCTTCTGTTGTAGGTCTACAGCTGCTTTACTGCCACTTCTGTGGAGAGTCCCGTGCCTTGCTCGCCCGGCGCATTTATCTTCCAGGCCACTCTCAGGATCCGCCGAAAAGGGCTGTAGTTCGCTTAGGACTACATTGGCTACTGTGCAGTCTGCCACAGGCATCTGCAGTTCCTCCATACTCGGTGTCACCGCGGCTTCCCTTTTCATTTGTTTGATTTGGCTCCCCCGCTCTTGATGAATGCCTTTAATCACCAGCTCTATTGCTGTGTCCCTCTGCCCGATTTCCTGTTCAGTTCTTGTAGTATAGTCTTTTTGCATTCCTACCAGGCCATGGTTTTTTACCTCTCGCCCTCCCTCAATTTCATGTGAGGGACAAATTTTTACTCAGCACAGTTCAGATGCTTTTCTTCAACACTCCTCCTTCTGTAGTGTGATGTTAAAAATGCTGGTTTCCTGTTGGTCAAATGATATTCATTCACCCTGTTTTATCTTCCGTGTGGCCCAGAATGGCTTATAAAATTGTGTACAACAACAACCCTGTGAGGTAGGTTAAGCTGAGCAAGGTCCAAGGTCACCGAGAAAGCTTCTTTGGCAGTATAGCCATTCAGACTTGGTTTCCCAGATTGTAGACTTTTTAGCCACAACACCATACAACCACCTGATTTTTAAAATTATGCCTATCTTTGACCCATTATGCACTGGGGTTTAGCGCACATTCGGGGTGGAATGGCGGCGACAAATCACCGATAACGCACGGTGCCGGCTGTAACCGGCCGCAGCTTCGGTGCATGCCGCCGAAAAAGCCGCGTTCGCGAAATGCGGAAGACAGCGCAGCTTCCGGGTGACCGGGGCGCAACCAGAAGTGGCCCCGGGATCGCTGTGTGCATAATTGGTTACTCTGGGTTTTGCCGTCGTTGCGCCCCGTCCCATGCATAACTGGTGTGCGTCGCGGTTTCCCCCTCCGTGTTTTCCATGTGACCCGAAATCGCTGTTTCGGCAGCCGTGCATAATGGGCCTTTCTGATACAATTTAGGCATAGTAGGTTTGAATAGAAAAATAAAGGTGGAGGTCAGTTTGGTATAATTCAAGGAATCATGCTAATAAAGAAAGACTGTTTGTTTATAATTCAAGGCTTGACAAATCTTTGATCCATGTTCACCATAACACCTAGAAATTTTGTTCTGGCATCCAGTTTTTTCAGTAACAATAATTTCATTGTGCTTTCTCTCAGTGAAGAACAAAGTTTATTTATCATTTCACATCAGAATGCTTTGTGATATGACATAAAAATGCATATCCATTAAGTTCTTCTGAAAGCGTGTTTAAATGTTAACTGTTCATCATTCAGTAATAGTAGATTAATTCATTTCTAAATCAGTTGCTTTCTGTACTCCTTCCAATATTCAATTTAGTTTATGCTTAGTGATGATATTATGGACATCTCAGTAACTATCACCCCGTCTAGAAGAATCTTTCCATTGGCGTGCTGTAATGCCTTCCTGACATTGGAAATGGCAGGACAGTAAAATGTCAGTTATTAATTGCTTATGTGAATGTGATCCAAATCAGGTAGAGTCATTATTTCATGTAATGTTATATTGTCCTCTGTTAACTGAGATAGAACTATATCTTGGATAAGGAATATAGATGAAACATCTGAGATCGAAAGGATTCATTTTCTTTTAAATGGCCCATTTCAAAACTTAGCCATCAACATAGCAGAGTTTTTGTCAGCTGCCCTTTTTTAAACTTCACTTAAAGACACCTTTGTGACTAATAAGCATTAGGAACAGGAGACCGCTGGGTAAGGTAATCTGAAAATTTGAGTGGGGTTGTTACCAGTACGCAGGTTACATTCAGCCCTGCTTCATGCTTCTGGCCAATCCTTAGGAAGATCATTGCCTGGATGCAATTTTGGAGTGGATACAGGCTAGTAAACGGGAGCTTAATCCTGGCAAGATGGAAGTCCCTCTGGTGAGCAGAAGATCTAAGGTGTCACTTGTTCTAGATGGGATTGCCACTTCACTTGAAGGAAGAGGTCTATAGTTTGGGAGTGCTCTTAGACAGTGGTCCCCAACCTCCAGTCCAGGGACCGGTACCAGTCAGTGGATCAGTCGGTACCGGGCTGCATCTCCTCCTCCCTGGCTGCTGCCTCGGGGGCTGCCCTGCCACTCTGCTGCTGGCTCACCTTTGGTGCTCTCCAGCAGCCACCATGGCTGGGGCCCCCTTTTGGCATGGCACTGTACAGCTGCTGCTGGCAGTGCCCTTCAGCAGGCGGCAGGAAGACAGGGGTGCTGGCGGGAAAGCAAGCGGAGCAAGGGCTCATGCGGTGGTGTCCCTCGGCAAAAGACTACCCCCCCCCCCGGGGCCTCAGTAAAATTGTCAAATGTTGACTGGTCCCCGATGATAAAAAGGTTGGGGACCACTGCTCTTGGACACAGGACTACTGCTAGGTAGGCAGGTGGCAGCTGTGGCTATTGTGGTGCATGCCCTGGTTACATTTAGATTAGATTCCTGCATTGTACTCTACAAGGGGTTGACTTTGAAAAGTGTCTGGAAACTTCAGTTGGTGCGGAATACTGCAGCAGGATGCTGACTGGAGTTGGTTGTATGGATCATAGCACTCTATACTTGGCTCATCTACACTGGCTTACTGTCAGTTTTCAGACACTGGTATTGATCTTTAAAATCCTAGATTGCTTGGAGCTACCATACATGAAGGATTTCTTTGAATGCCCCACCTTCTGAGATTAGGCTGGTGGCAACCTGGAAGGTGGCTTTCTTGGTTCTGGCACTAAAACTTTGGAACTCTCTCTTTGGACAGACTTTTTCCATCACCGTAGATGTCTTCTGTTGCTGTCTTCTGTCAGTGGGAAAGACCCTTTTTTGTTTTTGTTTTGTTTTTGTTTTGTCTGGTGTTCCTTCGGTGATCCATCCATCCTACCCTGTGGTTTAATTGTTTTTATGTATGTGTATTTTCTTTAACCTGGAACGTCAGATCCATGAATCAAGGTAAGCTGGACGTGGTCAAACAAGAAATGAGAAGACTGAACATCGACATTTTAGGAATCAGTGAACTAAAATGGACAGGAATGGGTGAATTTAATTCAGATGACCATCAGGTATACTACTGTGGACAAGAATCTCGCAGAAGAAATGGAGTAGCCTTCATAATCAATAAGAGAGTAGGAAAAGCAGTCTTGGGATACAATCCCCAAAATGACAGAATGATCTCAGTTCGAATCCAAGGCAAACCATTCAACATCACAGTGATCCAGGTCTATGCCCCAACCACTGCTGCTGAAGAGGATGAAGTTGATCAGTTCTATGAAGCCCTACAACACCTTCTAGAAGCAACGCCCAAAAATGATGTGCTTATCATCATGGGGGATTGGAATGCTAAAGTAGGAAGCCAAAAGATAACCGGGATAACAGGCAAGTTTGGCCTTGGAGTACAAAATGAAGCAGGGCACAGGCTGGTAGAATTTTGTCAAGAGAATACAATGGTCATAGCAAACACTCTTTTCCAACAACCCAAGAGACGACTCTACACATGGACATCACCAGACGGTCAACACAGAAATCAGATTGACTATGTGCTCTGCAGCCAAAGATGGAAAAGTTCTATCCAGTCAATAAAAACAAGACCAGGAGCTGATTGTGGTTCAGATCATGAGCTTCTTGTTGCAAAATTTAGGCTTAAATTGAAGAAAGTAGGGAAAAGCACTAGGCCAATCAGATATGAACTAAATCATATCCCCGACGAATACACAGTAGAGGTGACAAATAGATTTCAGGAATTAGATCTGATAGACAGAGTGCCTGAAGAACTATGGACTGAGGTTCGCAACATTGTACAAGAGGTAGCAACTAAAACCATCCCAAAGAAAAAGAAATGCAAGAAATCAAAATGGCTGTCTGAGGAAGCTTTACAAATAGCTAAGGAGAGAAGGGAAGTGAAAGGCAAGGGAGAAAGAGAAAGATACACCCAATTGAATGCAGAATTTCAGAGAAAAGCTAGAAGAGATAAGAATGCCTTCTTAAATGAACAGTGCAAACAAATAGAAGAAAACAATAGAATGGGGAGGACCAGAGATCTTTTCAAGAAAATTGGAGATATGAAGAGAACGTTTCATGCAAAGTTGGGTATGATAAGGGACCAAAATGGTAGGGACCTCACAGAAGCAGAAGAGATTAAACAAAGGTGGCAAAATTATACAGAACAACTATACAAGAGCGAGCTTAACATCCCTGATGACCACAGTGGGGTAGTTACTGACCTGGAGCCAGACATCCTGGAATGTGAAGTCAAATGGGCCTTAGGAAGTCTGAGCAACAATAAAGCTAGTGGTGGTGACAGCATTCCAGTTGAACTATTCAAAATATTAAAAGACGATGCAGTAAAAGTGCTACACTCAATATGCCAGCAAATTTGGAAAACTCAACAATGGCCACAGGATTGGAAAAGGTCAGTTTACATTCCAATCCCAAAGAAGGGCAATGCCAAAGAATGTTCAAACTACCGCACCATTGCACTAATTTCTCATGCTAGCAAAGTTATGCTCAAAATCCTACAAGCTAGGCTCCAGCAATATGTGGACCGAGAACTTCCAGAAGTACAGGCAGGATTTCGAAGAGGCAGAGGAACTAGAGATCAAATTGCCAACATACGCTGGATCATGGAGAAAGCTAGGGAGTACCAGAAGAATGTCTACTTCTGCTTCATTGACTATGCTAAAGCCTTTGATTGTGTGGAGCACAACAAATTGTGGCAAGTTCTTAAAGAGATGGGAATACCAGAGCATCTTATTTGTCTCTTGAGAAATTTATATGCAGGTCAAGAAGCAACAGTGAGAACTGAACATGGAATCACTGACTGGTTCAAAATTGAGAAAGGAGTTCGGCAAGGCTGTATACTGTCGCCTTGCCTATTTAACTTGTATGCAGAGCACATCATGAGAAATGCGGGATTAGAGGAGTCACAAATTGGGATCAAGATTGCAGGGAGAAATATCAACAACCTTAGATATGCAGATGATACCACTCTAATGGCAGAAAGTGAAGAGGAACTAAAGAGCCTGTTGATGCGGGTGAAGGAGGAGAGTGCAAAAGTTGGCTTGAAACTCAACATCAACAAAACAAAGATCATGGCATCCGGCCCTCTCAATTCATGGCAAATAGATGGGGAAGAAATGGAGATAGTGACAGATTTTATTTTCCTGGGCTCCAAGATCACTGCAGATGGGGACTGCAGCAAAGAAATTAAAAGACGCTTGCTCCTGGGGAGGAAAGCTATGGCAAATCTAGACAGCATCCTAAAAAGCAGAGACATCACCCTGCCAACAAAAGTGCGTTTAGTCAAGGCTATGGTATTCCCAGTTGCAATGTATGGCTGCGAAAGTTGGACCATAAGGAAGGCCGAGCGTCAAAGAATTGAGGCTTTTGAACTCTGGTGCTGGAGAAGACTCTTGCGAGTCCCTTGGACTGCAAGGCGAACAAACCGGTCAGTCCTAGAGGAGATCAACCCTGACTGCTCTTTAGAAGGCCAGATCCTGAAGATGAAACTCAAATACTTTGGCCACCTCATGAGAAGGAAGGACTCCCTGGAGAAGAACCTAATGCTGGGAGCGATCGAGGGCAAAAGAAGAAGGGGACGACAGAGAATGAGGTGGCTGGATGGAGTCACTGAAGCAGTAGGTGCAAACTTAAATGGACTCCGGGGAATGGTGGAGGACAGGAAGGCCTGGAGGATCATTGTCCATGGGGTCGCGATGGGTCGGACACGACTTCGCACATAACAATAACAACATTTTCTTTAATGGCTTGTGTATTTTATATAGTTTTAATTCTGTTAATGATGAGCTTTTGTTTAGTTTTAATGTTTTCAATGATTTTATTATGTATGTTTTTAATCTATTAGCCATCTCAGGACCTTTATCAGGGCAGAAAGTCAACATATACATTCTTGAAAGAAGAGGCAACCAGGATTACCCCATATTTATTTATATGCTACAATGTTTTTATTGTATCTTTAGTAAAATTAAGATCAACCATGAAAAGTTTAGGATTAGAAAGGATTACCTCCTCCCATATTGTCCAGGCTGCCTCACAATCCTGCTCTCTTCACCTTCAGAGGTGAGGCAGGAGGAACCAGAGACAGGGCTTCTCAGTAGTGGCACCTCACTTTTGGAATGCCCTTCTCCTTGAGCCTCACATGGCATCTACAGTACTTTCTTTTAAGTACCAGGCCAAAACTTTTCTGTTCACCCAGGCTTTTAATTCAGTGGCAGATATTTTAAACACTATTTTAGCCTGGAAACTGTTTTTTTTTTTGTGAGTGCTGCTTTTATTATTTATGCTGAGTTGGGACATTTAAGTGCTGGCTTTTAATATCCTTTAATGCTTTAGTTAAGAGCCTCTTGTGGCGCAGAGTGGTAAGGCAGCCGCCTGAAAGCTTTGCCCATGAGGCTGGGAGTTCAATCCCAGCAGCCGGCTCAAGGTTGACTCAGCCTTCCATCCTTCCGAGGTCGGTAAAATGAGTACCCAGCTTGCTGGGGGGTAAACGGTAATGACTGGGGAAGGCACTGGCAAACCACCCCGTATTGAGTCTGCCATGAAAACGCTGGAGGGCGTCACCCCAAGGGTCAGACATGACTCGGTGCTTGCACAGGGGATACCTTTACCTTTACCTTTAATGCTTTAGTTTTGTTGGCTGCCTTGGTCTGGTTCCTGGAGAGATGACATTAAAATATCAGAGCTACCACAGTTTCACAGGGTCTGCAAAATGGAGCTCTTCCACCAGGCATTTGGTTGAGACCAATAACAACACCTGTTGGGCTCCAAGAACCCCCTCCCATCCAGATATACTAATTTTACGAGGGTGTGACCATAATGGTACTGGGATTAAATGTTCTGTGAGTAAACATTACCTCTGTTATGTTATGTGATGGTACCGCATTAATGATACTTCTGTCGTACTATGTTGTATCATGCAATTTATGTTCTTTGTAAATCGTTCTGATCCACAAGGGAGGGCAGTATATAAATATAAATAAATAAATAATGAATAAAACATTCTAACTAAAATGAATAAATAGCAATAAGTAGCACAAAATCCTGGAGGCTCAAATGAGTGTGGCTTCTAAATTTTTTAGTTGGCCCAAATTGGATCATTAGTGAATTGCTAGCATATATAGTTCTCTGCAGGAAAAATACATAAGTAACAACAACATTTATGCAATGCCTTTTATGCATGTGTGGAAATCAGTCTTGTGTAACATCTTTCAGCCGATGGAAGATCCTGGTAACTTCTTTGGAGCTAATTAGAATTGCGTATTTAACAGGAAACCCAGCCATTATGATTTATGCTGGTGTTATCTATTTGTTTTCCATGCTCATCATTCTCATGCTTTTATCTCTTGCTCCAATGAATTAATTGAGGGTTTTTAAATCAGTGTTATGTGCTCTACGAGGCATTAGATTAGATGGTGGTAGTTGATTTCCTGAACTGGAGAGAATTGGTTTTGGATTCATTGCTACATATAAACATTGCAGACAAAGTGAGGTTCAATGCTGCTATTGTGTGCAGGCTAAATTCGCAGTTCCCTTAAAGTTGACAGTTCCTTTAAAGTTGAGTTGATTTCACATTTCTGGGATTGTTTATAGTACTGGCAAATGGAGCTTGCTTAAGCATCGTAGAAGAAAGCCTGTATGGTGCAGTGAGCAAAGTCCACATGGCGGACTTATGGGTGCAATAAGGACTTTGGATGTGACATAAATTGGAATTCTATATTGGGAACGTAATTCAGATCTGGACTGCAACAAAATGGAGCTTGGAACACACATACCCCTACATACACAAATTGTTTTTTCTTTCTGAAAATGCTCTTGAGAGCCCCTGTTTGCCCTTGTGGGTACTTGTAAGTTTCACCAGTGAGACTAATAGCATCTCCCAGGATGCTTTTGGGTCAGAAAAAAGGTGTATGTGTGAGGAGCTTGTGCCCCTTTTATCTCTGTGCCATCGTCCTGATGGGGCTCTTGCATGGTTAGGAATTTTCCCAGCACAGAACTCCAAGCTGCATATCTTCTGCTAATCCAGGCAGACCTTGTGACATGTGAACTAGCCCTTAAAATATTGCGTCTAGGTATAGAAATTGCACATTTGGACTGTTGGCCATGAAGCTTCCTAATGGTGAAAAATAAACTTGCATTCTATATATTGTGGAAGCATTTTGAACATGTTCACTGTTTGTGAGACACTTTATTTTAGGGAAGAAAGTGTTTGTTTCCACACTTTGAATGCAAGTCTCTCTCCATGTGAGTTTCTCAGCCAGATTTACTCTGAGTCCCCTGGAATATGAGCAAGATACGAATGGCAGTATTTGTCAGTTAATCCTGAACCCCAAAATTGTAGAGGGCATTCTGTCATATGAACTGAGAAAACAGCCCTTAAAAACATAATAGAATGGTATATCATAGGTGACTGACCCTTTGCTGAATTTTCCAGTTTACATGTGTGAAAATGCCGTATAGTGCCAAATGGAATCAGAAAAACAGCTTTTTTCTTTCACTTTGTAGCAGGACTGAAAACTATACAAAGGAGCTTGAGATTCTAAGTATTTGCCCCTATGCAAATGTGGGTTCACCTATCAGCTAAGGAATATATAAGTATTCATTTGTAGGTAAAACTGTAATGCTGTCTAGACTAGGGGTTCCCAAAGTGGGCAGGATGTCTCCCTGTAGGCAGTGGAAGGATTCAGGAGGGCGGTGAGGAATTTTGGGGTGGTAGGGGGACAGAAGTCTAATTTTTCCTGCTGTGGCTCTGTTTTCTGAGAGACATTCCAAGGTGGCTTGCCATTGCCTGCCTCTGAGTAGTAGCGACTCTGGACTTCCTTAGTGGTTTCCCCATCCCACTGTTGATCAGGGCCAACCCTGCTTAGCTTCCTGAAGAAAACAACAGCTTCAGAAGGTAGGCTGGATGGGATCACATTCCTGTTGAACTCCTTCCCACCTCAGGCTCTTTCCTTACCAGGCTCTATCCCAGATCTCCAGGAATTTCTTAACTTGAGGTTGGCAACCCTTCCCCAAAAGTATACATCTTGAACTCCCGTGAGACCTCGCGAGACCTTCTGCTTATAATCTGTGACTGTTTAGAACTATGGAAAAATTAACTAAGGCATAGTTCCTTTACTTATTAAGTGAAGGTAACTCAGAGATACTGAAAGCAGTCAAAGAGGTTGAAAAGGAAATCCAAGACACCAAGAAAGAGCTCTCAGACAGAATCAACGGTTTGAAAAAAAACAGCTGATGAAAACACAACTCAGCCAGCAATACACCAAACGAGAATTCAGTGTCTGGAAGTTAATCAACAGGAGTGGGAGAGAGCTAGGAACGTAAAAATCAAAGGCGTCTTGGAAGAATTTGGGAAAACAGATTTAAGGAAGGAAAGCACCGAAAGCCTGGAAGACTACTTAGAGGAGAAAAAGATTCGGATTGACAAAATATACAGAGTCTATTCAAAGGCGACCGCACGCAAGAAGCAATCAAGAGACACCTTTCTGGGACCTGACAGCAAGGTGGCAAAAAATATTCCACCCAAAAAGCTTCAGGCAACGCCGCTGAGCTCGGTGGATCAAGAAGCACAAATACTTCAAGACCTGCCAGCAGATACATCATGGAAAAAAGCACAATTCCATCTTTTGCGACCACCTGAAGAATGTGACGAACATTGGAGGAATTATCTGGTCTCTCTTAGGAAAGACAGCAGCAACCTTTAGGTTAGGGCCAACATACGATAGGAACTGACTATATATTATTTGGGATAATAATAGATTGTATTCTTATAAGTATTAACAATTACTTGGCTATGAAAGACAACAGTAACTTTTAGATTAGGACTAACATGCGATGGGAACTGAATATGTTTTTTTTTTTAAGATAATAACAGATTATACTCTTCCATGTATCAACAATTACTTTCCCAGCTGGTTGTTTCTTTTTCTTTTTATCTATTTGTAAGCGCTTTCTATACAATAAAAATAAAAATAATAATTAAAAAAACAAAAACAAAAGTATCCATCTTTGGGAGACAGGAAAAACTTTTTCCTGCTTGCTCTTGGCCATGGGATTTTCCATTGCTTACTTGCTTGCTTCTCTCTCTCCCTCCCTTCCTCCCCTCCTTCCCTGCCTGTCTTGTCTTTTTCCCCAATGAGGACCCAAAGTGACTTTTACAAAGGTCTTTACTTTTTTTCCCCAAGACTAAACTATGGCCGTTGCACAACAACCAAAAAAAGAAGTGTAGGCAAAATAGTGTGCTTTGAATTTGCAGCAGACCTAACACTAGGAAAGAGGTGTGTGTTCATATGTGTATGGGGGGGAGAGGCGCTAGGAATGTGGTCTTGGGAGCCAAGGGGCCGGTAACCCCAAAATGTTTGGGAACCACTGATTTAGACGGATCTAATCCCCAGTGTACATCTGTGCATGCTAGGGCTTTCACATGTGTACTTCATCCATATACATTTGTGTTTTCCCATGAATTTCCCTTTTGGGGGGCATGAAATTACTCACGTAGAAAACTATCACATTGAAATAAGTAGGAAGAACTTTCCAGACTTCTTCCATCAGAAATCTCACGTGCATAGCTGCTAGACCAGGGTTCTTGTGCTGTGGATCTTCATTATCTCACTCAAAGTAAATCTAGTAAATAAAATAGATTATTATAATAATGTTGTGAAGTGTTAAGTCATTTCAGGTTTCAGCTACTTAGCAGCTGTTCCAGTTTGTGTGTGGCTCATTTAACTTTACAGTCGTGCACAGTGGAGAATTAAATTCTGCGTTTATTATGCTTTTTGGATACCATGTGACAGCAGTCCAGCACTGATGTTGCAAAAAGCCTAGTTATTAAATGTTTGAACATCTTATGAGTATCTTTTCTATTCAGAACATTCTATCACTACTATTAATTTATATTGTCCACATTATGTTGCTTAAAACATTTGAAATTGAAATGACTAACTCATGTTTTCTTTATACAGCAATAAGTTATATATTACAAATTAAGAAATAACTGAGACAAAATGCCAATAGACATTTATGTGCTTCCAAAAAAATTTAAATGAGTGACTATTATCTAAAATAAACACGACCCCATTTATGCAAACAAGGATCTTTTTGTTAGCCTATGATCGTATTGGGAGCGCATTAGTGTTCCCAACAGATTGCTGTAACATCTGGTAAATTCAATTGATTTTGACACTAATAAATAGCAGTGTGAATTTAAACACTCTCTTAAGCTGGCACAGGGTAGTTCTAATTTTACATGAATGCGTATAACTCAAAACAGAAGCTGTACTATAAATAGTATGAATGACCTGGAGAAAGCTTTGCAATGATCACATCATTCTGCAAATAATACAGATAATATGATTTCATGGTAGATCGCAATTTTGACTTTATACATAAGTGCAGGAATGAGATTTATATGCACACTATAGTTAAGCCTGCTTTAAAAGTGGTCAGGAAGGAGGCAGCAAGTCCCCCCACCTGCCAGAGCGGGAAGAGCTGGGAGGAGGACACGTTGGCAAAGTCTGGCTGAAAAGCAGGCAAGGACCTGCCCCTCTACCAGCCTTCAGCATGCATCCTCAACCTGAGAAGGCAGTAGGTCCGCGAAGGCAGGGGGTGGGGGGAGAGTGCGCAGTGGGGTTCCTACTGCCTGGGTGAGTCCAGGAGGGCATGGCAGATGAGTGCACACATGGCCACCTGCCAGCTGCCTAAGAAGCAAGGATGGAAGCGAGCAGAGCAAAGGCTTCCTGCCACCCACTGTCAAAGGGAAGAAAGCCATAGGCACGGCACAGCCTCTCTCAACATCCCATTCAGGCTCCAGCCCTTCCCCCAGTGGACTGGCCAGTCTTGGCCTTGGATGGTACAACGCAGGAGTGAGCTGAGGGTAGTGGAGGCAATGCAGAGTTCAGGCAGCCAGCTTGCAGTCCCACAGCTGACTGGCAGGAGCAGAACAAGAGGAGACTGGCCAGCAGAGGATGGGAAGGGAAGCAAGGCTGTTAGCGGACACTGCAAGGACCCCCACTGCACAGTAATTCCTGGGTTGGGGAGGAGTCCAGGTAAGGGCTGCAGCCACTAGTCGTGGTGAGGGGGCAGGCAGCAGTGGTATTGCAGACTTCCTAGCTCCAATAGTACCGAGGGGTTGGGCAGAGGTGGCAGGCAGGCTTCCCAGGCCCCAGTAGTGGCAAGGGGGTTGGTGACAGTGGCGCAGCCTCAGCAGAGAACGCAGGGAGCCTTCTGATGCTGCTGTAGCAATGAGGAGGCAGGCATGGTCTCAGCGGTGTACAAGCCCTCTGACTGGCCCTTCCCCCCAAACGCCAATCAGAGGGCCAGAACATCATCAGAAGTACCCTGCACATTTATTTTATATAAACATAAACACAAACACGGACACGGACACGGACACTCACAGACACAGACACACCTGCACCAGTTGCCAGGAATTTGGGAGTGACATTTGATGCCTCCCTCTCTATGGAGGCTCAGGTCACCAATGTAGCTCGGACGGCATTTTTCCATCTTCGCCAAGCCCGGCTACTAGCGCCCTACCTGTCCTCGGAACACCTGGCCACAGTGATCCATGCAATGGTCACTTCCAGATTAGACTACTCTAAGTCGCTCTACGCAGGCCTTCCCCTGTCTTTGACTCGGAAGTTACAGCTGGTCCAAAATGCGGCTGCCAGGGTCCTCACTAGAACACCTTTGAGAGCCCACATTCAGCCGGTGCTTCGTCATCTGCACTGGTTACCAGTCTGTTTCCGAATCAGATTCAAGGTATTGGTATTGACCTTTAAGGCTATACGCGGCCTGGGTCCCGTCTACCTGCGGGACCGCTTGGTTGCTTATGCCCCCCGCAGGGCACTCCGCTCTGCGGGTATGAATTTACTGGTTGTCCCGGGCCCACGGGATGTTCGCCTGGCCTCGACCCGGGCCAGGGCCTTTTCAGGCCTGGCCCAGACCTGGTGGAACGAGCTCCCAGAAGAGCTAAGGGCCCTGCAGGATCTACCAGCTTTCCGCAGGGCCTGTAAGACGGAGCTCTTCCGCCAGGCATATGGTTGAGGCCAGGGCAGCTCTCCCACTAATCCATCAGAGGATCCCCTCCAATATTGAGATCTCTAACACCGAGATCATGGTTAGATGTATTGTACTGGTGCCACCCTCTTCTGAACATTATTCTCTCCACCAGGCTGAACTAAGATCAGAATTGTGACCACCGCCGCTATATGTTATGTGATATGTTATATGTAACTTTTAATTGGGGTTTTTATGGGGATTTTATTGTGTTTTAACTATTTATGTTGTAAACCGCCCTGAGACCTATTGGGAGAAGGGCGGTCTAAAAATTAAATAATAATAATAATAATAATAATAATAATAATAATAATATATACACATATATATACATACACACACACACACACACACACACACACACACATATATATGATTGCAAAAAAAGCCTGTTGTCCCTAAAAATGCAGGCAAGTCGAGGCCTGGCCACAGTGGGCCTTCTTAGGGTGGGGGGCACTGGCAGGGACTCCCTTCATCCTTCCGCCACCTCATTGATAGGCGATGAGTCCCAACACCTCACAGCACCCTCTTCCCATTTTATTTCCATGTTCAGATATGTGCCTATCTTAAATCTAGATTTTTAAAGAAATATACTGCATTGAAAAATATGTACTATGTACTATGTACATATTTTTTGTATAGGGTTGGGTGTGAGTTGGGTGAGGCTGAGAGAACCCTGATATCGCTGCTCGGTCAGAACAGTTATGTCAATGCCATGGCGAGCTCAAGGTCACCCAGCTGGCTGCATATGGGGGAGTGTAGAATCGAACCCAGCATGCCAGATTAGAAGTCCGCACTCCTAACTACTACACCAAAAAAGCTGGGTATAAAATCTCAAGACCAGACTTCCAAATAATTGTAAAGGGATAGATGTATTAGGCTCTTAACACAGCAAGAATAGACAGTAATCTACTGGTAATTTAAAGACAGACCACATTTTATTCCAGCATAAATGTTCATGGACTAATGCAACATGATGCATTGTTCACTAGGACTCATTTATATGTGAATTGAGGCAAAATAAACAGTAGGGCTGTTTCTCACAAAGTAATTTATTGTTTAAAAACAAAGACTGGTATTGTGAAGAATTCGGCTACTGCTAGCAGTGCAAATAGAAGAAGAGTTGGTTCTTATATGCCGCTTTTCTCTACCCGAAGGAGTCTCAAAGTGACTTACATTCGCCTTCCCTTTCCTCTCCCCACAACAGACACCCTGTGAGGTGGGTGAGGCTGAGAGAGCCCTGATAGGTCCATTATGCACGGGGGGAATAGCACACATTCGGGGTGGAATGGCGGCGACTAAAATCACTGATAACGCACAGTGCCGGCTGCAACAGGCCGTAGCTTCGGTTCATGCCGCCAAAAAAGCTGCGTTAGCAAAACGCGGAAGAAAGCGCAGCTTCCGGGTGACCGGGGCTCAACCAGAAGCGGCGCCGGGGTCGCCGCGTGCATAATCGGTCACTCTGGGTTTTGCTGCCGTTGCATCCCGTTCCGTGCATAAGCGGTTTGCTTCGCTTCTTCCCCCTCCGCGTTTTCCATGTGACCCGAAATCGCCGTTTCGGCGGCTGTGCATAATGGGCCATATTGCTGCTCAGTCAGAACAGCTTTATCAGTGCTGTGGCGAGCCCAAGGTCACCCAGCTGGTTGCAGAATCAAACCTGGCTTGCCAGATAGAAGTCTGCATTCCTAACCAATAGACAATCCCACAAAACATGGTTGGCAGGTTATTGATCAAAATTGTTGCATATCTGCCTCCTCAGATGAGGTCCCCAGAGGGTGCGCTGAGTTCACCCTCCATCCCTGCAGAGGCCTCAGACTGAGGGGGGTGGAGGTTAAATCTTCACCTTGATCCACCTCCTCCTGGGACTTTCCATTCACTCTTCCGCCCTTCTCTCAGAACTAGTTGTGTGGAGAGACAAATAGCCCCAGCCACGTTCTCCTTTACTTTGGCTTGGATGAGTTAAAATAATTCCTCACTGTCCCTGGAAGTCCCTACCCTGCTCTCTATTTCATAGGTAACTAGCCACTAACAGAAAAGATTTGTAAATGATCTGCATTCTGTACCTCCTCGTGGCCGACTGGGCTGTGACCTCCTCTGACGTGCCTCTATCAAGCCATGGGCTATGGAGCCATAGCTTTGGTTTCTGGCCTGCCAGGGTTTATAGACATGCCATTACTAGCCTTGCATGTGCTGCCCTGAGGATGTCTGGTCCCAAAGTAACACTTTCCTCAAGAGCCATAGGCAAGCCATGTTTCCTCTTCTCTTCCCTACTGAAGGCAGCAACCCCACCCTCCTTGCCTCACTTTGGCAGTGGTTGTTGAACTAGTGTTAGAGCCTTCATCTGGCTTTGGACCGTGTACTGTATGATGGTGAACAATCTGCTTTGCTTCTTCCAGGCCACTTTAAAAGGTGATATTAAACCAAACATCTCACATGGCTGTTCTGATCTCTTTTTTTGTATAATTGAAGATTAGATTAACCGTTGGTAAACCTTCCTGTTGCACATTATGCCCTGAGAGCACCATAACTCTCCTTGCTAAATAAGCCTCCAAACAGAAATATTGGTTTGCATAAATAATTCAGTTCTTTGTGCCTTTTGCAATGTCAAGTTTTTAAGGAGATAACAGTTGCAAATATATTGGTGTACGTATAAAAGTGTACGTATAAAACTTACTCAGGATAAACATTTGTTTTGGGGTATGTTTGAAATGGGATGTAAACCACAGGATCATTTTGTACAAGTACCTACAAAGCTCTTGGTCATGCTCCTGGCTTAGTGATTTATAGGCCATTTTAAATCCTTGAACCATTAGAATATTTCTTTGCCAGGTTTTGCCATGAAACTTTCTATTCTTAAGTGTTATATGTATTGAAGTTGTATTGTTAAAGTAGAACAGGGACCCTAGGCAACCATTCATAGATAAAAAGGCAACATCCCACTTTAGGAAGAAGCCTTATTAGACTGGAGAAAGGCTTCTGACTTTATTGAGTGAAGTGGAATATGAGTACCTAGTGGAGAAAGGGACATTTATGTAAATCAGGACAGATAATGAGCATTCAGCCTTAGTTTCCATGTACTTTTATTAGAGGACAACAGGACTGAATAGATCCTGAAGTAGGTGGGTGATGCAGTGATGAGGGTATTGGGCTTATTTCATAAGGCTTATCAACATTCAAGAATCTCTGGGGCCTAAAACAGCTGGTGCTCACTGCCTTAATTAGGGGACACAGTTGTGTTCCACAGCAAACTGCACAGCTTGTCTGCATTGGAAGACTGTAAGCCTCTCCAATGCCATCAGTATTCCTTGTAGGATCTCTAGATGTTGGGAAAAGAATTTAGATACCTTTGCAAGCTTCTCATTGAACAGAAAATGTCATAGCTTGCATGTTTGCTGAATAGACAGTCTACATTCCTCTTAAATTTATGAAGCTGCAGGATATGAACTAACATCTGTTTCCTATTCAAATGTAAGTTTGGTTGCAGTAATGTATTGCTAACAAAACTATGACATTGCTATAGTTGATGCAAGATGAGTGATTAGTAATTCCTTGGAAAATACTACAGATCAGTGAATTTAGATTTATGATGACTCAGCAGTGGTTTAGCAAAACTATTCTCTCTTTGAAACTGCGTGTTAAAGCAACACTTAGTATATTCAAATGAACTTTCTAATGTACAGCATTGTGTATAGAACCTCCCAAAAGCCAATGTTTTAAGCAATTTATAGGAAGCAAGCAGGGGTGAGAGGGACTGTTGTTTTAGTACAATCAAGTTGGGTGATTCAGATGCATCTTTTAGTGAATTAATGTTTTTCTCAGATGTAAGAATGTGACAAGCAGATAACTAAATGCTAAGGTACATCTCACATTTAAACAGACACTTTGGAGAGTGTTTACTGGATTGCTGTAATTGCTCAGATTGGTTGATATAGATTTCTCAATGTTGGCCCAGTTTCATGAACATGGCAAATATCTGTACCGTTTCTCCAATGTCTTCTGGCTAATATCTTTGCATTGTTTCTGCTTACCCCATCTCAATCTTAGTTTGATGTCCTTCAGTCAACATACCATCTCAGTTAAAGTTCCTCTCTGCCTCCTACATGGTGTACACACACTTTAGGCATATGAATTGTTGGTCTAAATGTGCTTGGGTGCTATGGGTGATAGCTTTTAGAGTGTAGTTCTTATCGTTGTTACTGGATACAAATGGGATGGTCATCAGAGTACTGAAATAAATAATACAATAATATGTACAGCTGTAATGGCAGTCTGGATCTCTTGACAGAAAGGATATCTGGTCTGGAAATGGTGGTTGTTAATGTCCAGAGGCTATGCCTTTTTGGTAATCTATTGTCAAATATCTAAGCAATGGTTAAAGCTGAAAACTGGGGGGGGGGGGCAGAGAGAGCATGAAAATGTTCTGCTTTCTGAGAAACCAAGGTTGAACTGACTGTAGCATCAGAGAGAGGTGCTGGGAGATCATGGAGCTTAGAACTTTCGAAGCCACCTAAGTGGACCTACACATTCTGTTTTGCTGTAGTTAAGTTTTTACTTAATTGGACCTCATATGGCCACAGATTATCAGGGCTAATTGTCAACTCCTGGTTAGTAACACCAATAGATAGTCCATACATCTGATTGGTCAACTAAAATCACGCCAGTGCGGATCATGCATAAAGTTGCAATCTTTTATTCTAGTTTTGCCCTCTGTCTGAATCTTAACTAACTTTGAGACACCTTTTGATTCAGGTAGGCAAGATTGGGTGGACAACTTTTTAACCTTGATTTTGAAACTGACTTAGACTCAGTCTTGTTAGGGTAACATCTAAAGATGGGGCCAAGTGCTTAGATTTGTTATTTAGCTTTCTTATTTTGCCTTACAATTCACTGCTCTTTTATTGCACATTCTTGCACTGTTTTTGAAGTACATCACTGTAATTATACTTTATGGGGTTCTTGAACTCTAGGTTTTCAGTCTGAATCTACAATTTTAACCCCTATGTCAGGTTGATAGACTGGAAACAATCACTTCTTAGGATGAAAGCGTTTAATTTCCAAGCAGATCGATACCTTAGACTGGTGGTCCCCAACCACCGGGCCGCAACCCGTTGCCAGGCCGCGAAGGCCCTGGCACCGGGCCACGGCTCCCTCCCGCCCCCCGCTGCAGTAAGAAACTTCCCGGGCTGCAAGCTTGCGGCCTGGCAAGCTTCTTACTGTGGGGGGGGGAGAGAAGCAGGGCCACACACGTGCAATGCACACGCGCGGCCGGGATGCACGCACATGCACAGCATGCGCGGCCGGGCAATCGCTCTCCCTGCTGTTGCTGGTCCCCAGCCTGAAAAAGGTTGGGGACCACTGCCTTGGACTATCAAAGCTGAAACTGGCAAGTACATTCAAAAGATAGTACTTTTACCCCAAAGTTTTCCCGCTCAAAGATGTTCCCACTCCCATTGAGGGTGCCCCCCTCCATGTCTGGGTGCAGTCTGGGAAAACAGCCAGGATGATAACCCAAACCTCCCCAACCTTGGTTCTGCTTGCTACAGCTACTATACAGATAAGACTGTCTGGTAATGTTGCAAAGGGGAACAAAGCAATACACAGAATACAAAAGGCCAAAGCAGACAAGCTGGTCATACAGAATCAAAATGGATACACACTGGTTCACAAATGTCATGGCAGCAATCATGTGATTCTGACACCCTATTGGTTATAGCTGCCAAAGTAACTTTGTACTGGAATTCACATTGAGTGTGCAACCTAGCAGGGCTGACCGTTAGTTATTGGATCCAGGAGGGCTAAAAACTTGGCCTCTGGCTGTCTGGGACGTTAAGGGAACTAGTTGATCCTACAATGAGCAGGGGGTTGGACTAGATGGCCTATATGGCCCCTTCCAACTCTATGATTCTATGATTCTAGTGTCAGTGATACCCTGGGGGGGTTCTCAGCAGTTTTGTCTTGCCCTATCTGTCACCCTAACAACCTTTGCAATGTTCTTTGACATTTAATGTATTCACTAAATATGGAAATCCTTTTAATGTAGTATTTTGACTAGAGTAAATAACATGTTAAGCAAATAACATGTATATCTGAGTCATGTCTCAGATTTGTTGTTTTACTGTCAAGTCACAACTGATTTACGATGACTTGTGGGGTTTTCAAGGCGAAAGATGTTCAGAGGTGAATTCCCATTGACTGCCTCTGCTAATTCCTTGGTAGTCTCCCTTTCAAATACTGACCAGTGCCAACCATGCTTAGTTTCCAAGATCTAGTGCAGGGGTAGTCAAACTACGGCCCTCCAGATGTCCATGGACTACAATTCCCAGGAGCCCCCTGCCAGCGAATGCCAGCGAATGCTGGCAGGGGGCTCATGGGAATTGTAGTCCATGGACATCTGGAGGGCCGCAGTTTGACTACCCCTGATCTAGTGAGTTGGGCTATGCTGGGCTATTCAGGTCAGGGCATGTCTCAGAAAAATTTTGTAAAATATGTAAGATTTGTCATATTGGAGGGTGCCTCAAGGTGTATACAAGTTCATCGTACAAGTTCATTCTCCATGAAACGCAAATAGATACTTTCTGGGTTAGTATTCTCCACATGTAGCTTTCCCACTGTACTTCTTTGTCTCTATCCCTGAAGCCAGACACACAGTATCCAGCTGACTGATGTACCAGTCTACCAAGAACATTGGAATGAATATGAAATAGGGGGGGAAGAGACCAAATGGCAAGCTTGCATTTCTTGGCTGAGCGTGATGTCTCTTTTACTTTCATTCTTTGCCAGAACAGTAATTAATCTAGACTAAGGCTACATTCATTATAACTGGTTGCTTCAGAATTAGAAACCAAATCTTGAATGTTGCTTTAGCAAATTCAGGAAATTCTGTTACAACAAAAACAACAGAATTCATGGATTCTTAAGGTATTTTGTAGATATAAGAGCTCACATAACCAGTCCAATTGAAATGCCATTTTGCTACCTCTGCTCCTGAGGTCCCTTTAGTGGTGGTTGGTCACTATTGTTAAGAGTAATTTAAATTGATTCCATTTGAGAATGCAAAGAAAACACTGTGAGAGGTCTCAACTCTTGCCCATCATGACTAATCATACCTTAGTTATGGCAGGTTGACTATAAATATATCAGTTTTGGAGAGTTTCCTGTAGCCATTTTGAATTCAGCACCTGTTAGGTTTTTCTTTCAGAAGTGAGTGCTGGATCCTGCTGACACGATAGGTCTAAATCTGATTGTGCCAAGATAATGTAGAAGAAGAAGAAGAGTTGGTTCTTATATGCCGCTTTTCTCTACTCGAAGGAGGCTCAGAGTGGCTTACGGTCGCCTTCTCTTTCTTCTCCCCTGTGAGGTGGCTGAGGCTGAGAGGGTCCTGATATCACTGCTTGGTTAGAACAGTTTTATCAGTGCCGTGGTGAGCCTAAGATCACCCTGCTGGCTGCACATGGGGGAGTGCAGAATCGAACCCGGCATGCCAGATTAGAAGTCCGCACTCCTAACTACTACACCAAACTGGCTCTCTTTTTTGTGAAGCAGGCATCCTGATCCATTTCTGTTTGGCTTTCAGCTGGGTTAGGGGTTGGAAATGGCCTTGATCTTCCTGGTAGATGCACAACATTGAAAAAAGAATAAGAGGAATGTTAACCGTATTGATTCCTCGGATATTTTAGCAGTTCTGCATCACTGCTGTCCATTGTATGTTTCTCGATCACCTCATAGAATTGGGGATTACAACTTGTGACACTGCTTTGAAGTGGTTCCACTCCTTTATGAGAGATAGGTTCTAGAAAATGATCCTGGAAAACTCCTTGTGTAAAGTTCTGCCGGTTGTTAACAGGTAGATCTAGAGTAGGGTTGGGCGCTTCAGCCACCTAAGCAGCCGTTTGCGCCCAAGGCAGCCAGCGGTGCGGTGCAGGGGGGAGGGGTGGTGCGGGCGCTGACTGGTGCGCCTGCACCTGCACCACCACCCCCCCCCCACGCCACAGTGCTGGCTGCTTTGGGCGTGAACGGTTGCTTCAGTGGGCGAAGCACCCAACCCTAATCTAGAGTACTCCTTGGGAGCAGAATGTATGTTTGTGTGGAATCCAGACTTTAGGATCTATTACACACTCTTTTTTGTCCTCTTGCATGATTTATGCTAAGAGTTGATATGATAGTACCTCTTCATGGCCACATTTCCAGATAGCGCAGTTGATCAAACATCTTTTCAATTTTCTCTTGAGGAATTATAAGACCTCAGAAATTGTAGTGAAATGTATCTCAAAGGCATTAAAACTTTGTGATAAAATGCTGAAGCCATCCTGAAATGTTGAATCTTTGCGTAGATGTTTCTTTAAAATTTAGCAATGGGTATACTACGAGTTTTATATTTGGAGGGTTCTGATTTATATTTTATTAACTGTATTGTGGAGTAATTTAACATGTGCATTAGGTAAACAACAAGAAAAGTATAACAAGCCATCGATGGCAAAAATTACATGGTCCTCCTTAAAACAGGAAGGCCCTTGCAAGGGGGAAGCAGATGTTCAGGTACCAGTGCCAAGGGGGACCCATATCTCCTGCTCTAGCACTAGCCCCGACCATAGACCTGGTGGAAGAGCTCCATTTTGCAGGCCCTACAGAAAGTAGTGAACTCTCCAAGGACCTGCAGCTCCTCCAAGAGCTCATTCCACCAGGTAGGGGCCAGGACCGAAAAGGACCTGGCTCTGGTCGAGGCTTGGTGAGCATCCCTGGGGCCAGGAACAATCAGCAAGTTGGTACCTGCATAGTGCAAGGCCCTGAAAAGGGGCATATGGCAGAAGACCGGTCCCTCAGGTATGTGGGTCCCAGACTGTGAAGGGCCTTAAAGGTCAATACCAAGACCTTGAACCTAATCTGGGCCACAACTGGCAACCAATGCAGCTGCCTCAGCACAGGTTAGATATGGGCCCTCCAAGGTGTTCATATGAGGACCCTAGCAGCTGCATTCCGCACCAGCTGTAATTTCCGGGTCAGGGTGAAGGGGGAGGCCCGCATAGAGCAAATTACAGAAATCAATTCTGGAAGTGACAGTTGCATGGATCACTTAGCTAGGTGTTCAGCTGACAGGTAGGGCACTAGTAGCTGAGCCTGGTGAAGATGAAAAAAATGTCTGGCTGGCTGCCTTCTTGACGTGCCTCCATAGTTAGCGAAGCATCTAAGGTCACCCCTAAATACCTGGCATGCAATGCTATAGACAGTTGCGTCCCTGCCAGGAGGGGTGAACGCGCTGCCTGATCTGACCTCTTTCTTCCCAGCCACAAGACCTCCGTCTTAGAGGGATTGAGTCTCAGGCGACTGCTCAAGCCATCAAGTCATGGCTTCTTAACATCTGTCAAATGGTTCCGGGGAAGATCAGGGCCAACATCCATAAGGAGATAGAACAGGGTGTCATCAGCGTACTGATGGCAAAACAGTCCATAACTCCAGACCAGCTGGGCCAGAGGACGCATAAAGATGTTAAAAAGAGTAGGGGAGAGTACTGCACCCTGCGGAGCCCCACACGGGAGTAGGCAAGACCGCAACAGTTCATCCCGCACTGCAACCCTCTGAATCCAGTCTTTGAGAAAGGAGTGTATCCAGCACAAGGCTATGCCCCATATCCCCATGCCGGCAAGGTGGTGGATCAACAACTCGTGATCGACCACATCAGATGCGGCCAACAGATCTAACAACACAACGAGCCACCTCGATCCAGCTGGCACCGGAGATCATCCAATTCTGACCCCGTGGTCAGAACAGAAGCCAGACTGGAATTGGGACTAGTATCTTTCAGTCTGCCATAACATTCTTCATTTTCGTTATATTGCTATATAAACCTACTGAAACCCCTACAGTCATCTTTGGGCCCTCCTTTGGGCGCCCCTGCCTTTTGTGATTAGGCAGATGACAACTTGGGAGAAGGCCTTTTTGGTAGTGTCACCAAAACTCTGGAACTTGCTCCCAAGGGAAATTTGTCTGTCCCCTTCTTTGCACCTTCTACCAGTGGGCAAAGACTTTTCAGTTTTGTTTGACATTCCCTCAGTGATTTTCTGTATATGAATCTTTATCCATTCCCATCTTGCAATATAATCATTAATTTATGTTTTTAAGTATGTATTTTGGAAGGGGACTTAGACTTTGATGTTGAGAAAAGCCATTTTTTATTGATAATTAAAGATTTTAATGAACGCTTGAGATGAAGTTTAAGAAAACATTTTTTTTACTTTTTTCTGCAGCTGTCAAGTGCAAATCCTGTATATGAGAAGTACTATCGACAGGTAAGTTTGATTACATCCTGTGTTTCTTATTTCTTTCTAGAATTATTTACTTCGATTATGTCCTTCTTGAATTATATACTTATTTTGGTTATAAATATATTATGTTATGTTAAATAAGAAAAGAAAATGGTCCCTCTGTATTTTTGCCTTTAGGCTCTGAGTCAGCTAAGTAGTTTGATTCATGGGATATTATTTTATCAATTTTTAATACAGTGTGCTCCGTTCATGTCATGCATGTTTTATACAAATAATTATTTATACCCATACAAACTGGCAACTGTGGCTCACAAATGGCAATCACAGAACTAAATGCTTTATATTGTTCCCCACTTGCACCACATAATAATTGATTTACTTCATTATAAGAATACAGTAAACTTCATTATAATACCTCCCTGTTGGAATAAACTATCATCATCATATACCTTTAATAAATTGAGTACAATTCAGACACTATCCAATGGCTTGTAGCAATCTTTTATGAGTTTAGTGGAACTACATATGGTTTATATGTCCTGTGTTGGACAATTTTTGAAAATTTTAAGAATTAAAAATAAAAGACTGTGGTCGTGAGTATTATGGTGGTCACCAGTATTGTTATAGCAGGCAAAAGTCTATTCTGAATTATTTTCATAAGTGTTTAGCAATTTCTGTGTTAGGCCCAAAGGTTTACTGCTTGTAAGTCATTTTATTGAAATTTCAAGTCACTAGGCACTAACTTATTGAACTGGTGGAATAGGTGTTCCTTTCAATTAAGTTATGAAGATATATTCAAGTAGGTAGCTGTGTTGCTCGGAAGTAGACCAATATGAGGAAGTATATGTGCACACAAAAGTTCATACCTTGAATAAAACTTTACTGGTCTTAAAGGTGCCACTGGACTCAAAATTTGTTCAGATTTATAGTGCCAGCTACTGAGCCAGGCCCAGTTGCAGAGTGGATAAGATCAAGGAACTTGCACTGGACACTATATTTTCCCCATTATCTCTCTTCCACTGTTTCCTCATGTTACCCAAAATGCTTGTGATTGTGGGGGTACTAGTTGTGCAAGAGGGGCAACCAAGATCTTTTCCTGTGTGTATACAGGAGTCCAATTCTTTAGTGGAAACCCTTGTAAAGAACCAGTCCAGAAATAAAACAAAATGACTTTATTGAAAATAGATTAAAATAAATTAATAAAAAACAGTATATTTATTGCAAACACGTATACCACACCTTTCTCACACACTAAGGGAGTTCTGAGAAAACGGGACAAATGTAAATTATACTACACCGGTCCTGGAGATAGATGAATCCAGAGAGAAAGAAACATGAAGTTGGTGTCCAGCATCTCCTTCCAGAAGCAACATCAGATGTACAGGTTACCAAAGGAAGCACACTATGTGGGGCTGTGCAAGGGTTGATATACAGTGTGAAATTTCCCCACAGGAAGCAGGACTGAAACTGCCCCACAGGGTGATATAATGTGATGCAAGTGATTGGTGACTGGTTATAAATTATAGACAATTTGATCTGATAGCTGAGCTGGTATGTGAAATAACTATAGTGGGAGGGTTGGTGCTGTGTCATGTAAGCCCATTGAGTCCAGCAATACCTTGACTAAGCATATCCTTGGAATCTGAGGAACATGGTTATCTGTTCTCTGCCTAAGTCTGTTTAATGGTTCATATTATCTAGCCTGGAGAAGACTCTTGCGAGTCCCATGTACTGCAAGGCAAACAAACTGGTCAGTCCTAGAAGGGATCAGTCCTGACTGCTCCTTAGAAGGCCAGATCCTGAAGATGAAACTCAAATACTTTGGCCACCTCATGAGAAGGAAGGACTCCCTGGAGAAGAGCCTAATTCTGGGAGCGATTGAGGGCAAAAGAAGAAGGGGATGACAGAGAATGAGGTGGCTGGATGGAGTCACTGAAGCAGTAGGTGCAAGCTTAAATGGACTCCGGGGAATGGTAGAGGACAGGAAGGCCTGGAGGATCATTGTCCATGGGGTCGCGATGGGTCGGACACAACTTCTCACCTAACAACAACATTATCTAGCCAGGAAGCATTCCAGGAGAACACAACTATGCATTGCTAAAGCAAATGAGATGCTGCTAGAGCAGGCTTTCTTAACCGGGGTTTCATGATACCCCTGGAAAACTTTTCCGAATGGAAGAAGTTAATCATTTATATATTTTTATATTTCTATAGATGACCATATATAGTCATGTTGATTCCCCTCACTCCAAATGGCCAATGATGGGCCTTTAGAGAGTGGGAAGGGGAGGGAACCTAAGTAGGAATGTACACTGCTATGCTCCCCAACAATATTCTGACTATCATACTACTGGGATTTCTCAATGCCTGAAGAATGTTTCAGGCATTTTTCAGTGGTAAAAAAGTTGAGAATGGCTATGCTAGACAGAAGTCACACAGAACAAGTAGACTGCTTGGGGGCAAGGAAGCAGGACTGGTAATAGATAAAAGAGATTCTAGTTATCCTGATGGGATATTCCTTTCTTATATACATTCCATGGACCATGGCTGGAAGGAGTGTTCTCCATTGTTCATGTCCACAGTGTGCACATTTTAGCTAGTAGAACCCAAAGGAGTCTCAAAGCAGCTTACATTCTCCTTCCCTTTCCTATCCCCACAACAGATACCCTGTGAGGTAGGTGAGGCTGAGAGAGCCCTGATATTACTGCTTGGCCAGAACAGCTTTATCAGTGCTGTGGCTAACCCAAGGTTACCCAGCTTGTTACATATGGGGGAGCGTGGAATCAAACCCTGCTCACCAGATTAGAAGTCTGCACTCGTAACCACTACACCAAGCTGTCTGAGTCAGTTCGGGCAAGTTTAAGGAAGGAAGAGACAGAAAGAGAAGAGATGTTTGATTCTGATCAAGTCCATACAGGATGGAGGTTTGGCCTAGTTTTCCTAGATTTGCTAGTGAGCCTTCTGATCCCATAGTCAGTCTCTGCCAGGCCGATTTCTGTGTGCACCAACCTATGCAAAATAAATTATGGACTAGGTGTGTGAGAATGGCTCTGAGTGAGGCATTCTTCAATTATAGGGCTACTTTTTGGGCTAACACTCATGCCAGAAGAAAGAAAACTCTGAATTCTTTCCTATTCACCCACCAGCACTCCCAGTCTTCAACTACCGTATTTGCCGGCGTATAAGACGACTGGGCGTATAAGACGACCCCCCAACATTTCCACTCAAAATATAGAGTTTGTTACATTACATTACAGTACTATGGGCCATTATGGGCAGCTATGTCTATCCCAACTGAAGTGCACCCGGCGTATAAGACGACCCCCCCCCACTTGGAGGCATGTTTTTCAGAGGAAAAAAGTAGTCTTATACGCCAGCAAATACTGTATATTTATTTCACTTGTAACTTGCCTTTCTCCATATGACTCTAAGTAGCTTACCTCATTCTCCTGTCTTCCATTTTTCCTCACAATAGCTCTGTGATGTAGTTTAGGGTGAGAATGTATGACTGGCTTAGTCACCTAGAGCAGTGGTCCCCAACCTTTTTATCATTGGGGATCACTCAACGCTTGACAATTTTACTGAGGCCCGGTGGGGGGGGTAGTTTACTCTCAACCACTGCCCTAACGCTCTCTGATCGCTATGGTAATGTTTAAACATCCCTTCAAAATAAGATACAGACACGCGACAACAATGAACATAAGGAACATTTTATTTTCATGGAAATTTTAATTCATGACAATGACAAATCAATGGGAACCCTGAGCTTGTTTCTCTGCAGTGAGATAGTCCCATCTGGGAGTGATGGGAGACAATGACACCCAAAGTGTGTTGTAAATGGCCGGGGGGGGGGACGGAGAAGGCGTCCTTCGCGGCCCACCTCCAATTAGTCGACGGACCACATGTGGTCCGCTGCCCACAGGTTGGGGATCGCTAACCTAGAGACCTTCCAAGGCAGAGTGGTGATTTAAACCTGAAACTCTAACCAGTATACCACACTGGCTTTAGTGGGGTAGATGCTGTTAAGCAGTAGCAGCAACCAGCCCTGGTTGAATCATGCAAGTCACATAGTATCAGGTCACTCAGAGGTTGTTGCCAGGCCTGGTCCTAGTGAGTCTTCCTTGAAAGGCTAAAACAGAAACCAAGACTAGAAGGCTGGCAATCCTGTGGTGGTTGTATAGTCACAATTATGGAGGACATTCATTCGTACAAGTTAGGTGCTGCTGTTATTATTTGGGAGGTGGCCCCCAATGGTGGTTTTTTCTTTAACATTTCAGTTTTTATCTTTTGCAAATCTAGAGTAATTTTCAGGTTTGTCTCCAGATTTAAATGTTCACAGATTTGGCCATGTTGAGTTTTGTGTATATATATTTTAAGGAAGTGCAAAATGCTGTTTTAATATACAAGTGAAAGAGTATTAACAAATCAAGTCACTTTTAGAACACAACAAGAAAGCAGGCAGAATAGTGGCAAAAAGCCTAATGTTTTCCATGATATTCCCTAAAATCTTGGCTGGAATTGATCTGTTAGTCCTAGTATCGGGTTAAAAGAAAACACACTAAAAATTGTGTTTCTAAGTTTTATACAAGTTGTCACAGAGCTTGCCTTCTCAGACTAGTCTGGATCTTTGTACTTTTATTATTGTTGTTGTTGTTGTTGTTGTTATTGTTATTATTTAGATTTCTAGCCCACCACTCCCGAAAAGGCTTGTGGTGGATTACACAGGTGCATAAAATCCCCAATAAAATTACTCCTAAAACCCCTTATAAAATGCACATCAATCCATACAAGACCAAGATATAGCGATGGAAAAAACACAACCTCCACCCCCCCCATCTCTCCCAAGAGTGGACAGGGAATTGATCTCAGTCTGCCACGAGTAACTCAAGGGGGGCAGGTCTAGATCTTTCTCACCGCGCCGGCCTCAACCATCAGCCTGGCGGAAGAGCTCCGTCTTGCAGGCCCTGTGGAATGTCGACAGCGCCTGCAGGGCCCGTAGCTCTTCTGGGAGTTCAGGGGCACCCTGGCAGGGGCCAGGACCAAAAAGGCCCTGGTCGAGGCTAGATGCACTTATTGCTGGCTGGGTATGGCCAGTAAATTCACACCCGCAGAGCGTAAAACCCTGTGGGGGGCATCATGCTTTCCTGTTACTAGGGGTGACCCAAGTGACTTTCTGAGTTGTCTTCAAGTAGTACCACTCTTCCCAAATCAAAAATAAAACTTAATTAGGTATATGATAGATTGCTGGCTCAGCTGAGAGAAGTACTTAAAAGGAGCTAAAAGTAGTTCAGGAGCTTTCTTAGGAGGGGAATAGACAGCAAAAGAAAAGAGGGGTATCAAACTAAATCTAATGGATTCACATTTCAGCGTGTTTTTGGCATGACAGAACAACTGTTTCCAAATTACTTTGGCTTAATGCTATATTGAATATTTAATTAAGGTAAGATTTCACATCTGTGAAACAAATTGTCAGGGTTCAATTTTAGAGTATGAACTAATACTAAAGATAACATATTTTTTTTAACATATTTATTAATGATCTAGATAGATGAGGGGGTGGAGGGACTACTCATCAAGTTTGCAGATGACACCAAATTGGGAGGACTGGCAAATACTCCGGAAGATAGAGACAGAGTTCAACGAGATCTGAACACAATGGAAAAATGGGCAAATGAGAACAAGATGCAATTTAATAAAGATAAGTGTAAAGTTCTGCATCTGGGTCAGAAAAATGAAAAGCATGCCTACTGGATGGGGGATACGCTTCTAGGTAGCACTGTGTGTGAACGAGACCTTGGGGTACTTGTGGATTGTAAACTAAACATGAGCAGGCAGTGTGATGCAGCGGTAAAAAAGGCAAATGCCATTTTGGGCTGTATCAACAGAGGCATCACATCAAAATCACAAGATGTCATAGTCCCATTGTATACGGCACTGGTCAGACCACACCTGGAGTACTGTGTGCAGTTCTGGAGGCCTCACTTCAAGAAGGACATCGATAAAATTGAAAGGGTACAGAGGAGAGCGACGAAGATGATCTGGGGCCAAGGGACCAAGCCCTATGAAGATAGGTTGAGGGACTTGGGAATGTTCAGCCTGGAGAAAAGGAGGTTGAGAGGGGACATGATAGCCCTCTTTAAGTATTTGAAAGCTTGTCACTTGGAGGAGGGCAGGATGCTGTTTCTGCTGGCTGCAGAGGAAAGGACACGCAGTAATGGGTTTAAACTTCAAGTACAACGATATAGGCTAGATATCAGGAAAAAGTTTTTCTCAGTCAGAGTCGTTCAGCAGTGGAATAGGCTGCCTAAGGAGGTGGTGAGTGCCCCCTCACTGGAAGTCTTCAAGCAAAGGTTGGATACACACTTTTCTTGGATGCTTTAGGATGCTTAGGGCTAATCCTGCGTTGAGCAGGGGGTTGGACTAGATGGCCTGTATGGCCCCTTCCAACTCTATGATTCTATGATTCTATGATTCTATGATACTGCTTCTGAATGTGAATAGAATGTACTTTGCTCACCTACCACAGTATTGCTACATAACATCAAATAATTTTGCCCTACATCTTACAGGTAATGGTGCGGGAAACTTACAGGCATAGCGGAAGGATTGCCCTGTCTGGCACAGAGCTAATGTAACTGGTTGACTTCTAAGAATTTGTGAACCTGCTGTAGAGTTGGATCTTGCAGACCTATTCCACTGGCAGTGGCTTTTTCCTCTGGCTCAAGGATCCATTCCCTGATCCAAAGAGAGCCTCAGAATCAAACCTATAGTTTCCAGCTATCTTCATAAGTAGCCCTGATGAGTGTGTTGTAATGATCCAAATCAGGGGTTCCCAAAGCATGGATGATTGAGGCCAAATCCTTATCTGAGAGGAACAGGAATAGTTGTAGCCACTTCTTACTGTAAGTTGCTGAAACTGTTGCTCCCTGACTATTGTAGCAAAGCAGCACCAAGAATCACCCCATATGGTGAACCTAAAACTTCAAAGGAAACAACTTTTTTTTTCAAAAAAGGTGAAATTATACCACACTGTTTTCCATCTCTTGGGGAAATAGGAGGGAGAAGTTTCCACTGTCAGTTACAAGGACTAGACAACAGACTTAAAGGATCCATGGCTGCCTATTGTAATAAACTTTCTATGGATTGAGACTGACGATATGACATCCTTATCCATGCTTCCTCTATATATTTGTGAAACAGCCTGGGGTTGGAATAGGGCTTTGCTGGCTGCACCCTGATTAGCCCTGCCCTTACAGCTCCCTCCCTCCCTCCCTGGACACTAGCCACGTTCCTCTCAGATGCGCCAGAGACAGAGAGAGACACACAGAGCCCTGCCAGACCGAACAGGAGCCCTCATTCCCTCCTATTGCTCCTGCTGCGAGGGAGGCAGAGAGAGCCACGGAGCGCTGCCCCAACTGCTGACAGAGACACAGAGAGAGCCGCCCCTGCTGCGACGGAGGAAGAGAGAGACAGACAGAGAGAGCTGCCTCAAACGGCACACCAGCCCTGCTTCCCTCCTAAGAACGAGCCCTAATTACCTGCTATGCCTCCTGCTGCGAAAGAGAGAGATCTGCACCTCCCGGTGTCCCCTGGGTCCTGGCGCCCATTGTATTCCTGCTTGCAATGGGCTTTCTTGTTAGTAGTTGATATAAATAAGATTGTGTTTAGAAAAGTTACCAAATAAATCTTGGTGATGGCCTTTTCTGCCTCTTGTTCTCTTCCTAACAGGGAAAATGCAACAATTTACTCTTGGCTGGCAGTCCCATGGCATACTTAATCCTTTGACCTGAACAAGAGGCAACAGTGTCAGGGTTCATAGCAGCTACTCGGAAAACACAGTTCCTTAATGGCAATCAGTCGTTGTTGTCCCCCCACCCCCGTCTCCATTATTGCAATTCTCCCCCCCTTGAGTTCTAGAAGAGTGAATGCATCTAGTGTGTTTCCCAGCATGAATATAGTTTATGATACTAGCAAGATGAGCATTTTTCTATCTCCTTGCTGTTCAGCCCAGGCACTTGCATGTTCGCATTTCAGTGAGATCAACAATATTGGGGATTCTTTATACTAGGCCTCTTATAACTTTTGAAGTCCATGTATGAAAAGAAGTTACCGTTGAAGATAAAAAAATGTGTGGTGAAGTTACATATGCAAGTTTAAGCAAAACAAGCCTTAGTGGTTCAGAAAGTAATATAACTTGCAATATACTACTTGCTTTGTAAGGCTTCTAGTAAACAAGTTTCATTATGTCAGAACATCAGCGATGTTTCTCTTTTGGCAGGTTGATCCAGGTAATACTGGAAGAGTTTTAGCTTCTGATGCAGCTGTGTTTCTGAAAACATCTGGGCTGACAGACTTGATTCTTGGGAAGGTAGTATGATTTTTTTAAGGCTTTAGATTGGGTGAATCACAAAATGGGCATTTCTTGTAACATTCAGTAGCCATAGTTCAAGCTTACTAGGCATGATTAAGACCACTGGAAGAGACTGAAGCGCCTTTTGCTCTGTGTTGAATTGGGGTCTGTGTGTTTAATATCTCAGAACTGAATAGGGGCTTCAGCTGATTGCATCTCTGGCTTGTGTTTTCAAATATGAGTCAACTCACAATGAAATCCTTTGATTGGTTTTGGGAAAAGATGTCGATGCTATGATCCATGAAGCTGGCAGTTAAAGGAGAGGACTGGAATTTACAGTGCCATCCTAAGGAGAATTAGACAGGTGTAACTTATTCGGATTGTGCTGTTAGTCTTGTCATTCAAAATGCACAATGAAAAGTAACATGTATGATGGATATATTCTATGTAGACAGGATATGTAATCTTCTTACTCTTCACATTGTTGAGTTGTGAGAGCTGTGACATTGTTATATCCTGTAAAAGCTTGTATTGTTATGTAATCTGGTGTATTGTATTTGACAGATTCTTGCTAATCTACTAAAATATGTTTATATGGTTGGAATTATTTTCTGACACTTGTTTATTGCCAACTACTTTGGCACTATTTTTACATGCTGCTTCCATCTAACTGCCTTTTAGATTTGGGATCTGGCCGATACAGATGGAAAAGGTATTCTCAACAAACAGGTAAAACTGTGTTTCTGTTGCTACCTTCATTTGTAGCCAGTCTTTCTTACTGATACTCAACATGAATTACAAAATATAAGAAGTGATACAATCAAGCATTAAAGAACCTTCAAGAAACAATGCAATGGGAAGCATAACAAGAGAACAGTGCAAATGAAAAACTGTCTAAGGCATAACGTAATGAAGAAAAGGAGTTACAAAGACATCCTTATCCATGGTTCCTCTATATATTTGTGAAACAGCCTAGGGGTGGAATGTGTCCAGCTGTCCAAGTTGGAATAGGGCCAATTGGCCCTGCCCCTGCAGCTCCCGCCTTCCATCCCTGGACTCTAGCCTCTTTGCTCTCAGACGCGCCTCTGTGCCTGGAGCCAGCAGCAGGTAAGGGGAGAGAGCCCTGGGCAAAGGGTCGTGGTGGAGGGCTTGCTAACGAGGGCCTCCCAGCCTGCTAAGGAGCTCTGTCCTGGGCCTGCTAACGAGCTGGCCAGCCCCCGCCCGCCCCACTTAATCCGGCTGCAAGCTGCGGCCCAAAGCCACCTTAAGCTGCCTGGCCGGGGGCCAGGAGAGGGAACCCTTTCAAAGCCCGTTCTTAGGAACAGGCTTTGAAGCTAGTTACAGTATAAAATGGAATTGTTATGATAAGTGCAATAAACATTACAACAGACTACAATGCTGTCCCTTATAGAAGCGACTTCCTGTGATGTTCTGTTACAGTGTTGTTCTAATACAGGGGTAGTCAAACTGCGGCCTTCCAGATGTCCATGGACTACAATTCCCATGAGCCCCTGCCAGCGAATACATCTGGAGGGCCACAGTTTGACTACCCCTGT
The DNA here is from genome assembly GCF_049243985.1 of Paroedura picta. Classification (NCBI taxonomy): domain Eukaryota; kingdom Metazoa; phylum Chordata; class Lepidosauria; order Squamata; family Gekkonidae; genus Paroedura; species Paroedura picta. The sequence continues at coordinate 82,354,651 of NC_135372.1, forward strand.
TCTAATCATTTTGTAACAATAAATTAAATAAATAATATCTTGTCCCTTGAATAGAAGATCAATTGGATTAGATTTTTCAAGGAAATATTTTCCAGTGGTCCCCAGCCTTTTTCGGGCCGGGGACTGGAGGGGTGGTGAGAGGGAAGCCTGGGGACCAGGGGGGAGAAGGAGGTATGGGCGCCGGTGGGCACAAACATGCAGGCGTGGAGCTACCATGCCTGCGCATTTGTGTCCGCTGGCATACCGGCCCCTGCGCCTCCCCCCTGGCGCAGCAAATTCCGCACCATGGGGGGCGGGAGGCGCACTCACTGGCATGCCCGCGCCTCCCTCCCCCCGCTACGGCCCAGTACTGAAGGCTCCACAGCCCGGGGATTGGGGAACACTGCTCTACACTATAAAGATTCACCTGCCATTCCCACACGTTAAGCTTCTGTTAAAGGGGGTACATGATTCTCTTTTGCTCTGATAATGGTCTATTTATTAATACAATCCCTTCCTACAGTCATTGCAAATTGAGACATATTTGATTCATTGTTGAAATGGTTTTACAAATTCTGGTTTATAGAAAACATTTAAGAACTGGGAATCTTTGGTGGTGTATTAGAGTAACTCAGAAACTTATGATTAATTACTATCTGAAAATGAAGAAAAATAAAGGAATTTGTTAAGGTTTATGTAGTGTAATGTTCTCATTCTCTTAACTGTGGTTAACAGATCAGTAGTGGGCTGCAAGATAGCACATTTACGATCCTCTGCAACCCTGGGCTCTCTGCTTTCTGGAAGAAGCGGCTAGTCCCCTGGTCAGTTGCATCTTAAGGCTGAAAGTTTGTCTTGTGCTTTTATCCCTGAGCCACCAGTTATCACATGAGTGGCCAAGTTTGTATAGGGCCCAGCATCCGGATTATTAGTGTTGGTTTGTGTTTGAAAGTGCATACAATGCCAAGTGATTGGTGATAACAAGACCTGAAAGTCTCAGAAGGCTAGAGGGCAGCAGGAGGGGTTGTTCTGGATTCTTCAGCTCCCTAGGGATAGATCTGTTAGTGAGAGTTCCTCTCTTCTCCAACTGCGGCATCTTGTATTGTACTGGAATCTCTTCCTGAAGTTTCCCTGAATCTTCAGGGCTATGTGTTCAGTGGCATGTACTGAACAGCTGTACTATGTTAATAACTTCTTTCTCTTCTGCAGGAATTTTTTGTGGCTCTGCGGCTTGTAGCCTGTGCACAAAATGGACTGGATGTTTCTCTGAGTAGTCTAAACTTACCTGTTTCTCCACCTAGATTTGTAAGGCTCTTTTAAAAACAATTTGTATGTTTATTCCCAAAATTTAAGTTTGAAATATAACGGTAAAGGTATCCCGTATGCAAGCATTGAATCATGTCTGACCCTTGGGGTGACGGCTTCTAGCATTTTCTTGGCAGACTCAATACAGGGTGGTTTGCCATTCCCTTCCCCAATCGTTACCATTTTATCCCCCAGCAAGCTGGGTACTCATTTTACCAACCTCGGAAGGATGGAAGGATGGCTTTTGGGATTGAACTCCCAGCCTCATGGTCAGAGCTTCAGACAGCATGTCGACTGCCTTACCACCCAGCGCCACAAGAGTTTGAAATATGCTTATCACTAAATTATTGATACAGTATGAGTATATTTGGGTGTTCCTTTTTTTATGTGCATGTTTGAAAGTACCTTAATTGTTTGAACATGAGGGTAAGGTTTTAGTATAAAACATTTCCAGTATAATGTGATGGCATTGATTCTTTAAGAGAAGAAATAAAGCACTAATTACAGTATGGATTGTTATATGTAGAAATCAGTATGCTATTTTCTTTTATACTGACTTTTCCTAAAATATAATAGCTTAGGAAAGTTATTGAATTAAAACTGGAACAGTACGATATTAATCCAAAAGAATTCATTAATACTGTTTTGTACTCTGTATATCACTGCCCTTAATCTACTGCTTTTTCTTCATGAATTCATGTGGAGTGGTGATGAACAACATTCTCATTTATTTCTTTTTAGCTTGATTTTACCCTGCTTTCTCTGAAAACTTTTTACTCATGAGTTCTTTGAGTGTTTGTGATCGTAATGCATATGTGGAAACTCCCTTTCCCAAAAACGCTTGCAAGGGGTGGTAGCGATGGCAGGGAGCTCAGGGTAGGAAGTCTTAAGCAGGCCTCATTTTAAAGATTTGGTTGCTTTTGCATAGTGCTACCTCCTTCATGGGAAACTATAACAATAGTGTAATGGCTGTAGAATTCAGCAAGAGTATATATTTGAATCCCCTTCAAGGATCGCTGCCTTGCAGTGGCAAAGGGGCTTGCGTAGCTCAGTGAAGCTATGAGCTATGCCGTGCAGGGCCACCCAAGACGGACAGATCATAGCAGAGAGCTCTGACAAAAGGTGATCCACTGAAGAAGGAAATGGCAAACCACTCCAGTATCCTTGCCATGAAAACCCAATGGACAAGTTCAAAAGGCAAAACGATATGACGTCGGAAGATGAGCTCCTCCGGTGTCCAATATGCTACTGGGGATGAGCAGACGGCTAGTACGAGTAGTGCCAGAATGAATAAAGTGACTGGACCGAAGCCAAAAGGACGCTCAATTGTGGTAATAACTGGTGGCGAAAAGACAGTCCGATGCTGTAAAGATTTTTATTCCATAGGAACCTGCAATGTCAGATCCATGAATCAAGGCAAGCTGGACGTGGTTAAACAAGAGATGACAAGACTAAAGGTAAAGGTAAAGGTATCCCCTGTGCAAGCACCAAGTCATGTCTGACCCTTGGGGTGACGCCCTCCAGCGTTTTCATGGCAGACTCAATACGGGGTGGTTTGCCAGTGCCTTCCCCAGTCATTACCGTTTACCCCCCAGCAAGCTGGGTACTCATTTTACCGACCTCGGAAGGATGGAAGGCTGAGTCAACCTTGAGCCGGCCGCTGGGATTGAACTCCCAGCCTCATGGGCAAAGCTTTCAGACAGCTGCCTTACCACTCTGCGCCACAAGAGGGTCTGGAATTCTCTGTAGATAGCTCGCAGCCATGGTCCTGCCATGGATGGGGGTTGCCACTATTGTGGCACTCCCACATTTTGCAGTTCCTCAGGGGTGCTGCCTTCAGCCAGGCATCACTTCCCCACATAGAAGCTGAATGTAGTTCTATCTGTTCTGACCAAAGCAGTGTTTGAGCACATCAGATCAATTCCTCTATCCAAATTAAGTCTCAAAACTCTTTTTTTAGTTGCTGTCACTTCAATTAGTAAAGTTTTATAGTTGGGTGCTCTTTCCATTCCAGGGTGGTATTAAGGAAGATCCACTGTTCAGACCAAAGGTGGATTATTGTTTCCACTTGTCTCAAGACAAGACTAAACAGCGACATTTTAGGAATCAGTGAACCAAAATGGACAGGAATGGGTGAATTTAATTCAGATGACCATCAGGTATACTACTGTGGACAAGAATCTTGCAGAAGAAATGGAATAGCCTTCATAATCAATAAGAGAGCAGGAAAAGCAGTACTGGGATACAATCCCCAAAATGACAGAATGATCTCAGTTTGAATCCAAGGCAAACCATTCAACATCACAGTAATCCAGGTCTATGCCCCAACCACTGCTGCTGAAGAGGATGGAGTTGACCAGTTCTATGAAGCCCTACAACACCTTCTAGAAGCAACGCCAAAAAATGATGTGCTTATCATCATGGGGGATTGGAATGCTAAAGTAGGAAGCCAAAAGATAACCGGGATAACAGGCAAGTTTGGCCTTGGAGTACAAAATGAAGCAGGGCACAGGCTGGTAAAATTTTGTCAAGAGAATACAATGGTCATAGCAAACACTCTTTTTCAACAACCCAAGAGACAAATCTACACATGGACATCACCAGACGGTCAACACAGAAATCAGATTGACTATGTGATCTGCAGCCAAAGAGCTATATACAGTCAGTAAAAACAAGACCAGGAGCTGATTGTGGTTCAGATCATCAGCTTCTTGTTGCAAAATTTAGGCTTAATTTGAAGAAAGTAGGGAAAAGCACTAGGCCACTCAGGTATGAACTAAATCATATCCCCGACGAATATACATTAGAGGAGACAAATAGATTTAAGGAATTAGATCTGATAGACAGAGTGCCTGAAGAACTATGGACGGAGGTCGCAACATTGTACAACAGGTAGCAACTAAAATCATCCCAAAGAAAAAGAAATGCAACAAATCAAAATGGCTGTCTGGGGAAGCTTTACAAATAGCTAAGGAGAGAAGGGAAGTGAAAGGCAAGGGAGAAAGAGAATCATAGAATCATAGAGTTGGAAGGGGCCATACAGGCCATCTAGTCCAACTCCCCGCTCTACGCAGGATCAGCCCTAACCATCCTAAAGCATCCAAGAAAAGTGTGTATCCAACCTTTGCTTGAAGACTGCCAGTGAGGGGGAGCTCACCACCTCCTTAGGCAGCCTATTCCACTGCTGAACTACTCTGACTGTAAAAATTTTTTTCTTGATATCAAGCCTATATCGTTGTACTTGTAGTTTAAACCCATTACTGTGTGTCCTCTCCTCTGTAGCCAACGGAAACAGCATCCTGCCCTCCTCCAAGTGACAACCTTTCAAATACTTAAAGAGGGCTATCATGTCCCCTCTCAACCTCCTTTTCTCCAGGCTGAACATTCCCAAGTCCCTCAACCTATCTTCAGAGGGCTTGGTTCCTTGGCCCCAGATCATCTTCGTCGCTCTCCTCTGTACCCTTTCAATTTTATCTATGTCCTTCTTGAAGTGAGGCCTCCAGAACTGCACACAGTACTCCAGGTGTGGTCTGACCAGTGCTGTATACAATGGGACTATGACATCTTGTGATTTTGATGTGATGCCCCTGTTGATACAGCCCAAAATGGCATTTGCCTTTTTTACCGCTGCATCACATTGCCTGCTCATGTTTAGTTTACAATCCACAAGTACCCCAAGGTCTCGTTCACACACAGTGTTACCTAGAAGCGTATCCCCCATCCAGTAGGCATGCTTTTCATTTTTCTGACCCAGATGCAGAACTTTACACTTTATTATATTGCAACTTGTTCTGATTTGCCCATTTTTACCTGGTCAGATCTCGTTGAACTCTGTCTCTATCTTCTGGTGTATTTGCCAGTCCTCCCAATTTGGTGTCATCTGCAAACTTGATGAGTAGTCCCTCCACCCCCTCATCTAGATCATTAATAAATATGTTAAAAAGTACCGGACCGAGCCCTGAGGTACCCCACTACTCACCTCCCTCCAGTCTGATGAAACACCATTGACAACGACTCTTTGAGTGTGGTTCTCTAACCAATTCCCTATCCACCTAAGTATCTGAAAATTCAGATTGCAGTCCTTCAATTTATCCATCAGAACATCACCGGGAACCTTATCAAAAGCTTTACTAAAATCCAACTAAACGACATCAACCAAATTTTCACGATTCAGCAAACCTGTTGTTGTTGTTGTTGTTGTTATTATTATTATTATTATTAGATTTATTTCCCGCCTCTCCCGATAGGCTCGAGGCGGGTCACAACAACTAATCCCATTAAAATTCCCATTAAAATATCAATCTACTAACATGGCGGCTAAAAATCCCATCCCTCCCCCAATTATTAAGAGGTGAAGAGGAAAGGATAGGGGAGTAGCGTACACTCCAACTCCTGTTACTTGGTCAAAAAAGGAAACCAGGTTGGTCTGACAGGACCTGTTGGAGACAAATCCATGCTGACTTCCTTGGATCACCAAATTGTCCTCCAGATGTTTGCAGATCGCTCCCATTAATATCTGCTCCATTTTCTTCCCCACAACAGAGGTCAGACTCACTGGTCTGTAGTTTCCCGGATCTTCCTTCCTCCCTTTTTTGAAGATCCGAATAACATTTGCTCTCTTCCAGTCCTCCGGGACATCTCCAGTCCTTAAAGAGGTCCCGAAGATGATGGACAAGGGTTCTGCAAGTTCTCCGGAAAGATCTTTGAGCACTCTCGGGTGCATTTCATCCGGCCCAAGGGATTTGAACTCATCCAGTGCAGCTAAATGCCTCTCGACAACCTCTCTATCCATGTCAACCTGCCACCCAGACACTATCCTTTGGCTACTGCTGTCTCTAGATGTGCCTAAACCCTTTGACCTGTGGGAAAAAAACAGATGTAAAATAGGCACTAAGCCTTTCTGCTTTCTCTGCATCTTCCATTAGAGTTTGTCCATCTGCACCCAACAACGGTACACCCAATTGAATGCAGAAATGAGAAAGATACACCCAATTGAATGCAGAATTCCAGAGAAAAGCTAGAAGAGATAATAATGCCTTCTTAAATGAACAGCGCAAACAAATAGAAGAAAACAATAGAATAGGGAGGACCAGAGATCTTTTCAAGAAAATTGGAGATATGAAGAGAACGTTTCATGCAAAGATGGGTATGATAAGGGACCAAAATGTTGGGGACCTCACAGAAGCAGAAGAGATTTTTAAAAGGTGGCAAAATTATACAGAACAACTATACAAGAGCGAGAACTTCCAGAAGTACAAGCAGGATTTCGAACAACAACAACAAATGTACTGCAAGAGGCTTCTACCCAAAGTGGGTGAATGGTAAGCTTGCTCGCTACCACTTATATTTTTATTTATGCTTCTTAAGGTGTTGGTTATCACCTTTAAGGCCATACGCAGTCTGGGCCCATTACCTGAGGGACTGCCTCTCTACCTACATTTCACAAAGAGCCTTGCGCTCTACTGCATCCAACCTCCTGGTGGTCCCTGGCCCCAAAGGAGCCCGCTTGACCTCAACCAGGGCAAGAGCTTTCTCCATTCTGGTCCCCACCTGGTGGAATGAGCTCCCAGAGGAGATCAGGGCCCTGACAGAACCTAAACAGTTCCAAAAGGGGAGTTCCTCTGCCAGACATTTGGTTGAGCTTGACCCAAACGACTGCTTTCAATTAGCTCCCAAGCCCCCCCCCCCTACTACAACTGACACTAATCAGCTTTACCCACTGGGTCCTAGCAAGAGTTGAGCTGAGGCTCTTGCAATTTCTATTTTATAATGTTATTGTTATGATCTTGTTATTATTGTTATAATGTTATTACTGTTATCACCTGTTACCATATGTTATCTGTATCTTTTCCTGTTTTCTGTAAACCGCCCTGAGCCCTCGGGGAGGGCAGTATATAAATATAATTAATTAATATATATATATATAAATAAATATTCCAAAATATGTACTGAGTACTATGAACTATGTCACTGTACTGAATGTTAGTGATATCCATGCTTTCACCAAATTATCTTACACAGGGTCATCATTTCATTCAAATATATTGTTGTTGTTAGTTGCGAAGTCGTATCCGACCCATCGCGACCCCATGGACAATGATCCTCCAGGCCTTCCTGTCCTCTACCATTCCCCGGAGTCCATTTAAGTTTGCACCTACTGCTTCAGTGACTCCATCCAGCCACCTCATTCTCTGTCGTCCCCTTCTTCTTTTGCCCTCGATCGCTCCCAGCATTAGGCTCTTCTCCAAGGAGTCCTTCCTTCTCATGAGGTGGCCAAAGTATTTGAGTTTCATCTTCAGGATCTGGCCTTCTAAGGAGCAGGCAGGGCTGATCTCCTCTAGGACTGACCGGTTTGTTCGCCCTGCAGTCCAAGGGACTCGCAAGAGTCTTCTCCAGCACCAGAGTTCAAAAGCCTCAATTCTTTGACGCTCGGCCTTCCTTATGGTCCAACCTTCACAGCCATACATTGCAACTGGGAATACCATAGCCTTGACTAAATGCCCTTTTGTTGGCAGGGTGATGTCTCTGCTTTTTAGGATGCTATCTAGATTTGCCATAGCTTTCCTCCCCAGGAGCAAGCGTCTTTTAATTTCTTTGCTGCAGTCCCCATCTGCAGTGATCTTGGAGCCCAGGAAAATAAAATCTGTCACTATTTCCATTTCTTCCCCATCTATTTGCCAGGAATTGAGCGGGCCGGATGCTATGATCTTCGTTTTCTTGATGTTGAGTTTCAAGCCAACTTTTGCACTCTCCTCCTTCACCCGCATCAACAAGCTCTTTAGTTCCTCTTCGCTTTCTGCCATTAGAGTGGTATCATCTGATATCTGAGGTTGTTGATATTTCTCCCTGCAATCTTGATCCCAATTTGTGACTCCTCTAATCCTGCCTTTCTCATGATGTGCTCCACATACAAGTTAAATAGGCAAGGCAACAGTATACAGCCTTGCCGAACTCCTTTCTCAATTTTGAACCAATCAGTGATTCCATGTTCAGTTCTCACTGTTGCTTCTTGACCTGCATATAAGTTTCTCAAGAGACATATAAGATGCTCTGGTATTCCCATCTGTTTAAGAACTTGCCTGGAGGCTGGAAGCGATTGGAAGATGGCGCTGTAGCAGCCCGTATCTAATGGGCTCTCAAACCAAACTGAGGGGCAGGAGCAGCAGCCCCTGTCAGACTTGAGCGAGGTGCGCAAACCTTGCTCGTGGTCGCTGCGGGAGCCGGGAACGGCATCCAGAGGGTCCTACAGATCCGTGGAGAATAAGTTCTCCGGATCTCCGAAGTTTGTGTCTGAGGCCCAGACGGCAGCTAAATCGAAAGTAAAATTCTAAGCTTGAGACGACCAGCTGTATGAAACCCTGCACTTCCCTCCGGCTGTTTCAACCTCTCGGCTAGCCTTTCACAGCTCAAGCAACTGACAAAAGGAGCGGAATCATCAGCATAAAGACTACGGAAGTCAAACCAGCTAAATACACTCGGTAGAACAGAGAGAAGGAAAAGCTTAAATTCTTACCGACAGAGAACGCGGCAGGAATTGTTTACAATTCACGGAGATCGCTTGGTTGATAACTACCAGGCTTCTCAACTCTCGCGAGACGTCTGTCTGGGATTTGCGGTGGATGTGTGCAGCGGAGTTAATGAATATTGCAATGGAGGAAGGACCCATCTTAGATGTTTAACTTGCGCCTGCCTGAGTGGATTATAATTTGTTGACTCTGCTTTCCTTTTTCCTGGTTGCTTTCTGCCCCCTTTTTGCCCTCACATTTTTTTTCCTTTTCATCACTCTTTTCAGTATAACATCCCAGGAACTAATCTGTGGGACACTGAACTATTTTGGGGGACATTCCAAAATAAATAAATAAATAAAAATAAAAAAAAAATTTCTTTTCACTCTGTACACATTTCCACTGATATTTTTACAGTCCTGGCCCTTCCTCTCCTCTTTTGTCACTTCTTTTTTTTTCTTTTTTAGACAAAGTTCTTGTTTACTTGTGGCTGTTATTCTTATAATAGTTTTTTAAATTTTTAACACTCCTCTGCAAGTTAACATACGCCTGGTGGATTAATCTATTTTTGGAGCTACAGTTGATTCTGGAAGGAGATATCTTTCTACCCCCCCTTATCCCCTCCCTTCTTTTTTCCTATGCTTTTTTTTGTTTTGTTCTGTTATCTGCAGGGTCTAAAGAGAGAGTCGGTCCCACCAACCAGAAGTTGGAAGAAATCAACGATCTAAGCCCATCACATTGGTACAAAAGATTAGTATCTCATAGATAATAGATTAACAGAGTGTATGAATGCTTAGGCTGTTAATCTGCTAGAGTATTGATCTAATGATTATAGCAATGTGTTAAAGCAAGTCCTCAAAGTTGAAGAAATAATAGCAATATATATTAATCTATAACTCTGTATTTAAAACTCTGTTTACTGTACTGACATTGTGAAAGCGGTCATAAAGTCAAATTACAGTGTGGGCTTTTGAGCAAAACAAAATTTTTGATGACAGACAGATTAAGACCTCGCCCAAAGCAAATCAGATCCCCTAAATCAGAAGTTACTATAACCAATTTTTGGAAGAGGAGAAAGGAGATGGCTGAAGCAAGGAAGGAGGCAGAAGCAGAAAAAAAAAGAAACAGATCGGGGGAACAGAAGCAGAAGAGAAGGAAAGTGATATTGAAAACCTAACCAATGCACAGATGTACTGCCTATTATGTAAGGGCAATTCAGAGATACTAGAAGCAGTTAAAAAGGTTGAAAAGGAGGTTCAAGACATCAAGAAAGAACTTTCAGACAGAATTGATGGTCTGGAAAAAGTAGTTGACAAAAACATAAATCAGCTGGCAACACACCAAACGAGAATCCAATGTGTGGAAGATAATCAGCAGGAGCGGGAAAGAGTGGCAGAAGACAAGTTCGAAGTCCTAGAAGTAGAATCCAAAGCCAGGAACATAAAAATTAAAGGCATGCCGGAAGAATTTGGGAAAACAGACCTGAGGAAGGAAATTACTGAAAGCTTGGAAGATTATTTAGAGGAGGAAGAGATCCGGATCGACAAAGTATACAGAGTGTACTCAAAGGCTGCTGCACGCAAGAAACAACCAAGAGATATTCTTGTAAGTTTCGATAGCAAAGTAATAAGAAATAACTTGCTCCAAAAGCTTCGGGAGACGCCGCTGAAATTGGCAGACCAAGAAATACAAATCTTTCAAGATTTGCCAGCAGACACACTACGGAAAAGAGCACAATTTCATTTTTTGCGACAGATCCTAATTGCCAAAGAGATAAGATACTTTTGGAGAATTCCATTTGCCCTGGAAGTGATATTACCACCGGGAAGAAAAACTATCCGAATGCTCCAACAGGCTCAAGAGCTTGCCGACAACTTATCTCAAGGCACCTCAGGGGCAGGATCACCCAAGACTTCCCCAACAAGAGCGGAAACTACGCGTCGATTAGTTCAACTCTGCGACGATAGATCATCCCATCTAACACAAGCAACGGGAACACAAGCCACCCCTCCTCAAGCAGAACAAGGAGCAACCGCACCAACACGAAAGAATGGAGAAGCTAAAGGTGTTATCCGTAAACGCTAATGGCCTGAATTCACCGGCCAAACGCACCAAATTCTTCAATCAACTCAAAAAACTGAGAGCAGATATTTACTGTATACAGGAAACAAATGTGAGGGGAAAAAATTTAAATGTATTATCAACAAGAAAACTAGGAAGAGAATTTGCAGCTTCTGCCACAGTGAAAAAAAGAGGGGTGATAATCTATATCGCGAACCCCAACATTAAGGTTGAGCAGAAAATCCAAGATAATGATGGCCATTTTTTAACACTTGAAATACAGCTACCAGATGGTCAGAAATACACATTGACAAACATATATGCTCCCAACAATGCGAAGGACAAGTTCTTCGAAGAATTTTTTGGATTATAATCGGAGACTTTAATGCAGTAATGAACCCCTCGCTGGACAGATCACATAACCGACAGGGAGCATATTTTCCGAAATTGGCAAAGCGCAACATTTACCTCAATTTACTAATAGATCTTTGGAGAGACCTCCATCCCAAAAGCAAACAGTACACCTTCTATTCTTCTCGACACTCCTCATACTCCAGAATAGACCAATGCTGGTGTTCAAAATCGTTATTACCAAAAGTGGCAAATATGGAAATACTCCCCAATACCTTTGCAGATCATAACCCAATCTGGGCAGAATTTTCCTTCTGCAGAGCTGGTATGCGAAGATGGAGAATGAATGAATATATTCTAGAAGACAAATAGAATCTGAATCTGTGCGAAGCTGACTTAAAAGAATTCTTCAAACTTAACTGCACAAAAGAGATTCCATTATCCACGGTCTGGGATGCGAGTAAAGTGTATATACGAGGAAGACTGATAAGCCTGAACTCCGCCAAAAGGAAAAAGAAAGAAAAAGAGCTGAATGAAATTGTCTGGTCAATTCGGCAATTAGAAATCCAGCACCAAGCCCATCTGTCTAAGAAGACAGCCAGACAAATAACTCTCTTAAGACTAAAAAGAGATGCATTGGAAACCGAAGATATGAGGAAAAAACTGGATTGGATAAAACAAAAGAACTTTGAACATGCTGACAAACCTGGAAGATGGCTGGCATATAAATTAAAAGGAAATCATAACAAAAGTGTTATATCCAGCCTTAAAAATGGAGACAATCACTTCCGTACAGATCCGGAAATACAACAATGTCTCTCAAACTTTTTCCAAAATTTATACCAAACAGACGAAGAAACTGTACCTGACAGTATGGAATATCTTGGAGGCACCCCATCCTTAACTTTCACAGACGAGCAACGAAAGATATTAAATCAGAGATTCTCAGCTCAGGAACTGGCTGAAGCGGTAACAGCTATGAAACTAAATAAGGCCCCAGGCCCAGATGGCCTTTCCGCAACTTATTATAAGAAATTAAATCATATATTATTACCAGTTCTGACACAGATGTTGAATGAAGTAGTGGACAATTCTGGAAAATCACTCCCCAAATCGTGGCAGCAAGCGTCGATAACACTCATATACAAAGAAGGCATGAACTCATTATCGCCAAATGCTTATAGACCAATATCACTACTTAACGTGGATTATAAAATTTTTGCAAAGGCCTTAGCAGAAAGACTGAAGATATGCCTTAATGAAATCCTCCACCCAGATCAAACAGGATTCATGCCCAAAAGGCATATGAAAAACAATGTCAGATTTGTCCTTAATGCAATGGAGGTGGTCCATACTAAAGGAATCCAAGCGGCTTTTGTGTTTTTAGACGCTGAAAAAGCTTTTGACAAGGTGCAATGGAAGTTCCTATTGGCCACGCTTACCCAACAATAAATGTGGGGACAATTTCTGGAACCTAATTAAGCACGTATACTCAAAGCAGGAGGCAAGAATTTTGGTTAATGGAATGTTAACTAAGGACCCTATCCAAATTGGGAACGGAACCAGACAAGGATGTCCGCTATCCCCTCTACTATTCAACCTGGTATTGGAGTCACTAGCTCGTAAAATTCGAGCAAACGCAAAGCTCTCGGGACTTATGATTGCTGGAGAAGAATTTAAACTCAAAAGCTAGGCTGATGATGTTGTTTGTCTATTAACCAATCCAATCTCCACCCTAGAATTGTTGTTTGAAGAGATAAACACTTTTGGGAAACACTCTGGATACAGGGTAAACCTTTCTAAAACCAAGATTATGCTATTCGGCATGTCTGACTTGAATATAGAGATAACCAAAAGGGCATTAAGGTGTTAGATCAACACCAAAAAGGTCAAATATCTAGGAGTCCAAATTGGAAACCGCTCTGATACCTTGTTTGCAAACAACTACGGGGAGCTCTGGTTACAAATCCAACAGGACATTAAGAAGTGGAACAGCCTGAACCTTTCGTTGTCAGCAAGAATGGCCACAGTAAAAATGTCAATATTACCAAAAATTTAACTTCCTCTTTCAAACCCTGCCAATAGATATCAACGACTCTGTAGTAAATAAATGGCAGTCTGAAATAAATAAGTTCATCTGGAACTATAAGAGGCCAAGAATTGCCTTTAAAATTTTACAAGATGACAAGAAGAGAGGGGGACAGGGCGTCCCAAATCTAAAATTATACCTACATGCGGCAACACTGACAGCAGTGGCAGATTGGATAACTGACCCAACGACAAGAGACTTGGTGTTGGAAAAGGTAGATAGTAAGCAAAGCTTTCATGAAATGCTCTGGCCCTCCCTGAAAACAAAAGGAAAGGAAAAACCTAAGGTCAACTTTTGGACAAGATCTCTTTTAAAGATCTTGAATAAATACAAAAAAAGACTTTGCTCCTCATCATATTTATTGAAATCGCCAATAGAGGCGTAGTTTTCCAGACAGCAGCAAAAAAGAATAACATGCCCAATGTACAAGGACTTGTTAACGAGAACAGGTGAGCTCAAGAGTCTGCAAGAATTAAACAAAGAAGGATATGAGCTACGATGGATGGAGTACAACCAACTGAAAGCTAGACTAAAAACAGACTTTGAGATTCGAGTGGACAAAAACTCGCCTCTTAGTGATTTCGAAAACATGTTACTGCTCAAAAAACCACACCTACAGGGCCAGATCTATAAACTTCTTTTGAAATACGAGACGTAAAGAATTGTATGATTAAATGGATGCAAAACCTGGGCTCCATAATTGCCATGGAGGAATGGGAACGAGTTTGGACCAAAATTCCTAAACAAACCAACAGCCAGATTTTAAGGGAAAACTGGTATAAGATGTTTTATAGATGGTATATTACTCCAAAGGTCATTGCAAAAATCTCAGATAATAAATGTTGGAAATGTAATAAAGCAATAGGTTCCTTTTATCACATGTGGTGGAATTGTGATAAAGCAAAAAAGTATTGGGCTAAAATACATATGGTGTTACAGGAAATATTTAAAATGCGATACCCAATGAAGCCTGAATCTATGTTGCTAAGTTTCCACCCAAGTGCTTTATCAAATTCTTCTAGAATCCTCTTCTTCCATGCAACTATGGCGGCACGGTTGGTGTGGGCGAAGCACTGGAAGGCGACTGAGACTCCAACTATCTCTACATGGCTTGACAAATTAGCGGACTTAGCAAAAATGGCAAGACTCACTAACATGGTTATGAAGAAACCACCGGAAGAATATGATGAACAGTGGAGTGATTATCTGGACTTTCTTAAGAAAGACAGCAGTAACTGTTAGGTTAGGACCAATATGCAATGGGAACTGACTATATATTTCTTGAGATAATATTAGACTACACTACGTATGGTATACTTGTATAGACGATGTATAGACAATGAAATAATTACTTATCAGCTGGTCGCTTTTTTCTCTTTTACCTTTCTGTAAATGCTTTATATGTTGGTAATTTAATCTCTAGTTCCTCTTGTCTCTTCGAAATCTTGCCTATGCTTCTGGAAGTTCTTGGTCCACATACTGCTGGAGCCTAGCTTGTACAATTTTGAGCATAACTTTGCTAGCATGAGAAATGAGTGCAATTGTGCGTTAATTTGAACATTCTTTGACATTGCCCTTCTTTGGGATTGGAATGTAAACTGACCTTTAAGGGCAATGATATACAGAGTAGAAAACAGTATTAATGAATTCTTTTGGATTAATATAGTACTGTTCCAGACTTCAGCCATATCTGTTGGTAAAGCTGTGTACCAACCAGTCTTCAAAATAGTTGTGATAGCAGTCACCACTGTAGTATCACAGTGTTCTTTTGTCAAGTAGAAGCCAGTTTCACTATATTCTATTTTTTAAACCAATGTTGATACTGTTGTAAGCAAGCAGAGTCAGTTGCTCACACCTAGTAGAAACATATGAAAGATGAGGCCAGAACATTGACAGTGCAATTCTGATTAGAAAACTTTTAAAATTCATTTTAAGCAGGGAAATGTTTTTACACACTGTCTTGGTTTTTAAAGCTGGATTTTACTTGAGTGATGTTTTACTGTTTTATTTTCCTTTGTTCAATATAAAAGCTCTATGGATCCGTGCTTTGAGCAGTGTTACAATTTGAAATTTCATTTATACTCTCTATGTATTTCCCTAAAGACAAAAGGAGTAAAAACATTTTTTGCAGCATCCAAAGATATAGTAAGATTTTGATCTGAGAGTAGAAAGAGGACAGTCATAGAAATTCACCATGGTAGAATAAAGTGACATCTTAAGTTATAATATAGAAGACTTTCCAATAAAATATGAGAGATTATATCTATTTAGCAAGGGAGCAAGAACGAATTCTGTCAGAGTACAGAAGATGCAAAAAGTGTCTTCTCATAGCATGAATAAAACCCTAAGATCACCAGGTGTGGTCAGATGATAAGCATAGAAGGGAAGAGAATCAGAGGGAAGTATTCTAAAATATTGTGATGAACAAAAACAATTAGCGTGAAAACCAAAACTATTATACTCAAACTATTATAATCACTGTCTAATCCATTTTTAATTGTAATTACTGATTCAGTAAGTCCCATTTCCTTGATATATTTTGGTTGTTTTATTTTGCAAGCCGTCTCAGGCAAATAAGTTCCTTGGAGAGGTGGCATGAAAATGCACTAAATAAATGGAGTTACAGCCCTCAGATTCATGAAGACAGGCAGCAAACAGTCCTCTGTGTTAAGTTAAGACTACTTACTTTAGCTGTAACAAAAAAGATCAATATAAAATAATCTCTCAAAAAATCATGGCACTGACAGAACAGTGAAACAAGTTTAAGTCTAATAAAATAAAGAAACTATCCTTTCTATCAATTTCTGAACCTTTCAAGTATTGCTTTTAAAACTTTGGTTCAGGCTTTGGCCTAAAATGGACTAAAGGACCCTCTGCATTCAGAAGTAGTGAATCCTCTGAATACAAGTGCTAGGAGGTAACATCAGGAAAAGGCTTGGCCTCTGTGCCCTGCTCATTGGCACTCCTGGGTAACTAGATGGCCACTGTATAAAATAGAATGTTAGACTGGATAAACTACTGGTTTAATCTCTCAGGGCTCTTTTTATGTACTCTCACTGACTTGGGGCCCCTTGTGGGGGATCCTTCAGGTAACTGGGAGAGGGAGGATGCTGGGTCTCTCCTGAGTTAATCAGGGTACTTCATATCTGGAGAGATCAAAGTATGAGTTTATTGTATCCAGTAGTCATATATTATCACAGTGAGGTCAAATATATATTTGTCAAATATAGAAAAAGTGTTTTTATTATTGCGTATCTCAGTTCACCTGGGAATCAGGCTACTTAGCCTGATTTTTCTTGGATTTGTGCAAGCTGGTAGAGGGGAACGCTAAAAGAAATGCCTCGGGTTTGAGGGTGGGCTTTGCGAGTGACAGTACTTTCCTTTGGCCAGTTGTTGAGGGAGAATGAGTAGGATACTATCATAAAGTGCTGCAAGTATGAATATGTCCCCTGTAGATCCAGAATATTGTTCCTTCTACCTCAGTACTGTCTGTCATATCTGGCAACAATTTGCTGGAGTCTCAGATATAAAAATTGGTTCCCTCTGCCAGTCATCTGACATTCTTTTATTTGGAGATGCCAGGAATTGAACCTTGACCTTTACCACTTCCATTTTTGTCTACTGCATGAAAGGCTGAGTCATCTTTCATAGAAACAACTTATAGCCTGTTCAACCATAGCATATTTGTTTGTTCCATTTTAAGTGCTAAATAGCTCTCATTGAATAAGATCTATGTCCTGCTAGCTAGCTGCTTTTTAAAAGCCCTTTTCTGTCAATCTGATCTTTTCTGTCAATCTGATCTGAGAGCCAGTTTGGTGTAGTGGTTAGGAGTGCGGACTTCTAATCTGGCATGCCGGGTTCGATTCTGCGCTCCTCCACATGCAACCAGCTGGGTGACCTTGGGCTCGCCACGGCACTGATAAAACTGTTCTGACCGGGCAGTGATATCAGCGCTCTCTCAGCCTCACCCACCCCACAGGGTGTCTGTTGTGGGGAGAGGAAAGGGAAGGCAACTGTAAGCCGCTTTGAGCCTCCTTCGGGTAGGGAAAAGCGGCATATAAGAACCAACTCTTCTTCTTCTTATTTATTACTAGTAACTAAGCCCGCTGCAGGCTTAATGCAGCGGGCGTTAGCGGGGCTGGCGAGGTGCGCTGGGGCTGGGGCAGCTTGGGCTGTGCGGCACGATCCGAGGACGTGGGCGACCTTGCAGCCTACCTTGCGAGCTACCGAGCTGTTCTGTTGGCAGGTGGGTCGGTGTCAAGGCGCTTGGGGGCGGCGCTGGAGGGTGGGAGGCTGGGTGGAGCGCAGGACTGTGGGGCAGCGGGCGGCGCCACAGGCGTGGCAGCGGCTGGTGGCCAGCGCAGCGGGTGGCGTCGCGGGGCGCAGCCGGCGGTGTGGGCGAGGGCCAGGCGTGGTGGAGGTGGCGGCAGGGCCGCAGCAGCTGGTGGTCACAGGGCGTGCTGCGAGGGAGCGGCTGTCCGGGCCGCATGGCAGCGCGGAAATGGCGGTGGGCGGTGGCACGTAGGCAAGCAGGAAGGGGGGCGGGGCGGGAGGCACTTCGCGCCTCCCGATTAGTGAGTCCGGCGGCAAGGGACCAATTGCGAGCCGCACTGTGCGCGGCTCGCAATTGGTCCCTTGCCGCCAGAGTGACTCTCGGAGGGCCCAATCGGCAGGCGCAAATCGCCTGCCGATTGGGCCCTCCGAGTGTCAGTCCGGGGGAAGGGGCCAATGGGCACCCTTCCTCATCATGGACAGGGCCCACCCTCGGGGCCCTTAACCGATTATTTAATCCGCTCCGCTAGGAGCGGGTTAAAGATATTTATTATATACTGCCCCCCCCAGAGGGAGATGGTGCTGGAAAGTGTCATCAAGTCATAGACAATTTATGGCAACCACATAGGGTTTTCAAGGCAATAGACATTCAAAGGCGGTTTGCTATTGCTTGCCTCTCCATCCAAATACCAACCAGAGCCAGCCCTGCTTAGCTTCCAAGATCTGATGAGATTGGGCTAGCATGGACAAATAATCTGATGAGATTGGTTTGACAAATAATCTGATGAGATTGGGCTAGCATAGAAATATAATTTTTCTGCTTTTAGGAAAGAAACAGAAATAATGGACAGAAGATCGAATCATAAATCTTTCTGTGTCTTAAATTTAACCCATACCTGGGAAATGATTCTTGTACCTAGCTGTGTTCTTTTTCCTTCCACTTTGGAAAATGTGACTGGTTCACTTTTGTTTGCCTGGAAGGTGTTAATCATACAACCTCTGACTTTGTCCATATTGGGCAGGTTGGTTTAAGGGAAAGATAGTAATAGCATTTGGACACCACTATTATTGATGATAAGTATAAGGTGGTCATGTATAGTTATAGTTGTTTTCTCCTCTGCACTAGAATGATTCCACTAGTCCTTTATCAGTTGGTGGTGCACCATTGGATATCCCATGGGCTGTCAAGGTAAGTGAAGTGAACAGAAGCATAACTGTCCAAATACTTATTTTAGTGGATATATTCACATTTTTAAGTCTTTCTTCCTCCATAATAGAATACTCTGTCTTTAGCTGAGCAGAATGCTAGGTTAGAACCTATATCACAAAATAGACATTCTGCTGTGTTCTGGCCTGAGTTGGCTGCTGTTGATTGGCATATATTCTTTTGCCCTAGATTTGCCCTAGGCATATATTCTTTTGCCCTAGATTTGCCCTAGGCATATATTCTTTTGCCCTAGATTTAGGTGCCTGTATTTCTCTTGAGTCTAGTCAACTGCTGGAGATTTCTGTGGAGCAATAGATGAATACATACATGCCATTTCTTTTTGTTTCCCCTCTAGTCTCTGTTGGACATATATGGAAAATTTAACAAAAACTTATTAAACTATAGTAGTTTGCTGATTCAGGTCAGCAGTTTTGCATAGAACTTTTCTCAAGAGAAAAGGCCCCACCAGAGAAGTTGTCAGCCTTTCTGGTACAGATTGGTTCACAATGAAGGAAGGAATCCCTGTTTATTTGAGACCCTTTTTTCTATGGAACAGTGTGATGCTAGTTCCTATAAAGTTTCTTCTTGACGGGCATTAACACTGGAGTATATAATTGTTGCATGTCAGATGTGGAAGATATATCTTTTTAGCCCCAACTCACTTAAGCAGCAAGTGATCCCTTCAATTGCAAAGCAGAATGGGGCAAAACAACAACAACAACATTGCTCATCATCCATACTTGCTATTTTACACATCTATTTTATATTTGGGAATTCATACCACTCTTGTAAGAATTGGTTCCCAAATAATTGTTTACTGTTTCACTACTTTGTCCTCCTTTCACCATTCTGAATACTAGAAAACCACTGAAGTTGCTTCTTATGCTATTGATTATAGCCTGGTTTGGCTAGACATGCTTCATTTGTATAACTTATTCTGCAGTATGTTCCTTACATAGATTAACATTTGCTCATACAGATGTTCTTCAGCTAATTTTAGCCTCTTATTTTGACAACCAGGTGGAAGACAAAGCCAAGTATGATGCTATCTTTGACAGTCTGAACCCAGTGAATGGGCTTCTGTCAGGTGACAAAGTGAAACCTGTTTTGCTAAACTCTAAATTACCAGTTGACATCTTAGGAAGGGTAAGAATGGCAAGCTTTTGAGTAGTGCAAGTATCTATTTAATTGGGGTGGGCAGTGTTTTGGGATTCTGTGGGCTGATGTTTAATAACGGGTAGAGAATGTTCTTGACAAACCAAATCTCCCAAAATGTGTACTAAACCTCTGAGGTCTCCCTTTGTTAATACACATGGACTATAGGAATGCATTTTTTCAGACAGAACACACTCTCGCTCCCAGTGGAAATCTGGTGAGTTAGAATCGACCTGCACATTATTCAGAATTTATGCACCTTTCCCCAAGGAGGGAGGACAGGTGCTGAATTTTTCTCCTGCTATCAGTTTTCCTGTTATAGTTGTTCCCTTTTGAGGTGCTTTTCTCCAGCAATGAGGAAGAACAGAGGGGAGTGATTTGGAGGAGAAAGGGGGTAAGCAGCAAGCTTACCTTGCCATCCTGCCCATTAAACAGCTCCTTTTCATTTAATAAATTACTTCACTGGGTGGGAGTGGAATTTTGCAAAGAGAAACTATATGGGATTTGTTTAAATACAGAATGGCTCTGAGATAGTATGTCCTGAATAACATAATGGAGAGGGCTGCTTTTCTGTAGTTTGAGTTGCCGTTAATTCAGTTAAGTATTAACAGCTGAGTATTAAATAGCAGTAATGACAAAAAGATACTAAATGTGAGATACTATAAAATCCCCCTCCCCATTTTAATTGTTTGGAGAGGCTATGGTAGGAATTGCTTAGGTGACTACGAAAATTCAGGATTGTAAAGCAGGCTAGTGGTATTGTTGTTTGACAACATACGTGAATGGTAGAAACTGCTTTTATGTCTTTATTTTTTTCCCTTTGTTGTTAGGTTTGGGAGCTAAGCGATATTGACCATGATGGAATGTTGGATCGAGATGAATTTGCTGTTGTAAGTATTGTGATCTCTGTAAGCTTTTCAGAGTTCTTTTGAAATTTGTTTACAGTGGTTAAAAGCTTTCATGGAATGTTCAGTTTGTTCATACTTTGCAGGGTGCAGGCATAATTTGTAATTCAGCAATTGGGCTCATGACCAGTACCTAGAGTATTAAAGAGAATGGAAACAAAGTATGTGGTTCTCCTTCATGATTGCGTAAGACCCAGGCACGACTAGTTCTTATTCCTAGGAAAGGACAATGCTGAACCTGGAAGCCATCAGAGCCCTACTTCTGGTACATGACAATCTGTTTCCCAAAAGTTGTATTATGTTTAGAAAAATGCAATTTTATTTCTATAGTAGTGATAAGTCAATGTTTGTATTATAGGGTTATCTGTGTTAATCTTACTATGTCGTAGCAAAATAAAAGTCCATGTAAGGAAGTAAGCTGTGACTTACGAAAGCTCTAATGAAATATGTGACATAGGACTTTCATGGGTTTTTTTTAAAGGGGGGGTGATATTTTAACCTATTCCAATGAGTGTTATAAATTATTTAGTATATTGTTAGTTTTAGTATTTTATGTGTTAACTAGTAATCAAGCCCGCTGCGACTAATGCAGCGGGCTCTAGGGCAGGCAGCCCCCGGCAGTTGCGCGGAGCGCAGCTGCCGGGAACTGCCTCGGCCAGCGGCCTGATGCGGCAAGAGGCGCTTCGCGCCTCTCTCCGCATCAGGCGGCCGGGCAGGGAGCCCCCGGCAGCCACACTCTGCACGACTGCCGGGGGCTGCCTTGGCTGGCGGCCTGATGCGGCCAGAAGCGCGAAGCGCCTCGCCGCATCGGGGCACCGGCAAGGAAGCAACTGCGAGCCGCGCTCTGCGCGGCTCGCAGTTACTTCCTTGTTGGAAGGGCGGGGATTGGCCCGGCCGATGATCTGTCCGGAGGAAGGGGCCAATCAGGCCCCTTCCTCATCACGGACAAAGCCCGCCCTAACTCCTCCCCCAAAGCGCTTAGCGCTTTATTTAGTCCGCGGCGGTTAAGGATGTATAATTAATGATTAATGATTGAATGTATCTATTCTTACGACTAAGGTGGCTAATACTTTAAAACATACATGATAAATTACATTATAAATCCATTAACATCCTTTCCCAAACATATGATTAAAATAATTTTTAGAGTTTAAAAGTCAGAGTTAAATACTCTTAAAAAAACGTATAGAAATAAAAACAAAAGTTAAGAAGGAGGGGTTATTGAGGAAATTTCTATTGTTTTGTATGAAACATCTTTTCCCTCTTAATAAAACAGTAAGGGGTGTTGGGGTGGGCTCAGTCCATGATGAGGAAGGGCAACAATTGGTCCCATGGCCTTGGGCTGACAAGCGGAGGGGCCAATCGGAAGGCGCGAAGCTGCCAGTCTGCTCCTGATCACCAAAGGGAGAGGAGGTCAGTAGGGCTGCCAAGGGGAGTGAGAACAGAGGCTTGGACAAGCTGTGCTGGCGCTTTTCACCCCAAGGCTGTCCTAACTGTCATGTCCAACTGTAAATTGTCTCAGAACCCTGACAGAGCTGGCAGGAGGCTGGAGAGTGTGCTCCCTCCCGCTCCCTTGAGGCCTGCTGTGAAGGAGCCTCTGACAGGCCCTGACTGAGGGGAGGAAGGCCTTTCCAAGAGCAACGCAGGGGAGCCTGAGGGCATTCCTTTTGAGGGTGGGAGGGGGACTATCCCCTTCTGCCAAACAATTGGCTGACAGGGAGGCCACAGAAATGCCCCTTCTCATTTAAAATACTGCTCTGGCCTGGGGTTAGACACAGCCAAGCCATGTGTCTTTCTTCTTTGCAACTCTCTGCATGTTTGAGGCCACTGCACAGCGTTATTCTGCAGATGAAACTGGGTTTTTTGTCTCCTGTTTCATTTGCACAACAACCCTGTGCAGTAGGTCCCAATTCAACAACAACCTGTGTGGGAGGCCTTAAATGTTTCTTCTCTACCGCAACCCTCTCCAAAGTAGCCCTTTCTGCCTGGGGAGCTGATCTTTATACTCTGCAGGTGAGCTGTAATTCCAGGAGCTCTCCAGGCCCCACCTGGAGGTTAGCTACCCAAGGGCTACAAATATTCCTGGAGGTTTGGAAGTGGAACTTCAAAATCGTACAATGCCTCAGAGTCCAGCCTTCAAAGGAGCCATTTTTGCCTGCAGTTAGGAGGGAGTGGTGCAGGTGTGTCCCTCCTGGGCTATGGGCTATGGCCAGCCCTTACCAGCAACTGTTAGTATTCTGGGGTGCAGACAGGCAGACCAGCATCATTCCTGTGAGTCTGGAAAGTGCAGGAAGATCTAAATAAATACTTACAGCCTGAAACTGTAAATAGGAAGAGGGAGAGGAAGGGAAGATGATTGGAAAATGCTTTGAGACACCTGAGGCCTGTTGGGTCACTGCGGCCCATTTTGAGACTCCTTTGGGTAGTAAGCAATAGGGTACAAAAATCTGTTCTTCTAAGGAGCAACCATGAAAGAAGCATGTGGACCCATAACATTTTATCAATAGTGAAAAAATGGAGAAGAAGGAACAGGGTGGACACCTGTGTACTGTGACTACCCCATGTGTATTGAGGCAGAGGGGCATTTTGGTGTCTGTTGCCTAATTCACACAAGAAGGGAAATGACGCAGAACTGGGATGAATTGCTTGCCTTGTAATCTTCCCTTAAGAAGAGTCTCCAGTCTGATTTTCCCTTGACATATCTGAAGACATGGCTCTGGAAAGCACATCTGTAACTACTATGCCACAATTCCCAAAGGTCAGTCCTGTCCCACACTCAATGAACATTCCAAACCACAGGTTCTTGACACCCATATCTTCACACCCATGCCCTCATTTGCCACCACAACCTCCCACACAACACACACATTCAACCCCATGCCCTTACAGACTGGACATCTCCCCCCACTTCCTCTTCCCACTGCCAAGCTCTAGTATCGGTTGTATTCTTGGATACAACGGGCTTTGCCCCTAGTATGTTATATTTTGTATTTTACACCCACTCTGGTATTCTGTACAGTGGTAGTGAAGGATAGAAATAACTAAATATTCTTTAAAATTAGGTTGTGCTTTTCAGAATGTTTGACATTAACATTTCAGAATGTTTTTCTATTACAGCTGGAGGATGTCTAGTTCCTTATTTGAAAGAATAAATTCTAAACACACTTGTTTGTTTAAAGCACATCTTGACTACACTTCCTGAAAGGCAGCACACAATAAAATTAAAGCTGTGCCATTCCCATATTTGTTAGCATTGCCTTTTTCTAATTGTGAAGTTAATAATAATAATAAACAAATCATTTCTATACTGTCCCTCCGCATATGGGTTCAGGGTGGTTCACAGCAGAAACTACAATTTAGGGCCATTCTGCAACCAAAAAATAAATGCTTACCATATGCAGACACCATGTTTTTGGCATTTTACACAACGTCGCATACATCCAGTGTCCAAGCAGCAAACCTTCATTTTAAAGCGCTACCTGGCGAATCGCATAAAGTGAATTCCCCAAACTATTTAGCATTAGCCAGAGGAGAGCAACCAGCAAGTCACACGCTAAGGAAATGTGTGGAGCTGAATAAGCGCTATCTCTGCCTCCAGTGCCCGCCCTCACGCCCACCTCCCTCTCCCTTCTTCCGGGGATGGGATTTTTGTTTTTTTTGTTCTGAAGCAAACTGCCGGGAGCAATGAATAGGCATTAAATCGCGCAGGCAAAGCAACCACCAAAAAACTCCCCCCCCCCGAGTTAAAGCACATAATATGCCTCTCCAAAGCCCCTCCCCTGCCAAAAAAATAGGAATGAGATTAATTTTTAAAAGCTTCAAGGCTCATTTCTAAAAGGGTTGGCATTAATAAAGCATTATGCATCTATGATAAGATCCATAGGCGTCTCAACCAAGTTTTACTTTAAAAAAAATTAGCTGGCATTGCGGGCCCTATAAAGGTGATTGGCTGCCGGGCTTGATTGACAGGTGGAGGATAGTCACATGTAAAGCATGTTGCTCTCTTCCACCATTTCAAGCAGGTGTGCAGAGTACTAAGTGCAAGAAGGTGGCAGAGGAAAGTGAGAGAGCCAGAAGGTGAGGAATGGCCGAAGGTGCGTTATTTTTTTCAATGTGTGTAACTGCCCTTAATTTTATACCTTGACTCAATTGAAGGTATCTACCGTATGCAGTAACAGAGTTGTTTTAGTTGCCATAATTTCAGAGGTTGCGTCTGGCCTCTTCAAAACTGTAAAATCTCTAAAGTTTATATTTTCCATCTTCTGTGTTTCTAACATTTTTGCTTAGGCCATGTTCTTGGTGTACTGTGCTCTTGAGAAGGAACCTGTGCCACTATCCTTACCTCCAACATTGGTGCCACCTTCCAAAAGAAAAGCTCTTAGTATTCCCAGTGCAGGGCAGTTGATGCCACCTACAACATCCAGCAAAGATACTCATCAGCCCATACCACCAGTAGGACTCTTGCCATCCAAAGCACCATTAACACAGGTACAATCAGCATAAAGTTGTCCTTGGTTCATACTCTATTCATGAAGTGTGACAGAAGCACAATATGTTTTGTTTTTGTTTCATTTTCCCCTAGTGGGTTGTATCACCTGCAGACAAAATAAAATACCATGAAATATTTCTGAAAACTGATAAAGACATGGATGGTTTTGTGTCTGGTGTGGAAGCTAGAGAATTATTCTTGAAGACAGGCCTGCCATCTGCATTACTTGCACACATCTGGTAAGATTTTTTTTAAGGTGCCTCGTATGAAAAAAAATTCTTGCTTCCTACTGTTGATAAAAAATAACTCATAGAAGCCCAACTCTTTGGTGTAGAGTTGTAAGCTGTGGGTGCATACTTTTAAACCTGAATGGGTTACATTTTTAAAAGATGTGATGGAAAGACTTGATGGTCTCATTAAACTGCATTTTTAGACTAGTTTATTTTCTTCCTTTGTATTGGTTTATGGCTGTTTCACCCCGTCACATTATTATATTTTGAGGCTGGTCCAGCCCAGGGACTTGTCGGAAGAGACATATACTATATACAGGGGAGACATACTATATTTTTGTTCAAAAATATACTCCTGTAATGGCACAGGATAGGCTTTTGAAAGTATAAAATTAACAAAATATTTTAGTTAACTTTGAGGGGAGAAGGCCAGGTGGAATCAGGTATAGGATGTGTGAAGTGGACTGATAATAAAAAATGAGGTAATTTTGTTGTTATGCTAAATCCAGCTGATATGTTGCCAACAAATAAGTGTTTATGCTTTTCAGCAAGGTCTTCAAAACTTGGAGGAGAGAAGCTTTTTCCCCACTTCAGATTCTGGTTTAACACGTAGGTGGAGGTTTCTGAGTTTCACCAACATATTTAGAAGACACCAAGTTCCCCAAATCCACCCTCTCTCTCTCTCACTCTCTCACACACACACAGATATCATTGTTCTTTAGAACTATCTCCCTTTTCATTAGGAAGGAATTCTGTTCACTAAAAGCTCTGTTCCTTTTCAACTTAAATTGGGATCTTCTGTAATCCCCTCACTCTTCTTTGCCTCCTTGCTAGTCCTTAGTCAGTGCTACACTCTCACTTCAATTGTCAATTCCCAACAGTCATTCTTAGATTAAATCTGACTGATCAAATCAGCCTGAACTCTCTCAGAGAAATGGACTTTCAACGATACTTCTGACCAGACTGCACACTCTTAAAGAGAGCTCCAGAAGAGTGGAGAAGAATTTTCTTTCTCTGCAAGGTCTCCGGACTGTTACAAACTTTCATAAGCAGTTCAGTGTTATAGAATTGCTGCAAACATCTCATAAAGCCCTGAAGACCGGCTTTATGAGATCCTTGCAATGGAGAAGAGGTAAAACTTTTTTCCTCCCATGCCGTGGGAGGAAACCCCCCTTCAGATACCCAGTATTGGGAAAGGCTACTTGTCTCATTTACTTTGCTTACCTAGAACTCTTTAAATTCATAGCTGTACTTAATAAGAGGCAAGTGAAAACTGAAACTGAAGAACCTTCCTTTCATACGAAATTTTCCTTTCCAAAGGCTGCCTTTCTGAGTCAAATGCAGGGAAAAGCAAGACAGGAGCTTTTAAAGTGGTGACAGATAATTAACAAACTGAAGAACTGGAGAGGAATAGAGAATTTGAATTCATTGCTCTGCAAAGCTACCTTAAGAAATAGAAGTGGGAAAATTTAAGTAATCCTCATCTGTGAAAAAGCTGAGGAACTTGAATGTAAAATAATGGTACTGTGTAAACGCAACTATATATCTCAGACCCAATCACAGATAATGAATGTGATGCCAGATAAGCAGAACTTGCAAGAGTCAAATGATAGAGATGATTATTGATACAAACAGGAAACCTGGGAAAATAGAAGATCTGGCTAATTAAAATGAGACTGCAACCATTTCAGAGATAATCATGTTAGGTGATATGAATGAGGTGGTAGGCTCAAATTTAGATACGAAATCTGAAGGGATGAAAAATCCAATGAAAATGCACACCTTCTTTGAGCACATGGAAAATTTGTCTTTGGTAGATATATGGAGGTATAGAAATAAAAATTCTCATAAATTTACTTTATTCCAGCTAGGCATAAAACTTGGTCTATTATTGACTTGATTTGAGATTCAAATCAAATTACATTAAATGGACAATAAATGGAAATTTTGCCCAGAGTTTCAAATCATAAGCCTATAATGTATGAATTGAAGGAGATATTTAAAAGACAGTTTAGTCTCTAGAGTAAATATTATTTCAAGACAAAAGATGTTGTTACAGATTGTACACTAAAGCTGATGGACTTTTAAAAACTGAATTTAGATAGAGGAACTGATGACAACATAGTTTGGGTAATACGTAAAGCCTTTATAAAAGATTTTGTTTGCTCATCAAGTGAGAAAAAGAAAGGTCAGATAAATTACAAGAACTTCAGAATAAGAATAAAAAATAATTAGAATTAATAAGCAAAATTCTAAATGAAACTGCTATAAAAATCAAGATACTAAAACATCAGGTAGATTTGATATTAACTGAAGAACTAAATAAGAGTAAATCATGGCTAAACAAAAATATTTTGAATTAGCAGATAAACCTGGAAAATTAATAGCATGGAAATCGAGGAAACAATTTCAGAGGAAGAGGATAGACAAAATTAAAGATGGGACAGAAATAATAGAGAATAATGTTAAAATTAATGTTAAACTTCAGGAATTTTACTCTAAATTATACAAAAGTGTACGGATTAGGAAATCTAAGGAAAATCCATATCTAAGTAATAGAAGAATTAACAGGCTAAGTTAATAACAAAAAAGTTTTGAACAAAAAAATTAACAAAGCTATAAACTGTAAGTGCAATAAATAAATAAACTTGGAAGATTTATAGATAATATTTAGAACTGTGAAAATGAACAGTGTATAGCAAGCTGGAAGTCTCTCAGATGCCTTTGTTTTTTCTTCCCCTTGTTCTTCTCTATTCTCTGCTTTCTTTTTTCCTTCCCTCCCTTTTTTTCTCTCTTGTTGGCTTATTCATTCTATATGTATCTGTGATACTATTATATTTGTTTGCTTGTCGTAATTGTCACAACTGTTATTTTAAATATAAATAAACTATTATTCTGCTAAAAAAATAAGCCTGAATACTCTCTGGAAGTTAAAATGAGTAATCTGAGGCTACCATACTTTGGCCACATTAGGAGAAGGCAAAAGTCACTGAAAAAGCCAATAATGTTAAGAAAAGCTGAAGGCAGCAAGAAAAGAGGAAGACCTGACCTGAGCAAGGTTTTTAACAATAGCATATTTTGCAAGTCATTAGCCATAGTTACTTTACAGCAGGGGTAGTCAACCTGTGGTCCTCCAGATGTCCATGGACTATAATTCCCATGAGCCCCTTTGCGTTTGCTGGCAGGGGCTCATGGGAATTGTAGTTCATGGACATCTGGAGGACCACAGGTTGACTACCGCTGCTTTACAGCACTCAATGTACATACAGTTTCTAAGCTTACTACTTAACTATACAAGCTAATTTAAAAGCTCTTACATAGATCTATATCTGCCTTGTTAAGCATGGCAGTTCAAAATTTACTTAGAATGAAGTTTTAGATTATACATTGATTTCACTGTAAAAATTAAAGACGATTATGTACTCTGGCTTATCTTTATGCATCAGGGAGGGACCATGGCTTTGCAGTAGAGAGACTGTTTTACATGCAGAAGGTCTCAGATTTAATCTGTGTTATCTCTAGTGAAAAGGTTCAGGAAGAAGTTGAATTGAAAACCTCTGACTGAGGTCTTGGAAAGCTGCTGCCAGTTAGAATAAGCAATACTAACCATGATAGACCAACAGTCTGACTCAATATAAGGCAACTGTATGACTGGATTTCTTAACTCATTAAATTACCCTGATGGTTCAGACTTTGCTGCATCTAATCTTGGGATATGATTTCCAGTGTTGCACAAACCAGATGCCAAAGAAAACTCCCAAGAAGAGTAGGTTTATAATGGTGGTCCCCATTTGTTCTCATTCTGGCATCTTTTGCAGCTGATCTTAGCATTAATGAGATGAGCACTGTATGTATAAGGTAACTTAAATGTTGTCAATATTAGCTAGACCAGAGGTATCCAAACAGTGGTTCTGCAGGTGTCCATGGACATCTGGAGAACCACAGTTTGGCAACCCTGAGCTAGACTGTCACAATCTGCCTGTATATTGGGAGTGCATACATATTTAAACTGGTTAGAAAAATAACGTTTTGAATCTTTTTGTTGGCTTGTTCAGGGCTCTCTGTGACACAAAAGACAGTGGGAAGCTTTCAGATGAGCAGTTTGCTCTGTCATTCCATTTCATCAATCAGAAGCTGACAAAGGGTGTTGATCCTCCTCAAGTGCTATCTCCAGATATGATCCCTCCATCAGAGAGA
This sequence comes from Paroedura picta, assembly GCF_049243985.1. Taxonomy (NCBI): domain Eukaryota; kingdom Metazoa; phylum Chordata; class Lepidosauria; order Squamata; family Gekkonidae; genus Paroedura; species Paroedura picta. The sequence goes on from NC_135372.1 coordinate 82,384,393, forward strand.
AGCACTCTACAAAAGGTGAAATTTTGCTTGTGTTGTAGAAAGCATATTGGTGAATAAAATAGTTTTGGCCTGTGGCCTTGCTGCATGGGAGGCTGTATATTGATATCATGCTGCTTAACAGATATATCAGTTGGTGCATTCCTTGTATTTGATTTACTAGAATATCTCTCCTTCATTCATTGGCCTTCCAACCAGAGATGTGCAATAGTTTGGAATTTATTTGAGGACTGCAATTATAAAGCTGGTTAGATTAATCCAACACTGTAATGTGCTCACAGAGCTCCCCATGGGAATTCATAACAATTTCGGTGGTAGTCCCATGCGTAGAATGGAGACCTAAGTATAGAATTGCTCCCAGTGTTGTATTGAAGGGAGGAAAATCCCATTTTGCATGTGGGAGCGTTTTGCATATCGCTGAGAGCTCTGGCATGTGCAAGGAGTCTCTAGGCAGGAATTGTTGGGATAAATCTGGACCAAAATTTCTTCTCACTCAAGGCACTTCTGCCTGTGGAATAGAATGTTCTTGTCTCCCCTCCCCCCCATCCAGTCCACTGATCTCCATGAATGCTGCTCCTGGGTGAGTAGGGAGAGGTAACATTTAGGAGCATCATGACAAGCAAATTGGGGGTCTGCAGTGGGAAGTCAGAATTGGTGGGGATTACAACATCCATACTGTTAGTGTGAAATTTAGTCTGGCTCCAAACTGCTGCCCACAAGTGAATTCCATGACCACCTTCGTATTTCATTATTTAAGCTAGTTTAATGTGCGGTATATCAGAGTTGCATGAGTCCTAACCTTTTTGTTCTAACAATGCCGTATCATAGTAATTAAAAGAAGTTTAATGGTAGCGTTCTGTTTTGGCAGTTTTCATATGGTTTTGTTGGTTTTTCATATGATATTTTGAAACTGGATATACTAGGGTGAAAAAAACATCACGGTAAAATTTATTTTGTGGTGTTTTAATGGGGTGGGTGGGGAATGGGCCCTTGTTCTATTGACACTATATGCTTTCCTCTTGGTTCTGCTGAGCCATGCTATCTCCCGAATTTGTACGCAAAAATAGAAATAAAATTCGGCATTTTGTTCAATAATATTAGGTTTGTTTTTGCATTATTTTGGGAAAAAACCCTGCTTTTATTTCTTGCTTTACTAATCTTTTTTTGTATGTTTGCTTTCCTTCTCTGTCTTTCCTAGTTTGGACTATATTTTCCATTCTGCACCATTCTGCTTTACATCTTTATTATACTGTCAGTTACTTAAATCTACCATCTCAAGGTTAGAGATTCTTCACTTTTCCAATATTGACTGTTTAATAATGAGCATCTTTTTTCATGTCACATTTTCTTTGAAACAGCAGCATGCTGCTTAGTGACAAATTTCTAAAATATGGTACCACTTCCACATATCTCTTTTCATCTCAAGTCCTTGGCTTTAGTTGGAAATATTCAAAATAGCACATGGTGTGCTTGTCTGTATAATAGCATTTGAAGCTTTTTGTTAAGTTATCCTTTTCCAAGTTTATATTTTATTTATTGATTAAAATACAAAGTCTATCTTCTATCCAAATCACATGCATAACTTTAAATGTGTACCGATACAAGATATATTTATAACAGTTAAAGGTTTTAGTTTTGAAATAAAGTCAGTGAAGTAACACAGCTTATGTGTCATGTTCATAATTAAACAACTAATGATGTGAGTTGAATAAAAGTAGTCAAGAACTGTAATAATTTGGGATTTGCGGAATTTAATGAAGTGTGGAATTCAACAATGACAAGTCTAATAGGACAAAGGTGGTTTCAGAACTTAAGCTACTTTCATTTTCATCAGAATAAAATTAAAATTCTAAATTGATTTTTGTAAGTTACATTTTGTATCTACTGCTCTATATGGTACGTGAATGATGATGAACAGCACACATACTAGAATCTGTTGTATGATTAATTCATACATTCTCAAATCCAACTCTGCACTTCACTGTGCAAAGTACCCCTTAGAGGGAGGAAAGCTTCATCTCAGATTCTAACCAATGTAAATAAGATAAGCCAATTATTATAAAAGCTCCTTACTACCTAAAGAATGAAAATGCAAATTATAAGTTAATTTTTCTTGGCAGCAGCCTGTTGGGCTTTATCCAGTGGCATTTATGAGCTACACTGAAAGGAAGACTTGGAATTCCCCATAGTATCATTGGACTCTGTTGTAGCTGTTTCTACGGTGCACAGGAATGTAGTTAAAAATTTATTTGCAAGCCTTTTTCCAACCTTTTTGTGTAGAAATTTTCCTACACAGGTTTCTCATTTAGAGGCTGTTGCTCACTTAATGCAAGCCTTTTATAAGAGGACCCCAGACAGCATTTGTGTGGCTTGGCATGAATTTAATCACAAACAACCTCAGTTGCTGACACAAATGTATGAGATCATTTGTACTGTAATACTGTGTCTGTAGTTGTGAAGCTGTACTAACTTGTTAACAGGCCTTGCAAAACAAATTTTTTGTACATTTATTACCAAAATCCTGACCTCTCTGAATGTTGCTCGAGTAACACAACACAGAGTGTCATTTCTGCGGTCCTGTTACCATTGTTTTAGAAGCCAAAAAATATGATGAGGTACCCTACTATACCTGTGATTATATTAACATGTACAACCAAAACAAGGGAGCAGGTGTTTTGTGCTATTAAGAGTTGCTGGGATATTTATGGAAATTCAGGTTCTGGATTAGTAATAGGTTTCACCATCTGAAAACAACAATGCATTCCTGTTAATATAAACATATGTAAGATACAGCCTCTCCATATTGCCTTCTTTATCTTGCAGAACACACTAGGACCAAGCCCTGTAGCAGATTTTTCTGCAATCAAAGAGCTAGACACTTTAAGCAATGAAATAGTGGACCTTCAGAAGTAAGTAAAAAGAACTCTTTCTGTTTATTTGAAATGTTTAGCTTAACTAAAGTTTCCATTTGAAACCCTAATGGCAAGTAGTAGCTTGCTATGTTCTTTCCAGCCTTTTAGCAATATATAAATTGAAGCAAAATTGAATATATAAAGTTTCAGGGATTTGGGGGCACATGCCTCCCCCCCCTCCTCCCAGGTAGCAGGGAGCATCTGTCATTATCAGCTGTCATCTGCTGTTTGGTATGCTGCTTTCACTTTAAATGCTTACCCAACCTTCACACGCAAATCTGCCTATGAAGGGGGGGCATTTAAAATTAAATGCTGGGAAAAGATTTCAAGGGAGAAGGTGGCACGCCTGTAATTATCAGCTGTTAGGTGCACTGCTCTTAGTTTACATGCTTCTTCAACCTTCTCCAAAGCTTCCTGCAAAGGTTGAGGAAGCATTTAAAGTTAATTTAATCTACCGAATATTAATTTAATGAGAGCATTGCATCTGTCATCATCTGTCTGGCGGGCGCTCTCCCCTCCCCCTGCCTTCTCAGGTACTAATGGATGGCTTTAAAACAGAGCTCTCAGATGTCTGTATGATCGGGAGAAGGCTGGCAGATCACCCCCCCCCCCTTCCCAGCTCATATCCCATCTCCAGAAAATACAAACGAGGCTGTTTTTGCTTACCTGAGTTGTTAGAAGTCTGGACAGGTAACTGAAGCCCAAAAGACATTTTGTATAAATGGTTGGCTTTAAAACAAGGTGCTCAGACCCCTGTATAATCAGGAGAAGACAGCCTGATCACCCACCCGCCGCTTTCCCAGCTAATCCCAACTTCCAGAAAACAGAAAAGGGGTTATATTTTGCTTGCCTGATCCCAAAATGATTGTGGACACTTTAAAGAAGATTTTATTTCACCTTTGACAATGTAGGTTTGCAGTCATGTTGCAACATGGACCGTACCATTTAAAAATATATTATTCGGAGCAGAAAATGGAGAGGAGAGGGCAGGTGCAAGGCAGGACAAAGCTGCCAAGGGTATAATGTATTTCCCCCTCCATACAGTCTTATTCTTGGTTGCTCACCGATGGAACATGCGATTTAGGGTGGTATATCCAGTTTTGGCAGTTCCTGAAATTATGCATTAAAAATGGTCAAATTGCGACCCGGCTGCTGGACAGCCTCAGGATGCAGGTGACGTCATGTGGAGGGGACTCTAAAAGCCACCAACATTCAAAGGCTATTCAGGAACATATTCCTCATGCAGAAATGGCCATTATATTTATTATTTACCATACTTCCTGTTCATTGAGGACCCAAAACTACCATGTCTTGCTTTTTTTTTTTACAGTAAATCTGTCTATTTTATTAGATACTATTTGAATTTTCATACAAAGAGTAAACTTTTGCATTGGTCAATATTCTACTAGGATTAGAGAGATTCGTGGAGGATAAGTCTTTCAAAGGCTACTAGCCATGTGACTGAGGGGAACGCTCCACATTAAGAGGCACTAATCCTCTGAATCCCAGTGCTAGAAGACAACATCAGGAGAAGCCTGTTTGCCATCTAGAGAAACTTTGTTTGTTTAATATATTTCTGTACCACCCTCCCTTACAGCTCAGGATGGTTTACAATAAATGTTAGTAGCTTGCACGTTACAGCTTGCAGCTCATAGTACATAGAAAACAGAACACAAGAACGGTTGAATTTGTAACACTTTGAACATAGATAATATTGACAATTTTGGCTTAACAATTCCGAACTTAACTGCAATTCAACAGTTTATAACATGCAGTGGCTGGTCAGGCATTGTTTCTGTTGGCATAGCTGGTGATTGGGAGGGGTCTTCTAGGTTGGTATTGTTCTTCTTTCCTCAAACAATGCTTTGGTGGAAGAGGTCCATTTTGCAAGCCCTGCAGGACAGTTTTAGTTCCTACAGGGCCGTGATCTTGTCTTGGGAACCGTTCCGCCAAGTGGGAGCGAGGACAGAGAAGGCCCTAGTTCTGGTTGAGGCCAGGCGTGCCTCTTTGGGACCAGGGATCATCAGTTTATTAGCACGTGAGGAGTGTAGAGCTTGGGGGGGGGGGCATAAGCTGAGAGGCAGTCCCAAGTACTCAGGGCTTATACCATGTATGGCATTGAAGATGAGTACCAAGACCTTAAGCTTGATCCGAAATACAACTGGCAGTCATTGCAGTCAGCCAGGAACTTGACATGATCTTTGATACCTCCCTTTCTGTGGAGGAACAGATCACAAGAGTAGCGTGACTGGCGTTCTTCCATCTGCGTCTAGTTAAGCTTCCAGTGCCCTTCCTGTCCCCAGAACATGTAGCCATGGTGATCCTGGATTTCTGCAACTCATTCTACGCTGGCCTACCCTTTTCTCTGATCCAGAAACTTCAACTGGTGCAGAATGCAGTAGCCAGGGTTCTTACAGGAACACTGTGGAGGGCCCACATCTGGCCCACACCCCAACAGCTGCACTGGCTACCAGTTGACTACCAAATAAGGTTCTGGCAATCACCTTGCAGACCATACACAATCTGGGCCCTGAGTATTTGAGAAACCGCCCCTCTACCTATGCCCTCCAAAGAGCACTATATTCCATCAACACCAACAAACTGGTGATCCCTGGCCTCTGGGAAACTTGCCTTTCATCTACCAGAGCCATGGCTTTCTCGGTCTTGGCCCCCACCTGGTGGAACAAGCTCCCAGATGACACCAGGGCCCTGCCAGAGCTAAAGCAATTACGCAGGGCCTGTGAAAAGGAGCTCTTCCACCAGGTTTTTGGTCAATAAAAGTGAACAATCCACTAACCAGAGGCCCCTCCTACCATCAACTGCACCCACAGAAGAAAAAAACGGAATCACAATGCAGTAAAAACTGAGTTGTTGAATGTTGAATGTTAAATTATAACATGTTTTATTTTGATACAAGTTCTGATTGTTAAAGACGTTATATATTTAAGTCAAGGTGTTTATTATATCGTATTATTTTACGAAAGTTTCCAATGTAAACCACCCTGAGCCTCAAGGGAGGGCGGTATATAAATATAATAAAATAAATATAAATAATAGCTTTGCTTGGTGGTTGAAGAGCTCTTGTGACCAGTTCCTCCACTGAATGAGTGGCATAAAAGGTCATGCCCAGGTTCCTGGCTGAGTGTGCAACTGATAGTTGCACTCCATCCAGACAGGGCAGCCACGCTTCCTCACTGGGATCCTTTCTACTGAACCACAGCATCAGATTTGGAGGCGGTTTCTTAGCCCTAGCCTCCACCTCTGTGACCCAAGGGATGGGATGGAGATTAGGAGGGGCCCAATGGTGTCTGTATTTCGAGCTTCTCGGGTATCCTCTCCCACCACCATATCTGCTTCTATCCTTGATCTCCTTGGGCCCTCCCTTTTTGCTTTTTGCTTTTTGTTTTGTTCTTGTTTTGTTCTCATAGCATTATTGTTCTGTTCAGCCTTATTCCTTGTATAGTCTGTTCAGGTTTTCTCTTTTCTTATTCCTTCCTTCTTGTTTTCAGTGTTGTATGTTCAGTTGATAGTAGTGGACTGGTTTGTGGTGATTTGTTAGCGAATTCCGATTTTCTGGTTCGATATCTCGGAGCTAGTTCAGGCTGTTGGTTTGAATTTAAGTAGGCTAAGGGGGGGTGGTGGTTTGGTTTTGTGGTGTATTTTAAATATGGTTGATTTTTTAGTGGATGTGCTGATAGTTCCTATTGGGTTGGGAGGTGAGCTGTGGTTATGATTTGGGGGAGGTTCTGGGGCAGTACACTTTTTTTGCTTCAGCGTAATTCAGCAAATGCTCATAGGCAATTAAGTTAAATAAAATCATATAATTCATATAATGGATAGTTAATTTCAATAATTAGTTCCATAAAATCAATATTTATTTATTTAATTTATTTTTCAGTTTGCATACCACTGCTCCTCCAATGGTTTCGCGACAATTCACAGGAATAAAACATTAAAATACAATAAAAGCCTATAAAATCCTCCCTTATGACACAGGCAGCAAGCAGTCAGATACTCTTCTAATTCATCCCAATCCTATCCCACCTTGTTCAGCTGGAGGCCAAGTCCTCTTCCACAGGGAGTGGGTGCCAGATCTGGTAGACCTTGGTGGGGGATGCTCAGGTAGAATGCTGTGACTCCACCCTGGCCTCAACCATACGCCTGGTAGAAGAGCTCCGTCTTGCAGGCCCTGTGGAAAGCTGACTCCGGCAGGGCCCTCAGCTCTTCTGGGAGCTCATTCCACCAGGTTGGGGCCAGGACCAAAAAGGCCCTGGCCTGGGTCGAGGCCAAGTGAACATCCCAGGGCCCCTGGACTTCCAATAAATTCATACCCACAGAGTGAAGAGCCCTGCGGGGGGCATAAGCAACCAAGTAGTCCCGCAGGTAAGTGGGACCCAGTCCATATATGGCCTTAAAGGTCAGTACCATTTCCTTGAACTTGACCTGGAAACAGATTGGTGACTAAAGCAGATAGACCTCAGCTACTCTCATGTGAACTTGGATAAACATGTCCTCAAGTCATGCTGAGGAAATGAGATTCCTAGACATCATAAATGACTGTGTACTGGAAAAGTTTGTTACAGAACCAACTGGAGAGTTAGTGATGTAGGACTTGGTTCTGAGTGAGTATCAAGATGTGAGAGATGTAGAAGATGAAGAGTTGGTTCTTATATGCTGCTTTTCTCTACCCGAAGGAGGCTCAAAGCGGCCTACATTCGCCTTCCCTTTTCTCTCCCCACAACAGACACCCTGTGAGGTGGGTGAGGCTGAGAGAGCCCTGATATCACTGCTCAAACAGTTTTATCAGCACTGTAGCAAGCTCAAGGTCGCCCAGCTGGCTGCATGTGGGGGAGTGCAGAATCAAACCTGGCATGCCAGATTAGAAGTCCGCATTCCTAACCACTACACCAAACTGGTTCTCAATGTAGCTCTCAATGTAGACATTGTTACACCAATTGGGAACAGTGACCACACTGCTATTACATTATAGCTCAATGGAAAGTTACCCCTAAAGCTCAGAACACTAACACTTTATTTCAAAAAAGGAAACCTTGAAAAAAATGAGGGAATAGTAAAAAGAAAGCTGAAGGGGAAATGCAAGAGAGTCAAATCCCTAGAGAATGCTTGGAAGCTGATTAAAACCATACTAATTGAAGCTCAAATAGAATACATGCCACAGGTTAGGAAAGGCACAAAGTCTAAAAGAAGGCCTTCATGATTAATACCTCAATTCAAGGGAGCTACAAAAAGTAAAGCGTCTTCTTTTAAAAAGTGGAAGCTCTGCACCAAAGAATTGAATAGGAGGGGCCACTTGCTGTGGCAAAAGAAATGTAAGTCAATAAGTAGGCATGCAAAAAGATTTTGAGGAGCGGATTGCGAAAAGCATCAAGACAAACAATTAACATTTTTTTTAAAAAAATATCTGGAGCAGGAAACCAGCCAGAGAAACATTGGGGCTTTTGGGTGACAAAGGAATAAAGAGACTGCTAAACAAAGATGGGGAGGTGGCAGAGAATGACTTTTTTACTTTTGTTCTATCCAGTGATCTGGGGTGGGGCAGTCTCAACTTCTGGGAGAAGCTCCTTCATATAGGCAGGCAGGATTGTTGACTTTTGTGCAGTTTATGGATGGGATGGGTCTGGATCCCTCAAATCAAACAGATGTTGTTTTTGTCAGAGTGCCTTGTTTCCTACTCTTGTTTGTTTATTTGTTTATATTTATGCAGTCTCTATGCCACCTTTCTCTGAGGGCACAAGATGGCTCACAACATATCAGTACAATCAAATTAAAACATTTAAATTATTAAAACCTGTTTAAATTAAAATTCAGGAGATCACTGTCTTCTCTCCGGTAGGAGGGAGAGAGAATGAAGGTATTTACTGCATGGCTCCCATTCAGTATATCTTCATCTGTTTTTTTCTATGGGGAGATCAATCAGAAGGGAGGAAGGGCATCATCGTTCCCAATCCCCACCAAATTTGATTGGAAGGAGAAGGAACAGGGAGACATTTGTAGAGGTCAGGATTCTTTCCCCATCTTCTTTGCCCTGAAGGATTCCCTAAGCCATGGGGTCTCCAGTCTAGTTTTTGGAGGCTGACAATCTCTCCAGAGGTCGCTACATAAGAATTTTGAAGTTTCCTCGACTTCCCTCAGGGTATCCACAGCAAACTCATTTTTGCTAGGTCAGTCTGCTCTTGGACTTCAGATCCCTCAGCAGTAAATAGTAAAATCTCTTAAGGAATTGAAGAACAACCTTTAAAACTTTAAAAGATTACCCTCGCAGCAGGCTGCTCTGTGAATACTTTACTGGGTACAGTCCAACTGTTGGCCAGTGCTGTGGCTTCAAATGTCACTACCAGACAAAATATTTAGCTTCACAGCTGGAAAATGGACCCTTCATTCTAGGCCGAGAGTAGCTTGCGTACTATTCAAAGGAGTACATCTCTTCTAGAGAGGTATGGATAGATATCTTGTGGAGGATAAAGGCAAGAAAAGGTTGTTGCCTTCAGGCAAGAAAGACAGCTAAAGCCCAAGAAATGCTTCTCTTCCCTTCAAGAATCTAAGTGTATACCAGAATTTTGAGCACCTAGGCCTTTCATAGGGAGATGGCAGCCAAACAGGGTAGCAATAGATCCTCCTTTACCAGAACAACAGGGAAGAGCCCATGGAGCCCCAAGAAGAACTCTTCAGCATGACTACTACAAAGGCTCAGACTCACCAAATGTAGGAGGGGAACTAATAAAGGGAGGATCCTATCTCCCATACTAGGAGGTTTCTAAGGGGAACTGCCTTTATCAGTTCACCTCAAGTTCATTGTTTCCCTCCATAGAACATAAATGTAGGACTCATGGCTCTGTCCCAGATTCTATTTGAGCCAATGGCTGCTTGTCCTCTCAAAAAGCTTACCTTTAAAACCATCTTTCTAGTCAATATCACCTCAGCCAGGGGAGTGTCAGAACTTAGAGCTCTCTCTGTGGACAAAAACCTCTGTGTCTTTCATAATGATAGATGAGTGCTCTTTCCAGACCAGGCCTTTGTCCCAAAGGTAAATTCTTCCTTTCATACACTGGAAGACCTGATCCTCCCCTCCTTCTACCTAACTTGATTAATTTTGAGTTCAGGTCAAATTGACCTAAACCTAATTTGGCTTGGGCTGTGTTGGGAGGGCCGGTTGGAACTGCCCCTACACAGCTCGACAGATCCCTGGAGAAGCTTCTGGGGAGATCACTTGGGCAGGAAGGTCCAATTCAAACCTGTTTTTACTGTAAATCTGTCTATTTTATTAGGTTCATGTATTGCCATTTGAATTTTCAGGCAAATAGGTTAGACATTTGGATTGATCAGTAGTCTACTAGGATTAAATAAATTTGTGGAGGATAAGTATTTCAATAGCTGCTATTAATTATTTATTATAATTTTATTTATTAGACTTCCCCTCTTGGCCCAGCTGACTTGGAGCAGTGTACTGAGGTTGACTGAGGTGAACCTCCACACTAATTCTCTGAATCCCAGGGCCCATGAGGCAACATCAGGAGAAGGCTTTTACCTCTATGCCCTGTTGTGCGTCCTCCAGAGGAACTTGTTGGCCACTGTGTGAGATAGGATGCTAGACTAGATGGATCACTGGCCTGCTCCAGCAGGGCTGTTTTTACATTATTATGTCCTTATTATGAAATGAAATAATTGCTAGTATTTGTGTAGTCAAAAATAATGTGGTGGATCAAAATTTGCCCAATTCATAATGTGTAGATCTTGCTTTACCAAAACTGTAGTTCTGGTTCCCAAACAGTTAAATATATGATAGCTGATGCAATCCCTCCCACTTTTCACCAGACAATTGCTCCATAGCAACAGTGAGATCATTGAAGACAGTATTTCATTGATTTTTTGCTCTTGTTTTCCCTTTAACCTATAATTTCTACCTCTCAATGTTTGTGAGAGTAGAGATCTTTGTTTTAATATTTGGTTTATGTAGAACATTTTTGTATAAATAAAAGAGGGGAAATTTATACATTTAATGTTTCATCATGTATTTAAAAAGAGAGACAGGCTTAGGCAGCTGGATAAATGTTCCTGTGGTAGCTGATGTTCTCAAATATTCTTGCATTATTTGCTGGTCTTCTAGGGAAAAGAATAATGTGGAACAAGATCTAAAGGAAAAAGAAGATGCCATCAAACAGAGGACAAGTGAGATCCAGGTAACTGAATTTTTTGCCTGGGGTGAGCTTGGAACAGTGTAATAAATGAAAATTTAAACCAAAATTTGTGCTTTGCTACCTAATGAATGTGGGTTTGTATATAGCATAATACCTTCAAATCATAATTTCATATTTCTGTCTTCAGTAATCCCCAATAAACAATGCACATATATTTTAATAGTGTCTTTTAATATATTGGTAAATAATTAATCAAGCATAAGCTTACAAAGGATTTGTATTGCCTTAGATATTAAGACAAGGATGAAAGTAATGCTAAATATTTGTAATAGTATTTTAGTGGGGAGGCTTGCTATATAAGGAGAAATGTTGCATTTTATTTTCTTTAAAAACTGCACTTTTTATACTTGGTATAATTTAATGTCTGTGCATGATAATGCATTATTTTGTGTTTGTTAATTTTTCATAATCAGTGGCTTGAATCACTCCTTCTGCCCATTAAGGCTGCAAAGCCACTTCCTAGTTTTAAAGATATAAATGCAGCTTAAATTGGTGATTCCCATGCATAGCTGATGGTGGGACTATATTGTAGTACAAGAAGCAAATGTCCAACACAAGCATCTTATCTTTCAATTTAAAAATCTGCCTGATATAGACTCCATTTTGGGATTCTGATTGAGATTTCCCCCATTTCGTTTTTAAAGCAACAGTGCTTTTTTCTGAGGCAACAAAACGAAGCATTGTCTTACACAAAGCAGTCCTTATATTTTGTTTGTCAACAGTCTTCCAGGGATGGTGGGGATGAAGCCATGCTGTTCACAAAATTATCAGAAGTATACCTTTTTAATAGCAACTTAAATGTATTTGTCATTAAATGTCAGGCCTTATACTGTTCACTAAAAATGTCAATTTCTGAAAGATTTTTTTCCTCTAATGCACATGCATAGCATACGTGCCCAGAAATCGTTTGGGTTAAAGAAGTTTTGTGTGTGTGACTACTGCTTAAGCCCTATAGCAATGCATTTTTATTAGGAAAAAAATGACATTCCTGGAAAGTGTTGATATGCCCTGAGGCTGGTGCCATCAATGATATATCAGGTCCAGTCATGTAGATGTTAAAAGGGGCTGTTTTTTCCTTATCTATTTATCATCTAGCTGTTGTGCACTTACCTATACAATGCTGTTAATGTAAATAGTCTTCAAGCACAAATTTGAGGATTACAGGGTAGACTGGACTCTAGTTATAAGAATGTTTTAAATTTTAACGCAGACAATAAAATATACACAAGATTTTTAAGTAGCTTTCTGTAACTATCACACAGGTGAGGTGAAACTTTCAGTGACAGGATACCAAAGATGCAGTGGTCTTTTAATAGTCAGTACAAGATCTGAAATGCAATGGTCTGAAAACAATCAGATAAATGTTGCAATAAAACAAACCTACCATGAGTATTAAATATAGGGGTGGATGGTCAGGATAATACAGTGTCTAAATTCTTAGAAGAACTAAGCAGCTTCTTATTTATGTAAATACATGCTGTTTCAGATTTGTGCATAACTTTTTACTACAAACTGTAGTAATTAATTATCAAATTAATTGATAAATGCTGCTGCTGCCCTCTAGTTCAAAATAAATATCATGGCCACTGTAAATGTACACTGACTTCAGATGATATTTCAGATAATCCTTTAACATTTTACAAGTTTTAATTACTTAAATCAAATTCTCTGTAATTTTACCATTTTTTACCATTTTACCATTGGTAAAATAATTTTACCATTGGTGCAGGACAGCATAGAATTTTTAAAATTAGTTCCAGAGTATTATGTAGCAAGTTTTCCCCCCCTTATTTAATTCTTATTATGCCTGAATTCAGTTTTATTCTTGCAGGCATGTCAGTTACACATTACATTAGTGTTCTCTTCCATTTCATGGATATAGACGGTGTGGTTTATGAAATATAAGAGTGAAATTCATTGAGCTTTGTAGTAGAGGCTCTTCCATACTAACTTGGTTTCATTTTTGTGTTGTGTACTGCATAATGGGCAAATCTTTATTGCTAGTGAAGCCCACTGAGAAATAAATACAAATAAGAAGATAATTCTTTCAGTTTCCTTTTGCCATAGGAACCTTGATAGCTTAGCTGGCTTGTGAACAGTCCATGGTATAAGAAATGTTGAGCCTGTAGCTCTGATGTTACGGATCTGATGTATACACTGCAGTCAGATCTGTTATGTCAAGGAGCACTCTATAAACAGTATTCTCTAGATTTCCTAGATTATTGGAGAAGTATGGAGCTCTGGATGTGTGAGTTCCTCCATCTTAATCATAAGGAACTTCCGAAGAGGGTGGTATATTCCCTCGAAGGAAGAGTTCCGATTGGAATTTTAGAGATTTGTGTCTATAAACAATGATTGCGATTACAGCAGCTTTTGATAGGCCCTTCTGGCATGCCCAGCAAGGCTGGTTCATCCATGGAGCACATGTAGCATGACACCTCTTTCCACTGTGCGGAGGCCCTCTGCCTCCAATCTGGCTTTTCCTGCCAAAATTATACTTTACTAGGGCCCCATGAGTCCTTAAATTGGTTCTGGTGCTACAGGCTCCACAAATTCTTAAACTACTACTGATGCCTGGCCTAGATAGACAGCTCTAAGAGCTGGATAAGCCCAAACAAATTGATCTCACATCCGAAGTAAATGTACAATGCTATCAGCTTTGGCTCATTATTAAAAAACTAGGGGCCAAGCCCATTGCATTCAGGGATACAAAAGGCTTGTGGGAGCTGGACAAAGTCTGTGGACAGCCTCCCCTTCCCCCCAGGAAACCTGGAAAGGCTGCAGGCAGCTGTTAGAGAACTCACCAGCAGGGGCAGCTCACATGGCAGGGATCTGCAGCCTCTGAGCCTTGGAGGGAAGTGGAAGGAGGAGGCAGTGGTCAGGGGTAGGGGATGGAAGGTGATTGGCTGGCCGCTGGACAGACAGGCAAGCCGGTTGGAGGAGGAGGCACTTATGTGGAACAGATGGGACATGTTCATAAAATCTGCAGATCACTTCATTATTTGCTTAATTCTTTCTTCAACTTGTCTGCCACACTTCCTTTTCATGTTATATTTAGGGTGTAATCCTACATTCTGGTTGATTTGGTTTTCTTCTTCAAATCATGTACTACATACCTTATGGGTCTCTTTCATATTCATTACATATACCTTAATTTTCTATTTTTCTCCTTTGTATGGCCGATTATGCACGGCCGCCGAAACGGCAATTTTGGGTCACATGGAAAATGCGGAAGGGGAAGACGTGAAGCACACCAGTTATGCATGGGACGGGGCGCAACGACGGCAAAACCCAGAGTAACCGATTATGCACGTGGCGCTCCTGGGGCCGCCTCTGGTTGCGCCCCGGTCACCCGGAAGCTGCGCTTTCTTCCGCGTTTCGCTAACACGGCTTTTTTGGCGGCATGCACCAAAGTTGCAGCCGGCACCATGCGTTATCGGTGATTTTAGTCGCTGCCATTCCACCCCGAATGCGCGTTATTCCCCCTGTGCATAATTGGTCTATCCCAGGCTTCAGTTGACAAGTAACATACTACTTTCCTTATTCTTTAGCTGGCCCTTTCTGTTAAAAAGGAAAACATGTAAAATGCTTGCTTTTTTCTCTTATCTTAGGATCTTCAGGATGAAGTAAAAAGGGAGAGCAATAATTTGCAGAAGCTTCTGGCTCAGAAGGAGGAAGCAGAGGAAATTCTTAATGGTCTTGATGAGGAAAAATCCAAACTGGAAGACCAGCTTAACACCATCAGACAGAAATGTGCTGAAGAGGCTGATTTGGTAGGTCTTAGCAGCTCATTCATGGTTGACAAATGCTGGATCTAGAGCATGACTGGAGAAAAAGTAGTACATATTTGATGTGGACAGGAAAATAGCTGGTATAGGAAAATGTGACATTTTTGTGTGGAAAAATAAGAGTATGAAAGTTACCGCTGCTTGTTTGCAGATTTAAACGTCTTACATAATGGGAGTAGTCTGGGGTGAAGAGAGCTTTTTCCATAATTTTGAAACTGTTCTTCACTTGCATGTGTGCATCCAGGTTAAGAAACCATGTTACTGCCATGTTGGGGAAAAACACATAAGAACTATATTTAGTACTTTAAAAAAATTGTTTGTCAAGATATATTGATATCTTTTGAAAAAATGTTGACCTGAATTTGGATTAATCTATTTTTTAACTTTTACACCTGAATTGTTTTGGTCTTTATCTACAAATATTGTCAAAGAGAATATCACATTTCTAGAAGGAGTAAATAAATATCCACCAAACTTTTTTGTTGTTGTTAAATTAAATATTTAAAAATATTTATAGTCCACCTGATCTCTGCAAACTCAAGGCAGCTAAAAGAGCAGCAGGGGCTGTGAGGATACAACATTACGAGGGTCTTGCAACAAGTTAAGCTGCACAGTTACAAATGTATATTCATCCTTAAAAACATAACCAAAGCCAGTTTACCCTCTACCAAATGCCCTCTAAAAAAACAGTGCTACAAGCCACTTTGAAAGTCACCCACTGTACCTGATCTTGGGAGGTCATTCCAGAGGAATGCCTAACTACCATGAAGAATGCCTAACTATTGCCAAACTGACACTCATAGGTGAGGAGAAGGCTGTCTGAGTACTGTACCAAGAGATGCAAAATAAGATGTATGAAGGGCTTTAAAGATAATCAGCATTTTGGATTGGACCCAGAAGCAGACCGGCAACCAATAAAGTTAACCAAGCACTGGTGTTACTGACCTATGACAGGAGCCTCACTGCTGCATTTTGTACTAATTGAAACTTCAAAGGCAGCTCCATGTAGACCACATTAAAAGGTAAAGGTATCCCCTGTGCAAGCACCGAGTCATGTCTGACCCTTGGGGTGACGCCCTCTAGCGTTTTCTTGGCAGACTCAATATGGGGTGGTTTGCCAGTGCCTTCCCCAGTCATTACCATTTACCCCCCAGCAAGCTGGGTACTCATTTTACCGACCTCGGAAGGATGGAAGGCTGAGTCAACCTTGAGCCGGCTGCTGGGATTGAACTCCCAACCTCATGGGCAGACAGATTCAGACAGCATATCGCTGCCTTACCACTCTGCGCCACAAGAGGCTCTGTAGACCACATTTCATGCCATTGTAATCTCTACATTAGAGTATTGTATACCACATTACAATACTCTAATGTAGAGATTACAATGGCATGGGTCTGGATGGCTAGATCACAGAACCTAAGTATGGGGTCAGTTCATAAACTAAAAGTAATTGAAAGAAGACATTCCCAAAGCCTAACAGCACCAACCTATCTGTCCATTGACAAGTGGCAGGTCCAAGAACACCAGCAAGCTTTTAACTTGATTTACTAGAGAAGCCTCATCTGAATTTGGTACATTAGCACCAGCTAAACACTAAAAAACTGGCTAACAAAATCTCTGAATGGAGACTCAGTTTTTATGCAGTATAGTTTTCTTTCTTTGATATACAGTGAAAACCATAACTTCTGAGCAAAAGAAAAATATCCTTTGTAATACAGGCCAAGGCAGACATGACTTCTTTTTCCTAGCATGCCCACTGAAGCCCACACAAAGGTTGTTGCCTTGGAAGGGAAAAGAGGTGGGCTAGAAATACCTGCTGTTGCTCCATGTCCTGTTTTAGGCCCCCCAAACAGGCTTAAGGTAGGGTTCAGTGTTGAATACTAAAGTGAAATCTGTTTTTCATGTTCCACTGCTAGTTTATTTTATATTTAAAAGTTCTTTGGGGATATATATCAATATTTGCCGCTCCATACAGTTCTGGTAATTCATCTCATCAAGTACTTCCTCCATTTTACAGGTTGCATCTCTAAAGGCAGAAATAACTGATCAGGAGTCCAAAATCTCAACATACAAAGATGAGTTAAATAAAGCTCAGGAAGAACTTATCCAACTACAGCAGGAAACTGCAGAGCTGGAAAAATGTGTAGAGGCAGGGAAGTTACAGCTGAGACCTCTTCAGCAAGATCTTCAGGACTCCCAGCAAGAGATCACTTCAGTGAGAACAATTCTTTCCTCATTGCTATTTACATCTTTCTTCTTACACAGCTTTCTTTTCTTCTTTAATTGTAGCTGATATTTAGCTCAAATACTTTATCAGTGTTTTTCAGTCTGAGTAATTAGATTTCCATTTTAATCCATCAGAAATAAATGCCAAACAGCACAAACCGTCTTTAAAAGACCTACATTTTAAAAGCCACCCGTTAGAATGTTCGAGGTATGCTAAGCTGTAGAATCTGCAAATACCTAGAACTGTATTGTGTTCCCAAAACAGATTTGTGGATACTATCTTAGGTTTTCAGAACCTGAGTTTCTCTAAACACTAGATTTACATCAGTGGTCCCCAACCTTTTTATCACCGGGGAGCACTCAACGCCGGGGACCACTCACCGGGGACCACTCAACGCCTTTTACTGAGGCCCGGTGGGGGGGGTAGTTTACTCCTCTACTCTCAACTACTGCCCTAGCGCTCTCTGATCGCTATGGTAATGTTTAAACATCCCTTCAAAATAAGATACAGACACGCCACAACAATGAAGTGTGTTGTAAAGGGCTGGGGGGGATGAAGTAAAGCACCGGGGGGGAGGCGTCCTTCGGGGCCCACCTCCAATTAGTCGAAGGACCACATGTGGTCCGCGGCCCGCAGGTTGGGGATCGCTAATTTACATTACATTTCAGGTGAAAGGAGGCAGTAGCATTGAAAACAAATCGTGATTCTTGAAAACTTGACTGAGAAACTAATGCAAAGTATGGAATGAAGGCTTTACATCAGTGGTCACCAACCTTTTTATCACCAGGGACCGGTCAACGCTTGACAATTTTACTGAGGCCCGGGAGGGGGGGTAGTCTTTTGCCGAGGGATGTCACTGCTGCCTGAGGCCCTGCTCTGCTTGCTTTCCCACTGGCACCCCTGACTTCCCGCCGCCCACTGGGGGGCGCTGCCAGCAGCAGCTGCACAGTGCCACGCCGAGGGGAAGCCCCAGCCATGGTGAGCCAACGGTAAAGTGGCAGGGCAGCCCCCGAGGCAGCAGCCGGGGAGGAGAACAAGAAGGAGCCACAGCCCGGTACCAACTGATCCACGAACCGGTACCAGTCCCTGGACCAGGGGTTGGGGACAGCTGCTTTACACATTACATATTTAGAGTATGCCTGGAGAGCCATATTGCATTGTAGCAGCTTACAGAAAATGTTTATGATGTATGTATGGTGAAATGTGTGGATTGGACTAAAAAAGAAAATGCCCCAAAAGAAAAGTATCAAAGCATAAAACATACCAAACTAAAATGAAGCAGCATAGGAGTTAGAAAAGTAGCGCATCATATACATAAAATAGGTGGTAGATTAAAACATCTAAAACAGTGGTTCTCAACCTGGGTCCTTTCACAGGGGTCATGGCAGGGCGAGCAGCTTGGCGGGGGGCACTGCCACTGTTGCTGCTTCTCGTGTAGGCCCCTGCACTCAGCTGCCAGCTGCTCTAGCAGTTTCTCCAGTGCAGCGCAGTCTCCTACCAGGCGCTCCAGATGGCGGCGCAGCTTGGCGGGTTAAGAGGCAGAACCGAACTGAGAAACCCCTGAAAAAAAACAATTTATATACAATCATGAACAATAAATCTTCACGCCATTGATCAGTTTAATTATTGTGAAAGAACACTTGCATAATTTTATGGTTGGGGGTCACCACAACATCAGGAACTGTATTAAAGGGTCACAGTATCAGGAAAGCTGAGAACCACTGGTCTAAAAGAAAATGAGAAGACTATAGATTCTGCATCAGGTGATCCTCCGTGGAACAAAAGGCCCATGATTTAGGTGCCTTTCTTAAGAATACACCATCTTTGTGTACCCACGTGGTTTCAGTGTGGGAGCACACAGCAAGGGCCTCTGACAATGTCACCATGAAGGCAGTTCCATATGGGAAAATATGAGCTTTTAAGTACATCAATTCCAAAATTTTAAATAAAAGCACCAGCACTTCCTTTGAAGCACTATGGATTCAAGTTTCTGATAACTCAGTTTCTGCATCAATGAATTATTGCCAAAAACTGCTATTGTGGGGCAAAGTTTATAGTACCCAGAGCTAATATAGAAACCTGTATTATAGGTGTGGATATATGGGAGGTCATCCTAGTAGATCATTATTAGAGATTAAAGGGGGTAGTTAATAGAGTGGTGGTGAGATACTTCCTTCAAAGAGGCTTGGGAAGTATATAAGCATCGGTATTATTACCACATTTTCATTTACTTGAAAGTGAGAATGAAAATTATGAATATAGGCATGTAATGTAAACATGTGAGAACATGTTTTATTTTTGCATTCTAGACTATTGAAGATAATACATATGATTTCTCTCTACAGGTGCAAGAAAAATTGCATGAGCTCAAAGAATTGGAAAGCAGCCAGTCTAGCTGGGAGGCTCAGCATCACAGCACACTATTTAATGGGAATGCAGATCATTCTAGCCTCAGCAACAGCAGCAGTGAAACAGCTAACTTGAATGAGAATGTTGACAGAGAGAGAGCAGATACCGAACAACTAAATCATGAATTTCCTGTGAGTTTGTTTGGGTGTGGAGGGGGGGGGGGTGTGAGAGAAAGATGCAAAATCCACATATGCATTTCTCCAAACCCAGGCAATAAGGTACCTCTTCTAAGAAAATCCCATTGTTTTATTAGGTGACATGCATCCATTAGTTTCATATTAAGGTTGTTTTTAATTAGCAGTAACCTATGCTTGAAATTAATCCAGGTATATAGCTCTTCTTGAGCTATTTTGTATGCACATTTTAAAGATCCCCATTCTTTCTCTTTTAAAAAAGAGTGTCATTATCTAGCCTTCATGATGGCAGGGGCCAACATGGTTTTTCTTTGAACTTGATAAGAAGAAGAAGGTTCTTATAGGCCACTTTTCTCTACCAGAAGGTCTCAAAGCAGCTTACAATTCACCTTTCCTTCCTGTCCCCACAACAGACACCCTGTGAGGTGGGTGAGGCTGAGAGAGCCCTGATATTACTGCTAGGTCAGAACAGCTTTTTCAGTGCAGTAGTGAGCCCAAGACCACCCAGCTGGCTGCATGTGGAGAAGCAGGGAATCAAACCTGGCTTGCCAGATTAGAACACGCTCCTAATCACTACACCAGGCTGGCTCTTAAGCAACAGAAATAAAAGCAGGAAAATATCTATGAACACCAAGATTTTTCTCTCCCAGGGAAATGAAAGCCAGCAAAAATTGCTTTTCAGCAGTTTTGCTTTACTGGCACAATTATTCCTTAGTACAAACAACTTGTTTTACATCTTTCTCTCTCAAATGTTTTATATCATAGTAGAACATTTACATGTGCAAATTTAATTCCCTCTCCCCCACCCCCAGGCCAGGAATAGTCCAGAAACAACAGTTGAAGCAGAAGAAGAAAAAGAGGTCCTGCCACCAGCAGTTACTAAACAAGTGAGTTTGCTCAGTATTTTTAAGTTGCAGCATGACAAAGTATCTAAATAGTTCAATGTGAGTTGAAAATGTCAAATACTTCCATATGAGGTGAAGGGTACAAATAGTTGCAGCACCCCATAGAATTTGTATAGTGTTATGGAACAGAAATATTGTATAAAATATCCTTTTCCCCTCTCCAAGGAAGATCCATTTGATGAAGAATCTCATGAGCTCTCTGAACAGACTGCAGAATCCAATTTAGACTTCTTTGAGTCTGACCCCTTTGATAGTAAGTAAACTCTGTCTAGGTTGTTGTTTGCTAAGAATGTAGGTACTGCTAACTGGCTCAAATTTGACGATATGTGGTAAGATGCATCTTATACACTGAGGTTCTCAAACACCGGAATCAGTCTTTGACTGAACTTTAAGTGTTGCACTGTTACATAACACTTTATAGCAAAGAGGGAATATTACACCACATGAAAATAAAAGCCTGCTAATTTTAATTGCTTTTACCTCCTTGGGTATTTTTGGTTTGTTCTTTTGTTTTAATCAGTAACCAAAAAGCCAGCAGGAGAATCTCAGGTTAATCTTCCGGGACAGAGCTGGAATCTTCTAGCTCCTTATGAGCTCTTTCACAGCCGTGCTTGTTTTCTCAGGTCTTGGGCCCAGATATCCTGATTTGTGAATGGTTGAAAGAACTTGCACATTTCCTTCCACAAAATCTGTCCTGGGGTTTATTCACATAGCAGTAGAGCACAAAGAACTGATTTTAATCATCCCATCCTGGCCAGAGATATTGCTTCCAGTACCTACTCACATGGTCCTCTTAGCTTCTGTGGTATCATGCGCAGAGCTGTGATCCTTTGCCTTAAGGCCCAGTGATCAGCCTGCAGCCATATCTCCTACAACTGTTTGTTTATTTATTAGAGGTTTTATATTCTGCCTCCAGACTTTGTCTGATAATTCAGTTGATATATACATGGGATAATATATACCTCCATAGTGGCCCAGTGAAGAACCTGAGGTACATAAACATTCTTTCCTCAGCTAGAGGAAAAGGGGGATAAAGTCATTAATTGAGAGGAAGAGGAGGGCCCCTCAAACACTAGAGAAGCTCTGGAAGGTTTTTAAACTAGCCTATTCAAGTTCAGTTCTCTGTTCTTTGACTATATAGAACCATTCAAATATCACACATAGTATTTCACTCTTTTGAAACAGGTGATCCTTTTAAAGATGACCCATTTGGAAAGATTGGTAAGTACTTCCTTTTCTTTTCAATAATCCAGTAGTAGTATATGAGGAATTTCACGATGGAATTGTCAGTTTTGTTTTGCATAAAAGCATCAGCACTTGACCTTGAACTTAGCAAGTTTTTAACCAGTAATTGTTGACATAATATAACGTTGTTACATGAGGCGAAAAAAGACACAGAGAATCTCTGCAGAGGGATTTGTGATAAATGTTGATTTTCACTATCCAAAGGAGTCACAAAGTGGCTTACAATTGCCTTCCCTTCCTCTCTTGATGCGAGACATCTTGAGAGAGCTCTGACAGAATTGCTCTATGAGAACAGCTCTGGCAGGAGAACCAAACAGTGCCCCCGGGCCAGCGAACCAGAGCAGAACAACAGTACCTGAAGTTGGCAACCTGATACAAGTACAGCAGCTATCAAACTGGGAGAAAGAACATCTCTAACTACAACTGCAGTGCCCCCCAGAACAAAACACTGAAATAAAGAACTATAAAATTGAACACTGAAAGAAAGAACTGTAAAAATTAAGTTTTAAAAGAAAAACAACCCCAAGAAGAAAAGGCAAGCAATGCTGACCCTTAGATAAAAGAAGAAACACTAGGAGAAAGAAACAGTAAATCCCAAAGCACCGCCAAAACCCACCCACAGAAACCAAAAGAATAGTTTGGAGGAAGTGATTAAGAAGAGGAAGAAGTGAAGGCAAATGGAAAAAAAATATATCAGAGTCCCTCAGTCAAACTGTTGATGTCCTACAAGCTGCCAGAGCAAGCTCAGCTTGCAGTACACATTTGCTAAAGGCAATGCAATGATTGGCTGGCTGGAGCAAGCTTTTATTTCAATTACTGTATATACCCGCGTATAAGCCAAGGAGGGCTTTTTCAGTGTGAAAAAGGTACTGAAAAAGTAGGCTTATACGTGAGTATATATGGTAAAACATACCATATAGGAGTGATGATGGCTCAGTGGCTGAGGTTCTGGGTTTTGGTCTGAGTTCAGATTCCAGTTTATTGGGCAGCCATAGACAAATTGTTATGTCTTGGTTGCCTCACCCTCTGTTAATAATGTTCCCTTGCATGGATACTATGAGATATCACACAATGTAAGTATTTGCCGGACTACCTTAAGAAGGCAGGATAAGTGATATTTTCATTGTTTAACTTTTTTTGTCTTTCTTCTGGGCAACTCGGGGTGAGGTACATAGATGAGTAGTGATGTTTTGCCCTATGAATTTCTGTTCTGTAGCCTTGAAGATTATATCTTGTTGTATTGTAAAGTGTGTATTGTAAAGTGTTGTATTGTAAAGGTTGTGTGTAAAGTGAAATGTGTTAAACACATTTACACGTTCTTGTGTAATGGGAGTCATATTGCAGGTTGGGGTATAAGGTGGGTTGTAGGAAGACCTTGGACATAAACTGTCTACCTGAGTATATGAAATTATAGGAAAGCTTTTTATGAGATAGGTATGCACTGGATGTTTCTCCAACACTAAATTTGTAACTGATAGGGATATATTGTTCATTGAAATATTTTAATAATGTTTTCTGTAAAGATCCATTCGGTGGTGATCCTTTCAAAGGTTCAGATCCTTTTGCTGCAGACTGCTTTTTCAAACAATCATCCACAGATCCTTTTGGAAGCATCGACCCTTTCAGTACAACTGGCAGCAACAGTAATTCAACAGTAAGTCTGAGAGAAGGGAAGGTGTCATTTTTAGTTTGTGTATTTGAAATTTTAATAAGAATTGCTTCTTTAAATTACTCTAGTAAACTTAGTCTTCCTGCATCTTCCAGCATGTCTGTTAAAGACAATAAGCATTTGGTCACTGATCTTTGTTGCAGGTGCATTGTTATGTTTAACCGCTCCTGCGGTATTAAATAAAAGGGTAAGGCCACCTGGGGAGGAGTTAGGGCGGGCCCTGTGCAGGATAAAAACTCAGAGGGCCCAATCAGGAGCCGCTTCGCGGCTCCTGATTGGGCCCTCCGAGGGTCCATCCCGGGCCAAGCAGCCAATGGGGAGGCGCGCAAAGCGCCTTCCTATTGGCCCCTCACCAGGACAGACCAAAATTCCATTCACCCAGCCCAGTCTGGCTGCCAGTCTGCTCCTGATCACCGTAGGGAGAGGAGGTCAGTAGGGCTTCCAAGGCGGATAAGAACAGAGGCTTGGACAGGCTGCGCCAGCCCTTTTCGCCCCAAGGTTGCCCTAACTGTCATGTCCAACTGTAAATTGCCTCAGAACCCTGACAGAGCTGGCAGGAGGGCCCCCCCCCCTTCAGGCCTGAGCGAAGGAGCCTCTGACAGGCCCTGACTGAGGGAAGGAGGCCTTTCCAAGAGCAACGCAGGGGAGCCTGAAGGCCTTCCTTTTGAGGTGGGGGGACTTTTCCCTTCTGCCAAACAGTTGGCTGACAGGGAGGCCACAGAAAAGCCCCTTCTCACATAAAATACTGCTCTGCCCGGAGATTAGACGCAGCCAAGCCATGTGTCTTTCTTCTTTGCAACTCTCTGCAGATTTGAGTCCACTGCACAGCATTATTCCTCAGAGGAAACTGGCTCTTTTGTCTCCTGTTTCATCTGCACAACAACCCTGTGCAGTAGGCCTTAAGTCTTTCAATTCAACAACAACCTGTGTGGGAAGCCTTAAATGTTTCTTCTCTACCACAACCCTGTCCAAATATGGCAGAATTCCCAAAGGTCAGTCATCTCCCACACTCAACGAACATTCCACACCACAGGTTCTTGACACCCATATCTCCACACTCATACCCTCATTTGCCACCATGCCACCACAACCTCCCACACAACACACACATTCAACCCCATGCCCTTACAGACTGGACAACTCCTCCCCTTCCTCTTCCCACTGCCAAGCTCTAGCGCCTTCCTATTGGACCCTCACCAGGACAGACCAAAATTCCATTCACCCAGCCCGGTCTGGCTGCCAGTCTGCTCCTGACCACCGCAGGGAGAGGAGGTCAGTAGGGCTGCCAAGGGGGATGAGAACAGAGGCTTGCCCCAGCCCTTTTTGCCCCAAGGCTGTCCTAACTGTCATGTCCAACTGCAAATTGCCTCAGAACCCTGACAGAGCTGGCAGGAGGCTGCAGAGTGTGCTCCCTCCTCCTCCCTCCCTTCAGGCCTGCTGCGAAGGAGCCTCCAACAGCCCTGACTGAGGGGAGGGAAGCATTTCCAAGAGCAACGCAGGGAAGCCTGAGGGCCTTCCTTTTGAGGGGGGGGACTTTCCCCTTCTGCCAAACAGTTGGCTGACAGGGAGGCCACAGAAAAGCCCCTTTTCACTTAAAATACTGCTCTGGCCAGACACAGCCAAGCCATGTGTCTTTCTTCTTTGCAACTCTCTGCAGGTTTGAGGTCACTGCACAGCGTTATTCTGCAGATAAAACTGTATTTTTGTCCCCTGTTACATCTGCACAACAACCCTGTGCAGTAGGCCTCAACGTTCAACCCCATGCCCTTACAGACTTGCCAACTCCTCCCCTTCTTCTTCCCACTGCCAAGCTCTAGCGTCTGTTGTATTCTTGGAGACAACGGGCTTTGCCCCTAGTTCTCTTATAATTCTTCAAGGTCACTTAGGATGCAATACCTAGAAAATCTAGCTTCCTTGATCTTTGAGGTATAGCTAGAAATGCTAGACCGGCATCCCCAACCTTTGTGAACCTGTAGGCGTCTTTAGAATTTTGACACAGTGTGCTGGGTGCTGCCATAATATGGCTGCTTCAGGAAGCTAAGCCAGACCCAAAATGCAAAGCAATTTTTTTACAATCTGCACAACCAATCATATCTTCAAATCTCAGTCAGAAGTCTCACTGGACAAAAGCCCCACCAAATTTAAAAAACACTTGGCAGGACCCAAGAAAGGTATCAACAGGCAAGGTGGTACCTATGGACACCATGATGAAGGCGCCATGCTAGATCACATTGTACACTATTAAATGGTAGATGGAGTAGTAGATCAGTACTGCTGTTCCAAATTGCTCCCATTTGTTTTTTTTTTAAGTATTTTATGCAATAGTAATGTATTCAGCACTTGTTTTTCAGAAATCCATTTTTTTCTTAGACAGTAGATGTTTTAATAGTATCTGAATGGGTACCAGTAAGTTGTGTGTCACCATTTCTTTGCTTAGGCAGAATATCTTTGAGATTTTAATACCCTAGAACCCTAAAAATTAAATACTGTTAGTTGACTACATTTTTAAAAAACAATGTTGTTTTGGCTCCATATATTTTAAATTTCCTTCTTGAAAATTTTAAGTACTAAATTGCTACAAGGAATTAAAGCAACAGCTGACTACTCAGGTTTGGTATTAAAAGGTGTTCCGTTTCCTTTGAAATGTCTTTCTGTACACTAAAAGTAGCTTAAGATTTGTGTGACTGAGAGCTAAACCAACCAATTCTATATTCTCCAGGATATACTAACTGATTAAAGACAATTAAGAAATTGTTATTTTTGAATTATATATTTATTTAATAATGTTAAATATTCTTACAGTGTACAGAACCTTACTTTATTTTTATTTTAGATAGAAACACTGACACACAATGACCCATTTGCTCCTGGTGGAACTGCTGTGACCGTCCCAAGTGATCCAGGTAAAGAAAATACTTTCATATGGGTGTATATCTGTTCAAGTTTGTAAAAACTTAAGTTCAGTCACATTAATGTGCGTTATCTAGTGATGAGTGAGTAATATGTTATGATTGGTATTCAACTTGTTTCCAATGGCGCTCAGAATATTTTATTAGAACTGGCACGGTTATAATGCTATCTGTCACTGAACTGCCTGTAGTTGTTCATGGATGGGAAGTGGTTCACAAGAACTCACACGTTGCCTTCCCTCATGGATGAATTTTCCTGACCATATCTTGCCAGCCTGAAGTGTAGATAGTCCTTATGTTTGTGTGAATGTTAACTGTGATTCATATAATCAGGCATGCTTCTAGCCCATAATTTGAAGCCAGCCTCTGATTTCAGATATCAGTTATAAGCTAACAATGGCTAGTGTCACTGCAATCATGCAACAGAAGGAAGTCAGGGGAGTAAGCATGTGATACTATATCTGTCAAAGTTCCTATAAAATGGGTTAAAGGATAGGCAGTATTATTATCTGCTCTGACCCACGGATATTTTATGCTTCTGGATAAATAGATTGTTTTGTTTCTGCCACAGGTACTTTGAAGATGCGTGAAATATTTGTGTATTAAGAATATAGTGGTGTTTAGTTTTGTAACATAGAGACGTACATTTGCAATTGTATGTTTATTTAGCCTCTGCCCAATGGAGACCCAAAACAGCTTGAATGATTTCCTTCCCTCCTCCATTTTGTCACAACCACAATCTTGTGAGATGGGTTAGGCTGAGAGATTATGATTCATCCAGGCCCACTCAGAAAGCTTCCATGATAGAAATGGGAATTTGAACTCAGATCTCCCTGGAACCTAGTCCTGCACTTTATCCACTTCACTTCACTCTCAGATATGCCAGTATAATAAAGAATAGGGCAGGGAGGGGGGATCAGAAAAATTGCGGAAATATTACAAGTGTAATTCAAACATTAATGGAAACTAATGGTGAAGGAAACAACTGTAATTTGGCTTGATTTCTGAATTGACAAGGTATTGGTTATGATAAGCTGGCAAATCAGAATAGTCAAATGTGATATCTAAATTAATAAACTATAAAGTGCCAGTGCAATTAATGGTGGATAGAGATGTGCACCTGAAAAAACAAAAACTTGTGATATTTAGGATTTGGGGAAGGGCATAAATAACAGTATTGAGGTATTTAAATAACTAAAAAATGCTAATAAGGTATTGTTTAGTATTTTTCCAGCTTGGATAAGTCAAATGAAGAAGAATTGGTTTACATACCCTGGTTTTCACTACCCAAAGGAGTCTCAAAGCAGCTTACAATCTCCTTCCCTTCCTCTCCCCATAACAAACGCCTTGTGAGGTAGGTGGGGTTGAGAGAGACCTGACAGAGCTACTCTGTGAGAACAGCTTTAACAAGTCTGTCACAAGCCCAGTTGGTTGCATGTGGAGGAGTAAGGAATCAAATTCGGCTCACCAGATTAAAGGCCACTGCTCTTAACCATTACAGCATTCTTGTTTTCTCACACATTTAATCAAAACAGAGAATCATGCAGAACCATGGGTCAGTATATCAAACACAAATTATTATTATTATTATTATTATTATTATTATTATTATTATTATTATTATTATTATTATTTAGATTTATTTCCCGCCACTCCCCGTAGGCTCATGGCGGGTCACAATAGTCCTATCCCCATTAAAATACCCATTAAAAGACTTTAAAAACAATCACAACATGGCGGAAGCTTTCATTATTCCTATCCCCTGCTATCAGAGCGGCAGGGAGGGTGGGGAGCAGATCTAACTTACTAAGTCGGGGGGGGGAATGCTGGCACTCATTCGCTGACCCCGGCCTCAACCAAAAACCTGGCGGACGAGCTCCGTCTTGCAGGCCCTGCGGAAAGCTGGTAAGTCCTGCAGGGCCCGCAGCTCACCCGGGAGCTCATTCCACCAGGTAGGGGCCAGGACCGAAAAGGCCCTGGCCCTGGTCAAGGCCAGGCGCGCTTCTCTAGGGCCAGGAACGATCAGGAGATTCTCCCCCATTGAGCGTAAAGCCCTGCGGGGGATATAGGGCGGTAGGCGGTCCCTCAGGTATGTGGGTCCCAACCCGCGTATAGCCTTAAAGGTCAAAACCAGAACCTTGAACCTGATCCGGGCAGCAATTGGCAACCAATGCAGCTGCCTCAGCACAGGCTGGATATGGGCCCTCCAAGGTGTACCAGTGAGGACCCGAGCAGCTGCGTTTTGCACTAGCTGGAGTTTCCGGATCAGAGACAAGGGTAGGTCGGCATAGAGCGAGTTACAGAAATCTATTCTGGAGGTGACTGTCGCATGGATCACTGTAGCCAAGTGGTCAGGGGACATGTAGGGCGCTAGTAGTCGGGCCTGGCGAAGATAGAAAAACGCCTGACCCGCTACTAAATACAACCAGTGTCAACCAACTTGAGGGACACTGTAGCAAGTTCAACAGAACCAGTGTGAAACCATGGAAAGCCAAGCAGAATCAGCATGGTAAACCACTAGCAAAGTGGTCAGCCAGGCCTAGTGAGACACTGACACAGATACACACCAGTTCCTCAAGGAAGTCCTCAGAAAGTGAGAAAGAGGAGGTTTGGGGAGGAATCGAGTCCTATTTGTGCATTCTGCAGACTATATTGATTGCAGACTCCAATGCTCATTAAAGAGTTGCAGCTGCTCTATTATCGGTGCTCCTGTTCTGTCGCCCTCCATAAAGAAGAAATATAACAGTAATACAGCATGCATGAGCTTTATTTTAGATGCTTTTTTCTACTTTCTCAGCTTTTTTTGTTTTTATAGTATTTGGGACTTTTTCTTTTTAGAAAGGTGAAAAACACATGTTTGGCAGAGTATTTATTTTGTACAAATAACTGTGCCATGAGATGCTGGGGTTTAGTTGAGATTGTTTGTTTTAGATTTTTAGGGCACAATTTAGAATGTGGATTTTATATAGTGCCAATCAACTTGGATAACTTCCCTGCTTTCTTCTACTTCTGAATTGTAAGTTTTGTGAAAAGCATTTTCCCTGACTCCCAATACAGACTGAAAGGATATAGGCACAAGCTTATGTTGGCCATGCCTTGCATACAAATTGATAGTTTATTTCACTATTTAAAAATAGGCTTTCTGTGTTTGACTTTCATGATACTTTATTATTCAATGAATTTAACATATGTTGGTTTCTCTTGTTATTTGCTTAATTTAGCTATAGATCCTTTTGCCTCCCTGTTTGGAAATGAATCATTTGCAAGTGGCTTTGCTGATTTCAGCATATTGTCAAAGGTAATCTGAAATTATTAATGTTCATTGAAAAGGCATAACTGCTGTGATAACTGAAACATGGGAAGCTCCGGACTACTGGCATGCAAAATAAAATGTCAACAAATGTTCAGTATAAATCAGCAGATCAATGGCTTCTTGGATTGATTCTCCATTTTGAGTAGCTATATATCTCATTTGTTGTGATGGTTGACTTTGTGAACTGCTGTGAAAGCACTGCAATTAATAGCAAGCTATATGTATTGCAATTTCAAACGCCTGCCTAGTCTTATTGATGCCCACTCTCCTGTTTCTATTCAGAAACTGATCTATCATCTTTATAGTGGATTTACATCTGAAGCTATTAACAGTTACATACTTTTGCAGTGACAGGGAGTATAGTTTACATTGCAGCCTTGGATTGGATTAATAGATTTTGTAGCAAGTGATGGCAATTGAAATCAGGGGAGTACATCATGTGAGGTGCAATTTCCACAACATTATAAAAATTAAGGCATACAAATACATTCCTAAAAGGCTGTGTTTTCCAATGGCAGTTGTACTACTGCAGAGTTCATTTATGACACTATCCTATTAGCTGCTGCAGTACCAGATGAGTGAAGTGCTTGTGGCAATTTTCACAGATAGTGCAGGTTTATAACCAACTGTGTTGCAGCTTAATACTATCACACATGGACACACATATAAAGTTGCCTTAAATTGAATCAGACAATTGGTCCATCAAGATCAGTATTGTCTACTTCAACTGGCAACAACTCTCCAGGGTTTCAGGTAAAGGTATTTCACATCACCTACTGCCTGACCTTTTTAACTGGAGATGCCAGGGATTAAACCATGCAAAGGAGAGGCTCTTTCCTTGAGCCATCCTCCTCCTAGTTTTATGAAGTCATATATCTTATTTCCAAGATGGCTGCATCACACAGATCAAAAAATCTCCACAATGGGGCTCCCCGGGGGATGTTAGAGGAGGGGGCGAAGCAAGAATCATGAAGGATTTTCCTTAGCATGGGATCCTCTTGTGTGCACTTATATTTGCATAAGTTGTATAGTATTCCGGTTTATTTATTGCTTTATAGAAGAAAAGAAAATGGTAGTGACTTATAGCTGGGGCAGTGCTCTGTCAAAAAGACGTGATGCAAACAGTAATAACTTTTACCGTTTTTTTAAATTAAGGCAAACAATGAGGATCCATTTAGGTCATCTGCAACAGATACAATGAACAGTGTAATCATAACTAAAAATGTATTTGAGGAAGCTCCAGCCAAAAATGAAGACATTCCTCCTGCATTACCTCCCAAAACTGGAACGCCTACCAGACCTTGTCCTCCTCCACCTGGTATGAACAAGTATTGTCTTTAAAAGACATAATTATGACAATGTTCTATTTATTTCATATTTCACATTAAAATACCCAGTAGTTTAGAAACAGACTAATTTACCATACTGGCTGCTTCTGCTAGGGATTTAAATTCTTACTCCTAATATAAGTCAATAATTTTTTTAAATGGAACTACAGATTGGAAAAAAAGTAATGGTTTTAAATTACATAACAGTACAGTTTTAAAAAGATAGTTCCTGTGAAGCAAACTAAATTTCACAGAGCAGTCTTTGGCCAATTTAAGCCAATTTTTAAGATGATTTAAAGAAAAAGCTGTGATATAAATAAAAGGGATTAACCACATTGATTCCCTCCTAGATAGAAATATTTGCAAAATATCACCCACACTGAAACATTTAAACTACGTCTACTAAGTGTTTTGGTTGTGCTCAAATACACTTTCTGACTTATTCTAAAGTGATTGTTTTGATGCAGGAAAAAGACCTATCAACAAAGTAGAGTCTTCAGATTCCTTAAAAGTAAATGATCCATTCCAGCCCTTCCCAGGCTGTGATGGTTCCAAAGAACAGGAAGCTCATCTCTTCCATGACCCATTTGCTCCCAGTGGGATTTGCAAAGAGAAGGACAACAGCAATTTTGCTAGTTTCAGTAATGTAAGTACAAGGGCAGGGGAAAAATTGAGTTGTCTTTAACAAAGATTTTGTAAACTACTGTAATTATTACTATATACTTCTCAGGCTTAAACAATATACATGTCATACGGTGGTGAAGTACATTATATTATGCCTTTGAAGCAAATACAGTCAGAATTGCATGTTGATATGTTCTCATGATGTGTCTAAAGGTTTAATGTCTGTTATATTACAACACAGCTTTTATTCCATTTTGTTAATGTCTCATTTGGGCAGTTTAAAAATGAACAGCAGAGTCCTTATATTGTAGCTACTGTTGAACAATTTAATCTCATCTTATATGCCTAAATATAAATTGATTAATATGGCAGGGAAATGTTGTCACTGAGCACTGTCATTGGCCATCAGTTCTCTGGGCCCTCTTTTAATTTCAAGATTATCCTGGGTAAGCTAATCTGCCCTTACCCTTCAGGGATGCCTTGTCAGCTGAGACTGTTGCTATGTTAGATGTCAGGGTCTGTTGGTCATGGTGGGGAATACAGGCTGTTGGAGGGAAACTTCAGTTGATTCAAGGCATTGAATAAGTCCCACTAAAGATCTTTGGAAAGGGGAAGAGGGTAGTGAAGGTCTAAATGCCTCATAACATGCAGCCCCTCCCCATAAAACAGATATAATTAATTTTTAAAGGGTTAGGAATTTTGTGTGTCACAAAATTGCAAGTATGGAGCCAAAAAATCTTTTATAATATTTCACAGCAAACCCAGAGTTGAGCACGGTTACCTGCATGACCTTTTATGCTTAAAGAAAGACTGGTATGTAAAAGTGGAAAATTCAGGTTCAAATCCTAATTCAGTCATGAAGTTCACTGATTGATCTTTGGTAGTCATTCTGTTTCTCAATTTAACCTACTTCACAGGATTCTTGTGAGTATAAAATGGAGAAGGGGGAAAGATGTGCACTGCCCTTGAACTCCTTGAAGGAAGGATGGGATAAAAATGAATTAACTTTAAAAAGTTATGAAATGTGTGCTGTACCTATATCTGGCTTTAGTAAATTTCATAGTTGCATCATGCTATCCTGTGAATCAGTAAGTTGAACTTGGGATCCTCCAGTTGCGTGATAATCACTTAAACATTTTCTTAGAAGACATGGGGAGAAAAATTTAGAAGAACATTAATCCCTCCTATGACACAGTTATTTTTTAAAAGTATTTCCTTGTTAAAATTTTATGGCCTTGGGGAATTCTTAGTGACTAAGTTTTTGTGGATAATTTTAGATAATCATTTTGTTTTTAGATAATTATTCTTAGTAACTTAAATAAATCAGTATAGTTATAATTAACATGCTTTTAGCCTAAATGTGATAGAAACTTAATTTTTTCCCTTGGTTGGTGCACAAAACTGCCTTCCACCTTCCTTCAAGGTGGATAACAAACCAAATAATTTTTCAACACAAACTGAACACCTGTGTAAATGTAAGCAAGGCTAACAGTAATTGCAACCAACACAATTATAATAATACATTGAAGACCAGATCTTGTTTGAACATTCAATTTTGTATCACCTGCTCCATTTAATAAACTTATTTCCTTTTTGGTAGTATCCTACTGAAGAAGACATGATTGAATGGGCAAAGAGAGAAAGTGAGAGAGAGGAGAAAGAACGACTTGCAAGATTAAAACAGCAAGAACAAGAAGATTTGGAACTAGCTATTGCACTGAGTAAATCTGAAATATCAGAAGCATGAAGAGTCTGCCTTGCCTCAACCACTTTGTCCCCTTTCCCTGAATAGCTAAGCTATGTGTAATTAGGCGTTATGTATAAACAGGGAATTACAAAAGGCTTTAAATTCCTGCAAATGTGATTTCACTATCTTGTTTGTAATTTTTCATATTCACTAATTCCTCTGACAACTCCTAATACAGCACACACACATCTTGCAATCCTACTGTACTAGGAACCATTAAACCAAAGCAACTTTCTATAATGCAAAAAGGTATTCTCTTAAAAAAAATATATCAGCAAGGCACCAGAATCCATTTATGATAGAAAAAGCAATTCTGCCCCAAAAGCAGGTTTATTCTATGTCAGTCAATGTAATTCTAAGGATGTTAATCTTAAAAGGTCAGAAGTTTCTACATACAATGAAAACATTTATATACTCTTCTCTAAAACGATGACAGTCAGGTGTTACTAATTTTTATTTTATTTTTAATGACATTTAGGTTTAAGTTTTGATTAGTGGTTTTCCTTTGAAGGTCACTTGTGCTGATTCCCACAATATTAAATTGAATTGTTTTTGTTTTTCCTAACAGGCCTGTTGAACAGGAAAAACATATTTTCACCCATAAGTAAAGCTGGTCATGCTGACAATGCTACTTTAGTTAGAAAAATGTAGTTTGCAAATACTCATTGAACAGAAAGTAGCTGATTTTGCTTTTGCTGAAATGTTTATGACTGGTTGTTACAGATATACCTTTACTGAATTGATGGTTAGACATATAAAATACTTTTTTATGCCTATTGTTTTTCTTTTAATGAAGGTTCTATTGCCAGACTGGCCATTTAATAGAAGAATAAGGTTTCAATCAAGACATTTTATCTGATATGTTGAAGTGGTATTTTGCCATCCGTTTTTTAAAAATGCATATTTAGGATTTTCCTGAGAAGATTGGTAAAATGAGACCGGCTAAGATCACGATCAGGCATTTTGACCCCCCCCCCCCAATGCTAATTGAGCCAGCTTCTTTAAAATATGCAACTGAACTGGCATGTTGACAGCTGAATTTAAAATAGAGTAGAAAATACGCTGTGTGAAGGCATCGTTTACAACAGTTGATCACTATGTATAATTTATTAAATGCCAACGGATAGTTGCACCTTAAACTAAAGTATCTTTTATGGTCACTGAGTCAAAATAAGATGAAGATTGAATGTTAATGAAAATAATTTATTGCCTATTCTGTGTCATGTTTTCTGCAGAATGTAAAACTTATTCTAAATGACCCGTTTCTCTCTGCCCTCAGTACATGCACAGATAGGCTATAACATTAAAATGTTGATTTTTATTCAAAACCTGTGGTATTTGTACATGAAAGAATTTATTACTCATTTTTTTCTGCTGCAAGGGGAAGCATAGCCACTATTTCAGGCTAAACTTTTCCATTTACCTGTGGATGCCATGGAAGTCCATTAAAGGTAGTTTTCATTCAGTTTTCCTTTAAAAATTTAGTTTTGTTTTGAGAAACTATTTTTTGCACTGAAAAATGACATTTGAAAACACCTGTTCAAAAATTTGATTGAACAAAACCTCTTGCAAGTATTAAACATCCATAATTTGTCCACACAAACTTTGTAATGATATTAATCGTGCATATGATATGTTTAACTGGACTGCATAGATTTCTTATCTTTTTTGTTAAAAGTATACTCAGTGGACCAATACAATATTTGTGTATATATAAATATATAAATATATATTATATTCAAGCTTTCCTGTATAGGGTTTAAAGTTCTGAGTCACTTGATGTTACATTTCATGTTACTGACTGATTACAGAACCTTTACTCCAAGGTGTCTAAATAAATTACTGCTGTGTCAAACTTAAATGGCATGACTTTTAAAGTTTTAAAAGGCTTTCAGGAACTTGTTCAGGTAGGGTTAGTCTCTATTTATAGACCTTTGTTTAAAATTCTAAAAATAGCTTGTAATTATGAATAAAACCCTTTAAGAACATAAGTTGGATCATTCATAACATACAGTAATATGTCTTATAAAAACTTATATATCAAATACTTTTTAAACTTGAATTACAATTCTGATGGGATACTGTCATCCTGGGTTGAGCTACTAGCACCTTCTCAGCCCCATCCTATTATTTCCTGCATTGCTATCCAGACTGCAGCTAAACCTGACATTTGTCCTTGACCAAAGAGGTATTGAACTGTTCTAGCTTCACAGAAGCACCTATTTTAGCACTGCATTGTTTACTCTGTGAGTTGCCGGAGACATCAGCCATGTATAGAAGATTCCTCTGCCTATCAAGCTGTTGATAAGCAGGGGCACAGGGAATACAATTTCTGGTCCCACATGCTCTTATTTCTGGTTTCAGATGCAGTATTTCTCTGGTTACAGATTGCTAGTAACAAATAGTAGGGAGAGGACTAGTGCCATCACACCATATTTATGGTATTCCTTCGCAGAGCTATCTTGACTGGTCATTGCTGGAAATAAGTTGCTCACCTAAATGCATCATTCTGACTTGGTAGAGCTCTTCCTGTATATTCTTAAGAAGGAAGCACCCTGATGGTCATATTCATAATGAACAAAAAAGTACTACTTCACCCAAAACATGACTACTGATACCATGAGATAATGGTGATGACCACTAACTTAATTAGAAGATAATATAAATTCATGAAAAAAAAGTATTGGCAGTAGTTAACCATGAAGGCTACACTGAGTAGCCATATTCACAGGCAGCACACCTCTGACTATCAGAGGTTGAGAGAAAGGGCTATTTTCTTCATGCTCTTCTTGAATATTTCCAAGAATGTTGTATCTGCTGTTGGATCAAAAGAAAGCTGTTTTTGTTGATTTTAACTGGCAGTTCATGTGCCTTAAACTAGCCGAGAAAATATTGGGGCCACTGAACACAGCCCACTTGTGGAAATTTCATTCCGCTTCAATTTTATTATTATTTATTTAATATTATTATTTAATATTATTAGTGAGTATGTTTAGGGCCATTGCATATAATCCTTGGGTTCATTTACCTTGAACAGAGTTTGTTGAACCCGCCACTAAATAATAATAGTGGAAACGATTCAAATACTATAAAGGTAAAGGTATCCCCTGTGCAAGCACCGAGTCATGTCTGACCCTTGGGGTGACGCCCTCCAGCGTTTTCATGGCAGACTCAACACGGGGTGGTTTGCCAGTGCCTTCCCCAGTCATGACCGTTTACCCCCCAGCAAGCTGGGTACTCATTTTACCGACCTCAGAAGGATGGAAGGCTGAGTCAACCTTAAGCCGGCTGCTGGGATTGAACTCCCAACATCATGGGCAGAGCTTTCAGGCGGCTTCCTTACCACTCTGCGCCACAAGAGGCTCAATAGATATGATGCCCAGAAAGGGATTAATCAAGTACACCGAGTCATGTCTGACCCTTGGGTCAAATACTATAGGTATAGTGTAATTTCATTTTGTCATTTTTAGAATGGCAAATATATATCACATAAAGTGACAAGCAGTACATACCATATGTATTAAAAATTACTTTTAGAATGATCAACTTTCTTATATGTTTGTTTTGCCATATTGCTCATTTCTGAGCTGGAAGGATTGATTCTTAGCTATGTCTCCCAAGGATATAGTTTGTATTGATTGTGCAAGCAGTTCCACAGGCCCCAATATGAATCTTGTTTCTTGCTTAGTAATCTGCTGTACCACATACAATGAGCCTCTTGTGGCGCAGAGTGGTAAGGCAGCCATCTGAAAGCTTTGCCCATAAGGCTGGGAGTTCAATCCCAGCAGCCGGCTCAAGGTTGACTCAGCCTTCCATCCTTCCGAGGTCAGTAAAATGAGTACCCAGCTTGCTGGGGGAGTAAATGGTCATGACTGGGGAAGGCCCTGGCAAACCACCCCATATTGAGTCTGCCATGAAAACGCTAGAGGGCGTCACCCCAAGGGTCAGACATGACTCGGTGTACTTGATTAATCCCTTTCTGGGCATCATATCTATTGACATTTGGCAGTTTCCTCCTGACAACTTTAGTCTCTTAATGATATACTGTCTCTCTGTATTATAATGATCATCTGGGGGTGGGGTTACAGATACATTAATACATGAAGTACCTACAGATTTCTTTCACTGCCATCAGTAGAAATGTTGTTGTTGTTGTTATGTGCGAAGTCGTGTCCGACCCATCGCGACCCCATGGACAATGATCCTCCAGGCCTTCCTGTCCTCTACCATTCCCTGGAGTCCTTTTAAGTTTGCACCTACTGCTTCAGTGACTCCATCCATCCACCTCATTCTCTGTCGTCCCCTTCTTCTTTTGCCCTCGATCACTCCCAGCATTAGGCTCTTCTCCAGGGAGTCCTTCCTTCTCATGAGGTGGCCAAAGTATTTGAGTTTCATCTTCAGGATCTGGCCTTCTAAAGAGCAGTCAGGGCTGATCTCCTCTAGGACTGACCGGTTTGTTCGCCTTGCAGTCCAAGGGACTCGCAAGAGTCTTCTCCAGCACCAGAGTTCAAAAGCCTCAATTCTTTGACGCTCGGCCTTCCTTATGGTCCAACTTTCGCAGCCATACATTGCAACTGGGAATACCATAGCTTTGACTAAACGCACTTTTGTTGGTAGGGTGATGTCTCTGCTTTTTAGGATGCTGTCTAGATTTGCCATAGCTTTCCTCCCTAGGAGCAAGCGTCTTTTAATTTCTTTGCTGCAGTCCCCATCTGCAGTGATCTTGGAGCCGAGGAAAATAAAATCTGTCACTATCTCCATTTCTTCCCCATCTATTTGCCAGGAATTGAGAGGGCCGGCTGCCATGATCTTTGTTTTCTTGATGTTGAGTTTCAAGCCAACTTTTGCACTCTCCTCCTTCACCCGCATCAACAGGCTCTTTAGTTCCTCTTCACTTTCTGCCATTAGAGTGGTATCATCTGCATATCTGAGGTTGTTGATATTTCTCCCTGCAATCTTGATCCCAATTTGTGACTCCTCTAATCCCGCCTTTCTCATGATGTGCTCCGCATACAAGTTAAATAGGCAAGGCGACAGTATACAGCCTTGCCGAACTCCTTTCTCAATTTTGAACCAATCCGTGATTCCATGTTCAGTTCTCACTGTTGCTTCTTGACCTGCATATAAATTTCTCAAGAGACAAATAAGATGCTCTGGTATTCCCATCTCTTTAAGAACTTGCCACAATTTGTTGTGCTCCACACAATCAAAGGCTTTAGCATAGTCAATGAAGCAGAAGTAGATGTTCTTCTGGAACTCCCTAGCTTTTTCCATGATCCAGCGTATGTTGGCAATTTGATCTCTAGTTCCTCTACCTCTTCGAAATCCTGCCTGTACTTCTGGAAGTTCTCGGTCCACATATTGCTGGAGCCTAGCTTGTAGGATTTTGAGCATAACTTTGCTAGCATGAGAAATGAGTGCAATGGTGCGGTAGTTTGAACATTCTTTGGCATTGCCCTTCTTTGGGATTGGAATGTAAACTGACCTTTTCCAATCCTGTGGCCATTGCTGAGTTTTCCAAATTTGCTGGCATATTGAGTGTAGCACTTTTACTGCATCGTCCTTTAAGATTTTGAATAGTTCAACTGGAATGCTGTCACCACCACTAGCTTTATTGTTGCTCAGACTTCCTAAGGCCCATTTGACTTCACATTCCAGGATGTCTGGCTCCAGGTCAGTAACTACCCCACTGTGGTCATCAGGGATGTTAAGCTCGCTCTTGTATAGTTCTTCTGTATAATTTTGCCACCTTTGCTTAATCTCTTCTGCTTCTGTGAGGTCCCTACCATTTTGGTCCCTTATCATACCCATCTTTGCATGAAATGTTCTCTTCATATCTCCAATTTTCTTGAAAAGATCTCTGGTCCTCCCCATTCTATTGTTTTCTTCTATTTGTTTGCACTGTTCATTTAAGAAGGCATTCTTATCTCTTCTAGCTTTTCTCTGGAATTCTGCATTCAATTGGGTGTATCTTTCTCTTTCTCCCTTGCCTTTCACTTCCCTTCTCTCCTTAGCTATTTGTAAAGCTTCCTCAGACAGCCATTTTGATTTCTTGCATTTCTTTTTCTTTGGGATGGTTTTAGTTGCTACCTCTTGTACAATGTCGCGAACCTCCGTCCATAGTTCTTCAGGCACTCTGTCTATCAGATCTAATTCCTTAAATCTATTTGTCACCTCTACTGTATATTCGTCGGGGATATGATTTAGTTCGTACCTGAGTGGCCTAGTGCTTTTCCCTACTTTCTTCAATTTAAGCCTAAATTTTGCAACAAGAAGCTCATGATCTGAACCACAATCAGCTCCTGGTCTTGTTTTTATTGCCTGTATAGAACTTTTCCATCTTTGGCTGCAGAGTACATAGTCAATCTGATTTCTGTGTTGACCGTCTGGTGATGTCCATGTGTAGAGTCGTCTCTTGGGTTGTTGGAAAAGAGTGTTTGCTATGACCATTGTATTCTCTTGACAAAATTCTACCAGCCTGTGCCCTGCTTCATTTTGTACTCCAAGGCCAAACTTGCCTGTTATCCCAGTTATCTTTTGGCTTCCTACTTTAGCATTCCAATCCCCCATGATGATAAGCACATCATTTTTTGGCGTTGCTTCTATAAGGTGTTGTAGGGCTTCATAGAACTGATCAACTTCATCCTCTTCAGCAGCAGTGGTTGGGGCATAGACCTGGATCACTGTGATGTTGAATGGTTTGCCTTGGATTCGAACTGAGATCATTCTGTCATTTTGGGGATTGTATCCCAAGACTGCTTTTCCTACTCTCTTATTGATTATGAAGGCTACTCCATTTCTTCTGCGAGATTCTTGTCCACAGTAGTATACCTGATGGTCATCTGAATTAAATTCACCCATTCCTGTCCATTTTAGTTCACTGATTCCTAAAATGTCGATGTTCAGTCTTCTCATTTCTTGTTTAACCACGTCCAGCTTGCCTTGATTCATGGATCTGACGTTCCAGGTTCCTATGGAATAAAAATCTTTACAGCATCGGACTGTCTTTTCGCCACCAGTTACTTCCACAACTGAGCGTCCTTTCGGCTTTGGCCCAGCCGCTTCATTCATTCTGGCGCTACTCGTACTAGCCGTCTGCTCATCCCCAGTAGCATATTGGACACCTTCCGACCTGAGGGGCTCATCTTCCGGCGTCATATCGTTATGCCTATTGGAACTGTCCATAGAGTTTTCATGGCAAAGATACTGGAGTGGTTTGCCATTTCCTTCTCCAGTGGATCACCTTTTGTCAGAGCTCTCAGCTATGACCTGTCCGTCTTGGGTGGCCCTGCACGGCATAGCTCATAGCTTCACTGAGCTACGCAAGCCCCCTTGCCACAACAAGGCAGCGATCCTTGAAGGGGGAGTAGAAATGTACAGAAGACCAAAAAAAAATGTTAATGTTAGTCTGCCAACATTAGCAGAGTGGGACTTGGCAGGGACTTGGCACAGTGAGATAGCAGCAATTTCCACACATTAGTAAATTTATTTATTTATTTATTTATTTATTTATTTATTTATTTATTTATCATACTTATATACCGCCCTCCCCGGAGGCTCAGGGCGGTTTACATCATAACAGAGAACAATACATAAAACAGTCTGTAACATGTATAACTGATAACTAATAATTGTAAATTAGTATTACGCCAGATGAATAGCGTAGTGCTAAATCATATTGCGCCTCTTAGCCCCTACTCACCTTTTTGCTGTGTTGCCTTTGTCTGCCTTCTTTTCACTCATCGTCCTCTCCACATCTGCTGCCGGAAATGGCAGAAGAGATCAACACGACTCACTTCTGCCTGTCAATCCAGGCAACCAATCCCCTTTCTCCATGTTTTAAAGGTCCTGTGATGCCCGCTAATATTTTTTTTAATTCATACTTCTCCATTGAAACACCTCTGCATAGAATAATAGATGCGTAGTGCTTTTTGAACACCACCCCTTATGGGATCATGTTCATTGATACTTATAAAAATTAATCTTATTCCTGATTTGGGGAGGGAGGGAGAACAACTTTAGAGAGGCATGCATTGTGTTACAACTTTGAAAAAAAAATCTTATTTCTGGCATAACCTGCACTCTTGTCTGCCTTTTCTGTTGTTCCAGTAAGTTATTTTTAAAAAGAAATTTTCATCCCTGGGAACAAGGGAGAGTGAGGCGGATGGGAGGGTGGGATGAGGCAGGTGCCTTTAGTGTGTTGAGCCTCCATACCTTCCCTCTGCTGGTTGCTCTCCGGTAGCTAGTGCTAAATAGGTTGGTGAATTCACTTTATGCAATTCCCCAACTCACGCTTTAAAATGGAGGATGTAGTGAGCCGGTTACGGCCCAGACGCTGGATGTTGGCAAAGTCATATGGGGGGACTGGAATATAACAACTACATACATTTCACTACATTTAACGGGTGCGAAAATGCTCTCAAGAGTTTATGCTGCTAAGTGGCTAATAGCAGGTAAACTAGAAGTCAAAATTTCAGCGTAGTGGTGAATTTACTACTGAACCTTGGCAAAGGCATGGTTTTAGAAGGTCTGCTTAGAATTGCAGTGTGATTTCATTTTATATAGACACTACTGATTTTAGGGGGCTGTCATAAGGATCTAAGTGTATGAATAAGGTGACCAGATTTTAACATTGGTAAAGCGGGACACCATTGACCGGGGGGGGGGGGGGTTCTTGATTAAAAATATGATCTATATCAGTGGTCCCCAACCTTTTTATCACCGGGGACCACTCAACGCTTGACAATTTTACTGAGGCCCGGTGGGGGGGGGGTAGTTTACTCCTCTACTCTCAACCACTGCCCTAACGCTATGGTAATGTTTAAACATCCCTTCAAAATAAGATACAGATACGTGACAACAATGAACATAAGGAACATTTTATTTTCATGGAAATTTTAACTCATGACAATGACAAATCAATGGGAACCCTGAGCTTGTTTCTCTGCAATGAGATAGTCCCATCTGGGAGTGATGGGAGACAATGACACCCGAAGTGTGTTGTAAAGGGCCAGGGGGGATGAAGTAAAGGGCCGGGGGGGGGGGAGAAGGCGTCCTTTGCGGCCCACCTCCAATTAGTCGACGGACCACATGTGGTCTGTGGCCCACAGATTGGGCATTGCTAATCTATATGGAGCAACAAAAATTTTCATAGAACACTTAGAACACAAAAATAGTATTGTAATATATATTTTTTACTTGCAACATAAGTATAATTGGCCAGGTGCCCCCAGATGTCCCCTCAAAAGTGGGACAATCTGGTCACCTCATGTATGAAGGACTTGGGGAAAAGCACTGTATAGTTAAAGTATATACGCTTTGAGTCCCCTTTTTCCCCTCTACCTATAACTTTCTAATTTTATTTTGATTAACTTAACGTTCCCCTAGATTTCCATTCTGTTCAGATAATTCGGAATCCCTCCCTAAACCCTGTCCTCCTCAGGCTCTACTCCCCAAATCTCCGGGTGTTTCCTATACTGGAGCTGGCAACCCTACTCCCTGATTCCCTCGCTGAGGTCAACCTCCCAAATCTTCCATGCTCTTGTAGTTTCTCTATTCGATCGGATTGGATTTCGCAAGAGTATCGTGGCTCCAGGGCAATAACGCCATCTATCTGGCGCGTTGAATCTCAGCAAGCTTTTGAAATTTTAGCCGGCCCTCAGTTTCCTCAGCCCAAAGGAGCGCCTTCTTTCTCTCTGCGTTTTTGACCTAGGGATGGCAGTCGCCGCTACTTGTGTAGCCGGCCTTGCCTCCTGAAGAATCAGAAAGAGCAGCTACTGACTCGTAGGAGTGGCCCGTCTAAGGAAGCAGCAAGAGGAGGAGCCCGCCCGGCGCAGCGGGCAGTTTACAGCGAAGTCCCCTTGGCCTTTGCTCTCCTTCCTTTATGAGAGGGCGGTTGGCTTTCCAGCGAGGGGAAAGCAGCAGACTCCGACTCTTTGAGAAGAAGCCCAGAGCTGACGGGGCTTTCTACCATCTCTATGGATGAGAGAGAGAGCGGCAAGAGAGAGAGAGCCGGAGAGCCAGCGGCAAGAAAAAGGATCATCACCATAGGTACTGTCAGGGTGCATGGGGAAGGGAAATCCACTTTTTCCCGGGCAGGCTCTTGTGCTTTTAAAAGCTGCACGACCGCAAAACGTTCTGTAATGTAGAAATTGTTTATGGTTATTAGCAGGTCTGGAGAAAAAAAATGTGCAGCCGCTTTAATATGTGAGGAAATGGCCATGTGAAACTTTCCAAGATAAGGAGGTAAATAA
Organism: Paroedura picta; assembly: GCF_049243985.1. Classification (NCBI taxonomy): domain Eukaryota; kingdom Metazoa; phylum Chordata; class Lepidosauria; order Squamata; family Gekkonidae; genus Paroedura; species Paroedura picta. The sequence continues at coordinate 82,428,069 of NC_135372.1, forward strand.
GGTACCATTCAGTCTCTAAAACTGTGCAGTCACTTCCAGGCTGTTGGAAATGCTCTGGAGAACCTGTTGGATAGTTTGCATGCCAGTCTCAGGCAGCTGCTGAAGGTGTACATAGAAAAAGAGTAAGAATCTTGCAGAAAAACAAAAACATAAAAGAAGCAGACAAAATAGGCTGGTGAATAAAGGAAATTGAAGGCCTAGTGGCCATGGCTCATTCCTTGGAGTGCGACAGTTGAAGGCTTGTGTGCGCTCATCAGAGTTCTTGTCAAGAGGAGATGCTGAACTTTACTGCTTGGTGTTGTAGATAGTGGGTGGAATAAGAGAAACAGGATTTTTGTAATGGAGGACTGTAGAACAAAGAGGCCTGCAGGAGAGTTAATTGCTGATTAAAATAGTTTGGAGCAGTGGTCCTCAACCGTCCTAATGCTGCGACCCTTTAATACAGTTTCTCATGTTGTGGTGACCCCCAACCATAAAATTATGCAAGTGTGCTTCCACAGAAATAAAACCGAAACTGACCGATGGCATGAAGATCCATTGTTCATGATTGTCTATAAATTGGTTCTAAATTGTATATAAATTGGTGGGCACCTGCAGGAGAAGCGGCAACAGTGGCGGAACCCCCTCCCCAGCCAAGCTGCTCTCCCTGCCGCAACCCCTGTGAAAAGAGTCATTCAACCCCCAAAGGGGTCCCAACCCCCGGGTTGAGAACCGCTGGTTTAGAGAGAGATCTCAGTAAGATTACAGATTAGTCCATTCCTTGGAGCAGGCAGTCTTGATAACTGAAGATGTCAAAAGGGGGTAGTCAGATTGTCAAGATGTTTTTATAGAGAGGCTGGAATATGGTAACAATTTTGTACAATTTGGATTCATGTGCCTCAAGATTTCATTTGTCCATTTCCTGACTTGTGACGGTTCTACTCTTGAGTGGGTCTTCTTTAGGTATCACTTGTTGATGAAATAATGCCAGTAACCTTTTGATAGCTGCTTCTGGTGTGTCAGGAGAGAAGAGGTGCTTGAATAGAGAATGAGAGATTTCTAAAGCACTTGGGGATTATTAAAAATACCCAGTAATGTTAAAAATGTTATGCTCATCTATATTTTCATAGTAAACAGTAGCAAAAGCTTCAATGATAGCTTCTCTAATATGGTCACTAACTCTAATATAGACCGATTCAGGTGGGTAGCCATGTTGGTCTGAAGCAGCAGAACATCGAGTCCAGTAACACTTTTAAGACCAACAAAGTTTTATTCAAAGTACAAGCTTTAATGTAATATCTAAAGAAGTGTGTGCACAAAGCTTATACTTTGAATAAAACTTTCTGGATCATACAGGTGCCACTGGACTCATACTTTGTTCTGGTGTAGTCAGTGTGAAGGGGAATCAATCTATTGCCCAAACAGAATTTGTGGGGTCATTAAAAAAAACAATGGAATATAGAATGAGTCCTAAGAAAGTTTACCATGATGAATTGCAGGAGTGTCTGGTCTAAGTTGCTCAAAAGAAATTTTACTACTCTAGATCAGGGGTAGTCAACCTGTGGTCCTCCAGATGTTCATGGACTACAATTCCCATGAGCCCCTGCCAGCAAACGCTCCAGATGACATCAGAGATACGTTGTTATAGAAGGCAGGGTTTTGAGAACTTCTAAGAAAGAACCGTCTGCCCCTTCCCTGATAAGCTCTTGCTGAAGCTCAAGACAATTCTGGCACTGGGGTTTCAGCCTAGCACACAGCATACATGTCCTGTCTACTATGTTCTAATGGAGCCCTGCACCTATTTTATTTGCTTATTTTCCCACAATATCAACTGTATAAGTGAAGTGTTCCTTGTGATTGCCACTTCTCTACTTTAACATTGCAATTATTTTTGCAATTAACGCTAACAACAAATTGAATTTGTGTTGAGGAATATGAGACAATTCTTAACAAAATACTGGATGTTCAGGTTCTGTAAGTAAGATACATTTCTGTTTTAACAAGCACATATGAAAGTTTTTTTCAGATTCCTTCTCACCCTTGTTCAGTTAGTTAGTGCCTCTGTAGAAGTTATTAACCAATAAGGAAGAGTCTTGTCTCTTGCAACGAGAGGTGAGGTTGATTAGAGTGGTTCTCTCAAGTTGTGGCTCTACACCATCAGTTACCCTCTGAGACCTAACCTTGTAGGCTATGTACAAACAACATTTTTACTTCTTAAACTTGCTTGTAAAGTTTAATAGATAGGGATCTCGCTGTGCTGTTTCGAGGATGAAGAAAGACAGATACTGGCAAGAGGCACCAAAAATTTGCCACCCACTTGTTGAAAAGAGGCTGTTCAGTGTTTGGTGTGTTCTGGCAAGGATCAGGGATGCACAAAAAGTTTTTAATCAAGTGGGGAGGGAACCCATGAGTTGCTGAAGTCTTGAGAACCACTGCTATAGACAATTGAAGTTACAGCTTTGAAGTAGCCCTTTAGTTGTACCTTTAAAAGCTGTTTGGTTTGGAGTAATTAGCTGGTGATGTTTACCTTTAGGTTGTGAAAAGCTTCACCTGTATACATCTATTTTATTAAAGACACAAAAGCACACAAGGTTTGTTCCCTACCACCCCCTCCCCTCATTTAGTTGTCAGTCCTTGGAAGAGGTCAGACAAGGCCAGCTATGACTAAATTAAGTTAACAGTAGAAGAATGTAGAAGAATTATAGATTTATTTAGGATTGTCAACTGCTTAGACAAAATGGCACGTGCCCTTAATAGACCCTTAATGGCATGTTATTTAACTGGTGATGCTATATTTGTGCCATGAAAACTTTCAGCTGTCCATTTTCATATATTAAATGTATATTAAAGGAACAAAACATTTTTCTCCGGGTCTGTTGGCACCTCTCATTTTATTCCAAAATATCATGTGCTTTTGTCCATCTTGCTGCTTTTTTTACTAGGTCTCCCGTGAAGCTTTATTTTGCCACAGTATATTGTATGGTTTTGTGTTTTTCAAGAAAGAGAAAAGAATTTCTTCTCTGCCTATTATTCTTACATCTTGAATATCTCAAGACTGTTACTTCAGTATTGAAATGGTAGCTGAGTCTCTCAGGAAGTAGAAGCAGGGCTGTTTTCTAGAAGGATAGCTGTTTGGTGCCTTCTTGACTAGGAGGAGAAAGGAAACCCCCCACTAACCTGCAAATGTTGCAAACAGTAGCTGTGTGCATTGGTTTCCCTGCTGTGTGCATTGAGGAGGGAAGAGTCTATGTGATATGCTGCCAGCCTTTTCAAACATTCATGCTACCCTGAAGAAAGTATGTATAAGTTGGATCATTAAATGCAGAGCAATTTTTGGTATTTGTAGTATTTATAGTTAGCTTTTCTCACAGACACTAAAGGTGGGTTACAATTAAAAACAGCAACAATTCAAACAGCAAATAGTTCTGATAAAACAATGTAGTGGGGATATGACTAGAGATCTGGAAAACAATGCAAGTGACCCAAAAACTGTCAGAGCTACACATATAGGCAAACAGCTATCGATGGCATCAAAACTTTCTAAAGTTTGAGATATCATACTGGTAAGGGCGTCAGAAAAAAGAAGCCATTACTCATAGTGAGAAGCTGGTATAATACATATAATAAACATTGCAGTTTACAGTATTATTTATTTAATTCCTTTGGTGAGGTGACTCAAATCAAATTACACCTTTTTACTATCCTCCATTTTATCTTCACAACCTTTTGAGCTAGACTAGGCCGAAACTGTGTGACTGGCTGCATTATGGCAGAGTGGAGATTCAGGGTATAAACTTCCAAGAGTCAGAATACTTCCGCACACAGAAAAAAATAGAGTTATGCCAGTGTAATGGTATCGCACTAAATATTATCGCACCTCCAGCCATTCCTCACCTTCTTGCTGTCTCACTGCTATCTGCCTCCTTTTCATGCTCCTTACACTTCACTTTGCCTACTGGAAATACTTTTAAATACTTGAAGATGGTTATCATATCCCCTCTCAGTTGTCTCCTCTTCAGCTAAACAGACCAAGCTCCCCCAATCTTTCCTCATACGTCTTGGTCTCCAGACCCCTTACCATCTTTGTTACCCTCCACACATTTCTTTTGTTGGTGGCCTGCTGGTTGCTCTCCTGTAGGTCATACTTTTTAGGTTGGGGAATCCACATTATGCAATTCCCCAACTAGTGCTTTTAAATTGGAGGATATAGCCAGCCGTTTGCTGCCTGGACACTGGATGTTGCCAACGTTATGCGGAGCAGCCGGAATATAACGACTACCTAAGGTAAGGATTTTGCTACATTCAATGGGTGTGGAAAGGCCCTCAAAGCTCCCTATCAGATTCATCTGATTAGCTTTCAATATCCATTAGTAATCCAGGTAAAGTCCCGTGAATACTCGCAAACACAACTACTTGTTCCAGTTGAAAATTACTTGCTGCAGTTGGAAATTAAAAGTCAACCAAGGCTTCCATACCCAAAGTGATCAATGAAAGAAATTAACTTAAAAATCAAGTGAGTGAGATTTCTGTCTAGTAGCACCAAGATTTTTGGACAGAAGGGGAGGATGATACATGTGCTGTCCCCTGTATTTCTGGGTATGTTGGTGGGTGGGGGACTACTTAAAACTTTCTCTGCATAATTTTTTTTCTCAGCTGTCATCACACATATTACATGGTTAGAGTTAATGCTTTGTTTGCTGATAACAGGAACATGTGGTTAATCTTTTGGTATTTTATTTCTGAATCCTTTGTATGTGTGTTTGTATTTGTCTCAGATTTTTTAAAATTTCTTTGTAATATTTGACATAATTGAATAAGATCAACAACTATAGGATTGCTTTAAAATAAATATTAATTCAGTGGCAGCTATCCAATTGCACAATTCCTCCCATAGAATGCATTTCTATTCACAGAAGGAGGAGGAGGATAGTCAGTGATTTCTGCCAATTCCCTCCTCCCAACCTAGGAATCCACTTTGCTCCCTGTGGTGTTATGCAAAACAATACTAATACCTTATTTCTGTGCTGCATTCCAAAACTTCAGCGCATCTTCATCTTCCGCCAAGTAGGAAATTCATATCCCTACAAATGCTAAGTAATGACAGCAAAGTGGGAGAGAAAGTTGAATAATGTACTTACACTTTTTCAATGCTGTTTTACTGCCAACTTTCATCCCTCATGATAGGTACAGATGTACAAATTAAATTTCAGTCCATTGGTAAAAATCTAAACACTGCCTTAGCCATTAAAAGCAACCACCAGTTTTCTTCAGGTTGTGCTCCAACAGTGTTTTAACTTCCTTAGGTTAATAGAAAATGTAAATACAAGGAAACTAGGTCATACTAGAGACTGAGAAGTTTCTTTGGGTGCAGAATATGGCTGCTGACCTCATGATTAGTGGGATGGCAAGAGCCTTTTCTAGTTATTAGTTCTCCAAATTTGCACTAGCTTCCTATATTTTCCCAGGTTCACCGAGGCACAAATTAGAAAAAGGATGAATATGGGTGCAGTCTGGAAAGGTCTAGGAATATCATGATCCAATGGAATCCTGGTGGCCCAAGCACTAACAGCAAGTGAATCAGTAATGTTGGCTTTTGACGGTTAATATAAATGTATTTTATTTGTGTCTGGCAAAAAACATTAATTTCATCAACCAACCATATAATTAATTTTTTGTCAAATGACACAAAAAGATACACTTGGGTGATGGACCAGGAAGGGTACCTCCTCCAGCTCTTTGTCTTGTGATGGATCATGCTGACCTTCTTCCTGGCTGTGGTGGGATCAGTGCACATGACTAATTATATGCAATTAGTTGCTTGATTGTGAATAGAAAGTTCTCTATAGTGCTCAAACACATGCTGTTTATGTCAACTAAATCTATTTCTAAACCCTGCTGCTGAGAAGAGAAGATCTTTTTGGAGGAAACAACAAAATGCAATTCAAACTGAGTCACATGATATATGACAGATTTACTGGCAATATTATTCTGTGATCTATCTTGTTCTCTCTCCCATTTAATTTCTGTAATGTCAGACTTACTGCTTTATGCACTGTCAAACTAATAAGGGGAGGGGGAGAGGGGAAAGAGCACTCAAGCTGTATTTGTTGCTGGCTTTCTACAAAGCACAGGAGGGGATGCAAATGCATTAAATATTAAGCAGGTCTTGGGTAAAGGACAGGATATGCCAGAATTGATTATCTCTTTGATGTGTGTATTCATTATTGAATAATTTATAAGTTTTTAAATGGCTAAAATAGCAACAGCAATACAAAGATCAAAGTTAATAGTTGATCAGTTGATTGTTCAAATTTTCTGTTTTCCACAATCATTAGAATCCTATATGATTATTGTAGAATTTGCCCTGCTTTTAGCAGCCCATCATTATGTCTGGTATATCGTAAGTTGCTTTGAGTGTTAGTTATATAAAGAAGCTATGGTTCAAATTATCAAGGGTTTTCTCACCAGACTCTGGGATAAAGTTGTTGCTGTCTCAGACAAAATAAAACACCTTTTTGCTGTATTTTATTGTATCCTGAGCAGCATAGCAATGCACATCAAATTATCAAGACTTCCCAGAGCACTCTTTCTCTCTACCCCCATTCATTTTAATGTCTATCAGTTTTCCTATCCATAGTGTCCAAACTATGTCAAGGAGAATTGATTCCTATCAAAAGACTCATAGAATGCAGTGTATATCTGCTAGCCAACAAGCAGTCTTTTTATGATGCTTCTGTTATGTTATGCTTCAGGCCACATTATGTTCTAAGGTTCTCATAGGTTACGCCCCGAAAGGCTAGCCAGATTCTCTAGTCCATGTTTGTGTGCTCACTAAAAGTTCTCAGTGCTCATTAAGAAAAGCTCAGACCTGTTAGTTAAAGAAGAGCTTTTCAGAATTCTCAAGTGTTTGTGCAGTACCTCAAAAATGGAAAAGGTAGACCTCTCAAAGAAACTTAAGTCCAATGATCACCTGGACAAATTAACAAAATGGATTATTAAACAAGGGGAAAACCCATGGAAGCAAGATTCCCTTTCGGGTTCTGACCCATTGGCAATACTAAAAGAAACTTTTACTGCTGTATGCAGTGCAAAGAAACTGGGAAGTTCCAAGAAAAATGTATATGCCAGTTGGGGTCTATTCGTAGCTCTGACTGGGACTGCTGATCAATTAAAAGCCTTAAAGGCTGAAAATGCCCAGTTCCAAACACAGATAACCCTGCTCCAAGGTGAGAAAGAAGATATCCAGGCTGACAAGGTCAAACTTGCATCAGAGCTCCAAAAAACCCTAGAACAATTAGAAACCGCCACTTACAGAGCTCATGTGGCAGAAGAAAAGGTTGGAGACCTAAGTCACCAGCTCACCCAAACTCAACATGCTGCCCAATATTTACATTCCCAAACTAAGGTTCAGCATGCTCAAGTAAGCCATGAGGCATGCCATAGAAAAATGCAGCAACTTGAAAAACAGTTAGAGCTCCAGAGGGCTCTAGTTGCCACAATTCATCCAGAGACTCTTCCCATTCTACCTTCTGAGCCTCTGCCAGAAGCAATAATCCCCAAAATGTTCATAGAACCCCAAGGGGAAAATTCAGCTCCCTTCCACCCAGTTCTAGTTACAACCCCTGCAGATAGAACTGAGAGGCAAGAAATCCAGAAACAGCTCCCCATTGCAGGCCAGCTTAGAGAATCAGGTACTCTTGAATTTCCCACTAACCAGGACTCCAAAAATGTAAACATTCAGGCAAACAGTGGTCTCCACTCTCAGTACAGGATCAAGAGGGAGAACTGTTTTAATCAGAATCACCCCAATTCTTATAGGAATAGAGACAATCGCTCCCTGCAGCCACCTAATGACTGGAGCAAACAAAAGCCAGGAGAAAGGAGTAAGCCACAAAATGGTTTCCCTTCCAGTAATTTTCCCTCAAATAATCTCAAACCTAAATACTTCCAGACTAGAAATTCTGCCCATCAGCAGTGCAATAAAAGAATTAGTAACAGGACTTTTCTATGGCAGGAAGTTAGAAATACTGGAGCAGACATGTCCCAGTATCATGACCAACCCACATCTATACTCATGTGTGGTTTTGTAAAGGCCATTAGAGAGAAAAGGAACAGAGACATACTTAGATGTGAGCTACAGAAAACTAGCCCCGTAGAAATTTCTTCAGAACCCTCTAAGTACTGGCAGAAGGAAATAGAGAAATTTAAAACTCTTACCCAGAAACAAGATTTGGAAATTAAGGACCTTGATAAGAAAAATAAAGAATTCCAGGGTGAACTTTTAAATGTAAAAACCCATTTGCAAAATGTCCTGGATTTCCAAAGCCATACAGATAATAAATTTAAAAGAAAATACAGAAGATCCAGTAACCCAGCTTCACCTCTTGTCTTTAAAGAAGAGGAAATGTTCTCAGTTCCCCAATCTCAGAGTCAGGAAGGAAACCCTGCCTCTGAACATGTACAGAGTTCCAAAATCCAAGTTGACAACAATTATTTTAACAGGGAAGAATTTGTTGCAAGGACAACATTCTTTTTCAATTTTCTCTTAGCTTCTCTCCTCCCATTTAATGTTGCAAGCAAAGTTAACAGATTTCCAATTCAATGATATAATCAGCTTAATCTTTCAACTTCCAAAAATAGTTCCAGTGCCACTGAGTTAATTTACACAGGAAAATAAATTGCTCAACATGTGTGCTTCCATTTTTACTTTTAAATTTTCATTTTTAAAATTTGGCTGCAATTGATAGAGCCTCCACTGATAGTTGCAGTCACACTGAAACAGCCACTATTTTGCAATCTTAAAACAGACTCCCTTTGTCTAACTGCCTTCCTAGGCACTCAGGCCCATGACTCATGCCTTGCTCTCCCCCATCCAGGCAACTAATTTACACAACTAAGGAACAGCACAGAAAGTTTTCTTTCTTCCCAAATCAGTAATGGAAGAAGTTTTGTTTCTTTAAAGACTGACTCCTATCTCAGAGAGAATCTAAGGGGGGGAAGAGTAATAGTTCTGTTCTAAGATATGTTTTGTTTTCGTTTTTATTTTAAGACAATTTTGGCTGCTTTTAGTATTTGAAATATTTTCTCTTTGAGAAAAAGCATTCCCTCCATAGCTTTTCTTTCACTCGGACATTTTTACTTCCTATTTCAAATTTTAATTGGCAGTTAACACTTTTTTTCTTTTTTCATAAAACCATTTTGTTTAAAAATCTGTTTTTGCAATTTTGTTTTTGTTTTGAATATGTTTAAACAGCTTCATACAGACCTTACATTTGGGTACTCAGACTTCCATTCAGCCTGACTTCTATGAAAAGGCACTCTGTGCATGTACAGAGGAACAGTCTATATTCCTTAAGAACACAATTCTTTTGACACACTATTGTGTAGTGGGACTCTACACAATTTGCTAATCTATTCTACACAATTTGTTTTATTCATTGTATTCATTTTTACAAATTTTATTCATTTTTATAAGAAAACCTTTGCTTCCAGATTTGTTCTTATGTACTCTAACTTTCTAGATTGTTATGTTTATTTCCAAATTCTTTTAATGTAAATCCACAATATTTTGAAAAATTCTTTTGCCATGTTTTGAGTCCTCTTTTAATTAGGAGTCCTCTCTTCTGCTCTCTATAGCAAGGAAGAGATCACAATCCAAGTTTTGCTTTTGAAGCTTTCTTTGTGTTTTGAGTTATCTTATGTTCCTTATAGAGAAAAATCTGTAGTATGTTTTCTGCTTATGCTTTTAACCTATTGCATATCAGAGCTTCTATTTCTCTTTGTGCTTATTAACTGGAAAGCAATTGACCAGATTCTATCTAGCAATTCTTCTTTTTATTCCCCATATATATTTGTATATGAGCTGCTAATCTATTCATTCACAAACTATTTGCTACATGTTTGCAGGAACTTTTAACTTTGGCTTTTTGAATCTTTTTCCGAGTGCCTCCTTTTACACAACAGTGCAGCAGTAGACCTAGGTCCAGTAGACCTAGCCTCCAAAACCTTCTTACAGGACTTTCTCTCTTGTGTATTTCTACAAAGCATCTTACTTCAGTCACCCATAGTAATCTTCCAGTTTTTTTCTCAAATTCCCCAAATCACCAGGAGTTTGGCATCCTCCTTCCCCTGTTTTATATTTTCGCTCTAATCCCCCTCCCCCTCCCTGGAGATGGCATCTAGCTCCTCTTAAATTCTATTTTCAGTACAGTCACTTATGGGGGCACCCCTCTGCTCCAATCTTTCATTTGAGTTCATTGGCTTCAAAGCTCTAAATTTTTTGAGTATTTTTCCTAATCTGTATATCCATCAGGCTGGGTGCCTACTTGAGCCCAGCCTCAGCAGACTTTGCAGCATCACTCTTTGCAGCTGCACACACTTCTCCATTAAACTTGTGTCTAGCTTCATCCTTCTCTCTCAATTGGGTGTCTCCCCCTTGAGCTCTTCAGCTCCACTGTGCTGTTGATGCTCTGGGTCGCTCAAATATTCTTGCAACCCACGTCTGCCAAGTCTGCCCTAAGGAGGCTCCAGGCTTGTGCATCACAACCAATTCCTGATGGTCCTGCCTGTATGCTGTTCCTGCTTGCCAACCTCCAGACCTGACCTGGTCAAAGATGACAGCAACCCTCTGCCTGCATTTCCTGTGGATGTGTGCCTGTGGTCATGACCTGCTGCTCTGCGCTTTCTGCCCCAGCCTACTTGCTGGTGAACTACTGATGCTTGCTGTTCCTGCTCTATGAATATTCACTGCCCTGCCTGCTGCTTCTTCTTTGTGCTACCTCTGACCCTGCATACCTTCAGATGCCCTGGATAAGTGCCTTTACTGCCTCTTCCCCTGCCATTTTAATCACGAGGGGGGGAAGAAGATCAACTTGCAAGCTAACACAGACCTGTACACATCTCCAGCTATTTGCTTGTTGCCACAACCTCTTGCCAGTGGCTCTCATAAAATGGATCCTCACCAAAGCTGCTTTTTCACCCACATGGAGGAACCTCCTTCAACCTCCTTGCAACTTTTACCCAACAATGTCCTATAAGAGCAACCAAGTATATATATGCATATATATAGGAACACTGGACTAGTCACCCATCTTCATCAACCTTCAACTACTGGACTAGTCTCCCACCTTCACCAATGGAACAAGGGGGGGAGGAAGTTTTTCAAGCTATTGTTTCTCAGTTGTACTATGCCATGCCAGTCACTTATTTCAATTAATTGTCTGTATTTCAAATTGCATTGTGCCACATATATCCAATATTGTCTATTGCATTGTACCTTTAGCAATCCTCCATGTTCTTCAGTTCCTTTCATTGCAGTTAATTTCATTGTATTTATTTATTCTTCCCTATGTTCCTTCCCATGTTTATGCACCCTTCCCATTCTCCCCATACTTAGTTTGTATTAGCTTTAGATAATAGAAATCTCCTCTCTTTAGTAAGGTAGATCCAAGAAGCCAAAGACTCTCCAGATAACATGACACCTACATCACATACACTAAATATTGTTTTATTTTTGATTGGATTCACATTTTTATAGAATGGCCCATAGTCCCTTGATCCATTGTACCTGAACCCTCTTCCCATCTCTTTACTAACATTTCTGACACATAATGGGTGACCAATCCTTGATTTCTATTTGGTTAATGGGTGAAGCCATGTGTCGGCTGACACATGCCTTCAAGGGGGGGAAATGTTACCCGAGAGGTAGCCCATAATGGAAGGGTGCCTCACACAGAGATACCTTCATGCACAGAAGCCCATGACTGGACTCTGAGCAGGTTGGCACACACAGAAACCAGCCTGGCAGAGACTGACTATGGAGTCAGTAGGGCCCCTTAAGAAACCTAGGAAGCCAGGCTAAGTCTCTATCTTGTTTGGGCATCACTAGATTTCTTACATTTCCTTCTTGCCCAACTGACTGAGCTAAATGTGCACGTTATCTAAATCACCCCCCCCCCCCAGCCAAAGACCATTAGACTATCTACAGGAAAGGAATATCCCTTCAAGGTACTAACTGCAACTTCTTTTGTCTCTCTTGTCCAGTGTAATTTCTGTCTAGCAGCATCTCTTATCCCCAAATGTCTTCCCCCCAGTCCTTCCTGATAAAACAAAGACAGGGCCTTTAGCGACACATTACACCTAGCCAAGGTATTGTTCTATTATATGAGATTACTCCACACCTCTCACTCTAGTGACATCACAGTTCAAACTCACCTATCAGGTACGCATAATATCAGAGACCAATCAATAATCACGGACCTCCCAGTGGGCAGTCTCTGGGGCTGGCCTGGGAATTTCAAACACTATATCAAGCCTTGCGTACACCCTGTGTGTGTGTGTGTGTTGTGTTATCCACACCCGGTATCCTGTCCACCCCTGATGTCGTCAACCCTGTGTCTGGGCTGCTTGGATCCAAGAAAGGTGCAGTATCTTGAACTTGTTCCCCTGTAGAACTTAGTGTAACTTGTCCCCCTGTAGAACTTAGTGTATGTATGGTTTTTGCTTCTGTGTGTGTTTTGAATGTAACCCTGATATTTTCCCCAAATAAATCCCCTGAGTGTAAGCTTTTGTCTTCTTCATTTAAAAAGGGTTTCTTCCAGGGAAAGGATCCCATAAAAATTGGTAGTAAAGATCCTGTGTTACCCAGCCTCTTGCTATCCCCAGCAAATTGGGTAACACTTCCAAAAGACATGAATTGACTGTCTTGCTTATGAGGCAATTACGTAGCTGAGGTAACTGCTTTGTGTCCCTCCATAGTTGTGCTGGCTCTGCATCTATTCAAATATACAGGGAAGGCAGGTATCATTGGTGCTTCACAGGTCTGTACTGCCTCAAACTGTGTTCTTTTGTGTGAAAGCATCTTTATGCAAACTACTTGAAAGAATGCCTTCAATCAATCAGATGGATTGTTAGATCATATTCAAATGCCCTCCACTCTGAGATTCAGCAGGTAGCAACCACAGAGAGGGACTTTTCAAAGGTGGTACCTTGGTTTGGATCCTGTGTGCATTTCTGCAAGCAGAAAGGAACAATTTTTGCCAGAGTTTCTGTTGTGTATTGCTTTTTAAAGAGGCTATCCCATTAGTACCCAGCCTCAAACTGCCTATAATAATCTCATGCATAAGCCAGGGAAAGAAATTGCAAGTGCAGATCCCTAAACCATCTCTGGAGAAACCTGACTATGCCACTCCTCTACCAATGGAAGTCCTTATGCTGGAACCCATGCCAGTATGCCCTCTTCAGCCTGCCCTGAGTGCTAGAAATGACAACAAAAGATCCTATCATGGCATGAGTTCTCAATCTCAACTGAGTATGGAGAGGTTGGCTCATAGAAAAACTAGCAGAAATATTCAGGTCATTTTCATCCTGTCAGTATGAACTGTCAGCTCATAAGGGTTGTGTATTATGGGTAAACAGGGTAGTTATTCCAGAAGCAGGATGCCAAGTTATACTAAGAATATTCTACCTAGGGAGAGAGGGGTGTTGTCTACTGCCTCTTTAAGAGGCTATTACAATAGGCCTCAAAGCAAGCAGGAAAGATTGAGTGATTCTCTTTTCAGTCTCCCTGCTAACAGCCTTCAGGAGTGCAGGGCCTGCTTAAAAATCTGCAGAACCAGAGCAGGATTCTGTACTTACTTTGGGCTGATTCTGTACTTACTTTGTTTATTCCAAGTTCCCTCTGTTCTCTACATAGGGCAAACAGGTTAAACCCTACGCCAAAGAATTAATGGGCACAAGTCTGACATAAAAAACCACAAAATTGAAAAACCCGTAGGGGAGCACTTCAGCCTTCCAGGACATTCAATAAGGGACCTGAAAGTAGCTGTTTTATTGCAAAGGAACTTCAAGAACAGGCTAGAACTCAAAACTATGACATACCCAGGAGTCAATAAGGACATAGGTTTTTTATCTCACAATTCAAGCTAACCTTGTTCAACTCGTGTATCCATATTCTGCAGAATTTATTTTATTTGTGATAATGCAACTGTAAGGTAATGTCAATGTAATGGAATTTTGAGTTTGACTCCCTGGCCTTGGGATAAGATAGTTACCAGCAATTCCCTTGCAGGAATGTTTCACAGTTGTATGGAGACAGATGGGGCAAGAAGCATATGGTGAGGTAAGAACTTTTGATCACTGATACAGGCAGTTTGGTTTCCTATGTGCTTTTGTAAACTACCCGGAATTCCAGGGGATTGATTGGCTGTTTTGACAAAGAATTATCATTGGCTGTATTTGGTTGTGTGACACAGTCTACTGATGTAACAAAATTGATTTTTTCTATATATTCCCTGTCATGTAAGTAGTTCATAGTCTGACGAAGAGTGCTTGCACTCGAAAGCTCACGCCCTGAATAAATCTTTGTTGGTCTTAAAGGTGCTACTGGACTCGATTTTATTTGTTTATTCCATTATGGATCTTGCTGAATTCATATCAATTTGAACTCGGGTCTTCTTCTGTTCCCCCCCCCATTGAAACAGAAAGTGTTCTTCACTCAATTGTGGAAGCTCAGAAGGTGGGGGGGGGGAGCCAAGCGCAGCAGGAGTCTCTTTATTTTCTTGAATGGTGTGTGGGGGGGGGAGCTGATTGGAGACAGAATAGGAGGGGGGGGAACCAAGAGGCAAATCTCTGCTGAGAAAAGTTAGGGCTTCTGGAGCACAGTCACTTTAAGGAAGCCTTGCAACCGGAAACCAGGAATACTTTGAACTGATGCCTTGGCCAATCAGGGAAGATTTTTTTGCTACAGCGTTGGAGGCACGAGGTTGAGTTATTTCGCAAAAAACAGAGATCTGCACATTTACTCATGGCAGTTTTTGAAATATTGAGGCTTATATCCATTCCAGGATATCACGGGGGAAAGGTAGGGTCATCACAAATTAATCACGCTTGTTGCAGAGGGAAAATTTAAAGCATCCCAAGTCAAAATGCAAATTGAATTCAGTGTAGATGGGAGGCATTCATTCAAACTGGGTCTGGGTAAAAAGCCCCGTGTAGATTACACCCTGGTCTTGAATTCTGGGAACAGCTTAGTTAAGTATTGTTATTGCTTATTCCAGTAGCCAAGTTGCCTGCCCCACAGTTACTGTTAATAAAATGCCAGTTATCAGAGTGATTTTCAGGGAAGTACACCACCTGTCTTTCTTTCCATAACAGCCTGTTCTGCTGCCAACTATCAATTTGCCCCTTATCCTTTTCCCGAGGCAAACAGTATTGGGAAAACCAAGCAGCAGAGCATGATTTGGAAAGATTTCAAGAAAGATAAAGCAAATATGGGGGAAGGGTATACTGAAGAAGCATGATGTTGTGTGGAAGTGGGAAACCCCTCACTTCCCCAACAAGATGCAAACTGGGGTAAACAACCCATGTATAAATGACCAGCTTTAATGAAACACACATTCACTGTTTTCATACTAGCATCAAAGGGAACCATTGGAACAGCAGCAGCCATACCTATAAGAACACATATATTAGGACTTGACTGGAGATATTAAAATAATCAGTAGAAGCGGGAACCTTGTGTGTCGCTCTAAGACTGATTATGCATGAGGCAGAAAGGCCGGGCTGGCAGCGGCATGGCAGCGGAGCTACTCTTTGCTTATGCATGATGTTGCCGTCATCCTGGCCCTGGCCCAGTTTAGGGCCTCTGATGGCCCTCAGCAAGGGAACACTGAATCATGATGAAAGGAAGTACTGCGGCATTTTAGACAGCTTTGTTGCATACTCTTAATTCTGGGCAGCAGTTTACTTCCATCCTAGCACAAAATAGAATCACTTGCAATAGTGATAGTATTTGTGACCAGAAATTAATTTGTAAAGAAAGATTTGCTCTACTGCTGCTATACAACAATGCTTGGCTGTTAGTAGTATCTGGCATTTAATGCCCAGGATCAATCATAGTTCTCTCCTACTGTCTGCCTCCAACTGAACCGGTCTTAACTGCTGCTAGTTCATGGTAAGTGGGTGATAGAGTCTATTCAGTTAACCAAGCTTGATAGACTCACAGGTTCCTGGATTGGAACCAGTGCCTTTGCTGTTAGCTGCAATCTTTAAGTTATTTTGTATGGTCCTCAAGAGCAGGGGTAGTCAACCTATGGTCCTCCAGAAGTTCATGGACTACAATTCCCATGAACCCCTGCCAGCATTTGCTGGCAGGGGCTCATGGGAATTGTAGCCCATGATCATAGAATCATAGAGTTGGAAGGGGCCATACAGGCCATCTAGTCCAACCCCCTGCTCAACGCAGGATCAGCCCTAAGCATCCTAAAGCATCCAAGAAAAGTGTGTATCCAACCTTTGCTTGAAGACTGCCAGTGAGGGGGAGCTCACCACCTCCTTAGGCAGCCTATTCCACTGCTGAACTACTCTGACTGTGAAAATTTTTTTCCTGATATCTAGCCTATATCGTTGTACTTGAGGTTTAAACCCATTACTGCGTGTCCTCTCCTCTGCAGCCAACGGAAACAGCATCCTGCCCTCCTCCAAGTGACAACCTTTCAAATACTTAAAGAGGGCTATCATGTCCCCTCTCAACCTCCTTTTCTCCAGGCTGAACATTCCCAAGTCCCTCAACCTATCTTCATAGGGCTTGGTCCCTTGGCCCCAGATCATCTTCGTCACTCTCCTCTGTACCCTTTCAATTTTATCTATGTCCTTCTTGAAGTGAGGCCTCCAGAACTGCACACAGTACTCCAGGTGTGGTCTGACCAGAGCCATATACAATGGGACTAAGACATCTTGTGATTTTGATGTGATGCCCCTGTTGATACAGCCCAAAATGGCATTTGCCTTTTTTACTGCTGCATCACACTGCCTGCTCATGTTTAGTTTACAATCCACAAGTACCCCAAGGTCTCGTTCACACACAGTGTTACCTAGAAGCGTATCCCCCATCCAGTAGGCATGCTTTTCATTTTTCTGACCCAGATGCAGAACTTTACACTTATCTTTATTAAATTGCATCTTGTTCTCATTTGCCCATTTTTCCATTGTGTTCAGATCTCGTTGAACTCTGTCTCTATCTTCCGGAGTATTTGCCAGTCCACCCAATTTGGTGTCATCTGCAAACTTGATGAGTAGTCCCTCCACCCCCTCATCTAGATCATTAATAAATATGTTAAAAAGTACCGGTCCGAGCACTGAGCATCTGGAGGACCACAGGTTGACTACCCCTGCTCAAGAGGATTTATTCTATAAGGTCAACCTGACATATCCATGAAACCATACTTGAAAGACTGTCATATTATAGAGGATGGAGCAAGGTTGTTTTCTATTGTCCCACAGGGTCGGGCCAGAATCAATTAGTTGAAATTAATTCAAAAGTATTTTTGGCTGAATATCCAGAAGTTAGAGTTAGTTAGAATATACAGTTAGAGCGTTTCCTCAGTGGAACAGACTTCCTTGTGAGGTGGGGGGTTCTTCTTTAGAAGTTTTTTAAGCAGAGGCTAGATAGCCAATTGACAGAAATGCTGACTCTGTAAACATAGGCAGATTGTGAGTGGGTGTCAGGAAGGTTTGTGCCAGTGCTTGGTTCTTATGGCCCTTCCTTGCATGCCCAGAAAAATGCTAATTGCCACCTTGGGGTCAGGAGGAAAATTTCCTCCAGGGATTCTGATTTTCTCAGGGTAGGCATCATCTGGGCATGAAATTGGAATCACTGTGAATGGGCAGGTAGCTGTGAGTTTTCTGCATTGTGCATGGGGTTGGACTAGATTATCCTGGAGGTCCCTTTCAATTCCACAAGTCTATGATTCTGCATCTATGAAAATATACTGAGCCTCTGTAAATACATGTGGGTGGGTGTGCAGCAATTATTTGATTACAGAATGTATGAGGTCAACATATACCGTATTTGCCGGCGTATAAGGCGACCGGGCGTATAAGACGACCCCCCAACATTTTCACTCAAAATATGGAGTGAGCCCAGTGGGGGGGAGCCGCTCGCCGCCGCCGCTCGCCCAGTGGAGGGGGGGAGCTACCGCCGCCGCCGCTCGCCCAGTGGGGGGGGATCTACCGCCGCCGCTGCTCGCCGCCGCCGCTCGCCCAGTGGGGGGGGGAGGTACCGCCGCCGCCGCTCGCCCAGTGGGGGGGGGATCTACCGCCGCCGCTGCTCGCCCAGTGGGGGGGAGCCGCTCGCCGCCGCTCGCCGCCGCCGTGAGCTCAGTGCCGGGGGGGGAGCCGCCCGCCGCCCGCCGCCCGCCGCCGCCACATCCAGACTGAAGTGCACCCGGCGTATAAGACGGCCCCCCCACTTGGAGGCATGTTTTTGAGAGGAAAAAAGCCGTCTTATACGCCGGCAAATACGGTATATATATTGCTGTAGCAAAGTAAGTTTACTGCTCTATTGTAGTTCATAATAACTCATGCCCTAGTAATCATAACACTAACATCATCACCAATTAGATTTCCAATCTAAATTTGCATAGAGGATTTTATTATGTTTATTTGTAAAAAGAATAATGGTTAAAGAAGCAATGTACACTTCTGTTGAGTCTTGTTCACAAATCTGTTAAAAATGGTTAAATTCTAATTTAGTCTTTGTTCCATCTCTCATATTCTATCCTAGTTATATTAACTTACTAAATGTTGTCCATAATTTTTACTATGGTATGTTCAGATGACTACACTTGATGTTTTCCAGCCTAATAGAAATGTGATTGAATTTAATATATTTGCATAATATAATCAGTATACTTTTCTTGACCCTTGATGGGAGATAACAAAGCTTGAGATAAGGCATGAAAAGGAGAAAAAGGAGTATCAGTTAACTTCTTTTTCCTCCACAGATCATTTGCATTGGACTTGAATGCTGCCCTCAGTGAATGTATGACAGCTATGGATTTATTTTTAAATAATAAGTTCCAAGATGCTTTTGTTTTTCTTCAAACCAAGTATGTGGATTACATTTTTTAATCTTTCAGTTAATATTGATGTATGTGTTTGATGAGAAAAGGATTTTTTCTAAATAGATATAGAACTGAGTCCCAGACTGCGAAGGGTCTTGAAGGTTAAGACCAAAACCTTGAGCCGGATCTGTGCCGCAACTGGAAGCCAATGCAGTTGTCTCAGCACTGGCTGAATATGGGCCCTCCAAGATGTTCCAGTGAGGACCCTAGCAGCCGCATGCTGCACCAGTTGCATTTTCTAGCTCAGGGACAAGGGCAGGCCTGTGTAGAACAAAATTCTGAAGGTGAATGTTGCATGGATCACTCTGGTCAGATGCTCAGGAGACATGTAGGGTGCTAGTAGCCTTGTGTGGCGATGGTAGTAAAACACCTGGTGGGCTACCTTAGTGACCTGTGCCTCCATGGATAGCAAGGTGTCCAGAGTCACTCCCAAATTTCTGGCCTGGGGCGCAATGATCAGTTGCATCCCGGCCAGGGTGGGCAAATGCAACAGTCACCTCCAGATTAGATTTCTGTAATTCACTCTATGACCGTTTACGCATTGGAGGTTTCATGCCAGGTTGCAGGTTTTAGTCATGGCAGTTTGCCCCACCTCTTCCTGCACCCACACGAGGGAGCATTTGGCCTGGTGCGCCTTATCCACGCATAATTTGTGCTCGTGCATGGGAGCTAGAGCAGTAAATTTCCCAGTGTGGAAATGGTCTATCTTTGCCCTTGATCCAGAAATTACAGCTGGTGCAAAATGTGGCTGCTATGGTCCTCACTGGAACACCTTGGAGGGCCCATATCCAGCCTGTGCTAAGGCAGCTGCATTGGTTGCCCGTTTCAGTCGGGATCAAGTTCAAGGTTTTGGTATTGACCTTTGGTAAGGCCCTTCGCAGTCTGGGACCACAAACCTGAGGGATGGCCTGTCGCCTTATGCTCCCCACCAGGCTTTGCGCTCCGCGGGTACAAACTCGTTGGTGGTGCACTGGCTTCCGGTTGAATTCCAGATCAGGTTCAATTTATTGGTCTTGACCTTTAAGACCATTTGTGGCCTGGGCCCAATGTATCTGAGGGACCAACTAACAGACTATCTCCTCAGAAGAAAACTTTACTCTGCCAACACAAACAGGTTGGTGATCCCTGGCCTGAGAGAAGTATGTTTTGCCTCAACCTGGCTTGGGGCCTCCTTGGTCCCGGCCCTTGACTAGTGGAATGAGCTCACAAAAGATGTGCAGGTCCTACAGGAGCTCTTCTGCCAGGTCTTTGGTTGGGGCTAATGAGCAACAAAACTTCAAATGGGCCCTCTTCCACAGAAGTCCCACAATGGAATCAAGATGGGAAACAAAGCTGATCTAAAGACATAGACTGGCAGCTATATCATGTAAGAATTTTAAATAATTTTAAATGTTATTACTGTTAAATGTTATTATTGTTTTAATGTTCATTGTTTGGTTAATGTTTAAAAGAATTTCAAATCCTTTTGAAAAAATTAATTTTGGCCACAAAGTTAATAAAATCAGCAGAGGCTGTGGAAACCCAAACTGAAGGTCTCTTAGGGCTTGGAGAAATTGTTGCATGGGGGCCTCCCTACTCTGAAAACACTTTCATTTGCATCCCTAGAACTTTGGCTTGAAGACACTTTGGGTTCAGGGAAAAAGCAGTTAATTTGATATGAAAGCGGTGTCTCTTAATCAAGGCAGAAAGTCCCTCCCAAGAACTTTCAAAAGAAAGTTGTCAACTGCCTGGATATGCCAAAAGAACATCAATTATGGATCCTTGGTTTGATCCTCCAAAGCTCCTAATTTGTTTTTGCCATATGCCACTGATCCTTATTCACAAGACAATAATCAAAGCCCTTATTGGATGATTATCATAATCCTGAGAAGGGCCTTTTGCCCTTACTCCAGCTGTGGCTGGCAGGGTGGAAGATTGCCACCTGTCTTCACATTCAGGGTCTTCTATGATGAAGTTAGAAGGTTAATAACCTGATCTGACAAATGTACCTGTCAATCTCTTGAGACAGGGTTCCCGCAGTTAACCACACAAGCGTGCTGGCTGACAATCAGTAAATACAGGATTCAACTGCATTTCAGGGCGCATGCAATTAGTTTGACATCTTGCCTGTTAGCAGGCCAATTCCATTCCTCTTGGTACAGGAAAATTGTAAACGTTCTGAATGAGAGCCAGTTTGATGTAGTGGTTAGGAGTGAAGACTTCTAATCTGGCATGCTGGGTTCGATTCTGCACTCCCCCACATGCAGCCAGCTGGGTGACCTTGGGCTCACCACAGCACTGATAAAACTGTTCTGACCGAGCAGTGATATCAGGGCTCTCTCAGCCTCACCCACCTCACAGGTTGTCTGTTGTGGGGAGAGGAAAGGGAAGGCAACTGTAGGCCACTTTGGACAGGGAAAAGCAGCATATAAGAACCAACTCTTCTTCTTCCTCTAAATCAAATTGGATTTTGGACGAATTCCAAAATTTGGATGTACATATCCTGTTAAAACCATCAACCATTTGGTCAGGCAGGAAAATTTAACTCCTGACCTATTCACATGTCCAAGGAATATTACCATATATACTCGAGTATAAGCTGAGATTTTCAGCGCATTTTTTTACACTGAAAAGGCTCCTCTCGGCTTATACTTGGGTATATACGGTAATTGAAATAAATTCTTTTAAACAGCCTGCTCAGGCTGTAGAATGCCAGCCAATTGTTGCAATGCATTTTGTAAATGTATTGCAAGCTGAGCTTGCTCTGGCAGCTTGTAGGACATCAAAGGTTTGACTGAAGGACTCTGATCTATTTTTCCTCTTACCTTCACTTTTCTTTTTCCTCTTCCTAATCACTCTTTCCAAACTATTCTTTTGGTTTCTGTGGGTGGGGTGGGTTTTGGGGGTGCTTTGGGACTTACAGTTTCTTTCTTCTAGTGTTTCTTTCTTCTTTTATCTGAGTGACAGCATTGTTTGGCTTTTCTTCTTGGGGTTGTATTTCTTTTAAAAGTTGATTTTTACAGTTCTTTCTTTCAGTGTTCAATTTTACAGTAGTAGGTTGCCAACTTCGGGTACTGTTGTTCTACTCTGGTTTGCTGGCCTGGGGGCATTGTTTGGTTCTCCTGCCAGAGCTGTTCTCACAGAGTAGTTCTGTCAGAGCTCTCTCAGGGTGTCTGACATGAAGAGAGGAAGGGAAGGCAATTGATTATAAGCCGTTGTGAGACTCCTTTGGTTAGTAAAAAGTGGGGTACAAAACCCAGCAGCTATTCATCCTCTTAACTTTTCTGCATTTGTTGGGGGGGGGGGAGGCTGGATGGGAGAGCCTGTGATGATTGAGCATGGATTAAGCGCTTAGGCCACCCTGAGCTCCTCCACTGGAGGTCAGTAGGGTAGGTTCACATGATAATCCTGTTGAGGAGGAAGGTGTCCATGTGACATTCCCCCCCCCCTGCTTTCGGATGCTATGGATGGGAGTGAAGACAGCGCTTTATATGAGAACAACAGCAGTGATGCTGATGGCTGCAAATTCGGTCTATGCTGATAACCTCACACCAGCTACAGCTGAAGCTCTGTTTGGACATACAGATGATGATGAGGAATCCAGTTTTGAAGGACTTTAACTCTTGTGTTTTAGCTTGGTTGCTGATTGAGCTAAAGTTTTTGCCTTTTTAAGTTCTTGTTGATACCAGATTGTTCTTGTTTAGGGGATGCTGTTCATGTGACAGGTCTTACTTGAGGACTGATTTGGGTGATAAACAAAAGTTTAAGAGGCATGTTTTTGAGAGAAACATGAGGATACACCTACTGCTAGGCTGAGATCTGGGTCAGAGTAGCATATCTAAGATACTCTCAGCAGATCTAAGGAAGAGGCTACAAGAGGAACAAGGATGCTCTGTATGCTGTATATCCTTGGTGTTTGGGGGGGGCAACAGTGGGAGGGCTTCTGGAACCCTGACTGGACTTTCTGGTAGACCTCCTGATGGCACCTGGATTTTGGCCACTGTGTGATTGGACCAGACAGGCAACTGACCTGATCCAATATGGCTTATCTTATGTTTTTAAAGAGCTAAAATAAGAATATTAAAGCTTTGCAGAAGAAGTTTGAGGAGAAAGCTTTCCTGGAGAGCTTGGCTGCTACAAAAGGAAATTGTTTTATTCTAGAACTAGCAAGAAAGCCTGTTGCAAGCAGGAATACAATGGGTGCTAGGACCCTGGGGACACAGGAAGGTGCAGATCTCTCTCTGTGTCGCTCCCTTTCCCTCTGGCTATGTATCTCCGTATGCCTCCCAGCAGAACGCATAGCAGGTAATTAGGGCTGGTTTGTAGGAGGGAAGGAGGGCTGGTGTGCAGTTTGGGGCAGCTCTCTCTGTCTCTCCGTCTCTCTGTCTCTCCCTCCGTCGCAGCAGGGTCGGCTATCTCTGTGTCTCTATCAGCAACTTGGGGCAGCTGTTTCTGTGTGTCTCTGCCTCCCTCGCAGCAGGAGCGATAGGAGGGAATGAGGGCTCGTGTTCGGTCTGGCAGGGCTCTGTGTGTCTCTCTCTGTCTCTGGCATGTCTGAGAGGCACTTGGCTAGCGTCCAGGGAGGGAGGGAGGGAGCTGTAGGGGCAGGGCCCTATTCCAACTCAGACAGCCTGACACGTTCCCCACCCCCCTCCAGGCCGTTTCACCTATATATAGAATAACCATGGATAAGGATTTGTCAGGAATAAGAAGCAGTGTGGTTGATTTATCTGGATGCATTTTCCCTAGCTATTTTCTTACTTGAAATGTTTTTATGGTTACTGCCACTTGACAACTTTTTTTTTGTATATGTTCTTGAATCTTTAAAACTCCTTAGTAAAAAAAACTTTGTTGTTTCAAGACCTTTGGGTGGAGGAAGAATGAAGAAGAAAAATATTCCATGTGATATTTTAGAGTCCAGTGTCCTGATTGGCTCAGTGGATACTTCATGTTCCTTCAAACACTTCCTCCCTGCCTGCCCTGTGAACAGACAAAATGTTAGTCAGAGACAATTAGACTGTAGGACTGTCCCTCCTTTCAATACATAATTGTGTCCTGGCCCCTACCATGTGGAATGTACTCATGGAAGAGCTGCGGGCCCTTCAAGGGCTGGCTCAGTTTTGAAGGGCCTGCAAGATGGAGTTCTTCTGCCAGGCATTTGGCTGGGGCCAATAACTTGTAACATTATCTGAGCCTTCCTGCAATAAGGATCTGGCCTTCTAAAGAGCAGTCATGGCTGATCTCCTCTAGGACTGACCGGTTTGTTCGCCTTGCAGTCCAAGGGATTCGCAAGAGTCTTCTCCAGCACCAGAGTTCAAAAGCCTCAATTCTTTGACGCTCGGCCTTCCTTATGGTCCAACTTTCGCAGCCATACATTGCAACTGGGAAGACCATAGCCTTGACTAAACGCACTTTTGTTGGCAGGGTGATGTCTCTGCTTTTTAGGATGCTGTCTAGATTTGCCATAGCTTTCCTCCCCAGGAGCAAGCGTCTTTTAATTTCTTTGCTGCAGTCCCCATCTGCAGTGATCTTGGAGCCCAGGAAAATAAAATCTGTCACTATCTCCATTTCTTCCCCTTCTATTTGCCAGGAATTGAGAGGGCCGGATGCCATGATCTTTGTTTTCTTGATGTTGAGTTTCAAGCCAACTTTTGCACTCTCCTCCTTCACCCGCATCAACAGGCTCTTTAGTTCCTCTTCACTTTCTGCCATTAAAGTGGTATCATCTGCATATCTGAGGTTGTTGATATTTCTCCCTGCAATCTTGATCCCAATTTGTGACTCCTCTAATCCCGCATTTCTCATGATGTGCTCTGCATACAAGTTAAATAGGCAAGGCGACAGTATACAGCCTTGCCGAACTCCTTTCTCAATTTTGAACCAGTCAGTGATTCCATGTTCAGTTCTCACTGTTGCTTCTTTACCTGCATATAAATTTCTCAAGAGACAAATAAGATGCTCTGGTATTCCCATCTCTTTAAGAACTTGCCACAATTTGTTGTGCTCCACACAATCAAAGGCTTTAGCATAGTCAATGAAGCAGAAGTAGACGTTCTTCTGGTACTCCCTAGCTTTCTCCATGATCCAGCGTATGTTGACAATTTGATCTCTAGTTCCTCTGCCTCTTCGAAATCCTGCCTGTACTTCTGGAAGTTCTCGGTCCACATATTGCTGGAGTCTAGCTTGTAGGATTTTGAGCATAACTTTGCTAGCATGAGAAATTAGTGCAATGGTGCGGTAGTTTGAACATTCTTTGGCATTGCCCTTCTTTGGGATTGGAATGTAAACTGACCTTTTCCAATCCTGTGGCCATTGTTGAGTTTTCCAAATTTGCTGGCATATTGAGTGTAGCACTTTTACTGCATCGTCCTTTAAGATTTTGAATAGTTCAACTGGAATGCTGTCACCACCACTAGCTTTATTGTTGCTCAGACTTCCTAAGGCCCATTTGACTTCACATTCCAGGATGTCTGGCTCCAGGTCAGTAACTACCCCATTGTGGTCATCAGGGATGTGAAGCTCGCTCTTGTATAGTCCTTCTGTATAATTTTGCCACCTTTGTTTAATCTCTTCTGCTTCTGTGATGTCCCTACCATTTTGGTCCCTTATCATACCCATCTTTGCATGAAACGTTCTCTTCATATCTCCAATTTTCTTGAAAAGATCTCTGGTCCTCCCCATTCTATTGTTTTCTTCTATTTGTTTGCACTGTTCATTTAAGAAGGCATTCTTATCTCTTCTAGCTTTTCTCTGGAATTCTGCATTCAATTGGGTGTATGTTTCTCTTTCTCCCTTGCCTTTCACTTCCCTTCTCTCCTTAGCTATTTGTAAAGCTTCCTCAGACAGCCATTTTGATTTCTTGCATTTCTTTTTCTTTGGGATGGTTTTAGTTGCTACCTCTTGTACAATGTTGCGAACCTCCATCCATAGTTCTTCAGGCACTCTGTCTATCAGATCTAATTCCTTAAATCTATTTGTCACCTCCACTGTGTATTCGTCGGGGATATGATTTAGTTCATACCTGAGTGGCCTAGTGCTTTTCCCTACTTTCTTCAATTTAAGCCTAAATTTTGCAACAAGAAGCTCATGATCTGAACCACAATCAGCTCCTGGTCTTGTTTTTACTGACTGGATAGAACTTTTCCATCTTTGGCTGCAGAGCACATAGTCAATCTGATTTCTGTGTTGACCGTCTGGTGATGTCCATGTGTAGAGTCGTCTCTTGGGTTGCTGGAAAAGAGTGTTTGCTATGACCATTGTATTCTCTTGACAAAATTCTACCAGCCTGTGCCCTGCTTCATTTTGTACTCCAAGGCCAAACTTGCCTGTTATCCCGGTTATCTTTGGCTTCCTACTTTAGCATTCCAATCCCCCATGATGATAAGCACATCATTTTTAGGTGTTGCTTCTAGAAGGTGTTGTAGGGCTTCAAAGAACTGATCAACTTCATCCTCTTCAGCAGCAGTGGTTGGGGCGTAGACCTGGATCACTGTGATGTTGAATGGTTTGCCTTGGATTCGAACTGAGATCATTCTGTCATTTTGGGGATTGTATCCCAAGACTGCTTTTCCTACTCTCTTATTGATTATGAAGGCTACTCCATTTCTTCTGCGGGATTCTTGTCCACAGTAGTATACCTGATGGTCATCTGAATTAAATTCACCCATTCCTGTCCATTTTAGTTCACTGATTCCTAAAATGTCGATGTTCAGTCTTGTCATTTCTTATTTAACCACGTCCAGCTTGCCTTGATTCATGGATCTGACATTCCAGGTTCCTATGGAATAAAAATCTTTACAGCATCGGACTGTCTTTTCGCCACCAGTTACTTCCACAACTGAGCGTCCTTTCGGCTTTGGCCCAGCCGCTTCATTCATTCTGGCGCTACTCATACTAGCCGTCTGCTCATCCCCAGTAGCATATTGGACACCTTCCGACCTGAGGGGCTCATCTTCCAGCGTCATATCGTTATGCCTATTGGAACTGTCCATAGAGTTTTCATGGCAAAGATACTGGAGTGGTTTGCCATTTCCTTCTCCAGTGGATCACCTTTTGTCAGAGCTCTCAGCTATGACCTGTCCGTCTTGGGTGGCCCTGCATGGCATAGCTCATAGTTTCACTGAACTACGCAAGCCCCCTTGCCACAACAAGGCAGCGATCCTTGAAGGGGGGTAAGCTAAATAGGAGTGGACAATGTGATGCAGTGGTGAAGAAGAATGCAGTCTTGGGCTATAGCAACAGAGGCACCACATCAAAATAGCGAGATGTCCTGCTGTATATCACATTCATCAGCCCATACCTGGAGTACTGTGTGCAGTTCTGGAGGCTTCATTTCAAAAAGGATGTGTGCAAAATCGAGAAGATGCAGATGAGAGTGACAAGGATGATCCAGGGCCAGGGGACCAAGCCCTGCAAGGAAAGGCTGAGGGATTTGGGAACGTTCATCTTAGAGAAGATGAGGTTGAGAGGGGACATGATTGCTCTCTTTAAGTAGAAGTAGGTTTTTATACCCCACTTTTCACTGCCCAGAGGAGTCTGACATGATCACCTTCCCTTCCTCTCCCCACAACAGACACGCTGTTGTGAGGTAAGTGTGACTGAGAGAACTTCTGACAGGACTGCTCTGTCAGAACTGTACTATCAGAGCTGTGAGGAGCCTAAGGTCACCCAGCTGGCTGCATGTGGAGGAGTGGGGAATCAAACCTGGCTCACCTGGTTAGAAGCTGCCACTCTTAACCACTACACCAAGCCAGTAGTGGTTTGTAGTAGTTTGTCATTTGGGAGGGCAAGGAGCAGTTCCTGTTGGCTGCAGAGGATATGGCCCTCAATAATGTGTTTAAACTACATGTAGAGCAGTATCAAATAAGTATTAAAAATCCACAGAGTAGTTCAGCAGTGGAATAGGCTGCTTAAGTAGCTGGAGAGCTCCCCCTCACTGGTGGTCTTTAATCAGTGACTGAATGTATACTTATGGATGCTTTAGGCTGATCTTGCATTGAGCAGGGGTTTGGACTGACCTCTATGGACTTCCAACTCCATGATCCTATCATTCTATGTTACTGAGTAACAGAAATAGAAAAAAATAGATCTGTGACTTAAGGCAGTTACGACCTAAATGCTAGCAGAGGTTAAAGACAACAGAGGAAGAGGAGGGAAAATGGAGACAAGGGCAATAGAGAGAAGAATATGTGCAGTTAGGTGTTGATTTCTGTTAGGGCTGAGGACCAAACCTTTAGACCAATGTCTCCATAGAAAAGTTGTTCTTGAAAAGGACTTTGAAGAGAAAGAGATGGTATTACATATTTTTGAAAAGCTGTTCAATATCCTGACTCCTTGTTTCCCCTTTAGGTTTCGGAAGAAATCCTCTGTAGCAGATTCTTTCAACCATTTAGTGCACAGGCAAAACAAGGACCTATTCACTGAAGGTAAAAAAAATGCTCCTGTTTCTGCAGTGTATACATAGCTAACAAAAATACAAACCTATGGATTTCAGAAATTCAGTAGTGGGTTTATTGATAATAGATAAATATTTGAATATTCTCCTAGAAACACACTATCTGTTGAAGCTGCAGAAGAAAATAGGTTATTCTCTACTGTGGTTCTGCTTTTTGAGACTTCCAATATGTCCCAGTTTTCAGAGGTGTGTTTTTTGTGGCCCACAGCATGCTGAAGCTTCAGGCTGATCTGTCATTATTGAGCAGAAAACAGATAAGAAGGAACGGAGAGCTAGTGACTGAAAGGACTGGGTGGCACTGGATGAAGAACAGATTCCCTTCCAAATTTAGAGCATTTGAGTGATTAGAAAGGAGCTAGATAAGCTAGAAATGCTGAAATGTTATGATGGTACACCATTTTGAAACCTGGTCCCTGGTTCTACAGTATCAAGTAATTTGATTGCAGCTTAAATAGTAAGATGGTAGCTAGCTGCCCATCTGAGAGAATATTGAATAAATGCAATTTATGTTTTTTCATGAATGTTTCTTTACAGGGAGCTGAGGTAGGAGGGAAATTGTATTGGGGACATGATACCATTGTTTGGTAGTGGATTCTTTCCTCTCCATTTCGTACTTTCCCTCCTGTCTTCTAGAGGAAATTCATGCAGAAATTTGCTACGCTGAATGTTTGCTTCAAAGAGCTGCTCTTACTTTCCTTCAGGTAAGATTACCTCATCTTGGAACACTTTATTAGTTCCAGTAAGGTTCCTGTGAGAAGTTCTTCTCTGGGGAACATTTTCCTGTAAATGCAATATCAAAAAACAGATATTACCATATTGGGAAAGCATTATATTATCCAGTGGTTTACTTCTAAGTCACATTCATTTGCCCACTGTGACTTAAGTTTTGTCTTTTAAAAATAACTATATACATACTTTAATATTAATGGCATTCAAGATAGGAGGCCTTATGTCTGCCTAGAAAATATGAAGATTATGACAAGCTACTCAAAGTTACAGATGTTGGTTTCCTTTTCCAAGGTGCTCATTTCTTTATTATTTCATATGTTTCAGACAGGAAGCCTGGCACTGAAAATAAGTTAGAGCCAAATTTCAGAAAGCTTGAATCACCTTGTTCTCAGGCACCAAATATAATTTCTTTGGGCTTGGTAAGAGCTTATAACATGCTCCAGTCCCCTGTGGAAGACAAAACCATGAAAGTATAGCAGCAGGATGGCTGAAAACTCACCTCAGTCAGAATTAAATTGCAAGAACATCAAAGCAATCATAGGTTTTTATACCAAATACTTTTTTTTATATTAAAGGAGATGCTTCTTGGTTAAGTTACAATAGCAAGGGGCTTTTTCCTCTAGAAACAACAAAAGGAAGATCTACAAAAGTTACTTAATAATTTACCATGTAGAATGTTATCAGCTGTTTTGTTTTCATTCATTATCTCTGAAACGAAGAGGATTTTCATTTATTTGCATACCAAAATGGATAATGTATTGTAATTCCTTTAGGATGAAAACATGGTTAGTTTCATCAAGGGCAGCATCAAAGTAAGGAACAGTTATCAAATATACAGGTATGTGGATTTTCCTATACATATCTTTCAAGAGTGGAAAGTTTTATTTCTTACATGTCTTAAAAGTTCTTATTATAGCTTATTAAGGATAGCATGCTGTTATAGTTCCTAATGTCTATCTGGAGCACCTATGCATGTGGGTATGCATCTGTACATACCTCAGGCCTCTTGGATTCCAGAAATGCCCTCCTGGAAACCAGCAGGTGATAGAGGAGACTTATCAGAAGCAAGAGGAAGACCCAGCTGATGTTGCAGTGGTGTGTCTACATCGCTTCCAGTGTGACCTGGATATAACATCATCATGCAACAATATTTGGATGACATTCTAACATAGCCTTTATCAACCTTTTTATTATTGAGAACCCCCTGAAACATTCCTCAAGCTTCAAAAAACCCTGGAAGTGATGTCAACAGACTACACCTCCTTGCGTTGCCCCCTGAAGTCACAAATCACCAGAAAATACATTCCACAGGCACTCCCACTGGATGTGACCTCCTGCTCATTTGCCTCACGATGCCAGAAATAACCCAGCAGCCTACTCTGCTGGACCAGGAACAGGGCTGGGACAGGCATCTGCCACTCAGTCACTCCCTGCCCTGCCCCACCCAGTTAAGTAAAAATGAGTGTACTTAACTTTCTAGACTCCAGTCACTACCATGTGCAACAAGGCTCAGCCAGCAAAGATATTTATGACCAGTGCCTTTCCCCTTTCCATCCCCTCCAGGATGGAAAAAATTACCAAAACCCTACTGGAGCCCTTGCGAAAACCCAGGATTTCACAAAACCCATGTTGAGAATGCCTGCTCTAATATTTGGGCAAAATTTGGTAAATTTGGCTTCTACCATAGAGCAGCGGGCCCCAAACCTTTTGCGGTTGAGGACCGCATCCACGGGTGGAGGAGAGCCGGCGGCCCAGGCACTGTGCACGCACGGCAGCTGCGTGCAAACGTGCATGCGCAGTTGCCATGCATGCACATTTGCACCAGCAGGGGGCGCAAACATACATGCGCAGCTGCTCTGCGCATGTGCGTTTGCGTCCACCGGCATACCAGCGGACGCGCCTACCCCTTCCCCCCCTCACAGCGAGAAGGTTGCCGGGCTGCGAACAAAGCAGCTACGAGCAAAGCGGCCTGGCGACCTTCTCGCTGCATGGGGGGGAGAGGTAGGCGCAGCCACCAGTGGTCTGGTACCGAGGCCTTCGCAGCCCGGCACTGGGCCGCAGACCAGGGGTTGATGACCCCCAAATACTAGAGTGTCACCCCAATGTCACTGATATGATGATTTCGCTTCTAAGTCATGTCAGAAATGCTGTAGATATATTACTGCAATATTAATTTTTTTTTTCATTTTCTGAGTAAGTTCCCCTTGCTGGCCAGCTGATCAGTAGTATAATGGTGGGGTCTTGTGGCGGGGGATCCCCATATCCACCGGGGGATCTGGCACCCCTACTGTCACCACTTGGAGATTTTGATTTATAAACTAGATTGCAGTGCACCAGTCAGTATTTCATCCTTTAAAGTTATGTATGCATTTGTGTATGAGAGAACAGAAGAAAGAGAGACTTCCTGTCAAAGAATGCTTTGACCATAAACTGTTAACTTAGGATGCTAAAATGTTTTGGCCTGAAAGAATGTGGGTGCAGAAAGGAAAGAATAGGTGCAAAAGAATGACTTCTTGGGCTCTGCATTCATAGGTGATAGGACATGGATGGCTCATGTCTGTATAATGGAGTTTTTGTCTCAACTTAAAACATAAAACAGGTTAGCCCCATCCCTTTCTAGAAAAGGAACATTCCATAATACTGTCCATGTTTTACACTGGTCCACAGTAATTTTGGCTGAAGTGAGTTACATAGTGTATAAGCAGCAGCCATTATTGCTCTGTAATTAGAAAGGCATTAGATTTAGATTACTGCTAATTTGTAATATGGTTTTTTTATAGGGAACTGGACAGTTTAATACATTCTCCCAACTATGTTAAAGGAGAAAATCATCTCCATTTTGAAAGTGGCATAAAACTAGGAATTGGAGCATTTAATCTGGTATGTAACGCAGCTTGTTTCAACAATCCTGAAAACTTTTATTTTGACTTTTAATTATGACCTATTTAAAGGTGGGGTTAAAAACAGCTGCCTTATGCGAGTTGCAGAAAATGTTTCTGCATGATAGTAGTTCCATTCAGTGGGCATAACATGTAGATTACCCATAATAGTACCTGTGAGACTCTATGGGGTTTGGGGAAATTGATGTGGAAACTTTCCACATTACAAGGGAAATTTATATGGCCAGCAGCTCTCATGCTTTGTGGCTGCTGTGTAAAGGCTCTGTCACATGAGAGCATTTCCTGTGGATTCAATGTAGATGAAAAGTAATCTACTTATTGAAGTTCTTAGAAGTGCAAAGCACCAAAGGGCTATCCTCATTTCAAAGAACTAAGAGTGAAACTAGTGTACAAACAAAGAAAATAGAAAAGGTCTCCCAGATACTGTCCACATACTTTACAGTGTGGGCCCACTTTGGCATGCAAGTGGAATCGTATCTGCACAAAGAATGAAGAATCTTACAAAATTATAAGAGCAGGTGCTCATCAGATCATACCTTAATTTTGCTCTGTTTCTCTTTTGTGAAACTTGTTCACAAATGAATTGTGGAATTTCTGGAAAGCTGGGTTGGTTACCATGTTCAAACAGCTAGTACATTAGGATATTAATTAATGGGGTAAAGACAGCAATTTCCAGGACAGGAATGTGTGAAATCTTGACAGCAAGGCATGTTTAGAGTTGCAGTAATCAGATTAGAGCTGCTTAAATTATTCCACTATATGAATATTGCAAATAATCAAAAGTTTCAAAGTAAATTTTAAAACATGTGTTTATTTTAATGCTACAGTTGTCAATTTTTGGAAGTCTTCTTCCCATATGAAAATTCTAACATAAGAATTTGTATCTGTGTCGCTTGTGAGCCACTGCAATAATTCTGTGTTTTTCTGAGTATGAATGCAAGCAGGCAAAGATAGAAGTTCATCTCATGGATAATATTTTCCTTTAAGAATATAAGAAGAGACTTGCTGGATCAGACATATGATGCCTCCTGGCTCTGGGATTCAAAGGCTTAATACCTCTAAATATGGAGGTTCTCTTTAGTCACCATGTATAGTAGCCATTGATAGATTTATACTCCATGAATATCTAATCACCTTTTAAAACTATCCTGTAGCCATCACTACATCCTTTGGCAGAAAATTCCACATTTTAATTACGCTCTAGTTAAGTAGTAATTCCATTTGTCTATCCTGAACCTACTGCCCATCATCTTCATTGAATGTCTTCAAGTTCTAATATTTTGGGGGAGAGAAATTTTTTTGTCATCTCTCTCCATCCACTATCATGTGCCCTCTTAATTGTCTCTTTTCCACAATGAAAAGTTCAAGACTCTTCATCCCTTCCTCATAGAGAAGGTGCTCCAGCCCCTTAATGATCTTGGTTGCCCTACTCTGTACTTTTTGTAGGTCTGCAATAACCTGTTGGGTATATAGTGACAGTAACTGTACACACTATTCCAAATAGTAATTGTTTAATGGGATGTTTTATGGGTTTTATTGTATTTACTGACGTTGGAAATTGCCGCGATACCATTGAAGAATGGCAGTATAGAAACCAATCAATCAATAAATAATAAATGAGATCTATACAGGGGCACTATAGTATGGTCATTTTATTCTCAGCCCTTTTCCTAATAATCCCTAACATAGGGCCATTCCGCACCGGGATCCATGTAGCAAATTGTTTGCTGAAAAATCGCCATTTTAAATAGTGGAATTCATCGTTATGCATACCTGCCTTTGTAGTGGAATCCAGTTGCGTTTCTATCGTTTCCCACAGGGTTCTGGTCTCGGCAAAAATCGCTAGAAAGGAAGCGCTATTGCTGAGCTGTGTCCCTCCCCTGGCCATCAAGCAGCCAATGGGCGGCCGTTAGCATGCTCCCAAACAGCCCCTTTCCCTTTAAGGAAGGATTAAAAAAAAAAAAAAACACACCCGTTGCAACAAATATGCGTTGATTCGTTGCAACGGAGAGACCCATCCAGCTAGCAGGTGATGTTTGAGCTGCCGTTTCATCATTGCCACGCTCCCCCCGAGTGAAAAAAAAAATCCCCCCCCCCCTCACGGGCGCGATTTTCGGCTGAAAACAGTGTGAAAAATAAAGTGAAAATAAACCAGCAAACGGGCCTCTGTGAAGCTTGTGCTTGGTGACTTTAAACAGAGGGACTGCAGCCGGGGAAGCCTCACTGGGTAAACTAAGGCTTGCTGGCGCGTTGATCTCCGTTCGCTCGGAGAGAAAAAATGGCAATCGCTTCGTCGGAAGATCAGAGGAGAGAGCCAGGGCGAGGGACTTTGCAGAAACCGCAACAATGGTAACGCACAGAACTTTTCCGCTAGTGTTGCAGATTGGTTGCAGGAGTGTAGCGCTTTCCGGAGGGTGAATCCACTTTTTGGGATTTCCCTGAAAGCGCTACAACGAAGCGCTTTTTGCGGATCAGTTTCAGGAGTGTTGCAGATTGTCAACGACCTGCATATTGGTGACAACCCAGGTCAAATCTCTGAATGAGCTCACCCTTAAAGAGTATAGGAGACAAGATAAAATCTTGTGGGACCTCATAGGAGAAAGGCCTATG
Source organism: Paroedura picta (assembly GCF_049243985.1). Lineage (NCBI taxonomy): Eukaryota > Metazoa > Chordata > Lepidosauria > Squamata > Gekkonidae > Paroedura > Paroedura picta. Next base: position 82,462,622 of record NC_135372.1, read on the forward strand.
GTCTGAACGGCAGTTGCCCAGCACCACCTACTGGAACTTAATCTCCAGGTAGGATCAGAACCACTGCAGAACAATGTCTCTGAATCCCAGTCCAGAGGAATACTATGACTGATGCTATCTAATGTAAGTGAGAGATTTAGGAGAATCAACAGTCATATTCCTTCATCTCATGATGCAAGTCACCCACCAGGGCAACCAAGACTGTTTCAGTCCAATAACTAGGCATAAACCCAGTCAATCACTTTGTTCAATAATGGAACATTTGAGACATGTTATTTATTCAGTCTATTTAGGATCTCTATGTTAATATGAAATGTGAAATTATTGGACATATTCCAATTGGCATAGAGTTTATGCACTTAGGTACCATGAAACCTGATCAGATACAATGTAAAAATGAATTAAAATAAATTAATTTATTGTACAGTGTGCTTTAAATGCAGATTAAAAACATAAGCCTTGAATTTAGGCTCTAGACCAGGGATTCCCCTGGGGGTCCTTAGGAGCTCTGGCAGGAGTCTGCGCCCTTTCCCCGCTTGTCTTAATAGACTCAGCCACAAGCTAGAGTAGCGATCCCCAACCTGTGGGCTGCGGACCACATGTGGTCCTTCGACTAATTGGAGGTGGACCCCGAAGGACGCCTTCTCTCCCCCCCCCCCGGCCCTTTACTTCATCCCCCCCAGCACTTTGCAACACATTTCATTGTTGTGGCGTGTCTGTATCTTATTTTGAATGGATGTTTAAACATTACCATAGCGATCAGAGAGCATTAGGGCAGTGGTTGAGAGTAGAGGAGTAAACTACCCCCCCCCCACCGGGCCTCAGTAAAAGGCGTTGAGTGGTCCCCGGCGTTGAGTGGTCCCCGGTGATAAAAAGGTTGGGGACCACTGAGCTAGAGAACTGCATGCTTCCATTACTCTCTCTCCTCACCACCTTGTGGTTTGGTGCCTGGGAGGGGGGCAGAGCCTGCATACCTTCTCTCCCCTTAAACTGCCTCCTGACTCTCCTCCCGCAATCCTACTCAAGCCTGTCAACACAGGCGGTGTCCCTCCTGGTGACATGGCACTTCTGGGGGCAGGAGAGAGGGAGGTATGGCCAGCTGATATGAGTTCCTCAAAGCCTGAAAAATTATTTCAGGGGCTCCTCCATGGTCAAAAGGTTGAAAAAAGCCGTTCTGGATTTAAACCACTAGGTGACGTAGTTCTCAGTGTATATTATATAATACAAATGATTATCCACAAGTTGTCAACATACAAATAAGGCCACACTCATAGTAAACAAGACATGTAGATGGATGTATGCCCTAAAAAGCTATTTTGGCTACTCCTCTCAGATCCCTCACCCCACCCTGATGCTGACTTGGAAACTCTCACATATGTGATAACCAGATAGAAAATGTGTTGGGACAGCATGGCAAAAACATGGCCTGTAGGTAGGATCTTTCTATATATCAGCTACATAGTGTGGCTAATAGTGCTGACTGTAGCCCTCAGAGAGAACTATATTTATGTAACTTATCTGGTTTACTCTTTTGTTAAAAGAAAAAAAATATTTGAAATTTGCAAGAAAGAAAGTTCAGTGTTTAGCTTTACATTCACAGACTCTATCCATGTTACCAGTGAGAATTGTATGATTACTGGAGTTTGTTGGGTTTTCTGGAAACAAAGTGAGTATTTTTGTTACTTTAATCTATACAGCTTTGAAGCCAAGTACTTATCTGCAAATCATGTTTTTAATATGTGCACATAACCTTGCATTTTACATGTTACAGAACTTTAACTGGCTGTGGCTCCCTAACACATTCAAACACAGGACGTAATAAACATATCAAACCTCAGATAAAACCCCATGAGCCAGCTGGGATCCCTGTAGATCCAGCTAGAAGGGTAATTCATCTTTTATTTCATAATTCAGTCTCACCTGGGGTTTGGAGTAAAAACAAATAGCCACTTACTCTGAAAGGTCAGGAGAATCTCAGTACCCTGAAGTGTTTCCTCTACTTCAAAAAGAAGAAAGGTTAGCAGTTGATGTTGCCCAAGGATGAACACATCTACCCACATAGTCCTCACATACTCCCCATCTTCTCAAGCTGTGATTTTCAACCAGGGTTACTAATAACCCCAGGGTTACTTCAGAGCCCCAGAGGGGCTACTCCAGTTGAGGGCCTTGTTGAATTTGCATGCACTGGAAAGTGAATGTGAGGGAAAAGCTGAATTTGCTGCACTCTGCCCATTGGCTCTTCTCATTTCCCTACTCTCAGAATTTCTTCTCAGAGCCTCGCCAACAGAAAATGCTGCAAACAAAGGGATTCATCTATTCAAGCAGGAGAGGAAGGACTATTTCCAAAGCCACAGAGTCTACCATCTGAATAAGCCATTTTCTCCATGGAAACTGATCTCTGTAGTCTGGAGATGAGCTGTTATTCCAGGGGTTCCCCAGATCTCACCTGGAGGCTGACATCCATAGCTGACAGCTCCTACAACTGGATCCAGTGCAAGGACTGCATAGCCTGCACAAGGATTCCTTTCTTCTCAGGTTTCTCCTTGTCCTGGCAGTCATTTCTGACCCTAGAAAAGAATATATTCTCAGGTCTTGCTAGGACTGCCAACCTCCTGGTGGTAAGCAAACAACCAGAGAAGCAAACAAACAAGCTACACAAGTTAAGTCAATAAGCAAAATCTTCTTTAATTCTAAATGTAGAGTATGCCAGAATGCAGACTGGTTATTAAGCATTTTCAAAAGTATTTTCTAAAGTGGCAAAACTATAAGAAGAAAATAATATATATCAGTTTCAAAAATTAGCCATTTAGCAATGTTGACTTTTTGGTTTGGTTTATGAGCAATTGTCTCCAGACCAAATCCATATAATTATGATCATTGGTGATAAAGTGTTCCCCCAGAGGTGCCTCTTTCACCGGTTTTCATACTCTGGATTGTTGTTCCATAATTTTTATCTTAAATGGGTGAGTGGTATGTTTTAATAGTCAAATCTTTATGACTCTTGATACGAGCTTATTTTATTTGTAACATTCTTCAGTCTTGTTCTTGCTCTTATTAATTGGTTCCCTTTATGTACAGTATTTGCTGGCGTATAAGACTACTTTTCCCCCCTTAAAAACATGCCTCCAAGTGGGGGGGGTCGTCCTATACGCCGGGTGCACTTCAGTTGGGATAGACATAGCTGCCCATAGTGGCCCATAGTACTGTAGAGTGGAAATGTTGGGGGGTCGTCTTATACACCCAGTCGTCTTATATGCCGGCAAATACGGTATTATAGATTGTTCTTTTTATGTCTTCCTCCTTCTTCCCTCCTTCCTTCCTGTCATTTTTCTTTCTCCCTCCCTCCCCTTCTCTTTCTCTTAATTTATCTTTTCCTCCATGCCTCTTTCTTTTTCTTTCTTTTTCTCCCTTGCTTAGAATCTTCTACTCTTTAACCATTCCACTATATGGCTCTCAAGTTCAAGCAAGGAACAGGGACAGGATGACCAGGACCCAGGAAAGACACAGTGCAGGCATGGGTCTTAGTGCCCATTGTATTCCTTGGTGCAACACGCTTTCCCACTAGTGTACACGTAAGCACATTCTGGGGAACTTACAGAAATCATCCTTAACTAATCTAGGGGGCAAATTATGATTGAGAATCCATGTAGGTACAGTGTCAGAGTGGGACTGAGGAGACCCAGATTGAGTCACTAATTTGCCATGACTTTAACTGAGTGACCTTGGCCTAGCTGCTATCGCTCAGCCTAGCCTGCCTCATAGAATTGCTGTGATAGGGCTGCTAACCTTTGACAGGCAGCCCGTGGTAGGCTTACTGGGGAGGTGGAGGAGCTCCATGGAAGCAAAAGGTTGAAATGGCATCATGTAACACTGCAATGTCATGATGACCTCACTTCTGACTTGTTGGCTAGAAATTGTGACATGCATGGCACCAGCTGTCTCCCATTTTCTTGATGTCACAAAATTTTCTGATGGTGGGTGACGGTTTGCAGCAACAGGCAATTGTTTACTGCCAGCAGTTGTGTGAATCCTATGCGAGGATGATGGGAAAGGAGAACAATTATGTGGTGTCCTTGAGGCAGTGCAAAATAAAAATCTAATAAGTAAATCTACTGATCTTGAGAATTTTTTTATAGAATGAATCATTAAGGAGGAAAGGTTCTAGAATTTTCCTCACCTTTAATAAGAAATCTTTGACATCTATCTTTCAATTGTGTGGTCTTACTAAACATACTGTATTTAAAATTAAATTGATTAGTCTCAATATCCCTGAGTTCAGGAAGTCTTTTTTCTTTATATAAACAGCCTCAATTTTACTTTTTCGTAATTGTTAAGGCAGTTTTTGGCACTGATGAACAGTAATAATATATATTGGAGCCAATGTAGAAAACCCCTTTACATATGTACGTAGGCTCATACATAAATAGCAGAACTTTTTGCTGCCATTCCAGAACTTCTGCTTTCCATATCTTTTTATAAACACTTTTCAAATCCAAGACTTCTAAACGCATTTGCACTACATGGTTTGGGAAGAATATATTCTAGGAATGGAAACAAAATGTTTGCATACAAGAAAATCCTTGCACATATCAAAATCACTAAGCTATTTTAACTTAAATAATTAATTTCCAATGGAAGGCTCTATTTAAACTTCAAAGCCCTCTTTATTTATTTCATTTTATTGTGTTTTCTGCCATCCATTGACTATCACATTTTATGTGATATTCAAGAGAAAATTTGACAAGCCTCCAAATGTATAGGTGACCCAATTTACCCTCCCCCATGAACTTCAAATCAATTTTTATTTGCAGTCATAGACCAAAATTAATATATTTTTACAATGAGGCCAGCGTACAAAAGGATAACATCAATAGTTATAGATAAATTATCATCAGAATCAAAATAAAAATTTTAATATATAATGTATAGCAATAAAACTAAAATCAGTAATTTAGAACAGGAGTCACCAACCCCCGGTCTGCGGCCCGGCGCCAGGCCGTGAAGGCCACGGTACTGGGCTGCCGGTAGCCGCGCCTGCCTCCCCCCGCCCGCAGCGAGAAGAAAGGGAAGAGGCAGGCGCAGCCGCCGGCATGCCGGCGACGCAAACGTGCATGTGCGCAATTGCCGTGTGTGCATGTTAGCACCACCTGGTGGTGAAAACGTGCATGCGCAGCAATTGCACATGCGCGTTTGCACAGCACCTGGGTCGTTGGCTCTCCCCTAACCCCGGAGGCAGTCCCTGACCTGATAAAGGTTGGGGATCGCTAATTTAGAAGATCGCAGATCCATATAATTTGATATTTGGACCCTTACAAACTGTATATACTTAGGCACAAAACTTTGTAACACATCTTGAAATTGAGGAGTTTTCATCTACCAAATTTTTTTCAAGATATATTCTGTCAGAAAGTCCTGAATGTCTGTTTCATAGTGGCAAGATACTCTTATGCCATAGCTTGTTATAGAGAAAGTAATAGGAAAAAACATTCTCCCTGGTCTCAAGTTCTCCAAAGGGACATGGGCAAATTCTCACAGCGAATGGAATCCAATTATATTTACCATCCATAATGGCTGAGAGGCAAGGTTGCAAGTCTAGCCAGAGTAAAGGCTCTTCTGAATTTGTTTGTATCTAGAAAAGTAAGATAGGAAGATGGAACCAAGGGCTATTTATGCTCCAGAGGAGACAAAAAAAAGTTACTTGACAAGGACCTCTTGATGTCCTCCAGCCTCTGTTTAACCACCTTACCACTCTGTGCCACAAGAGGCTCATGCTGATGGGATTAGCATTTGTCTTTGTCTAAACTCCAGGTGGAGATGCAGTCAGGCTCTCATCTGGGATTTGCATAATGGCTCCCATTGATAGGTGGATATGGGAGTAGGGAAGAACAATAAGGATCATTGGTATCAGGGTGTGACAGGAGGCCAAGATAGAAGAAGATTGGATTAGTTTAGACTCCCCTAGAGGCAATCTAGTGGCTTATCTGGGAAGGTGTGATTTTGATAATGTGCACATTTAGCTCAGTCAGTTGGGCAAGGAGGAAGGGTCTAGTCCAGCTCAAACCAGATGGAAATCTGGCCTGGCTCCTCCAGGCAAGGGAAGAGATCCAGTGAAGCCCAAACAAGATGGAGACCTGGCCTGACTTCCTAGGTTTCTTGAGGCGCCCTACTGACTCCATAGTCAGTCTCTGCCATGCTGGTTTCTGTGTGTGCCAACCTGCTCAAAATCCATTCATGGGCTTCTGTGCATGAAGGTGACTCTGTGTGAGGCACCCTTCCATTATGGGCCACCTTTAGGGTAACACCATCAGTAGGGTTGGCAACCTCCAGGGGATCCCCTAAAGATTTACTGGAAATCTTGTTATTCCTGAGACAGGGATTTTCACAGTGGATAGAAAGTCAGAAGTTTGGGGAAAAGCCCCTCATCCTCACTGTCATCCCATCCATGGATGGTGCTATTGTCTTAAAGGAGAAAAGCATGGGAATAAATGCTGACATGTTGGAATAGTAGTTGGCCCAGGAATGAGCTACTGATTGTGGGAAGGATTGCAGGAAAGGGTTTGAGTATGCAAAGGCAAAGAATGGAGATGGGCAACAAAATAATAGGGGGGGGGGGAGGAGAAATAATGGAGCCCTGTTCCCAAACACCTCCTCCTTTCCTTTAAAAATGGACTGAACATTTAATAGGCATAAATTGTAAAATGAGTACTCAGCTTGCTGGGGGGTAAATGGTAATGACTGGGGAAGGTACTGGCAAACCATCCCATGTTGAGTCTGCCATGAAAACGCTGGAGGGCTTCACCCCAAGGGTCAGACATGACCCGGTGCTTGCACAGGGGATACCTTTACCTTTACCTTTATATAACAGTAGTTGAAGTTATGTGCAAGTTGAAGCAATACTGTAATATTTCATGTGCTTTATGTGATAGAGATGGCATAACTGTGTCAGCTCCTAGAGAAACACATGTAGCAACTATTATGTTGTCTCTTGATAGCTGCTATGTAATTAGCTCCTAGTCACTCCTTCAGTCACATGGTGTTTTGCAAAGAAAATTAAAAGCTGATAACTTCATTGGGAGCTATGGCAACTTATGTTGGTGGTGTTATCTCTTGTCCTAACTGAGTGAACCAATTTGACTCCATGATACAAATGGATGACAAGATATGTGTATATTTGGAATTATTAATCTTTTAACTCCATTGTAGTGAAACAAACAGAGCAAGACAGACACATAATTCATTTAGAACCCTTTATCTAACTATGATGCAGGAACATGGTCTGCAGCAGCTTCAAGAGGGAACATCTGCCTACAGCTTTAGATCTGTGCTGTGTGCTATGCTACTGCTGTGCTATCATACCTTCATGACCTTTGTGCTAGGTAGGACTCCTTCTCTAAATGTGCTTTTATATAAATTTAGAATTATGTGGAGATGTGAATGAGTGATGTCCATAGGCAAACTTGTTGACAGATTACCTGGTTTGACTTCTGTGTGTATAGTTAATTAAGCAGTATAGCTGAAGCATCCTGCAAATATTCTGCCATTCCTTAAAGTGAGGGTGTGCACCTTACAGGCTAGTTCAAGAGAAGTTATTGAGAGTCTAAGTCCTTGTTGTCAGAATGCAGATATTTTTTTACAGGTCATGCTGCTGTGGTGTGAACTGCAATGAAAGGCTTCTGGTTAAATGTAATTATCTCCCTCTTTCCCTTGATTTCTATTTAGATTGTTATGTAGCTTTGGGATGTTGTACCAGTTGAATAGTATTTTGAAATTGGTGATTACAAGTGATGTCGCAGGTTTGTTGTTGTTGTCAAGGTGCTGTCAATTTACAGGTATCCCATGAGGTTTTCACAGCAACTGAGGTAGACTGCCATTGTCTTCCTCTTCATAGTAGCCCTAGACCTGCATGATAGCCTCCCATCCAAGTACTAAGCAGTGCTGGCCCTGCTTAGCTTCCAACATCTGGTTGAGACTGTGTTAACCTTGACTATCCAGGAAAGGGCAATGTCATAATGGAGGTTTGTAATTTCTGTCATATAATCTCTCCACCCATGTCCACAGTTTTGTTACAGCAATGGCACTTTATAAAAACTTCTATCTTTGATAAGCATTCCTACACTACACAGCATGAATATCCCATGTGTAGCCTTGTAAAAATGACTGATATAGGCCAAATTATCATCTTTCCCCAGTAGCAATTCCCCATTATGAAACAACCTTTTCTTAATTTTGTCCATTATTGGATATGTATTTAAACCCACAACTCAGATTCAAACCCTTTAGTTTGGCTCCCACTTTAGCATCAAGAGTTTCACACACTCATTCTATGCCTATTTGGTGTGACATAGATGCAGATCAGTGCTTAAACAAGAGGAGTGCTGAGAGTGGGCAACAACAATTGAAGATTTGCCACTTGAACAGCTTTTTCAACCACTGGGATCAATTCATCTGACATCCTGCAACAACTCTGCCACTTAAGAGGGCTGTTAATTACTACCAGTTCAATGGGGTTTTATTCTGCCCCCACAGATCCAATAATATAAAAAATTCTGCAGCGGGATAAAGCTGCTTTGTTTGAGAGATCTATTAGCATTTGCTGAATTGTTCCTGTGTTGTCTTTTAAAATCTTGGTATAACGTGATATAGCAATATTATATTAAGATTTCCATCTTGCCTTTTCTTCAATGATATTTAAAATAGTATAGCATTTAAAACTATTGTCCACTCTTTATTTACTCTTTATTCCCTCTTTATGTTAATTTATGTTAATTTGTAAATGACAGGCAAAATACATTTGGGGCCATTCCGCACCCAGAAAATGAAGTGAAAAGATTACCTCTTGCAGACGCTTCTTTTTTTTTATGTTTTCTAATACGTCGTCAGCATCTAGTGTTCCAGCAGTAAACTGGCAGCTACATCCTCCATTTTAAAGCCCTGGCTGGGGAATCCACAAAACTAGATTCCCACAACCTTGTAGTGTGAGTGAGAGGAGAGCAACCAGCAACAGCTAGAGAAATAGCTGTGCATAACCAAAGTGTCAGAAGTAGCATGATCTCTGTCTCTAGCGCCCGCCCTTGTGCCTGCCTCCCTTTCCTTTCTCCCTGGAACGGGGCTTTTTTTGTAGCAAACTGCCTTGAGCAATGAGTATGTGTTGCTTAAGCCAGACAACATAAAAAAAAATTCCACCCACCAGTTGCCACACAAAGCATGTCTCTCAAAACGCCCCACCCCCCCCCCCAAAAAAAATCCGGGAAAAAATTACTTTTCTGGATCTTCAAGCCTAATAATTCCAGAACAGGGTGGCATTAAAATATGTACAATGCATCTATAATTAAATGCATAGGCATAGCAACGGAGAATTTCTACTTTAAAAAAATTGCTTTCTCTTTAAAGCCAAGAGGAAGCTGATTGGCTGGCTGCCTGCCATGATTGACAGGCAGGGAAATACGTGCTGGTATGCCTCACTAACACTCGAGGCACCGGTCAAACAGGTAGCTGGCCAGGCATTTTTCCATCTCTGCCAGGCTTGGCTACTAGCGCCCTATCTGTCCTCTGAACACTTGGCCACAGTGATCCATGCGATGGTCACCTCCAGATTAGATTTCTGTAACTCGCTCTACACTGGCCTGCCTTTGGTCCTGATCTGGAAACTGCAACTGGTCCAAAATGCGGCTGCTAGGGTCCTCACGGCTACACTTTGGAGGGCACATATCCAGCCAGTGCTGAGGCAGCTGCATTGGCTACTGGTTATCTTCCGGATCAGGTCCAAGGTTTTGGTTTTGACCTTCAAGGCCATCCATGGTCTGGGCCCAGTGTATATGAGGGACCGCCTATCGCCCTATGCCCCCCACAGGGCCTTACGCTCTGCGGGGGCTAACCTATTGGTCATTCCCGGTCCCAAGGAAGCTCGCCTGGCCTCGACCAGGGCCAGGGCCTTTTCAGTCCTGGCCCCAACCTGGTGGAATGAGCTCCGGGAAGAGCTGCGGGCCCTGCGGGAATTGTCATCATTCCGCAGGGCCTGCAAGATGGAGCTCTTCCACCAGACTTTCGGTTGAGGCCGGGCAGCAAGAAGATTTAGCCCCCCTCACAAATGTGACGGTTGCATCTGTCATCTGCCCCCTCCCTTTTCCTTCTTAGTGGGTGTGGCATTGGATTAGTTATATTGAATTTTGCCGCCATTCTTGTATTAACTTTTGTATTAATTGTATTATGTTTTATTGTGCTTTTATTGTTTTAGGGGATTGGTTTTTATGTGATCCGCCTCAGGCCTCCGGGGGGAGGCAGGATATAAATTTATAATAATAATAATAATAATAATAATAATAATAATAATAATAATAATAATAATATATCTTGCCATGCCAGCTGTCATATTGCTGAAAGTATATGGTTCCCAACCCATCCTATTTCTCTCTCATGCCTGTGAAGAAACTGTACAGCAATGTGGATTCTGAATTTTGGTTCTTTTTTGTGTTAGCATTTCTGTTGATTCTTGCTTGTCTAGGCCATCAGTAGGTTTGAGGAGTGTTGTGAAGCCCAGCAACACTGGAAACAGTTCCATCATATGTGCTATTGGGAACTGATGTGGTGCTTCACATACAAATGTCAGTGGAAGATGGCATACTTCTATGCAGACCTGCTCAGCAAAGAAAACACCTGGTCAAAAGTGAGTCAGGGAAGGACATTCTGGTTGGGAAAAGCAATTTTTAAATGTGCTTTTAAAGTAAATTTTGAGTAGATTTGTTCTGAATATGATAAAGTCCATCAAAAGAGTACTGGGAACATAAAAATACAATAGCATACTTAATCTCTGTCCCTACTTGGATGATCAATGTTAAGGTTTCCCCAAGCTGTCATAGGTAGCCCCAAAACGTTTATGGTGAAATAGAGATGTCAGCCAATCAAAGTTAAATGAATAGGGATTCCAGTTCTCAAAGGATCCATAGGTCTTGGAATGACAGGTGAAGTCATAGGCTGTCCCATTCTCTCCTTTAAAAAAAGTGGGGGGAAGAATCTCCTGTTGGAGTGTCCCTGATTGTGTTCCCCTTTTATTTTGGGTTTATTTAAATTGAAAGATATTTTGATGCTATTTTAGCTGCACAACCAATTTTAAAAGCATCCTAAATCATTTTTAACGTAAACCATAAAATTAATAAAACATTAAAGACTAGCCAAATAAAAACAAACCAGTATAACCTACAGAGTTTATAAAGGAAGAGCTCTGTCCAGCATACAACGTGATAATCAGGATGGGTGCAAATCAGGCCAAGACAGAACCATCCTTCAGAAGATCAGGGGTGATGCCAGACAAGTTTCATGAGGAAATATTTTCCACTGTCATTGCACTTTCACCAACAATACCCTGCTTTATTTAGCACCTGCTGGACCTCTGAAGGCAGGGGACATGGACCAGACCCTATTCAAATAACAGGTTACTTAGGCTGGAGAATACAATTTTTGAGATATCTGAATCCCAAACCATTAGGAAAGTTGCAAAACTATTGTATAATAATACATATTGTTTCAGATATATGACTTTTTGTTCCTTAAAAGTTTCCCTTGGCTGACTTTTAGCTGAAGATGACACATCACGAGTGTAAAGTAGTGAAGTCCTACTGCAGAGTGACTGCAGTCTAAGCCCAGTAAAATTTATGGAGTAATTCTGCATAGGACTGTACTGTTAATTGAGTATTGCTTTGTTTTTAGGCTACATATGTCTATATGAAAGCTGCCTATCTCAGCATGCTTGAAATAAAGGAGTATAAACCTTATGGAGATGATGAAGTTACATTATTTAGGTAAGATTTTTAAGTCTTCATGGGCTTATGTCTTAAGCTGGAAGACGGTGATAGTAGATAAATCAATGGGCTTGCCATTCTGTATACCCAGGATGCTTGATACAAACAACATATATGATTTGTGTGTATCTAAATTTAGGAGGTTGAGTTCGGAGCAGCCCTTGCTGCTTTGTTTCATTCCCTGATACTGCTTAGGATTTTTTTAAATGGCCTTAAGTAAATCACTACTGGAATTGTGTTTGTCTATGGTATGAATACCTAAATGCAGTTATCTCATTTTATCTTCATAATACTTCTGTGAAGTAAGTAACCTGCTAATTTCACCTCTTCAGAAACGTCTGTCCTCTGGAGTGGACTTTGAGCATATTTAATAGGAAAAGCTTCTTGTGTGCAAACAGAAATATAAATAACTTTCCTGTTCTGTTTTGGGTTATTTTCTTTCCACTTGTTTAGAGGAAATAATTTTATTTTAGGGGAAATTGTTTTAACTTGTCTTTTGTTCTATACCATCCTAGAACTGTGCCTAGTTTAAAACTGAAAATAGCAGGGAAGTCCCTACCAACAGAGAAGTTTGTAATTCGGAAATCTCGGCGATACCTATCCCCAGATCCTGTTCCTCTTCCAGTACCTGTTTTGGTAAGCTTAAATACCACCCCCCAATTCTTTTGCTTTGATAATCTAGTGTATATCAGAGAATCATTCTGATTTTTAAAGGAAATGTTTATGAAAATAAATTATCCCATCATTGCAGATATTGTGTGTACAACCTTTTCACATATCCACTGATCACCTGAATATGTACACCACAAAAACAAGGCTGATTAATCATATAGTAAGAGTGCACACATGTATGAGACCAATCATATAGTGTGGTATACATGGAAGAAATGGAAGAGTGGAAGTTTTGATCTTGTGCCTTCACCCTACTATCCTGTCTCACACAGTGGCCAACCAATTTCTCTGGAGAACCAACAATAGCATAGAGGCTGAGGCCCCTGGTATTCAAAGATTTACTGCCTCTAGTAGTCAATGATAGACCTATGCTGCATGAATCTGTCTAATCCCCTTTTAAATCTGTCTGTGCCTATGACTATCAATACATCCTCTGGCAGCAAATATCTACATTTCAATCAGTAGTTACATAAAGTATTTTCTTTTGCTGTCCTGAATCTACTGCCCATCAGTTTCATTGGATGGCCGTGAGTAATAGAATTTTGAGGAATAGATGAATAGTTCTAGTGATTCACTATCTCTACCCCGTGCATGATTTTATACATTTCTATCATGTTCCCTCTTAGTTGCATCTTTTTTAAACTGGAAAATCCCAAAGTGTTCAGTCTTTCCTTATAGGAAAGGTGCTCCAACCTTCTAATAATCTTAGTTGCCCTCTTCCATACCTTTTCCATCTCTTCATTTTTCTTTTTTTAAATACAGTGACAAAAACTTCACACAGTATTCCAAATGAGGTCACACTTGGTTTTATAATATGTTTTATTTTCAGTTCTTTTCCTAATAAGCCCCACCTTTTTGATTTTTCTCCTCACTCCTAGCACATGGGGTTGACAGTTTCATTGAGCTATCTGCTATACGCCTAAGGTCTCTTTTCCTTTCAGTCCAGCAAGTTCAGACCCTATTAGCATTGACTTGGAACTGGAATTTCCAATGTGCGTCACTTTACACTTATCCACATTGAATTTAATTTGCCACATTGTTGCCTATTCACCCAATTTGTAGAGATCCTCTTGGAGCTTCTTCACATTTGGCCTTGGGTTTCACCATCTTGAATCTTCTTTTTGTACCTGCAAACCTGGCCACTATAATACTCATCACCAGTTCAAGATCAACACCACACCCAGTACCAATCCTTGTACTCCCCTCCCCCCCGGCTTGCTTACCTCCATTGTTGGAGCTTTCTATGTATTTCTGCTCTTTCTGTTTGTTTCTGTTGTTTAACCAAGTTTTATCAATAAGAGGAGCTATCTTATTGTCTCATGACTGCTAAGTTTATTCTGGAGTCTTTGCTGACATATCATGTCAAAACACTTTTGAAATCCCATGTTTTTAATGTCAACTGCATCAGTGCTGTCTAATTCTTGTTCAAAGAAGGTTGGTGATGCAAGTTCTCTTTGCAGATGGCATATTAATTATCCTTCAGCAGGCTTTGTCCCTAATAATTCTATCTTTGATTACAGTTTGTATTAACTTGCCTGGACAGATATTAGGATAGCTGGCCTGCAATTTCCTGATTCCCATGTGGAGCTTTTTAAAAATATTGGTGTGATATTTGCTATTATCCAGTCTTCTAGTACAATAGATGTGAGGCAAAGCACCTGCAAGGGTTAATGTGCATATTAGAGGACCTAGTCCAACTCAAAATTGTTCATGATTTGGGCTTTATTGCAGATACCATTCTTATATCTTTTATAAGACCAAATCCAATAATGTGGTAATTAGTTAATTGTGAGAAACTGCTCAGTTGTATAAATAGATGGGATGGAGGAATTAGGAGCAGATTTAACATCTTCTGGAAAGTTCCATCAAGAGACATTTCTCATTGGATCCAAGAGACTACCTCGTGCCAGAGGGCAAAAGGCTATAATAGTATGGGGCAGGGGGAACCATGCTAACTTTTTGCTCATGCCATGCTGATATGCTTTGGTATGTTATGCGCTTTGTAGCGCATATAATGCTTTATATTATTGCTAGGCACGTGGGGGGAAAACTGGTATTTTTTGTGTTTGGATATATTGGACCCAAAAAATATTAGCATTTCCTGATATCCCCAAATCCCAATTCCCAATACAAGTGTGGTACTGAGACTCAGAAAATATTCAGGAAAGCCTTTTTTGTTGTTGTTTTTTTGGCTCCCGGGCATTTAAAAGAAATGCCCACCAAGCAGTTGATCCTGTGGAGAGAAGTTGGTAAATTTAAATGGCTGGCAGCCATTTCAAGGTTCCCTTTCTTTCCCCACAAGTGAAAAGAATTGCCTACCTGTAGTAAGGCTTCAGTGACTGCAAGCCATTCCATCAGTCCATTTCATTTTCTTCCCTTTGGAAGGCGGGAGAGTGAAAAGGAGGATTTAAATGACTGCTGGCTATTTAAACTTAACAGCTGATCAGTGGAGTGATCAAGAAGAACAGATTTTTTGTACCCTGCGAAGGGGTCTCAAAGTGGCTTGCAATCACCTACCCTTCTTCTCCCCATAACAGACACCTTGTAAAGTAGGTGAGGCTGAGAGAATTTGGAGAGAATTGTGACTGACCCAAGGTCATTCAGCTGGCTGCATGTGGAGTGGGGGATTAAACCGGGTTATCCAGATTAGAGGCCACTGCTCTTAACCATTACATCACCCTGGCTCACAAGCTATTACATTCAAATGGATAAATATCCAACAGAGAGACATGAGCACAAAGACAATCAACATAAATTATGCTAACCAAATAGACATTAATTCTGTTCCAGTCAAGCCAGGTCCAGCAAGAACAATCTCAGGATTCTTTAATCTTTTTCAAGGAAATCTTCTCAGTGGAAAAGACTCATTAAAGCTATTATAAAATACTAGTAAAAGAGCCCATTGCATTCCAAATACAATGGGCCCTAGCAGGGGGGTGGAGAGCGAGGGACTGGCGAGGGCAGGGTGAGGAAAGGTAGCTTACCGGTGAGAGGGCTGTAGCGACGTCGGGCAGCTCCTTCGCGGCGGGCAGCTCCTAGGGTGGCTTCTTCTCGGCGGGCAGCTCCTTCGGCGGGCGGCTCCCTGGCGCGGTCTTCTTGCCGGCGGCCATCTTCGTGTGCCGGCGATGCGTTTTTAGAGGCCGGGGGCTCCCTGGGCGGCGGCGGGCGCGGCCCGCGGGCGCGGCCCGCGGGCGCGGCCCGATCCGCGGGCGCGGCCCGATCCGCGGGCGCGGCCCGTGGGCGCGGCCGGCGGGCGCGGCCCGATCCGCGGGCGCGGCCCGATCCGCGGGCGCGGCCCGCGGGCGCGGCCCGATCTGCGGGCGCGGCTCGCGGGCTTAGAGGTTAGAGGTTTAGAGCTTAGAGGTTCTTAGAGGTTCTTAGAGGCCGGCTGGCTTGGAGCAACTGCGAGCTGCGCTACGCGCGGCTCGCAGTTGCTCCGGCAAGGAATCGGAGGGACCAATCGGCAGGCGCTTCGCGCCTGCCGATTGGTCCCTCCGATAGTCTGTCATGAGGAAGGGGCCAATCGGCACCCTTCCTCATCCCGGACACAGCCCGCCTTCCAAGGGCTTACTGTTTTATTTAGTCCGTGGCGCCCGCGGCGCCACGGGCGGTGTAAAGATAATTCTTTTGTAATTACTACATATGCATATACACATACACAGTATTTTCAACTCACTATACTAACATAATAAAATTCAAGCATAGCCATTCATAATCTACTTACAGACATTCTACAAAAAATAAGTGAACCACCAAAAATGAGTATGTAAATTACAAAGCATACATACTTCATATGAATTACATTGGTTATGATAAACTACCCTTTGGGGACCAAGTTTTCACTGGTGGAATTAGCTTTCCATAATGCTCATCGGTCCTCCAAAGAGGGACTCACAAGCTGAATTGAAAATTTAGACCAAAAGGAGACATTGTACACAATTTAAAATGAAAAAAGGCTGTTTTCTCAACAGAACCTTGGTAATATCAATCTTGGTATAATGGTCAGATTAAGTCCCAAGAATTTAAGGCTGTCTGGTGCATGATTATGAGAAGTTAAGTGTTTACTGACGTGCGCTTCAGATATATGCAAGCAGTATTCTAACATTCTTGTTGTCAGTGTTCATGTTGAAATTCCAATATACAATTTTTGACATTCACAAGCTACACAGTGTTCAATGTTTTTTGAGTTGCAATTAATAAATGAATTTATATCAACTTCCTAATTGACACGTTGAAAGTTATAGTGGTCTATTTCCAACATAAAACTGCATGCCAAGCATTTCCCACATTTATGATTACATTTAAGTAAATCCCCCTCCCCCCCTCCTTTGGAGGGGATTTCCTAGCCGCCTCGTCACAAGTCTTCCTCTATACCTTCTCTAGCCGTTTCACTTCCTTCTTCCTCTACCAAAGCTCCTGGGGATACCAACGAGCCTGTTTGAGGCGGAGACGGTGCCTAGGAGCAATATTGTCAATAGCAGCCAATAGGCGGGACTGCCAGTCCTCCACCAAGGCCGCCAACGAGATGCCAGAGGGCATCGTGTCCTTCAGGAATCTCTTGGAATCCATAAGACTCTGTGGGTAGACTAAAATGTGCCCATCACCCGAGCCTTCAGGGTATGGTGGTCTGACCATGGAACGGTGTTATTTGCCACCAGATCTACTGCTACACCTTTGCCAAAGATCAGATCGAGGGTATGGCCAGACTGATGGATGGGACCAGCAATAAATTGCAAGAACCCTAGTGTCTCAATGGCAGACATTAGATCCAGGCCAAGTCCTGAAGATGGCTCATATGCATGGACATTGAAATCTCCCAAAATCAAAGGTTTTGGGTACTGCAACGTCCAGACAGCTGCCACCTCCAACAGGCCTGGCTGAGAATCCGAGGGGGCAGTGGGTGAACAGTACACCACCCATATAGCCACATTCTCGACCGATTCCCACCGTAGATCAACACATTCTATCCCCTGAATCGATGCCGTAGGGAGAGCCCTGAAGTTCTTTGTTGTGCTTCTTAAGTGTAAATGGCCAGCAACCATTTCAGCTTTTATTAGGGCCAACTATACCAGTAGCTGAAGCAGATTTGAAACTGTTAATTTTATTTATAAGTACCAAAAAATACTGGTAAAGTATTTTATCTGTCTTTTTGTTGTTAAACCGAACGTTAAGACTTTTACATGGCCTTTGTTGATAAACCGAACTCACATGCCTGGCTACTGGTTTTTTTTTTATGCTGCAAGAAAATTTGCTGATACCAGTTATTCAATATATTAGGTTGTATTAGATTAAGTTAACGTCTTTATTTTCTCTGCTGCTAAACTATAGAGATTGTACTCCATAGTGAAATCTTTTAAAATCCTTTAATACATTTTTAAAGGTCTGCTTTATTTGTGTGCACTTAACCACGAGGGAGACAGAGGGATGAATTATTATTATTATTATTATTATTATTATATTTATACCCCGCCTCCCCCCGAAGGCTCGAGGCGGCTTACATAAACCCGTCCCCTAAAACCATAAAATGACTATAAAAACCAATGATTTACAATAATTGTAACAGCGATGGCGTAGCCTACTCATTTGCTCTCCGCATCCTCATCTACGGTGGGGGGTGACGCTCTCTACCGCCAGTTTGTGAGGGGGGGGGGCTGATCTTCTTTCCGCCCGGCCTCAGTTATAAGCCTAGCGGAAGAGCTCCGTCTTACAGGCCCTGCGGAATGCTGGTAATTCCCGCAGGGCCCTCAGCTCTTCCGAATATTGCTGAAGGGACAAAGAGCAATAACTATGGGGGACCCAGGCTTAGGTTCTTGACCATGGCTAACTCTAGTAATAAGTTATATCTTTACCATCTCACTTCTGAGTTTCTAAAGAACTTTTGGATATATGTCCATGTATAATATCTACAAATGAGGCCAATTGGTGAACCTGTCATTAACTGTTTACATCTGTAGCAATTGTTGTCAACATTATATATGGAAAATATAGGGTCCATGAGCCAGTCTCTAAGGTATGCTAAACTTTTACCATAACCATCTGAAAATTACTTGAAATCCTTTTTTCATGAACAGTTTTAGTGTTTAATTTGTGATGACTGATATATTTACTTTTTTTTTTTAATTGTAAAACAAAAACAAACAAAAGCTGCTTGTATCTATGAGCCACTGAGAACAAATAAGCACCAAGACTTGGGGCCTTTCTGCACAAGGACCAATGTTGCCAATTGGTTCCACAAAGCAGAAACACTATTTTAAATAGTGGAATCTCGGCGTTCCGTATACCTGCACTTGTAGTGGAATCCAGTAGCGTTTCATTCGTTCCTCACAGGTTTCTGGTCTCGCAGGAATTGCTAGAAAGGAAGCAATTTTTTCTGTGCTTGTTCCCGCCCCTGGCCGTCAATCAAACGAACAGCCAATGGGCGGTTGTTATCATGCTCTGGAAAAGCCCCTTTCCCCTTAAGCACAGTTAAAAAACACACACACGTTGCAATGAATATGCGTTGATTTGTTGCAACGGAAAGACCCATCTAGCTGGCGTGTGAGCTGACCATTTATCGTTACCACGCTCCCCCGAGTGAAAAAAAAATCCCCCCCCCCGCACGGGTGCAATTTTCGGCTGAAAAATAAAAGGAACTTGCAAACAGGGGGCTGTGTTGTGCTTGGGGACTTAGGGGAGCTTTAAAGCACTTCTGTGGAAGGACTGTAGCCGGAGAAGCCTCGTTGGGTGAATCAAGCCTCGCTGGTTCGTTGCTTTCCCGCTCGTTCCGAGGGGGGAAAAAAGGCGATCGCTTCGCCGGAAGTTCGGAGGAGAGATCCAGGGGTTGGGACTTTGTTGCAGCCGCCACATTAAGAACGCACAGGTCTTTTTTGCTAGTGTTGGAGGTTGCTGGCAGGAGTGTAGCAGTTTTCTGAGGGTGAATCCACTTTTCTGGATTCACCGGAAATCGCTACAACAAAGCAATTTTAGCGCTAGTGTAGCAGGACTGTTGCAGATTGTGTGCGGCCTCATGCGGAATGGCAAATTAGTAGCGTTTACCATTTGCAAGCCTTCTGCTACTTTGTGCAGAATGGCCCTTGTTTCTTCCGTGTGTCAGGAGACTCTGGTGTTGAAATGAATGCCTCTAGCAATCTGCCTTGTGCATAAATACCTTCTATGTGCTGTAATTCATCACGACAGCAGATGGTGCACACTAACAGTGAAGTGCTAGACTGAGGACCTGGAAATTTGTACTAAGCTATTTATAGCAGTTTGTTAATAGTTAGCTATGATAGGCCCATTTGTTTGGATGGAACTGTCCTTGTTGCCAAGAATATTTGATTTGAAGTATGAAGAAAAATGCAGTTGCTACTGAGAGTTTTATTTTTTCTTCCAACAATTCTTTCAAAGGTATTCATTACAACAGCCTCTCTATTGTTACACAATGTTCAGAGAGCATAATAGTTAAAACTGGTGCAGTTTACATTGAATGAATTTCTAATCTGTGAATTAGAATTAATCCAATCTGCAATTGGACTTAGTCGTACAGAATGATTAAGCCAAAAAGTAGCTACAAGATGCTGAAAATAGAGTGAAAGTGGGTTGTTGTATTTATCTTTATCAAACACATTGTATATATTATCTTTAGTGGTTAAGACTGACAACTGTCAGAATTATAGACTTGTAGAAAAGAAAACTTCTATTTTGGAAAGTTTCTTTATTCCCAAGCAAAAGCATCCAACATCGGGAAATAGGCAGAACTGGGGTAACAAGCAGGGAATCACATATATAAAACATAAGAACATTCTCTCCCCTCCCCTCCCTCCCATGGGAAGGTGATGACTCGGGTTTCAGGATGAGACAAAACATTCTGCTAATCAGGGTGTCAGGCACAGGACAAGCTAACTAAGGCGAAGCAAATTCAGCTTCCCCACTGCATGATGTGGGAAGCAGAGGCAATAACGAGGTACATGACCTTGAGGAGTGAGAGGACCCAGCATAGCATAGACCAGACAAAATGGACTGCTTCATACATCAATCACTGAAACCAATTAAACTCATGGCAGAATACCTAGGATTCTGACAACAGCCTTGAATGTTGCACTTTTCCATTTGCAGCCAGCTAGGTCACCTTGCGCCAGTCACAGTTCTCTCGGAGCTCTCTCAGCTTCCCATACCTCATAGGGTGTCTTGTGCAGAGAGAAAGGGTAGCCGATTGAGACTCCTTTGGGTAGTAAAAGTGGGGTACGAAAAAACAGCTCTTCTTTGTCTTCTTCTTTTAACTAGGTCAATAGTATACTCATATTGCAACTGTGGGAGTATGTTTGTACAGACAGAGGCTAGGACATCTTGGCTTGTCTAAGAACCCTTTATGTGATTTCTGATTGATTTGAGATTTGAATTGTGACACAATTATTATATCATTGTCTTAGCTACAATTTTATCCTAGCTTTAGTTGATTATAGTGCTCATTTGACTGTTACAAGCACTTTCTAACAATTTCTTTTTTTATGCTAAGATTGACAGTAGGAAATCCATCTAGACTGTTTCATGATATCAGGAATAAATTTATTATGGTTACAAGAATGTATGTTATCTAAGCATTGGCTTCAAAGTACTCATGAAGATAGGATTAGAAATTTTAATAGGTATTGAAAAGTTTAGTAGTTCAGATTCTCTAGTACCATCCTGTACCATTAATAGCTCGAATAGCTATGCCTTCTTATTATCCTTCATTTCCTGTACACCAACATCTTTAACCGCTCCTAGTGGAGCGGATAATATATTTCGTTAAGGGCACCAAAGGTGGGCCCTGTCCATGATGAGGAAGGGTGCCCATAGGCCCCTTCCTCTGGAATGACAATCGGGGGACCCAATCGGCAGGCACAAAGCAGCGCAGCTCCCAATTGGTCCCTTGCCGCCAGACTGACTAATCGGGAGGGGCAAAGCGCCGTCCGCCTGCCGCCATAAGTTCACTCACCTCCACCAGGACAGGATGCTGCCTCACCCTCGCCTCCTTGCCGCCACACGACTACACTCTGCACGGCCCCAGGTAGCCGCCGACGCGGCCGGGGGCCATCGACGAGCCTCACCACCGACTCCTGAGACCCGCCCAAGCCGCCCCGCGCTGCGCTCCGTCGTCCCGCCACACGCCCACGCAGGCCCCACCGACTCCCGGGCCCCGCTTGAGTCCCCAGCCACGGCCACGCCAGCCCCGCAGCACCTGCCAACTCCCGAGACCCGCCCGAGCCGTCCCGCGCTGCCCTGCGTCACGCCACCCCGCCCTGCGCCCACCCTGGCCTGCCTACTCCCGGGCCCCGCTCAAGCCGCCAGCCATGCCCGCACCCCCGCCGACTCTGAGGACTCGCCCGAGCCGCCCCACGCTGCCCTGAGTCGCACCGCCCCGACACGCCCCATGTCTGTGCCAGCCCGTTGACTCCCGGGCCCCTCTGGATCCCCCAGCCACGGCCCCGCCGGCCCTGCACCTCCGTCGACTCCAAGGACCCGCCCAAGCCGCCCTGCGCTGCCCTGAGCCGTGCCGCCCCGACACGCCCCATGCCCGCGCTGGCCCGCCGACTCCCGGGCCCCTCTGGAGCCCCCAGCCACGACCGCGCCGGCCCCGCAGCCCCCTCCGACTCTGAGGACCCGCTAGAGCCCGCTGCATTAAGACTGCAGCGGGCTTATTTACTAGTCTTAAATATTTCCTAGCTGAATACTAATAATACCTTATACCGGGGAGGGCGGTATAGAAGTATGATAAATAAATAAAAAAAAATACCTAATTTAGCCAGATATTACTAACACTTACTGCAGTTCCTCAGGTGTCCCCGATCAACCTGCTATATCTAATATAGCTGTGCAAGTGCTGATGGTAAAAAGTAGTCAGGTCCCACCTGCTTCTCCAGGGACTTGCCTCCTTCCGCCATTGCTTACATATGCAAGAGGTCTCAGAACAGCAGCTCCATCTCCTCCTTCTGGCTGGGCCCCAATTCTGAGAGCTCTGGACTCCTCAGCATCTCTCCTCTTTGGCCTCTGCCTAACTGCTCCCTTTCATCCCCCCAGATCATTTGACACCTTACTTCCAGGTTGGCTGACTTCTCCCTGTGGAAGCCTAGCTGTGGTGTATGTTTCCTCTCCCCCACCCCCAGTTCCCGTTTCTCTCCTACGGAAGCAGAACTAGCTGCCGACTTTCTCCAATAGGGGCTAAGCCAGATACAAATGTACAGGCCTCCAAGAGCCTGCACCCTGCTACCTGTGTTGCATCAGCCACTAGGTGCTTCTGGGCCTCGGGCTTTACTGCACATTGGAAGCACTGGCCTCCAAAGCCCATGAACTATCCAGCCCAGCTCTGGCCCTGCCTCTGCACCTGCTTGGGGTCTGTCAGTACCAGAGGTGCCTTTCAGACAGCATCAACCAATTCCACTGTGCTCCACTCTGCCTCAGAGCCCCAGTCAGGTGGGCCCTGGGAGGTGGAGGCTCTTCTATTGCTGGTGCCTGAGGTTGTGATGGCTACAGCCCCATTGATTCTATTTCAGGTGTTGGAGGGTCCAGGTGCAACAGAGTCCGGACACCCACTTTGACTGGCATCCACCAGATTGTTTTCAAAGATAAAAGGCATATAACCAGTGTTTATGTGAGCCCAGCCTGGTCAATGTTGTATTGTAAAGCTAAAAGGAAGGAGAGATAAGTACCACCTTAGTACCTGCAGGTTATGATTTTCATTCTAGCCATCCAGAGTAAAGATTCATGATCTACCACCAGCTTGAAAGGATTAATGGTTAGATAGTACTGGATGGTCCTAACAGCCCATTTGACAACTTTAGCTTCCTTCTCCACTGTGGCATACTTCTGTTCTGCAAGTTGTAATTTATAGTTAATAAAGAGGATGTACTATTCTTGGTCCTTAATAACCTGAGATAGACCCACCCTTAGACTGATCCCAGAGGCATCTGTGTGTAGTAGGAACAGATGGTTAAAATTTGGATTTTGGAGGACTGGAACTGGAGGCAGGCAGGTTTGCAGACCTTTGAAGAAAGCCTGCTGAGATAATTCCCATCAGATGCGATTTGGACTCCTCATGAGGCCTGGAGACTTCCCAGAATTATAACTCCAGGCTACCCAGATCCACTCTCCTCAAGAAAATGGATTCTAGTGTTATTCCCCACTGAGTTCCTTCCCCTTCCCAAGATGCCTCCTTCAGACTTCATCCCCAAATATCCAGGAATTTCCCAGCTCAGAGTTAGCAGCCCTATATACACCTAAAAATCTAATTATTTGCATTCTACCAAAATCAGTTTCATAATCTCAGCCCTCCATCAATTAATGAGAGAGGAAACTAACTACTTCATGATCACCTCTCAAGAGTCTCCGTATCCACATGAAACGGTGGGAGTGATTTGCATAAATTCAGTATCTACCTTCCTACCTACCTACCTATTAAATATAAAAAGTTCTTCTGAGTCTGCATTTTGGGGGGAAGTACAGAAATTTAGCAACACTAATTGATGGGCCACCATAGTACATTAAATTAGAAAACAAACAGGGATACTGATGGAGCAACTATTCTTACTGGTTCCACCTTGATGGCAGCTTTTTTGAGTTCTGAGACCATATTTTGTTTGACTGACCTGCGCTACTAAAGGAGCAGAGCTCATGTAAGTCTTCTTGATCTCACCATTAGCAGTCACCAGTTCTATTGGGAAGAAAGTCTCAGAGATAACTGCTTGTTGCCAAAAATGGGCAACACTGAGTTTATATATTGGTAAAACTCTTTACCTGTTTGTCTGCATATTTCTTGTACCACTAGCTGAGGCTTCTGTGATATGAACATTCTGCATATCTACAATGAGTGAGTTTAGTACTTAGCCATACACTGTGGCTTCTGTTAGCTGAATTAAGGATTGGCTTAATTTTTTTTAATGTATTATATTTAAATGCGTTCCTCCCCGGGGGAGCAGGGCAGTTTACATAAAACGTAGAAATGATATTTTCCAGCTGGCCGAGGCACCTCCACGCTGCACCGCCATTTTAGTTAGCTAGGGAGGGTGGGGAGAGGCTGGATGGCTAGTGTGGCCTGATGAGCTACGCCAGCCCGATCCTCTTAGGGGGACTGGGAGGGAGCCATATTCCTCCCCCGCTCTCCCTAACTAAGTAAAAAGGCGGCACGGCTTGAATCTGCCTCGCCAGGCCAGTTTGCCAGTCGTCCAGTCCGTCCAGCTAGGGAAGGGCGGGGGGGGGGGGAAGGCTGCCTCTTTGGTGTGGTCTGATGAGCTGTGCCAGCATGATCCCCTAACTAAAAACACGGCACAGCTTGAAGTCACTCTGCTCTTTTACTAAGGGAAGGGCGGGGGGTGGGAGGCTGCCTGGTTGGCGCGGCCTGATGAGCCGTGCCAGCATGATCCCCTGAGGGGGGGGGGAGCTGTTCCTTCCTCCCTCCTTTTCCTCATTCCTTTCTTCTTTCCATCCATTCTTGCCTTCCTCCTTCCTTTCCCCCTTTCCTTCCTTTCCACCTCCTTTCCCCCTTTCATCCTGCCTTCCTGCCTTCCACCGTCCCTTCCCCCACCAGGAGATCCTAGCACCTGTTGTATTCTAACATTCAACGGGCTTTCATTCTGGTCCCAAATATATTTCTACTAACTACAGTCAACTTTATAGGTCCCTAGCCTCCAGTTAACCTGCTCCTTCCACTCTCAAGTTATAATATGCTCTACTCTCTGATAATTTGTAGGAAATGATGTATATCTGGAATGGTTATGCTGTGATTGGAATGTGCCCTGATTTGACTGCTGGCATGTTGGAATCCTTAACTGAGGCGGAAGCAGTCCTGGAAAAGATACCAGGTAAATAACATCTAATTTCAAGAAACACATCACCAGGATGGTATAACTGTTTATTCATATTTTGGTGTATTTAAAACATTTATTAGCCATCTTTTTTTACTTACGGAGCTCAAGACAGCTTACAGTAGTGATAAAATGCATTAAAATACATTTAAAACAAAAATCAAGATTTAAAATCCCAGTTCAGAACTGCTAATAAGCTTAACCAAATTTAATCCTAAATAAAACTGTCTTAAAATGCCTTTTAAAGGTCTAACATAAGGGAGCCAGGTGCACCTCCCTGTGCTGGTTATTCCATAATAGGGGGCTGCCACAGAAAAGGCCCTACCTTGTCATAGAATCATAGAATCATAGAGTTGGAAGGGACCTCCTGGGTCATCTAGTTTAACCCCCTGCACTATGCAGGACACTCACAACCCTATTGCTCATCCACTGTAACCTGCCACCCTCTTGAGACTTCACAGAATCAGCTTCTCTGTCAGATGGCTATCTAGCCTCTGTTTAAAAATTTCCAAAGATGGAGAACCCACCACCTCCCAAGGAAGCCTGTTCCACTGAGAAACCACTCTGTCAGGAACTTCTTCCTGATGTTTAGACGGAATTTCTTTTGAATTAATTTTATCCCATGGGTTCTGGTCCATTCCTCTGGGGCAAGAGAGAACAACTCTGCTCCATCCTCTGTATGGCACCCTTTTAAATACTTCAAGATGGTTATCAGATCCCCTCTCAGTTATCTCCTCTCCAGGCTAAACAGACTAAGCTCCCCCAACCTTTCTTTATATGTCTTGCTCTCTAAACCCCTCACCATCTCTGTTGCCCTCCTCTGGACCCGCTCCAGTTTGTCTACATCCCTGTTCAGCAGGAGTGCCCAAAACTGAACACAGTACTCCAAATGAGGCCGAACCAGAGAAGAATGAAGTGATAGCAATGCCTCCCATGATCTGGACACGATACTCCGTTTGATACAGCCCAAAATCCCTTTTGCCTTTTTAGCCACTGAGTCACACTGCTGACTCATGTTCAATGTATGGTCTACTAAGACTCCTAGATCCTTTTAGTACATGCTACTGCCAAGACAAGTCTCCCCCATCCTATATTGGTGTGTTTGGTTTTTCCTACCTAAATGCAGAACTTTACATTCGTCCCTATTGAACTTCAGTTTAGCCCACTTCTTGAGCCTGTGAAGATCATCCTGTATTCTGATTCTGTCTTCTGTTGTGTTTTCTACCCCTCCCAGTTTAGTATCCTCTGCAAATTTAATAAGTATCCCCTCTAATCCCTCATCCAAATCATTTATAAATATATTGAACAACACAGGCCCCAGGGCAAATCCATGCTGTACCATTAACAAGTACTCTCTGGGTACGACCTGTTAACCAGTTATTGATCCACCTGACAGAATTAGGATCCATACCGCATTTTACCAACTTGTCAACAAGAATATCACATGGAACCTTATCAAAAGCTTTACTGAAATCCAGATAAACTATGTCCACGACATTCCCCTGATCCAGCAAGGTAGTCACTTCCTTGAAAAAAAGAGATAAGGTTGGTCTGACATGACTTGTTCTTGCGAAACCCATGCTAAGTCTTAGAAATCACAGCTCTCGGTTCCAGCTGCTCAAGGACCAAGTGTTTGATTATTTGTTCCAAAATTTTGCCAGCTACAGATGTCAAGCTGATGGGTCAGTAGTTACCTGGATCCTCCTTTTTCCCTTTCTTGAAGATGGGGACAACATTTGCCAAATGTACCTGCCAAATGATCTTTGATTGATGGGACTGCCAGGAGGACCTCTTCCTGTGATCTTAATTTCCAGGCAGGAAACATGGGAACTGGGGATCTTCCAGTTTTGCAGCAGAGATCCCTTTCTCCAGAGTAAATGGCTGGTTTGAATGGTAGACGCCATAGCATTATACAATAAGAAAAAGGATTCGCAAAGAAATATTTTCCTTCAATTTATTGCTTGAAGTGTTCACAAAAAATCAAGACAATAATTTGTCAATTTCTCAATTGATAATTCATATACAAAGTTTTTAATGCACTCCAAGAAGAGCTTTCCAAAACATACAAAGGGCATTTCCGCACCCCTTAAATATAGTGAAATACTTACTGTATGTAGTTGTTATATTCCGGCCCCTCCTCATGACATCTCCAGCATGCAGCGTCTGAGCAGTAACCGGCCAGCTACATCCTCCATTTTAAAGTGCTCATTGGTGAATCCCAAAAATTGGATTCACCAACTTATGTAGTGCTAGTTAAGGGGGAGCAACCAGCAGGCAACTAGCAGAGGGAAGATATGAAAGATCAAGCACAATAAAGGCGCCTGCCTCATCCTGACCTCGCTCCCACCCCCCTCTCCCAGGGACAGTAATGTCTTCTTGACATCCAGGAGCGCCTCCTGGTGCTGCAGGAAGGGGAAGAAGGGTGCTGCTGCCGGAGGGGAGGTGGTGGCCCAGCTTGCATGCTCGGGGCCAGCTGGTATGCATGGGCCGAGGGGGCTGGGTGACCTACCAGCCATGCCAGGGAGAGCTCTTTGCACTTGCTGGGAGTCTCTGCAGCCCAGGCAGCAGCATGAGGCTCTCCTGGGCTGGCGGCTCATCCTGCAGGTGCTGCTGGCAGAGGGAGGAGGCTGCAGGCTGCATGCTCAGGGCAGGTAGGTGGGTGAAGGGGGCCGGGTGCCCTACTGGCCAAGCTGGGGAGAGCACAACCCTGCTGCGCCTGCTCCCAAAGGCTCCTGGCATCCATCAGTCGCTGCTTGTGTGAGAACGGCACCTCCTTCTCTGGAGAGCTGCTCATTGCTCCTGCAGGGAGTCCCTATGGCCCGGGCAGCAGCAGGAGACGCCTCCAGGCTAGCTGCTCATCCTTCTGATGCTGCTGGTGGAGGAGAGGCAGTGGCCCAGCTATAGGCTGCCTGCTCGTGGTGGGCAGGCTTGGGTGGTTGGAGGGGACCAGGTGCCCTGCCAACCAAGTCAGGGAGAGCTGACGGTGTGGTGTGTCCCGCTCGGCAGCTCAACATGGGCCAGACAGGGAAATTCTTTTTTTTAATGGTTAACAATCTGGAGTAATGAATATGCGGAAAACTATGCAGGTGATGCTAGAAATAAAGGACTTTTTATTCAAAGAGTTTTTATTCATCAAGCATGCCCCTCCCCCCAAATCAGGAACAAGATTTATTTTTTAAAGTTTTGACTCATGATTCCATATAGGGTGGCATTCAAAAAGCACTATGCATCTATGATTAGATGCACAGGCATTTAAACAGAGAATTATAAATTAAAAAAAAAACATGGAGAAAGGGGATTGGTTGCCTGGCTTGATTAACAGGCAGAAGAGTCATGTATAAACTGCGTTGCTCTCGTCCGCCATTTCAAGCAGGTGATGTGGAGGGAGAGAAGCACAAAAAGGTAGCAGAGAAGAGCAGTACAGGAAAAAGGTGGGGAAGGGCCGGGAGGCACAATTATTTTTAGCATTATGCCATTTGGCTGGTGTAATGCTATTTTTTTGGATGTGCAGAAATGCCCAAAGAGTTTCATTTGCAGCTTAGTCTACACTTATCCCTCAGGCTTCAGTGACTATCCAGCCTGATAGTATTACACTCCACTGAGGTTGCTCCCTGCCCCAAAACTGGCGCAGTCCCAAATTTGTCAGGTATTTCCCATTCCAGAGCTGGCAACCCTATTCCCAAGTTATGTAGGGCCTTAAGGGACAAAACTTTGAGTTGGACGCAGGAGTGGATTGGTAGCCAGTGTAACTGCAGTAATATTAGGGTCACATGCCTCCAATAGTTGACACTGCCTAAAGTCAAGACACAGCGTTCTGGACTAGTTGAAGCCTCTGAACACTCATTAAGGGTATCCCCCAAGTAGAGCACATTGCAATAGTCCAATTCTGATGTAACTAAAGCTTAGATCATGGCTAGATCTTACTGACCCAGAAACAAGTGCCACTGAAGCACCAGCTGAAGTTGAGCAAAAGGATTCCAAACCACCATAGCCTTATGGGTTTTTAAGGTGATTGCTGTGTCAATTAGCGCTCACAAGCCACAAAGTTTGCTTTTCAAAGGAAGTATAATCTCACCAGAGGTTGGAGAGATCTCAACTTGTCCCTGACCTGCATTTCTACTAACCCAAAGCTCTCTCTTGTGAGCCTCTAGCGGGGTGACTTGTAGGGCACCCTCTGCAGTAGGGTGCCCAGCACCTGCGAAGACACTCGGCCGGGGTTGCCAGATGGATGGAGGTGACTTTGCTCCACTGCTGGAGCCCCTTGAGTCCTACCCACTCCCAGTAGTTACACTGCGGGGGGGGGGGGGGGGGAAATCCATCTTCTTGGATCCTGGCAGTGTCTGGTGGGCCCCTCCCCTGCGTCTCTCTCCCCATTGGGCTTTTGGGGCTTTCTGATCTCCCTCCTGAGACTCCTATTTCTCACCTGTCTCTTCTTGTCTGCCCCTTTTTCTAGTCTCTCCTCTCCCTCACACGCTTCACTGTCCTTTATGCTCCTCTTCTCCACTCTTTCTGTCTCAATTAAGCTCTTCCTTCTACATCGCTTTCTCCACTCCTTCACTCTCCACCCCACCTCTCTCCACTTCAAACCTTTTATCTCTAGCCCAGTCCCCTCTTCCCTCTTTCTGCCTCTCCTCCTGAGCTTTTATTGACCCCACCCGCCTCCCTCAGCATCTTCCCAGTAGTCTCTGGGGGCCCTGGCCACAGCGTGCATTGGCACAGGTAGGCTCACCCTGGGTCAAGCATCAGCCTGCTTACTCAGTTCCACCCAGGTGGGGTACATCCCGAGTGAAGTCGTTGGGAGCGGCTTCCTTCATCAGGTGAGCAGAGGTCTCACCAGATCCACAGGACTGGGGTGGGGGAAAGTCCGGACTCCCATGCCTGTCTTGGGAGCTCAGGGGAATCCGGACATCTGTCTTGTCAGGTTTAAGTTTCAGTTTGTTCACCGTAATCCAGCACATTACTGACTGCGAGCTCCAGTTCAGAACATCAGCAGTATTGTTGGAATTAGATGGGAAAGAAATGTATAGCTGGGTATTATCTACCTACCAGCCCAGCGTCCTGATGACCTTTCCCAGCAGCTTAAATACCCATGGAACCTCACTGGTCAATGACCATAGAGTGCAGCAGGAGCCCCACCACCACCACACCACCCTCCTAGTTTGCCATCCATGTCCCCCATTCCAAGTGCCATACCTATGTATATTTGGTGATGTCCACGTATATAGACGTTTATGCTGTTTGAACCAAGACTTCATGATGCAAAACCAATTTTCATTACAGAATTATGCCTGATGATCACCTGCATCATTCCTTTCTCCAAATCCAAAGTTGCCAGTAACGTCTCTCTCTGCTTGTGTGCCAACTTTGGCATTAAAGTCATGCATTTTGTAAATGACATCCTTCTTGAGTACTTGTTTTAAAGTGTCTTGAATGGCGTCTTCAGTTTCCACCTCTGGTGCATCTGTTGTTGGAGCGTATACTTGGACAGTTGTGATATTTATTGGCTTGGCACAAATTCGAATTGTCATGATCTGATAATTGATTGTCAAAAACTTCCTACTGCTTGAGAAAATTTTTTGCTTGCAATGAAAGCCACATTGTTTCTTCATAGGGAGTTGTGTCTTGAATAGTTGATGGTAAAATCCTCCAATTGAAAGAAACCGTCATCTGTCCAATGTAATTCACTAATACCAATTTCCAGTTTTCCTTGAGCCATTCCTCTGACATTCCACATTGCTACTCAGTGCATCTTCATGAAGTGCAGACCCTTGGCACCATTGGAAGCATCAGCACACGGGGTTCCTGTTAGATTTGCCCCAGGTACGTCATAAATACCAGGGCTACTTGCTGGAGGTCCTTGCTCTTCCCCAGACACTTGTTGGGGACCTTCTGGCCTGAGGAGCTCACTACTGGGCACCATATCAAAATCACTTGAGAGATGTACCATAGGATTTTCTTAGCAAAATTTTTTTACAAGGTAGGTTGCCAGGGCTTTCCTTAATCCTCCTCATTTACCTGGGCTTGGAACTGGCATGCTCAGGTGTGCATTGCTGGGTTGTCTTGCATAGAGTAAAAAAGGTAAAGGTAAAGGTAAAGGTGTCCCCTGTGCAAGCACTGGGTCATGTTTGACCCTTGGGGTGACACCCTCCAGCGTTTTCATGGCAGACTCAATACGGGGTGGTTTGCCAGTGCCTTCCCCAGTCATTACCGTTTACCCCCCAGCAAGCTGGGTACTCATTTTACCGACCTCGGAAGGATGGAAGGCTGAGTCGACCTTGAGTCGGCTGCTGGGATCGAACTCCCAGCCTCATGGGCAGAGCTTTCAGACAACATGTCGCTGCCTTACCACTCTGCGCCACAAGAGGCTCTCTTGCATAGAGTAAGTTGCAATAATACAGTTTGGGGGTGACGATTGCATGTCTATATAAAAAATCTATTTATTTGTCTTATCTACAATGAAGTGTGATGATTAATCACATAATTGTGTCTGTGTGATGATGTAGGTACAAAGTATTTAGATAGTAGAGGTAGAATTATTACAATTTGTGAACCTTATATTTATGTAAACATATTACATTTGATAACCCAGATGGATATATATATTGACTGTATTAAAATACTTTTTAAAAGTAAACGATGATACTTCTAATATTCCTTCAAATTCTGGTTGCTTTATCTTGCAGTTACAGATTTCCTTGTTGATGACCAGTGTGTAATTAAGTTGCTAAAAGGGTTGTGCTTAAAATATCTTGGCAAGATATCAGAAGCTGAAGAACTTTTTGCTTACATTCCTTTAAAGTAAGTGTCCCAAATAGGAACTGTAAGAAACGCAAAAGCTATATAATTGCTTCAAAATGCTGGAGACTTTGGATAGAGTTTCTCTCAGTAAATTGACATGATAAGAATGTTTTCATAGTTTCTAAGAAAAGGGGATTCAAATTGTTTTCTGTGTGGCTGCTGGGGTGAACAGAGAAGTAATGTTGTACCTGAGCAAAATGTGTAATGCATCATTAAATTGCATGCCTCTCTGTATGTTTTTTGTAGATATGACATTCCAGGTGAGACTTCAGGAATTATATGGAAGAATGCTCATGGGATATACTTTTGTTCAAAAAATTTAGATTGCCATCTTATGGTTCACTGTGACAATATGGATTAATTATTTTCAGTCCCAATTTAATTTAAGAATTGGTTGTACATGTTGCTGTTGCTGTTTACAAATTGCAGTTCCATTGTTATTTTACTTTTATCCTGCAGTGAAAAGAAGATAAAATATGACCATTACTTAATTCCAAATGCACTACTTGAAATTGCTTTATTATACTTGGATGAAGAGAGACAAGAAGAAGCAGTAAAACTACTGGAAAGAGCAAAGTAAGCCTGTTGACATACACACACACACTCACTATTGATTATGACAAATGGATAGAGAAGTAGACAAAGTCTAGATTCTTATTGATCTCTTGGAAGCCTCTGCTGGTCCAAGAATAAACAAGGGATCTGTTTGCTGGAAGCTGTACAAATATCTAATAAGGTAGGTAGGATCTGCAGGATTTGTAATTTAAAGTAATTAAAGGTAAGAAGGCAGACAGGGATGATGAAGTGACTTGCCAAGAATTTCACCATTAGTGTGTGGCAAAGGTCAGAACGTACTTTCAAAACTATATTTTCTAAATCAGGTAAATTATGTCCTAGGTCTTATATGTCTTATACACAAATATTTGAATTAGTAGGAAAGTACTTCGTTAAAGAACTAATTCAATTCAAATGATATAGTTGGTTGCTTAGCAAAGATGACTCTGTTTTATCCACATACTGCTGGTATCAGTCATTGTATATAACGATCCCATGATGTTGTTCTGCATGGGTCAAAACAAGCAGGCAGGGAGAGGCCACTTGCATCATGCAGGTGATTAGCAACACGTACCCACCATCTCCATGGATCTTTGCAAACCAAAGTTTGGATCTCCTTACTAGCTCAAATAAAGCTAAACTACAAGCAACCACCATTTTGTCCAGCAAACAGTCTCACAGGAAAGAAAGGAGAGCAATTACAGTTACGGTACCTAATAACCAGTATTGCTTTACCAAGAAGAGGTTTCTGTACAGAACAGAGGAGAATGATTAATTATAATATTCCCATATATATTTTCATAGGCACCTACACAATAGCATGACTGTATCAGTGCCTACGTGAGGTGACATTCCTTTTGTAATTGAGATGCTGTGTTCAGCGGAATAAGCAGCAGGAGATGCCTAGTGACTTAATGGAAAAGAGTAATATAATGGGAAGTAGGAGACGGTAGCTAAAGGCCCTGCCTTGGAAAGACACTGAACCATCACTGCAAGACAAAGCATAATGTCCAGGTGCCTCAGCAGCAATAATGATGTCAGATGCAAAAGTGGGGGATAATCCAGGAAATAAATCCTCCTTCCCCCTCTCCATTAATAAATTCCCTAAATATCAGGTGAAAGATGGATAATGCAGGGGCCGATATAGACTTCCAGAAACCCAACTCATTGCACACCTTCTTCCCCCATTCCCCCTTGCACCTTGCAGCTAGGGGGCATAGCTATACAGACTAGAGTCAAACTAGTAGAACAGAACAGGAAAGTTAGCATCCAAGAAGTCAGTCCATGGCTACGATCTCACAAGGGGAGTGTCTGGTATCCTCCCTCTCTCTTTCTAACCTCCTTTCTCTTCATCCCATCCAGTCATCATTTAATTGCTGGGTATGTGGACTGTGCTGTTAACTCCACCCCAGCTCCCTATTGTTGTTGTTAGTTGCAAAGTCATGTCCGACCCATCATGACTCCATGGACAATGATTCTCTAGGCCTTCCTGTAAAAGTCTTTAAGTTTACAGCATTGGACTGTCTTTTCAACTCCAGTTCCATCCACAACTGAGTGTCCTTTCAGCTTTGGCCCAGTTGCTCCATTCATTCTGGAGCTACTCCTACTAGCAGTCTGCTCATCCCCAGTAGCATATTGAATACCTTCCGACCTGAGGGGCTCATCTTCTGGTGTCATATTGTTTTGCCTTTTGGTACTGTCCATAGAGTTTTCATGGCAACAGTACTGGAGTGGTTTGACATTTCCTTCTCTGTTACCCAAATTGCTGGGGATAGCAAGAGGCTGGGTAACACAGGATCTTTACTGCCAATTTTTACGGGGTCCTTTCCCTGGAAGAAACCCTTCTTAAATGAAGAAGACAAAAGCTTACACTCAGGGGATTTATTAGGGGAAAATATCAGGGTTACATTCAAAACACACACAGAAGCAAAAACTATACATACACTAAGTTCTACAGGGGGACAAGTTACACTAAGTTCTACAGGGGGACAAGTTCAAGATACTGCACCTTTCTTGGATCCAAGCAGCCCAGACACAGGGTTGACGACATCAGGGGTGGACAGGATGCCGGGTGTGGACAACATAACACACACACAGAGTGTGCGCAAGGCTTGATATAGTGTTTGAAATTCCCGGGCCAGCCCCAGAGACTGCCCACTGGGAGGTCCATGATTGTTGATTGGTCTCTGATATTATGCGTACCTGATAGATGAGTTTGAACTGTGATGTCACTAGAGTGGGAGGTGTGGAGTAATCTCATCAAGTAGAACAATACCTTGGCTAGGTGTAATGTGTCGCTAATGGCCCTGTCTTTGTTTTATCAGGAAGGACTGGGGGGAAGACATTTGGGGATAAGAGATGCTGCTAGACAGAAATTACACTGGACAAGAGAGACAAAAAAAGTTGCAGTTAGTACCTTGAAGGGATATTCCTTTCCTGTAGATAGTCTAATGGTCTTTGGCTGGGGGGGGGGGGGTGATTTAGATAACGTGCACATTTAGCTCAGTCAGTTGGGCAAGAAGGAAATGTAAGAAATCTAGTGAAGCCCAAACAAGATGGAGACTTAGCCTGGCTTCCTAGGTTTCTTAAGGGGCCCTACTGACTCCATAGTCAGTCTCTGCCAGGCTGGTTTCTGTGTGTGCCAACCTGCTCAGAGTCCACTCATGGGCTTCTGTGCATGAAGGTATCTCTGTGTGAGGCACCCTTCCATTATGGGCTATCTCTCGGGTAACATCTCCAGTGGATCAGCTTTTGTCAGAGCTCTCAGCTATGACCTGTCCGTCTTGAGTGGCCCTGCACGGCATAGCTCATAGCTTCACTGAGCTACGCAAGCCCCTTTGCCACAACAAGGCAGTGATCCTTGAAGGGGCAGCTCCCCATACACTCACATAAAAACTATGGTAGCAATGCTTTAGGCTTGTAACATGCCTGTACCATTCAGAGCGCTACTGGACAACTGAGCTGTTGAGACTTCCTTCTCCACCTTTATTTATGCTCACTTCTAAGTAGCAAAGTCCTGTCCGGAATATACACTCCATGATTGTGATGAAGAACCCCCAGCCCCCTCTATGTGAGTGTACTATTAGGAAAACTGCTGAGGTGGGAAACAAGACAGGAATTCCTTTACTAAAAACCTTCAAGAGAACAAAGATTTGGCACCACATTAGTTAAACAGGATCACTGGTAGAGTGAGTTCTTCAAGTAAGACATAGGCAGAATGCTAACTTTTCTGTACTTTCAGGATGTGGATGAATGTTGCAACTGCATGACCAGTGGTGTCATGGGTGCATCTCTTTCCCTCAGTTTGGTGTAGTGGTTAGGAGTGTGGACTTCTAATCTGGTGAGCCGGGTTCAAATCTGCGCTCCCCCACATGCAGCCAGCTGGGTGACCTTGGGCTGGCCACAGCGCTGATAAAACTGTTCTGACCGAGCAGTAATATCAGGGCTCTCTCAGCCTCATCCACCTCACAGGGTGTCTGTTGTGGGGAGAGGAATGGGAAGGCGATTGTAAGCCGCTTTGAGACTCCTTCTGGTAGAGAAAAGCGGCATATAAGAACCAACTCTTCTTCTTCTTCTTCTTCTTCTTCTCACTCCATCCCCATGCTGAGTACTATTACATAGTACTCAGAGAGCCAGCTTGGTGTAGTGGTTAGGAGTGCAGATTTCTAATCTGGCAAGCCAGGTTTGATTCCCCACTCCTCCTCCTCTTCCTTCTCCACCAGCTGAGTAACCTTAGGCTTGCCACAGCACTGATAAAGCTGTTCTGACTGAGCAGTACTATCAGGGCTCTCCCAGCCTCACCTACCTCACACGGTGTCTGTTGTGGGGAGAGGAAAAGGAAGATGAATGTAAGCCACTTTGAGACTCCTTCAGGTAGAGAAAAGTGGCATATAAGAACCAACTCTTCTTCTTCTACATAATTGTGTTTCATATTCTATAGGAAGGTAAAGGAACAGTGCAGTAGGACAGAGAAGCATAATGAACTTCCCAGAGGTCACTGTTGCTCTTGCCTTGCTTGTGTGTTCTATGATATAGGGGTGAGAAACACCTTTGTCGTTGTGAGTGTAGGAAAGTAACCTAACTGAGTGCAGAAGATACAAGGAAAATCTAGGAAATATACAGAGCAAAACGAACATCCTGTACAGCCAGCACATGTGATCATA
Organism: Paroedura picta; assembly: GCF_049243985.1. Classification (NCBI taxonomy): domain Eukaryota; kingdom Metazoa; phylum Chordata; class Lepidosauria; order Squamata; family Gekkonidae; genus Paroedura; species Paroedura picta. Next base: position 82,499,423 of record NC_135372.1, read on the forward strand.
GCTATAGCAGTCTCATACAGAATGTCATCTATTCTGTTTAAATTATAAAAGTAATTCTACATTTTTATGTGTGTGAATTGCACAGCTGGTATAATGGTTCTTTCTTGCTACTTTGCTACATCTGGCTTAACTGGTCCCCAACCTGCGGGCTGCGGCCCGGTGACGGGCCGCGAAGTCCGTGGCGCCGGGCCGCAGCTCTCTCTCCCTCTCCCCGCCCACCCCCCCCCCCCCCGCAGTAAAAAACTTCCCAGGCCGCAAGCTAGCAGCCCGGGAAGCTTCTTACTGCGGGAGGGCGGGGAGAGGGAATCAGGGCCGGCCGCGCCCGCAGAATCCTACCTTTAAACTGGGACAATGTTAGTTGCCAAATATTTTACTACAGATTAGGAGAGGCTATGTCTTGGGAGAGTTTTCTAATTAATTAATTAAGCACATGGAGTTAATTTGTGTCAGTGAACGCAAATCTCTCTCTCTCTCTCTCTCTCTCTCTCTCTCTCTCTGACAACAGAAAACTAGACTTTATAGTAGAAAACTGGAGTGCCAGTACCTAGTTATCGTGCTGAATCCATGGAAATTTTGGAGTGTGTCTGCTGTTATCCAGCATAGTCATTACTAATCCATTGTTGTATAACAAAGAACTAATACTGAATAGTTTTCAAAAACATTATGCAAGATAGAATTTAAGACAGCTCCCAGTATGTAGTCTAGCATGTACTGTGGATGCTGTAATATTCCTCCTCTTCTCTATTTCTGTGCATATTCTTTTCCTCCAAGGGCTTTCTCCACAGTAAAGAAAAATGGTAAATACTGATATCTGTACTAAGCTTGTATTCTGAATTGTTTAACAAAAACAATATCCTTTTAGCCACTAGAGGGAGAACAGGTGGTGAAAACTGAACATTGCAGATTCAAGCACATAAACCGCAATTGGGGAAATGTGAGCACACTGACTCTTGAATGATGTTTGCTTCTGTGTGACCTAAATTCACAAACAGTACCAGCAAAACTCCATAGTAGCAGACAAGCCAATAAGCCAGCTGTCAGCATGCATCTACCTCCTCTTTCTATGTGACAGGGGAGATTCAGATGCATCATTTTAATAGTGATTCTGGGTTGAAACATAGTGGCATTTATTTGTCCAATCAATATTGTGATATATCCCCTAATTTTAGAATGAGAATACAGAGGGAGACTTTTTGTGTTTAATTACCTTTCTTGCTCAATCTGTGCAATATATAAACCTTTATGTCAAATATTATATTGGGATGTATGTCCATTTGCCATATGTATAGGGTGCAGGCCCACCTGTCTAGAAAAATAATGGTACTGCTTTATTCAGATAGTTTACTTTAATGCATATCAGAAAATGCAATTCCAGGAATCTGCAGGATAACTTTGTTTCACTGAATTTGCCACTGGGAACTTCTTGGCTTTGCTAGCTGGCAGCATTCGTATTATAATTCAGTGTTTGGTCCTTTGAATGAATGTGCTTTCAGTGAATCCATGCTGCATGTGCCTGTACTTCAATAATTCTTTGGTGTTTCTCTCAGAATTATTTCTCTCAAACTGACATTCTTTCTAGTGCTTTCTTTCTTTTTTGTTTCTTTGTTTGTTTACTCAGTCCTTAATTTTTAAACTATAAAGAAGTTGAAGACAAAGGAAAAAAATGCATGCAGTGCTGAAACCCAGGTCATGTAGGCAAACATACTGTGTGTAAATGAGCTGATGTTTTTTAAAGGTCATCTTTGTTTTTCTAGCATTTGTCCTGGAATGAACAGTGCCTATGCAAGAACCTAGCTTTTGTCACTCATTGTGGTGGCTCTTGCCTAAGAAATGTTTCCCAATAGCTTGAGGTCCAAGTAATAAAGAAATCAGACCACAATGCTGAAGTGAGGCCTTCTGTACAGCTAGGGCTAGGGTGATGTGCCACATCATTAATATATTATGAATTTATCTGTCATTAACTGCTATGGGCAGGGTGATTTGGATGATGCATTATGTCCTGAGAATGGTAACTGGCCTGGAGCTCTCTCAGAATCATGGAGGAAATTATAGCTGTGGATGGCAGGCTTTATGACAGGGGGCTAGCACCTTTTTGAACCTTCACTCACCTTTGGAATTCTGACAGAGCATGGTGGGCACAGCCAAAAATGTGCTCCAAATAATATGTAACCCAGCATAGATGGTCCCAATGGTGTAGGGAACAGAATGCTGAACAGGGATCAGAGACCTGTATTCTTATCTCAGTGCAGACAAGAAACTATAAGAATAATTTGCTTGTTATACTATGTTAGGCTAGGATGAAATGGGATATCTGTCTTGCATGCCACTCAGAGGTAGTCCACATGCTTTCCGTACAGAATATCCAAAGTTCACTCCTTGTCATCTCCAACCAAAAAAAGAGATCTTGGGTAGGAAGGCCAGAAATAAACTGTCTGAGATCTTGGAGAGCTGCATCTAGTCACAGCAGACATGGGGTCTAGGCTTCGAGGTCAAAGCTTGTTTACATTATGGATACTTTTAATTGCTAGCATGAGCTTAAAATGTTTTGGGGGTGGGTGATAGGATGTAGGTCTTCAGATGCATTTCCCCTGGTGAGTGGCAGGTATTAGTACTGCAATAAACTAACAAAGAGCTGCAGTGTTCTATTAATGATCTCTCCTTTTCCCTCCAAAGGATGGAGTCAAGGAATTTGCACATAAAGTTCATTTTCTCTCTTGCTATCTAGAAATTGCTTTTGTAAGTCTAGCAAAGATGATGGGAATGTGATTTTGAAGTATGCCTATCACATTGTATCTGCTTTGTTTTAGACAAAATTACAAGAATTATTCCATGGAAACAAGAATTCATTTCCGCATTCAAGCAGCCTTTCACCAAGCCAAATCTCCCCCAGAAAATGGAGTTAATTCTGTAGCTCCAAAAGAGTTGTAATATTACCTTTCTAAAAAAGTGTTGTTTGTATGTAAACTTTAACAACAGAATATATGTGGTAATACTTTTAAGATGCTTCCCTATTGTTTTCACCCAAGTTTTAAGCAAATAATCTACTTAATTTAAAAATGATTTCTAAAAAAATTGTTGGCAGTGGACCAATCCATGAAGACCATTGTTGATAGCTGTTTTTGAGTCAGATGTGGTTACAAGTGTACATTTTATTTTTAAACAATATTGTTAATCTTTTAAACTATGGTACTAATATTTTAGATAATTAAATGATAATAATAATAACCAAAAACCCTTACTGATCTATACTGGAATATAAATGTTCTGATCAGTTATTTTTATCTACTACTTTTCCTTTTCAGCGATATTTGAGGAGCTACCAAAATGCTCATTCAGACTAAAGACTGCTCTGCCTAATCTAGTGGTATGCTTGTTTTGAAGGAAGCTAGCAATGATTTAGTACACACCAATGAGTAAGTTAAAATACCCATAGTACCATAATGTATAAATCTGAATGTGTGAAAAGAACTGTCCACAATTTATACATAGCAGCAAATCATTATGGGAAGTTTTATCCAGAGTACAAACCATAGCTCTCTTATAAATCAGGATTCCAAAGATTATACCATGGTTCAGAATCCTAGTTTGTGATGACAACACAGACCATAAGGTTTTATCCTGTACTTGTTTTCATCTGACAGGAGGACAACTTTTTCTGATTTCCTCCTTCCACTGCAAGCACACACTGCAGTGTTCCTGGAGGTTTCTTTAATCCTGAGTGCAGTGTTCTGGGTTGTATGTACAGGTTGTAGTGGGAAGGGTGGGATAGTAGATCCACTCTATAGATAATGGACATACTCTACCTTTGATTCTTTTCACCAGCTGTGTATCCTGTGTGACTCAGCCCTCTTGTGACCCAGAGGTGCATCCTGGGTTGCCATCACCTGGAGAACTGGGCTTTAAAACAAACCCCTTCAACATGTCTAACTGTGTGTGAGATGCGACAGTTTGGCCTTAAAAGCAATTGGCTCTTTGGGAAGATAAGGAAGTCTTTCCCAGTTAGAGTACCTAATTATACAAAGTATACACTAGATGCAAAGGTAAACTACAGAATATAGAAACTTCTAGCTATCAAAATGCTTCTAGCTATCAAAATGCTTATACAATCTATAGCAGCCTTTTGACCATGGCAGAACCTCTTAAATATTTTCAGGCTTTAAGGAACCCAGAAGTGGTGTCGTGTCCCTTCAGAGAAGTGGGCGCAGAAGAAAGATGTGGGAGCCAGCCAATCAATCATTTAGCATTTCCACTGTGGAGAAAGGGACTATACCTTAAAGCAACAGGGGAAGTGGGCTTCAGTAACATTTAGTGATGTCAGTGGCCATCTGGATTTCTAGGAAAGGCTACATTACCCCTGGGGAGCTCTTGCATAACCCCAGGGTTCATTGGGGAATCCCTTATCTGCAGCCATCTCTCTGCTAACAGATGGAGCAGCCTTCCCCAGAAGACACTTGGAATTGGCAAAACATTTCTGACTAATTTTTCTGTTCTTAGGAGCAGGAAATTCTGGTTGCGGACCAATCTAAAACCGGATGCCAATTCAGAACTCAATGCTCCTGCCAAAAGAGGCTTTGATCAATCACTGTTTCCCTTTAGGATACTAGGATACATAGCCCCAAAATATGAAGTACAAATATTGGGGAAATTGACCCCCCCCCCCTTTCAGGTTGACAGAATATATGACAGGAAGCATAAATGAGACATCTTTATGCTGTTTTCCCCTCTCCCTAGATATTACTGACTCTTTGTATCCATATAATGAAACTGAGTTTTGTGCTGTGCTGTAAAAGAACATTATGGACTTGTTTCCCCCCATAAAACGTAGATCCATCCATAACAGGAGTGAAGCCTGGTTCCACGAGTGCTGTTTTTCTTTCAGTTCATTGGATACAGTCCATCATTTGTAATTTGAAAGAAGCTTCAAACTATTGTTTACAGTGAAGCAGAAAGTGACTGATTTTTTAAAATGCATACAATGGAAAAGAGGGAATATGCAAGCATTCCAGGCAGACCTGTGGTGGTGGCAGAGAACAACCAATAGTTTGAGAATCTCTCTCTCTCTCTCTCTCTCTCTTGTTTCTATTATGAGGACCCTGCACATATATTCCTAGCTGCTGTGTCAGTGCACAAAGTCCTTCCATGTAGTAGGAAGTCAATCTATGTGAAATGAGCCATTTTGCAGAAATGGAAAGTTCCTTCTGTAGCTCCAGAATCCATTACTTTCATAGACCGTTTATGCACTAGAGGTTTCATGCCAAGCTGCAGGCTGGAGTTTTAGTCATGGCAGGTTGCCCCACCACTTCTTGCACCCACATGGGGGAACATTTGGCCCAGTGTGCCTCATCCACCCCCTATTTGTGCTGCACAAGAGGTGGGGCAGTGAAGTTCTCAGTGCATAAATGGTCATATTGTGCAAATGGATCTGTGCCACTTCAAGTTTCACCTTCCTCTGGCAGAAGAGTGGCAGAAGAGCTGGGTATGATTCCCTGCTCTTCCACATGCTGGGTGGCTTTGGGCTAGTCACAGTTCCATTAGAGCTGTTCTCACAGAGCAGTTCTGTCAGGTGTCTCTTTGCCCAACCTACCTCACAGGGTGTCTGTTGTGGGGAGAAAAAGGGAAGGCAATTTGAAACTCCTTTACGTAGTAAAAACACAGATATAAAAAAACAACTCTTCTATCAAAAACTGGAATATAGTGAATGCTAGGGTCAATTTAGTGTACATTATACATAGAAACATTTATCTCAATAGAAACTACTAGTGTTACCTTAAGATCAGCCATTTCTTAGTTTTGAAAGGGAAATGCAATTAAAAGAGAAGAAAGATTGTCTCCTCTGCTTGGGCAAGTAAAATTAATTACGTCCTGAATATAGATTCAGAATACACGTAATGAGAAGAAGCACACAATTAGCCAATCTTGGTGCTTTAGCTATAATATTTAAATATCTTTGTTCTACTATATGTATAGAATCATAGAGTTGTAAAGGGTCTCCAGGGTCATCTAGTCCAACCCCCTGCACAATGCAGGAACTCACAACTACCTGCCCACCAACAGTGACCCTAGTTTCATGCCCAAGTGACCTCTACATCAAAAATCTCCAGAATCCAGCCTGGCCTGGAGGAAATTTACCTACTACCACAGTGGCAATTAGCAATTGCCTGGGTATGCAAGAAAGGGCCACAAGAGGCACACATTGGCATATCCCTTCCTACTCACCTACAATCTGCCTAAGTTCATAAAACAGCAGTTCTGTCAGATGGCTATCTAGCCTCTGCTTAAAAGCTTCACCTCCTGAAGAAGCTTGTTCCACTGAGGAACCACTCTGTCAGGAACTTCTTCCAGATGTTTAGCCAAAAATTCTTTTGAATTAATTTCAACCCATTGGTTCTGGGCTGCCCTTCTGGGGCAACTGAAAAAAACTCTGCTCCATCTTCTATATGTCAACCCTTCTGTTCCTTAAACTATATGTAACCTGAAAAACAAAAATAACTAGGCAGTCCAGTTTGGAAAAGGAGTCAGTTCTGCAGAGATCTTATGAATTTCATCTCATTGACCATTTATGCACTGGAGGTTTCATGCTGGGCTGCAGGCTGGAGTTTTAGTTGTGGCAGGTTGCCCCACCTCTTCCTGCACCCATATGGGGGAGCATTTGGCCTGGTACACCTCATCCACCTCCGATCTGTGCTCCTGACAGGGGGGTGGGGCAGTGAAGTTCTCAGTGCATAAACGCCCCTCAGAAATAAAGTAATGGTCCATGGATTGTTGCAGTCCCAGAACTATCTTCAGGGGGATTTTTTTTCTATAAACAGGATATATTAAATTGTGCATCCAATGTTTTACTTCCAAAATTTATGTAACTCTCATATTGATTCTAAATAAGATTTACCTGAATAGTCTGCTTGTTTCAGTGGAGTTGCACTATTATAAGAGTATGTAAAGCAGAATAAATTTCTCTTGGAAGTATCTTTGATATTTTGCTTACACCCATTTAAGAATTTCACACACTGGCCCCAACTGCAAGGATTGCCACTGTGCACCAGAGAGACTGAATTAAGTCTCGCCTTCTTTCACAAGTAGGTGAGCCTGGGTTAGCTGCTGGATGCGCTAAACTAAATACGATGGGATACCATTCTGGTTCTGGAATGGGTAAGATGTTTGATGGCTATGCATTGTTCTCATGGCTTTTTCTTTTGTTTTTATTTAAGCTTGCTCTTTATCAAAACCTACATGCTATTTGAACACACTAATTTTGGATAACCAACGTTGTATCATAAGGACATTCTGCTTATTGAATATTTTTAGTTTTAACAAGAAAGTCTAAGGAAGACTGAGAAAATTCATCTAGGAGAATACTCTTGATGGGAAAGGAAAACAAATTAATAAGAACAAATTCAGACATGTTTTCTGATAAAGTCAGCTAAATCATTACAAACTGATAACTCGATTTTACGGAAAGAAACAGTAAGTGACTTTTCTAGTGCTGTGTCCCCAAATTTAAGGCTCTAGAATTGGAGTGGGAAGTTCATATATCTCTAGATTGCTCTTCCAACACTGCTGATGAACACTGACTAAAAGACAGACATATAAACACCCAAAAGGCATACCATTCTAGAGAGGACACTTGGCATAAGGGAAGGGAAGCCAGCCAGGCCTTATTAAAAATTGTTTGCTAAGTTTTACAGGAGACCACTGTTTTCTCAAGGATAGAACTGCTATAGCCAGTTACCAGCAGTTAAATTTAGGTCCATTCTGCACAACTTCAATGTAGCAGAAGGCTTGCAAATTGTAAATGCTATTAATTTGCAGTTCCGCAAGACGTTGCACACAATTTGCCACACTCCAGAAACTGTCCTGCAAAAAGCGATTCGTTGTAGCGCTTAAAGGGAAATCGGGAAAAGTGGATTCACCCTCCAAAAAGCGCTACACTCTTGCAAACAATTTGCAACACCAGTGAAAAATACCTGTGCGTTCCCTTTGTTGCAGCAAAGTCCCCCCCCCCCCCGGCTCTCTCCTCCAAACTTCTGGCGAAGTGATCGCCATTTTTTTTTTCTCAGAGCGAGCAGAAAGCAACGAACCGGCGAGCCTTCATTCACCCAGCGAGGCTTCTCTAGCTACAGTCCCTCCACAAAAGTGCTTTAAAGCTCCCCTAAGTCCCCAAGCACAACACAGCCCCGTTTGCAAGTTCCCTTTATTTTCAGCCAAAAATCACGCCTGTGCAGGGGTGGGGATTTTTTTTTCTCACTCGGGAGCATGGTAACAATGACTCGCCAGCTCACACGCCAGCTGCCAGCTAGATGGGTCTGTTCGTTAGGGAGAATCAACGCATATTCGTTGCAACGTGTGTTTTGTTTTTTTTTTACTTTTCTTAAAGGGAAAGGGGCTTTCCCAGAGCATGATAACAACCGCCCATTGGCTGTTCGTTTGACTGACGGCCAGGAGCGGGACAAAGCACAGGAAAAATTGCTTAATGTCTAGCGATTTTTGCAAGACCGGAAACCTGTGGGAAACGAATGAAACGCTACTGGATTCCACTACAAATGCAGGTATGCATAACGCCAAGATTGCACTTTTAAAAATAGCGTTTCCGCTTTGCAGGACCAATTGGCAACACTGGTCCTTGTGCGGAAACACCCTTAATATTCCGTAAACTGGACTTGCTGCAAAATATCAGAAGATCTTGAATTCTCCCTTCCCCCAAAAGATACAATGAGTTCTTGGTAAGACCAATTCTATCAGTTGGTCAACGTCCTCAAATTCAAGCTTGCAGACAATGCACAGCAGGTACCTTGGAGGGAGGGGAAATGTCTGGGTTCACATGACAGCTCTAAAGAAAACAAGCTGCCTTGTATATAGCAGAAATCATTTAAACAGAGATCATTTAGTAAACCAATCACCTATTTTGTACTTGGTGTAGTGGTTAGGAGTGCAGAGTTCTAATCTGGCGAGCCAGGTTTGATTTTACGCTCCCCCGCATGCAACCAGCTGGGTGACCTTGCCACAGCACTGATAAAGCTGTTCTGACCGAGCAGTAATATCAGAGCTCTCTCAGCCTCACCTACCTCACAGGGTATCTGTTGTGGGGAGAGGGAAGATGATTATAAACTGCTTTGAGATGCCTTCGGGTAGAGAAAAGCAGCATATAAGAACCAACTTTTCTTCTTAGCTACTATGAACAGTGGTGTAGTCTGTTGATCTTGAGAAAGTTTTAAAAAGTTAAAAGTTAAGGACTGCAAGTTCTCCTTTTAGCTGGTCCATAATCTTTAACCGCTACTGCGGAGTGCATTAAATAAAAGGGTAAGGGCTCCTGGGGAGGAGTTAGGGCGGGACCAGTCCGGGATAAAAACTTGGGGGGACACAATCGGGAGCCGCTTGTGGCTCCTGATTGGGCCCCTCCGACTGCCATTCAGGGGCCGTGGCCAATAGGGAGGCGCGCATACCGAGCCTCCCTATTGGCCACTTGGCCCGCCCTGGACTGGCTGGCCAGATGGTTCGCCACCGGGAAAGGAGCAGGGCCGCCGTGTTGAACATCGCCCTTGGCTGCAGAGAGGCTGCCCGGGACAGGAGCGAGGCCACCGCGTTGCCAACGCTGTGGCCCTGCTCAACCAGCCCACTTCGCTGACTCGGCAGCAACACTCGGGGGCCCTTCTGGAGCCTCCCCACAGCCCTCCTCCCCAGGCCGCGCTTCCCACTCGGCCCACCACGACCAGCTGTCTGCTGGGAGCCGCCAGGCTGCAGCCTCGCAGGGACACCTTTACACTCAAGGTAATCCTACCCTCCGAACTCCTGGCCAACCCCCCCACGACCCCACTCGCTGCCGCTTCCCACCCTCCTAACACCCCCCCACACCCATTCCCACGCTTCGCCTAATGGCACCCCCATGCTCCGCTCACTGTGGCTGCCTCCCTCCTCGCCCAACTGCCCGCTCGCCCCTACTCCCGTCCAGTTGCCTACCGCTTTGCGGCAACTCCCGGCCTCGCAACAACATGGCCGTGGACAGCCTGTGCAACCCACCCAGCTGTGGCCACTACCTCGCTCTGAACCATGCACACGCGGAACTCCATGCATGCCTGGTTCTTCTCTAAGATCACCGTCCCCTGCTCGGCCCAGCTGACATACCAGGCATGCGCTGATTCTTGCGCGTGCCTGGTCCCGTCCTCCTCGACCCAACACCCCCCCCACTGTCTCGGAGCGCAACAACACGCCGCCCGCCACCACGACTGCCCCGGGAATCCCCGGCACCGCTGCCCACCATGCCCACCAACGCTTTCATGTAGGCCCAGCCACCGCCCACCACCTAGCCTCCGCTGCGAAGAAAAAGATGCCTAGGCAGGGAGCCGCCCGGACCCACCTGGTACACTGCCTAGCGCCCGCTGTATTCATGACACAGCGGGCTTAATTTCTAGTTTTACTAATGAATGATTCTGCTCACTAATTTCTGATGAAAGAGGTAGAACATTGGTTCTTTCTGATCTTCAGTCTGCAACCTCTACCAGGGCTACTAATCAACTATTGACTTTAGCTCATGCTTCCTGCCCGTAGACCAAGGTAGGACATATAGACATCTAACTCCTTAATAACCTTGTTGACTAGAGAATGCATATATACAAATTCCACCTTGAACAGCCTAAAAAGTTCATTAGGAAATTTACAGTCACTGTCTCTTTAAACCAACTCCTTCAGGGGAGGAATTTCTATATAGTCCCCCTAGAAAATGGGGATAATATAATTCAAAAGATGTTTTTATACTTAACCACAGCTCTGACCAAGATCAAAGACCTGTAGACCTTCATAAATATAGTCAAATACATTTATGGCCTATACTTCAACAACTCAACTGGCTCTCAATTGACTTCCGGATCAGGCTTAAGGTTTTGGTTCTTACCTTCAAGGGCATACGTGGTCTGGGCTCAGTGTATCTGAGAAACCGTTTTTCCACCTATACCCCCAAAAGAGCATTACGCTCCGCCAATGCCAACTGGCTGGTGATCCCTGGCCCCAAACAAGCACATCGGTCCTCAATGAGGGCAGAGCTTTTTCCATCCGAACTCCCACAGTTCTGCAGGACCTGCAAAAGTGAGCTCCTCCACCAGGCATTTGCCTGAGACTGACCATAGGTCCCCCCATCTCTGACATTCCCTCCATGGCCTGAAGCAGCCTGACCTCTCTAGGGGTTTTAGCTTGTTATGTTGTTATTGTTGGGATCACTGAAGTTGTTGTTTAGAACCACTGTTGGGTTGTTATTGTTGTATCTATGTTGTATGTTGACTCGTTCCATGTATCCCCCTATGATGTTGTATGTAAACCGCCCTGAGCCATATGGAAGAGCGGTATAGAAATAAAATAAAATAAATAATGAATGTGCTGGAGCAGCAGTTGAACTTTGAAAGCCCTGGGAAAATAATTGGTGTTTTAGAAGAAATCTTCAGTTTGGCCAAATTCAGTATTTCTTAGAGCAGATGGGACAGAATTACCGTATTTGCCGGCATATAAGACTGGGTGTATAATCATAGAATCATAGAAACATAGAGTTGGAAGGGGCCATACAGGCCATCTAGTCCAACCCCCTGCTCAACGCAGGATCAGCCCTAACCATCCTAAAGCATCCAAGAAAAGTGTGTATCCAGCCTTTGCTTGAAGACTGCCAGTGAGGGAGAGTTCACCACCTCCTTAGGCAGCCTATTCCACTGCTGAACTACTCTGACTGTGAAAATTTCCCCCCTGATATTTAGCCTATATCGTTGTGCTTGTAGTTTATACCCATTACTGCGTGTCCTTTCCTCTGCAACCAATGGGAACAGCATCCTGCCCTCCTCCAAATGACAACCTTTCAAATACTTAAAGCGGGCTATCATTTCCCCTCTCAACCTCCTTTTCTCCAGGCTGAACATTCCCAAGTCCCTCAACCTATCTTCATGGGGCTTGGTCCCTTGGCCCCAGATCATCTTCGTTGCTCTCCTCTGTACCCTTTCAATTTTATCTATGTCCTTCTTGAAGTGAGGCCTCCAGAACTGCACACAGTACTCCAGGTGTGGTCTGACCAGTGCCGTATACAATGGGACTATGACATCTTGTGATTTTGATGTTATTATTATTATTATTATTAGATTTATTTCCCGCCTCTCCCAACAGGCTCGAGGCGGGTCACAACAACTAATCCCATTTAAATTCCCATTAAAACATCAATCTACTAACATGACGGCTAAAAATCCCATCCCTCCCCCAATTATCAAAGAGGTGAAGAGGAAAGGATAGGGGAGTAGCGTACACTCCAACTCCTAGGGGGGGGAGCGATGTCCCTGATTTGCTGACCCCAGCCTCAACCATAGACCTGGTGGAAGAGCTCCATTTTACAGGCCCTGCGGAAAGCTGACAAATCCCGCAGGGCCCGCAGATCACCCGGGAGCTCTTTCCACCAGGTAGGGACCAGCACTGGAAAAGCCCTGGCCCTGGTCGAGGCTAGGCGCGCTTCCTTCGGGCCAGGGATGACCAACAGGTTCTCACCCGCAGTGCGTAAGGCCCTGCGGGGGGCATAGAGCGGTAGGTGGTCCCTCAGGTATGTGGGTCCCAACCTGCGTATGGCCTTGAAGGTTAAAACCAAAACCTTGAACCGGATCCGGGCAGCAATTGGCAGCCAATGCCTCAGCCCCGACTGGATGTGGGCCCTCCAAGATGTTCCAGTGAGGACCCTGGCAGCTGCATTTTGTACCAGCTGTAGTTTCCGGGTCAGGGACAAGGGTAGGCCTGCATAGAGCGATTTACAGAAATCTATTCTGGAGGTGACTGTCGCATGGATCACTGTGGCCAAAGTGGTCAGGGGACAGGTAGGGCGCTAGTAGCCGGGCCTGGCGAAGGTAGAAAAATTCCTGGCCCGCTACTCTCTTGACCTGAGCCTCCATAGTCAGGGAGGCATCAATGGTCACACCCAAATTCCTAGCTTGGGGCACGATGGTAAGTTGCACCCCTGCTAGGGTGGGTAAACGCGCTGCCTGTTCCCGCCCCCTTCTTCCCAGCCACAGGACCTCCGTCTTGGAGGGGTTGAGTTTCAGGCGACTCTGCTCGAACCATTCTGTTACCGCTTCCAAACATCTGGCAAATGGTTCCAGGGGGGAGTCCGGGTGGCCATCCATTAGGAGATAGAGCTGGGTGTCATCAGCGTACTGATGGCAACCCAGCCCAAAGCTCCGTACCAGCTGGGCCAGAGGGCGCATAAAGATGTTAAACAATGTGGGGGAGAGGACCGCACCCTGAGGCACCCCACAAGGGAGTCTATAGGGCCGCGAGAGCTCTTCCCCCACAGCAACCCTCTGGGACCAGTTCTGGAGGAATGAGCGTATCCAGCACAAAGCTGTGCCCCGTATCCCCGTACCGGCCAGGCGATGGACCAACAGTTCGTGGTCCACGATGTCAAAGGCCGCTGATGTGATGCCCCTTTTTTGAGGGGGAGTGTTGTCAGCCTCTTTAGTTTTTACACACACACACACACACACACACACACACCCTCCTGTAAGTTTTAGAACAAACAACAGTGAACAGGAAAGATTTTTTTTAAAAATGTTCATTTTCCATTTTAACAATCCAAGGTAAAAGAAGAGAAGTCTGGCTATAATACTTGACAAGACAGACCCAACATTTAGGGAAAACAACACATGGAATGATTTGAAAAATACAATGATTTACTACTGAAAATATTGCACAACTTTGTATTATTCTCTCAAATTTACTTCCTGTAATTAAGAACACATAAATTCAGGGGAAAAGAAACTGGAAACGTAACATAAATTAGCCTGACATTGTATGTCTCCTGTAATCAGTATTCCATTTATACTGCAATGACGTATGACTTCATCAGAATTGATATTATGTAGTTTGCACAGTATCTTGTGATCTTTTGCCATCGCAATCTATTCAAGTCCATCCAGCAAAATGATAGGGGAAGCTCATATATAAATGGGAGCTCTATGGATTTACTGAAATTCTGGATTGAAACATTTGAAAACACTTGAAGTGCTTTGTATAGCATCTTCTGTAGGGACAATAATCTATTATGTAGATTTTTAAAAATTCTACCTATTCTTGTAGGAATAATTTATGACATGTAATTGTTCTATAGAGAATGGCTACAGCCTTGAATAGAGTTCTTTTGCTTTAAGTAGATGACCCTAACAGTCTGTATTTGAACAATTAAAATGGTCGTTGATTTTTGCTGAAAACTGGAGACTGCACCTCATACTAAACTGACTTTTTAGTGTATTGGCTTTAAGTGAAATGTACCAAAGTCACGCTAAAGAACATTTAAGAGGACAAAAATCCACCTGCTACATGGATTTAAAAAATACAACACTGTTTGAAGACTGTCTCTACAAAGCACATACCTTTTCATTTAAGAAATGTTGATAATTGTAACAGTTCTTATCAACTGTCTATCTGTCGCTTGATCACATCTCTGTGATTCTGGGCCAAATACAAATTTTTCACAAAACAGATAATTACTTCATATTTGCCAGGTAGACGGCTACACCAGTCAGCAGAATATAAAAGATACATTGAATACAGATACTAAGACAGAGTATAATATTGGGAACCTAAGCACTACAGGAATGAGAGATGCAGTATCCTTTTTATATGGTCAAAGACAACTCTTTTTGAAGGAAGTTGAAACATGTGGTTCTTGGTGACTGTGGTAAACTTGAGCTTGTCTCCATTTTTGCTATGCTCCATTTTAACTTGACAAACAAAATATCAGTATCAGTATTTGAATTTTGCAGTCAGAAAGGAAGCAATGAAAGAAAAACTAGAAAGGTAAACACTGGTTTGTTTGATTTTCTTTAACATCCTCACATTAAAATGTCACATATAGAAAAGAGAGAGTGCATCTCAGATTTGCTTACAAGCTAGGAGATCTTTTTGAAGTCCACATAATCCCACCTGCAAACAAAATATAGCACTTTTATAATATATTATAAATAAACTGGTTTTTCAAGCATAGAGCCAGCCCAAAAATAAGAATACACTATTTTAAAAAGACCTAAGGCAAAATGGATTCCATTTCCAATGGATAAAAAAAGAACTGTGCAAATAAGCTTAAAACTATTTTTGTGCCAGTGTTATAAAATGTAGCCTTTTATTTAAAATACAGCCTTGACCCAAATACCAGGAACTTGTGAAGCAATTTGAACAAAAAATGGTTATTTCCCCTTGGTGGAGGAATACCCTGGCCTCCCTTTCTCTCTCTGTGATCTCTCTGTCACATATGCTCATATGCACGCTCATTAGGTGTTTTTGTCATTCCTTTCAGTGGTGCCTGAGCAGGAGAATTTCTCAGAGGAAAGAGTTCATGCGACTGAATTTTTTAACTTCTGCAGTTACTATTCACATAGTTCCTGCGGATGGGTTTGCTAACAAGCCTTTCTTAAGAAACAACTATTTTAAGCACTGGATCAAGACTTTACATAAAAATAACTTCCTACTTTTTCTGTATTTTCTAAAACTTGTTTTCTCCCCTTTCCCTGTCAATATCTGCAGCGTTCTTTTAAAGTGTTAGGATTTGAGCTTTTTATTGTTCATGATCGTGTTTCCTAATCTCTGGTTCTTTGGGTAGAACGACAAAGGATCAAACCCATTAAAGTAGTTGGTTTTCTTGACAGATCAGAAGAGACACTGGCTCAGTTAGTCTCGTAGGATGATAACAGTGCTGCATCCACTGGCTCCATGCAGGAAGGGCATGTGAAAGATCTCATCAGCCAGTCATCTATACAGTCCAGGTGGTAAATATGCATGCATGGCAGGAATCTGATAGGATCCCCATAAACAAAGTCCATCATACAGATCACACATCTGGAAAGGGGAAAGAAGGCAGAGAAAAATTGAATTACAGTTTTATTTAGCATGACAGAAAGAGGACAGATCTGATGGGAAACTTTTTCATTGAATGCAAATATATATCATGTTTATAATTTATTACTACAATCTGCATAATAATTTATTGATGACAGTAGAGGCTATGCCACAGCTGCCTAATTCTGTGTTAAATTGGAGAATGCAATTTGCTGTCACTTCAAGAAATGGTGAACAGCCCTTGGCTTTAATATTTTAACTTTTCATCGATTATCAGGTTGGTTTTTGCAACTCCATCTCTTTTTGAAAAATATTTTTATATTGTCAAATGTAAAGTTTTAAGCTGCCTTGAGCCCTGAAAGAAAACAGGGTATCAAATAACACCATAATTCCACGTCTAAACATTTTTAAAGGTCAACTTCCACATCTGACCTAATCTCATCTAAAAACTAGAAAGATTCCTCCTGCCAGCAACTATGGATGTAGTTCACGATCATGACTTTCCTCTTGCAATGAACCAGACGTTTTTTAAAATAAGGCTCTAGGGAGCAGTTCTTACGGTCACATACCAGTATCCCAAGGTATCTTGTGTTATTTTTATGAACTTGACGAAATCCCATCTATAAGCACCATAATATTGGCCTCTCTTACTAATTGAAACTGATGCAGTGGAAATTATTATATCCAATTAATTATATGCATGATGATGCTATATAGGAATGAAGAAAGTTTATGGGAGAACATGGCTTACTGCCACAAGAGGGAGGTCTTTTTGGAAACAAATCTACTACATTCATGACCTCCCTTGTGTCATAGCCTTCCCTATAGATGTGCTGTTGGTCAGCAGGCAATGGTAGAACATCTGCCAGAATGGCTTGGAGAGGTTTGTTGTACATTACATATAATACACTCCAGAATATTATCTACCCAGTAATGAAAGCAGTCTGGCAATTCTTTTCCAATTATGTTTTTATTCCAGTTTCCTTTCCTCCCTCTATTTTAAATCCTTTCCAGGGCTGACAGCAGCTACAGTCCACATGGGGGCAATTAGGTTCTTTAGAAACGCTGAGTAGGCAAAGCTGAAGAAACACAGTTACTTTAATTATTTCTTCCTGCATGAAGCAAACCTGAGAATTATTTCTACACTTTAATCCTACAACAACATTTTTTTCTTTTATTCAGATTATGTGTACAAAGCAGTACAATAGCCAATTCTACCTACTTCATATTTGTAAAGAATGACAGGTGGAGAATGGAGAAACAGGGGCACCGGCTTGAGAGCCAGCTTGGTGTAATGGCTAAGAGCAGTGGCTTCTAAACTGGTGAGCCGGGTTTGATTCCCTGCTCCTCCACATGAAACCAGCTGGGTGACCTTGGGCTGGTGACAGTTCTCAGAGCTCCATCAGCCCCACCTACCTCACAGGGTGTCTATTATAGGCAGAGGAAGGGAAGACTATTGTAAGGCTTCTACTTGTAATGAAAAGTGGGGCATAAAAACCAACTCTTCTTCTTGTTGTCACTTCATTAATTGCAAAGGGGCTCAAAGTCAGGGCAATATGCTCACGTTGTATCAATGTGAAAAATGTTCTTACTATTTTTCTTTCTTCTCTTTATGGGATAACAACAAGTTTAAAAAAAAATTATTTGCATTAAAAGTGGCATTTTTGCAACTTACTCTCTGATCTTTTTCTCAGAGCCATCTCTACCAGGATCATAAACTCCTTTCGGCAGGTGTTGTATAAGGCCTATCCGTTGTGCTATCCTAATTTGTTCCTCTTCTGTAAGCTGTGTTGCTAGGCGGGTCTGGCTAGGAGTTGGATGGTAAACTGGAACTGGAACCTGTTCCTAAAATTAAAAGAAATTGGGGGGGGGGGGGGAGGAAAAACAAGTAAGTTTGCTTTGCCAATTTAATTTCATTACTGAAATGGATTAGGCAATGTATGGAATTCACTATTTACTCTTGTTCCTGTTTTTGATGGGAGATTAGTTATACGATACCCAGTAATATGGCTTAATTATAAAGAAGGGAATAAACAATGATGCCAACTTTTCTGGAAAACCGGCATGGTCTGTTGTAGCCTGTTCTCTGCAAATACCATTTAATTTTGTCTCCAGGAGTTCTTCATGGATTAGTTAAACAGACGTACAATCTCAACATGAGAGTTGGCAAATGAAGCTTACAGGGTTTGGCTAACTGATGGACTTCTTACCTGCCAAGACAGAAGAGTTGACACATATTTTTTAAAAGTCTTAACAGTTTATGAAGTGTCATTTGTGCAAATGGGGCCAAGTAATAAACTTTTAATATTAAGAAAGAATACTTTATTGGATGTATTACAGGCAACATTTATTCCGGGAGATTTCCTGTTGTTTAATCACTAACTTAGAGTTTCATTGTCATTTGATATAAATAAAATGGACTAGATAACAGATCAACCAAATATTTGCATTTTTAGAGCTTTTGCAGTACAACTTCTGGCAATTCTTCTGAGTTCTCAAGAATTTGAAAGTGACATGCATAAACAACTACAAATATTTAAAAATTCACAGAAGAAATATGCCCCCTTTATAAAACTCTTGGGGTTGGATCCAAAATTTTGCTTTACTTTGGCATAAGGTACCATCCACTACCAGAAAGAGCTATCACAGCTCCCCCCCTCCCATCTATGACAGGGCTTTCAGTTTGTCCCCATTTCAAAGGAACATTTCAAGGGGCTCTGCCAGCTGCAGTAGAAGGGGAGTGGGGGTGGGAAAGTTCCATGAGTAGAGTTTCAAAAGACATGAGACTAGAAATTAATTTTGGGGTTTTGTGTTTAATTTAGGGATCTTGTGTTTATTTAGATTCACTAACCAGTATTAGGAAATTTAAAATCAACTTTCATATGTTCATATTGATATTGGACAACATTTAAAAAACAGCAATGGGTTAAAAAATACCCTCCTTCGTGCATAGTGCATGTACCTGTTATATCGCATGCAACTACTGGGCAAATTTCCTTGTTTTGGTCAATGGTGCATTTACAGCAATGAAGTTTTACCCATTTTTAGTGTCAAGCCACTGTGTTGTCACAAATGCAATATGAATGGCTACATCTTAGGAAGGCTGAAAGATGTCTTAGGCAATTAATATTTTTTCAAGTTTTCGTTGGGCAAAATGACTGAGTCATTAGGACTGTGTATGTTGATTATTTTTTCTATTCCCAAACTAATGAGTGCATACCAGGCATACAGTAAGTCTTCAGATCATCACTAATAATTCTTCTTTAATGCATTGCATAAATAGTGCATACACAAACAATTGATACAAGTGTCTACTTATTTACATAATTTTACCTCCACTAAAAAAGAAACAGAGAAAGCTAATGTGTTTGATTTCATCTGTGCACATTTGTTTCCAGCATGCAGATATTTTTTGTTAGCATTCTGTAATATAAACATCCCAGGTAAGCAATCTTGTATTGGGAAAATTATTTCACTGGTTTATAACTGTTTCTTAAAAATTCAACAATGACAAGCACATGTTTGCTACATTAAACACATAAATTTGCCCTAGAATTCCCAAATGGGTAAGAAAAACCCCTTACAAATGCAAATGCTCATTTTTCTGGCAGTCTTACTCAAGAGTCAGAATTCATTGTATGTCAGGTCTCCTTAGTTATTATCTTGTGTCTCATTTAACCTTTTACTTGTACTGAATTAGCAAAAAACAACAGAAATATTTAGAAAATTTTCAATATCTATTTTATTTTATTTCAATCAAAAGAATTACATATAAATGCTCTACAGATTTATTAGCTCCGTCTTGCAGGCCCTGCGGAAAGCTGGTAAGTACTGCAGGGCCCGCAGCTCACCCGGGAGCTCATTCCACCAGGTAGGGGCCAGGACCGAAAAGGCCCTGGCCCTGGTCGAGGCAAGGCATGCTTCTCTAGGGCCAGGAACGATCAGGAGATTCTCCCCCGCTGAGCGTAAAGCCCTGCGGGGGATATAGGGCGGTAGGCGGTCCCTCAGGTATGTGGGTCCCAACCCGCGTATAGCCTTAAAGGTCAAAACCAGAACCTTGAACCTGATCCAGGCAGCAATTGGCAACCAATGCAGCTGCCTCAGGACAGACTGGATATGGGCCCTCCAAGGTGTACCAGTGAGGACCCGAGAAGCTGTGTTTTGCACTAGCTGGAGTTTCCGGATCAGAGACAAGGGTAGACCGGCGTAGAGCAAGTTACAGAAATCTATTCTGGAGGTGACTGTCGCATGGATCACTGTAGCCAAGTGGTCAAGGGACAGGTAGGGCACTAGTAGTCGGGCCTGGCGAAGATAGAAAAACGCCTGACCCGCTACTCTCTTGACCTGAGCCTTCATAGTCAGGGAGGTATCGATGGTCACCCCCAGATTCCTGGCCTGGGGCACGATGGTAAGTTGCGCTCCTGCCAGGGTGGGTAAGCGCGCTGCCTGGTCCTGCCCTCTGCCTCCCAGCCACAGGACCTCCATCTTGGAGGGGTTGAGTTTCAGACTCTGCTCGAACCATTCAGTCACTGCTTCCAAACATCTGGCGAATGGTTCTGGGGGGGAGTCCGGGCAGCCGTCTATGAGGAGATAGAGCTGGGTGTCATCAGCGTACTGGTGGCAACCCAGCTCAAAGCTCCGTACCAGTTGGGCCAGAGGGCACATAAAGATGTTGAATAACGTGGGGGAGAGGGCTGCGCCCTGCGGTACCCCACAAGGGAGTCCGTAGGGACGCGAGAACTCTTCCCCCACCGCAACCCTCTGGGTCCGGTTCTGGAGAAAGGAGCGTATCCAGTGCAATGCTGTGGTGTGTATCCCCGTGCCGGCGAGGCGATGGATCAGAAGGTCGTGATCCACGATGTCAAAGGCCGCCGATAGGTCCAAAAGGACCAACACGGCCAACCCACGGAAATCATCCAAAAGGGCCGTCTCCACCCTATGGCCAGGACGGAAGCCCGACTGATATGGATCGAGTGCCAAAATTTCCTTCAAGAATGCCGAGAGCTGGTCAGCCACAGCCCTCTCCACCACCTTGCCCAGGAACGCCAGATGCGATACTGGGCGGTAGTTGGCACGGTCCTGCGGGTCCAGCATTGATTTTTTTTAGGAGAGGGCGAACCACTGCCCCCTTAGCCGCTCAGGAAACTCTCCCGAACTTAGAGAGGAGTTGATGATGTCTCTGAGCTGGCCTCCTATCCCCTGGCCGCCTCCCTTGAAGAGCCAGGAAGGGCAGGGATCAAGGGGGCAAGTGGTCGCCCTGACCGAGCTCAGCAACTTGTCCACTTCAGGAAGAGAGAGCCACCTGAAGCCATCAAACCTCACTACCAAAGGCAGCCAGCAGGTCTCCAGTTCATTTACTGTATTAATTGTGGCGGGAAGGTCGCGACGGAGTGACAAGACTTTATCCGCAAAATGGCTCGCAAATGCCTCGCAGCCGAGTGCCAATTGTCTAGTATTTTGGCGCCCCTCAAGGGTGGTGAGTGATCTAACTACCCTGAATAATTGGGCCAGGTGAGAGCTTGCGGGCGCGATTTCCATGGCAAAAAACTCTCATTTAGCCACTTTCACCGCCATCTCATACGCCCTCATAAGCGTGCGATAAGATGTTCTTGTAACCTCATCACAAGTCTTCTGCCACACTCGCGGAACGAACCTTTTTACAGATTTGCCTTGGGTTGTGTACATAGAACATTTCTTAGTGCTTCCATGGAAATATGTGAATATTCTCTGTTGGAATAAAACTAATCAGTAGAGGAAAACGTATTTCCCCATAATGGACTATGTGTCTGGAAGTACTGTTATAGTTTCCCCCCATTCCAATAACTGCTATAGGTTTGGAGCAGTATTGCCACTGTAGGACCTCCCTGTATCTTGTGTGCATAAGCAATAAGGAATATCTTCCTACCAGGCCCTCCTGTTGTTTTAGTTCCTTAGGTCAGAAGTAGGCTTGACAACTCTGGGCTAGGAAATTCCTGGAGATTTGGGGGTGGAGCCTAGGAAAGGCAGGGTTTGGGGGTGGGGCCTCAGTGGGATATGCCATAAATGGCTCCAGGGCAGCCATTTTTCCATAATAACTAATCTCCATCATCTAGAGATTAATTATGATTCTGGGAGACCACCAGTCACCCCCTGGACTTTTACAACCTCACTCAGAAACAAAGAAAAGTAGCTTGAACTTAATGTAGTCCAGAATTGTAATAATGCTCCAAGGCATTATATTTTTACCACTTACTAATTGTTCCCCTCTCAAAGGCTAATCTTCTCTTAGCCCCATTGCTTGAATCTTCAGCACTGGTACAGATACTCAGGTTAGCACAAGGGGCAAGGGCTTATATTTGTATTAATCACCCCACAGAAGATATTCTTGCTGTTCATACCCCATTAAAATCCTTGTAATCACCTCCTGAAGGTCTCAAAGGATGCGTTGTGCTAGGCTAACCTCTCTAGGAGGTCCCCAATCATCCTTAGAAGGCCCATTCCATAGCCTGGGATTCATAATGGAAAAAGCCTGGGCTCTGGTCAATGCCTGATCGATTTGATTGACTGATTTCTAAAGGGAGCATCCTTGCACAGGGAGTACCTTTACCTTTAATATTCTATGTAAGCATTCCACAGCTTTTAATATAAACTGCCCAGAGCCATAGGGCAGGGCGGTATAGAAATCTAAATAAATAAATTAAATATAACACGATTTCTAAAGGGAGCATCCTTGTTGGTCCTCTGATATGACACCGGTTTCCAACATAGAAACTTAACCTGGTACTCAATGCCCTAGCAAAGAAGGCTTTTGATCCATTATTAGCCGAAATAAGTTTGAAGTTTCTTTGGATGAATGTTCTCTTCTTGGTGGCAGTCACTTCAGCCAGAAGAGTTGGGGAGCTGGGAGCTCCACAGGCCGCAGCCGCTCACTGCTCGCAGCCCGCTCGCGGCCCACAGCCGCTCACCTCCCAGCGGCCTGCACGCCCGCTGCAACTCAACACTTATGAACCACGCATGTGCGGAGGACCGCGCATGCCTGGTTCTTGCCCTACAAGGCCAGCCCCCAGCCCCGCCCTGCTTACACACCAGGCATGCGCCGGCTGCGCCGCATGCCTACTCCCCTGCCTCTCACCACCTCACCAACAAGACCCGACGGCGGGAGTGGACCGAGCCGCCGCCACGATTGCCATGCCCGTACCCGGAGCTGCAGGACAACCTCCCTCCCACAGCTCTCAGGCAGGCGCCGCCACGGGCCCACGGAACCCAGCCTTAGCCTCACCGACCTTCCCTGCCACCGCCAAGACCAGCCACCAAGCTCACCGCCCTCTCAGCTACCTTTGGCGGCGGTGCCGCGCCCAGCCACCACGCTCACCGCTTCCACGGTTCCTGGCCCTCTCCCCGATGTTCGCCGCCGCCGTGCCCAGCCACCGCGCTCACCGCTTCCTGGGTTCCCAAGTAAGTTCCACCTCACAAGGAGCCTGCCTCAAGTAAGTTCCACCCCACTAAACTGCCCCAGGCCCGCACCACCAGCCCAGTCCATGCCCGTCTTCCGCCCATTTTTATAAATGGGCTTTAATTCTAGTTATAACATAACATGACAGAACAGTATTACTAACAGAACAATAACAATGACAATCCTTGGGCAAGTTAGGTTGGTCAGTCATGGAAGGATGTCTTTGGGGGGGACCAGCAGATATTTGAGTGGTTGGCCTCACGCAAGTGCCTGGTGGAGGAGCTCCCTTTTGCAGGCCCTGCGGAATTGTGGAAGTTTGAGTGACGTGATAACCTCTTTCCTTGGATCTTGGGGATGAGTGTGGCAAAGGCTGCCACTTGCCTACAAAGCTTGGCCCTTTTCTGCCCCTGGTCCAGTCCATCCTGTAGGAAGGCTCCAATCTTCTCCAATCTTAGGTAAGCAAAGAGAAACCTTTTCCCTCCTACACCAACCTCTAAAAACCTTCCAGGTATATTTGTAGATAAATTTGTATATTTGTAGATTCCAGGTATATATTTGTAGATCCGGTTTGTAGACACACTCCTTTAAGCCAGGATTATACTGGTGACCTTCATGTTATAACCTTTACTCACAAAGTGCTCCCTCTCAATTTCCAGGCAGCTAGGTGGAACCAGCCTGGCTCTGGATGCCAAACAGGTCCCTACTGAAGTAGATCTGGCACCAGCAGAAGATGGAATGCCAGCTGTAGGATTGCGGAGAGCCACAGTCTTCTTGGCCAAACTGGGGCCTCTAGGATGACTACTGCACTGAGTGCCTTGATTCTTCATAGGAGCTTTGGAAGCACCAGAACAGGAAGGCATATAGAAGTCCTTCCACCCAAGGAGCACCCATGTCTTCTGTTTGATGTTGAAGGTAGCAGGAAAAGAATCTTGGTACTCGGTGATTCAGGTGTGAGGCAAATAGGCCCACCTCTGGGGTTCTGAATCTGGCTGTAATTTCTATGAACGCTGTCTTCTTTACGGACCATTCCACTTCCGAGATCGTGGATCTACTCACCAATCCGCCTGACTACTCTCCACTCCTCGGATATGTTCTACTCTCAATGATGACAGATGGTGTTCCGCAAGGTGAAATACCTTTCAGGACTTTGATGTGCATCTTGACAAAGCAAGAACCCCCATGGTGATTGATACAGGCTCTTGTAGAAATATTGTCTGTCCTCACCAAAATGGCCTTGTTCTTGAATACTGTCTTAAGAGAGCTAGAAAAACTGCCCTCATCTCTAGAATGTTAGCAACAAGCTCTTGTGCGAAGACCAGATTACCTGGACCAGATTCCTTTGGCCATGGCTCCCCATTCACTCAGGCTGGCATCTATAAAAACCTCCACCTCCTGTGTAATGATGAACTTCTTTCCTTTGGATAGATTGGTTGTACAAGACCACCATTGGAGACTGGTCTTTACTTGGGATGATAGAGTCAGCATTATGTGTCTTTTGTAGACAATGCTCATGTGATGTGGACGCAAAAAGAGGTCATGAGTAGAGTCTGGCCCACTGGACTGTATCCAGGCATGAGATGAACAGGCCCATGAAACTCGCCAGGTCATGAGAGATGATTGGTCATTGTTCAGTACCTGTAGTACCAGGTCCTGAAATGTCTGCATCTTTTTCTCTGTGGTAAATAGAGCACCCGTCAGTGTGTTGATAATTGCCACTAGATATTCTATCCTCTGGGTCGGTGACAGAGAGCTTTTCAGGAAATTGACTATAAAGCCAAACTCCTGAAGTACTCAAACTATGATAGATGTGTTGTGAATTGATTTCTCCATGGATGGGGATCTTATCAGATCATCGAAATATGGATGGACATGTACTCTCAGGTACAATGATAATTGGATTTATAAGTACCTTGGAGAAAACCCTAGGTGCAGACAACAGACTGAATGAGAGGGCCCAAAACTGGAAGCATTGACCCCCCCCCCCCAATGCAGAATCTGAGATATTGCCTCTGAGAGGGATTTATGGGTATGTGCAGATAGAACTCCTGAAGGTCTAGGGAAGTGAGTTATTCCCCTTATTTGATGGCTTCTGTGATAATGTTGTCGTGACTGGGACCAGAATTGTCTCCTATCTTGTCTGGTTTTGGAAAAGGAGCCTCTGCCACAAAAGGAATCATTTGAAAATTAGAATATTGCCTGTGGTCATTCTTCCTTATAAATGTTGGCATAGCTCGTTTTTCCTCTTTGGAGTCTGTCAACACTGTCTAGGGATTGCCCAAACAATTTTTCCCCACGGAAAGAGTATGCGGTGACTGTAGACTCTGACCTAATATCAGTTTGCCAGGCTCAAAGCCAAAGAACCCTATGTGCTGCCACAGAAGCTATAACATGGAAATAATTTTTTTATTATTATTTTTTTTGGGGGGGGGGTTATAAACTGACATTCCCAACTGTGGTAGCGGTGGTTTACATTGCTGAGTCCAATGTTACATCCACAGCAAAGGATACCCTCTGCAGCATCTGGTTGGCACCCTCAAAGAGATGTTTGTCTTTGTCACCTGGGAGCTGAATCAACTTCCTGGCCCAAACAATAGTTGTTCTCATCACTATTGAAGAGATTGAAGGAGCCCTCAAGGCCGTAGTAGCAGCTTCATGTGCTTTGCGTAACGCATAATCAGCCTTCTTATCCATGGCATCCTTGATTGAGTCTTCACCATCCTCAGACAGTAGTCCAGGTGCTTGAAGCTCCACCACTGCTGCATCCACAATTGGAACCTGTAAAAACTGTTCAGCATAATCGGGTAGTGAATAAAGTTTCTTTGCAAAACAAGGGAATTGTTTGTTGGCCATAGGCTCGATCCATTCCTTCTTGAGTTGTCGCTCAAAATAATCAGGGAAGGGAAAAATTTTGAGAGAATAATCTATTGGTGGGAAAAACTCAGATTTACCCTTGGGGCGATTTTGTTTGCTAGGCACTTCCTCTGGGTCCTGAGGGATCTGGTTTTAAATCCAGCTAGAGTTTTATCTAAAAGAGAGGAATAATCTTCCATTTTGAAAATTCTTTCAAAAGGTTCAGGAAGCTCAATGTCTACTTCCAATTCTTCATCTGTGAGGAACTTAGTATTATGCTTTGAGCCAGCATTTGAATCAGAGTCAGATGAATGTTGGGATCCACCCTCAGTTTGGGCATGTCTCTTTTTGGCAGCTTTGGTAGGCCAGGACCACCTTGGGTGAGACCTGCCTGGATCATAATTCCGAGAAGGAGGGGGCGAAGGGGAAGAGTCTGAGCGAACCCTGCTCCTGTCTCCCAAAGCGCACCAAATAGGATGTAATTGGTTGGAAATAGATTTATTTCCAATAAATCTGAAGATGCAAGGGTTTGCCCATTAGGCTTAACAGTGCCTTGGGTAGATGTGCCAGCTTCCGCAGTCGCCATCTCGGGAGCCTCGGCTGAGTTGAACTGTCTCCACGGATGCAAAATGGCCACCACCATTGCAAGCCTCACTGGGGGAAGGCATTCTGCTACCACTGCCCTTTTGGCATTCTTCAATTCGTGCTTCACATCTCACACTCTGACCGGACATGGGACAGCCTTGATAGGTGCGCCCGCTGGCCCACGGAGCTCTTCGTTGCCCTCCAAAATGTGGGCAGCCACATTGTCTTCAGAAAGAAAGTCTTCTCTCCTCTGGGCCATCTCTGTTGAGTGCTCCAATGGAAGCCTCAATGGGTCCTTAGTCAGTGCGTTAAGCCACTGACTCACAAAAAAACTCCAAAAAAGATCCCAACTGCTAGAAGCGTAAGTAGAGGAGAGTAACAGAGGAAGGAAGAGTAGAAAAAGGTAAGAAAGGTAAAGTATAAAGGTTGAATTCAAGCCTGCTAGTGGAGCTAGAAGAAACGTGCTCTTCCTGGTTCAGAGGCAGGAAAGAACTGGAACAGAGAGGCACATCCACACAGGAATTTGGAAAGGGAAAAAAGTGAGCCTGCCTCCCTGAACCAAGGAATGAAAACACCTAAGATGTCTTCCACCTCTGGGGGAGAATGTTTTTTTAAACACACCAGAAAACACAAACCAATTTACAGTAATTTAAATAATAATATTTATCGAGTGTAGTAGAATGTGACTATGATGCCTCCAGATTTCTGTTCCTTTTCACTGTTCAACTAAAAGGGCTTGTGCATACTGAGCAATGGAGGCTCAGATCACGACGGTAGCACAGCTGGCATTTTACCACCTCCGCTAAGCCAAACTACTAGTGCCCTACCTGGCCCCGGAACACCTAGCCACAGTGATCCATGCAACGGCCACCTCTAGACTGGACTTCTGTAACTCTATGCTGGCCTGCCCTTATCTTTGATCCAGAAACTACAATTGGTCCGGAATGCAGCTGCCAGGGTCCTCACAGTGACACCTCGGAGGTCCCACATCAAGCCCATCCTCCAGCAGCTGAATTCCGGATCAGGCTTAAGGTTTTGGTTTTCACCTTCAAGGCCATATGCGGTCTGGGCCCAGTATACCTAAGGGATCACCTCTCTGCCTACACCCCTCAAGCTTTGTGACCTCCTCCAACCTCCTGGTGGTCACTGACCGCAAGGAACCCTGTTTCACCTCAACCAGGGCCAGAGCCTTTTCCATTCTGGCCCCCACCTGATGGAACAAGCTCTCAGAGGAGATCAGGGCCTTGACATAACTAAAGCAGTTCTACAGGGCCTGCAAAATGGAGCTCCTCCACCAGGCATTTGGTTGAGGTCGACCTATCCATCACTTCCAAATGGCCCCCCAAGCTCTCCCATCCTACCATGACTGTTAACAAATCCACCCAAGCCCTGGGTTTCAGCACAAGTTGAGCTAAAGCTCTTTGCAGTTTCACCGTCCTTTAATTGTTATTGTTGTTACTGTTATTATGTTAATGTTATTGTAGTTGCCAACTTACTGTTACCAGAATTATGTTACCTGTACCATTTTGTCTTCATGTAAACCACCCTGAGCCTTCGGGGAGGGCAGCATACACACACACACACACACACACACACACACATACTGATGCCTGGGCATATAAACAGTTAAAGGTATCCCCTGTGCAAGCACCGAGTCATGTTTGACCCTTGGGGTGACGCCCTCTAGCGTTTTCATGGCAGACTCAATACGGGGTGGTTTGCCAGTGCCTTCCCCAGTCATTACCGTTTACCCCCCAGCATGCTGGGTACTCATTTTACCGACCTCGGAAGGATGGAAGGCTGAGTCAACCTTGAGCCGGCTGCTGGGATTGAACTCCCAGCCTCATGGGCAAAGCTTTCAGACGGCTGCCTTACCACTCTGCGCCACAAGAGGCTCTTATATAAACAGTTACTGCAAAATTTAATCCACTGAGTTCCTGTGTTTTTATGTAAGTTACCAAATACTTAATCAGCTGGGTTGAAATCTGTCTTGGACATTCATGCAAGTGAAAATACAGGAAAACAGCAAAAAGGAGTCAAGAGAATGATATTAATTTTAATGATGCATGCTGCTGCTTGTCACAAGCAACTGATTTTTACACTTCAATTATTGCACTGCATGAGCCCCTCAATGCAGGATAATCTCCTAGGGTGTATCTGAGCCAGATGTGCTTTCACTTTCATAGCGCTTCTCTCCATATGTTCCTGTTCCTACCAAGTGTGATATGTTCCGTTTCATCTGGCAAATGGCCCAAGTCAGGCCTTGTTGGAAAAGCACCATCAACTTCATAATTTTGACCCAAGGTGCCTCCAAGGTGCGCCAGAAAGACAACTCTAACTTGTACCTCTTTAATGAAGTACACATTTTTGCAAAAAAAAAAAAGTAGGTGGGTGGGTGGGGGGGAAGTGGAGTGCAAACAACAATAGATCACAGGATGTTGTGTGAGATATCAGATGGAGCTACAGAAACAGAAGGGCTAGTTTGCAGGCACAATTTGAAAGTTTTCTTGTTTGTTTTATGGAGAAGAAAATGACCCAGTAATCAGAATCATCTCTGGTTAATCCCTGATGAAATGTGGTATACCTAAAAAGTGGTGGTTAAGCAATGCACGAAGGAGTGGGTATGCAAGGAGAGAGTTGGAAAGAAAGAGTTGGAGGAGACTGGAACAAGATTACAATTGTGAGTTTCCTGTATTGTGCAGGGGGTTGGACTAAATGGTCCTGGAGATCCCTTCCAACTCCATGATTCTAAAGATTGAAAACTGACAGAAGAAGGATGCTAATTATTTATTTATATTAAAGGGAGTGATCTGCAAACATCTAGAGGACAGTTTGGTGATCCAAGGAAGTCAGCATGGATTTGTCTCCCAACAGGTCCTGTCAGACCAACCTGGTTTCCTCTTTTGACCAAGTAACAGGTTTGCTGGATCGGGGAAATTCGGTTGATGTCGTTTACTTGGATTTTAGTAAAGCTTTTGATAAGGTTCCCCATGATGATAATGTTCCCCATGATGTTCTGATGGATAAATTGAAGGACTGCAATCTGGATTTTCAGATAGTTAGGTGGATAGGGAATTGGTTAGAGAACCGCACTCAAAGAGTTGTTGTTAATGGTGTTTCATCAGACTGGAGGGAGATGAGTGGCGGGGTACCTCAGGGCTCTGTGCTCGGTCCAGTACTTTTTAACATATTTATTAATGATCTAGATGAGGGGGTGGAGGGACTACTCATCAGGTTTGCAGACGACACCAAATTGGGAGGACTGGCAAATACTCCAGAAGATAGAGACAGAGTTCAACGAGATCTGAACACAATGGAAAAATGGGCAAATGAGAACAAGATGCAATTTAATAAAGATAAATGTAAAGTTCTGCATCTGGGTCAGAAAAATGAAAAGCATGCCTACTGGATGGGGGATACGCTTCTAGGTAACACTGTGTGTGAACGAGACCTTGGGGTACTTGTGGATTGTAAACTAAACATAAGCAGGCAGTGTGATGCAGCGGTAAAAAAGGCAAATGCCATTTTGGGCTGTATCAACAGAGGCATCACATCAAAATCTGGGACTTTTTTCGTGTTGATCCTGGGACTGGTCTGGTAGTGGAGAAGGGTGGGAGAGAGTGCTTGGGTTGATCTGCAGAGAGGAGAGGTTTTTTTAATGTAGGTTTCTGTTAATGTGGTTGTTGCTGGAGCTGGTGAGGATAGTAGGGCCGTGAGAACCCCTGCTAGGCAGGATCTGTCATTCTCTACCTTCAGCTGGTAGGTGAGGTTGGGGAGGGGGGAGGTTGGGTAGAGTAGGGTACATAGTTATTAGGAGAGGGAGAAGGCTGGGAGGGTTAAGGTGCATTTAGTGCAGCTCAGAGGGTATTAGTCAGTGAGGGTGTTAGGAGTGTCAGGGAGTTGGGTCTCTCCTTTCTGTGCTAGCATGGGTGAATAGGAGGTACTGCCTAGGGGAGCCCATAGAGGGACCGGAATATAGACCATTACGGGCCCGGGGTGATATGATTGGGGGAGGGGGTTGGATGACAGAAGGGCAGGGAGCACAGGAGTTTGTTCTGGAGCCCAGCCATGGGGACACAGCCAGGGCTCAGGGCACGCTTGCTGCTCTTTTAACCTCCATCCCATCCCCAGACATGTGAGGGTGGAGGTTTGGGTGGATCTGATTTTGGTCCTCTGCAATACAAGGTCAATTAACAACAAGGCCTCAACTCTGCAACAGTTCTTTGCGGAGTCTGAGGCTACCCTTGTTTGCTTGACTGAGACATGGGTGCGGGACAGCGAAACAGTCACCTTGAAAGAACTTGCTCTACCTGGCTTCTCAGTCATGCACCAATCTTGGACCCACAGTAGAAGAGTGGAGGTGGCAATCGTGGTCAGGGATGCTTTCTCCTTCAGAGTTCTCCTGGTGCCAGAGATTAGTGGAGTGGAATGTGTCAGCATTGTTTGGGACTTGGTTGAGAGCTTGGCTGTCTGGTTGGTATACCGTCTGCCCAACTCATCGCCGGGTACCCTATCGAACCTGCTGGAGGCGGCAGCCTGGGCATTGCAGTTTGCCAGGCTTTTAATCCTCAGGGACTTCAATGTTCACGCAGACATACTGCCTCCAGGACTTGGTTCGAACCTGGTGTCATCCATAGTGACACTAGGGCTCTCACAATTTGTTTCCAGGCCCACCCATCATGCCAGCCACACCCTCAACTTGATCTGCGGCACAGGGATAGAAGTGGATCTGGAAACAGCCTTGGCTGTACCATGGTCAGACCACTATGCCTGCAGGCTTGGCTCAAGATGCCACTGCCTCCCCAGTTGGGGCGGTGGGCACATTTTTGTCCGCCTGCGGAAACTTATGAATCCTATTGGTTCCTGGAATGCTCTGCAGGATCCGATGCCTGCTGGCATCTCGTTGGTCGTCCTGGTGGAGGACTGGCAGTCCCACCTGGCGGCTGCTGTAAACAATATTGCCTCTAGATGTCCTCTCCACCCTCAATTCAAAGGGGAGTTGGCTGACGGATCAAGAAGTGTGTTTACCCACCCTGGCAGAGATGCAACTCACAATCGCGCCCCGAGCCAGTAATTTGGGGGTGAGCATTATGTCTCATTAACTCTGGGGCAACTATCAGATCAAAAGAATCAAAATGGTAGGTAGGCAGGCATTTCTTCCATTTTTTCCAGGCTCGGCTACTAGCACGCTACCTGTCCTCCGAACACCTGGCCATAGTAATACGTGCAACGGTCATCTCCAGAATAATTTCTGCCCTTGGGCTTGATCTGGAAATTGCAGCTTCTAGGATCCTCAAGGGAACACCTTGGAGGGCCCACATCCAGTGGGTGCTGAGGCAGCTGCATTGGCTGCTGGTTGCTGCCCGGATCTGGTTCAAAGTTCTGGTTATAACCTTTAGGACCCTACGCGGTCTGTGACCCACATATCTGAGGGACCTCCTATCGCTCTGTGCCCCCCACAGGGCCTTATGCTCTGCGGGCACTAATTTGTTGGTCGGTCCCGGTCCCAGGGAAGTGTGTGTGGCCTCGACCAGGGTCATAGCCTTTTCGGTCCTGGCCCCTACCTGGTGGAATGAATTCCCAGAGGAGCTGCAGGCCCTGTGGGAGCTTCTAGCATTCTGCAGGGCCTGCAAAACAGAGATCTTCCACCAGGTCTATGGTTGAGGCTGGTGTGGCAAGGAAGATCTGTATGGCCCCCTTTCTAGGATAGAGCAGTGTGAATGGTGGCTTGTGGGTTCCATCTGTGCCTCTCTTCCCACCCTCCTCTATGTGATTTTTATTGGAGGAATGATAGTCAAAAGGTTGACAAAGGCTGCTCTTATCACTGCACTACAATAACTAGTCAACCAGTTTGAACACTGCATACTTGGACAAACTGTTTAAAGAAACCTAAGCATATACTCTGTTGTAGCAAAAAGAGACCTTAAAATAGATTGCCAAATAGAACAACATGCCCTGAAATAAAGCAATCAAATTTTTATTGTTGAAACCAGACACAAAGGCACAACCCAGGTCTCCTGACTCCTAGGCCATTGCCCTGTTGCCTGGATTAGTCATTCCAGGATGGTACAACACTGCACTATGAAAACATCCAAAACCTTGACTGCAATTTTATTGAAAGGAAACTTAAAATAACTGAGGAAGCTGATTGTTCATACTGGTCCAGCACGTAGCTAAGACTGTGCATTCCTCATTAGGTCTTCAGGGTATTATGTAATACTTGTCAGAGATCAGTAGGAAAAATACAGGCAACAGAAACCAGCTATAATACAGCTCTGTAATCTCTTTTGCCACTTAGAAGTACAAGGGCAAAAAGGATACAAGAACCTAATGACTAATTCTTACAGTAACACAATCATTAATATAATAGATCCCCACAGACTGACACCCCAAATCTAGTCCATATCTATCAACTATATGGTTGTGGTTTCCATTTATCATCATTACACATGAATAACAGCAGCAGCTCAATTTGGCGATGAATAGAGAACTTTGACCTAGTGTAACCAAAATTAAAGAGCTGCTTTTCCATATTTTGTGATTATGGTATGACTTTCAAGAGTCAGCCCTGTGCGTCTATACACAAAGCTTCCATGCAGAAGGCTCTAAGAAACGTCAAAAGCATTCCAAGAATAATTCTGTTCATGGATCGATGGTATGTAGTAACTTGAGGGCATAATTTCATTCCATGCCTACATAAGAAGAAAGCTACTAAAGGTGCTACTTTTTGTGACTTCAATCTGTAAACAAAACAGTGAAAGGGCAGTTGAAGCAATTTTTGGCAGGTTCTAAATAGGAAAAATAAAAACTGGCATTACAAAGAACAAATACTCTCATCACTCTCTAAAACTACTGCTGGCTTCTCTGACCTAGTATGGACATACTATTGGCTTTCTGCAAACTAGTGTTTTGTGTAATGAGAGGCACCCTTAGAAATATATATTATCAGCTCCTTCCTTCCTGTTATAGTTTAAATTCCTGCATCCTATCCCATATTTGCTTTAATCAATACTCATGATTACACCTGCACCAGTAAAGTACAAAGGGGAGCTATGGAAATAGATTACCAGTGTGACTTTCATCTGTGAAGGACACCCTCCTCCGCCCACCCCCCAAAAAAGGCCAGGCCTTCTCTATTAAGGCCACAGGAGCAGGTGGGAAAACCTGGCGGGAAAATACTGACACACAGGAGAAACAAAACCTGCGCACCAAACCCACATCCTAAAACACCCTACAAAACCTGGGGCTGACAAGTCCCAGCATGAAACCCTCCCCCCAAACCAAGTCAGTTCTGATCTATTCAATCAAACTAATTAACCTGAATAATTCAATATCTCCTTAATTAATTCAAAATTGATTGGCTATAATAACCCCCTGAATTTGAAGCAACCTTCCTCCCCTACCCTCTCAAATCAAATTAAACCCCAACCTCCCAAACAAAATCCATCAAACCCAAAAGACATACTAATGAAATTAACCACCCCCTCTAACCAACCCAAGGAAATAATATAACTAACCCACATACCCTATCCCAGTCCCCACCCACCGCACACAAAAATGAACTAGTACATAACAAAGCACAACTGGACTGGGCAACCATGGGATGCCATAATTGACAATCAGGGCCATCCCTCTAGAAAGAAACAAATCCTCATAAAACTAATCCAACCCAAACAAGTCCAAATCTCAAGTAGTGAACCAGAGCTCAGATAAAACCTCTTGAAGAAACAAATAAGCAACCAACTTACAAAAATCCAGTACAAAGTCAAACCACAAAGAACTACTAACACCAGACACGGATGGCCCACAAAAACTGAACACAAAAGAAGGAGGAAAAACAACAGGGGGCCCAAGAGGGTCACGGATGCCAATTATAAGGGGAAAGGGCAGAAATGGGGGCGGGAGGAGGTTGGACAAAGAGAAGGGATTTGAGATATGGCTATGTTCTAACCCTTTCTAATTTCATCACCTCTCTCAGGTCACTAGGAAGGAGGCTAAGGTTAAAAACCCACCAGGTCGTTCAAAAACAAAGCCTCCATTCTGCAAGCTTACTTTGCAGAGCATGGAGCGGACCTGGCATGTGTGACAGAAGCCTGTGTCAGGAAGGGTGAAACATTTGCCCTTAAAGAATTAGCCCATGCCAGATTCTCCGTCTTCCATCAGTCACAGAGTACACAGCAGGGAGGAGGGGTGCCAATTGTAACCCATGGGGATATTTCCTTCAGAGCACTCCCTGCACCATCAACTCAAAGAACTGAATGTGTTGGCCTCAGGCTGGGCACAACCATGAACGTGGCCATCTGATTGGTATACTGCATGTCTAATGCACAACTAGATGCACCACCAGCTCTGCTGGATGCAGCAGTGGTCTAGTCATTACAGTTCCCCAGACTATTCATCCTGGGGAACTTTAACATCCATGCCAAGCTCCCACCCTCTAGAAATGGGCTGGATCTGGTGTAAACCATAGTGAAACTAGGGCTCTCACAGTTTGTCACTGACCCTCCCATCAGACAGGCCACACCCTAAACCACATTTTCAGTGCAGAGCTGAATGTGGATCTAGTCTGTGCCACTATGCTCTCAAGGTTTGGATAGGGCTGCCACCTCCCCCTCAGTTGGACACCGAGCAGATTCTAGCTCGGCCACAGAGACTTATGAAGCTGAATAGATTCCGGAATGCTCTATGGGACCTGATGCCTCCCCGCACTCCTCTAAATGGACTGGTCAGCGCCTGGCATGTCAGAATGCTGGCCGCCATTGACAAGATTGCTCCCCGATATCCTCTCTGCCCCCATCCCAAGCAGGCTCTCTGGAATACAGTGAAGAAATGGTAGTTAAGATGACTAAAGTGAGTTTGAACAAGACTCATCGCTTCCAGCATTAGGCTCTTCTCCAGGGAGTCCTTCCTTCTCATGAGGTGGCCAAAGTATTTGAGCTTCATCTTCAGGATCTGGCCTTCTAAGGAGCAGCCAGGGCTGAACTCCTCTAGGACTGACCGGTTTGTTCGCCTTGCAGTCCAAGGGACTCGCAAGAGTCTTCTCCAGTACCAGAGTTCAAAAGCCTCAATTCTTTGACGCTCGGCCTTCCTTATGGTCCAACCTTCACAGCCATACATTGCAACTGGGAAGACCATAGCCTTGACTAGGTGCACTTTTGTTGGCAGGGTGATGTCTGTACTTTTTAGAATGCTGTCTAGATTTGCCATAGCTTTCCTCCCCAGGAGCAAGTGTCTTTTATTTTCTTTGCTGCAGTCCCCATCTGCAGTGATCTTGGAGCCCAGAAAAATAAAATCTGTCACTACCTCTATTTCTTTCCCATCTTCCCCATCTATTTGCCAGGAAAAACAATAATAAAAACATTAATAATAATACAATAACTACATTATGGAATGATAACACTGGAGAGAACAATAACTTAACGCATAGTGATGGGCCAGTGGGATGGGTGGCTGCAGTGATGGTTGAAGGAGGGAGGCTCGGGGATGCAGTGGGAAGCGGTGGTCTGGGCCGACCTCAACTAAATGCCTGGTGGAGGAGCTCCCTTTTGCAGGCCCTGCGGAACTATTCAAGTTCTGTCAGGGCTCTGATCTCCTCTGTAAGCTCATGTCATTAGGTGGGAGCCAGGATGGAGAAAGCTCTGTCGAGGTCAAGCGGCCTTCCTTGGGGCCAAGGATCACCAGAAAGTTGGAGGTGGTGGAGCGTAAGACTCTTTGGGGGTGTAGGCAGAGAGGTGATTCCTCAGGTACACTGTGCCTAGGCCACATGTGCCCTTAAAGGTGATAACCAAATCCTTAAGCTTGATCCAGAATTTGATAGGGAGCCAGCACAGCTGCTGGAGGATGGGCTGAATGTGGGACCTCTGAGGTGTTGCTGTGAGGGCCCTGGCAGCTGCGTTCTGGACCAGTTGTAGTTTCTGGATCAAGGATAAAGGCAGGCCAGCATAGAGCAAGTTGCAGAAGTCCAGTCTAGAGGTAACCATCGCAAGGATCACTGTGGCTAGGTGTTCCGGGGTCAAGTATGGCACTAGTAGTTTGCCTAGGCGAAGGTGGTAAAATGCCAGCTGCACTACCATCATGATCTAAGCCTCCATTGAGAGGGAGGCATCAAGAATCACCCTTAGGTTCCTGGCGGAGTGGAACACTGATAGTCACACTCCATCCAGGTTGTGTAGGCAATACTGAAGCTCAATACTTCAAAGATGGAGGTCCTATGGCTGGGAAGGAAAGGTCCAAGCGAGGACAGGGTACAGCTATCAGGTTTCTCTGTCCAATCTCTCTACCCTGAGCATAATTTTATAAACCTTTGTGCCTCCCTTAGTTCTCTCCTTTGTAAACTGCAATGTCTCAGACTCTTCAGCTGTGCTCACAGGAAATGTGTTCCAACCCCTTAATTGTCTTGGTTATCCTCTTCTATGCTTTCCATCCATCTCTGCAGAGTCATTTTTAATATGATGACCAGAACTGCATATAGTATTTTCAATTAGACTACACCAGAGATCTATCTGTATTTTTCAGCTCCTTTCCTAATAATCCCATAGTGTTTGCCTTTTTGACAGCTGGGGCACAATGGGCTGACATTTTCACTAAGCTATCCACTACAACCCCAAATTTTCTTTCCCTCTCAGTCACAGTAAGTTCAGATCCCATTGGCATGGCCTTAAAACTGGTCTCCCCCCCCCTCCCACATCCTTTTGTACTGTAATAATTAAATATCATAAAAGTTTGCCACCAAGTGTATCTTGAGATGCAAACTTAAATGGACTCCGGGGAATGGTAGAGGACAGGAAGGCCTGGAGGATCATTGTCCATGGGGTCACGATGGGTCGGACACGACTTCGCACCTAACAACAACAACAAATATCTTGAGAGACAGGAAGTGTTGTAAAAACTATGAACATATTACTACCAGTGGTTATTATAAACAAGAAAATGTAGTGAGGAAAAAGATATTTGAATGACCACATAAAATGGTAACAGATAAATAGTAATACTATTAAGATATTAAACAGCCTCTGTAAACTGCAACACTTCTGAAAGCTAAATGTGATACACAAAAACCCAAACATTATCTGAATTGTCTCCTTTCCCATGTACCTTCTTCTGTTCCCTTACTATGTCCACTAAATTTTGTTACAGCCTACCTATTCAGGAGTACTGGAATAGTATTTTAAAAATTTTCTATTAGTTTATCCTACTCACCTGCAATATAGCATCACTAAGA
This sequence comes from Paroedura picta, assembly GCF_049243985.1. Taxonomy (NCBI): domain Eukaryota; kingdom Metazoa; phylum Chordata; class Lepidosauria; order Squamata; family Gekkonidae; genus Paroedura; species Paroedura picta. Next base: position 82,537,345 of record NC_135372.1, read on the forward strand.
AGTCATAGAGCTTAAGCAACTTCTATAGGTGTCATGCCCACTATTAGCTGGGATGATTTGTGTGCTGTGCTTATATAATACTAGTTATTATTCAGATTCAGCCAGGGAAAGATCTTCTATATAATTATGCTTAGGTGATTCACAATCACAATAAATAACTTTTGTGATTTATTATAGCAAACTTTGAGGCACATGGCCAGATGTGCAATGTCACAATTCTGTAAAAGTTGAGTACAGAAAAATCATCAGAGATACAGCTGAAATATAAAATGGCACCTACTATGAAAAATATCATCAATAAATTAACCCATTTCCTAAAATTAATAGTCCATTCACAGTTTCTTCTTCAGTCTTAAACGCATATATGGAAGTTGGTATAAACTTAATGGACTGAACAGAAATAACTATGATGAAGCGCTGCTTTTTGGAGCAAATATTTGTCATTTCTTTATACAGCAACTTGCACCCTGCCCCCTCAAGTAATTTCCCAGGCTAGGTGGATCTTTGAGAACAGTATGGGATGCAGTGCAGGGAGGCACAATAAAAAGGGTGAATTATTAGCAGGAAGAGGATACTTCCATAAGGACAGAAATACTCTTTACATCAGGGAGGTTTGAATCTAGTTGCTGTGTATTTAAGGCCTAAAAACTTTAAAACTGCTCTTTTTAATTATGGTGCACAAATTCTTAATATTTTCTACAATGTGACCTTAATGCCCTCTGTGACTTTACACTATGGGCAATCTCTACAATCCTAAGAACTTAGTTTTACTCATCCATGAAGTCTACAATAAATCCATTAAAATAACTGCAGGTTTGGTATATTGGCTTTGTTTTAATTGTACTCTGAAATATTTTAGATGTAATATTAAACTATGAAATTCTTATTTTTACTATCAATGCAGCAAACTTAATTTGGACAAGTACTATGTAATAAATATAATACAACTATATTAATATAATGTTGATGTGACTATTGTGACATGATGGAATTTAGGCAGATAAAGCAAAATTTGGATGTGTTCCTCATTTGGCAATTTTTTTCTAAAATTGCCACATGCAGTTTCTGCCATATGTCAAGCTGAAAATTATTACTCAAAGTGTGCAGTGCTCTTGCAACACAATATTAAAATGTATTTAAAAGTATGCATTAGTAAATGTGAGACCCCAAGAAAGTGTGGCTAAAACTGCAGCCTTGAACCCAATCCTAAGAACATTTTTTTCAAAAGCATGACCAACAGAGTTCAGTTAGATTTACTCCTATATAAGTGTCAACAGGTTTACTCCCATATAAGTGTTAACCTTAGTATATCCAGTGACAGCTCTACATTCTTCCCTTCTTGTGAACAGCTCAAAAGATTCCTATCATACCTGTCACATAATGAGCCTATAAAATGCTTATTGAGACTTATGTACAAAGTTAAATACTTCCTGTAATTTTACACTAAGCAGCACCTTCCCAGTGGTTCAGTAGGCATGATGGAGAGGGGGAGCTTGACAGGCGTGTCGCTCAGACCCCAGGCAGGCCTGCCGGTGGGGGTTCTTTCCCCTTCCCAGATGCATGGTTGGCATGACCACTAGGGGAGGGGATCAAGCCAAGGGATCCGCCCCCTGCGCTGGGAGTTTTTGCCTACGCTCATTGTAGTAATAAATGCTGTGGCCTCATTTATTCCAAATGAAACATTGTGTTGTATTTCTTTGCGCTCCAGAGCTGACCCTTCCCTTCCACAGCAAAACTATAGTTAGTGTGTTTTGGCACACAAAAATATTCCAAGGCTGCAATCCTAAGCATCCTTACAAGAAAATATCTCACTGAACTTAATGGAAAGTGACTTCCGGGTAAATATTTAGGAATAGGGTAGAAGTCATCATTCAACATTGGTAGATTGTCTACAGTTTCCCAAGAAAAAATCCTGTAAAAATAAGCAAGCATTGAGAATAAATAATTTATCCTTAGTAAACTATGCAAGGATAACAGTTTAGAACTCCAGAACGAATTCAATTTTGTTTACTGATGCTCTGGCTTCCAGGCATGAATCTAGGTTAGTGCAATTTTAGATATAAATAATCTATTTTACTATTTTATCATAAACAGAAAGCAAATACTAGCTCAGTATATTTTTCAGTAACTTGAACTGAAATACAAATTAAATTTTCTTCTTTCATACAATTTAACATCAGCAAAAAAATTTAAGCAATGAAAGGATCATATTCCTAATTAACTAAACAATTACAGGAGAGAATGACAAGAAAAAACCCCTCTGCTTTCTGTTCCTGTACTTTCATATGTAGGTTCTATGTTAATATCTGGAAATTAATCAAGCCATGAATTTCAACAGCATAATCTATACATTTAGACAAAAGACTGTAACTGTGTGCATGTGGCCTTAGTTTAACAGGATGTGAAAAGAACAACAGTAGACAGTGATGTCACTGTATAAAGAAACAAAGGAAGCAGCACAAGCAGAAAAACTACAACCTCTTTTCTGTAGTTCAGATGGCAGGAACAGCACCCAAAATCCAGCATTTAACTTCTCTATAGTTAAATAATCAGACCTACAGAAATACAATATTCTCATAGGTATAATCTCTGCAGGTAATCTTGATTGAAATCGTCATTCCAAGGAAGCTTGGTTTGAATCTTGACTGTTTTCATTTGAGGTAGGGTTATGTTTGACTCTTTTGTTATTTGCGTTTTGAACAGTAGCCCCTATTTAGCCTGTGAAGGGTGTTTGTCTACATCAGTTTCCTACACTTCTCTTCCCAAACAGGAACACACTTCCATTCTCTGCCTTAAAGATAAAAATAAGAGAGGCCAAAAAAAGAGAAAGAAAGCCTCCCACAACAGACTGAAGCAAAAGGTTTGTCCTGTCGTCTACTTTCGGACCTCGGTAGAAGCAACTGGATGGGAAGGGATTGTGAGGAGTGGGGGGAGGCCCCTAATTTTTAAGGGTCTAAAATGTCTTGGTTATCGGAGATGGGGAGGGGGTCAAGTAAAAGGCCTCTCACACTTAAACAAACCAACCAGTTCAATCAAACAGTGATTTATATCCACACAGGCCTCCCTAATTTGCTGGGGGGGGGGTCATTATTATTTCCCGTCCTTTCGCTTTCCACTCCCCTCCCTTCTTAGCCGCTCTCGTGTTCCGTCCTCCGCCGCCCCCTTCCCGGGCTCCGGCCCGACATGTCTCCCCCTGTTCTCAACCGGTACCTGATATGGCGGCGGCGGCTCCTGATCCGGCTCAGTCCCGTCCCCAAAGCTGGCCCTGTCCGACTGGGACTCGTGAAGCAGGGAAATGTCATCCGAGGTGGGGGATTTCAGGCAATTCCCCATCTTCCCCAAAGGGAAGTGGGGAGTCTCCTTCCGCTTAGAGACACAATGGCAGATCCTGGCGACAGCGGCTGCTGCTCCTCCTTTCCTTCGGCCTCCTGTGAACAGCAGCAGGAGCCTGGCTGAAGAGGCTCATGCCAGCCTCCTACCCGGCATAAGCAGCTTAGCCCTCAGCCGGCTTGCCCCAGGGACCCGCTGCTTCTTCCGCCCGCCGAAAGACCCACTCGCCTAACTGCGGGGGGGAAAGGAAAAGGGTTCAGCCCCCCACCTCCATGAGGGCCTCACTCGCAGGCTAGTTTAGACAACGGGTGGCGAGGGGGAGAGGGCAACCAGGTGCACCCACAGAGCGCCTGCCCCCTCCCTCCGTCCCAGGCGCATTTCTTCTTCCTGGTCGGTCACCAGTCTTCTGCGCACTGAGCTTTGTCAGGCTGGCCTCTATAGCTCCTCCTTCCTTTCGCGGTGGTGCCAGCCTGGACGGCAGGCCTCACAGCTTGCCCAGCCTCCCTGCCTTTCACCTCAGCCAAAGGGAAACATACACCTTAGGATATGCGTTGTAGAAACCACCATCTCTTCCTTATGCGGGGGAGGCATTTTGTTTACCAATAAGTCCACCAGCTGAAGTTTGACAAATTATACCTTTCTGTTTTCTGAAGGAGTAATTTTGCAAACTTGGGGAATGGTAGAGGACAGGAAGGCCTGGAGGATCATTGTCCATGGGGTCGCGATGGGTCGGACACGACTTCGCACATAACAACAACAACAATGCATGCATGCCCCCAAATAATGAACATCTGACTACTTTTCACGTAAGAACACTGTGCTAAACCAGTGCAACAGCAGCTGCTAGTTAAAATGCCACTTTACTCAGAACCACTAATTTTAGTAAGATTTATTTCCAGGTTAAATGTGCTTTGGTTCACAGCTTTTAAAATCATACGGTGATCACTCCCTCCTTGTAATATTTGACAATATTTGACATGATTATTAATTTGTATTTGTGAAGGTTGGGTATTCAAATGTGAAAGCAAGTGGTGGATATTACTCTGTAATTATTAATCTAGAGTAGAAACACTATATTGCATATGAGCTCTTTGTAGTGTAGCTCTTTCTTCTGGATCAGCCTGTCTCAACTTTTTCACTGTTGGGGAAACCCCTGAAACATTCTTCAGGCTTCAAGAAACCTCAGAAGTGGCACAATTGTGTAGAATATGCTTGGGAAACAGCTCCTCCCCTTCCCACCTCCTCTGGGCCCATCACTGGCCATTTGGGGAGGGGTGGGTGGGTTGATTTGATCATATATGGTCATATCAACCATTACATAATTAACAAATTTAAAATATATATAAAAATTAATAATTAAGGAAACCCTTCCAGGGCTGTCATGAAACCCTGGTTGAGAAAGCCGGTTTTGGATAATTTTTTTTTTTAAATGTGGATGCGCTCTCCATCTCGTGAAAGTGCTGCGTCCAAAGGACTTAAAATATTTGTTCCTTTCCAGTACAGGAAATGTTAATAGTATCATGACCAGCTTTGATTCTTTCTTATCATACTACCAACCCCTTGCAAAAAATAAAAAGATGTACCAAGGTCCTCCCTTGCCGTGAAATATGCTTTAGTGATAATCTGGAGAAGCAGCCAAGTTGATGTTACAGCAAAGCAAAACAAACCAGAAAATACTAGCTGAAGATTGAAACATGAGTACATAAATTGTACTTGAGGATGCCTTGCATTTTAAGAACAATTATTTCATATTTGTTAGGGTAAGAATCAGATTTTGCATACTGCTGTACTTGTACTAGGAGATAGATCTACGAAATTCAGTTCTAGCACATTTAGCAGTACTCAGGATTGTGAAGAATTGCCTCGCATTTCTAAGTTTTAGTTACTCAGAAACCAAGCCATTTGGGCCATGCACAACATATAGCAGCTTGGTATTGAAAGTGTGTCATACAATACAAGTGGACACCTGGCTTAGTGCTGCTTTCCTACAATGAAATTCTGTTAACAAAAAACTTTTCACGATTTGCATTCAGCATTAACTGTTATGAGTTATGTATGCATAAAGGAAATGGGGAAAGTGTATGCTGTGCTGATAACATAAAAATATTTATTATACCAATGTAAACTGCCAGATAGTAAGTCTTCCATTTAAAGTACAGCAACTTTTAATATATTGAAGTTAAAAGTTATGTTTAGAGAAACATATTTTGAATTGTGAACTACTGATAAATTCTGTAGTGTAAGAAAAAAACATATGCTATTCACATTGTTTTATGAAAGGCAAGAATCAAAGGCCACAATCTTCATGTCAGATTTTGAACTGGATGGGGACTACCAGGCCTCTGTTGCATAAAGGACTGCTAGCCTCCAGGTGGGAGCCAAAAAATACAAAATGGTATACACAGTATATAACAGTTATACAAAATAACAAAATCTACCGTGTAAAGACAACACAAAAGGAATTGGTACTGTATGAAGAAAAACTTTTTCCAATGCTTTGAAAGCACAAACAATCCACAGAAATACTGCAAAGATATCAAGAAGCTGTAGGAATGCCACTGGAAATTCCAAATCCAGAGGAACTGGTAAATCCTGCATTTCGCTGGTGACCTTGGGCTCACCATGGCACTGATAAAACTGTTCTGACTGAGCAGTGATATCAGAGCTCTCTCCGCCTCACCCACCTCACAGGGTGTCTGTTGTGGGGAGAGGAAAGGGAAGGCAACCATAAGCCGCTTTGATCCTCTTTCGGGTAGAGAAAAGTGGCACATAAGAACCAACTCTTCTTATTCTTCTTCAATGTGGAGTTATTAATGTACTTTTTGCTCCTGTGTCTCTCCAACCCAATACTTTGCTGTTAATCTCTACCAACTCAATATATTCGCAGTTCAAATCCTCCTTATCCATACTTGTGAGACTCTGGTTGGTCTGTCTGGTTTTCTTCTTCAAGTAAAGGTTTGGATTGAGTTCTGGGGCAGTTTTAGACCTTTTAGTTATGTTAACAGCTGGGGGAGAGATTTGTTGCTTTCCTTTTTCGAATTTTGGGCAGTTGTAGCCAAGCTGTTCCTCTTCATAGCAATTCTAACAAACCAGCCCCCTTCTCATACTTGGCTCTGGAGTATTCCGCTTTGCAGACTTCGTTTTTGTTGGCTCAATTTTCTTTGAGGTGGCTCCCACATTTGTTTTTCTTTGTGATAAATTGGAAGAGATCCACCTAACCCTCCTTTTATCTCTTCTAATAAACTAGCAAATTATTTACAGTTTTAAATATTTCATCTCTAATGTTCAATCTTAACTAGGGATGAGCACAAACTAACTCACAAACCAAAGTTTGTGACAAGTTTTGTTCGGTTAGTGAAGTGACATTTGTGGCAGGTTAACCTGCACAAATCTTCCATGAACTTTCTAGCTGTTCTTGGAGGTTCATGGCAGCTCTTGAATGAATGTATTTCCAGACAGACTATTTCTGCTCAGTAACTTCAAAGTAGGAGGGAGGTAGAACTTGGATAGCACGTAGAAGAGTATCCAGGGGAGATCACCTGTGACTTTAATATCTCTAGCTTGCACAGGAACTATTCTATACACTCCTGTGCCTGTACCTCTTTTCCCCAGAAAGAACCTTCTTTGGTGGGGCATAACTCCTCAATGTAGAGAGCAGGCAGATTCTGCTAGAAATCCCCTTTAACTTTGGTGTGTCTAACATAGAGAGCAGGGGTGTCCTACCATGTCACAAGCAGCATGAGCCAAATTAGTTTGTTTGGTGGCTAAAAGTTTATGACAGTTCACAGTTCACTAACTGAGCATGTCGCAAACTGAACTGCATTTTCCCAGTTTGTATCCATTTGTAATCTTAACTATTGAGGGAACCTGTTTATAAGACTGTTTCAAATCAGTTAATTTATTTAGCTCTTCAAGTTTCTTTACTTTGCTCCCTTCAACCCATCAGTTTAAGGCTCTAAGCGATATCCTATCCTAGCTGTACATATAATTCTCCGTATTCTTTTAATTTCTCTGAAAGCTTTCTGTTCTGCTGTGAGTTAGGTATGAACTCTATCTATTTGAAAACAAGATAATCAGAGGTTTCTTCATCTGTCATTTCTGAATAAACTTCATGCAATCCTCCACAAATCTGCATGTGCAAATATATCATCCTGTCCTTATCTTGGATCCCAAAGTCTCTACGAGCTAATTCAAAACTAATAAAAAGGTCTCCCTATCCTCATGTGCCTCTCTGGGACTGTGGGGTGGTGCTGACAGGAATGCTGAGGTAATTTATCCTTTTAACATCTTATGAAGTTAATTATGGAGTTATTCTGAAGTTCTTTATTTTTGTGGTCAAATTATTTGCATGCTTTATTTTCAGACCTCACTGTTGCCACCAAATGGAACAATTCCCCAGCTCCCTTTAACTTTTTCTTTATCCATACAGGCCTTTTCTTTGTTTGTTTCACTGTCTGTCCCATCTAGTTGCTTAAATGGATGTAGCTATAAGCTGACCCAGTTTAAAGAACTGAGGAATTGGGAAAAATCCTTCATTTTAATGTCTGATAATGACACATGAGAGGCTGATGTTAATTTGAAACAAATAAATTGCTTTATTTCAGTCTGATGAAGAAATGATGAGGTATCAGGTTTGGAATTTGGCACGTGAACAGGCAATAGGAATGAGGTAACTAATTATAAGCAATAGATCATTTGTCACAATAAAGTAGCTGCTTGGTTCTACAGACAATTCTTTAAAACTGTGAAGAGAGATCTCTTGGCAGCCACTGCTTAAATAAACAGGCATTTGCTTCTTCATCTCAAAAATACTTAAGTTTGTGAAGGCAGTGTCGCATTCAGGGCTGTTGCTTTACCTGAGGTTTCTGAGATACACAAGTACAATGACAACAGGTATAGACATCCAAAGAACTAAGGTCTACAAGCCAGTCCAGAGTCAGATATCCAGAGATCCAGACTAAGGGTCAAAGTATAAGGGTTAAGGGTTCAGTTCTAAGGTCTGGAAATAAGGTGCAGGATACAAAGTCTGGGCCACAGGCTTCAGGATAGGCACAGATTACCAGGGAAAAGATAAAAGGCAGCAGGATCAGGGTATAGCTCTGTTTGATAAACAAGTTAAAACATAGTGGATGACAAACAAGGTTGCTTCCAAACCAAGCCTTGCTCAGCATGTTCCTTTTATCTGCATTGTTTGCAACTCATAGAATCATAGAGTTGGAAGGGGCCATACAGGCCATCTAGTCCAACCCCCTGCTCAACGCAGGATTAGCCCTAAGCATCCTAAAGCATCCAAGAAAAGTGTGTATCCAACCTTAGCTTGAAGACTGCCAGTGAGGGGGAGCTCACCACCTCCTTAGGCAGCCTATTCCACTGCTGAACTACTCTGACTGTGAATTTTTTTTTCCTGATATCTAGCCTATATCGTTGTACTTGAAGTTTAAACCCATTACTGCGTGTCCTCTCCTCTGCAGCCAACATAAACAGCATCCTGCCCTCCTCCAGGTGACAACCTTTCAAATACTTAAAGAGGGCTATCATGTCCCCTCTCAACCTCCTTTTCTCCAGGCTGAACATTCCCAAGTCCCTCAACCTATCTTCATAGGGCTTGGTCCCTTGGCCCCAGATCATCTTCGTCGCTCTCCTCTGTACCCTTTCAATTTTATCTACGTCCTTCTTTAAGTGAGGCCTCCAGAACTGCACACAGTACTCCAAGTGTGGTCTGACCAGTGCCGTATACAATGGGACTATGACATATTGTGATTTTGATGTGATGCCTCTGTTGATACAGCCCAAAATGGCATTTGCCTTTTTTACCGCTGCATCACACTGCCTGCTCATGTTTAGTTTACAATCCACAAGTACCCCAAGGTCTCGTTCACACACAGTGTTACCTAGAAGCGTATCCCCCATCCAGTAGGCATGCTTTTCATTTTTCTGACCCAGATGCAGAACTTTACACTTATCTTTATTAAATTGCATCTTGTTCTCATTTGCCCATTTTTCCATTGTGTTCAGATCTCGTTGAACTCTGTCTCTATCTTCCGGAGTATTTGCCAGTCCTCCCAATTTGGTGTCATTTGCAAACTTGATGAGTAGTCCCTCCACCCCCTCATCTAGATCATTAATAAATATGTTAAAAAGTACCGGGCCGAGCACCGAGCCCTGAGATACTCACTACTCACCTCTCTCCAGTCTGATGAAACACCATTGACAACAACTCTTTGAGTGCGGTTCTCCAACCAATTCCCTATCCACCTAACTATCTGAAAATCCAGATTGCAGTCCTTCAATTTATCCATCAGAACATCATGGGGAACCTTGTCAAAAGCTTTACTAAAATCCAAGTAAATGACATCAACCGAATTTCCCTGATCCAGCAAACCTGTTACTTGGTCAAAAAAGGAAACTAGGTTGGTCTGGCAGGACCTGTTGGAGACAAATCCATGCTGACTTCCTTGGATCACCAAATTGTCCTCCAGATGTTTGCAGATCACTCCCTTTAATATCCATTATCTTCCCCACAACAGAGGTCAGACTCACTGGTCTGTAGTTTCCCGGGTCATCCTTCCTCCCTTTTTTGAAGATCGGAATAACGTTTGCTCTCTTCCAGGCCTCCGGGACATCTCCAGTCCTTAAAGAGGTTCCAAAGATGATGGACAAGGGCTGTGCAAGTTCTCTGGAAAGTTCTTTGAGCACTCTCGGGTGCATTTCATCCGGACCAGGGGATTTGAACTCATCCAGTGCAGCTAAATGCCTCTTGACAACCTCTCTATCCATGTTAACCTGCCACCCAGACACTATCCTTTGGCTATGGCCATCTCTAGATGTGCCTAAACACTTTGACCTGTGGGAAAAAACAGATGTAAAATAGGCACTAAGCCTTTCTGCTTTCTCTGCATCTTCCGTTAGAGTTTGTCCATCCGCACCCAACAGTGGGCCTATTGCCTCCTTTACTTTACGTTTGGTCCTCACATAACTGAAAAATCTTTTCTTGTTACAATGGGCTTCCCTGGCCAATCGTAGCTCGCTCTCAGCTTTAGCCTTTCTGATGATTGATCTACAGTGCCTAGTAACCTGTAGGTACTCTTCTTTAGAGCTCTGTCCTTCCCTCCATTTCCTGAACATTTTCCTTTTCTTTCTTAGTTCTTCTTGAAGTTCTCTGTTCATCCAAATAAGCTTCTTAGAGCTCCTGCAGTGTTTTCGTTTTTCTGGGATAGTCATTGATTGAGCATGCAATAGCTCTTGTTTGAGTAGCGCCCACCCTTCACATGCTCCCTTCCCTTCCAGCATTCTCGTCCATGGTATGACACACATCATGTCTCTGAGTTTATTAAAGTTTGCCCTACGAAAATACAACATCCGCATCTGGCTACAAGCTTCCTTGGCTCCCCATCTCAAAAGGAATTCTATGAGGACATGGTCACTTCCCCCTAGGGTCCCCAGCTCCTTCACCTCATCCACCAACTCTTGCCTGTTGGTCAGTATTAAGTCCAGTATGGCTGAACCTCTTGTGGGTTCATCTACCATTTGATAGATGAAATTGTCAGCCAGACTGAGGACGCTTTGCAGAGTTTGTTTCCCAGCACACATCTGGGAAATTGAAGTCACCCATGATGACAAGGTTCTGCCGCTTGGATATTTTCTCAAGCTGCTCACAAAGTGCAGCATCCACATCCTCTCGTTGGTCAGGCGGTCGGTAGCAGACACCAACCACCACACTGTTTGTTTTCCCCTCGCTTATTTTCACCCAGATGCTTTCCACTGTAGATATGCTCTCCTTCACTAGAACTTCCTGACAGGTAAGCCCTTTCCTCACATACAGTGCCACTCCTCCACCTCTTCGATCTATTCTGTTTTTTCTGAACAGTTCATATCCATCCACCATTACATTCCAGTCATGAGAATCATTCCACCAAGTTTCTGTGATGAAACTCATTCCTTGATGGCCAGTTATCCATCCTCAGTTATGTTCAACTTCCAATAGGTGTGGGTCTTTTATTATTTTCCTGGCTTTCTGCCAGTCCTGGTCCTGCAAGGACTCCATTATAGGAACTAACACTAACTGTTGTGAGCAGCTAATCAGGTGCTCCTACATCTCTCTTGAGCTGCTAAGCACTCTCTTCTGTGCACAGGAGAAGTTGGTGGGGAAGCTTGAAAATGCAGAGGAAGATGGATGAACATGTCAGGATGTAAATAGGCCTTGGAGAGATCTATTGATGCTGGGAATTTGCCTTTCTGAATGGAAAAGACTATTGATTGCAAGGGTTTACATCTTGAATTTTTTTCTTTTGGAATTTCTTGTTCCACCACTCAAAGTCCAGAATTGCCCTCACATTGCCATTTTTATTTGGAAAAACAAACAGTACTGAATAAACCCCAATGGTCTTCTGCTCCTCTGGGGCTGGCTCTATTGCCCCTATATCCATTAAATGTTAGATAGCCTTTATCAGGATTGTTTTTGAGGGCACTTGAAGAAAACAACTGGCCAGAAGTGCAGAAAATTCTAGTAAGCCTTTGAAACAGTCTCTATTACCCACTGGTCTCCTATCATGCTGGTCCAGAGGCTGGAAAATCAACCCCCTATTTTGGGGCTGCTTGAGGTTTCCAGATAGTCATGATGAGGCTCGCTTTTTGAGGTCTTTGGAACCCTGGTTGGTATTTTTGTTGGAGGATGAAGAGTTTCCTCCTAATTGTATGAAGTGCCATCTTCCTCATGAAGATTTTGATGGGCAAAAGCCTGAAGATCTTTTGATTTTCCAAAAGGTTTAGAAATGCTTCTTGGATTTGGCATCCTTTTTGGAGGGCAAGGCTTTTTTCTTTTTCTTATCTTCTATCAGGTATTTGTCCATACCTTCTCCAAACAGAAGTCTTCCCTTGAAAGGGAAACTGTCCACCTTAGCCTGAGAGGAAGGATCCACTCCCCAGTTTCTGAGTTGTGTCTTCTTCCTTGCTTCCACATTGCCATAGTTCTAGGTGAAAACTAAATGGCATCCAGGGAAGCCCTGGTGTTAAAAGAAGCTGCCAGAGCAATCTTCTTTAGCTCATCTTTTAAATCCTTAGGGATTCAGCTTTCTGCTGCTGACAGATCCAAGGCCCAGGAGAAAATTGCTCTGGCAAAGAGAGAAGTTGCAGAGACTTTTAGTGCTGCGGAGGCTGCCTCCAAACTCTTGCAAAGGAACTGCTCTATATATTGCAAGGATCCCTAGGTAGGCCATTTGCTTCAGTGGGCAGAGCCAGCTGGAGTGTAAGCTGGTTACTGGATAGTCCACTAGAGGCAATGTAAAAAGCTTAGTCACTTCTGGTACCATTGAGTAAAATTTTGAAATTATGCGGTGATTAGATTTTGGCCTAGTTGGGTTTTCCCATTCAGCTTGTACTACTTTAATAAATATTGCAGGGAAAGGCATCCCTGAGAGGGGGAAAGCACTTCTTTTGTAAAGGCTCAATAAGACCCTGCTGACATACTGGGGTCTGTGGTTTCTGCCTCCATACTGCTTTTGGTATCTCCAAGATGTGCAGCATTTGGGGGAGAATTTTCTAAAAAACGTATTGTGGGAAAAGCCTTGTTTGCATTATGATGACCATGGGCTCTTCCTCATCAGAGTTCCCCTTCTTTAGTGGAAAAAGACTCTGAATCCTGAGTTCTGATATCCCCCCCCCCCCACAAATCAGAGGGATGGAATCCCTAAATTCCAGGCTGCTTTTCTTGGGGCAAGGGGAAAGGAGTAAAAATCCCTTTCTACCTCCCTACTATCCAAGGCAGAGTTATATGCTGAGCAGCTGCTGGCCTTTGGCTCTGGGCAGAGTGTGGGCAATGGTTTCACTGATTTCCCTCGTCACCTTCCTTTGATCCAGGATAGCAAACTAGCCAGCACACTTCCCCCCAGGTCTAGCTGGTGAGGCTGTGGTCTTTGATCCCTGCAGAGAGCATGATGCAGAGACCTGGACCAGGAAGACTGTCTTCCTTTCCCATCAAAACCTCCTTCCCGCTAAATGGAAGGCCTGGCTGCCTCACCCTCTCTAGAAAGAAACAAAAGGCCCTGGTCTTAGTCTCTTCTCACTTGGGGTTTTCAGGAGCAACCTGGTAGCAGTCTCCAATGGAATTATCCCTGGTGAAGGCAATGGCAGGAAGAGGGCTCAGGTGATCTGGGGTGCAAGGGGAGACTCCAAGCCCAAGTCCTGGAGCGCTCCGTGGTCAGGGAGACTGGCTGTCTTGGACTGCACTGTTGGAGTGATCCCACCGCAGCTGTAGTCCCCTGGTATTGCAGTAAACTGCTGGTCCCTCTTTCCCAAATTGTTTCACTCTGACAGGAGAGCTAGAAAACATGTTCTGCTGCCTAAGGTGGGACTGAGGACTGGGCCAGTTGGTAGAAGTCCCTCCCCCTTCAGGAAACAAGTTTAGTTACCCTGCCCACCAAGAGGAGGAGCTTCTTCCCAAGAGTGAAGACTACCACATCTTGGACCACTTAAGAAATATTACTCTTGCTCCTCCCCTACAAGCAGCAGCCAACATAGGAGTGTTGTTGCATTGTCTGTGCTTGCTCAACCAAAGCTCTTGTTTTCGGAGTGATGTAACCCCTCCATTAAAAAAAAATGTTCTTTCTCTATGGCCCTGATCTGTAGATATATTTATCTACAGATGAAACCATAGTTGACTATTAAAATACACAAGCAGGAACCCACAAGGACTTGCAAAGGATAGCTCATTTTGTGCCCCAATTTCTTTCCCTTCCCTGAAATCCTTTAGTCTCTTGCCTTTTCCCTGCCTTCTCCCATTTTACCCGCCCTCCCAGTCAACCTACATTTATCTGCCTCCTGAGCTTGTTTTCTTCCTTCCCTGCCCCTCACAGCCCAGTTGCAAAGTACTGTTCACCAAGCCAGGCCTAATTTCACAGTGAGGAACCTTCAAGGACTCGTGAGAGGAGCCTATTCTCCAGCCTACTTTGGCCTTGCCCTCCCAAAGGAGGGAGAAAAGAGGCAGTCCGCCAGATCTTGTTCTGTCAAGGCAAAATGTAGAGGGAGAAAAGAAATGCAGCCTGCCTGAGCAGTTGGCTGGGTTCTGCCTCCCTTAACCTACGTGAGGCTCAAATGAGTCAGCAACTGCTTCCCTCATCTGCCCCATATCGGCCTTGGCTGGCCTCATCCCTTCTGTCACAAGTTTGGTCCAGCCCAAGTTGAGGGAAGTCACTGGCCCTCTGCGAGATGTCCTGGTGCTCTTAATGGCCAATTTGCCTTTGCTTGTAAGGTAAACTAGGCTGGGAATATGTAACTTACCCTAATGAATATCCACAGTGGAACAAGGATTCCAATTTGTAGACTGAAATACTACTACATCACACTGGCTTTACTGGGGTGCTTTCTTTTAAAAAGTTGCAAGCAGCCTGGGTGATTCATAAGTGTCCCATGGTAGCAAGTTGCCCAGTCTTGCCTGGTCCTAATGAGTCCTTCTCAAAGGCCAAAATTGCTGTGAAATGATCTTGCATTTTGCCAAAAGGAGCCAAGTCTGGCAACAGGCCTGTGGTTACCTAGCAATGGCCAGTAAGATCATCTTTTTCTTAAAGCTAGGAAAACTTATGTAATCTTTTAGACTAGTAGCAAAGCCTGTTTTTAAAACAGTTTGTAGAAAGGTGGGAGGATGGAGAGCGAGAGAGTCTCTGCAGAGCAGTGTGGCCAAGTTCGTTGGCTGTGCTGCCACACTCTGCAAGAGCCCTGCTGCCCTTCGCCCTGCAGAACAGAAAGGGCCAGGCAGCTAGCTAGGCCAGACTGCACCCAGCTCCCCCTGCTATCTGGAGGGTGGGGAGCAGGGTGGATGGCCCTCCCAGTGGCCAGGAGGCTATGGAACATGGTGTGCTATGTAGAAGCAAGGCTGGAAGACCATCCCCAACTCCTGGCTGCTCTTCCTCCTCATGCCAAGTGCCAGGAAGTAATATGGAGGACGAGCAGGGGAGTGGGGAAGAGCCTCTGATTGGCCCTCAGTTGGGGATTGCCATCCCCCTATTGGGTGGATGTCCCCCAGTGAAGGCTAATCAAAAGCTCAGCAAGGACAGTAAGGTTTTTATGTGTTATGATGATTTTCCTGCAATCCTGGGGCATTTTTCAGGTCTGCAGAAGTTTGTCCATTCACCATCAGTACCCTTAGATTTGGCTGGGTTGAAATCAGGATAAATGATGATTTGCAACCTGGGGAGTCTCCAAAGTTTACAGGAAAATCAGTTTTCTTTCTCTATGACCACATATTTATATATCTTCAAATGGGGTCAAAGTTGACTATTCGAAAATATTATATACTCTCCGAATCATCTGAAGTGAACAATGACTCACAAAGCTTATGCTCAAATACATTTTGCTAATCTTTAAGGTGCTGCCGAACTTCTGTTTTACTAGGTGACAAGACTGTCATATACTGGCAAGATGAAGCATGGTGAAAAATGGCACATCAACACCCAAATACCAGTGATTCATTAAAAGAAACAGACAGAAAAATATTTAGAAAGGAACACAGTAAACAAATAGCACAGCCTGCTGACGATCTCATACTGGTGCAACAGTTGGTATAGCAACAGTTTCATGAAGCACCAGCCTTTGCCATTTCATTGCTGCCATATTTGTGAGCTGATATTTCAATGACTAGAATTGTATAATCTAAGCTAGTGTAAATCTCAATATTTAATTATTTTTGACTAAGATCTATTTTCTAGTCTGAACTGTTATAAGACTCATTTTGTTGCTCAAAATTTTGTTTTAATGTTCTGGATTGTTTTAAGGTTAGGATTTTGGAACTGTTAACTTTTATGGCATTTTATAATTTTGTTTAATGTATTTTATGAAGAACTTATGCCCATGCTAAATCCATCCTCTTAATACAAACACAGATACCTACTGCCACCCAAATTAAAATGACTTCAAATAGTTTACCCAGATTTATTTTTTGAGAAGTAAATCAGAATTTGTCTGGCATATATACTATAGTTTTAGAAATAATGCTAAGGCACATTCTTGTGGTCTAGTGACTTTCCTATCTGAAAAAATTCAGCTTCTTCTTTCATGTTTCAGGTAAGCATATTCATTTAAATAAGTTCCTGTTTTAAGAAAAACTAGAATAATCAACATTAGTAGTTAAAACTATCCAGTGAAATATACAAATACTGATCATGTATTGTGTCTTCCGTCAAAAATGGTAAATGAGCGGACTGGACGCAATTGGTTACTAGTAGATATATGGATATCATTTTCAGATTTTGACTTGGAAATCCTTAGTTCCTTTATCGGCAACAATTCATCACTAGAGGTACTTTGCCCTTGGTTCTTACTTGAATGACAAGCCACAGAAACTGGTGTGTTTTCTTTTTGATTGGTGTTGGACCTGGGCTGGTTTGAGAACTCATGTTCCATGATGATTTCATCTGATGAGGAATGTTGTGAAGAGGAAGCATCACATACATCATCATCACAGAGTGATCCCATACTCTCACTGGACCAAGATGGAAATAAGTAAGCTTTGGATTTTACAGTAAAACTTCTTTGTGACCCATTTGAACTGCGGTCTGCATCTGAGCTGGCATACAGTTCTTTTATGGTAACATCAGGCCCCTCTTTGGAACAAGATTTAGTAGCTGTAAGAAAAAAAGATTGCTACTGTTCGTTACATGTGTATAAATTAACTACAGCCATATATAACATGTACATTTCAGAGCAGATAATTAGGACTGCAATCATAAGCAGGCTTATACCCTTCTAAAATCCACTGACTTCAATGGGCTTAGAAGGATGTAATTGTTTACAGCCTTAGAAGGCCTTGAAGAGTTTAACTGTGAAATATACATTTTAAAATTTCATATACACATTCTGTGATATAATAACCATATCCTTAAAACGGTAGGTTATCAACTGGTGGATTGTGCCCCAGCCTAAACTGATCCAAATTAATGGCATCACAATTTAATTGTATTAAGCTAAGGAGAAATTAGAGAGGTAAAGTAAGGGGGAGGCAGAGAAGGAACAGAAATGCATAGGATGGAATTTTAAAATCTGGTTCCACATTGCAAGCTTTAATTAAAGGTGAGTTATTGAAGATGCTTGCATTGAACTACTGTGCTTGACAGTAAGCTTTTAAAAATACTAAAAAGCACAGAGAGGCTGTGGCTCAATGGTAGGGGCAATCTGCTTTGCATGCAATAGGTTCCAGCTTCTGTCTCTGGCACCAGGGGGCAGGTGATGTGGAAGACCTCTGCCTAAGACCCTGAAGAACTGCTGCCAGTCAGAGTAAACAATACTGACTTTGATAGACCAAGGATATCATTCAGCACAAAGCAGATTCATATGGGTGGCTGAAGAACCCAAGTGTAATTGGAACTGGAAGTTTTCAGAAGATCTAGAATTATAAATATTTCAACTAGTGTAGAATTATAAATGTTTTCACTGGCAGGGAAGATCCTGATAGCTAGTGTGCTAGCAGCAGCTGAATAGTATCTTATGTTTGTTCTCTTGTATGCTCAAAGGTACTTGAGGGCTGGACATGGCCAGAGGTACAAACCAAAGGTCCTTTGGCTTCTATCCTGAAGAGTGCAGCCTGGAGCTTGGTATAAGCCAGCAGAAAGATAAGCTGCTTGGCATTCAGGAAACTTCCTTCCCCTTTTCTGTTTGTTTTTGCTGTATTTTTTTCTTCTGTATAATTATTAAGTAACAGCATTACAATACATAAGATGCTTATGTACAATGCATTAGATGCTTATCTAGTATCTATATGCTGTCCCATACCACAGGTTTATGAATACTTCAGCTGTAAATATTTCAGCTGTGAAGAGAATATAGCAGGAGAGGAAGCTTTTTATGTGAACAAGTACTAGTGGTTCGTCCTATTATTTTGCATGAGAAGGGGATATTTTATTTCTTTACACACATAATGGATATGTGAAGAGATCCGAATGAGCATCTCCTCATAAAGAAGTCCTTGCAACACTATGGTCTCTGTGGTAATAGCCCCTTCTTGTGGACAGACACTGCCAGAACTCAAGGAATCGGTGACCTTTAAGGAAAGAGAACCCAAGATGCTATTTAGAAAATTCTGAAGTTACGTGGGTGGCCTTTACAAACTGTTCAAAAGTAGTAATAATATAGAGATACACAAAACATTCAGTGTATTGCAGGCAAAATGTACAGTTGTACAGCGAAGTATACTAGAAACTGAAATTATTTTAAAAGGAATATTAAGGCCAGAAAAGTTTCTCCCTGCTAAATTATGAGCTCTCTAATGCAAATGTTGTAACATATTTGAAAGGATCTCTTAAATAAGCTTGGACATGATATAAAGGCTGCCTTAGGCCATGTACTATTTTATTTATTTATATGAATTTCTAGACCATCATCTCCACTGAAGAAGACTCAGGACAGTGAACAACATCTATAAAACAGTGCAGTTAAAATCACAATTGAACATTTTAAAAACATTTCTAAAACACATCTAAAAACTCCACCTATAGATGTAATATCCAAGCCCAGGGTGGGGGTGTGAGTACAGGTGGGAAGCCAGTACAATTTCATCAATCTACTATTTGTACTACTAATAAATCTAGATACCTAGGTGTAACATTTGTAAATCTGCAAAGCGAGGCACATAATATAAAGATGTAGAGGTTGAAAGCTGTGAAAGAGGCTGGGGGAAAGATGCATGCTTTTATCCCTATCCCACTAGAAGCATTATCCTCTGCACTAGAAAACAATACTATGGAAGAACAAGCCGTGGGTATTATGAAAGGGTTCAACTCAAACAAGATTATACCTTTTTAGTAGACATCTCTTTAAAAACTGGGGATAAACAACACCTCCTATATGATCATCTGAACACGGCATGCAGATGTTTGCTTGTGCCTGATTGTCTGACTGTTCGTTTTCCTCTCTTGGACTCAAGTTGTATTGCAGACTGAGTCAATACAATCGACAGGATGCAACATTCAATGAACAATCCTTATCCATGGTTCCTCTATATATTTGTGAAGCAGCCTAGGGGGTGGAACATATTTGGCTGTCCAAGTTGGAATAGGGCCAATCAGGGTACAGCCAACAACACTGGCTCCTCTCAGCTATGCCAGTGACAGAGAGAGACACACAGAGCCCTGCCAGTCTAAGCACAAGCCTTCATTCCCTCATATCGTTCCTGCTACGAGGGAGGCAGAAAGACACAGAGAGAGCTGCCCCAAGCTGCAGACCAGCCCTGCTTCCCTCCTAAGAAGGGGTCCTAATTACCTGCTATGGCTCCTGCTGCGACGGAGGGAGAGACAGAGAGCTGTCCCAAACTGCATACCATCCCTGCTTCCCACCTAAGAACGAGCCCTAATTACCTGCTATGCCTCCTGTTGCAAGGCACACGGAGAGACACGCAGCGAGAGGGAGAGAGAGAAAAACAGAGAAAGATCTGCACCTCTTGGTGTTCCCTAGGTCCAAGCACCCATTACATTCTTGGTTGCAATGGGTTTCTTGCTAGTTCAATATAAATTAGGATCGCAGAACCAACCAGAAGTCTGTAAACAAAACTGTTGCAAAACCTAAGTACTAACATGTTCTAAATGATGCAAAAATTACATAGTAAAATCCTAGTCTCATCAAGGCATATGCAGTAATATTGACAAGACGTAATAATTTATCCAAGTAACTCTGAAATATTTAGTACTGTGCAATTTTACTGCTTGTATAGAAAGGCCCTCTTTAATAATTCAGTTTCACATAATTTATGGAAAGTCGGAAGAGTAGGAGCCTTCCAGACGTCTTCAAGAAGGCCATTCCACCAAGTGATGGCCACAATGGAAAAAGCTTGCATATGGGAAGTTGCTGATTTTGTCTATTTGCACTTGGCACTTGCAGAAGACCTTGCCTCATGAGTGAAGCCTGCCTTTCGGTCCACCAGAAACCTTCAATTTTAAAGTATTATTGTACACAGAAGGTTATTCTTTTCCTAGTAATAGGTTTTTCAATAAAATGTATTTATCTATGACTTTTCTAGTTTTCAAAAATAAAATGTTATTATCAGACTCAGTCATTTAAAGACACATATCCTAAATTTTGTTACATTTACATAAGCTAAGAATATGACTGAAATGTTTAGTTAGAAACATTTTCTCTTTATTCCTTAAAATCTAATCAGAGTGAAATTCATTTTCTTATTTCTACATTTGTACGATGGGTCTTCAAAAAGTTTCCACACTTTAATATTTTCGTTGTAGTCACTGGTCATGTCTGAGAGTGTGACTAGTCTGTCTGGCAAGCCAGCTGACATTGCAGTTTAGTATAAGTTGTCATTCTGTGGTGAACATGGCTGCAAAACTTATAAATTGTACCAAAGAAGAACAGTGTTCTGTCATATGCTTTTTGTGAATGTTCGGAGCACTCTGCATCTGTCACACTAGTACGGCGATTTTCAAATGTTTCAAGCCACTCATTGATGACTCTACAAGAGAGAACTTTATCCCTATTCTGAGCACACAGGCAGAGATGAATTAGTGCTCCCAGCATACCTTCTGCCCACAAAAAGTGTATGACATAATACTGTTCTTCTTTGGTGCAATTTATAGGTTTTGCAGCCATCTTCACCAGTGTGACAACTCCGACACTACACTGCAAGATCGGCCAGTTTGTCAGACAGACTAGTCACATGACACTCTCTGACACAACCAATTACTAGTACTCCCGCCCTCACCATTTCCAACAAAAATATAAAGGTGTGGAAAGTTTTTGAAGATCCCTCATATAATTATATTTTCCACAGGATCAACATTATACTTCTCTTTATCTTGCTTGGGCTATCAACAGTGTAACTTCCTTTTTGCTCCCTGGGAAAAGTTTTAGAATCTGTTGCCATTGCTGTCTGGTTCTTGCTTGATTCCTACCGAAATAAACAAAATAGTATTAAAATATTACTTATAATATTTAAAATAGTATATAATAAAGTACTTTGTAAAGGGAATTTTGCTAATCCTAGTTACTGAAATGGCTTGTACCATATTAATACTACCCTGAGTTGGCACTGTCTACTACTCAGCTGAATGTGGCAGTCAGACACCCCCCCATCCCCCCTACCCCCCCAAAAAAAGAGCTTGGTGCAAAGATGCAAGACAGGAACAACACCCAACTAGACATCCTCCTTAAGCAAGGTATGATAGGCCCAATTGGTCACTGAAGCAGCATCCTAGGAGAAGCTACGAATGCCTGGTAAGAAAGCAAGTGCCATTAGCCCTGCTTTTTGACTTCTATAAATCCCCCCCAAAAAACCCTCTATAGTTACTATAATATTGTGGTGGAAACTTGCAGTCAACTTACGGCAATCCAGCGATGTTTTCAAAGCAAATGACAGAGGTGATTTGCCATTGCCTGGCTTTGTGTACCTACCCTGGACTTCTTAGGTAGTCTCCCATCCAAATATTAACCAAGGCCAACCCTCCTTAGCTTCTGAGATCGGATGAAATCCAGATCAGGACAGTATAATATTTATTTGTTATAATTTATTACTAAAATATAGTTTCTAAAGAACTGTCCAGTTTACATCCTAACCATTGGTGGCTCTAATATTTTGGAAACACCACTCTGGGCGGAGTGCTGTCCAGGACACCTCTGGGTGTCTGGCCTGCACTTCTGCCTGTACGGGCCAATCCAGGTGCTCAGCCAGTCTCGATGCCAGATGCTGCCTGGCTGGCGAGGAGAGCGCTTCCATGGCGCCGTGACTTCACTGCTGGCCGATCCGCCCACCCAGCAGCTATGGTGGGCCAACTGGCAGTGCGGCTGTCACCCCACCTGCCAGAGGGGCTCCCACTTCGGCCACCATCCGCCAGCCCTACCAGCTGCGGGGCCATTGCCCCAGCCGGTGGCATGACGCCCCGCTCAACTGCTGCGTGCCCTCCGCCCGCACATCGACCCCACCAGAATTGCTCAGGTAGGTCAGCCACCAGCAGGCCCCTCTGGGGGCACGCACTGCTAGAGCCCATTGCATTCTTGGATGCAACAGGCTTGTAGGCTAGTTCTGGATAAAATTAAAGTACATTAATAACCTAATCCCCAAAAACATAATTTTAAACAATTTAAATTGTACTGATTCATATGAGCTTAGACTAGTTTATTCCTTAATCATAACATTTTTTTTGCAACAAAATTTAAGAATACTCAGAACAGAACAACTGCTTTATTACTAGTACTGCATACCAAGGCTTTTATACAAGTGTGTTGGAGTCACTGATAATACTGCTTTTCAAAACTTTAGCAAAATGTTTCGGACTGATATCATAGAGCTTTACACTATGACATGGACACTCACTGGAAGCACCTGTAGCACTGTGATACTAAGCACATTTACTTAGAATGACAGAGATTACACATTATGTATTTTCCTCCATCCAGGCTCCAAAGCTAGATGTTGGCCCTACTGGGATGAAATATGCATGAATGAGAATGATTAAGAGTACAGTCCTAACACCCTTACAGGTTCTGTGGGGGTCCGGATCCCATCTCGATATTCATTGGGACTTTTATCTGCTTGCCAGCTTTATCAATGCAGTATTGGTTTACTCCTAATCCAGTGATAGAAATTATAGGACACATATATTAAGGTTCGTTTTTCCTTATCAAAGAAATACTATAATTTACCTGTGATTGTCCAAAATGAAAAGCCTGAGAAAGAGAAATAGGAGTACAACAATTTGGATCATTGGATTTAGATCTGTGTAGGGATTCTCCACCTTTCAGTACAACATCAAGAAAGGGTTTAAATTGCCTGAAACACATTTTAACATATGGATGCGATTACATAAGTAAAAAAGAATGGTCCCTTTATGACAAGTTCTGAATCCAAAGGACTTATCTATGTGACATTAAGACAAATTGCTGGTTTTCTGCATTTTATTGATTATTATATGGATGGATATGGATGAAAGCACCTAGTACATTTTATATAATGTTAATATATTGGTTAAAAACAAGTTTAGACTTCAAATAATAATTGTATTCATTTAAATTATTATTTTTGAAATGATGATAGACATGAATAACTGAGGAAAAAAGGTTTTGCTCTGTGGAATTTACACACTCTAACATTATTTAAACATCCCTTTCACACCCACAGAATTCAATTAACAGCCTACCTCATCTTAGCCATCTCCTGTCCTGAAATCTAGGGGCTGTCAAGACATGCTAACAGCTCTGGCTACCCTGGTAGAATAATCATGATTTATTGTTTGGTTACTGGGAAATTTCCGAGGCTCTTCTCCGGGTATTGTCTTCACTCTGGACAGACCCAGACCCATCACATGCATCATAGTTTCTTTATCATACACAAAAATCACATCAAGCACTGACAGAAATGCTAATGCTGAGAATTTAGGCAGATTGTAAGCGGGTGGACAGTTTGTGTAGGTGCTTGGCTCTTGTGGCCATTTCCTGCATTCTGCTGGGGTTGGAATAGATAACCCTGGAGATGCATTCCAATTTATGTTTCTATGACTTTGTTTAAGGGGCTGTCACGTCAGCCATAGCCTGACAACACAGATTTTCTCTAAATGAGAACATTCAGAACCATTTTGTGTGTGTGTTCTTTTGGGTACCCTGTATATACCACCTGCTTGCTAGTAGGCTACTTCTTTCTCAGAGATGCTGGTTGTTCTTGTTGGACCCAATGACATCTTTGCTTTGTGACGGCAACTTCCCCCTATTATCTATTCCTGTTCAACCTTGCTTTTCCCTAGTTAATTTATAGCATACGTGGAGATCCCACTATTACCCACCTCCAATGAAGCTTGCTAATTTCCCCAACCAAATTCAAAACATATCTAATTTGAATGTGTGGATTTGTACCTGGAGTACCAGTAGAGTTGCTATGAGAAGGAAAGAATGATATTGATAAGAGGCCTGTACTGCTGAGGCACCTGAGATGTCACTCCCAATGAGTTGGCTGTCTGCCTATTTCTTTTTCTTTCTTTTTTTTTTGAGTCAAAGTGTCATCTTAGTCTTTGTGGAGAATAATTGAGAGGCTCAAATGACAAATTCTCAACCTTGGCCCTGGTCTCAAATGACAATGCTGTTGACCTTAACCAAACATGATGTCACAGTGTAATGGTAGAGGCCATAGCACATGCAGAACAATAAGTGGTATGGTAGCCTGCATTCATCTGTTGTTATGACAATTTCACTGCTTCCACTTGGCTAATGAACTCATCTTCTGGTAAAGGTAAAGGTATCCCCTGTGCAAGCACCGGGTCATGTCTGACCCTTGGGGTGACGCCCTCTAGCGTTTTCATGGCAGACTCAATACGGGGTGGTTTGCCAGTGCCTTCCCCAGTCATTACCGTTTACCCCCCAGCAAGCTGGGTACTCATTTTACCGACCTCGGAAGGATGGATGCCTGAGTCAACCTTGAGCCGGCTGCTGGGATTGAATTCCCAGTCTCATGGGCAGAGCTTTCAGACTGCATGTCTGCTGCCTTACCACTCTGTGCCACAAGAGGCTCTCATCTTCTCGAAGGAAGTCCAAATAAGATGACATATGGCCCCACAATTACCAGGCTATTATGGTCTGGTAATTGACTATATGAATATTATGTCCAGATCAAAAGTAGGCCCACTGACCAACAGCATCTAATTTATGTCCCTTCTTATCCGTTAGAGCAGACAGAGGTCCCTGCCAAGATTGGATTGAGCTTCCTCAGCAACTAGAGAGAAGGGTGGTGGATGGGTAAATAGGAACAGACAGTCTTCCTAACAGATCTTTGTCACGCTGATTGCTTCTGCCTGGGGAATGCTATCTTCTGCAGTCTTGCACCTCCTCAAAATTGGGATTGGAAGGCCTGACAGTGCCTTTCTGCAGTTCCTAGCCCAGAGACTGGTTCAGCTCACTTGCCTCCCCCTGGCTTCTGCTAGAATCACATTTATATCCTTCACTTCCCAGCTCCCTTCCTAGCCATGCCCACAACTGAGGTTACAACTTTCCCTTTAACTTTTCCCCTTTCTCTTGCAGGAGCGGCAGAGGGCTTCTCCTGGAAATTCCAGCCCGTTCTGGCAGTGGCCAGCCCAATTGAGTCCTTTCTTGGTCTCTTCCTCCTCCCTTCCAGGTGTCCTGGTGGGTGGGGGCACATTGACAAACAGCATCTAATTTATGTCCCTTCTCATCCGTTAGAACAGACACAGGTCCCTGGAGTTAGCTGTGGAGTCTAGGTCTAGTTAGACTGGATTTCCTTTTCCTTTGCTCCCTGTCCCGTCTCTTTCCTGGGATCCTGGGGCCAGAGTGCTGTTTCTGGAATGGTGGTGGGGGGGAAGGAGGTTGTTGCACAGCAGGGAGCCTCCCCTCTGCTAGAAAGTCCTCTAACATAGGGAAGGTGACTGATGCAGGTGCTTCTGAATACAGGGCATTAAGAGTTTTGCTTTTGAGCTTGGGCTCCATGCCGCGGGGGGGAGAGGCGCGCCCGTTAGCACACCAGCGCCCGTGCCTTGCTCCCCCTGCCGCGGCCCAGTACCAAGGGATCCACGGCCCGGTACCGGTTCGCGGCCCAGGGGTTGGGAAAGACTGGACTAAACCATGAAGAGCACTTGTTGAGTAGAGATGCAAGACTTAGTTGGATGAGCTGGAAGAAACAGTTCACACATCCTCATCTGGGAACAGGCCACATGGAATCGGACCCAAGCTCAGATGGAGAAGTCCTATTGTCCTCCGTGTCCAAGGCATGTAGATTAGGAGTGTCCTGGAACAAGTATATGGAGGGAAATGGAGCTGAGGGAACACTCAGAACCAAAGTAAGGTGGTCCTCTCTCCAAACAGGCCCATAGGCTAGAGACAGAGCATAGGGATAAAGCTGCCATAGACTCAGTGGGTATGGAACCAACCATGGCATAACCTGCAAAGGTTGTACTGGAATTGTATAGCAGTGGTCCACAACCTTTTCTAGGCTGCGGACCAGCGGCGGCGGGGAGGGCGAGTGCCCGGCCGCGCATGCGCATCTGTGGCACGCGCGGCCACAAACTCGCATGTGCAACTTGGCCACACATGCGTGGTAGTGCCGCACATGCACGTTTGCGGCCGTGCATGTCGTAAACACACATGCATGGCGCTACGGAGGCAGGGAGCCACGGCCCTGTGCCAGGGCCTTTGCGGCCCGGCACCGGGCCGTGGCCCGGTGGTTGGGAACCACCGTTGTATAGCACCTTTTCCGTACCAGAATAGGACAGAGCAGAGGGTTTCTCCCCTTCAGAGTAATAGTCTTCCTGTTCATGAAGGTGAGGGCGTGTTAGATGGAGCTAAGGGAGCAGGGCCCTCTTCCTCATCCAACATGGCCAATCTGAAGGAGCCACTAGAACTGAAGGACCGGATTCCAGATCTGTCCCAAGGCACCACTGAAGACTTATGTGAATTATTTCACTTGGATTTGTCCTCCTATGGAGGCAGTTTTGAGGTACTCTGTTAGACTGAAGATGGAATCAGTGAT
The DNA here is from genome assembly GCF_049243985.1 of Paroedura picta. NCBI lineage: Eukaryota > Metazoa > Chordata > Lepidosauria > Squamata > Gekkonidae > Paroedura > Paroedura picta. The sequence goes on from NC_135372.1 coordinate 82,564,124, forward strand.
CAGAACTGATGCCAAGGTGGATTGGGAGATGAAACCAATCTTAAGGACAAAACAGTAGTTGTTAAGTACTAGAAATTAAGCCCGCTGTTACTAGAAATTAAGCCCGTTGTAAATATAATACAGCGGGCGCTAGCCCCCCCCCCCGGGTTGCAGCTGTTCCCAGGCGGCCGGGCAGGGCGATCGCTGGCCAGCTGGGAAGGGCTTTCTCCACCCCCGGGCAGGCAGGGTGTTCGCTGGCACTCTGAGCAGGTGATCGCCCTGCCCGGCTACCTGGGAAGGGCTCCGCCCCCGGGCAGCCACCTTTCCCAGGCAGCCGGGCAGGGCGTTAGCCGGTTCTCTGAAGGGCTTTCTTCCCCAGTTGGGAAGGGCTTTCTCCCCAGCGACCACCTGGGGTGTCAGCGGGCCAGCAGTGAATGGCGGCGGTGGGGAGAACGCTGCGCACAGCAGGGAGTGGGCAGATCGGGAGGCACTTTGCACCTCCTGACTCGTCAGGTCTGGGGCCAGTGGCCAATCAACAGCCGTACTGTGTGCGGCTGGCGATTGGTGGCTTGTCGCCAGAGTGACCCGCGGAAGGCCCAATCAGCAGGCGCTTTGCACCTGCCAATTGGGCATCCTGCTTGTCACTCCAGGGGAAGGGGCCAATGGCCACCCTTCCCCATCCCGGACAGGGCCCTCTTTGAGGGCCCTTATTGCTTTATTTATACTGCTCCCGCGGAGCGGATACAGATGATAACTACTGCTGCAAGGCAGATTGCTATGCTGCTGGGGTGTCAAGGACGGTCAAGGCTTTCTCCCAAAGGTCTGCCTTGAGATGAAAAACCCTGCTGGAACAACACATATATGCCAATTGAAAAACATTATCAGTAGATGATCCATCTCATGACAAGTGAATGGGCTTTATAGAGAGACATATTTTTCTGTTGGTGTCTTAAGAAGGAACTGAGGGGAAATGGTGCCTCTCCCCTCAGTGTGCCAAATTCAGCAAGAAAAGTCATGTTGGACAACTGAGGAGAGGGACACCTTTCTACCTAGAAAGTTCTTTCTCTGCTGCCAGCCTGTACATGCTCAGTTCCATTGTGGGACTGCACAGAGGATTGCAAATTTAGGTTGGTACACAGCATCAAGTTACACATAGATTTGGTGTAGTGGTTAGGAGTGCGGACTTCTAATCTGGCGTGCCAGGTTCAGTTCTGCACTACCCCACATGCAGCCAGCTGGGATCTTGGGTTCACCACAGCACTGAGACAACGGCTCTGATTGAGCAAGTAATATCAGGGCTCTCTCAGCCTCACCCACCTCACAGGATGTCGGTTGTGGGGAGAGGAAAGGGAAGGCGACTGTAAGCCACTCTGAGACTCCTTCGGATAGAGAAAATTGGCATATAAGAACCAACTCTTCTTCTTTTAAAAATTATTATTTAAAGTTCACACTGTTTAAAAATAAATGTAATCCCAGAATATAAAAATGTTAATTTCCCTTAATACTGTATTCATACTAGGAGAACATTATCAATTTATTACCAAGAAAGCCACATGCATCACCATAGTCATATATGATGGCACATTAAAGCATGGTAAATCTCTGGTAATTTCTATGTGCCTGTGACTGCAGACAGCAGTATAGGCAAAATATTTGGACAGTCTATGATAGTGTAATTAATCGACAGTAGTATAATAACTGACTTCCTTTTAAGCCCTACATGACTTGGGACGGAGGTATCTGAAGAACAGCTTTCTTGTGCATGTTCCTGCCCAGGAATTGATTGAGGGGAAATGCCCTCCTGACTGTCCCACCAATTAAATATGCTTATTTGGTGGGTACACAAGAGAGGGCCTTTTTCCATGGAAGCCCCACAATTATGGGACAACCTTCCCAAGGTGGAATGCCCAGTCCCCTCATTGTCTTGAGCTGTTTCCTGAGGATCGATACTTTTATTTAGAGCGTTTAGCTTGTATTATTGTCAGTCCTAATTGAAGAGATGTTATTGGTTTTCTAATTGCTTTTTATGATGTTTATTTATACTGTGAGTTGCCTTGAATTCTGCAAGGGAGAAAGGTGCTAATAAATGTTTTAAATTCATTAATTAATAATGGAGAAGAGATTATCAGAGCCATCCTAAACAGAAGTACACCATTCTATGTCCACTGACATCAATTAACCCTCCTTAGAATGGCACTGTTAGTATACCCATGGAGAAACAGTCATGTTCCTATTTGCCTTTTTAAAAATCATTAATATGTGCATTTTTCTGCTGGGAAGGCAGAGTACATAGTTTTCAAAAAGCGTACTTTAAAACATAAAGTTAAACATTCATGAAGTGGAAGTGCATATCACAAGAATGGAGGGCAAAGCTAGCTTTGCTAATTCCCTGCCAACTTTTTAGAAAAATGGGGGAGAACGACTGAAGATGGTGCCGTAACATCTGGGCTTCTGTCCGGCTCTTAAGCCATGCTGAGGGTCAGGAGCAACCGCACCTGGCGGACCTGAGCAGATACGCAAATCTGCTCGCCGGTCGCCCCAGGAACCGGGAACGGCATCCTGAGGGTCCTACAGATCCGTGGAGAGGGAGGGAGACGAAGCTCTCCGGATCAATCGTGGCATGTGCTTAAGGTCATGATGGCGCCCTTGTCGTAAATAACTTTCTAAGCCTGAAACGACCAGCTGACCCTACATTCTTCCCAGATCATCTTTCACTAGACTGACAGGAGCTGAAGTCTACAACAGTAAGGATTGAAAGCTTTCTGGCTTTTCCTTTTCTTTCCCCACAAGCTCTCCCCCCCCTCAACCAATTTACAAGTGAATTCCTTCTTTCGTCGAGTGAGGCTCCCAGCTAATTATACCCACTAACCAAACAAAGAGAGAGCTTAAGAAAAAAGAGACTTTAAAGCTTTGCTGGAGAGTTCAGTGGGGGAAGCTGACTTGATACGGAGATCGACAAACTGATAATTTGGGATCGCTCGTGCTCCCGCGAGACCTCACGAGACTTTCTGTTTATACTTTGTGACTGCCTAGAACCATGGAAAAATTAACTAAGGCACAGCTTTTCCATTTGTTATGCGAAGGGAACTCAAAGATACTGAAAGCAGTCAATAAGGTGGAAAAGGAAATCCGAGGGACTAAGGGGGAGCTTTTGGACGGAGCCGACGGTCTGGAGAGAGCAGTTGAAGAGGACACAGCTCAGTCAACAATACAAACGAGAATTCAAAGTCTGGAAGTTAATCAACAGGAGGGGGAGAGAGCTAGGGACGTAAAAATCCAAAGCACCTTGGAAGAACTTGGGAAAACAGATTTAAGGAAGGAAAGCACCGAAAACCTGGAAGTCTATTTAGAGCAGGAAGTTATTTGGATCAGCAAAATAAAAAGAGTCTATTCAAAGGCGACAGCACGCAAAAAGCTATCAGGAGATATCTCTGTGCGACCAGAGGAAGAGATCCAGATTGATAAAGTATACAGAGCCTACTTAAAGGCGACTGCAAGCAAGAATCAAGCAAGAGACTTCTTTGGCCCTGACAGAAGGACAATCAGAAATACTCTACTATGGAAAAAAACACAATTTCATTTTCTGCTACCACCTGAAGGATGTGTTGAACAGTGGAGCATTCTCCTGGTTTCCTGTGGGGAAGACAGCGGCAGTAACTCTTAGGACAGGACCAATATATGAAGGGAACTGACTTTATATCATCTAAGACAATAATAGAATATATTCTTATAATAGATTATACTCTTATATGTATCAACAATTACTCTGCTAAGAAAGATGGTAATAACTTCTAGATCAGGATCAATATGTGATGGGAACTGAATATGTATGCCAATATGTATGCTAAAAGAAGATGACAAACTATACTTCATATGTATTAACAAGACAGCAGCAGTAACTCTTAGGTCAGGGCCAATTTATGAAGGGACTGACCGTATATCACTTAAGATAATAATAGAATATATTCTTATAATAGATCATATTCTCATATGTATTAACAATCATTTTGCTAAGAAAAATGGTAAAAACTTCTAGATTAGGATTAATAGGTGATGGGAACTGAATATGTATGTTAAAAAAGGATGGCAAACCATATCAGCTGGTCGCTTTTTTCTCTTTACTTTTCTGTAAATGCTTCATATAATAATAAATAATAAAATTATTTTTAAAAAACTTTAGAAAAATGTACATGTACATTTCATTTGTGTAATGGTAAATATTCATTCACATAATAAGGAATACAAAAAGAATAATTAAAACTTGCACCTTTAAAAACTTAATACAATAATACATGCAACTGTTATGTGTCTTTTCAGAAATGTCTGTAAGATCAGTGTAGCCACAACAGAAAAGATACCCATGTCAGTTCCATGACACTGCAATCGTTGTGCTACCTGCAAAACAATACTGCATCCCCTTTCTCAGTAACAAAATACTGAAGTTTGATTGTTAGGAAAATGCTATCATATAAAAAAAAACATGAGTGTCCTAATGGTTCATATTACTTGTATGAAAATTTAAAGTATGAGGTCAAATATGTGGTTGAACCCAAAAAGGAAATGTTTTCAAACCCGACCAGCCATCTCATTAACCTGGTGCCAAAGTTGTTTTGCATTATTTACGTAGATAGTGTCCTGGAGTGTCATTATTCTCCAACAGTCCCATGGACAATCTAATTTGATTCACACTTGACACTAACACATTCCTTTGACTGGCTGATTCCCATATAATATATTAAATCCTATATTAAATCATTTTAGTTCCAGAGGTGAAGATTGGCCTAATTGATTTCCATATTGTACTTTAAAATACTAGATTGCATTACCAATATTCTTTATTTACTTTGACATTTATATTCTGCTTTATTCTCATTTGCTTTCAAGGCTAACAATACACATATAAATTGGTCTTGTTATCTCTAGTAGCTATTGGACATGTAGGAGCCATACTGTCAGGATTGATAGAATCCTGTCATAAATTAGCCTGAGTTCTTCCATGACAGTTTTAATTGCTTGGTGCCTGGATGCCTCAGGCCCTGTATTCATGCTATCTAGTAAAAGTGAATTATATGTTACTGTAACTCTTATCACCGGTTGAGGCCTCTCGGCTGGGACCAGCAGTATTATCAGCCAGCCAAGGTCATGAGAATGTATCACTGTTTTTAATTGCATGACTCTCTTCTCTCCTTCTCCCCTCCCTTGGGAACTTTCAAGTTTTGGGCGGGAGAAATGGGTGGATAAGAAGAAGCAAATCTGTACCCAAGTCAGATTTGACTTTGCCAGTCTTGAGTTTTTAGTACTTCTCAATAAACGCTTTCTTTAATTAAGAAGCTAGTTGTGAGTTCTTTCAACGCTTGACACATACAACATATTAATACTCATCAGAGTAACATTTAAAAAGTTAGCATGAGGGGTATTTTAACAAAGAGGAATATTAATAAAACTTTTAAGCCTACCTTCTTTTATAGTATAAGTAACATGCTGCCAATGACAAAACTGAGAGAGCCATTCCAAAAATAGTAGCACATGCTACAAGGGTAGAGGTTAAATGCTTCAAAAAAGCTATAAAACAAGTATTTTAGTTAATATTAAATTATCAAGTATAAAGCATTTCCATTATTATTTTGCTATTATTAGTTATTTAAACAACACATAAATAATAAAATTTAAATTAAATTAAAGTTACTTAAACAACAAAGTTTTGGAAATATCTACATTGTTTGACTCAGATGTCAAACTGGATTCTTTAGTTATGATAGATCCTAATTAGACCTGAGAGCAGTAAACTCACATATCAGAACACATTGTTCCAAAATTAAAATAGTGAAGGCTCAGAGGTCAAAAGAGGCATGTTGAAGACTTCCCCTACTTGCCGCTTTTGTTTCTCCCCTGCCATCCCTGCTGAATGTTCCATGTCTAGACTCTGAAACTGAAATATGAGTACTGGTAACTTTTACCTATTAGATGTAAACCAGACTGAAGGGGTTGAGAAAGGTTCAGAGGTAGGATGTATGTTTGGCAAATAGAAGTTTAAGAGTTCATGTAACTAGTGTTAAGAAAAACTTTTCACTACCTAAAAGCCCAGGGAACCAATGGTAGGTTGTTTCCACACTGGAGATTTGCCTCAGGTTGGATGCTATTGGGAAATGGAGTTTCCCCCTGCTTCCCCACAGTATTGTGGTGCTTCTGTGGAGCCATTTCCTCCCCTTTCCCAGGGGATTTAGAGGTAGTTTTTTATTTTAATTAGCAACACACACATAGTCATAATGGTATATTGATATGTCACTTACCATTAAAAATACTCAGAAAATCTCCCTGTTTGGGAAAAATGGCCCCTATGGGAAGTGGGACAGAGAAAATGTGGGGAAGCCCATTTTCTTGAAGTCTTGCTGCAGCATTTCATTTGCGGGTGCACCAATAAGATGGATCAGACTGTATTTGCAGGTGCAGCAATAAGGGGGATTCCAAAGGAAATCATTGCCATGCAAAAAAGCCCCTATTAATAGTAGACATGTGCTCTTATTCAGTAAAGATAGTTAAGTATGTTCCTGTATTTTCAGTGTTACTTTCAGTGAAAAAGCCAGTCTTGCAGCTTCAATAATGTGTTGCATTAAAAATCATGCCTGAAGAATAATGAAGCTACGTGTAAAATTTTCAGTGCAATCTGAGTAGAGATATACCCATTTACACTGACTGACTGTGAATTATTTAGAAAGCTCAATAAAATCAGAGTCCAGTAGCACCTTTAAGACCAACAAAGATTTATTCAGGGCATGAGCTTTCGAGTGCAAGCACTCTTCAACAGACATTTAGAAAGCTGTAACTCTTCTTAGGATTGCACTATTGGTTTCTAGTTCTCTTTCACTGAAGTAAGAGAAATGTGTATCATAAGTATGGGTTCACTGGATATGTATGTGTAACTGGAACCTCAGCCACAGACATTCTTAACTATGTGTCCATCATGCTCTTCCTTATTAAAACATATATTAGTATATTACATATAACATGTCTTTGGTTTGTTACTACTTACTATTTTGTCACTATTACTTGCATAGAACATTACTGTAATGTAATACAATAATTATTGTTCTTTGTGGTTGTTACAATATTTCTGGACCTGACTGGTCTGAAGGTAGTGGGTCATTTCAATTGACTGTTCATGGCCAGTTACAGATTGAATATTTGTGGTCTTGAACCTATACACCACCTCATTCCATTGAAAGCAATCAAAATTAAATTAAAAGTATATTACAACTAAAATCACTCTAACCAGCCTGAAGAAAAAGGATATAACCTTTTTGCCAAATGTCTTTAGCAAAATGTGTAATTGGCCATTCTACAAGCTGACAGTGGAAACACAGAATGGGTCTAACCAAAGCTACAAAAACTGTGACCAGAGAAAGAGGAAATCAGTTCATGATTAAGTACTCCCACTCTTGCCAGATTGTGGGACCAGCGAGAAAATCTTAAATTCTTAATATGAAAATCCCACCAGATTGTGGTAGTCTACAAAACCACTGAAATCAATATCATGTCACTAAAGACCCCTTCCTCCATTCTTTTACAAGTTGAAAACATTGGCTGGATCCCACCCAGTGTCTCTAAACTGTCCCTCAGCTAATAAGAAGTCCTTATTTGCTATTACAGGAAAGGGAAATTTATTTTGGAAAAGTCTGTACAGTTCAATATTTTAGTACTATCATATAAATATCGACATACTTAGAAAACATATAGTGCAAATATACCAATCAATAAAAACCTACCTACAGATATTTGGACATTTTCTTCTTTTGTTGATCGTTTAGTCCTTTCAACAACTGATGGACTTTGACAAATGTGTTTATAAAGATGTGACACACTTAATGAACTTTCTGTACCAAGATGCTTTTTTCTTACAAGTATTTTTAGAGCTGAATTTCTAAATCTCTTTTGAGCAACCCTAAAATATATGTTTGTCTTCTGAAAGGGTTGCAAGAGGTGTTTCAACAATTCTACCATGTAGACAGATGACTTTACTTGGTTTATTTTTGAATTGAATACTTCACCCGTTATCTTATCAGATATAATAGCTAGAAAGTTATTATTTATAAATGAAGGTTCCATGCAGTAAAGTTTTGTTGAAATTTCCATTTCTCTAGTTGTACTTTCTCTTATAGTTATGAATACTATGGACTGTTTTTTCCTCAATTCTTTCTTTCTTGCCATTTTTCTTTTAAATGTAGGATGCTGATTTTTTTTAATGGAAGACAGCACAGTTTTATGTGCCAGTAATATCTTCTCTGTGGTGTAGCTATGTCTATGTTGAATAATTTTTTTAGTTGTTCTACATTTTTCTGATAAGAAAATCTTTTGTCTGACAAGAAAATCAGATTTCTGCTGAAAATTCAAAGATAACTGAGCATGTGTCTTAAATCCATTATGTTGCCCTTTACTTTTGTCATTTAATATTTGGTTTACTTCTATAAACATTTTGTACTGATCTTTATAGTAAACATTTCTGTTCTCTCTTTCTTTGGTAGAATCTAACACTCTGTCAGTGTTGTTCTGGCATTTTTTCTTTGTCATCAGCCTTATTACTGTATGTTTTCTTCTTGATTGATGTTTTACTATCTTTAACACCACAATACTTCCCAAGTCTTCCAGACATTTCTTTAAATATACTTCTTCAGCTTTTAACATTGTTTCTGATTGAAGTGTTATAGCTAGTGGTAGCCAACTTCCTATGTATTTGTAACTATTCCTAAAATATATTAATTTTAATTGTTCCATTTCTTTATTTTCTGATTCCTTTTTACCATCATAGAATACAGTCATTTTCATTGCATAAACATTAAGTTTTCCATCCTTCAGAATATTCTTGGATACTTTTGTTAACTGCTTTTTTCCTGTCAAAATTAGCTCTCTTGGTCTTGAATGCATTCTTAAAACTTGTACAATGGTGCTTTCATCAGTAATTAGATATCGGTTTCTTTGATATATATCTTTTAGCCTGCTTGTTTGTTGATGGTTCCTCTTTGCATTTTTTCTAGGTGTTCCCAGGTTTGTTCTGAAATTTTTATAATTTCCGTTGCCCCTTTTCAATATTGACTGTTTTAAGATCATATGCAGCGGTGCTTTATACAAACCATTTTTCATGGTTGCTGTTGATATCAACTGATACTTGACTATGTGCTCTGCAATAAAGCAAACAATAAAAGTGAATCTTAAAAGGATATTAAACTACTATGATTTTTTTCTAAATGCTGCTTATTATAAAACCCAGAGCCCAAACTGATCACCAGGTCTGCACACAGCTGCCCCCCCCCAAAAAAACCTTTTAAAATAGAAAATTTCAGGGATTGCACTTCCACATGTATTTTGTATTAGGACTATTAAAATCATAAAAGCTACTTAAGCTTCCATCTCTGTCACACCCTAGCTCTGCACGTGGAGACAAAAACCATGCATGTATGAGCCATACAAAGAATGAGGCTTTCCCTTCTCAGTCAATCAACATAGCAACAGAAGCATCACTTTCACCAAAAAACACTATCAACTCTACTGTAGGCTAGAGGCACGCAACCCTTGGGGACACATGCCGATGTTGGCACATCAGGTAATTTTTTGGCCCCTAGAGACATATCACTTGAAAAATTACCAAGGCAGTGGCAGCACTGCTGGAGTCAGTGGTGTAGGAGGAAAAAAGCCATCTCTCAAACCTACAACCACCAAGTCCAAGGTGAATCCCTGAAATGCTGGTATCGCTGCAAATGCTGACTTCGTCCAGTCTGGCCACATACAACCATCCTTTCCCCCATTTTGCTTCCTGGCATACCAATGTCTTCATAGGCATGGGGATGGTGGGGGGCAGATATCAAAAAGACACCTACCTTTCCTTTAGGCCAGGGGTAGTCAACCTGTGGTCCTCCAGATGTCCATGGACTACAATTCCCATGAGCCCCTGCTAGTGTTTGCTGGCAGGGGCTCATGGGAATTGTAGTCCATGAATATCTGGAGGACCACAGGTTGACTACTCCTGCCTTAGGCAACACTTCTTACAAAGAAATTGCAGTGAAAAATAATCATCACTAATTAAATTTGGACAACTCCTATTTTCTTCCAAATAACTATTTAAGGAATTTTATTAGTACTTCTCAGAACAAACGTGAAATTAACAATGCATACACACTGATTCTATTCTCTGTTCCACTCCTCTATTAACTACACAGTACTTCAGAAAGTATAGTTGATAAGAAGAAAATTTAACTGGGTCTTCCCTGATATGTACTACAGCTTCAGAACAACATACCTATCTGATTCCCAACTATTTTGCTTTCATATATTCTGCTTTGAGCTGCATCCCTGCCAGACTTGGGGCTTTGAGGACACTGATAAGTTTTCCTTAGCTGTGTTGGATTCTAATAAGAAGTTAAAAATTTATTGTATAAATAATGCTAGAAAAATGACGTCTCTTTCTTCTCTTACTGCAGGGCTTTCTCAACCAGGGTTTCATGAAACCCTGGGGGTTCCTTGATGGCCCTGGAAATGTTTCCTAAATGGGTGGAAGTTAATTAATTTTAACATATTGTTTAAATTTGTTAAACATTTATCAGGAGATATGACCATATATGGTCATGTCAGACCATCCACCCCCTCCCCAAATTATTTATTTAGATTTAAATTTATATACCGCCCTCCCCGAAGGCTCAATGACCAATGATGGGCCTGGAGGGGGTAGGAAAGCTAGGGGACTAGGTAGGTGTAACATAGCGATGCTTCCCAACCATATTCTGCACAACAGTGCCACTTCTGGGGTTTCTCGAAGCCAGAAGAATGTTTCAGGGGTTTCTCAGTGTTAAAAATGTTGAGAAAGGCTGTCTTACTGTATGAATTCCTTGTGCAACTAAAGCTACCAGTATCTTTCCTATTTCCTAAAACTTACCATTGAGTACAAGATGGTTAAGTATACCATCTAGTAGTTTAAAAGCTCTTGGGTAGCATTTAAATTCCAGGTTACCTTTCAAGATCACAATAAATTATATTTCTAATCAGCCAACACAAAAGCCATCAATATATACTCAAATCAAAGAGGCGACCCTACAGGAATACTTAAAATAATAAATTAACAAACTAGAATTGACAGTAAATTGACAGAAAAGCAAAAAGTGCTGCCAAGTTTAATTAAGTTTCCTTTGGAGTGTGTCAAAATGATCACAGATATTTTCCCATTAGTTTCACAGATGAGGAACTATATGTTAATTTCACTCAGCACCCCCCACACACCCACATCTTTGCTAAATGCTAGCCATAACACTTTAAAAATATATATATACGATGCACATAAACATAGTAAAACTTAACAAAAAAAAAAAACATGATGAAACTGAATGTCCCCTTTGAGCTTGCTGGCAGAGATGCCAGCTTACAGCTGGGACCCACAGATCCCCTGGAAATACAGCTCATCTGCAGACTACAGAGATGAGTTCCTCTGGATTAAATGGATGATTTGAGGGATGGATTTATGGCATTGTACTCCATACAGTAGTCCATGTCCTCCCCAAGGTCCATTTCCAAATCTCCGGGAATTTTCCAACTTGAGTCTGGCATCCCTTCCCCCTTTCCTATTCCCCACCAATGACCGAGGTTGGGGCTGGCAACCCTACTTGCAGCCCACACCCAATAGCTCCTACTACCTCCGCCCCGCATTTTAGCCCTGTTTTCACCCAAGCAGTTTCCTTTTCTCTCCATTAGGATGAACAGAGAGCCCAATATGGAAAGGTCCCTTCTGGTTTCAAAACACTTCTATCAGCTGTAAAAGTCATCTTAAAATTGTTTTTAATGTTTGGGATTGGCAGCACAGATTAAATACAGAGGCTTGAAACATAAGAATCCCGCCCCCTTTAACAGCTGCAGCGGAGGAAGAGCCTCCCTAAAACCCGCACGCAGAACTTTCCCTTTCAAATATCAGAGGCGGAAGGGACTTTCCACACTCCCATTCCCTATCAGCCAAGGTCTATCCTTACCCGGCGACAGTTCCCCCAGGACAAGAGGAGGGCCCAGTGTGGGGAACCCTCTGACCAGCACCAGCACCGTGGTCGCGAAGGCTAGAGCCCTTAGCATAGTTTCTCGCGGGGCACAGCTTTCTCCTAGCCCGCCATGGGCGGTGGCTCTAACGGCCCTCCGAGCTAAAGGAGAGAGAACCTAGCGAACTCCATAGAAAATGGCGGGAGGGAGCGTGGCTGCTCTAGCGTCGCGCGCCAAGAAATTGGCGGCCTGGCAACTCTTGTCGTTAACGGAGAGCGCGAACGGACTGGAAGACGGGAGTGTCATTTCCTATCGCCCACCAGGGATGGCGCCACAATATGGAAAGGGTGCGGAATTTCGGAGGTTCAAAACGTTTATACACTTTTTGATTTTGTATCTTTTTTTCCTTAGACGCACTACACAAAACTTACGTTGTTTGCTACTAACGTAATAATATCATTGCTCCTACCGTGCTTCGCTCTTTGTAATGTTGATAGGTGTACTGTAGGACTTTGGTATGAGTCCTAATCTGGAAGAAAGTGATAGAACCCGCTGGTAATCCAGTAGATAGAAGAAATAGAATTTGGTCTCTCCTCCAACCATGTAAACAGTCTGCCAGTCTCATGGTCCCCTCACAACCTCTGCTTCTTTTCCTGATACAGTCAGAAACTGCTGGTCTCCAATATAAAATAGTAAAAGATGTCTCATCAAAAGCAGTTTATTTTATCAGATTCGGTTGTTGTGGGTTGTGCTTCATAGTCAGAGGGAACAAACTTAAGCAGTTTTGCTGGGCTAAATCTCATGCTTTTGCCAAGAAAAGTGTCTTAGAAATAGCCTGATCCTGTGCTGAGTTAGATTCAGTTGATCTTAGAGAAAAATCACGTAACTGAATAAACGCTGTTATGCTGCACATAATTGTACTGCAAAGTAAAGGTGAGGGAACAAGGGCTGAGAGAAGCCTGACATCTGAAATTGGGAGGGAAGGCCCTGCTAACAGTTCTGGGTAGACCTGGAAAGTACAGTGTGGCTTCTTAGTAGCATAGTAGACCTTGTTTATACAGTGCCATTTGGTAGAGGAAATAGGAGTACTAAGTTCCTCCACACCCCATGAAGGTATAACATTTTCACAACAAAACATGAATATTACTGAAAAACATAAGCACCATGACCTATTGGCCAACTATTAAAAGATATATAATTAAAAGTTATGTCCTTCCTTCTTTCCTTATGACCTTTGTCTAATATCCACCTTTTAAATCCATCTCACATTGCCTGATTTCTGAGATGCTTTATACATCATTTTTAATGATTTTTAAATTTCTACTTTTAACAAGTACTCACTGTTCACAATAAATGACTTTAAAACATAAGAGATACAGGTTTTTAAGAGATGTAGACTTCTTAGCAGATTGGTTAAACCTCATACCTTAAGGCCAAACTCACATGTTACATACAAGATGCAAATGGATAGCCATATTGGTCTGAAGTAGCACAATAAAATTTGAGTCCAATGGCACCTTTAAGACCAACAAAGATTTATTCAAGGCATGAGCTTTCGTGTGTATGTGTGTGTGTGGTGATTTGGAGCAGAATAGTAGCAGGTTAACAGTGCTGAAAGAGCCTCTTGTGGCGCAGAGTGGTAAGGCAGCCGCCTGAAAGCTTTGCTCATGAGGTTGGGAGTTCGATCCCAGCAGCCGGCTCAAGGTTGACTCAGCCTTCCATCCTTCCGAGGTCGGTAAAATGAGTACCCAGCTTGCTGCTGGGGGGTAAACGGTCATGACTGGGGAAGGCACTGGCAAACCACCCCGTATTGAGTCTGCCATGAAAACGCTAGAGGGCGTCACCCCAAGGGTCAGACATGACTCGGTGCTTGCACAGGGGATTCCTTTACCTTTAACAGTGCTGAATGCTTTCCCACCCACTTCCCTGCTGACCCCCAGCAGTTTTTCTCACAGCGAAGTTCTAAACACTTTGTAAGGGAAGACTATACATTTAAGACAGGGTTAAGCCTGCATATGAGTTTAAATATGCGTAACTGGTGAACTGGGGACTAGGGCTATACTTTTATAAATGCTTACCTGAGAGTAAGGATAGTTGACTGATTGTACCAAAGGTGGTTACAAAGTTAATGATACAATAACTTAGCAGATGCTATAGCATTTTTTGTCATTTTTAAAAATTATTCCATCAATGTATGCCCATAATCATTCTCTGGCTTTTCAGTTCCTTTCCTCTGTAGATTTATGACTCCTTTGTTTGATCTGTGCTTTTTTCCACTAAATTAATTGACTTACAAATAAGTATGAGTAGGATTGTAGCCCTAGCATCACTTTGCCCCATAGAATTACACATATTTTAAAATGTATATTATTTATTTTATTCATGAAATTTGTATGCTGCCCCTTGCTGCGATATCTTGGGGCATTACTGAAAAGCAAAAGCAACTAAACTGTAAAAGTTACAATATAAAAAAATTCAATAACATCCAGAGTGTCTTGTAAAGACAATTTATTAATACAGGAAAAATACAAGTACCAAAAGAAAACAAGTATTGAACTCTCCATATCTCTTCGTTAGGTTGAACAGTAGAAAAAAAAGAGGTAGGGGGAGAAAAATATAATTCAGTCTGTGTACTCGGCAAGTGTGGGGATTTTTATGAATAAAAGAACTATGCTTTAATCCCATTTTTGCTTCATTCTCCCATAAGGTCATGAGTGCAATATTACATCAGCCACACTATATGCCCATTAGGTTCACTAACTCACCAGATGCAGACAGAGGCAACAACAGACTTATCCTCCCACTCTGTAACATCCAATCTGATGCAGAGGTCTGAGGAACCTGAAATCCTGCACATTGTGTTTGTCTTAAAGGTATTGCATAGCTTTTGTTTTTCTTCCGTAGTCTCTTTTAGGAATCGGTTGAGGTAAAAACCTCAGGTGTAGACACCAAAATGTTATTAATCAGTGAAAGTTTTCACTTTAGCCAGTTCATCTGTTGTTGTCAGATCTCATTCAATTTTTAGTAGTTTCCCAGTTTTTCACTATTATGGCTTCGGAATTTACAATACAAAACAGGCAGCCAAGAAATGGACTCTTCCTATGGCTGTTACTTTTCTTTTCTTAATCTTATAAATATAATATAAAATACAGTTTTAGATTTTTTTTAAAACACCACCTGCGCAGTGCTAATTATTTTAATGGAATTCTACAGGTTCTTTGCAAGCTGATTATTTGAAGTTGATTATTTGTCCACAAGATGGTGCTCTGCCAAACAAATTAATTAAGAGGGTTAATATATTAGAAGTATCATACCTTCTTTAGCTTACCAATTTATTTTTGATACTTAAAAAAATATTTATAATAATAATAAAATGTTATTGTTATCCTGCCCTTCTGAGTTGCTCAGAGTGGGTAACAACGTTAAAACTCACACAAAATTAACGTTAAAAACATTTATATTTGCTAATTAATATTTTGTAATGTAATCTGCATCTTGTACTGTTTTATTTCTTAGACTTATTAATCATGAGTGTTATATATTAACTAGGAAAGTAAAGATAAAAATGTATAGTTTCATATATTTTGACTTCTTATTTATTTATCTATTTGTTGTTTGTTTGTTCTGTCTAGCTCATGGCAGGATACAATACTTTAAAATCCATAATAAGACACATACAAATCCCAATCCCACTAAAACCCTTTGGCAGCATTTTGTCTAAGCCCACACAGATGGTCTTGCCACTTCCTCCCCAGCCACAGGACCTCTATCTTGGTGCGGTTGAATTTCAGGGGACTCAGCTTTAACCATCCAGCTACAGCTTCCAAACATCTGTCAAATGTTTCCGGGGGGGGGGTCTGGGTGGCCATCCATCAGGAAATAGAGCTGGGTGACATCCACATATTAATTGACAGCCCAGCGCAACACTCCAGACCAGCTGTGCCAGAGGGCACATGTTAATGTTAAAAAGGGTGCGGGAGAGCACAAGGAAGCTGGAAGGGGTGTGTCCACAAGGAAGCCGGAAGGGGTGTGACATCTCCTCACCCAATGCCACCCTCTGTGTCTTGGGGTGAGGGGCCAATCGGCGTTGGCCCCAATCCTGGACCGGTCCCGCCTAGCTTGGGCTTAGTGTTTTATTTAAGAGGAACAATTATTATTATTTTAGATTTATATTCCCCGCCACTCCAGAGATCGGCTCATGGCAGCTTACAGCAGTCCGTTAGTAAAAACCACAATATAACCCCATCAAAATTAAGATAGGACATAAAAAATTAAACATATAAGTAAGAAACATGGCAGTATAAATCAACTATCCCCCCTCCCCATAATAAGATCAAATAGGGGAGCTGCGAGGGGAAGCCATAACCCAAAGTCAATAGGTTACCCTGGCATATTGCTACCTTTGACACGAAGGAGGAGGGGGCTACCAGATCTTCCTCTTGGCCCGTGGCCTCAACCATAAACCTGGTGGAAGAGCTCCATCTTACAGGCCCTGCAGAATACAGAAAGATTCCGCAGGACCCACAACTCTTCCGGGAGCTCATTCCACAAGGTGGGAGCCAGGACCAAAAAGTCCCTATCCCTGTTTAAGACCAGGCACACTTCTCAGTTCAATCCCAGCAGCCGGCTCAAGGTTGACTCAGCCTTCCATCCTTCCGAGGTCGGTAAAATGAGTACCCAGCTTGCTGGGGGTAAACGGTAATGACTGGGGAAGGCACTGGCAAACCACCCCGTATTGAGTCTGCCATGAAAACGCTAGAGGGCGTCACCCCAAGGGTCAGACATGACTCGGTGCTTGCACAGGGGATACCTTTACCTTTACCTTTACACTTCTCTAGGGCCAGGAACAACCAATAAATCAGTACCCAGTTTGGTGTAGTGGTTAGGAGTGCGGACTTCTAATCTGGCATGCCAGGTTCGATTCTGCGCTCCCCCACATGCAACCAGCTGGGTGACCTTGGGCTCGCCACAGCACTGATAAAACTGTTCTGACCAGGCAGTGATATCAGCGCTCTCTCAGACTCAACCACCCCACAGGGTGTCTGTTGTGGGGAGAGGAATGGGAAGGCAACTGTAAGCCGCTTTGAGCCTCCTTCGGGTAGGGAAAAGCGGCATATAAGAACCAACTCTTCTTCTTCTTCTTCCCACAGTGCACAAGGCCTTTGGGGGGCATAGGGCGACAGACAGTTCCTCAGATACGTGGGTCCCAGACTGCGAAGGGCCTTAAAAGTGAAAACCTTGAAACAGAACTGGGCTGCAACCAGCAACCAGTGCAGCTGCCTCAGCACAGGCTGGATGTGGCCCCTCCAAGATGTTCCCATGAGGACCCTAGCAGCTGCATTTTGCACGAGTTGCAGTTTCTAGGTTAATGCCAAGGGCCAGCCCGCATAGAGTAAGTTGTAGAAATCTATTATGGAGGTGACCAACACATGGATTACTGTGGCCAGGTGATCAGAGGACAGGTAGGGCGTTAGTAGCCGAACCTGGCGAAGGTGGAAGACTGCCTGGCAGTCTACCCTCTTGACTTGTGCCTACTGAGTTAGTGAGGCATCTATGATCACTCCCAAATTCCTGGCCTTGGGGCATGGTTGTAAGTTGTGTTCCAGCCAGGATGGATAAGTGCGCTTCCTGGCCTGTTCTCCTACTTCCCAGCCACAGTACCCCCTGTCTTGGAAGGGTTGAGTTTCAAATGACTCTGCTCAAGCCATTCAGCCACTGCTTCCAAACATCTGGCAAATGGTTCTGGGGTGGGGAGGAGTCCAGGTGGCTAGCCATGTAGAGATAGAGCTGGGTGTCATCAGCATATTGATGTTGCCACATAATGTTGCCACTTCACTCTGGTAAAACCTCACTTGGGCCCATTATGCACGGCCGCCGAAACGGCGATTTCGGGTCACATGGAAAACGCGGAGGGGGAAGACGCGACGCATACCGGTTATACACGGGGCGGGGCGTGACGGCGGCAAAACCCAGAGTAACCGATTATGCACGCGCCGATCCGGGCGCCGCTTCTGGTTGCGCCCCGCTCACCCGGAAGCTGCGCTTTCTTCCGCGTTTCACTGACGCGGCTTTTTCGGCGGCATGCACCGAAGCTGCAGCCGGTTGCAGCCGGCTCCGTGCGTTATCCGTGATTTTAGTCGCCGCCATTCCACCCCGAATGTGCGCTAAAACCCCCGTGCATAATGGGTTTTGGTGAGACTTCACTGTGTTCAGTTTTGGGCACCACAACTGAAGAAAGAAGTAGAGAAACTGGAGGGTGTCCAGAGAAGGGCTATGAAGATGGTGAGGGGTTTGGAGACAGTTGTATGAGAAAAGGTTTAGGGAGCTTGGTCTGTTTAGCCGGGAGAGAAGACGACTGAGAGCTGATATGATAACCATCTTCAAATACTTGAAGGGTTGTTATAGAGAAGATGGAGCAGAATTGTTTTCTGCTGCCTGAGAGTGTGGGACAAAAACCAAGGGGTTGAAATTAATTCAAAAGATAACCATCTTCAAATAATTGAAGGGCTGTCATAGAGAAGATGGAGCAGAGTTGTTTTCTGCTGCCTGAGAGGGTTGGACCAGAGCCAATGGGCTGAAATTAATTCAAAAGAATTTTTGAATAACATCCGGAAGAAGTTCCTGACAGAGCGGTTCCTCAGTAGAACAGGCTTCCTCAAGAGTCAATGGGTTATCCTTCTTTGGAAGGTTTTAAGCAGAGGCTAGATAGTCATCTGACAGAAATGCTGATTTTATTAACTTAGGCAGATTGTGAGTGGGCAGGAAGGGATATGCCAGTGTTTGTCTCTTGTGGCCCTTTCTTGCATACCTAGGGAATTGCTGATTACCATGTGGGATGGTAGGTGAATTTCTTCCAGGCCAGGCTGGATTCTGAAGATTTTATTTGGGGGGGATCACTTGGGCATGAAATTGGGGTCACTGTGGGTAGGCAGATAATTGTCAGTTTTTGCATTGTGCAAGGGGTTGGACTAGGTGATCCTGGAGGCCCTTTCCAACTCTATGATTCTATGGTTGACCTCTCTGACCTCAGCAACTTGTCCACTTTGGTAGAAGAGAGCCTCCTGAAGCCATCAAACATTGTCCCCTGCAATGGCCACGGGGCATCTAGTTCCCTTTCTGTATGAAGTGTGGCAGAAAGATCACAGCAGAGCAACAAGACTTACCTGTGAAAAAACTCACTAAAGCCTCACAGCTTAAATCCAATCGACTTGAAATTTGACATCCATCCTCAAGGGTGGTAAAAGACCAAACTAAACATTTGTGCTGGGTGAGCGCTATATGCCCCCAATCTCTTAGAATGGAAAATAACCATTTAAAAATTACATTTGCTAAAATACATAAAGCACAGAGCCTGAAAACTTACAAACTGGAAAAAATAATTATTCCTTGTCCCTAAATCGTTAAAAAAATGTGTTGTATTGCTTTGGGGGTTGAGAATAGAGTAAGCTTTGGCAGGAACAGAAAATGGAGAGTGGGGAGCTGCTACAGAGAACACTCATCTGTAGGCTTATATTGTTCATTCAGTGAGCAACTTGAAGAGATCTATTCTCACTGAAGAGATCTATTCTCAGAGCCTCTTGTGGCGCAGAGTGGTAAGGCAGCTGTCTGAAAGCTTTGCCCATAAGGCTGGGAGTTCGATCCCAGCAGCCGGCTCAAGGTTGACTCAGCCTTCCATCCTTCCGAGGTCGGTAAAATGAGTACCCAGCTTGCTGGGGGGTAAACGGTAATGACTGGGGAAGACACTGGCAAACCACCCCGTATTGAGTCTGCCATGAAAATGCTAGAGGGCGTCACCCCAAGGGTCAGACATGACTCGGTGCTTGCACAGGGGATACCTTTACCTTTTACCTATTCTCATTGAAGAGGCAAACTCCAGGCTGCATTGAGAGCAAGCCCTTACAGCTTTTATCAGTGAAAGCCTACATGTTATATATAATTCATTAAGATAGAAGTCCCTGATGATACTAGTATACTACTTACTCCTAGCAGTGTGCTGTTGCTCTTCATCTGCTGCAGGTTTTATATATTGCTGTTATTATTTATTTATTTTGTTTTAGAATGACCCTCCCCACAAGTGAACTTGAGGTTAAGGTGACCAGATTTTAACATTGGTAAAGTGGGACATCATTGACTGGGGGGGGGGGTCTTGATTAAAAATTTGGTGTATATGGAGCAACAAAAAGTTGCATAGAATGCATAGAATGCAAAAGGTGCCCCCAGATGTCCCTCCAAAACTGGGACAATCTGGTCACCTTACTTGAGGTGGCTCACAATGATAAAATACTGTAATAAAACACAATTTAAAACCACCTAAAATTCTCTACTGGCTAACCGTATTGGAGATGGTGCAGAATGCAGGGGGAGGAGAGAGGGAGCTGAGGAGAAGGAAGGTGTTCTGTCTGATTTAGGTCTGTCATGATCCAAGATATAAGCCTGGTGGAAATTTGCCATTATATAGGCTGTGTGGAACTCTGGCAGTTCTGTTAGAGCCCAGATTTCAATTGGCAACTCTTTCCACCAGAATAGAACCAGGGATTACCAACAACTTGGTGTTGACAGAGTACAGTGCTCACTGAGAAACATATTGGGAGAGGTAGTCCCTCAGATATACAGGGCCCAGACTACATGTGGCCTGAAAGGTCAATACCAAGAACTGATCCAGAACTCCTCTGTTAACCAGTCCAGCTGTTGGAGAGCATGTCAGATATGGGTCCTCTTTGGAGTTCCTGTAAGGGCCTGTGCAGCTATATTTTGCAACACGTCACAAAAAAAGAAACAAAAGACCAACCTGAAATACAGGCAAGACCCAAAAAGTTTAGGGGTAAAATCAATTTTAGAAAAATATAAGGAGTTTATTATAGGAGCTCAAATGTTTAAAAAACATGAAAGAATATCTGTTTGGCACACATAAAACATCTAAGTGTGTACACCAATATTGCCAATTTTTTTTTACTTTTACCTAATGCATTTTGATCAAATAGAATTGTGCAAATGCACATATATATAATTAACACATTTTTACAATTTTTAACGGGGTGAAAAAAATATTTAGTCTTTTCTGGCTAGTACTGGTCCTGCAAGGTATTCATAATAGCAGAATACTCAGCCAGCAAATATTTATTGTTCCTCACCTGGATATTGGAGAATCCCCATGTTTCCTCTCCTGAGTCCTTCTTCTGCCATGGCCTCCAGATATGGGGCCATCAGCATATTAGTGGTGTGCCAGCCATACCCCTGGATGAGCTATGTTGTTGTTGTTGTTGTTATGTGCGAAGTCGTGTCCGACCCATCGCGACCCCATGGACAATGATCCTCCAGGCCTTCCTGTCCTCTACCATTCCCCGGAGTCCATTTAAGCTTGCACCTACTGCTTCAGTGACTCCATCCAGCCACCTCATTCTCTGTCGTCCCCTTCTTCTTTTGCCCTCGATCGCTCCCAGCATTAGGCTCTTCTCCAGGGAGTCCTTCCTTCTCATGAGGTGGCCAAAGTATTTGAGTTTCATCTTCAGGATCTGGCCTTCTAAAGAGCAGTCAGGGCTGATCTCCTCTAGGACTGACCGGTTTGTTCGCCTTGCAGTCCAAGGGACTCGCAAGAGTCTTCTCCAGCACCAGAGTTCAAAAGCCTCAATTCTTTGACGCTCGACCTTCCTTATGGTCCAACTTTCGCAGCCATACATTGCAACTGGGAATACCATAGCCTTGACTAAACGCACTTTTGTTGGCAAGGTGATGTCTCTGCTTTTTAGGATGCTGTCTAGATTTGCCATAGCTTTCCTCCCCAGGAGCAAGCGTCTTTTAATTTCTTTGCTGCAGTCCCCATCTGCAGTGATCTTGGAGCCCAGGAAAATAAAATCTGTCACTATCTCCATTTCTTCCCCATCTATTTGCCAGGAATTGAGAGGGCCGGATGCCATGATCTTTGTTTTCTTGATGTTGAGTTTCAAGCCAACTTTTGCACTCTCCTCCTTCACCCGCATCAACAGGCTCTTTAGTTCCTCTTCACTTTCTGCCATTAGAGTGGTATCATCTGCATATCTGAGGTTGTTGATATTTCTCCCTGCAATCTTGATCCCAATTTGTGACTCCTCTAATCCCGCATTTCTCATGATGTGCTCCGCATACAAGTTAAATAGGCAAGGCGACAGTATACAGCCTTGCCGAACTCCTTTCTCAATTTTGAACCAGTCAGTGATTCCATGTTCAGTTCTCACTGTTGCTTCTTGACCTGCATATAAATTTCTCAAGAGACAAATAAGATGCTCTGGTATTCCCATCTCTTTAAGAACTTGCCACAATTTGTTGTGCTCCACACAATCAAAGGCTTTAGCATAGTCGATGAAGCAGAAGTATACGTTCTTCTGGTACTCCCTAGCTTTCTCCATGATCCAGCGTATATTGGCAATTTGATCTCTAGTTCCTCTGCCTCTTCTAAATCCTGCCTGTACTTCTGGAAGTTCTCGGTCCACATATTGCTGGAGCCTAGCTTGTAGGATTTTGAGCATAACTTTGCTAGCATGAGAAATTAGTACAATGGTGCGGTAGTTTGAACATTCTTTGGCATTGCCCTTCTTTGGGATTGGAATGTAAACTGACCTTTTCCAATCATGTGGCCATTGTTGAGTTTTCCAAATTTGCTGGCATATTGAGTGTAGCACTTTTACTGCATCGTCCTTTAAGATTTTGAATAGTTCAACTGGAATGCTGTCACCACCACTAGCTTTATTGTTGCTCAGACTTCCTAAGGCCCATTTGACTTCACATTCCAGGATGTCTGGCTCCAGGTCAGTAACTACCCCATTGTGGTCATCAGGGATGTTAAGCTCGCTCTTGTATAGTTGTTCTGTATAATTTTGCCACCTTTGTTTAATCTCTTTTGCTTCTGTGAGGTCCCTACCATTTTGGTCCCTTATCATACCCAACTTTGCATGAAACGTTCTCTTCATATCTCCAATTTTCTTGAAAAGATCTCTGGTCCTCCCCATTCTATTGTTTTCTTCTATTTGTTTGCACTGTTCATTTAAGAAGGCATTCTTATCTCTTCTAGCTTTTCTCTGGAATTCTGCATTCAATTGGGTGTATCTTTCTCTTTCTCCCTTGCCTTTCACTTCCCTTCTCTCCTTAGCTATTTGTAAAGCTTCCTCAGACAGCCATTTTGATTTCTTGCATTTCTTTTTCTTTGGGATGGCTTTAGTTGCTACCTCTTGTACAATATTGCGAACCTCCGTCCATAGTTCTTCAGGCACTCTATCTATCAGATCTAATTCCTTAAATCTATTTGTCACCTCTACTGTGTATTCTTCGGGGATATGATTTAGTTCATACCTGAGTGGCCTAGTGCTTTTCCCTACTTTCTTCAATTTAAGCCTAAATTTTGCAACAAGAAGCTCATGATCTGAACCACAATCAGCTCCTGGTCTTGTTTTTATTGACTGGATAGAACTTTTCCATCTTTGGCTGCAGAGCACATAGTCAATCTGATTTCTGTGTTGACCATCTGGTGATGTCCATGTGTAGAGTCGTCTCTTGGGTTGTTGGAAAAGAGTGTTTGCTATGACCATTGTATTCTCTTGACAAAATTCTACCAGCCTGTGCCCTGCTTCATTTTGTACTCCAAGGCCAAACTTGCCTGTTATCCCGGTTATCTTTTGGCTTCCTACTTTAGCATTCCAATCCCCCATGATGATAAGCACATCATTTTTTGGCGTTGCTTCTAGAAGGTGTTGTAGGGCTTCATAGAACTGATCAACTTCATCCTCTTCAGCAGCAGTGGTTGGGGCATAGACCTGGATCACTGTGATGTTGAATGGTTTGCCTTGGATTCGAACTGAGATCATTCTGTCATTTTGGGGATTGTATCCCAAGACTGCTTTTCCTACTCTCTTATTGATTATGAAGGCTACTCCATTTCTTCTGCGAGATTCTTGTCCACAGTAGTATACCTGATGGTCATCTGAATTAAATTCACCCATTCCTGTCCATTTTAGTTCACTGATTCCTAAAATGTCGATGTTCAGTCTTGTCATTTCTTGTTTGACCACGTCCAGCTTGCCTTGATTCATGGATCTGACGTTCCAGGTTCCTATGGAATAAAAATCTTTACAGCATCGGACTGTCTTTTCGCCACCAGTTACTTCCACAACTGAGCGTCCTTTCGGCTTTGGCCCAGTCGCTTCATTCATTCTGGCGCTACTTGTACTAGCCGTCTGCTCATCCCCAGTAGCATATTGGACACCTTCCGACCTGAGGGGCTCATCTTCCAGCGTCATATCATTATGCCTATTGGAACTGTCCATAGAGTTTTCATGGCAAAGATACTGGAGTGGTTTGCCATTTCCTTCTCCAGTGGATCACCTTTTGTCAGAGCTCTCAGCTATGACCTGTCCGTCTTGGGTGGCCCTGCACGGTATAGCTCATAGCTTCACTGAACTACGCAAGCCCCCTTGCCACAACAAGGCAGCGATCCTTGAAGGGGGAGCTATGTAAGAGGTTGCATATAAATATTTAAAAAATATTGGGGACAGAATTACATCCTGTGTCACCCAACAAGGGAATGGACAGTGGTGTGATTGCACTTCCCCAGTAGCAACCCTCTGTCTCTGATCTTGGAGTAAAGAGGTCAGTGACTGTAAGTCTGATTCCCATATCCCCATGTTGGCATGAGCATATAAAGGCATAAGGGAGTATTGGCAGGTCTATTTCTGCAATATGTTTCCGTGAGGAAAACACTCCTCTGTTAACATAATTCAGTATTTTAGGTTTCTGCTCAAGGCAGTTTCTTATAACAACCCTCCAGAATTGTAGAGAGCAAAGCTGATCCCCTTGATAATGAGAAGGCCCTCCTAAGATGTTTGAGTTCTAATTTAACCAGGTCAGAAGATGAAGAGAGCAAATTTAGGACAGCCCAAAATAGAGAAAACTTGAGTGAGTTTGCAAAAGGCCCAATGGCCCATATAACTTCATATTTACTATTACAAGGGAAATGATACCAAGATACCGGTACAGAACTTCTCTGTAACTCTAGTTTGATATATACCTATACCAGTGATTATAGAAAATAATATTAAATGTACTTAACAATCAATAATAATGAACCATAAACAAGAGCAGTATATAAGGAAGAAAACCTGATTTTCTGTACCCTGCTTTCAGTACCGGAAGGAGTCTCAAAGTAGCTTACAGTTGCCATCCCTTCCTCCCCCTGCAACAGACACCCTGTTATGTGAGCTTGAGAGAGCTCTGAGAGAACTGGGACTTGCCCAAGAGCATCGAGCTGGCTTCCTGTGGAGGTGCTGGTGACTACAAGCTAGAGTTGCCAGAGTTGCTAGAGTTGTCCTCCCTGGCTACTGGTGGGCTACTGAAGATTTGTGGATGGAGCCTTATGAGGGCAGGGTCCTCAGTGGGGTATAATGCCATAGAATCTGTACTTACAAACTCATCATGTGCACTCAAATCATAGCTGTAAAATAAGAGTAAATGATTTTCATTCTAAGTCAGTTTGTTACAGACCTGTTTGTTACAGGTTCTGGTTTATAAAAAGAGAGTAGAACTGCCCAAATAATGTCTGAGGCCATTACAAATGTAAGGGCAAGTTGCTTCCATAGGCTACAGACATAATTATAAATTCAATATAAAATCTGTGAGTCTCTGAGAGTGGGTAAATTTAACTCTTCACCAACCATAGGTGATGTGCAAGAAAGAGGTCAAAGGTTCAGGCCATCCAAAAGTAATGACATGATGACTGTTTTTTTTTTAAATCTATAATTAATAGTTTTTAAATCGTCCCACACAATTATGAGTTATGGAACTGGAGGATCCAAAGGTTGTTTTCTGGCAATAGAAAGTAGGCATGGTTTTTGATGCTTCCTTCTGCTTACAGCAGAATCTCCCCATTGTTGCTTCTATACTGAGTGTCCAAGAGCAGTATTTCAGGGATCTGAATGGGCAGCAGGAGGAAGTAAGCTTTTATTTTGCTGGAGCTATCCAATCTGATTATTTTCAGTTAATCAGTATTAATAGCTATTTTTAAATGTCCCGCGGCACGGGGCGCCACGGACTAAATAAAGCAGTAAGGGCTGGTGGGGAGGAGTTAGGGCGGGACCCGTCCGGGATAAAAACTCGGAGAGGGCCACTCAGGGGCCAAGTGGCCAATTAGCCACTTGGCCCGCCCTGGACTCCCTGGCCACCAGCCCAATTGCTCCCTTGCCGCAGGACTGACCACTAGGGAGGCGCAAAGCGCCTACCGATCCGCCCCCCCTCCGACGTCGAGCCCATGTCTCCGGCCACCACCATTACCTGCTTCGCCTTGGCCAGGGCAGGTTGGTGGCGGCTGCGCCCAGGACCGCGAAGAAGACACCTCGCCTGGCCTGCCAGCGGAGGGGCTCCCGGGAAAAGGCTGAAGGACGCGCCTGGCTGGCTGCGGGGAGCCACAGAACACCCTGGAACGCTGGAGGCTGGGGGAGCGCGCCTTCTTCACCCGCCCTAAGCGACCCGCGCTCACCCCCCCTTACACTTGCCTCTCCTGCGCCGCGCCAACTGCTGGCCGCGTCGGGACGCCTCACCCCAGCCAAAGGGAATCCCCCTTTGCCCTGGCCCGCCAGCATGACGACGACAGAGACGGGGAGGAGGCCTACCCCCCTCGCGAATCGCCACCAAGCCAGTTTGCCTTCATTGCGGCTGTGAGCCAGCCCCATCCCAAACGCTTCGCCAGCCACAAAGGGACGCGCCCCTCCCTGCTCCTGGCCCTTCAGCTACACCTGTGCCGTGACTGCGAGATCCCCACGGCCCAAACCATTCGGCCCCAGCACAGGAGCGCCCCACCCATCCTTTGCAAAAGCCTTCCGACAGACCTAGGAGCCATCTGGAGCCCAAAGGCTTCAGGGAAGCCTGCCCAGTGCCGCGCCTGTGCTCCTTGGCCTTCTTTGCAGCCTGCGACGTGGCCCAAGCCCGCCCGGGTCCTCAAGGCTGCGGAGCGCCGCGGCTGTGCTTCTTTGCCTTCCCCGCAGCCTCGGACGGCACCACCCTCATGCCAGCCTTCGAGGCGCCTGCTCTGCATTCGTCCGCGCTGTCACTTGCGTACCTCCTCCTCCTCCCTGCAGGCCTCCTTCTCTTCGTCCTACTGTCCAACAGGTGAGGCTGCGAACACGACAACCCGGGGGGCGGGGGACAGGCTGCTAGCGCCCGCTGTATTTCACCTACAGCGGGCTTATCTTCTAGTTTGTATTATATGATAGAATTATTATACCTACTGTTCACAGTCAGTGCTGAGTATAACACAAAACATTTTAGTTCCTGCTAACAGGAAAGAATTTAGAATTGTTGTGGTATCCTGTAGGATGTGTATATTTCATTCTGATACATGGTGATTTATAGGGGGGCAGACTTTCATTTATACGTTCTGGTAATTGTGGTATTATGATTACTGGTGGTTCATGTAAACATAGGAAATGAATGCAAGTGTATTGGTAGATATAATATCTATGTCCAGATTTATAGTGTTGACTAGCTGAATGTCTACATGATATTACAATTAGATTAATGCACTGTACCTACCAAATTTATATCACTCACAAATGTGAAAATAGAATACGTACAAAAACAGATAACATGTGTTGAACAGAAATCCTTTTGAGCATGGTTCGGAGGTTGAGTTGTGCAACTGTATTTTTTGCCAGCACTATTTTCAAGTTGTGTTATATCCTCCTCTTATGGTGTTTTATTTACCAACATTTACTAGTTCGCTAAAGATAGGTGAGTCTTCTTGAGTCTTCTAGAATCATAGAATAACTAGAAAATAAGCCCGCTGTACTCTAGATACAGCGGGCGCTAGCTGTTTGTCCTTCCCCCCCCGCGGCGCGGCCTACTTGTCTGAGCGGAGTCCGAATGGGTTTGTGTGTGGGCGGGGCGGGAGTAGCGGGTGCCGGCGGCTCTGCCGCCAGCTCCGCTGCTGCCGGCTCCGCTGCTGCCAGCGCTGCCAGGTCCACCGGCACCGCCGCTTACAGCTCGTCTGCCTCTGCCGCCGCTTTGCGCCTCCCAATTAGTCAGTTCGGCGGCAAGGGACCAATTGTAAGCCGCGCGCAGTGCGGCTTGCAATTGGTCCCTTGCCGCCGGACTGACAATCGAAGGACCCAATCGGCAGGCGCTTCGTGCACCTTTCCTCATCCCGGACAGGGCCTGCCCTCGGGGCCCTTACTGCTTTATTTAATCCGCTCCGCTAGGAGCGGTTAAAGATAAAGTTGGAAGGGATCTCATGGGTCATCTAGTTCAACCCCCTGCACTATGCAGGACACTCACATCCCTATCGCTCATCTACTGTAACCTGCCACCCCTTTGCCTTCACAGAATCAGCCTCTCCGTCAGATGGCCATCTAGCCTCTGTTTAAAAATTTCCAAAGATGGAGAACCTACCACCTCCTGAGGAAGCCTGTTCCACTGAGAAACCGCTCTAACTGTCAGGAACTTCTTCTGGATGTTTAGATGGAATTTCTTTTTAATTAATTTTATCCCATTCGTTCTGGTCTGTCTCTCCAGGGCAAGAGAGAACAATTCTGCTCCATCCTCCATATGGCACCCTTTTAAATACTTGAAGATGGTTATCAGATCCCCTTCAGTCGTCTCCTCTCTAGGCTAAACAGACCAAGCTCCCCCAGCCTTTCTTCATATGTCTTGGTCTCCAAACTCCTCACCATCTTTGTTGCCCTCCTCTGGACACGTTCCAGTTTGTCAACATCCATCTTCAATTGGGGTGCCCAAAACTGAACACAATCCTCCAAGTGAGGCCGAACCAGAGCAGAGTAAAGCGGTACCATCACCTCCCGTGATCTGGACACGATACTCTGTTTGATACAGCCCAAAATCCCATTTGCCTTTTTAGCCACTGAGTCACACTGCTGACTCATGTTCAATGTATGGTCTTCTAAGGCTCCTAGATCCCTTTTGCACATGCTACTGCCAAGATAAGTTTCCCCCATCTTATATTGGTGTATTTAGTTTTCGCTACCTAAATGCAGAACTTTACATTTGTCCCTATTGAACTTCATTTTATTCAGTTTATCCCATTTCTCTAGCCTATCAAGATCATCCCGTATTCTATTGCTGTCTTCAGTTGTGTTTGCTACCCCTCCCAGTTTAGTATCATCTGCAAATTTAATAAGTATCTCCTCTAATCCCTCATCCAAATCATTTATAAATATATGTTGAACAACACAGGCCCCAGGACAGATCCTTGGGGTACTCCACTTGTCACTCTTTTCCAAGAAGATGCTGAACCATTAACAAGTACCCTCTGGGTATGATTTACCAACCAGTTATTGATTCACCTGACAGAATTAGGATCCATACCGTATTTTACCAACTTGTGAACAAGAATATCATGTGAAACCTTATCAAAAGCTTTACTGAAATCCAGATAAACTATGTCCACGGCATTCCCCTGATCAAGGTAGTTACTGCTTGGTATTCAGAGTTTCATAGAGCCAGTTTGGTGTAGTGGTTAGGAATGCGGACTTATAATCTGGCGTGCCGCCAGCTGGGTGACCTTGGGCTCGCCACTGCACTGATAAAACTGTTCTGACCGGCAGTAATATCTGGGCTCTCTCAGCCTCACCCACCTCACAAGGTGTCTGTTGTGGGTAGAGGAAAGGGAAGGCAACTGTAAGCCACATTGAGACTCCTTTGGGTAGAGAAAAGTGGCATATAAGAACCAACTCTTCTTCTTCACCCAATCCCAAGAGACGGTTCAGGAGGAAGTATGCAACTAGCAAAAACTGCTCCACATTTGCAAACTTTCCTTCTATGTAATTGCAATGCTTTTGGCCAAAGCAGATTAATATTTTGATCATGCTGTTATCTTCATGTAGGATGGCAAATACAGCTAACTAGCTAAAGTTCTCAAAGCAGAAGGTCTTCAGATTCTCCTCACAGCATTTGAAATTGAGGAACTGTATTAAAAGTTCCCACAAAGAATTTTCATAACCGAGAATAGAGGAAAGTGACATGTAATTTCTAGGATCATGTGCCTTCCACATTCATGTCATGCCCATACCCCCTGAAATGCCGCCATAGGGCTCTTTGGTGCCCATGTTGGACTCCAGCACCAAGCCCAGATCTAGCACACAATTACCTGGGTCATCAGAGTCAGGCACGGGTGCAGACGATTGGGTGAAGAACCATCTGGTTCCGACCAACAGCTGACCCAGTTCTTTGTGCCAGATGTACCAGGACCCATTCTGTTGGCCTCGTCCAGCCTGGATGGTTCACCAGAGCACTGGAGGCAGCAAAGGCAACCCAGTTTGACAGCTCACTGGTAAAGTGCAAGGCTGTCACCTTGCTGTCAAATAGATGGCCCAGCTGCAATCACTTTGGACCTGATACTGAGAGTCTCCAAGAAGATACTTAAGGAGAAGGCTTAGCCAAGCTTCTCTGTTGGCGCAATGTTAGTGTTCCCTGCCTGTCTACCTGGATGTCTGGTTCCTGCACTTCCTGGAGAATCTCTGAAGGACTTTTCTTCAGTTCCTGACCTTGGCTCAGCTTTGGACCTCTTTCCAGTTCTTGGCTTCAGCTTGGCTTAGGGCGATGTGCCAGCTCTCAACCCAGTAACCTCAGCCCCATCCCCTCCCCCTCCTGTTCCACTTTTCTTCGCTGACTACGCCTCCTGGACTGGTCTCTTTGGCCTGGCTCCTGGAATTTTCTTTTGTCTAGTGACTTGGTCCCAGCTTCCTGGTTGAAGGAGTACTTACGTGGTACCAGTGTACGGTCTGGCAGGATAGTACAATTCTCATCAAGAGATCTTCCTCATTAGCTGACTCCATAGTATCCTGATGATGTTGAGCCTCCATGGAAGCCAACAAGTTCTTGACAAGTTCTTGCAATTACCTGCCAGAGTACTCTCTTATTTATAAATCACTAATATTCTTAACATAGGTCCTTAAATAAATGAGGATGGGATCCTAGGAATTACCTTGGGCAAAAGTAAAAACTGCCATTTCAAAGGCTGTAATTTTTGTTGCAAGTTCAGTTCTTGAACAACTTGGTTTGGTATTTCTTGCCACACATGTGACATGGATATCTCTTATACTCATATCAGCCTTATTGAACATTATGCCACTTCTTCTACTGGGCCACTGTTGTATGTAACGAGTTCTTGGCTCACCCTCTGCATACTTCTGATACTGATATTTGCCTAACATATGCCTTGCAGCTCTCTGTGAGTTTCATTGTAATGCAGAACTGTGTGAAGACACTAGCCAAGATTTAACCAGAAATAAAATAGTAAACAATGTGTTTCTATAATCAGAATCTGAAATGGTAAGCAGGTTCCAGAAGGAAGAAAAATATACTAGGATCACATTCTGAAAAACATCTTAGGATCACATGGTATAATGCTACTTCAAAAAGGTATGCCTAGTCAAAGTATACCCTGTCAAGGATAGCCCAGGCTAACCTGATTTTGTTAGATCTCAGAAAGTAAGCAGGATCACCCTGGTTAGTTTTTGGACCAAGGAATACCAGGGCCATGATGCACATGTAGACAATGGCAAACAGTCTCTGTCAGTCTCTTGTGTTGAAAACCCCATGGAGTCATGTCAGTTGTGACGATGTAAAAAATAAAAGGCTTGCGTCTGTTTGTTCTGAAATAAGACAGAATTCCATGGCCACATATGGGTTTTTAGGACTGGTGATTTACTCTTTATGTTTTTCCTGCCTTCCAAGGATCTTGAATCTGAGATAGAAAGATTTCTACTCATGGGAAACTTTTTAAAACGATTATTTTATTTAAAGTTTTTAAAGGAAAAAATATTAAATTTTGTTTTTGTTGTTGTCAGCCATTCAGTCATGTCCGACTCTTGGCGAACCCATGGCACAGCTGTTGTCACAATCCTTAATCCTGCACCACCTCCCTCAGCCATGTGTCCATCGTCAGCCAGTGTCCATCCTAATTGTGTCCAACCACTATGCACTCTGTCAGCCTGGGTTCCTTTTTTTCACTGAGCAATCCTAGCATAATTGTGTTCTCCATTAATTTGGATTGCATGATATGGCCAAAGTAAGGTAGCTGTAGTTTCGTGATTTTGCCTACCAATGATATATCAGACTTTATACACTGTAGTATTTCCTTGTTTGTGACGTTTGCTGTTGACAGAACCCCCAGAGTTCGATTTTTTCATTTTCCAACTTCACAGCCAAACATGACTATTGGAAATAAGATAGATCTAACTAATTTACATTTGGTAGTACGGCTGATGTCCTTGCTTTTTCACGTTTGGTTCAAGCTTATTATTGCTTAGCAGCCCAGAGCAGTTCAACATTCTATTTCCATACTGTAATTGCCACTCACATCAATTTATGATCCAAGAAAAATGAATTATTGAACACATTCAATCTCTTCACCATCAATTGTTCTTGTGACATGTCTGGGATTTTTGCAGTCATGTAGTGTTTAAGAAAAGGCCACATTTCTTGCTTACTTCATTGACCTTTGTAATCAGGTGTTCTAGGCCAGTGGTCCGCAACCTTTGTCAGGCTGCGGACCGCTGCGCCGGGGTGGGGGGAGAGGGCGACCCGGGGCCCCACGCATGCGTGGCAGCCCTGGCGCAACCATGCATGCGCGGACTTGCCGTGCGTGCATGTTTGCGCCCCCGCCGGCTCCCTCTCCCTGCCCCTCCAGGCCGCAAGGAAATCGGCCGCCGAAGCGGCCGATTAGCTTGCGGCCCAGCAAGCTTCTCTTCCCGCCCCCTCCGAAAGCAAGAAGCTTGCCGGGCCGCAAGCTGATCGTCCGCTTTGGCGGCCGATTTGTTCGCAGCCTGGCAAGCTTCTTGCTGTGGGGGGGGGGGCGGGAAGAGGGAGCCGCGGCCCAGCGCCAAGGCCTTTACGGCCCGGCACCAGGCCACGGACCGGGGGTTGGGGACCACTGTTCTAGGCCTTCCCTCCTTTCTGACCGGAGGGTAGTGTCATCAGCATACCAAAGATTTTAAAAATGCTAATACAAAGCCTGGGTAAATGAGGAGGGTTAAGGAAAGACCTGGCAACCTACCTGGTAAAAATATATATATTGCCAAGAAAATCCTATGGTACAGCTCTCAAACAATTTTGATAGTGAGCCCCTCAGGCCAGAAGGTCCCCAACAAGTGACTAGGGAGGAGCAAGGACCTGCAGCAAGTAGTTCTGGATTTTACGATATGCCTGGGGCAAATCCAGCAGGAACCCCAGGTGCTGTTGCTGCCAGTGGTGACAGCAATGGTCTGTGCTTTACAAAGATACACCGAATAGGAACTTGGAATATTAGAGGACTGACTCAGGGAAAATTGGAAATTTCCAAAAGAGAAATGGTCAGGCTGAACATTGACATCCTTGGCACCAGTGAATTACATTGGACAGATAATGGTTTCTTTCAATCGGAGGGTTTTACCATCTAGTATTCAGGACACAACTTCCTAAGAAGGAACAGCATGACTTTCATTTCAAGCAAAAAATTTTCTCGAGCAATGGGAAGTTTTTTGAGATAAATTACCAAATCATGACAATTCAAATTTGTGCCAAGCCAAGAAATATCACAGCTGTCCAAGTATATGCTCTGACAATTGATGCAACAGAACCAGAAATTGAAGACTTCTATACTGCCATTCAAGTACCCAAGAAGGGTGTAATTAATTTAATGGGTGACTTTAATGCAAAAGTTGGCACCCAAGCAGAGAGAGCGATTACAGGCAACTTCGGACTAGGAGAAAGGAATGATGCAGGTAAGGCACAATTCTGTCATATATATATATGTAGCGCAGAGTGGTAAGCAGCAGAAATGCTGTCTGAAGCGATGACAATGAGATTGGGAGTTCGATCCCAGCAGCTGGTTCAAGGTTGGCTCAGCCTTCCATCCTTCCGAGGTTGGTAAAATGAGTACCCAGCTTGCTGGGGGGTAAAACAGTAATGACTGGGGAAGGTACTGGCAAACCACCCCGTATTGAGTCTGCCATGAAAACGCTAGAGGGTGTCACTCCAGGGGTCTGACATGACCCAGTGCTTGCACAGGGGATACCTTTACCTTTATAACATTGTTCTTGCAATAGCCATGGGCTGTGTATGTATGTTTTACATTTTTAAAACATGTTAAGTTATGTGTAATTAACTGATGATGTTATACAGACATTCAACCTTTTAAGGTCCTGACTGACTTCAGTTGGGTTTTTGTGGTTCTAGTTCCGGGATTCGCCCCCCCCCTCTAGTCCCAGGTTTTAGTCTGAAACGTATCTCCCCAATCTTTTAAAAAAGATCTCAGAAGTTAAACAGGATAGTCTCTAATTAGTACTTGCATGGGAGACCACCAGGGAAGTTCATGGTCACTCTGCAGAGGTAGGCAATGGCAGATCAGTTCTGTTCTTCTCTTGCCTTGAAAACCTTGAGTGGTCACCATAAGTTAATTGCAACTTGATGACACCTTGCACCAACAAAAGATATTACGCAACTTTTAGTTTTTAATTCCCCCCCCCCTTTGGACCAGTACAGTACTTTCAGTCTCTGCCCTGGGGAGGAGCATCTTAGAGGTAAAAAGGTACAGATGAAACAGGGATGCTCCAGATTCTTTAAGAAAAGGGACTTGGCCAGAGCCTTCCTAAACTATCTGTCTGTCTATACTTTTATTCCGCCACATCTCACCAGACTCAGGACAGATCACAACACAATTTTAATTCACATAAAATTCTAAAATATAATGTAAAACGAAATTTGAATTAAAATTTCCAGATAAATTAAAGCTAATATTGCCCATAAAAAATTCTATAATGAGATGGGGGGGGGGGAGATGAAGTAGACCTCCCTAAGGAGTATAGTTCAGCAGGTGCAGATGAAGAGGTCCATGAGATCAGATGTTAATTATTAGACCCCAACTATAGGCCTGGTGGAACAGCTCTGTCTTAGAAGCCCTGTGGAAATGTCTGCAGTTGCACACGGCTCTGATTTCATTTGGCAAAGCCCTGGCTCTGGTTGAGGTCAATTTGATCTCTTTGCAGTCAGGTATCCTAAGTTATATTGCTATTTTTTGAACTCCTTCAGGCAGCTCTTCATAGAGGCCTGCCAGCACAAATCCACTTCAGTTGAATGATAAATGCCCTTGGAATACATAAAAGGTTATGATTCAGGTAAATGAGCTTCAAAGAAAGTGATCAAGCACAGATCTTTCTAGAGATTCCAAATTATATCATGTTTATTCTCTTGTCTCTCATTCTTATCAATGGCAGCAATCCAGTAGTCAAAATCACTGTAACTGTTCTCTGTTTTATTCAGCAGATGGATGTCCTGAAATAGATAAGATGTGAGTAAATAGCTAAAAGCCAAAGGAAAATTTATATTATTTCTATTAACATAAAGAAACCCAAACAATATGATCAAATCTTTAAACCACTTAATAATTGAGTGAGGGCTGTCTGGGAGAAGTTAGGGCGGGCCCTGTCCGGGATAAAAACTTTGCGGCTCCTGATTGGCCCCTCCGAGTGTCCATCCCGGCCCAAGCAGCCAATGGGGAGCCGCGCAAAGCACGGCTCCCCATTGGCTGCTTCGCCCAGCCAGGGAATCACTGCATAGACTTGAACTGCCAGCCGATGCAGTGAGTCCTCTGTGGAGCCGCGCTGCCTTCACCCGGCCGCTGGAGCGGCCTCGCCCTGCGAAGGCTTCCCCAGTGGCCTGGGCCTAGCACCCATTTTATTGTCCTTTAAAATGGGCTTTATTCCTAGTATTTATATATTATGAGGGGGAAAGTCTTGGATAGATTACAGTTGGCTCTAGAGAAGATTGCCTTTTCAAAACAAATTCAAATGAATTTTCAAAGTGGCCAATAATGTAGATGCAGAAAAAAATGGAAGCAACATGTAACATGGTGCAATAATCTACTAGCTGTTTATTCACATTGGTGAAAACTAGAGGAAAAAATTATACTTACTATGAGTATATGCTGTCAAAATTGCAGATTGCCCAAGTTAAGCCCACTTAGGGGCCTTAATATAACTCAATTCATATAACTTTTTGTGTGTGTTTTCCCAAAGATGAAATAGTTTTTGGACACTGCACTGCAAACAGATCACAAGCCAAAAATTCACTTAGTATAACGTGCTTATTGGCAATCTGAACTCAAGGTAAAGCACTCTGATGTATCTCAAGCAACTCTGTAATTCTGCTTGAGTCAACCCGAACTGTGATGAACTGCCAGGATTGTGCAAATTGGCCTTAAATTCCCGATATATGTGTTTAGCATTGCCTGCCAAATAATCTTTATGATTGTTTTTTTTTTCCTTTTTAGATGTAATGCAAACATTAACACCTGCTTAGGCACCTGAAACCATAGTTGAGCAGTTAAACGAAAGCCTAATTCTTTACTGTATTTATTCACATTCAATTTACATTGCTTTTGTTGAAATAGATCTTTTTCATTTCAGCTTTATAAGTTGATTCATGGGCATAGTCGTTTGCATAACTGAAAGTGTTTAAACCCTGATGCTAGAGTACCACTGGTGCTCTTTTATAGCTCATTGGGATGGCAAATTGCCTACAACATCCTATGCACCTTTCAGGCCATATTCAGTGACATTTTGGACCCCCCCCCCCCGAGGCATTTTAAGGAGTCTGTCGAGCGGGGGATAATTTGTTGCAGTCTACGATGGTTTTAATGGGATTTTAGACTGTTTTAATGTAATTTTATTGTGAGGACAGATGTTACCTGCCATAAGCCACTGCGTGGGAGTGGCAGGATACAAATTGATAGATAGAGCTAGCTGCATGGCATGTAGGTGCACAGTCTGCCAGCTTTATATTACTATTTAGATCAATTTATTACTGAGTAAATAAATACCATGCAATTTAAACACACACACAAAAAGATATGAAAAATATACAGCATTTTTTAAAAATTCGAGTAGCTGAAGTACAGATTATGGAAAATACAATGTATCATAGTTCAGAGGTATTACACATATTGTAACATACAATGC
This sequence comes from Paroedura picta, assembly GCF_049243985.1. Lineage (NCBI taxonomy): Eukaryota > Metazoa > Chordata > Lepidosauria > Squamata > Gekkonidae > Paroedura > Paroedura picta. The sequence continues at coordinate 82,601,074 of NC_135372.1, forward strand.
TTGTGGGATCAAATTAAGTGCTGTTCTCTTACATCCTAAGGAAATTAATGGAGGTGATGCTTACAAATAATTTCATGGAACTGAGTCTCATATATGGATATGATTTTGTTCATTTTTGTCAATTGTATAAATTCTAGTGTAGATCAGGGGAGCTTTACAGGTGTTGTAGGCAAAACAGGACTAAACTGCCTGAGATTTCATCCTAATTTGGTGGCAGAGTGCTGAATGTGGTTTAGACATATTATACGTGTCAGTAAGACAGCAGCCCAATTGATAGATTTCCTTTATGGTTATTTGACAAATAGAGAGAAAGGAAAATTTAATTTTCAGGTCTCTTTCAGTCTTGTTTAATGGTGGAGACAGATAGTGTTTAACCAATTGCTTTTATTACTATTGAGCATGTACAACAAAGCAAGCACAGTGGTTTGTCAAATTACTGTATTTTTAATTCTGCACTACGTCTCACTGGTAAACCTTTGCACCACAATTGGTATCTTCAAACATGAGTAAGTTTTTGTCTGGTACCACTGAAATCTTTAAGACATAATGTGTCAGGTATCAGCACCTCTTAACGTTGAAGTTAATTGGGTGCTAAGAATTTGCTTTCTAAAATGTTTAGGCAAGACTTTCTCTCTCTTTGGTTCTATTAACCTGGAATAAAGATTTGCTATGTTATCTCAACAATGTATAAATTGGGACTAAGAAGTAGCTTAGAACTGCAAATCCTGTGTGCAAAAAGAATAGGCTACTTTGGAGTAAAGTTTGACCTGAAGGGCAAAGAAACTGTTGACTCATTGTTTTTATTGCATATAGTATTAGCCCTTTGTCACACTCTGAGAATGACATCATCTTCATTGCTGCTAGTTGCAGGTACTGGATAAATTATGCACTTTCAGTTTTCTTGTTTTCCTCTTTTACTGAATTTAACAGCATATTTCTGTTTACACTACTACAAGTTATTTCTGACTGATCACAAGACAATCTTGTAAACAGAATAAGAGTTATTGCCAGTCTTTGCCCTCCCCCACTGTAGCAAAGATCCAGGCTCCTAGGCATTTTGCCAGGGAGGACAAGGAGTGTAGGATGAGTGCCATTGTCAGTACTTGCCTCTGCAAAAGAGTGAGTGGAGGGGTAGGACCTGGAGCAGAGGAGACTAGGTCCTTTTCATGGTTGAGCAGCATTACACCAAGCCACTTGCTGAGTCTGTTTACATGAAGAACAATAGGTTGCTAATTTGGTGAAGTTTTGCATCAAAATGTAGGCAGACCATCAGAGTAAGGTCTGTTATCAGATGATGCTAGATTATGACAGAAAACTACTGATAGCAATGGAAAGATATTGTGCTCAGGGAACCCAAGACTTGCAAAGTACATGGTCAGCTCAGAGTCCAGGTTTATCCTTCATTTCATATGGCATCCAAAAATTACATTAAAAGAATGTTATTTCAGGTTGCTGAAAGTGAGTCAAGATAGGAAATGCCAATTTTATGGTTATCCATAAAAGCCCTAGTTTGTCTTGCTGTTACAGCTTTAATCTGTACTTCAAGTGAGGCTCAGGAACTGTGAGTAAATGTTTTTTTTAAAGTAATTTATAGTGCCAAATGTTGTGAAAATAATAATGGAAACTCTGCTAAATTGCAGTATATGCAAGGAGACATTTTTAATGGAAATAGCCTTTGAAGATTTTAAAACTTCAGTTGCAGCTCCACTAATGTGTATTGTGCTATTCTAGTACATAATTCAACACAGACTCTTAAATGCTGATGAGTGTTTCAAGCAGTACCAGGCAACATTAAAGTATCAGTCTGGAGGCAGAAACCTCAAATAAAGAATGGTTTTAGATTATTTTTATCTAACATTTAATTAAGCAATTTCACCCATGTTTGGTGTCAAAGGGGAAACAAGACTCCAAACAAATATCTGCATTAATAGCTGTTTTTATATACTGCAAAGCAGTTTTAAATACCCAAAGCAGTCCCAGAGAAGCTTACTGACACTTTTTCCTTCATCTCCCCACAACAGAGACCCTGCTCTGCAAGAACAACTCTTAAGAGAACTGTCACTAGCTTAAGGTCACTCGAATGGCTGCATGTAGAAGAATGGGGACTCAAGCTCAGGCCACTGCTGTTTAACCTCTAACAATGACTATTCAAAGTTTAATAATTATATTTTAAGCAGCTGCTTAATTTAATTTTTTTAATTGATTTTGTGTTTATAAAATGTATTAAATTTCCAACTGTAGAATACTCTAGAATGAAAAAGAAACCATATTTTAAAATTTATTTTGTGCCCCTCTTTCCTGAACACCAAATATATGATAGGCAATTGTTCTAAAGTCAGTTTCCTTTGGAGGATAGTGGGAAGGAATCTTACAATGTATGTTTATCTGCAGGTTTATAAATAGGAGAACAGTGGTTGGAAGATGGCAATAAGTACCATTAATGGTATTTCCATGACAAAAATAAAAAGCCACCTTTCAACTACAGGCCTTTTCAACTACTGAATTCAGTATTCTGTAAATCCTCCCAGTTCCGACCTGCCTGATAGTAATAGAAGGCTTCTGATTTAAACACACACACACCCTGTTTATTACATCAAATTGCTTTGCAGCACACATAACGGCTTAGAGTTTCAAATGAGCATCCATCATAACTACTAGCTGTCTTTGTCCTCTATATGGAAAAATAAATGCAGGAGTACATACATTGAATATAGATATGGAGGTATTCCAAACTACTGGTTCACCTAGTGAAAATAGGCTTTGAGCTTTTGTCAGAACTGCAAGGCAAAATACTGTGTTTTTTAAGGAAGCAATGTTAGATAAGAGAGTGCTTACTACTCATATATATTTGCTTGCAAAAAGGTATTCCATGTAACTAGGACTATAAACAGATAACTACATATAGGGTGCAGATAAACCAGCGCATGAAACGCCGGATGGGAATGAATGCCCATTTATAACTTATGCCAAAACACATTGCATGGACTATAATGGCCCAACAGAGCTGCTACTCCATCTGTCCAAACAGGGGAGGTTGTCAGCCCCCCCATGGCTGATATCAAATGATTACTTTTCTTTAAGGTGAAAGGTACCCTTGAAATGTATCCACTAGAAATGCTTTTAAAATGCCCTTTTATTGCATTTTATTCAAGAGCAGGCCCCTCTCCTTCATTCGGGTTTCTTTGATTCTCCACATGCATTCCCAGGACATAATTATAAATAACTATAACTAAGTATTATTCTATTATACTGTATAGTTAAACCAGTATGTGTCCCCCAGCTTTATTTTTCAGTATTTACAGAGATATTTAAGAATAATGGGATTTTAATTAATAGCCAATAGTTCTGCTTTTTTAAACACAAACTTATTTTACATTTCTTACATTACTTTCTTTTATGCTCCTGAATTAAGCCTTTTGCCATGCAAGGTGATGCTACATCAGCATGTGTACTAAGATACATATAGAAGATACATATAGAAGGCCTGGAATGGTACTTCCTAGTCAATGCCCAGACAATGTAAATGTTCCATGTAAATGTTATATATGTTTTATATAAACCTCACAGAGCTGTAGGAAAGGGCGGTATAAAAATCTCAAATAAATAAACAAACAAATAAATAAATACATAGCTGTTGGCTGAATTTGGTGAACATTTTTAGTCTGGTTTTTGGAAGGGGGGAGAAACAGAATTATATATTGCACCACATGACTGTCTAGATTCTAAAAAGGAACTCTTTAACAAGCTTGTGAAGTTTGCCATTTTAAAAGCATAGTAAGATGATATAGCAAAAGTAGAGCAGCTTAACACAAAGGACCAACTTTACTTTCAAAATAATCTGAGAAGCAATCAAGTTGTGAGAAAAATATTGGTGCCTGCTTTTATTCATATAGCACTGAGAGTGAAAAAAACCTTCTGTACTAGATTGATTCTTGTTTTTAATTTAAAACTAACATCTGAGAAGTAGGGAAAAACTCCAACTATTTATTATGTTTTTGGATAAAACTGAGATTTAACTGGGAGCCTGAAGTTTTTGATATTTTACAGTGTCTTGCAATGCTAAGGTAGTATGCGTTTTCTGCACAGCCTATCTAAAAATATCTTTATATCAAGGATAAAAGCAGATTCTGCAGATTACAGATTGGCAGCAGCCACTCTCCCATTCACCTTTACCTATATAGATTTTAATTTTGTCTACTGTGTTTTGATAATTCTCTGGGTTTAATCCTTCAGTCTGCAGCTTTAAAAAATGGTGATTCAAAAATGGAAGCTCAGGGTGGTCTTAAGAGAATCTAACTCACTACCCTAGCAATTTTCTATTTATCCCAGTGACTCAAATGGCAAAGCACTGGAGCTTCCTTTAAAATTGCTTAAACCCAATTTGTAAAGTCCTCCCTCTTCCTGCCCTCCTTTCCCCCCAGCCTTCCAGATTTGATTCATAATACTTGAATATTGTTATCTTGAGGAAATACGGGATGGAGATTATACCCAGGAGCAGAACTGGCAATCCTCACCTGACGTTTCCGTGTAGGAGGAATTCCATCCCCTTTGATGACATATGAAGTATTATTTCTATAGGGCAACTTTCTTGTTGAAAGCAAAGTAAACCAGGAAACAAGTAGGATATCTCAGTTGCTAGGAGCCTGCAGCCAAAGTTGTTTCCTTCTCTATGGGATAACTGCCTTGAAAGAAGCGAGGCTGCAGCCTGGCGTCGCTTTGACAGTTGGCTTTCCCAGGAGGAAGAGTCGAGCAGCCCCAGCCGCAGCTTCCCAGAAGTGCGCACAGGCACCGGCCGCCTTTCTCCCTCCAGCATCCTCTGGCTGAAGGGAAAGTGCGGAGAGATGGAGCCTCTTCCCTGCAGGGGTTTCCGGCATCTTTGTTTGCCGTGCGCAACAAAACAAATCCGCCAGCCGCGAGCAGACCTTCGGCAGCCCAGCGCGGCAGGTCGCGCAGGAGGAGGCGGGGGTCGCTCCAGCGGTGCCTGGCAGGGGCGAGAGCGGCGAGCACAGCAGAGCCGAAGGCCGGCCAAGTCCTCCGAGGAAAGCAAAGGAACCAAGTCAGGCTGTTGGCGAAGGCGCGGAAATTTCAAAATGTTTGGACAGGAAGAGAAGAGGAAAAGAAACCGTAAAGGGGAGGGACGCGGCGGCGAGGGCGAGGAGGGAGACTAACGGTCCTGCCTGCCTCGGCCTCTTCCCTCCCCTGTTGCGCCTGCTGCTGCTGCTGCTGCTGCTGCTGCTGCTGCTGCTGGGGGGGGGGGCGGGCTTGGAGCGCGCCTGCTGCCTTGGCGCAGAGGCTGAAGCGGCGAAGGCACCAGCGGGGCCGACATTTTGAGCCTCCCCTGACCCTTCCCAGCTTCGGGGGACAGACGGAGTTCGGCGGGCGGGCGGGAGGGGGGGGTGGCCGGTTGGATGCATCCCGGCTGAATGATCTCCGAAAGAACGGGGGCGGGAGGGACTTCCAAGCTGCCCCTTCCCCTCTGGCTCCTACCTGTGACAAGCTGCTGGCCAGAAATTGTTCGCGGCTTCTCAACCCTCCAGAGGAGAACACACAGATTTTGACAGCCCCTCCAAGCCTGCGAAAAGGCCGGGTCGACTGAAAAGGCTACACGATGCTATCGTTTCCAACTGCACTTCTACTGGGCAAGCAATGTGCTCCTCTTGCCAACTGCATGGCTATGATCCCGCGCAGCTGGAACCTCACTGGGGTGGCTAGTTGTATCCTGTCAGAGGTTTTGTTTTACCCTGTAACGCTGCATATGTGTGTGTGGAGGGGGGGGAGGGTTGGTGCTTGCAAACTGGACATAAGGTATATGTCCCAATGGTTTAATTGGGAAGAAGTCTGCGAAAAAATTAATGGTATTTACTTCTAACACCACCATATCAAGATCCCACAGAAAATAAATGTGATGGCAGTGCTGCTCCATGTACATTAGCTCTTAAATCGCAGCATTGCCAGTTGAGCTGTATTTCTGTGCAAATGCCTGGTGGCAAAATGCTGAGCCATACCTAGGCTTTGTTGGACCTGCATCAGCTATTTGACAGAGCACCCTTTCCTGAAAATCCAGATAATAAACTCTCTATTAATTGTCCAAAGCACTGCTGAAACACTGTCTTTTAATTTGTCCAAATATGACTATCCCTGTTCTTTTTGGTCTCCTAGCCAGGAAACTAAAGTCATTTCTGAAACCACATTGTTTCTTCTGGATGAACAATATGAAAATACCATAATTTGACTTTCTGGATTTTGTTTGTTTGTTTTGATGCTTCAAGCCTACCACCTGCTAGCCAGCAGCCAATTTATGTCCCTAGCATGGATATATTTAGCTTTGCTTCAAAATTCTTAAATATGCATGCATCCACATTTCAAATGCACAATAAAAATGGTAAACAGAAAGCAATTTCTTTCTAGTGTAGAATTAAGGCTTTGTTTTTTATTTGCTTTGTATCATGTGGGCTTCATTTGACTTGAAATGAACCTTCCTTTAAAGGACATGTACCAGTTAAACTCTGCCTTGCGGTAAAGGGCACTGTTTTTCTTAGCAGTGGAACTGACCCTTCCCAAACCTCAGCTCAGTGAAGGAGAAGCTTATGCAGCTTAGGGAAGATGTGCAGTGTACTACACAAAGATGCAAAGAACACTTAGCACTCTTCTTTTTGAAGGGGTGGGGCAGGAATGGATCAGGAGAACAGATTAATCTCTACCTGCAGCTGAGTTCAGCAGTCCTTGCATTAAGCCAGACTGGGCAAAACAGTGAGCCCTCTAAGGCTTGAGAATCTTAACCAGGCAAAATTCTACAACATCTACATGGTTCAATTTTTGCACTCCTTCAGTGTGTGGATTGGCTACAAGGCCACACATCCCAACCCTGTGGTTGAAGACATTATTTGTAAGGGAATAAGAAGCTCAGGTTTTCAACTTATATAGAGTTTTTAATCAGAAAACTGTTTCAATATGGAAGGTGAAAGCATTTTAAACAGCAATAAGTGTAGTTTATTTGCATGCACATGACATAACCCCTTTCTTCCCCCCAAAAAACTTAAAAAAATAAAAACAAAAGAACCAAAGCAGTCCAATTTTCATTCACATTTTTGCTTTTAAAATAATGTATTTGCCGGCGTATAAGACGACTGGGTGTATAAGATGACCCCCCCCCCAACATTTCCACTCAAAATACAGTACTATGGGCCACTATGGGCAGCTATGTCTATCCCAACTGAAGTGCACCTGGCGTATAGGACGACCCCCCCACTTGGAGGCATGTTTTTCAGGGGGAAAAAATAGTCTTATACGCCAGCAAATACTGTATATGTTTTCATTATATATATAATTTAGAACAGCTACATTTGAAGCACTTAATTGGTCTAGTGCACTATGATCCTGCAAAACAAGCTTTAGCTGAACGTCTCAAAATTAAATGGGAATTTGTTACTCTGGAGTAACTCAGTTGGAACAGATAGAAGATTTTTTGAAAAAATTACAGTGTTGGTAACTTTAGCTAACAAGATCTGTTGTGAGAGGGGTCATAAGGCATTCAAGACATTAAACCTAATCTTGCCAGTCATCTTTATTCCAAAATGGTGTGTTTGTGCAACTATTATGGTTTGCTGAAAAGCAAGAGGAGGACACTGTTGCTTTTCATATATTCAGGATCTCCCCATGCTTGTGAAACTGAACGTAGGACAGATAGATATTTACAAGCCAGTCTCTGAAAAGCAACAATCTGAAATATCATTAAAACAAATGGTTTGCCTCCTCTTTTCTCCCTTCATCAGTTAAACTTGCACCTATATGTTTACTCAGAAGAAAATATCATACATTTCTACAGAACTTCACAAAAGTATCTGCATGTCAGCTGTAACAAAAATCACCAGGATCTATTCTCCTATGCTTTTGTTAGTGCCATCACTCAGCTACCTACTCAAATGACTCATTTTCACATCCCTAGGTTTGTTTCTTCTCCCAAGTCTAGGGCACCAAACCCTTTCACATCATTTTACACTCCTTCATGTGATATTTCATATTATATTCTTAAGCAAGCTGATTTTTTTTATTGTGTGGGGGGGTGATTTTTACGAAGATGTCACTACATCCACCCCAGCAGGTCCTGGCACAGTTTCTTTCCAAACAAGGAGAGAGAGGGGAGGAGTATTAAAAGAAGAAAAGCCACCATCAGGCTGGGTTCCTCTCCTCAGGGCAAAACAACCCCCCCCCCCAAAAAAAGAGAAATGTCCATTTAAAGAACAACCACCGGCCTCTTGTCTGCAGATATGTATGTGTTTTGATTGAAAAGAAGCAAGTGATGGAGCCCATGGGTGTTCTGCTGAAAGGGTCTGTCCGAGTCCCCCAGGCAAGCACTGGGGCTTGGCTTTAGTCCCCGCTGGTGGCTCCCGCCCTCCGCCTGCTGCTGGCGCAGTGGCCCTCAAGCAGCCGAGCCACGGCGTGGCGCTCGTAGAGCTTGGCCAAGTCGTGGGCGGTGGCCCCCTGCTTGTTGCGGTGCTCCACTTTGCTGGCCGTGTGCTCCAGCAGGAAGGCCACGACGGGCAGGTGGCCCTCCTGGGCGGCCAAGTGGAGCGGCAGGTTGCCCTCCTGATCCTCCACGTTCACATCCGCCTGGGAGTCGAGCAAAGTCTGCAGGGTGTCCAGGAAGCCGGCGCGGGCGGCGTCGTGCAGGACGGCAAAGCCGGCGCTGTCTTTTAGGTTGGGGTCGGCGCCTTTCGCGAGCAGCCGCCTGGCGATCTCCGGGTTCCCCAGCTTCATTACCTGACGGGAGGGGAGGGAGAGAGGAACAAACACACTCAGTTGGCTTCACACTTGCAAGTGACCCCTGTGGATTTGCACAGGCCCGTAGTCTGAGCAGCCTGGCCTTTCCTTCGGACTCTGGGCGGCGAGCACTGGCTTAAGTTAGCTTGCCTTTGGCCGGATTGAATACCGATGGGCAACCTTAGGGGGAGCCTGGCGGGGACTGGCTTTTGAGGCGGCAGGATCATGGTCCCCTGGCCAACTTCTCGCACCGCCAAACAGGTCGCATCCCCAAACAGGTCGCAGCCGCAGGGCACCCGCTCCTCTCGTTGCGGGATCATAGTACACAACTTCTTCCCGGGCAAGGAGACCCCAGGACGGCGCAGTTCCCCCTGCCGAGCTCCGCTGCCGCGGGAGTGGGGTGGGGGACGCTGAGCGTGCTGGGAGGAGGGGTTTCCCCGAGTCCGTCTAAGCCAACCTGGCCGTGTCACTCGTGGCGCGCTAGAATAGCCCTGCCGCAGGGTCTGGTACCACTGCAAGGGGCTTGGCTGCAGTTTCTGGCGCCGTGGATGGCACTGCATTAACCGTACTTGCCACCTTGGCTTGGAAACCAGACCCACTGGTTTCAGTGCGACCTTGCCTTGTCTTTAGAAGTCTGCTGCAGTTCTATGCCAGTTATTTGGAAGTCAGTCCCATTAAACGGCGGGGGTTTATCTCCTACTAGACATGTCCTGGAAATTGCTTTCTCCTCTCCCTACCAGTTATTGGTAACTGGGATTCATAATCCGATTGTAAGCGGGATTTCCTTCTTTGGAAAGTAAATGGAATACAGTGCACTAACCTATCTAGAGCTAGATATTAGTTCCATATCATACATATGGGAATAAAGTTGATCCATGGAGTATTTTATCAATATGTGGAGCATCTCTAAGCAGTACAAAAGCCCCTCCCACTAATCCTTCCAATTCAATTCTAAAAGTGTAGAAACAGATAACATCCCCAGCTAGGGGGAATTTCTACTCAACCAACCTCTTGGTAGAAATGGAAGCATAAAAGGCACTAGGACCTTTCTTAGGGGGAAAAACCAACCAATTTGGTCAGCCAGCAAACAAAAGTCCGCCAACAAAATGGATTGTCTGACCAGCATCAGAAAATGCCAGTTAAGTGTACCTTAGTTGCATCGGAGGGGTAGAAGGTAACACAATCAGCAACAGCTATCAGTTATTTGTGCTGTTAGGAAGGAAACAAACTCATTATGTCTACATTTTCTAAAAAAGGATGGGATTTGAATAGTGAAATGGACAGATATGCCATTATATAGTATCACGACTCTCCCCATTCCAGAATGGTAGCCTAGCAGGTTCTATTAAAAACCAAGAATCTTAGTCTTGAATAAAGGTGCCACCAGACCTCTTGCTTTTGCTCTTGTGAATACTGGGTGTGTTTCCTGGTCTCCCCATAAATGTTTATAGCCCAGTCCTAAGAAAATCCCACTGCATGGGACACTTCCAAGTGTGTGCAACCTCATAGCAGGATCTTAAGCATATCTCTGAAGAAGTTTGCATGCACACAAAGGCTTGTACCCAGAATAAAACTTTGTTATCTTAAAGGTGCCACTGCACTAAAATTTTATTCTATCTTTAAGTATCCCTGAAATTTATAGGTCTTATTTCTAAGCAGCTATGCACAGGACTGGATCTTTAATCTTGCCTGATATTTTCATAATTGTATGAACACACATTCTGGCAGGGAAGTTTTTTTTAAGGCTATTGGCATTCCTAAACATTCTTTTTTCATTACAAAGCCAGCCTATTAAAGATTTAGTGGCATTGCTCCTGTTGTTTTGTTAACGACAAAAGTAGTTTGATACCAGTTTTATAATACTGTAGCAGAGCCCATGTATAATATTGGCAATAGAGAAAGGACTGTTTGGAGACCCTCAACTTTCTGAATCCACTAATCTCTGTGACTTTAAAAAGATGCAATCAGTTGTTTTGTAATATCACACATTGACGGTTCTGCTTTGCTCAAGCTCTCTGCTTTCTATAACAGCCAGTTTTGAAGAATGATGTGATCTTTATTTGCTTTCAGTATTTTCAGCCATCTTCTACCCACTCTTCTTGAAGGAACACATATATATACATATTCCTTTATACTGTTGTCTCAAGAAATGAAAGGAAAAACACATTGCTGCATAAACAAGGAAAGTAGTTACAGTAAACAAAACAGGACATAGCTATAAAAATAAGGAAGACTGAGGGAGAGAGACTTTAAGAGCTGGGATATGCAGCAGCATGTGTGAAATAGCACCAACCAGAGTGAGGTTAGTGAAAGATGGTGTTTTGTTGAACATTTCATTCTTTCTATCTGTAAACTAGTAACATGATCTGTGTTGTCACAGAACCAAAATATAGGTGTTTTCTTAAAGCATTTTAGCTCTCCCACAACATTCCCTGTGAAAACTGATGGTTTTATAATTTTGGAAAGCATTTCAATAAAGGGAAGGCATTGCAATAAAGGAGAAAGAATGTACATAATACTAAATATGAGTGGTTGAATTTAGAATACGGTCACACATACTGAATATGTTTCAACACAGAAGGAAAGGAAAGAAAGGGCCTTACACAATAAGCATTGTATTGCTGACCGGATCTCAACAGGAGGTCTGATTTACAGCATTTGATTGAAAAAACAGGGGAAGAAAGTTCAGAGAGAATAACAGCAAAGTAATATTTAAATGACAGAAGCCAAAGTGTGTTTTCACTTTCTTCAGTAGAATAAAGGGTAAGCAATATTGGGGACTGTGTTGACTAAACTTTCTCAATTTCTATCATCCCTCACCATATCTGTTTAGATTACACATACTGAAAATAAGCAGTCAGCCTTCTGACTTGTTTTGGCTTTTTTGAGAGGTGAGGTGTAGTGCATGCGTGTGTTTGGGGTGATTAAACAGGTTATGATTAGGCTGCAATAAAGTGGGCGTAAAAAAGATACCTGTGGCCAAGAGAGATGGGTGCTGCTCCTCTGTCTAGGAAATGTACCCCCAACTAATACTGTTTAGAACTGAAGCCCCATTTTGGAATGGAAAGTCTGGCTACACCTTTTGTCAGTTTTAATTGATGTCTAGTCTCTCTGGGCTTCATACCGCCATGTCCCATTTCCTTACACAAAATATCTCTTGGTCTTAAAATTCCTAAAAGACAGTGAAAGAAGATTATTGATCTGAAGGAAGGGCACCTTGTAGGGTTGAAGCAATAGTTCCTGTTTTTGAGATCTCCTTTTTAAATTAGAAAAACCCCACTCTCTTGCCCTCTGATTTCATCCTGGCAGAACCTGGTGTGCTCTCATAACCTTTCTGAAAGCAACCTCCCCCCTCCTTGTTTCTCACAAACAGCATTGCATTTTAAAAGCGACATTAAACCGTCCAGTTGCACCCTTGACCTGTTGGCTCGCCTGCAAAACGGTTGCTAGCTTTCACCTAAGTTCTACATCTCTTGTGTCGCCTTGTTTTCTTGCATTGTAACACTTTCAGCACCGTTATGCGAGGTTCTCAAAAGAAAACATCTTTCAGCGGGTCCAGGATTTTAGGAGCTGGAAGGACTCCAGCTGCCGACTGTAAATCTAAACACTGGAAATGAGCGTATACAACGTTATACCTACGGCAAGGAAATCCTTATCGTTAAAAAAATCCTGCCACCTTATTAAAAGAATGGACAAGGCTCTTTCGTCTTTTTAGTCGGAAATTCAGGACGCCTAACTTTTCACGCACATCTTCGGGCGCCAGTCCCTAATTCAGAGGGAGTCGGTTGCCACCCAGGGCAATGCAACACCCCGCCCCCCCCCCCCGACTCATCAGCCAGGGTCTGGAGGACTCCCGCTTTGAGAAACAGGGTAAAAAGTACAAACGGGATTTCAGAGACCGGGAATGAGGTGTTTACCGACCTGCCCTCAAATGCGACCTAGCCCGGCTGGTTTCGACCCCCCTTCACCACTCGCTTCCCTCCCCCACCAAAGGGTTTCGTGGGGTTTTTTAATCGAATTAACGTGCAGACAAGTTGCTAATGGGAAGGAGCCGCCTTCTTGAAAAGCACCCCTGGCCAGTTTTACTTAAAGGACGTCACTTTAGGGAGTTGGAGCCGCAGAAGTTATAAAATATGGCAACCAACTAGCTTTTTAAAAAATGCTGATCCCCCCCCCCCCCGGTTAAAAACGGTCCTCGCCCCCGTCCGAGCAGTTCACCTAGCGGCGAAAGATTGCCTGCCTCTGTCTGGATACCAACCTGCAGCGCAGTCCTCCCAAATCCATTTCGCGCATTGACGTTTACAATCCTTTCCAACAAATTAGTAACTTGCACTAGGTCCCCTCTGGCAGCCGCAGACGCCAACTCATTCGCCCCAGATCCGGCCATTCCTTAGGGCGAGTGACGATCGGTAACGAGCGGATGACTCGAGCGGGTGTTTTTATTAGGATTATTATTATCTTAACCGGGCATGGCATCGGAAACTGACAGAAGGAGTGCGGATGTTAATCTTCTGGAGTAGACCTTGTAGTAAATACTCGTAAAAAAAATGCTTGCCAAAAGCCCGCCCCTTGATTCACACGTGATTCATACTGCTGGAGCTCCACTTGAAAGGCAGATCTCTGCACCTCTAACACGCACACCAGTCTCCCGAGGACCTTGGCCGGGGTGAAAGACACGGATCCGTCCCCTCCGGCGAGCCTCCCGCGCGCCCAGAAGCCTGAGCAGACTACCTGAAGCGCGTCACCAGAAGCGGGGAAAGCACAAGACGAGGCGGAGGAGGGAGAGGAGATGGAGGAGGAGAAAGCAAGGACCCACCATTCTTCCCAGTTCTTTCCGAGATCCAGGGCACGCTTTCTTCTGCAGCAGCTTTCATCCATAACGTTGACGGGAGGAGGTCAGACCCCCCCCCCGCCTTTTCTCCAAGTGTGGCAGCGAGAGGGTTAACCGTAGCCGGCAGCAGATCAGCTGCTAAACTCCCCTGGCGGCTGTGGGGAGCGCAGGAGCGGAGGGCGTCGGGCGCCCGGCGGACCCCACCTTGGCCAGTTGGCCGCCGCCGCCGCCGCCGCCTGAGTGCGCTGGGGGGCCAGGCCGGTCATGGCACACCCAAAACGCCACCGCTTCCTGCGAAGGGCGGGTCGCCTAGCGGCTGCAGCGGCTGCTAGTCTTTCTGAAGCGGCTCGCCGTCCGCGGCTTGGTTCCGGGTCTTGCTTCCGCAGAGCCAGAGGACGGGGCGCTCGCAGAGTGGCCGCGCCGCATTGACAGCAGGCTGGCGCAGTCCTTTCCCGGCCAAAACGCGGCAAGTGGGCAACGGCAGTTGTCTGCAAACCGCCTGCCGGGACCGCCCCTCTCTGCTCGGCTGGAACTCAGTTCTCCGCTTCTAGGTGCTGTTGCCTGGCGCGAGAAATCGTGCCGGATTTTTGCTGGCTGCAAGCGGGAAAGCCGGTTCCTCCTGCCGCCGCCGCCGCTTCCCTTTCTCCCCCCCTTGCCCGCATCAGCTTTTTTTGAAAAGGAAAAACATTTGAGCGCTCTTTGACTTGAAACACCCGCCCACATTTTAACGGCAGAGATTTAAGGAGGCGCCACGGAGTTGCCGGCAAAAGCAGGAAGGCCTGGGCGGGAGGGCGAGTCAAAGCCAGCGCGCCTCCCCTTTGCCTCTCTTCTGATGGGCGGGCATTCAGCTCACGCCCCGGAGCCGCTGCTTTGGGGAGCTACAGGCCTTCCTGTCTCTTCCCTCCTAGAGCCACTGGCACCCACCTTTAGGCCAGCGGCAAAGCCAGAGCAAAAGTGGAGCCACAGGAGCTGCAGAGGTGTACAACAGGGGAATACCTGTGAATACTAAGGACACTGCTTCCTGCCTCTCCCGCCCAGCCTCTGTCTTCCTTTCATCTTCATACTTCCTTTCATCTTCTTCATACCCATACCTCTTTTCAAGTAAACTGTCCAGGATCATATTCTGTATATGAGAGGGATTTCATTTAAGAACTCCTCCTTTGATACATGCCAAGAGGATGGATGCTTGATTCTCTTTTCAAAGTTCAGCAGCCTAGCAGAGAGGCGGGCCAAGTAGTAAGGCAACTGTGCCCTCCAGGCCACAGTCTCCCCTGCAGTGGAATGGCTAAACACTTACCGCAAGCTCCCTCCAACCTGAGAACTTTGACAGACTGGTGGAAAGGTAACTAAAGGAGGCAGTATGTAGGTTTTTGCTGGGGCGGTCTCTAGTTACTATGGGGACGGTTCAGACAAGGTCACAATGGAGGGTCAATGTCAGATTGTATCAAATGAGAAACCTTTGCTTCCCACCCTCTGTGTCTACAGCACCTTGGTGAAAATGGAAAGCAAGATTGGCACAGCATGGCAATATATTACCAAGGGAGGGGATGGGGCAGGAGATGTGCTCTTGTGTATTAAAGGGCAGAAGAAACAAGAGGGAATCTGCTTTTGGGAAGAGATGCTAGTATGCTGCACGTGTTAGTGTGTGCACACACACATGTTAAAGTGGGATATAAAATCCAGTTTCAAAGTGATGAAATCTATCTCTGAAAGGTAAGTTGCCTCAGAATTGCCAAGTAGGCGTAGGTTGTGTATCAGTAGGAGTGAATATAACATTTAAGAAATTAAGGGCCTTGGCCTGATTGGAATTATGTCATTTGATCTCAAAATCACATATAATCACAACCTAACCACAAGTATGTGGGGTAGTTCTCAATTCTAACTTAAATGTACTCTGTAAATGCTCAGAGATATCGCCTTTTATATTTAATATTTCATAGCAATTCAAATATTCTATATACATAAAATTGTGACAAAATGCTGAAGGTTCCAAAGACTCTTATTGGTGCAATCTCTCGCACTCGGGGCAAATTGCTGCTCTTGCTCAGGATTCCGCACCCCCCCTTCCCTTTAGGCCTGATCTGAAGGAAGCCTTTAAAGGCTACTAACTGAGACGAGAGAAGCATTTCCAAGAGCAGCAGAAGAAGTAGCGTTGGTTCTTATATGCCGCTTTTTTCTACCTGAAGGAGTCTCAAAGCAGCCTACAATCTCCTTCCTTTTCCTCTCCCCACAACAGGCAGGCGAGGCTGAGAGAGCCCTAATATTACTATTCGGTCAGAACAGCTTTATCAGTGCTGTGGTGAGCCCAAGGCCACCCAGCTGGCTGCATGTGAGCAACACAGAGGAGTTTGTGGACATGGGCATGAATTACTTTTGAGGGGGGAAAGTTTTCCCCTTCTGCCTAACTGTTGGGTGATAGGGAGGCCACAGAAAAAGCCCCATCTCGCTTAAAATACTGCTGTGGCTGGCCTCACTGCTGGAGGGAGGACAGCCAAGCCATGCGTGTCTTTACCACTCTCTGAACATTTGAGGCCTACTGTGCAAGACTGTTGTGCAGATGAAACTGGATACTGTTGTGGGGGTTATTTTGCCTCCTGTTTCATCTGCACAACAACCTGTGTGGGAGGCTCAAATGTTTCTTTTGCACAACAGCTCCGTTCACCCTCCAAAGCAGCCATTTCTGCCTTGAGAGTTGACCTTTATAGTCTGGAGATGAGTTGCAATTCCAGGAGATCTCCAGGCCCTACCTGGAGGTTGGCTACATCTCAATATTCCTTGAGGTTTGGAGGTGGGATCTCAAAGCAGTACAATGTCTCAGAGCCCTACCCTCTTGCAGAGGAGGCCTTTTATCTGCAGAGTTGATCATAATAGTTTAGAGATGAGCAGCAATAGTAGAGACAATGGTAGAGGCTTGCAGCCTGAGGTTGGGATGGACTGCTGCAGGTGTGTCCCACCTGGGATGTGTGTTCTGACCAGCCCTTACCAGCAACAGTTTTTTATTTTTGGCACAAACAGACAGACCAGCAAAGTCCTGCGAATCTGGAAAGTTCAGGAAGATGTAAGTAAGGAATTTAGACCCTGTAATTGTAAACTGTGAAGAAGCAACTGGCTGGAGAAAGATAGGGGCTGAAGTGACTTTGCTCAAGGCTGGCCTGATAAATAAAAATCAGAATTTGCCACAAAGGTCCTATGAAATAAAAGGCATATAGCCCAGAATTTCAAGTGGAGTTAGCTTGGCAGTTGACATACAAAGGGTTTACAGGAAAATAGTGAGACTTTGGGGGAACTAGGTTTTCCAGTTTTATTAGGCAACAATTTGGCTTTGCAGACAACAACAGGAACTGTAGTTGCTAGCAGTAGGTCCCAGGCTTCAGAAGGGCAGCCATCATGAGCTAAGCAACAGAATATGTTAGCTACGCCCAGTGAAAGTGAAGTTTGGAAGTAGGGCTTCAAAAGGGTACCATGTCTCAGAGTCCACATTCAAAAGCAGCCATTTCTACCTGGGGAGCTGATCTTTATAGTCTGGAGATGAGCAGTGATTCCAGGAGATGTCTAGGCCCCACCTAGAGGTTAGCTTCCCCTGGGTTGGAAATATTCTGTGAAAGTGGGGCCTAAAAAGGATATAATGCCTTTGCAGCCACCTGACCAGCCACATAGTGCCCCCTTGCCTATTTCAGGTCAAGAAAACATTGAAGAGAGGAGGTAGTGTTGCCAGATAGGTGTAGGTTAATGTTCTCGAATTCCACACTTCCTATGTGTGCTTTAACCTGACTTGGGTCAGGACTATTATGCACTGAGAGACCTCCTCTTAGGGTTACCAGCTTCCAAGAGAGGCACAAAACCCACACAAAACCATGAGCTAATGCCTGTTGCATTACAGTACACAACGGGTTTTATTATTAGTAATGACATAAAATACAACAACGATCCCAACATTGCTGTACTGACCTCAAACAATCTATTTATTTAAAACTAGAAAGTAAGCCCGCTGTAGACAAAATACAGCGGGCGCTAGTGGATGGGGTGGAAGAATGTAGTAAAGGAAGATAGAAGAGGGAAGGAGGGATAGGAGTGAGAAAGGAGGGCAAGGGGTGGGTGAAGGGATGGGTAGAAGGCAGAAAGAAAGGAAGGGAAAAAGGCAGAAAGACAGGAAGGGCCAAAGAGAGCAAGTGAGAGGGAGAGAGAGAGGCAGGAAGTAGATAGAGAATTAGAGGAAATCAGGAAGGAAGAAGGAATGTGGGCAGGCAGGGAGGTAGGTGGAATGTGATGGGACAGGGGTGTGTGTGAAGGGCCGGGAGGAGTTGTGAGGGGAGGGCGAATTGGGAGGGGGAGTTGGGGGAGATGAAATAGAGGAAGTGAGGAAGGAAGGAAGAAGGAAGGCAGGGACGGAGGTAGATGGAACAGGATGGGGAAGGGGGGAAGGAGGGTGGTGCATGAAGAGTCCGCGGGGTAGTTGGGGGGGAGTCACGAGGGGGGGCAGTTGGGAAGGGGGGTGGCTGGGTAAGATAGAGAGGGGAGGGTGCGTAGGTGTTTGGGCTGGGAGAAGCGGCCGCGGTTCGGAGAGAGACTCGTGTGGGGGCGGGAGGTGGTAGAGGGAGGCGGGTGGGTGGCTGGGTGTGTGGGGTGGGTGAATGTGCCGGGGGAGGGGGGCGACTCATGGGGTGGCAGAAGCATGTGGTGGCTGGGTGGGTGGTTCAGCAGTTGGGGGCGGGGAAGCCGCGGTGGAGCGGCAGTGGAGTGGCGGCAGAGCGCAGTGGCAGGTGGGGTGGTGGTGGCGGAAGCGCAGTGTGTGTGTGTGTATGCGTGTGCAGGGCAGGGGGGCAGGAAAGTGGTGGTGAAGGGCGGGAGTGAAGTGGCAGGGGCAGAGTATAGTGGGGAGGGGTGGGTAAGGAGGTGGGGGGAGGTGAAGGGTCCAGTGGCTGGTGCGTGGCAGGGCTGCCACTCCCAAGGCCGCATGGTAGGGTAGGGCGGGCAGCTGGCTACCTGCCTTGTCGGCGGCCAGGCGCGAAATGGTGACTGGCATCTGAAGGCGGGCTAGGTTGGGGGGTAGGTGGTTTGGGAGACAGGCTGACAAGTGGAGGGCCCAATCATTGCCCCCCCCATCCCGGACCGACCCCTCCCACATAGCAGCGTTTTATTTATACCGCTCCTGTGAAACGGTGTATAGATATTTACAAGCCTGCCTTTTCCTCAGATAACTAGAATCCAAGATAGATAACAACAATAAAAATGGTACAAAATTATTTTAAAGATGACCAGCAAAAACATTTTAAAAATAAACTTTGACATGCTTACTATTTGTCAATGTACTCACAAAGCAGCCGTCTTGAGTAGCAGCCGTCTTGAGTAACTTCCAAGAGTTATGTTTTACAAATACTCTGAAACTGCACTACATCTTCTAATTTTGTCTGGAAAATTATTCCATAACACAGGACTAACTACAGAAGAAGGTGTACAAATCAGTAGCTATGAAAAACTTCCCTCACAGTGATTGGACGAGCAAAAAATGTATTGCTGTGCTAAGCAAAATGGTACAGGAGTGCATATGGCCCCCAGTATGCACCAGCACCTTAAAATGGAGTCAGAAACTAACAGGCAACCAATATAATGGTGGCAAAATTGTTGTGTATGATTCCTATGGCCCATTCCTGCTAATAGAAATATTCACTCAAAGTTAATCAAAGTGTTTAAATATATTTGATAAATTCATATTGGTAGGCAAAAGGTCAGATTTTAAACCAATATTCTGTATCAATACAGATTTAAAAGAACTAAGCATCCCTTGTCCTTAAAATAGCAGTACACTAACTAGTGGGAACCCACAAGAACTTGCAGGAGAGCATCTCATTTGTCCTCTAATTTCCTCTTTCACTTCCCCACCAATTATTCTCTGAGACCCCTGCCTCTCTCAGGCCTAGCCTCTGTCTTCCTTCACTGACTATTGAAGGTTTACCTTGGCTGGTCCACCTTCCTGTCTCTGTAGAAACTTTGAGAGTATGTCCTTGCCGGTACTTTTGATGATCCCTCCTGCAGCAAGAAATGGCCTTGCATGGCCATCTCTCCACCTGCTCCCTGCCTTGGCTAGCTTCCTGTGTGCCTGTCTCCACCCAAACCTCCAGGTCCCCCAGCTTTCTCCATCACTTGGGGTGGCTGGGACCAGTGCAGCTTCACACAATACAGCCAGATCCAGCTTCCCCATCATATCTGTTGAAAAAGACTGCTTATTTTAAGGTCTGTCTTATACACAAGTAGCACAGTTTTAGTTACATTACATCGGATACATTTTAAAAACTTTTGAGGAGTTTTAGACTTTCAATTTTAAGCTGATGTGTTAAGCTGATTTGTGATTCGCAGTCTACCTCAGCGAGTCCTCGCTAACACCCTGATGTAGTGACAAAAGACTAAACTGGAGCATCTGCACCTGCGTGTGGCCGCTGTCTCTGCTTGCCGTGCTGTGGTGCTGGCCTTCTCTGCACAGCCTCGGTGATCTCTGCGGCTTCCATGAGCTCCAAGGAGGCTGAACCAAGGTGTACATCCCTAGAGTCCAGCACGTGTTTTTGTAGCAGCCGGATGTGCATCTCGTCTTGGCTTGGCCGCCTCAGAGCTCACGAAGGCGAGGAGTTGGAGAACTCCGAGGTGGTGCAGAGGAGGCCAGTGCCTTTCACCCCCCCCCCCGTGAAAGGATCAATCAACCCCCCCCCCCGAGGGGTTGCGACCCCCAGGTTGAGAACCGCTGCTTTAAACTATTCCAGTGTAGCTTTACTCATATGTTTAGGGCCATTGTCCTGCTAGTGAGGGAACCTTCATCCCTGTCTAAAATCTTTGGCAGAAATTTCCTCAAGAATTATTTAGTGGCATCTATCTTTCCTTTTTATGAGCCTCTTGTGGCGCAGAGTGGTAAGGCAGCGATATGCTGTCTGGAGCTGTCTGCCCATGAGGTTGGGAGTTCGATCCCAGCAGCCGGCTCAAGGTTGACTCAGCCTTCCATCCTTCCGAGGTCGGTAAAATGAGTACCCAGCTTGCTGGGGGGTAAATGGTAATGACTGGGGAAGGCACTGGCAAACCACCCCATATTGAGTCTGCCATGAAAACGCTAGAGGGCGTCACCCCAAGGGTCAGACATGACTCGGTGCTTGCACAGGGGATACCTTTACCTTTTTATCTTTCCTTTAATCCTGACCAGTTGCCCTGTCCCTGCTGATGAAAAACATCCCCACAGTATGATGCTGCCACAATCATGCTTCACTGTGGAAATGGAGTTCTTTGGGTGATGGGAAATGTTGGGTTTGTGCCACAGATGACGTTTCCCATGTTGGCCAATAAGTTCAATTTTTGTTTAATCTGACCAGAGAACCTTCTTCCATGTGTTGGGGAGTCTGCCACATGTAGTTGGGCAAACTCCAAAGGTGTTCTCTTATACTTTTCTTTGAGCAATGGCTTTTTTCTGGCCACCCTCCCATAAAGCCCCACTCTGGCTTATGTGACTTAAAATGGTCTTATGGACAGATACTGCAACCTCCACTGTGGATCTTTGCAGCTTCTTCAGTGTTATCCTTCTTTATTGCATCTCTGATTAATACCCTCCTTGCCTGGTCTGTGAGTTTCAGAGAGTTGCCTTCCCTTGGCAGGTTTGTAGTGGTGCCATATTCTTTCCATTTTGTTATAATGGATTTAATGGTGCTCTGTGGGACATTCAAAGTTTGGGATATTTGTTCATAACCCATCCCTGATCTATACCTCTCTACAACTTTGTCTCTGACACATTTAGAATGCTTCTTGGTCTTTATGTTGCTCGCTTAGTGGTGCTGCAGAGTCAGGGGCTTTTCAGAACAGGTCTATTTATATAGACAGCCTGTGGCAGATCATGTGCCATTTGGATTGCATACTGTTGGACCTTAATTAGCTAATTATGTAACTTCTGAAGTCAAGTGGTTGGACCCAATCTTATTCAGGGGAGTCATAGGAAAGGAGCCAAATATACATAGTCATGATTTCTGTTTTTCTTGTTGGTTTCACAATAAAAAATATTTTGTACGAGGTAGTAGGCATGTCTAGGTTTAGTTGTGTGGTGCCAGGCACTGGACAAAGCCCAGTTCATGTATTCCCCTCTCCACACTATTTCCTATTTCCCTACTGTCAGTTTTCATAGCCTCTCCCCTTTACTGCTTCATTCTCATATTTTCAGCCATTCATCAACCTTCCTTTTATCTGCTTCCTATCTTCAGCTATATTTATTTACCAGTATAATACAGAGGTTAAGAGTGGTTCCTTCTAATCTGGAGAACTGGGTTAGTTCTCTACATGAAGCCTACTGGATGGCTTTGGGCCAGTCAGAAAATTCTCAGAATTCTCTCAGCCCCACCTACTTCACAGGCACCTCTTGTAGGGAGAGGGGGAAGGCAAACTGCTTTGAGACACCTTAGAGAAAAGGGTATAAAAAACAACTCTTCTTTTATTACTATACTTCATTTATACCCTGTCTTTCCCCACAGTGGAGTCAAAAAAAGATTTCAAGTTTTTTTCTGCAAGCATGGAGTATTATTCAGGTTTGTAGAAAGATGTGTCTTGTCTGTTCACAGCTCCAGTCACAGAATTTAAGTATCCACAGATTTGACCGACTTCATTATTGATGTGGGACACATCTTCTGGTGTGTTTCATCAAATGGAAATGAATACGGACATGACATCCATAGTGCTGCCCATGAAGTGCACCAGAAAATGAAGAGGCCCCAGCCAATGGCTGCACTGGCCCCGGAAGTCTAAGCAGATCCTGCACAACTAGCAGGGGCCTTAGCAGTGGCTGCCCCATCCCCAATGCCCTGGCAGTGGCTGTGCTGGCCCCGAGGGATTAGGCAGCCACTGCATGACCAGCAGGGGCCCGAGAGAGTGGTGGAAAGGTAAGCAGAAAAAGGAAGGGGCAGGGAGAAGGGAATGTGTGTGTATGTGTTTGCTGGGGGTGGGTGGGAGGGAGGTTGGGAAACCAATAGGTAAGGGGGGAAACAGGAGGGAGAAGGGAAGGGAATCGCTCACTCTGTGTGTGTTTGTGAGTGTGGGAGGGGGTAGGAACCAAGGAGGTGGTTGGGAAACCAATATGTAAGGGGGGAAATGGGGGGGGGGGAGGGAAGGAAGGCTCTATGTCTGTGTGTGTGTGTGTGTTTGTGAGGTAGGGCAGAGGAACCAAGGAGGAGGTTGGGAGACAAACAGGTAATGGGGTAAAGGGAGGGATGGCATTCTCTGTATGTCTGCCTATGTGTGTTTGCTAGGGAGGGAGAGGGACCTGACCCAGTAGCCCTAGAGGAGGTATGTGTCCCACATACCCTCTGAGAGTAAGACTGTCAGTAGATTGTTTAGAACAGCGGTCCCTAACCTTTTCCTGGTTGAGGACCGCTTCCGGGGGTGGGGGAGAGCCAGCAGCCCGGGCACCACGCATGTGCAGCAGTGCTGTGCAAACGCACATGTGTGGAACTGCCATGCAAACATGCATACATGTTTGCGCCCCGCTGGAAGGCACAAACGTGCATGCGTGGCAGCTCCATGCAAACATGCATGCTAGAGCTGCTGCACATGCGCGTTTGCATCCACTGGGGTCCAAATGCGGATGCGCGGCAGCTCCGCACATACGCATTTGTGTCCACTGGCATGCCGGTGGCCGCGCTTGCCTCGCTGGCAGACTGTCAAGCTTCTCGCTGCGGGGGGGGGGGGCGGGGAGAGGCAGGTGCTGCCGCTGGTGGCCTGGTACTGAGGCCTTCGTAGCCTGGTACCGGGCTGCAGACTGGGGGTTGACGACCCCCGTTTAGAATATACAAGCAGGGATCTGCAAAACACTTGTGGGGAGGGTGCATACCACACTTTAATTCCTTCCCTGTCCCCCCTCCAACAAACTCCCCCCCACTTTTGTCCCCTCCTTCTCTGTTAACTTCCCCTTCACTGTTTCCCCCTTTCTCTGACTATTCTGCTTCTTTCTTCCCCTTCTCCTTATCTGCCTACATACCCTTAATCTCTTCTCTGACAATATACCCTCTCTGTTTTTCTTTCTCCCCCCATCTCTTTCTGCCCTATCCTTAACTTATTGGCTGTGCCAACTGTAGTGTCAGGAAGCTGATCTGTGCCTGAATTATTTATTTGTATTTATTTTTGTATTTATATACCGCTGCATTCCATTTGTACTTGCAGCAGTTCACAATAAAACGATAAAAACCAGTATAACCCAATTAAAACCCATTAAAATTAACATTAAGACTAAGCATTAAAAGATGGCGATAAAGAGTTCTAACCCCCCCCCCACCCTCTCCCTCTGTCCAACTATAGAGGGCCAGAGTTCTTCCTTGTTGGGAGTGAGTCTGCTGTGGGGAGAGGAAAGGGAAGGCAAATGTAAGCCGCTTTGAGACTTCTTCGGGTAGAGAAAAGCAGCTTATAAGAACCAACTCTTATTATTATTAGGATATAATATTATTGAAATTTGTTGTTTTTCTTTACCCGTATTGTTTACCTGAAATTATTATCTGAAATTATTTTTTAAAACTTTCAATTCTAATACAATAAAACTGGATGCATGCATTGACTGAGTACAGAAAATTGTATTGTTGGGTGTGCTGAAGTCACTCTCCAGAAGCACAAAGCTGGATACCTGCCTACTCTTGTTCTTTGTTCTGTTGTACAAAGTAGTAGTAGTGGGTTCCAACTTTCAGGGCATGTGTGGTTTATAAATCCCTTCAAAATTAGCGTGTTCTGATATAATTTCTTCTGCAGGCCCTCCATAGCAAGTAGCAGTCAAGTAACTCAAAGTTAATTTTTTCAGTGAACTGTCAAGTGAACTGCACAGTGCTCTCAGGCCTATAATGATTTACTATACATTAATCCTTCATTAAACTACTATGGAGATCCAAACATATTTCTAGCTGTCCACAGAACAATTTGCACTGAGCTACAGTGCCATCTTCTGTGAGGTCTATCCAATGAAGTTACCCGGCATCAGAATTCATTACAGTTAATGTCTATTGCAGTGATGTGGGGTTGGTTTCCAGATGTAGCTGGGTTACTGTTGGATTAAAGGCCTTTAAGCCAACCTGAGTCTACTTGTGGCTTGGCCACTGCTATGTTCCCTCGTTGCACGTGCTATACTCTGTAATCGTAGAATCACATTGAATAAAATGGCATTTACTTTTTAATAGAAGTCCAAACTGTATGAGACAAAACAAAACACTGTTGACACTTATTCTAAAGGAATACTCAGGTTGCTTTAGCACAAGAATGACAATTAAAAAATTGCCTGGAGATGCTGGGGCTTGAACTTGGGACCTTCTGCATGGCAAACATATGCTTTACAACTGAGCCAGAACCCCTCTTTGAGTGAAAAACTTTTGACCTGCTTCTCTGTTGATAAGGCCAGTTCTAGAGGCACCCCAACCTCTTAACTTGTGAAAGCTTAACTCTGTATAAGACTAAATACTAACAAAAATTCTCCTTTCCCAACCAGCATCATCTCCTACATGTCTGGATTAAGTGTCAATTTATCTACCCTCAGCCACTTGACCACAGCCTTGAGATCCTGGTCTCAAGGCAGATGCTTTCACAGATGCCTTTACAGGATTGGATAATGAGATATAAAGCTGGGTGTCACTAGCATATTGATGATAGCCCACTTGAAACCTTCTGAGGATCTCAGGTTGTTCATTCTGATATGGCCTGATTTTCCATCTGTGGAGCTCCAGCCATCTCCCCAATCTCTTCACAGAAAACCAAATGGCTGTTTCCTCTGAAAAGGGTAGGGAAGAGGGGTTGTCAAAAATTAACTATGTCAGTGGCACCCTGCAATCCAGTGCTCTGGAATGATTGATACCAGGGCCTCTACAGAGTTACCCTCAATTACTGTGGATGTTCATTGTGTTTATTTTGTGAACATGTGATCTTTACAAAGAAATGGCATAGACTGTTCCCCTTGCATTTCATGGCCTTTTGGCCTCATTGTTTACCCTGTTTATACATATGCATACACAGTGCAACTGAGGACACACTTCTTGGTATGACGTGGACTTTAGTGCATGAGAACATATGCTGCATACACAGCCCCACCATGAGGCAACTGCTGGCAGAACAGCACAGTCACTATTTGTCAGTACCCTAAAGAGTTTGTGGAAGCTCTATCAAACTTCAGGAGTACCTGCAATAAACTTGCCAGGCCCTCTCTGGCCACCAGCATGGGACAGGGGTTAAGGCTACCTGCTCCAGGTTGGAAATTCCTGTAGATTTGGGGATGGAGCCTGGAGAAGACAGGAACTTCAGTGGGGTACAATGTCATAGAGTCTAAAGTTTAAATTTTCTTCAGAGAAATTTGGGACATCTGTAATCACAGGGTCCCATCTGGAGGCAGGTATCCTATCCTGAAATGGAGCTGTGATGGTGGAGACAAGGCTAAAAATCTTGGCAATCATACTGCCAATGGCTGCATGTAGAGGAGTGGGGAATCAAACCTGACTTGCCAGATTAGAAGCTACTGCTGTTAACTGGTAGTCCCCCTCCCACAATATTTTTTTTTAATTTAATATTTGGATTACCCACCGTCTGTGTGCAGAAGGATAAGAGTTCCAGGTCTGAGAAGACAGAAGTACTCCAAGGTCTATTGTAGCAGACATAAGACATAGTAGATGCTCAGGGAGCAAGACATGAAACAGGAACAGATCCACCCATTGGGGCAAAGAGTGCAATATGGCCACCAAGACTTCTGACTCACTGGTGCCATCCCTTGTGCCACCAATCAGGATTTCATCATCATTGACCTCCAACTCCTGATAGACCTGTGATAGCAGGCCAGCTGTCTACAGTATGTGGACTATCGTGACAGATGAAAGTATTGGG
The DNA here is from genome assembly GCF_049243985.1 of Paroedura picta. Taxonomy (NCBI): domain Eukaryota; kingdom Metazoa; phylum Chordata; class Lepidosauria; order Squamata; family Gekkonidae; genus Paroedura; species Paroedura picta. Next base: position 82,627,520 of record NC_135372.1, read on the forward strand.
GATATGAGCCACAACTGTTACACTGGCCAGGTTTTTTCCATCATTACTGGACTGCTGCATGATGGACATACAGGGACATCTGCATTGGTTCACAATCATGGTGGTGCAGCTGCTTGTTGGACGAGCTGGCAGATGTTTGAGTAGCCTTGAGCAGTCCTGGGAAGGCTGAGACTGCATACTCCTTGCACTTGTTAGACATACTCTGTTGTTTGTGTTATCATTGCACTGTTGCCGTGTACTCCTGTCCCAAACAACTGTTACTGTTTTTCACACAGAACTAGGTTCTCTTCTCTATGGGCCTTGGCCATGAGCAGCCTGCTCCAGTGAGGCCCCTCGTGATGCTCTTTGTTATTGTTATATTGTTATATTGATTTTTGATATTGATTTTGATAGTGTTCTATGTGAATGTTCAAAAATGTTTTATGTAAACCGCCCAGAGCCGTAGGGAAGGGCGGTATAAGAATATAAATATATATAAATAAGTAAAATAAATAAATGCTCAGGATTTACTATCCTGTCTGTCTCTTCCAGCCCTATGGGGGCTCTTGTGACCCTGATATTGGACCACTATGCCTCCCTCCATCCCCATCTGTGTCTACCCCCATTCCATTGGGCTTTATTTGCTGGCCTATGCCAACACCAATCTCAGTACTAAATCCCCCTTCTCCCCAGGTGGGTACAATGCAGACAGAGTCCAAGGAACTGAGATTATCTTTATTGTACAGGATGGTCAGAGAGCAGTGGGGAATGGATAGCTCAGTATGCAGCTTCCCCAGTCTTATCTATCATCTGTGTTTGGGGTCAATGGACTGCATGGCAGTGTAAAATGGCTCCAATTGCCATGGGCTTAGAATGATGTATCTATAGTTAGGATTTCTCTATAATTCTCTCAAGCACAACTGAAGTCTGGAGGATATTATATTTTTGTCCACAGTGCAACAGTGTTGAAGCGCTGACAGGAATCAATTGGCCTCCACCTAATTTTCAAAACTGGCTTTTCTACTTTAAAAAAAGCCACTTTTATTAGTATGTGATAAGACTTGTTTGCAGGTCGTTGTATGCCATCTTTGACATAAAACTGCATGTAGTACATATCATACAAAGGATTTAATGCCAAATACTGCTGGAAGACATGTTTTTTAAAAATGCAGATACCATAGGTAACAGATACATCATCTGTCAAGTCTAATAATGTGTTTCATAGATGCTTATATCAAAAATCATAACTGTATCCTTCAAACATCTGTTTGACAACAGTTCTTTGATCCATGTTCTTGTCTTTTAACCTTTACAGCTTTTAACCTTCTATTCCTTTGCCTTCTGTTTTTAGTTTTGAGCCCTGCCTTTCTCTGACATTCAACAGGAAGCATATGGATTGTGGGCAGATTTGTATACATCTCTTGACAAAAGCATCAAGAAGTCATTAACACCCAAGCACATATTTAAACTTTGTACAGTATGTTGTCAATCCTACAACAGGCAGAATTGGCTTGTAACTGATTTGCTTTTGAACTTGAAGGGTTTCATGTCACACACAAGATTGACTGAAGCAGTCAGGATTCACAAAGCTACCTAAGAGGCAAACTGGTTAAACACAAATGCAGGAAGACAAACAATGGAATGTAGTTTAAAACATGGTAGAAGTAAGGATTTATAAAAAAAAAGTTTATTTGAGACCCAGGCTGTTGTAATAGAACGCCTCCTAAAGACATTTTCATATGTGTAAAAGACAAACACACACACACAAACCCCCACAAATTCTGCCTTGTTTGAATGTTGATGATATGGGACAGAGTACCAAAGTGAAATTATATTAAGATTATATTCCTACTAATGTAAATTTGCATGCTAGACCAATGAAAGAATAAGTCCATAAGTAAAATTAATGCAGATTTGTATGTGATGCCTGGGCATAATTCCTATCAAAGCTAAATGTCTTTGGTTGACTGCCAGTAATATATGGAGTACAAATTTTGAACACATTTTCCCCCTTCTTCCATCATAAAAAATGGTTGTTTGTCTAAGACAAATCATGCATCATCATGGCAGTTGTTTTAAGCAGACAAGGTGTGCACCACTATATTACATTTCATACTTGATTATTTGTAGTATTGCTACATGTAGAACTCAAAGGCTGATTCAAATATTATACTACTTACATACAGGTGGTACAATATTTCAACCTGCCCCTAGAAGACTAAAAGTTTCAAGAGCTGTATAGAAGGGACAATTCTACCTGATAAGGCTTTTCTCTTTTTACAGCACTATAGTGTGGGAAGCTATACTTGATGGAATTTTTGTTTATTTATGAGGTATACATGAATTCTCAGATTCTAGACCTGGCAATCCTGGTTATATACTGCTGGGAATTTCTGTTATATTTGCGTACACCAGCACATACACTTGGACTCCATGCCAATAACAATGAGAAGAAAATTAGGAAGATGCACAAATCTCTACTTGTTTCCTTCATTTCTGTTTAGATGGGGGATCACAAATAGGTGTATTATCAAGCCAATGAGCAAGAAAAAAATTCCTGTTTGCTCTGGTGATTTGTTACTCGATCCTCATATCTTAGCCATGCATGCCAAACACAATAACAGTGTAAACAAAACACTTAAGAATGTGACTTTGTCATGCTAGACAGGTTCAGTTTGTTAGGCTGGAAAATCCAGGTCTCATTGGTGGCTGTCAGAAAACAGGCGCAACATAAAAGTGGAACAGTCAGTAAGTTTATCAGATTCACATACCAGGATAAATACAGGAAATGTAGTTATAAAATGATAAATGCAGGCACTGTTAAGTAGAATTAGTTATATATAGACAAGCATGCCCATTTACACAACCCATAGTCCTCATTGAGGCAAATTAGCAAGTAACTTTTTTGAAATAACAAGGACTTTTGCCTTAACCGAGAGAGGCCACCGTCTAAGGATGCAATTAAATAGATGCATATATCACATGATCCCTCCATATTTACTACATTTTTTCATATCAATAAGATTTAGAAGAAAAAGATGTTTTTATATGCTACTTATCGCTATCTGAAGGAGTCTCAAAGCCGCTTTCAATTGCTTTCCCTTCCTCTCCCCACAACAGACACCCTGTGAGGTAAGTGGGGCTGAGAGAGCTCTGACAGAACTACTCTGAGAACAGCTCTAACAGGACTGTCACTAGCCCAAGATCCCTCAGCTGGCTGTATGTGGAGGAGTGGGGAATCAAACCCAACACTTCAGATTAGAAGCCACTGCTCTTAACCACTACACCAAGCTGTCTCTGTTACTTACCAAGATGGTAAAGCGATTATTCCAACTACATAAGTAGGTATTCTTAGAGAAAATCAGGTTAACTGTAACTAAGTGTAAAGGGATGTACACTGGGGTGAAAAATCATAATATTTATACTGATACTAAACTAAAAGCAACTCACTAGGAAAGAGATGTTGGGAATATAGTAGATAACCCAATGAAGGTGTTTTCCACACATAACACAGTAACAATGTGGCTTCTCCTGTCAATTTTCTCCATAATTTCCTTGCCCCAGTCTCCCCAGCAATGGCCATACCCCTCACAGAGCTTTTCAGGGTTTTTTTAAATTGGTAATTGAATTGAATGAATGTATCATGTTTTCTAAGAGCCTCTTGTGGCGCAGAGTGGTAAGGCAGCCGCCTGAAAGCTTTGCCCATGAGGTTGGGAGTTCAATCCCAGCAGCCGGCTCAAGGTTGACTCAGCCTTCCATCCTTCCGAGGTCGGTAAAATGAGTACCCAGCTTGCTGGGTGGTAAATGGTAATGACTGGGGAAGGCACTGGCAAACCACCCCGTATTGAGTCTGCCATGAAAACGCTAGAGGGCGTCACCCCAAGGGTCAGACATGACTCGGTGCTTGCACAGGGGATACCTTTACCTTTACCTATCATGTGTTCTGAACTCCCAGCTTTTAAAAGTAATTAGCTTCTTCTTTCATTCCCCTTATATTTCTGCAATGAAAGAGGCTAGATATTTGCTTCTTGAAAAAAGAAAGGTGGAATTTAAAGAACCTGCTGTCATTGTAACGATATAATATTCCATTGTCAATTTCAACAAAAACAAAAAAGCTCTCCAGTGGTGGGGGAAGAAAATAGCTGCCACAGGAAATGGCTCCTGAATAGGTACTACGGGACTGTGAAAATCTGAACTTTTCCATCTACAGGACAGCCATCCAGGCTTTGCTGAGATCTTTCCCAAAACCTTGCAACAAAGCAGGCTTGGGAAAGAGCAGGAGAAAGCCAGGGAAACTCTGTAAGGTGTACAATGTACTATGTTGCTGTGGGGAAATGGGGAAAAAAACCCTACTTACCTACTATCAACAAACTTGTAACAAAAAAATGTGTGGAAACAGCTGAAATGTCAAAACAGTGTCTGGCAGTAGTATGAAAAGGCAAATTCTATGTGAAGCATTATTAGGAAAGGAACGGAAAATAAAATGGCCACTACTGTAATAATATAGTATGGCCATATTTTGATACTATGATCAGTTATAGCTACCTTGTCGCTAAAGGGATATTGTATAGTTCAAAAACTATGCACAAGAGGGCAACTAGGGTTGTGAGGGGATTGGAAGATATTCTCTACAAGGAATAGTTTAGGAGTTCTTCTTATTATAGTACTAAATTGAGTTCTTCCTGGTGAGTTGGTTATATTGGGCTCAAATTAATCCCTGGCTCATCCCGCTTCATTTTTCTATACCTCAACTATATTAAAATCTAATGTCAAAGCCAGGTCAGATTGTATGCTCATCTTCAGAAAAAAAAAAGTCAACAGTATTAATATGAAATGTAAACAATAATATTAGAATAATAGAATAATAGAGTTGGAAGGGACCTCATGGGTCATCTAGTCCAACCCCCTGCACTATGCAGGACACTCAGAACCCTATCGCTCATCCACTGTAACCTGCCACCCCCTTAAGCTTTCACAGAATCATCCTCTCTGTCAGATGGCTATCCAACCTCTGTTTAAAAATTTCCAAAGATGGAGAACCCACCACTTCTTGAAGAAGCCTGTTCCACTGAGAAACCAATCTAACTGTCAGGAACTTCTCCCAGATGTTTAGAAGGAATTTCTTTTGAATTCATTTTATCCCATTGGTTCTGGTCCATCCTTCTATCCCTCTGCTCCAGCCTTGATATGGCAACCTTTTAAATACTTGTAGATGTTTATCAAATAATCTTCTTAATTTTAAAGAATGTTAATAATTCCATATACGTGGCTAGAGCTGCAAGGATCTGGGAATTAAAATATTCTTTCCCCCCCCTTTTTACTCAGGTGCCATCAGTTCCTAAGTGGAACATATATATTCAGAGGCAATTCTGAACCATAGATACTGCATAGCAGTATCAATAGGAAGGCTTTGTCTGACATGTAATACTTTCAGTGATCGTGATAGAGTCTGGCACGCCTATGTAAAAGTTGAAAGGTTACATAGGTAAAAAAAACTTTCACATGTTCGGTACATTGCCCCACCTTTATTTATGGTCATTCAACATCCTATCTTATCCCATTCCAAACATAAAAACAAAAAACAAAAACTTTAAATCTTCTTGGTGGCATTCCCATATTGCCTTTGAATCTTGTTTGTATATACTGTGTGTGATCACTTTAATCACTGCAGAAGTCAACCAGAGTCTTTGGGCTATAGATGAGCAAGTTATATAGCAGACAAAGCACTGGCTGTTGACTTGCAGTTCAGCACTAAGCATATATATATTCAGAAGTCCTTCTGAGTTCAAGTTGATTTATTTCTTAATAAATGTACTTAGAATTGCACTACAAATCTCCCAAATCATTTACATTTCTTTAATAGTTACAACCCTATTAATCTTCCCTTACCACTGGAATAATAGTTATGGCCAGGTTGGATGTCTGACAGTTCATGACAAGCTGATTTTTTTCAGTGAAGCTGTGGTAGTATGTTTTAATCCTGTGAAATACTCATTGGGGGTTTAGATCATGAGCTAACACAAGTTCAGTAATATTAAATATGCTTAAGTTTAATATTAATATGCATAAGTTATGGATGGAGAATATAGATCTATGCTACAAACATCACTAAGGATTAGTGTGGCTGGATGTATCATCTTGGTGAGATAACTTCCAGTCATATTGAATTCATTCATAAGAGTGGTTTTTGTGTGGCTTTTCACCATCAGGAGATTGCACAATCACTGCATTAATACATCCCACTTTCTTGTAGCGTCTCCTATTCTTTTAGCAGTAGCACAGGTGCAAAAATTCAGGGGTTACACTTCATAGAATTAACTTTCTATGCTGGTGGTGGTGGGGAAGAGATCACCTATTGAAATTCTGCCCACAATTAACTAATTACTGGAATTCTACTAGAAAATATGTGGTACCCTGACACTTTGTGGTTAACAAGAGATTCTCTGAATCTGCACCACAAGAAGCATAGCTTTACACAGTAATAATAAAATGATTCGTGAAAGGAACACTGCCTCCGTTTCCAAAAGGCTGCAATCCCACATACACTCACTTGGTAACCCCGACTGAATGACTAGTCGAATTAACGCCTGTTTATTCAGAAGTACTGAAGAACAGGATTGCAACCGTTACTTACTTCCGATCAACATGTACAGGACTGGGAGCTCCCCTGCTGAGGAAGACCGTATAACACAGAGATAACTTCACGCCGTGAAGTACTGACCAAGAAAGCATTATGAGAGCTGTATAAAACCCCACGGCAATCCCTTCTCTCCATGCCTGCGGTTCCTCGTCCAGCCTCAGTTCTTTGTGGACGACACCACCTCCACAAGCTCCTCCGTAGTCCCTTTCGTGGCAAGAAACAAATCCCCTCCATCCATATGTAATCTCTTTTTTTCTTTTTTGGCTCTACCCCATTTCAAACCACTTTGCGTGCTGCAGAGAAAATGCGTCAGTGAATCAGTTCGCTTTGCACCCAGTTCCACGCAACAACAATAATCTTGCACGACCAGTAATAGCTTCGCCCTCCTCCTCTCACGCATTTGACAGAAGAACTGGTCACGTGGCGGCCGGAAAGCGTCTCTTTGCGACCTTAATGACAGGCAAAATGTGCGACAGCCGCTTGCAAAGCAGGGAGGAAGCAGTCCTAAAGCCTCCTTTCCTTTTTTTAACGCAGGGCTAGCTGCTCCCTTGTACCCTTCAGAACCCAGTCCATTTTCCTAGCTACTGGGACAGCAATTTCTGGTAGAAGGGGTGTCTCTGGGAAGCAGCTCTGTGGAATTGGCTGAGTTTGAACCTTTAGATGAGATCTTAGCCTCTTTTTTCCTTCCTCCCCCCAACTCCCTTGAGCTCAGTTCTCGCCAGCAGCAACCTCCAGGTGCACAGTTCAGGCAGGAGGAGGGGACGCTACCGGCTGCAATGGCGTCCAACATGGATAGAGAAATGATACTGGCTGACTTTCAGGTAAATTTTAAATCCCTCCCATCTCCACCACTGCCATATTAGACCCATAATATGCTTTCTGCTTCCCTTTCCCCTTTGGCTGTTGTGTTTTTGAGGGAAGATTTAAGTATTGGATTTGTGAAAACTGTTCTGAAACGATAGTGGAATTAAAAATAATATTAATACCCTTTCAATTGCATTCAGTTTTTCAACTGGCACAAATAATAAAAAGCTACTTCACTAATAAGTGAGTTTTTTAATTATCTTAGAGCTTCACAAAGAAAAATATTTCAGACAAAGATATATGGTTGTTGTTCTCATAGACTTGTATCTTTCACCTCTATGTAAGCTTTTAAATAATTAATGTTATTGTAGTAGGCTGGAAAGGAGGTGTTGTCATTGTAAGATACCTGCCAACATTCCAAGAGTCAATACTTGTTTCAAATTATTATGATATAAGAAGAGAAATTAAAGGGGGGGGGGGCAGAGGGATATGGTGTAAAGTCTTCACAATACCTTTTGCATTGAAACTGATTTTAAATATTTTAGTTTTGGTGCCCCAAACAGAATGATATTGAATACTTCTGTATGAGTTGGAGTTCATCTGTAGAATGGATTGCTTTGTGGTGTTCTAGTAATGTCTCTCCAGAATTTCAGTTTAAGTCAGGTGATGTTTTCATAAACTTTCTGCTTGAAGCTATTTGCCAACATTAGAGCTTGTTCTGACTATCCAAACCCTGAATATATCATTGCATGTATTTTTAAACACAGAGTTCCAAAAATAAGTATGAGGTTAAGCCCTATATCTTATTTTTTTTCCTGCTAGGATGACTCCTAGCAGCATTGTATATTGTATTTTAATTGTTGTATAAAATAATTTCTGTCTGTGTAACAGGGAAGATATAATAAATTCAGTGTCTTTCAATATTGTGCCTATGTAAGGGTGTTGATTATTTTTCAGGCACAAATGATAAGCACAATTCTAACATTTTCCTGAATATTTCAGTTCATGTGTTAAACTCTTATATTCAAATGGATTTATGAATATCAAGCTAGAATTTACTCTCTAGGACTGAGTTGTGGTATTAGGTGTGCTAAAGTTTGTTTTGCTATTTATGACTGCATATGATTTTACAAAACAATTATTTCATTTAAAAACTACATTGGACAACTTGTTGCATCCTAGTACTGAAAACATAAAAGGTATTTTCATTTCACCAAATCTAAGATAGGCATTTGTCCCAAATAAATTTAACAGTAATGTTGTGATCACTTTATCTCTGAAAGATGGATGAAGTTCGTCACATAGAAATATGTAAGGCTACAACCTAAATCATGGTTACTAATGTGCAGATCCTGTTCAACTCACTTCTGAACAAATCTGCATACTTTTGGATTGGATGTCTCATTGGAACTGATTAAAATCAGGATTTTTATATTTTTATACCGTTTAGATTAGAAGAAAATGCCTTCATATACTGACAGAAAATTTATTCATGTGGAGCAGTAAAGTACAGCATGTATGTTCAGTTTCAGCATAGAAGCCTGATAAAATCTCTTCATAGGATCAAAAATTTGATAATTGTGTTGGAAAATCTTCAGTATCTACTCTACTTGATTAGACACCTTCTGGTCTGGTTGGATCTAAAACCTCATTTGACTTGCTACTTTTGAGGTGGCTTATTCATAGGAATGCATTTGATACTTCATTTATCCAGAACATTTTATGTAAAATGTTTTGAAACACCGGATAAAGGAATATAACAGACACCTAAATGTGCAGAAATATCTATCTCCAAGATTTAAACTGGAGTCCCACTAAGTCATACATATGGTGTTTTGGATCAGGGTTTAAGTAATGTTTATGGGAGTTTATGATAACTTGAAGGTTTATAATACATTTAAATTGTTCGTAATATGTGTTGTATCTTGCTAATCCTTAGAACTCATTTGGGTAGATCATTTCCATTTTTGAGGGTAATGAACTAAAGCTAAGTGTTCAAGGTCCTCTATTTTGCAGTCCTAAATAACAGAATCACAGAATCATAGAGTTGGAAGGGGCCACACAGGCCATCTAGTCCAACCCCCTGCTCAATGCAGGATCAGCCCAGAGCATCCTAAAGCATCCAAGAAAAGTGTGTATCCAACCTTTGCTTGAAGACTGCCAGTGAAGACCGGCATTTACTTACAAATAAGTGCCATTGATTTCGAAGTACATATACATGACCTAGCACTGCAGCCTTAATGAATCAATGACTGGTGAGAGCTGAACCCAGGTCTCAGTGCATTCCTGGCCACAGCAGAATGTAATCTGACTCTGGGTGCTTTGATTTATGTTTAAATTGCTGTGTTTGTACCAGCATTAATGTGCTTGCATTTATTTTGGGTTTACACCTTCTAGTATTAATCCTGAGATGTTTCATTAAGCAAGAGGGACAAACAAGGAATGTGCTGAGTTAAAATGATATGGCTTGTACAGCAGTCCTTTGCAAAACATGCGCACAAAGCGAAACACATTGTCACTGTCTCTATTTCATGTTGTTTGTGGAAATTGCCTTTTGCCTGTGTTTGACCAACACAGATTATTTTGTTGGCCCCCACTCAGCATTCTAAATGAGCTTGATTTTTTCTTCTTAATAACAATATCAAACAAACATAAACATTCCTTTAATATATATGGAATATTTAGAACATGTAGGATGAAATTGCTTTTCATGCAATTGGATGCCAGCTTGGTTTAGTGCAGGGGTAGTCAAACTGCGGCCCTCCAGATGTACATGGACTACAATTCCCAGGAGCCCCTGCCAGCGAATGCTGGCTACCCCTGACTACCCCTGGTTTAGTGGTTAGGAGTGGTCACCTCTAATCTGGCGAGCCGGGTTTGGTTCCCCACTCATCTTCCACATGCAGCCAGCTGGGTGAATATGGGCTAGTCACAGTCCTATTCATTGTTCTCACAGAGCAGTTCTTTCAGAGCTCTTTTAGCCGCACTGATTTCAGAAGGTGTCTGTTGTGGGGAAAGAGAATGTGATTATAAGCTGCTTTGAGACTCCTCAAGATAGTGAAAAGCATGGTATTAAAACCAACCCTTCTTCATATGGAAAAATGGAAATGTTGAAAAATTATAGTAATGATCATTACAAATGATCAGTACAATTATTTTAATCATGGGAATGTTTAAATCTGCTTTCTAGGATTAAGTAATGTCCCTCACATTCTGCATGATAATGATGTTTAAATCTACGTATGAGCGCTAAACTTCAACAATGTTTTGCTTTCTAAAATATTCTTAACTTGAAGTTTTTACTATTTGCAAATGAGGGAAGAATATATGTTTAAGTAGTAAGGATGTAATCCTATGCATCTGTACTTGACATTAAGTCTAATTTAATGTAGAGGGTCTAATTTCTCTGTAAATCTGCATGGGATTATGCTATAAGAACAAATTCATTTTTTCCTATTTAAACAGTTCCATAAAAACATACAGACTGTGTATAAGGCATACTGATATAACCACATGATGAGTGCTGCTGTATCTGAAAAAAGTTTATTTATTTATTTGGATTTTTATCAAGTTCAACATTCTGCTTCCTTCAGTGAACAACATAAATTCTTTGGGAAGCTCTCAAGCAGAACATAAAGGCATCTATCCTGTCATACTCTTGTATCCCAGCACACTCCCTTTGAACATGAAGATTCCATTTCACCTTCATGAATAGCTGTTGATGGATGTATAAAAATGTGAAGGCTTCTTTGAAAACCACTTATGCCAGTGGCCATCACTATATCCTATGGGAATGAAATACATTCATTATGTGTTGGGTGAGGAAGTATGTTGTCTGCTGCTCATCAATTTAATTGGGTGCCCCAAACTGTGGTAGTATGGGAGAAAGATAAAACATTCTTCTTCCATGTCTTCTATGCCTTGTTTGCCTTTATAAAATTCTCCACTTAATTATCTTTCTTTACAACAAAAAAGCCTCCTTTTAAAAGCATTTTCTTGCAAAGAAGGCACTTTAATCCCTGTATCATTTATGTTGCCTTTTGCAGCAGTTGCAATTATTATGTTTAAAATTATTTGTAACTACTTTATGGAAAAATTAGGGATACTTCATAAATGGATTACATAGTACAACATACATACATACAACATACATGTGTACCATTCCCAAGCATTGTTTTTCTTTTGAAAATAATAGAATGTAAATTTGGTATATTAGCCAATATTTGATATATTTTAATTTCTCAAATCTCCATTTGTTTCTGCTCACTTCATTGCAGGCTACATCCAGTTTGGAACTGTGGTAGCACAAGATGACTTTATGCTACTGTGTTTTGGATTAACATTACAATATGCAAGTATCTTGTAATAATTCCTCTTGCTACCTGTCAGGTTGGAATTTTGCATCCCCAACTCACACGTCACATTTTCTTTCATCTCTATTTCCCTATTTGGAACTGTGTGTGTGTGTATGTATAAATGAATAATTTCTCTCCACTGAAGGTCGCTTACAGACAGTTAAAAATCAATATAAACAATTTAAAAATAGCAGAAAACACTAAAAATGAAAAAGCCATAATCAGTACAGCATATGGTAACCAAATATGTCTTTAGTATGTTACTGGAAATGAGCACTTTAGGTTCAATTGAGTATTTGTGGGGTCATTGCTTCGTTACTGAGCTGCCGCTACAAAAACCCTGTCTTTTGGGCCTACCCAACACCTTTCAGATGATGGTGGCACATGCTATAGACCTTCAGATAATTACTGCAGTAATTGGGCATATTTATTTGAGAATAGGCAGGTCTTAAATTGAAGAATTGTAAATTATAGAGGGCTTTATAAGGGGATTAGATTTATGAGGGATAGATCCATCAGTACCTTCTAACCTTGGTGACCAAAGGGAAACTTCATATTTAGAAGCAGCAAACCTCTTAATAGCACTGCTAGGAGGCAGCATCAAAAGAAATCCTTGACACCTATACCCTTTTGTTAGTTTTGCAGAGCAGCTAATTAGGGAAAGGATGCTGAACTAGATGGGCCATTGGTCTGATCCAGCAGGACTCAACTTTTACTAACTGCTAGAGTTAGTGGAAAGCCATCCTACCAGGAAGGCTCTCAGCAGATATGGAAATGTTGTTGTCATCATTTCCTGCTCACAAGCTTTCCGGAGTATTTTTGTGGATGCTCTTGGAATGCTGGAATAGATTAATACAATTGACTTGCCCTTGACCATAAATTAAGTATAAGCTATAGGTGGAATCTACAGGGCATCTTCTAATACAAAACCTATTGACTTGGAGGTTGGGGACGCATGTGATTACTCATTATAAGAATTTGAAGGGCTGTCATTTAGAGAAGTGTAGGGCTCTAGTTCAGTTGGTAGTGAAGGACGGGCTTTGTAATAATGGGTTTAAATTATGAATGGGGAGATATCAGTGGGATATTAGGAAAAACTTTTAAACAATAAGGGCAATGGAATCGGTTGTCCAGGGGTATTGTGGGCTCTCCCTTCTTGGAGGTGTTTAAGTGGAGACTGGACATTTATTTTTCATGGATACCCATTATCCTGCATAGTTTAGGTTGGACTAGGTGGTTTTGAGGCCTCTTTTGAATATATGATTCTATTTTGTGGAAATGCCATAGTATGCTTAACTGTCTGTTACTTGCTCTTCTGCATAACTTTCATGTTTGCGCAGATAAATGAGAGGTAGCTTAGAAAGATGACTTTTAAAAAGTAGACAAAATCAAGGAGGACAGGTCTATCAATAGTGATTAGTCATGATGGAACTTCCATATGCAATGCTGGATGCTAGGGACAAATAAAGAACATGCCTGCACTTTGATGATCTGCTTAGGCATTTCCACAAGCATCAGGCTGCCTTCTGTTGAACACCGAATATTGCATTTGATAAATCTTGGTCCATCTCAGTAATAAGCTTTTTATGCAACAACTAAGCACAATTGCCTCTCCTCAGTCCCATATGTGCTGAAAATATTTTTTTCTTTACAGATTATTTTCCAGATTGACCTCCCAATAACTTTCTGTTCTAAAAATTAATCCCCTTCACACTTAGCTCCACTTCAGTGATGCCCAGTCCTGTGGCAATAAGCAGACATGATCCAAAATATGTCTCCTGTGCAGCTCCTCCACTACTTTTCCACAACCATAGAATAACAGTGCAGGCACTGGTACAGGGCCCAGACTTTTTAGACAGGGCCTGAAGGTGTCTAGCCTCTTATGTGCTGCATTCCAATGTTCTTGCACTGCTCCTACACTCAACCTTGAGAAAACAGAAGCATCCCCTACCTTTATTTTGGTCTCATCTATTTGCAGTAAATTCTGAGTACAATGTACTTCTTTAGTGTCCTTGCACATGGGGTTTTTTTTTGCCCTTTTAAAAGATAATAGTGTGACACATATGGTCTGCATGTAAGTCTGCCTATGGTAGCATCCTTGTGGGGTGGTATGTGTTAGTTCTTCTGAAAAGGTTTTTTTTAAATCAGTTATAAAGAAGAGCTGGCTTTTTGTACCCTGCTTTTTTACTACAGAAAGGAGTCTCAAAGTGGCTTACAATTGCTATCCCTTCCTCTCCTCACAGCAGACACCCTGTGAGGTAGGTGAGGCTCTGAGAGAACTGTGAGTAATCCAGGGTGGCTTCTTGTGGAGGAGTGGGTCTCCAGATTTGAGTCTGCTGCTCTTAACCACTACACCAAACTAACTCATGATGAAGTTTCCTATGATACATTTTTATCTCGCCCTTCGTCCAAAGACTTCTGGACAGCATTCACAGTTCTCCTCATTTTATATTTACAGTCCTGTGAGATAGGTTAGTCTGAGAGAGTCTAACTGGCCCAGGCTCTTAGTGAGCTTTATAGTGGTGTGGGCCTGGGTCTCGTAGGTCCTAGTCCAACGCTTGGCTCATATTTTGAATTTGGGAATTTTTATATTATGTTTTTGTTATCTGTATACTATTTTCCAAATCTGAAGATACCTACATTGACAGATATGAGCCACACTTAGTCTAAACCATTTTGTCTACAAAGCTCTACGTTTTCAGGAAAATCTCTTTTAAAAACAAAAGTGATGTAAATACCTCCTCTTCAGCAATAGTAGCAGAAATGGGTGGGGAGCCACAGTGGGTTTATCACAGAAGCTGGGATCCTCACTGAGCCCAGGGCCAGCAGCAGCAGTGTTGAAGGAGGCAGAAGAAAGCCACAGTGGGCCCAGCAATGGAGTTTTTGAACCTTGTTGGGCCTTGGAGTTGGTATCAGCATTGATTGGAGGACGTAGCCATAGTGGGGCCCAGCAACAGAGGCCGTGAACCTGGCTGGGCCTGAGGACCGCAACAGCAGTGATGCGGAGGAACCCACATTGTGTACAAAGTGGCAGAGGCTACTGATTTATACATGGGCCTCTCCCAGTACACACAAAATGTGCTGTTTACACTTGGAGGAGCACCGTCCTCCAGGCATGGAGCAAACAATGCAAAATTTGGTGGTTATATTTATTTATTTAATTAATTTTGCAGGCCCTTTGGAACTTTGAAAGCTCCTGCAGGGCCTGCAGATCTTTTGGGAGCTCATTCTAGAGGCCAGGACCAAGACAGCTCTGGCCCTGGTTGAGGCCAAATGTTCATCTCTTGGGCCAGAGATCACCAGCCTGTTCATATTTGCAGAGCAAAGCACTTTTCGGAGAATATAGTTAGGCAGTCCCTCTTGACATGTCAGGCTGAGATGGTGAATGGCATTAAAGGTCAAAAACAATATTTTGAATCTCATCCGGAACTGAACTGTAAGCCAGTGCAGTTGCTTGAGAACAGGTTGGGTATGGACCCTCCAAGATATTCTAGTGAGGACCTGTGCTGCTGCATTCTGGACTAGTTGCAATTTCCAGGTCAGGGATAAGGGCAGGCCTGTGTAGAGTGTGTAATCTAACCTGAAGGTAACTGTTGTATAGATTAGCGATCCCCAACCTGTGGGCTGCAGACCACTAATTGGAGGTGGGCCGCGAAGGACGCCTTCTCCCCCCCCCCCCCCGGGCTCAGGCTTCCCATTGATTTGTCATTGTCATGAGTTAAAATTTCCATGAAAATAAAATGTTCCTTATGTTCATTGTTGTGGCGTGTCTGTATCTTTGAAGGGATGTTTAAACATTACCATAGCAATCAGAGAGCGTTAGGGCAGTGGTTGAGAGTAGAGGAGTAAACTACCCCTCCCCCCACCGGGCCTCAGTAAAATTGTCAAGCGTTGACCACTATACCAGTGGTCCCCGGTGATAAAAAGGTTGGGGACCACTGGTATAGATCACTTTAGCCAGATGGTGTGGGGCCCAGTTGGGTGTGAGTACCTTTGTTGAGCAAAGATGGTAGAACACCAGCTGTGCTACTCTAGTGACCTGAGCCTCCATAGATAGGGAGGCAATAGAAATCACACCCAGATTCCTAGTGGATAGTGCAACCATCAGCTGCACTTCCTCTCCTGGCCCTTTCTTATCAAGTTTTTCCTACCTCTGTCTTGGAGGAGTTTCATTTCAGGTGGCACTGCTTAATCCAAACTGTCACTTGCTTATCCAAACTGGTGTATATTTATTACTAGAAGATAAATAAATGAGCAGTCCTCTTGGTTCTCCTTTTCCTCTTCTTCCAAATGGGGTCTAGTATACTGAAGTGGAATCAGAGAAGACTCTCATGCTATCGGTGGAGGGCTCAGCTAACTGTGGAGGTGATATTCAACCTGTTCTGGAAGAAGTTGTTCTTTTCTATCAAAGAATACATTAGTAGCCTGGGGTTACTAATTAACCCTACACTGCTTAAGGTACATGGGTAAAGTTTAGTAATATCTTTCCCAGCACAGTTAGTAGACCTGCTGTGTCATAAGAACGTAAAAAGAGCCATGCTGGATCAGACCTAAGATCCATCTAATTCTGTATTCTGTTCACACAATGGCAAACTAGCCACCTGTAAGATGTCTACAAATAGGGCTGTGCCCTTTCCTGGAAAGCAGCAAATCAAGCATTTATCAATGCTCTAGTGCAACCTTTCTCAACCTTTTGACCATGGAGGCACACCCACCTTTTTGTGAGGCTTTGAGGCATACTGGAAGTTATGCTAGCTGGTCATTCCTCCTTTTCATCTCACCCAGAAATGAGGTCACTCAGATGGAACTATTTCTTCATTAGCAAGTTTTCTGTTGCAGATGAGGGCACAACAGAATAGGACACCTAGGATCACCATTCCAAGTGAAGCCCATTAATAAATAGCTTCCACTGTAGAGATGGGATTTTTGGGAGTCACAGAAGGCCCCTCTCCCTGCTACCCAAGGTCTGGAGCTTGCAGAATTCCCCTCTGGCACTTCAAGTTAACCCCCCCCCCCCAGCCCTGAGGAAGTACTCACCTTGCTCAGCTCCAGCTGCCACCAATGACGCAGGTTGATGTTGTGGTAGGAGCCTTGGCTGAAAAAGGTTTTTCATTGGCCACTTTGGGAGAGCGTGGGAGAGCCCATGTAGGGGCATTAACTTAAAAAAATAATTAAACAAAAATTCCAACACTCTGTGGCACATCTCGAGTGCACTGATGGCACATCAAAGTACCACGGCACACCAGTTGAGCATCCCTGTTCTAATCTATCCACATTTGACTACTGACTGCAGTGTGTGATATGTAGAGATGGTTTAGGGAAGTTTTTGAAAAATTAAACTGATTCTGGCTAAACTGATTCTGCTTATTGTACCAGTAATTAAAAATCTTCAGGACTTCTCATTATGTTTCTGGGTACCATTCAAAGTGCTAATCATGACATTTAATGTTCTCAGCTCTTTGGGATCAGGATATATGGACTACTTCTTTGTTCTGGGTGAACTTGCCTAGCAGCAGATTTCTTCATCTGAGGGTCTTCATCTGAGGGTCTTCTCAGATCTACTTCTGAAAGCAGATGGTCTCTGCAGGAAACAGTCTTTTCGGCTTGATTATATCACTAGCTATATTATATAGAGGTCCTCCTAGCAGTTTCTGTATTATTTTTCTGGTGTTAGGTTCTACTGTATTTGTTGCAATTAATCGGCTATGTCTACATGAGGTGTTTTGTAACGTTGTTAACTTTTGCTATATTTTTCTTCCTGTGAAACTTTAAAAATGTTGGAACAAAATGCAACCTTTCTTATATTGAATTAGCATTCATCCAGCAGAATGCAGGATTTCAAAGTCCAGGTTGGCAAATTCCTGGAGATTTAGTGGTAGAGTCTGATGAGGACCAGGTTTGGGGAGGGGAGCGATCTCAATGGGATATAATACCAAAGAATCTGCCCTCCAAACCCCACATTTTCTCAATTGGAACTGATCTTTGAAGTTTACAGTTCAGCTGTTATTCCGGGAGATCCCTGGGCCCTACCTGGAGGAGGCTTGGATTCTGTCATTATCAGAGTTAATAACTAAGGGCTGGGTTGCCAACTGCTAGGCAGAATAATACACAAATAGAGATGGACAGTCAGTGCTAAGTGATTATTCTTTTCTGGTTTTATTCTTTTTTTGAATTTATTGTAGTCTTCATCAAAGCACTGTCCAGATAACAACCATTTTCAAATGTATTTTCATCAGTAGCAAAGTCACCCAAAGAGGTCTAATGACCCTGAAGTATAAATCAAAAAACATAGAATCATAGAGTTGGAAGGGAACTCCTGGGTCATCTATTCCAACCCCCTGCACTATGCAGGACGCTCACAACTCTATCGCTCATTCACTGTAACCTGCCACCCCCTTGAATCTTCACAGAATCAGCCTCTTGGTCAAATGGCCATCCAGTATTCCATATCATGACTGTTTGAAAACACCTTCTTTGACAGGAGAGGTTTGGGTGAGACAGGGGAAATAAATAACCTACGCCTACATATGAACTGTTTGGTGCAATTGCTTTTTTTTAACATAGGCAATAAACATTTATCTCCAGCATTTAGACCATGGGGAGAACTGTGCATGTTCCATTGGTTCCTTCTTCCTCTAGAACACTTTTGCAGTTGCTGTCTTTTGACTGTGTGCCCCTGTAGTTTTATCTGGTTTAATGGGTTCTCTAAAAGGAAAACAAATGGGAAAGTGGATATGATATTGTTACAACAAATGCTGAAGGTTAGAACCATAGCAGGAATCCCCAATGCGCTGATAACTTTTCTGGTACCCCTAAGTATTTATAGAAATGACTAGGGTCAGGTTGGGCTTCTGCTTAGGAGGGCTTCTAATTGACCAATGGCGATCCAGTTGGTGGTGCAGATTAAAATAACTATGCCACCCAATGGACATTAAGATCAGTGAAAATAAATTTGTGATCCCTGGCCCAAAAGAAGTATGTCTAACCTCAACCAGGGCCAGGACATTTTTGGTCCTGGCCCCGACCTGGTGGAATGTGCTCCCAGAGGAGCTGAGGGCCCTGACGGAACTGAGCCAGTTCCACAGGGCCTGTAAGATGGAGTTCTTCTGCCAGGCATTTGGTTGGGGCCAATAAACATATGGACAATTTGATTAACATCTTGGGCTCCCTCTATACCAGCGTTTTCAACTGCTCCAGCGCCGCGACACCAACTACGGTGGTGGGGTCAGCGGCGGTGTGTGCACACGTGCAGGGCAGCGTGCGGGCATGTGTGCCAGGCATGCAACAGTCAGGCAGTGTGGAGGCAGCCATTGAAATGGCTCTGCTGCCGCTGGCCGTCTGCCGCCACCCCGTCGCCAGTTGCTGCCCCGCCACCGCCGGTTGCTGCCCCACTGCCACCCCGCTTCTGCTGCTCCACCGCCGGTGCCCACCGCCACTGCCTACTGCTGCTGCCCTGCTACCACTTGCAGCCGCCTGCAGTTGCTCCTGCCAGTCATCGCTGCTTGCAGCTGCCGCCCCCGGCCGCCGCCAGCATGCCAGTGGCAATCAACCTGGGGACCCCAAAGAGGCCAGACGAACCCAAATGGGGGTGCGACCCCTTGGTTGAGAACCACTGCTCTATTGGAAACTGGAAACTAAGGCCCTCTGGTTTTGCCACACAATGGGTAGGATTGTTGTATTGTGTTTTAACTGCTGATTTTATGTTTTATGTATTACTTTATTTATATAGTATATTAATAATAATATGTTGAAAGCCAATCCGAGCCAGCATTGCCAGGAGGGGTGGAGTATAAATTGAATAAATTAAAAAGTATTGTTCTGATGGGAGCTACCACCACAGTGTTGGTTATTTTCTCTCATGCTCTTCTTTTCCAGTGTTTTTTTTTTTTTTATTACTCCTGATTTCCCCAATACCTGGGATTTCTGTGTGTGAGCATGTGTTTTTCATGTCTTGCATTGGCCTTATTTATTTATTTATTTATTTATTTATTTACTTACTTACTTACTTACTTATTTATTTATTGCATTTATATACCGCCCTCCCTGAAGGCTCAGGGCGGTTTACATGGAACTGAAGAAATTATACAGGAAAGATTACATATAATTAATTATAACATTGATATTATTAACTAATAATAACAAGTAACTGTATAACATTAAACAATCAAACAATAATACAACAGGTCCAGGAGTCTTGGTGGATTTCTGGGGGGGGAAGAGGGAGAGGGGGGCAGGGGCCCTGCTGATATTGTTGATCGATTGTGCTTGGCCTCAACTAAATGCCTGGTGGAAGAGCTCCCTTTGCAGGCCCTGTGGAACTGCTTCAGCTCCGTCAGGGCCTTGATCTCATCTGGGAGTTAATTCCTCCAGGTATTGCAGCTGGCTCTTCCTCTTGGGGCAGCCATTTGATGATAGTGGCTGCCAATCTATGTTAAAATTCCAAAGGTACCCACTCTTGAGTTATAGCCTGTATTTTTCTTGTTTTATAAAGATTTTTCTTATCTAGCTAGGACAGTTAGCACTAGGGCAGAATTTCACAAAAAATCACATTCTACTTGTGTGGGTCATAGCATAGTGTTAATTTTACATTTGCTGCTGAAGCCATCAAGGTGTCATTGATAATCAAGAAACTTTTTTCAACCTGAGTTTTTTTCTGATGCTTTGCATTTCAGAAGCACCATATATATGCTCAGTATCCACCTGTCATACTAGGTTAACTTAGTTAAACTTAGTTAATTTTATAATTCTTTTGATTAACAAGGAGAGTATGTTGTCTGCTCATACTTTCCTGCCTATTATTAACTGCCTAACATTTTTGGTTTTGTAAGTTGGGCAGAAATTAAGTTTCCAGTTCTCCTCCTCCTCCTCCTCCTCCTCCTTCCTCCTCTAGATAAAAATGGGCTGTAATATCACCAAGTATGACTATATCCTGTTTAATTTAATTATATATACATAATTAATTGAGCCCTTGTCCTCTTCATTTTTAGGCATGTACTGGTATAGAAAATATTGATGAAGCAATCACCTTACTTGAACAAAATAACTGGGATTTAGTGGTAAGTATTTAATTTTTAATAGGAAAATAGAAAAAATGCATGTACGGAAAAGAAGTAGTATTACCAATTTGGAATATAAAAGGTAACATCTCTTCCATTGTTTTCTAATTAGATGTAAGTGGTGTAATTTTTGTTGCTTATTCAAAATTTTATTTATCATGCACTTTAAAGCTACCTATATTGGAATAAATCTAGCTGGGACAGTCCTAAGTAGGTCCACTAAGCATCCTATTGAAGTCTACTTGATGGATCTTATTGCAAGGAAAGTTTTTTGAGGATTGTACTGTTAGGCACTGAAGCTTCAAATTTCAGAAATTTGAATCCCTTCCTGGATCCTATACACAAGGATCCAGACCAGTCTCTCAGCTGGAGACAGAACGCAAAGGTATGACTTGTTTCCTGTGTATAAGAATGAGGGCATATCACTGTTGAATGATCCATAAAGAAACACTCCATATTGTCATGACTATACTAGAACAAGCTGGCCCCAATAACTAAGAAGTCGGATGGTAGAATACACATCCAGGAAAAGGTTCAGGAACTGTTTGTGGCTAGGTAGCAGGGAAAAAACCCTAGTGTTTCAGAGGTTCAGTCTGTTGAAGAAGAGATGTTGAAAGACCTGAATTAGATTGAGGTGACGAGAGAAGAGGTCCTATGACTGACAAATCACTAGGTAAAGATGGCATATATCCAAGAATTCTGCAACAAATGTGAACTTGTGGATAGCCTGACAAAAATAGCACTCTGTGAATAAAATCTGCCTCCATTCCTGAGAACAGGATGTTAGTTAATTAACACCCATCTTTTAAAAAGGTTCCAGAGGAGATCAAGGAAAGTACAGGCTGGTCACTCTAATGTCAATACTGGATAAATTGTTGGAATCTGTTATTAAAACTAGAATTAATATGCACATTGATGAACAAAAACTATTAAGGAAGAATCAATATGGATTCTGTAACTAGAATTAATATGCACATTGATGAACAAAAAACTATTAAGGAAGAATAGTTATGGATTTTTGTCTCACTCACCCAGGGGTAGTCCAACTGCGGCCCTCCAGATGTCCATGGACTACAATTTCCATGAGCCCCTGCCAGCACTGGCAAGGGCTCATGGGAATTGTAGTCCATGGACATCTGGGGGGCTGCAGTTTGACTACCCCTGCGAGTGTACAAACATGTGGGCAAGGGTGACCCAGTACCCAGTTTTCTAGAAAGCTTTAAAAAAAGTTCCTCATCAATAGCTCAGTCTGCAGTCATGGGATAAAAGGACAAGTCCTCTTGCAGATTCAAAACTGCTTAATTAAAAGGAAACAGAGTATAAATAGGCTGTTTTCATAATGGAAGGTGGTAAGCAAAGGGGTACCACAGGAATCAGTACTAGGTCTGGTGCTTTTAAACTTGTTCCTTAATCATTGGAGGTTGGGAGTAAGCAGTGAAGTGGCTAAGTCTGCAGATGACACTAAGCTGGGGGAGTGGATGTCAATGAGCTCCAATGCAAAGTAATGCACATCAGGTCAAAAAGTCCTAACTATAAATATACATTGAAGTGGACTGAAAACAAATAAGATATCCACATGTTATCACCTATCATTGATATCTAGATATCTAGACCTTTGCCAGTTTGATTGAGATATGACAGAAGATTCCAGTTTTTAGATAGCCGGTTCTAGATTTTTTAACTTGAAGTAGTTTATCGTTTAAATGCATTTCAATTGTGAATTGTGTTAATTTGCCATGTTGTACAATGCCCAAGGCCAGGTTATCAGTATGGATGGGACAAAAATCTAATAAATAAAAAAGAAATGAAATAAGACCCATGCATAAATCTATGATATGACCTCATTTGGAATACTGTGTTCAGTTCTGATCACTGTACTTCAAAAAAGATGTTATTGCTTGGAAAAAGTGGATAAAAGGACAACTGAAGTGATTAAGGAAATGGAACACTTTCTCTACGATGGAAGGTTAAAGAGGTTAGTGTTTTTAGCACTGAGAAATGATGATTGAGGGGTGACATGACAGAAGTGTACAAAATTATGCATATACTAAAGTATGTAGAGAAGTAATTTTCTCCCTTTTTCACAATACAGGAACTTATAAGCATTCAATGAGCAGTAGGCTTAAAATAGATAAAAGGAAGTATTTCAAGAAAGGATTTAGGTCAGGGGTAGTCAAACTACGGCCCTCCAAATGTCCATGGACTACAATTCCCATGAGCCCCTGCCAGTGTTTGCTGGCAGGGGCTCATGGGAATTGTAGTCCATGGAAATCTGGAGGGCCGCAGTTTGACTACCCCGATTTAGGTAAACCTATAGTGCAGAGGTCCATAACTGGCTAGTAGCCACAAGCTATAGATGGAACTCTGTGTCTGGGGCAGTGTTGCTCTGTATTCTTGGTGCTTGGGGAGGGCAATAGGGGAAGGGCTTTTGGCCCCACTAGTGGTCCTTTTGGCTACTGTGATCGATTATCCACAGGAGGGATAAGCTGGGGTGGCACTTGCATGGCACTGGGTAACATTCCCGCTGACGCATGACGTTGTTGTCAGCCTGGCCCCAGCCCAATTTAGGCTCTGTGGTAAGGAAATGCTGATTTTTCAGCATTCCCTTTTCTAATGCGGTTGCTTTTGGCACTTAATGTGGGCCAGGCCTGTGCATACAGGGAAGAGCAGGGCCTGGAAGGCCCTGCTTCCCGCCCCCCCCCCACTACAGTATCCCAGCAGGGACACAAAATGCCCCTTTTGACTCCATGGTGCTTCGCGACACTACAGAGCTGAATGGGGCATTGTTTCCCCCCTATAGGGAGGAACCCACTGCCCCCCTGCCGCCCTCTGCCACCATGATGAGGTACGGCACAGCAGAACATTTCTGACCAGGAGTTGTGTGTGTGCCGGGCAGAGTGTGTATGCCGGGAGAATTGTACCCCGTTAGTACACGGGAAACAGTGGGGCATGCTGCCCTGCTGCTAGAAACCAATGGTGGCCTGGTGCAGCCATCACCATGCATAATTGGTCTGTGTGATACAGAGTGTTGGACCAGATGGACCATTGGTCTGTTCCAACATGGCTTCTCTTATGTTCTTAGCTGCTCAAAATTCAGTAGGTGTGACAACTTTTAAAATTGGTCATCTACTGTTGAAATTTGGTAAATTGTTGCTGCTGCTATTTGAATATTTTTTGTACCATAGAGACTAGGTACTCAGAAAAAAGAACTTCTCAAAATTTTTCATAAAGCTGCAGATCATGCAAAATATACCTATGGGGACTTTACCAGTGTGTTGGTCATATGAGGATCATATTTCGTATAATCTGCCATACTTGTCTTCACTGTACTTATCTGCAATAGGAAAGCAGTTTGTAATGTAAAGTGTTCACCTTCTCATTTACAACGATAATGCCTTTTCACTATAGAAACTCTGCAAGTGGTTATGATTTTAATTTTTAAAGTGCATTTTTGAAAATGTGAACCTTGCTGTTTGCTGAAATGTCTGCCTTAGTGCTATATTTAACTTCTTGATCCCTTCTGTTGGCAGTGGTTCAAAGCAACTGTGTATTTGCAGCAAAGCCAGTGGTTTTGCACACCTGTAAAATGTGTTGGCTTGCAGCTCTTCTTGTACGTTGGTTTTAAGGAGCAGCAGACAAAAACTGCTCTGTGCGCTGTTTTTACAGTACTTTGGTTTCGTAATTTTAATAATTTTATGGATAACCTAATAATAATATTCATTTCTTTTTAAACTGGAAAAGTGGAGAGGACTCTTCTGAGATGCAGACGAGCCCCTTATGGAGGTTATATAAATCCAGCACATAAAGAAAGTACTATTAAAAGCCCCTGCCTAAAAAAATTTGAATGAACAAATTGAAGGGACTGAAAATCCATGGGGGAAAAGGGAAGCCTTTAATTCCCCTCCCCCCTTTGGTATTCTTAGGGGACTAATGGGTAGGTGTCTGTGGCACTTAATAACATTCCTGAGAGTTTCATACTGAAACTTAACTTGATCACTCATATTTTACATTAGCTGTTAAATGTATGCCTTGCACTTCCTTCAGAAAGCTCTAAGTGGCATGCTTCCTTCTCCTGTTCTCTATTTTATCCTCTTGACAATCCTATAAGGCCAGTTAGGTTGAGAGGAAGTCACTGAGCCAAGGTCACTGGTGAGCTTCATGGTGAAGGGGGATTTGAATCCAGGTCTGTCCAGTCTTAGTCAAATACTCTAGAACAGTGGTCCCCAACCTTTCTGAGGTTGGGGACCGGCAGGGCATCTTAAACTAGAAGCAGGTTATTTGACTGGTATCTGCAAACATTCAAGCTTGTTTCTAGTGAATCTGACGAGGCGTTGAATAGATTTTGAGGATCTTGATTTAAATGTCCTGCATAACACCATGCTTGTAACGCAAATATTAAAGGCACCAGTGCTATGTCAGAAGTAGGCTATTCTTATGCTTCTGGATCCTCCCAGAGAACTGGCAATAATCTGTGACTTTTCTTTCCCCTAAATTTGCTAGTGTTAACTGAATGATATTGAATTAGCTTGTAGTATATTGTGTAGCTGTTTTTTTCAGTCAACATCTGGAAGTATTGCTTGACTTAATCAGACTAAAAGGGATTCTATCAAATAAATAACAGCTGTGTATTTAGGTGGGGGGCTTGGCCAGTTGCTAGATATGCTTGTTTAATCTGGCTTTGAATTTCGAGGCTCCTTTTCTTTTTTTCTTTTTTCTTTTTTTTTTCTTTATCTCCAAATTTTTCTCCAAAGTATATCTAGAGAAGTATAATGCAGATCAGCCTGCTTATAGCCTGACTGCCTTCCTGTTTAGTTATGTGCCATCTAATATAGAGTGTAAGGCTTTGGTTAGAACTGGTGTCAGCATTATGAAAGTAATGTAAGCAACATGTGCAACCTTATCTAAATACTAGTTGAAATTTCATTACTGCAGTAATGAACTCATTCTACTTCTATTATCCTTGCACAGCTGCCAGCAAGAAATGTGGAGTCATCAAGTGAACGAGAGGCTAATAAATGTCAACTTCTGTTATGAAGAAGCTACTCTATTTCTTGTAATAGAGAGTTCTTTGTATTCCTGATCAACACAAAAGACAGCACCTGAAAGGACAGAAGTGCTTGGCAGTCTGTAACTAAGTCCTCCCCCTCCCCATTTAGCATTTCTCATCACAAGTTCATATTTTTGTTATAAAGGCTTGAGCCTCAGCTATGTGGCTTTTTATAGTCTCACATAGTCTGAAATAAAATAGCTTACAAACTGTTTTAAAAATTAGACTTTATTTAGTGCTCTGAAAAATTACAGGACAAATATAAATTTATTCAGAAGATTCTTGGTTGTTGGCGAAAGGGAATTGAATGGCAGTGGAATGTAGCATTTTTGCAATCAGATGATGACTACAAGATAAGTTCAGTTCCAAAATGCTCACCCTTTAATGTTGTTATTTTGTTTTTAAATATCCAGCACAATGGAAGAGTTCTGGCAAAACTTGAAAGTTTGTAGACCGTTTTGTGTTATTTTGACTGATCCTAAGAAAAGCTATTAGGTAGCTGGGAGGGGGTGGGTGGGGCCTGATTGCTTGTGACTATTGCATATTCAAGGAGTGTTTTGGTAAAATTCTTTTTGATTTTTCCTACCTGTGAGTTTATGGTACTCTATTGTTATTTCCCCAAATTAATTACACCAAATATAATTTGCTTTCCAGTCATACAGATGTGGAGGTTTCCACACATTTCTTGTTCAGGCTGGCAAATAAATTATTAGGATAGAGTGTGCAGTGTTGTACTTCAAGCACTGTGACATTGTTTGTGATTGTTAGCCTCTGGCTGAAAGGCTTTTTTATGTACAAGACCTGTGTTTATCCCATGTTCTCAATGTAGAGTTCTTTAAACGACTTAGAATCAAGTCCCATTTTTTAATTTTGTGGTGATGGGCATAGGAAAGGACATAGGAAAATACACTGAATGGATTTGCTTGTGCAGTCTAGTAGCAAATTTTGGAGTGAGATCTTGAGACGTGTGTAGAAAAACATGTTGTGGCATAGGCAGCCTGTGCTTTGCTTGCATTTGTAAAGCTTAATTAAAAAACAAAACAAACCATCAGTGTGGATTGACTGATGAGATCTGTATAGGTCCTATAATAAGCTTATTGCAGGAAAAGTACCAGTACCAACTGACTTTTTTGATGTTCTTTTGAACAGGAATGATCTCAAATTCTCAGCCATTAGTTCATGTTTTGAATTTAACTCTATTGCTGGTAACAATTGCCGAAAGTGAGACAACTTGCTGAGAGTTGATTGCCCAATGGAGCCATTGAAAAGAATTTGTATTCCTGTTGGGAAGCAAGCTACATACCTTCAGTTACTCAGCATGGAAATAAGTCTTCTGTTTTTACAGCTGAACTCCATAAACTTTAGCATTATTAATCTAAGCTGCTACTGTTGGAGTGCCCTAGCTTTTGCAGTAAGGATGTGATTGTTTTAATGCAGTTCCATGGACTTGCTTTGAATAAACATCTTTTAAAAACAAACTGTATTTGATGGCAGTTAAGAATTAAGCTCAGACCTGGGGATATCAGTTTCCTGCCCTAACTTTATAGGATGCATGAAAAGAGGAGGGTTCGTTGGACTTTTTAACTCCCGGTCTCCCTTTCCTATTTTTTGCTGGTCTTCTAGGAAAACTTGAAGGCAGCAGTGAATGAAGAAGAGCCAACATCAGATCAGCTGGCTCCATCAAGGAAACCCCATCTTGATCTGAGCAAAGCTGTTAACAATAGGATGTTTTGAGGGTCATTAATTCATAGGGTCATGATAAGGTAGAATCTACGTGATGACAGTTCTATACAAATGCACATTGCCACATTGCATAAGAACCCCTGCACATCATAGTAGGGCTAGAACAGAATAATAGAATCATAGAATAATAGAGTTGGAAGGGATCTCCTGGGTCATCTAGTCCAACCCCATTGTTTTTTCCATTTCTCTCAGTATTCTTTTGCTGGAGAAAAAATTCTGTTATATATAAAAGCTTGTGGTATGTCTAAACAATAGGACAGCATCTCCATAGTTTTCAGTGTCTATGGACGAGCACCAAATTATTAAGCCTTTTTCTGGCAGACTTATTTTGTTTATATACATTTTAACATAAATTGTCAGAGCTTTCTGTAGAGATAGAAAAGTGCATTAGGGACTTTGACTGAGATACTTCTGGGTTTAAATCAGATAATTGACTATGGGTTTTGACTATCTAGTTTGACCAGAGTAACTTGGCTGTCTTTCTTACTTAAATTATTTATACCAGGAAACATCTGTATAGTAACTTCCTGTAGTTTCAAAATGAATGAAAAAACAACAATGCAACAATGTGGAGGTAGGATATTGGTTTGGTGCGGCAGTTTTTGGAACTTCCCCATCTTTTTAGACATCTTCATGGTTGGAACAGCTTCTTGAACAAAACCAGCATTGAAGTTGGAGCATAATCTTCCTATGAACAGCAACAGTCCTTCTGAGAAGGAGTTTAGTCCTTCTAGAAAGTATGTACCCCATGTGTAGAAGAAGAAGAAGAGTTGGTTCTTATATGCCGCTTTTCTCTACCCGAAGGAGGCTCAAAGCGGCTTACAGTTGCCTTCCCTTTCCTTTCCCCACAAAAGACACCCTGTGAGGTGGTGAGGCTGAGAGAGCGCTGATATCACTGCTCGGTCAGAACAGTTTTATCAGTGCCATGGCGAGCCCAAGGTCACCCAGCTGGCTGCATGTGGGGGAGTGCAGAATCGATCCAGCATGCCAGATTAGAAGTCTGTACTCCTAACCACTACACCAAACTGGCTCTATAATGACTCTTGTACCTTGCAGAAAGAAATAGTCTGTGAGATGAAAAAATGCTTTGTAGATTGTAAGATCCGAATATATATCTGATCTTTAGGGCGGAAAAAGGATTCATCTTGATGAGACCTATTTACTGTTTTGTAACTGTTGCATTGCATCCTTCTTCCAAGAATCAGAACATTGTCTACCTTGATAGACGATCTGGTAAGTGGTCAGTTTATGAGAAAGAGGTTGAGTAGCTTTAGTTCTTCCATCTTCTACTGCCCATTCGTCTGTTTGTGGATTACATTTCCTTCAAATTTAGAGGAATCAGTTCTGTAATTTATTCGACAATTTTGCTTCTCTTGTCTACTTCCCCATGGTATTCGTCTATCTGTAGTGTAAATCTCAACAAGGATTTCTTTATATATGAACTTCCGAAGTGTCATGCGCATTGGTGAAGTTCCAAATAGTAATCTTGCTGGGAGAAAGCAAAGTAGAATTCTAGCTATGCTGAAATTGATATCACAGTTTCTGTACTTTTACATGGGCCAAATGTTTGCTTCTGTGATGCTGGTTGAGTCATACCCATCTGAAATATGGTTTTACTAGGTTTGTAGTAAATATTTTAATAGTAGAAATGTGATTAGTTATATCAAACAATTGGCAGATGTCATCATTTAGGGAAAATTTCAGTTCTATTTTCAAACTGTTTTCAAAATTTGTAGATGCATACTTTATGGAAAACTTTGCTTTACAGACTTAACACTGTGCTTTGTTTGCAGGCAGCTATAAATGGCGTCATACCACAGGAAAATGGTATTTTACAAAGGTAAGTACATAGTCTTCCTCACAAGAAAATCTACTTTAAGCAGATATTTGTATTGAAGATTTAAACCTAAAGGTTATATTTTGAAGGATGAAAGAAAGAAATATTGGCTATTTTCTATAGCCAGGTTAACTGGATACTGTACTGATAACATTGCTGATAAAGTACAGTGAAATATTGCTTCAAGATGACAAATGTCATTATGTTTAATCTTTTATTTCATTGTACAGCAGGGCATGTTAACTGCTCAAAAACACTTATCTAGCTTGGAACGATATATTACAGGGTATTAAATTATATAATATTATTTACAGGCTAGGCTCCAAGGGTCCAATTATGCAGTGGGTTTTTCACCCCTTACAGTATGTATTAAAACCATTTGTGATAGTTGGCAACAGTGTCCTATGACAACAAAGGAACTGTACCGAAAGGAAAATTAGTAACCCTTTATGGTATGTGCTGAAGCACCTTTGCCATGAGTGCAAAGGTCTTGGCCTAATGGAAAGTGGTTTGGTAGCAGCAGCTTGGCTAGTTAAACCATGCTTCTCACATCCTGTATTTTATCCATTCAACTACATAAGTGCTCCAGTGAAGGCCATATGCAGTCCGAGCCCAGTGTACCTGAGGGACCGCCTCCCTGCTTATGCCCCTAAAAGAGCCCTACATTCCACCGCCACCAACCGGCTAATAATCCCTGGCTCGAAAGAAGTCCACCTGGCCTCGACCAGGGCCAGAACATTCTCTGTTGTGGCCTCCACCTAGTGGAATGAGCTCCCGGAGGAGATCAGGGCCCTGATGGAGCTTAAAACAAAGCCCAGCCATTGTTTGTTTGTCCTAGCTCTGAAACCACTCTTGACCTCAGAACTGAGAAGTGTTCTTTGTTCTTTCTGTTCCTTGCTCTGTTCTGTAGTGAGAAGGAAAAGAAGTCTCTGTATAAGGAGAATCATAGTACTTTATTTGTCTCTACCCCCTCCCTCCCCACATACTGTGGGAGGCAGAGTGATGGAAATTAACCCTGGTAGACAGTTGGGATGACAAACATGCTGATGGTAGAAGACCCTGACAATTAAAATTTTGTTAGCATTTTATGTTTTTAGTAGAGGCAAAGCCCGATGCACCCAGGAATACAATGGGTGCTAGCACATATACCTGCATTGTAACCTTTCTGGGTTCTCACCCTCCTCCCCACTGCTCCCCACAGTGTGGTGAAGTGGTTAAAGAATAGCAGACTCTAATTTCAAGAGCTGGGTTTAATTCTTGACTCCTCCACCATATGCAGCCAGCTGGGTGCCCGGAAGCCTTCAGGAAGATGAAAGAGAGAAAGACAGGATGAAAGAGAGAGAGAGAAAGAGGGGGAGGGGAGGGAGGAGGGAATGAAGGAAAGCATCAGTTCTGGAGAAAACAGCTGCTTGGGAATCTCCCAAAGGCTAAGCTGTCTAGGAAAGACTATAGGGGATGAGCTGCCTCTTTCCCACCCATCCTCATCTCCTAAAGGGCAGGCTTGGAAGGAAAGGTCATGGTGGGGCTGCCTCCTTTCCAACCCCTCTACCACATATCTTAAAGGCCAATATGGGTTGGGAAGGCCACAGGGGTGGGCTGCCCCTTTCCCACCTACCTCCACATCTCCCAAATGCCAGGCGCTTTGGGGAAGGCCATGGGGGATGGGCTGCCTCCTTCCCACTCCCCCATCTCCCAAAGGGCAGGCAAGGAAGGTTGTGTGGGGGCTGCCTCCTTCCCACCCCCACATTTCCCAAAGGACAGGCTTGACAGGTAAGGCTGTAAAGTAGCTGCCTCCTTCCCATTCCCCCACATCTCCTAAGGGCCAGGCTGGGTGGGGAAGGGCCGGCCTATTTGAGGAGAGGGAGGATAGAGGAAAGCAAAGAGTGCTGCAATGGCCAGCTTTAGGGCCGTGGGGAGATGTTGTGAACCCAGATCCTGATACTGAGGACTCTTCAGAGGACAAGCCTTGGCAGGGACTCCCAGCTTCACCTCAGCTTGGTTTGAGAGCATAGCGCAGCCATATGTTCAACAGGCAGCCTGACCAGAGGAAGGGAATGGAGCTGCAGACAAACCAGAGCTTAGATTCCAAAATTGTTGCAGGAGCTCCTGATTCCTCTGCTCAGCCTCCAGCTGCAGCTCCCTTCCTTGTCAGTCCACCTGGCTGATCTGAGCCAATTAAGCAATGCTAGCTATATGTTGGAAGAGAGATCCAGTCTAAAAGGTATTACACCATGTTGGCAAGGCAGTTGCTAACTGCAGAAGACTGCAAGTCATCACAAAGCAAGGACTGAGAAGTTGCTGACAGCCTATATTAGCTTGCAGCTAGGAGGTCTGGGTTTTAGACCTGTTCCTTCTGATTCCCTTGGACTGCCTGAAACAACCCTTGACTCCCTGGACTGAGTAAAGACATTGATTGCATTCTGTCTGTTCCTTGGCATTCTGCTTTTGAAATACTGATAATTTCTGCCTTCCTGGCAACTTGTATGTGCTTTCTCCCCAGCAGAGAGCTGAAACCTGAGACCAGCACAGGAGGCAAAGGAAGCAACTGGCTTCCCTCCCTTTCATGGGGGAGATGGATTGTGGGAATTGATGGGGCACCTTGCCAGCAGCAGGGCCATCATTTCTTCCACCCAGCAAGCAGCAGGAAAAGGAAGAAGAAGACAGATGAGCCCCATAATTGACCTCCATTGGGAGTGTGCTCTATCCCTATTGGTGGCATACCCCAGGGAGGGCCAATCAGTTAGGGAGTGGGTTGTCTGCACACAATTTTAACTGATTGGCCCTCATTGGTAGAGTGCTCTCTCCCTATTGGTGGCATACCCCAGAGAGGGCCAGTCAGGTAGGGAGTGACTTGTCTGCATGCAATTTGATCTGATTAGCCCTTATTGGCAGAGTGCCCTCTCCCTATTGGTAGCACATTCCAGGGAAGGCTAATCTGGTAGGGATTTAGTTGTCTGTGCACAACTTCAAGTTTATAATATGCTTTATGTATTACTAGTAATAACGAATACAGCGGGCGCTAGCAACTCACTGGTTTTCGTGGCGGCGGTCTCACGGTGGCGGCGGCGGTTCTGAGGCGGTTCTCAGAGGTGGCGGCTGTGGGAGGTGGCTTCGTGCCTCTCGCTGCGTCAGGTTGCCAGGCAGGGAGCCTCCAGCAGCCGCACTCCGCGCGACTGCCGGGGGCTCCCTGGGGCATCAGGCCGCGGGCAAAGGAGCAACTCCGCGCGCGGCTCGCAGTTGCTCCGGCGGGGACTCGGAGGGACCAATCGGCAGGCGCTTCACGCCTGCCAATTGGTCCCTCCAGTAGTCTGTCCAGAGGAAGGGGCCAATTGGCACCCTTCCTCATCACGGACACATCCCGCCTCGCAAGCCCTTATCCTTATATTTAGTCCGCGGCGCCCACACCGCAGGCTGTGTTAAGATAATAATACTAGAAATAAAGCCCATTTAATGCTGAAATAAAATGGGCGCTAGGCCCCCGTTCCCCGGGGAAGCCTTCGCAGGGCGAAGGCTTCCCAAGGGGTGGGTGGGGGGGTGGGATGGGCGGAGATCAGGCCCCCGACCCTGGAGCATGGTCGGGGCTGGAGCATGGCCCTGGAGTATGGCCGGTCGCCCGGCCCAAGCCGGAGAAGGCGGGGGCGGGCTGCGGAGGCTTGTGCCGGGCCCAGGCGCTCCCTCGCGGCCACGAAGGAGTGCCTGGGCTTGGCACAAGCTGGAGAAGGCGACCGACGGGCGGCGGAGGCTTGTGGCGGGGCCAGGCGCTCCCTCGCGGCTGCAAAGGAGTGCCTGGGCCCGGCAGAAGCTGGAGAAGGCGGGCGGCGGGCAGCGGAGGATGGGCGGGGCTTCTCTCGGCCGCAGGAGCGGCCTGGCCGTGTCGTAGCGGCTGGGGAAAGCAGGAGGAGGAGGAGGACCGTGGCCGGAGGACTCACTGTGCGGGCTGGCAGTCCAGTCTGAGCGTTGAGTCCCCGGCTGGGCGAAGCAGCCAATGGGGAGCCGCGCTTCGCCGTGGGCGGGGCTGTTTAAAGATAATGTATATTATATAATGTATATTACATTATTATATTGAAGCTTTAAGAACCATTATACAGAAAGTCAGCATAAATTATCCTTAAAAATGAACTAAGATTAGTTGTCCAAAAGAGATCTTGACTTAGTTGAATGTATTCTGTCATATCTATATATTTTTAAAAGAGAAAAAGGTGAAAAAGTTTTTCAAAAGTCTACTTTGGCATACCTGAGACATTTCAGTGAGACACTGAGAGGAAGGCAGTTTCTAATATATGATAGACATGAGCCATATATGGCTGGACAGAATTGGCTTTAGAAAAAGTCAGTTTAGTTTGCAGAGCTTCTTATAATCGTTCTTCGTGGTGGGCTGTTACATTCTGTATCAGCAGCAATTTCCCAGCTGTCTGTAATGCCAGATAGTGTTAATGAATATAAATTTACTCTTGAAATAGAGTGTGTAAATTGTGATAGACCTGTATGTTTTTATAAAACTTCCTCGCTGCATTGCTTATACTGTGCTACATTTTTTTTATGAGGCCCTCTCAGAATTTTTGTGATAAGAAGCAGGTTGATGGGGAAAAGTAATGGTAAGAAACAAGATCTGCCCTGCCAAAATTTGTGAGATTCCCCCCCCCCTGAAATAAAGCAATACACTTGAAAATCTTAGTGTTGGAAGTCTTAAAGATGTCCAAGCTAGAAAAGAATGGTCAAATTCTGACCATTTAAAAATATTTCAAATATTGAAGGTATCAATTTGGGAATAATTCCTAGAATCAAAATGTTTAATAAAAGAACCTAACAAAAACTCCTTTGGATCAGACCAAAGCTTGGTCTGGTCCATCATTCTGTTTCTAACAGGTGCAAACCAAAGGCCCACAAGTAGGACATAAGGGCAATAACCCCTTCTTCTCTTTTTCAGCCTCCTACTTCCAGCAAGTTATGTTAAAAAGCATACTGCCTTTGAACATGAAGATTCCACTTAGCTAGTCATTGGTAATCTTTGTTCATCTAAGCTAGTAGTTTTCATTGTATCTTGTAAATTATGAACAAATTATGTGAAGAACACCTTTGTTTTGTCTCTCCTGAATCTACTGCCCATCAGTTTAATCAGAAGTAATATCAAAAGGTGCCCTGACATGGACGGACCAGACTAGCCCGATATTGTCCGATCTTGGAAGTTAAGCAGTGTTGGTCCTGGTTACTACTTGGGTGTGGGACCACAGCACTTTCCACCACCAATTTCAGTAGGAAAACCCAAGTATGTGACTTATCTTCTGCAACATTCCTGGAATTAGTCTGCAAGAAATGTTTGTACAACCAAAAGGATATGTTGTACCTGAAGAGGATGGCATCCTGCCTTTCTTTAGTTGAAATTCAATTTGTATTTTTTTCAGTGAATACAGTGGAGAGACTTTACAAGGACCAGCCTATGGTCCCAGTACTCATCCTTCCTCATCGTCTTCAACCCCTTCTTCATCATCTGCATTTCGCCATGTAGTGCCATCCA
The DNA here is from genome assembly GCF_049243985.1 of Paroedura picta. Taxonomy (NCBI): domain Eukaryota; kingdom Metazoa; phylum Chordata; class Lepidosauria; order Squamata; family Gekkonidae; genus Paroedura; species Paroedura picta. The sequence goes on from NC_135372.1 coordinate 82,662,496, forward strand.
GACAAATAGTGGAAAGACAACCACGGATGCTCGATTTCAGGGTAGAGTACAGAGATCGAAATGTGGATGTCGTACTTGAAGACAGCTCTACAGTTGGTAAGATTGATTATAGAAAGAAAATTGCACAAATAAGTGTGTCTTTATGTAGGCTGTGCGTGCCGTGTGTCAGTGGCAGTGCACATGTTTTGCATGCAGAAGGTCCCAAGTTCAATCCATGGCAGCTCCACGTAATAGGTAATGAAATATACCAGTATATGTGAAGGAGATTTAGGAGTTGTGGTGGACAATAATTTGAGTATGAGCCAACAGTGTGGTACGGCAGCTAAGAAATCTACACCAGCTTGGTGCAGTGGTTAAAAGTGGTGGCTTCTAATTTGGTGAGCTGGATTTGATTCCCCACTCCTCCCCCACATGCAGCCAGCTGCATGATCTTGGGCTTGCCACAGCATTGATGAAGCTGTTCTCACCAAGCAGTAATATCATGGCTCTCTCAGCCTCACCTACCTCACAGGGTGTCTGTTGTGGGGAGAGAAAAGGGAAGGTGATTGTAAGCCGCTTTGCGATGCCTGGTAGAGAAAAGCAGCATATAAATCCTCCTCCTCCTCATCTTCAATATTAGGCTGCATTTCTAAGAGTACAGAATCTAGAGCAAGGGAAGTTACAATACTACTCTATTCCACATTGGTTAGACCTCATTTGGAACATTGAACACCAAATTCTGGGTGCCACAGTTCAAGAAGGATACTGACTAATTGGTTCAGAGAAGGATAACTAGCATGATTGGAGGAGTTAGAATCCATGCCTTATGTGGAAAGGTTGAGAGAATATTGCTTGGAGAAGAGGAGGGAAAGGGGTGATGTGATTGCTGTATTTAACTATGTAAAAGGTTGAGATGTTGAAGAGGGACCAATTTGTTTACTGCAGCTTTGAAGTCAAGGACTAGGAGGAATGGTTTCAAATTATGGGAAAGTTTCACTTAAATATTAGAAAACATTTTCTGATGGAACATGCTGCCTTGGAGGGTGGTGGAATCTCCTTTGTTGGAAGCTTTTAGGAAGAGATTGGATGAGAACTTGTCAGGAGTATGTGATTTTTTAAGTCCCCGAGAAGGTGTGGGGCTGGACTGGATAGCCTTTCGTAGTCTCTTCCAGCTCTGTGTAATTCTGATTCATCTGGTATACTGGAGCACTGCTGCCATTCAGAGTGGTCAATGCTGACCTCGATAGATCTGACTCTGCATAGGGCAGCCTCATATTCATAGGGTAGCATATTTTTAAATGGCCCATGTGATAAGCCAGTGAGATTCCAATCGTTGTTTCTTTCACTGTGCTATCAGTCAGATTTCCTGAAAATAAAAAAAAAGTTTTAAATAGAACATTTATTTGGATCCCCTCCTACAAATCAAATGTATGTATACTTATCTTAATCTGTAAAATATAAGTTAAGGTTGTAATCGTCACAGTCCCTGCTTAGTCCTATTTTTTCATCTCGGCTATTTCTTATATGATTTTATACTGCCCCTCCCCATAAGTAGACTTGTCCTGCTTCATAATGGATGGAGATTGGGCTTGCAGCTTCCTTGCGGCCCTGAGATATAGTCTTCCCTGTGATGAGGCATTCAACCCATCCCCTCACAGGTATTGCTACTGACCTTCTAGAGTAGCCTTTTTCGACCTTTTGATCATGGAGGACGCAGTGAAATAAGTTGTCACGCTTTAAGGAGCCCCAGAAGTGATGTCAGCTGACCATGCCTCCCTGCCAGGTCCTTAGTGATCTTTTAACCTCTCCTTAGCAATAATTACTTGGTTTCTTACCATGTTTTAATATGTAATAGCTAAACTTATCAGAGAGTGACACCTAGTGTCTAAATTTAGTTAGAGAGCTTGTTGATCCCCCTTCCCCATCCACTGTTTTATGCCACAATTAATTTTGGGAAGAATACTATTAATATATTTTCTCTGTGTGTTCATTCTAGTTCAGCATCAGACTTGCACGGCTGTGTTTGACTAAATGATGTGGAATCTGTCATCATAATCTGAACCAGTTATGATGACAATAGTCCAGTATTTTAGATGCCTAGATATAGCCCAGGAAAATCTTACAACAGTCTTCATAACATAAAGAATGTAATGTTCTGACAGACATTTATAATCCAGAGGATTCAGAAAAATAGATTTTGTTTGTATTTGTCACCTGTATTGGTGAATATAAAAGCTAATTGGCAAGGCATAATAGTCTTTCTTTATATTTGGATGCAGAAGCTAACTGGTTTCAAATGCCCTGAAGAAAGTGTAAGGAGGATTTTAGATCCTTACATTTGTTCAGATTGTGATTGTTTGAATTATTAAATTAATTGGTACTTTATGAATTTCCATTAGCCTAGTTCAGGTGATACTTTCTATCACCTTCTCTTTAAATATGAGTGACATCATTTTTCTGTCCTTTCATCCATATTGTTATAATATTTGAATATGGTACACAAATATAAACTCCACTGTTCAAGAGGCCAGTTTGTATATTCTGATTCCAGATCTTTGGGGAGAACCTCCCACATGATTTGATCCTGGATTTTGAGCATATGCAGCCTATTCAAACATTACTCCTATAGCCAGATGTCCAGTAGTAGGGTTGCTACCTTTGTGTTGTAAAATTCTTGGAGATTTTGGGGGTGGAGCCTGGGAGAGACCTCAGTGTGGTATAATACCACCTTCCAAAGTAGCAATTTTCTCCAGGGGAACTGATTTCTTTTACCTGGAGACCCATTGTAATTCTGAGGAATCTTCAGCCATCATCTGGAGACTACACAATAGATAAAGAATCACTGTGCTAGAGAGCTTTGTATAATGAATCCATACACATGCAGCACTTTTTAAATAAAAATGTTATATTACAGTGTGATGTTTAAGACAAGACATAATTTTATTTATTTATTTATTTATTTATTTATTTATTTATTTATTTATTTATTTATTTATTTATTTATTTATTTATTTATTTATAGATAGGTTGATTTATTTCCTGCCTCACTAAGTCATCTCAAGGCACATAAGTTTATGTGCATTGTGACTAAAAACCCAGAATTTGAAAAAATATAATATTTTTGTAAAAAATCAAATGTGTATAGATTATTTAGGACTCTCTAGCACAGTGATTCCTAGTCTATTGCATTATCAACACACATTGCAACCTACTGGTGTTTTGCTCTCACCATCTGGAAACTAGCAAACCTTTCAGCGGTTTTGTAGGTGGGGCAGATGGGATGCCCAGGAGAAAGATGAAATATATCTTGGGATGTCCTGGAGAAAAGCAAGTGTATAACTATTTAAAATAAATGTATTGGATGAATGGGTCTGGAAGACGTGATCTTGCTCCTCTGCTTGTTTCCCAAAATGCTTTTAATTTGGGGGAATTAGCAGGGCGAAATGAGGGTAACCGAGATGTTTTCCTGTATGTATATAGAATTTCAGTTCCTTAGGGGAAACCCCTACAAAGAACCAGTCCAGAAATAAAAATAAAAAGTCTTTATTGAAAGTAAAATAAAAATGAAATAAAATAACAGCAGTATATTTATTAGAAACACATACGCAAACCTTTACTATGTAGACCTTTACCAAGGGAGTTTTAAAGAAGAAAAGGAGGAAATGAAATTTATACTACACCTGTCCTGGAGACAGAAGAATTCAGAGAAAGAGGTGGAGATGGTGACCGGCGCCTGCTCTAAGAAACAACATTGGGTACAAAGTACCAAAGGCAGTATACTGAGCACACCCATTTGGGGTTGTGAAAGGATTGATATAATGTTTGAAATTCCTGTGCCAGTCACTGGACTGTCCACGGGGAGGTACAATGTGATGTGATTGGTGATTGCTTATGATAGCGGTCCCCAACCTTTCTTTGGTCAGGGACCGCCTCTGGCGTGAGGGGAGAGCCGACGGCCCGGGCGCTGCACGGCAGCTGCGTGCAAACGCGCAAGTGCAGTTGCTGCGCATGCGTGTTTTCGCCACCAGGGGCGCAAACACGCATGTGTGGCAACTGTGTGTGCGCATTTGCGTCACCGGCGTGCTGGGCCTGCCTCTTCCCTGAGCTTCTCGCTGTGGGGGGGGAGGCAGGCGCGGCTGCCGGCGGCCTGGTACCGTGGCCTTCGCGGACCTAGGACCCCCGGCTTATGAGATATAGACAAATCTGATAGGTGTCCTGGCATGTTATTAAACCAAAGCGGGAGGAATGGGGTTGTGCCATGTAGGTCCATTAAGCTGAACAATACCATAGCTAGGTGTGTCCTGAGTACCTTGGAATCTGAGGGATGTGGTTACTAAAATCCTCTTAATATCTCGTATTGCCTAATCAGGAGAGGTTTTTGGGGAACACAATAGGAATCATTTGGAGCAAGAGAGTTGCTGCTAGCCAGCAGTTACACTGAACAAATGGACAGTTTGGGGTAAGAAGACTGGACTGGTGCTAGACAAAAGAAGGACTAGTTAGTTCCTGAGAGAATGGCAGACTGATGGTTTTGGCTGGGCACATTTAGCTAAGTCAGTTGGGCAAATTTCAGGATTTAAGAGATAGACAAAGAAGATATGTTTGCTTCTAATAATGCCCACATGAGATGGAGACCGGGCCTGGCTTTCCTAGGCTTGCTAGTGGGCCCTAAAGGTAAAGGTAAAGGTTTCCCCTGTGCAAGCACCGAGTCATGTCTGACCCATGGGGTGACGCCCTCTAGCGTTTTCATGGCAGACTCAATACGGGGTGGTTTGCCAGTGCCTTCCCCAGTCATTACCGTTATCAGTAGTGGGCCCTACTGATTCCATAATCAGTCTCTGTCAGGCTGGTTTCTGTGTGCATCAAATGGCTCAAAGTCCACTCATGGGCTTCAGTGTGTGAACATGTGTCTGTGTGAGGCACCCTTCCATTATGGGGCTACCTTCTATGGTAACATGCTTGCTGAATTCAGAGAACACAGTAAACCATGGCTTCTGTACAGTATGGTTTAGCTTACTAGAAGTAACTAACAAACTGTGGTTGGTTGAGTCTCCACTTCTCAACTGGTAGGACATCTTACCAGTTCTGTGTTATCTGTGTTCAGGTTGCTGCAAGAGGCACAGCTTATCAGCAAAGTACTATGGCTGGCATGATTAGTATAAACTGTGGTTAAAAACCAGCTAAATAGTTGTTTTTTGGACTGTTTGGATTTTCATCTGCAAAAAAAAGTGACTTTCTATCTCCCTCCTCCCTTCACAGGCAAAAATGCCTCCTGAAATTTATTTATCGATAACCTTTGAGTGTTGCCTTTTTGCCTGCACAGGTGCCACAAAGGCAGCTAACTAATTAAAACAGAACAGGATAAAATTTTAAAACAATTAAAATCAATTACTAAAATAAATGCTGCCTTTGGGAGATGGGGTACTCCCAGCAATAGTATGGAGAGGAGACAGAGCTTTAGGAAGAGGAACTGGTGACAAAAGTTCCACCTTGCACGCATGGAAGTTTTAGACAGAATCCAACCCATTCTTAAATAGCCAGCATGGTGTAGTGGTTAAAAGAGTTGCAGGTACTAATTTTAGGATATGTTTATAGTAGCCAGTTCAATAGTTGAACCATGGAGGACATTTACTCTCATATTGAATTTCATTCTGCCTGGTGAATCCTAGCTGCCTGCAGATTCCTAGCTGTGGGCTAGCTCCCCCCATAGTATTGTCAGGATTACTCACTATTTAAAATATGTGTCACTAGAGATAAAAGGGAGAAACGGTTGACACAGGGATCTTTGGAACAGACTGTTTCGAACAAAGATACACAATCAGAGATGATTAACTGTTAGGTTCGAGTTTTGTTTGTAAGGTTTTCAGTTTTCATGGCTTTTGTAGCAAATGTCCACGAGGTGGAGCTATGAGACGCCTCCATTGAATAAAGATGTAGTTTTAATTCTTGTCAGGGTCTGGCAGGGCATTTTAGCTAATGCAACACAAATAATAAATATTCAGGATTTAATCATGATACATTTGCTGTCTGGACATAGAATTGTACAATGAGTGGCTTGCTTGAAAAACAAAATAAGCGTGTCTGGGAATGCTTGGGTTTAGAGTAAAGACTCTGGATCATGAAAGAAAAAGAAAGGTAAAAATAAAGTTAAGACGAGGATTTCTTATTCCTTAAGCAGCTGATGTGGTAGTACTAGTCAGCTTGATCACAGAGATTAAGAAACCTTTCAAGCTGTTCAGTCTTGTTAATAGCATTAGCAAGAATTAATGGGAAATTGACTCATCAGTGACTTGAAGGGGTCAGAACTTGGTAAAGAAACTTGAGGCTTGCACAGATGAGGTGCTGTGTTCAGTTCTGCCATCTTGAGCTCAATTATTTTTTTCTAAACCGGGTAGTCTAAGGTAGTCCATTCCTATACTGAAAATATAGTACCTGAATTTAGAATTCCTATGCATTTTTCTGGGGCATATTTTTATCTACCTTGTTTTATTAATTGTCCCTGAGCTGCAAGTCAGAATGGAAATATTGATTAGGAAACAAAAACACATTCATTTAGTCATTTAGATTTGCATCCAAGTTTTATGTATATCTCACCATCAAAACAAATCCCTTTCTTTTGCGGTGTGCTGTTTTGAGTTTGTTGCCTTGCATCTAAAGCTTTTCCTTCCTCCCTTCTTTGCCCTTCAGAAAGTTGTTCCTGAGGTTGGGGCACTTTCAGGAATGGAGTTGAATATGGTGCAGGAAATGCAGTGGTAAGGTGGAAGCAGACAAAAAAATAGCCTTGGATACAAGCCACTGCATTTTTACAAAAGTTTGGAAGAAAAAGGGATGTTCACCATTTGTGTCATTTGAGATTTTTATAACCTTTTCTTCCACTGAGTGAAATTTATACTCAACATTCACCCAGTATTTTAGTGTTTGATGTACAGAATGTTTGTTTACTTCAAGTTTTGTGCCTTGACCAAAGTATTTAAAGTACTAATGTTGAAGAAATGTCTAGGACTCAGGGTGGCTCACAACAATAATAACAATAAACAATAAAATTGTCATATAAAATCCTAAAATTCAAATAATTTAAGATAAAAGTTTAATGATTCCAGAAAGGTTGCCACTTTAATGAAAGAGGAGCACATGAAGTGTACTCTTGGTAGTCAAGTACAGCATGAGTAGTAAATTTCTGGTCTTTCAAGACCAAATATTTTGTTTTGTTGTTGAGGTAATTATGACCATTAGCTTTTAAAAACAAGGAAGAAGAATATTAACAATGATAATATGTTTTTGTTTGCAGGAGAAATCAAACACATTTTAGAAAATGAGCTTCAAATCCCTGCATCAAAAATGCTGCTAAAGGGCTGGAAAACCGGAGATGTAGATGACAGTGTAAGTTCTTGTATATGTTGCAGAATCTTGTATACCATGTTCTGGTGATATGTAGGCAGCATTTGAAATCTGGGTGTGATGGTGCATCTGTTTTACAATTGACATGTAATCATCATCATCAATATCTATAAAACATGACTGTAGATACATAATTTAGCTTGGACATATGTGCAATCTAGTTGATTAATTATTAATTCAGTATAAGAGAACACATAAACACATGAAGCTACTTTGTACTGAATTGAACCCTTGGTCCACCAAAGTCAGTATTGTGTGCTCAGATCAGCAGCAGCTCTCTGGGGCATCATACCTACCTGATCCTTTTAACTGGAGATGCTTGGGACTGAACCTGGGACCTTATGCATGCCAATCAGATGTTCTGCTGGTGAGCTATGGCCTCTTTTATTTAATGCAACTTCAGAGTCTTAAAAAGATTCACTGGAAAGAGGCTTTTCCAGCAGCTGTTTTCTGTTACATTCTTTTAAGATTTCTTCTCAGTTTCAGCTCCCTAGTGTCATTAGTAAAGTTTGGGTCCTATTATAAATTCAGCTTATTGTTTGCAGAAGAGAGTGATGGTGCTGCAGCCTATACTGCCCTCTATCTCCTGTTGATTGCCTTTGCTGTTTGTCTAGATCAGGGGTGTCAAAAATACGTCCCATAGAATGGAACCAGCCCATCTAGGATTCTTATCTGTCTCACAAACAACTGATTACCTTTACTGCTAGGTGACAAAGACTGTGTATTATCTCCCTTTATACTGTCCCTGTGCTAATGCTTTAGGATGCTTTGGGCTGATCCTGTGTTGAGCAGAGGGTTGGACTAGATGGCCTGTGTGGCCCCTTCCAACTCTATGATTCTATGATTCTATGAATGTATAACTGGCTGTGTAAGTGGATGGGTGAGCATCTGAGAGATACTGTCAGGAAGTACTGTAAGTTTGTTAATGTTTTAAGCATATTTATATTTTGAGTAAAACATAATATCATTAATTGGGTTTGCCCGTGTCTTTTATAAAGTTTTTATCTACTGTACCTGATATTATATTTTATGGCATATATGGCTGGCCTGACAAAGTGACCTTTAGGTCAAATCTGGCTCTCATAGCAAATAAGTTTAACACCTCTGATGTAGACAGTTCTGGTGTCTTGATTTGGATGTTCTTTAGATTTTTCAAAAGTTCACCTTTTTCTACTTCATTGATATCTTTTGTCTCCTAATTTCCTTGCTCTGTATTGACTGTCCCTGCACACCAAGATTCTAAGCCTGTTTGTAGGTTTATTATTGGCATTGCTAGCTGAGCTCTTTTAAGAGCAACATTTTGTAATGTTACATGTGTTTTCTGAGAATTGTTACCTTTTTCTCTGCTTCATAGTTGTTACAATAAATTACATTATTTAAACAGAAGAAATGTTACAGTGTATATGTTACTAAGTATATTGCTCCATATTCAATTGTAATAAACCAGAATTTGATAACAGAATGCATAATGGATATGTTTTGTAATTTCCAAGTATTTGTTCTTTTCTCCTGCAGACTGTTCTAAAAACTCTACACTTGCCAAAGAACAACAGCCTATATGTTCTAACACCTGATTTGCCACCACCATCTTCATCAACTTTGTCTGGGTAAGACTTTTTATGCAATATACATAATAAATCATAATAATAATAAAAGCATAATAATAATAAAATCACATGCTCCTAAGCAGGGTAACCAGATTGGACTTCTGTAACTTGCTGTATGTGGGTCTTCCCTTATCCCTGATCTGGAAACTCTTATTGGTACAAGATGCAGTGGCCCAGGCCCTGACTAGGACCCAATGGAGAGCACACATCCAGCCTGTTCTCTGGCAAGTGTACTGGTTACTGATTGTATTCCGGCTCAAATTTAAAGTGCTGGTCTTGACCTTTAAGGCCATATGTGATTCCTGAGTACCAAAGGGATCACCTCTCTGAATGTGTCCCCAGAAGAGCCTTGTACTTGGCCAGTACAAACAGGCTGATGGTCCCTGGTCCCAGGGATGCTCAGCTGGCTTCAACCAGAGCAGAGTCCTGGATTCTGCCTGATAGAATGAGCTCCCCGAAAACGTTAGGGCCCTATTGGAGCTCACTGAGTTCTGCAGGCACTGTAAAATGGAGCTCTTCCACCTGGCCTACAATTGACACCAGTAGAATAGCCAACATCTGATTTAGTATGCTTTCCACATTGCACCCTACCCAGGGTCCTCAGTCCTCATCTTAGACTGCTGGCTTTAGGTTTTTAGATTGTATAATTTTTGGCATGATTTTAATGCGATTAACTTGTATTATCGTGTATGCTGTCTGCCTCCATGAGTCTGCCTCTGGCAGATAGGGTGGGTTACAAATTTAAATAAATCCCATGACCAGGAGTCGTGGTGGGGATTCATCCAGGATGGGTTAAATGGCTTCTCCCAAGGTGGCTGAGTAAAAAATTGCAAAAAGATTCCTTGGGAGGTAGCTCTGCTCAAACACAAAGGAGCTCTGTCATTTTATTGCTGAGAATAGCAGTGATCTAGCTTAGGTTGCTGGAAATGGGGAAAGGGGGAGGGGGAGTCCATCATCTTATCTTAAAGAGGGAACAACATATTTCTAGTAATGCTGAACAACTTGCATTTATTCCTGTTGAGTCTGATCCAGTTTAATCTTGACTGAATTTAGAGTTTTTCATGCTTGCTACATGCTTGCACAGTTTTATGGCTCTGCGTGCTTCTTGCCAAAGAAGATAAAGAAACACCCATTTGGATAGTTCCATGGGCTCAAGGAAGCCTTTAGAATTTTCTTCTCAAAGATGTTGTGTTGTATTATAAACTTTATTTCAAACTTAGAGGGCTAACTTCTGCGAAAGGCATATGTTCAAACAGCCAAAGTTATGAACAGAACTAGTCCATAGATCTTAGTCGCTATTGTACAATGAACTGCGGCCAAACATTAATGGCTGCCCTGCATGAAAGAAATTATTATTTTATAAAGTTGACTTAAAGTTTCTGACTCCCAAGCAATTGTTACAACCTAGTGAAAATATATGAAAGGTGGGTAACTTCATTTTTGTGAAATAGTTTTCAGTTTTATTTTCAATTAAGATTATGCCCTTGGAAATGTCAGTCAGTCAATAAACCCGCATTGGCATATTGAACCATCAGTACATATTAGAAACTTTACAAATGGAAGATTTGAAGTCATTTAAAATGTTCAAAGTATCATTTTTTTGTTACATAACGATAGTGACTGTAATATATAGGATGGTTAGGGCTGATCCTGCGTTGAGCAGGGGGTTGGACTAGATGGTCTGTATGGCCCCTTCCAACTCTATGATTCTATGATATAGGTACTGGAGCATCAGATATTTACAAGCAAAATCTCAATGACAATTAGATTTAGAGTTTTTTATTCTGTACTTTTTTATGAGACAGTTAAAAAATCTCAAAGTTTAAAGATGTGAGATTAAAGCAAATAAAAAGAAGCCTGTCTCGTTTTCTGCACTAGCAAGATCTTCTGGCTGATTGCTGTTTGAGACTAATCTGTCATTGCCTGCTCCATTAGCTACAACAAACAATACATTTACATACTGATTTCCTATGTTTTTAGTGTAAATAAACTGTCATTATAGCAAATTTGGATGTCTGTTGACATGAGCTTATATAAATCTGTATGTTTTCAATGGAAATGTTAATAATAATGTCGTGCTATTTTGTTAAAATTTAGATTTTTTTGGGGGGGAATGAATAGATATGGTAAATAAATGTTACCCCCACCCTGCAATTCATAGGGCACCTTTGAAGAGCTTAATTAAAACTATGGAGGTGGCAAAACATATCTCCAAACTGATTACAATTGTAACAAGATAAATAACAAGATAAATTTGTATAAGAAAATAAAAGCAAATTGGGGTTGTTACTGGATACTGTTCCCTGCCAGAGAAACTGTTCCCAACCATAGAAACTGGAGGGATTCTCTATTTTAGAGCAAGGAGTATTGGGATTGCCATTGAAATATCAAAATATAAAACACTTGGAAATACAGCTTAGTTTTCTGTTAGAGTTGCATATCAAATGCTACTCTTACCATAATGAACATACCACAATGAGGATACATAAAAAGTCCCAGTACAACTATATATGGACTGCAGTACTGGAATGAAGACAACTCAATTGCTGTTCTACACTAAAGTAATCAATTACGTGACCCAACAGCTCAAATTCAGGACAAATTAAGTTGTTTATTATATACTAGAACCGTGCTAAATAAAATGGAAACAAAATGTGTTTGCATAAAAGTTACTGTATTTAGTTCTATGATACAAAGGGACCAACACTGTGGAGGGATGAAAATCCCATCCCTAAATTGTTTCCAGTTTCCTCCCTCTTTCTAGGCCCTCATTATCACTTTTCCCACTGTACTTTCTTCTGTTGCCATTTTTTCTGCCTAGTCTTCCATCTCACAACAGTATTCGTATTAGTTTATTATTACAGTCATAGACCATCAAATATCAAATACCGATAAAAATAGTAAAAAGCCATCTGAATAAAAGGATATGAGACTTAAGCATTAGACATAGTATTCCATAGCCATTATAACCATCAGTTATCTTCTTTTGGGCTCTGCACAAATAAGCACAGAATTTGGCCATTTCGCTTGAAAAATACATGTTTCTCTTCAGATCACATCTCACAGTATCTGTTGACGTTTTGAAACTTTCCTTTCCTTTCCGTTTTTAGTCCTGTGGCACTTTTAAGACCAACAAAGTTTCATTATTTTACTTGTATGCATGATATATATCTGAAGAAGTGTGCATGCACATGAAAGCTTATATCCAGAATAAAACTTTGTTGGTCTTAAATGTACTACTGGACTCAAATGTTGTTCTGCTGCCTTTTCTAGGCTAGAGGCTCCAGATTTATCAATAGCCCTGTGACTGGCACATTCTGCAGACCCACCCACAAAACAGCCATAATTAACACTCCTACCTCCAGCAAACCAGACGCTGGAGAAGAAGGCTGAGGACACATAGAGTGGTAGCAGGACATGGGACACCAAGACTGGCGCCAGGAAAATGCTGGACATGAGGAGGCCAGCTGGGAGGTTGTTGAATGATACCAAAGCTGGCTGAAAGTGTGATGAACAAACAGAGGCAAGCCTGAGCCCCAAGATTCACATTGCAGGAACGGTGGGACCAGCCCACCATTAGGGCACAGCTGGAATGGAGGTGGAACCTGCCAGCAACTGAAATGGAGGGGGACTTGGGAGGAAGGGGTGAGATTGGGCACTTAATAACCAGGGTCTCTAGGGAGATGGGAGGACAGTGGAGAAAGGGAGGACCCAAATAATATAAAAGCAGTAGGAAGAGGAAGAGAGGACAGATAAGTCCCATGATTGGCCCTCAGTGCTCCCTCTCTATTGACAGCACACCCCAAGGGCCAGTCAGTTGGGGAGTGAGTTGTCTGCATGCAATTTGAACTGATTAGCCCTTATTGGGACAGCTCTCTCCTTATTGGCATCAACACCCAGGGAGGGCCAGTCAGGTAGGGAGTGAGTGGTCAACTTAAGCTTTATTAGATGATAGGCAGTGGATGGTAGATAGATGAAGATGATGATGGATAGAGGAGAGAATCTCCCTCAAATATTTCAATCAGAATTAAATAACAATCCTGATTTATCTTGATAAGCCCGAGAAGTGGGATAAAGTGAATAAAATGAAATTCAGTAGGGACAAATGTGAAGTTCTGCATTTAGGTAGGAAAAAGCAAATACACCAATATAAGATGGGGGAGACTTGTCTTGGCAATAGCATGTGCGAAAAGGATCTAGGAGTCTTAGTAGACCATACATTAAACATGAGTCAGCAGTGTGATTCAATGGCTAAAAAGGCAAATGGGATTTTGGGCTGTATCAAACAGAGTATTGTGTCCCGATTACAGGAGGTGATGGTACCACTTTACTCTGCTCTGGTTTGGCCTCACTTGGAGTACTGTGTTCAGTTTTGGGCACTCCAGTTGAAGAGGGATGTTGACAAATTGGAACATGTCCAGAGGAGGGCAACAAAGATGGTGAGGGGTTTGGAGACCAAGACGTATGAAGAAAGGTTGGGGGAGCTTGGTCTGTTTAGCTTAGAGAAGAGACAACTGAGAGGGGATCTGATAACCATCTTCAAGTATTTAAAAGGGTGCCATATAGAGGATGGAGCAGAGTTGTTCTCTCTTACCTCAGAGGGATAGACCAGAATGAATGGAATGAAATTAATTCAAAAGAAATTCCATCTAAACATCAGGAAGAAGTTCCTGACAGCTAGAGGGGTTTCTCAGTGGAATAGGCTTCCTCGAGAGGTAGTGGAGTCTTCATCTTTGGAAATTTTTAAACAGAGGCTAGATAGCCATCTAACGGAGAGGCTGATTCTGTGAAGGCAAAGGGGTGGCAGGTTACAGTAGATGAGCAATAGGGATGTGAGTGTCCTGCATAGTGGAGGGGGTTGGACTAGATGACCCATGAGGTTCCTTCCAACTCTATTCTATGATTCTATGATATTTATTGGTTTTACATGTTTTATATTTCTGGCATAATATTGAATCCTCTTTTGAAATATGTTTGGGCAACATTTTCCATTGATGCAGGAATCCTTCTGCTGATGCACAAGGCTTCTTCACCAGCAGAATTACTTCTTGCTACACAGAAAATATCTTTGTACCTGCAAATGTATTACTATAGCTTCATGGACTGATAGAGTATAATCCAGAACAACAAGAACTTCTGGATAGAGCAAGTTCTTTAATCCTAAATAAACTCTAGAAAAGTTGTAGAGAAAACCTGAAGGCTTCAGTCCAAAGAGAGTTATGTGTGTGTGTATCTAGCTTACAAATTGATTTTTGACTTTGTAAGCCTTGACAGGGAATGCAAGTTGAGAAGGATTCACTTCCTAGCATCCCAAAGAGGTGATTCCTACTTGCTCTTAAAGGTGGAAACTACCTAAACTGTGTATGACTATCATTCAGTGATGGGAATATATGTGTAGTCTGGTATTTGAAATACAGAGAATCACCACTGACAACTGCACATGTAGAGTATCTTTGCGTGTATCTTTATATCTAATTCCCACATGTGCTCTCTACCTGGTGTTACCTAAATCTAGACAGCATCCTAAAAAGTAGAGACACCACCCTGCCAATGAAAGTGCGTCTAGTCAAGGCTATGGTCTTCCCAGTTGCAATGTATGGCTGTGAAAGTTTGACCATAAGGAAGGCTGAATGTCAAAGAATTGAGCCTTTTGAACTCTGGTGCTGGAGAAGACTCTTGCGAGTCCCTTGGACTGCAAGGCGAACAAACTGGTCAGACCTAGAGATCAGCCCTGACTGCTCCTTAGAAGGCCAGATCCTGAATGAGAAGGAAGGACTCCCAGGAGAAGAGCCTAATGCTGGGAGCGATCGAGGGCAAAAGAAGAAGGGGACGACAGAGAATGAGTTGGCTGGATGGAGTCACTGAAGCAGTGGGTGTGAACTTAAATGGACTCCGGGTAATGGTAGAGGACAAGAAGGCCTGGAGGATCATTGTCCATGGGGGTGTGATAGGTCAGACACGACTTTGCACCTAACAACAACAACAAAATCCACGGATGGGTGGCACTTTTATCCCGTGCAAACTTTAGGTGACTCTTTAGGTTTGCAGAAAAAATTGAAAAAAACCCTCACAAATCCTCCCAACCAAAAGTGTTGTCTGCGCACATTCATAGAATGCACTTACCTTGAAGAAGTGGAGAAGCTTGGAGGCTACTGCCAGGCCTGGTCTCTTTGAAGTTGTGTGAGGTGAGCAACTGAAAGCTAGATTGGTGGTAGTGAAAGAGAGAGTAAGAGCAGGGATGACAGGATAGAGAAAATATGAGAGGCTTAGAAATAGGGAGAGAGGGGAGAGAACAGTGAGGAAAATGCTCTCTCTCTGCAGGTTTCTTACCGGGCTTCATTTGTAAAATGTAATCCTGTAGGGCTTGCTCATAGAGACTAAAAGGTAAAGGTATCCCCTGTGCAAGCACCGAGTCATGTCTGACCCTTGGGGTGACGCCCTCCAGCGTTTTCATAGCAGACTCAATACAGGGTGGCCTTGCCAGTGTCTTCCCCAGTCATTACTGTTTTACCCCCCAGCAAGCTGGGTACGCATTTTACTGACCTCGTAAGGATGGAAGACTGAGTCAACCTTGAGCCAGCTGCTGGGATCGAACTCCCAACCTCATGGACAGAGAGCTTCAGACAGCATTTCTGCCGCTTACCACTCTGCGCCACAAGAGACTAAAGGTGTCCCAAAAAAAAAGGGGGGGGCACTATTTATGAACACTCCAGGGAAGAATAGATCTAGGAAGAAAAAAATGATTTTTTTTTTAAGCCAGCCTGACCTGGGACTGGATTGGCCCAGCCTTCTCCTGCAATGTGGTTTAAGCTGTCTCGAGGATATGCATGGGGCAAGGAGGTCTCTCTCTGCCACATGCAGACCAGGCTGGGAGGGCTTCTGCTGCATGCTGCAGGAGAAGTTCCTAGTATCTGCTTGCAGCTGGGAGAAACCTTCCTGCTGCATGCAGGCCTGGCTGTGGGAGGGCTTTTGCTGTGGCACGATTTAAACTGCACTCCAGCAGATGCTATCCCCAGGATCTGCATGCTGTGGGGAGGGCTCTTGCATGCGCACCTGAGAAGATCAGTGTGAGCTCTCAGGTTCTGCCACCCTAGCTGATCAGAATATCCCTGAAAAAATGCAGGAAACCCAGCTTTTATTCAGACTATAAACTATACTAGTGGTTGATCAGATCAGAGAATCTGTAATCAACTTAAATGATACTCAGCTTTGATTTAGCCAGAATCAAATGCCTAATAGAGACCTGCTTACCCATGCACACTGCTGTCGCTGGATACGAACAATACGTTTGAATGTCAAAATCATTACACTGAATCCATTACACCCAAATAATGAACAATGCATCAGAAACCAGGAAGGGAGATTAGAAGGTAGTGGAGGAGTGAAGGGGAGGGGCAAAGGATGAGAAGGAGGGTAATATGGGAGCTGAAATGAAGGGAAAGCTCAGAGGGCCTGGACAAAGAGGAAGTGGCTGGGGGGGGGATTTTTGTTTTGTTTTGTTACAGCACCCCCTTTCCACTTGTGTTTATTTAATTATTTTATTGACTAAAACCTTTGTATTCCACCTTTCACCTTAGTTCAATCCTGTTTACAATAATCGTTACGACATCCTTAGCTAAAACCAAAAATAAAATAGCAAACCCAAATCCCTCCCCCAGCCCCTCTCGTGCTATTTTCTGATTGTTGTTCCATGTCCAGAGGAGAGGAGGAAGACCCAGGAGTGGGAGAGTGAAGGAGGAGGAGCAGCAGGTGACCTAGGAACAAATGGATGATGAAATGGAGGAGGAGAGTGAGGCCAGCCTTGCTTGCTGCTGCCAGCAAGGCGATGAAGCAAGCCAAGAGAGAGGGAGAGTCAAGGAGGAAGAGCACAGTGGTGCCCCCTTTTGCCTTGCCAGCCTAGCTGTTCTGCACCTGCCTAGACATGGTGCAGATAGTGCAAAGAAGCATGGTCGTGGCAGTAGACAGCTTTGCAAAATGAAGCTGGGTGCCATTATGTCTGTGCTCCTCTGGCAACACTTCACCCAGACCAGTGAGGAGGAGTGTGGAGCTTTGCTGTGTGTCAGCCCAGGTATAATGCATCTGGTGAGGAGGCACACAGCTCCTCTCCCCCTATCTGCTCTTCAGCCCTCCATCAGATGACACCTTTTTCTAGGGTTGTTTTGGCCTCCCAGTCTGCCCCACCCCCTTTTAATCCCCTCCCCTCCAGTTGCTCTTGAAAGAATCCAACAAAATTGAAGCAGTTTGGTTTCAGGTATGAATTAAAGAAATCTGCTTCTTCCCCAAAGTGTGTACTATGCATTTTTAGCCATTTTTAATTAAACTCACTTCATGTAAGCAAGACAGCACAAGCATTCAAAGAAAAATTTTAAATGTATTATTCTACATTTTTATTGTTTGTCTGGTTTAATTCCTGCACTGTATTAGCATTATTTTCCTTTGTTTCCCCTCGAAAATATAAGTTTTAGCTAAATGGATTAAATAGGCTGTTAAATAGGCTGTTACCTTTTTCTGTATGAGCAAATGCATTCCTAGTTCCAAACACCTGTCTTGGAAATGAAATTTGAGGGCACAACTGTTCCATAAATAGGGTACTTCGTGTATGACAATAGGGAGATAAAATAGAAGTCCAGGGCACCTTACAGTAATAACTTTTACTCCAACAGTTGAGCTCATGAGGGAATAAATGTTTCTTTAAGGTGCTTGGACTTCTGTTTTATTTTGCTATAAACAGATTAGCACAGTTACTCCTCTAGAATTATAATATGGAAAAATTGTCAAATCTTTATAAAGAGGAGTTGCAGATTTAAATGAGCATCTTACTTATAAAAAAATTGTGGGTATTTAAAAGGAAGTGCTACTTAGTTTATAATTGACCATATATGTAAACTGCAGTAGTAATATGCACATTATTTCACTCTGCATCTTGAAAGTGGGAACACTTAGGATAATAAGTATTTTCTTATAAAATTCCTCTCAATACCTGAACCAAGGAATGGGAGTTGTTTTTACCTCTCTGAAAAGATTTTAATGTGTTGCTTTATTTTTAGTGAAGATAAATCACTGGCATTCACTATATCTTCATTAGACAAGGCATTTCTTCTAATGCTGAATTCTTACTTAGATAAATGACAGTATAATCTAATTTGTTCTCAAGCCAGTGTAATACATGTGGATCTAATTAAATAAAGGACCAATTATTGTCTTCCTTTCCATTACCAGAAACCTTGTGGAAGCTGATATGGTTCTTACAGCATACTTTAAATGCATATTATTGATTGAATAAATGTATATGTCCTTTATTTAAATTCTGCTTTCTCTATTTGAAATGACTGTGGTAAACAACAGAACTAAGGTGCACCTATGTAGTTAGTAGGTTGTATTAGATTTTTATTTATGTCAGTTTTGGCAAAATAAAGAAAAACATATTACATATGCATTGGAGAAGAAGGCAAACATTGCTTCTCATATTAACTCCAGATTAAAAGCATATTAAAACTTCTTGTTTGGTTTTTGGTTTCTGTGAGGCAGAATACCCTACTGAGCATAATATAAGTGAAGAGTTTTTGTCAATATCCATCTTGTTCATCTTCATGCCTTCTGTGCCGTCCCATTTGGGACTGCATGATTGCAGGCTAGCTGCAGAGAGGAGCTTCCAAGCTTTTCTGAAGAAGCTTCTAGATTCAGGAGTGTTCCCTCTCCCTTCTAGGGATCCCAAATTGTCATGTGATAGAGACGGGGTGAGCAATTCTCACTTCTTACTGCTGTGAGGAGATGACATGCTTCTTTATGCTACTTTGTGGGGGCCTTAGGAGTAAAATTAAGAGGTGTTTTCCATGGAGTACTCTTAAAACTTGCTCTACACAAACTTCTTATCCCTGCTCTGGAAATTGCAACTGGTCCAGAATGTGGCAGCAGCTAGAGTCCTCACAGCAGCTGCACTAGTCCCCAGTTGAATTCCAGATCAGGTTTAATTAGGTAATTACCTTTAAGGCAGTGGTTCTCAACTTGGCCCCTTCTGTGGGTTCCCCAGGTTGTTTGCAGACACCGTGGTGGCGGCGGGTGGGGGTGGCGGCAGCAGAGCCATTGCAATGGTTGCTTCCAAGCTGCCCCAACTATTGTGCCCCTGCATGAATGCGTGCACATGCTTGCACGCGCATGCTGCCCGTGTGTGTGTGCACGCCACTTTCAATCCCATGCCTCAACCCTGATGTCAGCATCAGAACCACCTCTGTAGAAGGCTGAAAAGAGGATAAATATCTGCAATGAAACAAGAATCTGGCTCGATCAACATTGGTTCAACATTGTTCAGGTCTACTTTGGAATCAATGATCCCTCTCCTACTCGAGATCATCAAGCCTCACCTCAATCTTGATTTTTGGTATCTCCTTGGATCCGAGCTTCAACATCAACCTTTAGATCAAAGTCTCCCTGAAAAGCCTGCCTTGAGGTTTGTTGTTGGCTCATTTTTGAGACTAAAGACCGTTTAGCCATCAGCAAGAGTCTTATGGTCCCCAGATTCCTCAGAAGATGAGATCATCAGGGTACCTCCCACAGGGTGGCCCAAAACAGGAGAAAGGGCAATCCGACCTGCAATCACCAAATCAGTGGGAACCACAGCAAAATCCTTGGCACCTGTTGCCTGTTTATGATGCCACTGCGGTGGGCACAATAAGCACACTTTCAGTCTCCATTTCCACTGAAGACTGCAAAATATCCAATGAGTTCCAGACAAGACTGACATCACTATCACCCCAATGGGAATTCCCCCACCCCATCATGCTTCAGATTTAGAGGACTTAATCAAATATCAGAAGCAGACTTAGAAAGTATTTCACTGCAATCTGCTGAGGATATGGATGCTGACTGTTCAGTACCTTGACAAAGGAGGACCTGAAGGTGTATTCCGAGCAGTTGGTCTGAACAGCAAAAGCTCTGGGTCTAGAGTTCACTACTTTGGAACCACAACTATTGGACCCCATAATGAAGGTTCTATACAGTCCAGATTCTGGTCCTCTGGTGGTTTTGTTGTTGTAAGATATTCAATACATAACTTTAGTCATTTGGGCAAAGTCAGCCCTGACAGTGGCATCACTGAAGAAATTAGAGAACCTTTACAGAACTGAAGAAGAAGGCTATGACTTTTTATTCTGACACCCTCATTCAAACTCCATAGTTTCATAGGACCTACCAGCCAAAGGAATACTGGGAAGCCATTCATCTCTTTGACAAGGCGGGAAGATCTACTCCTCTGGAGTTCTGGAATTAAGGGTGGTTAATTTCACAGCAGTCATGGACGCTTATCAAATGTTATTATGGACACAAATGTTACAGTTCCTTGAAAAGTCCTTGTAATCTTTTGAACCCATGTTCAGTGCAGATATGACTTGTCTCATGCAAAATTGCCTTTCTGGTAGTGATTGCTTCTGCTAGGAGGATAAGTGAACCATGGGCACTGCACTGTGATCCTCCTTTTATTAAATTCCACCCAGACAATGTAGTACTCAAACCCAACTTATGGTTCCTTCTTAAAGTGGTCCCACCTCAACCAAGACCTTACTCTCCCCAGTGTTCTTCCAGTCTCTGAAGTCACCAGCAAAAAAACAAACAAACAAAAAACCACACACGCTAGATATAA
Source organism: Paroedura picta (assembly GCF_049243985.1). NCBI lineage: Eukaryota > Metazoa > Chordata > Lepidosauria > Squamata > Gekkonidae > Paroedura > Paroedura picta. Next base: position 82,683,115 of record NC_135372.1, read on the forward strand.
GCATGGAGAAGCAAAATGGATTGATGGGTGCATCCACCTTGTTGTTAGGCTGAAATTGCTGTGAGCTGTTTCATTCATCAGTTTCATTTTCCCCTACAGAATGGACTGGCAAAATAACAACAACATTTCTATACTGCTCCTCCCCAAGCCCATAACAATAAAACATTCAATAATAACAGTTACAATAATAAAATGATAAAATTACAATTAAATACCATAAAATATACCCCCTTCTCGCCCTTTGTCTGCTACCCCAGACTGGAGATGGTACCAGAATAGGGGGAAAGAGGAGGTGGAGGGAGGCTGATAAAACTTCAGACTGCCCTAGTCTCAACTATAGATCTGGTGGAAGATGCCATTTTGCAGGCCCTGTGTAACTCTGTCAGCTGTGTCACGGCCCAGATCTCTTCAGGCAACTCATTCCATTAGGTTGGAGCTAGGGCCAAAAAGGTTTGCCAAGCCTAGTGCTTCTGCAGGACATATTGGGAGAGGCAGTCCTTTAGATATGCCAGACCCAGACTGTAAAGGGTCTTAAAGATCAGTACCAGAACCTTGAACCTGATCTGGAACTTTACCAGCAGCCAACACTTTTGGAGGGCAGGTCGAATATGAGCCCTCCATGGGGTCCCTGTGAGGATGCATGCTACTGCATTTTGTATCAGCTGTAATTTCCAGATAAGGGCCAAGGAGAGTTACAGAATTCTAACCTGGAGGTGACTATTATATGTGGCTAGGTCTTCTGGGGCCAGACAGGGTGCTAGTAGCTTTGCCTGGGGCAGGTGGTAAAACTTCTGGTGAGCTACATTTACGACTGTGTCTCCATTTATATGGAGGAGTCGAGTATCACCTCCAAGCTCTTGATGGTACGCAAAGTTGTTAATTGTATTCCATCGAGGCAGGGAGGAACATTTCTTCTTCTGGCCCTTTCTTCCCCAGCCACAAGACTTCCATCTTCAAGAGGTTGAGTTTCAGGTGACTCTGCTGGAATATCCTGCCCATCAACAGAAAGAGCTGGGTGTCATCTGCGTACTGGGGATACCTGAGCCTGTACCTCCTGACCAACTGTGTCAGAGGGCACATATAGATATTAAATAATGTTGGGGGGGAGAATCATGCCCTGTAACACTCTACAAGGGAGTGGACTGCTCCTCTGATAACTATCATTTATCCCTGACTGAAGGAAAGAGGTCAGCCATTATAAGGGCAAGCCCCATATCCCCAAATAGGTGAGGCAGTGAACAAAAAGCTCATGGCTGACTGTGTCAAACACTTCCATAATATCTAATAACACCAGCAGCGCTGACCTGACTTGGGGCGGCTACTTCTGGAGGTCATCTGTAAAAGGTAAAGGTAAAGGTATCCCCTGTGCAAGCACCGAGTCATGTCTGACCCGTGGGGTGACGCCCTCTAGCGTTTTCATGGCAGACTCAATATGGGGTGGTTTGCCAGTGCCTTCCCCAGCCATTACCGTTTACCCCCCAACAAGCTGGGTACTCATTTTACCGACCTCGGAAGGATGGAAAGCTGAGTCAACCTTGAGCCGGCTGCTGGGATTGAACTCCCAGCCTCATGGGCAAAGCTTCCAGACGGCTGCCTTACCACTCTGCACCACAAGAGGCTCTTAGGAGGTCATCTGTGAGGGTGATTAAAGCTGTCTTCACTCAGTGGCCCTGCTGAAAGTTGGATTGGAATGGGATCAGGACCAATGTGTTCCATTTCACTGGTCAGTTTTTGTTTCCCCTTCTTGGAAACAGGATAAGAAAATCTGACCAATGAAATGGCTACCAGCCATTTAAACCTAAGAGCAGGGCAGGTCCACCCATCAGTAGTTGGGTTTAAATAGCTGTGAGCCATTAAACGTGTCTGTTTCATTCCTTCCCTGCTTCAAAGTGGAGGGGAAACAAAAGGGACAGGTTAAATACCTGCTTGTCATTTAACCTTTCATGTGTGATCCAAACTGGCCAATTTGGTTCAGGCATTTTTGGCTCTGTTTGGTTCAGAGGTTGTGCCAAACCCCATACCAAATTGAACTGGAATGTTTAGGTTTGTGCCCGTACCTATCTGCTAGTGTTTACTATTAAAGCTGGGATTTTAAAAAAGCATTTATGAGCTTTTATTTTCAGCATCAGTTAGTATTCACATGTGTTAAATATAGTTTAAAGTTGTGGCAATAGCTGCTGTCTCAGTGTTTTGAAAATTCAGAAGAGTTAAAATGTAGCCTTAGACTCTCCAGCCACCTTAGGAGAGAAGGAGTTAACAGGTTAGTCCCCTTGGTCATTCTCCACATGCTTCCTTGCCTTTAGGAGCAAAAAAGAAAGTGATGATAACATTGTGTCTGGACTTGTCTCTGCAGAATTTAGGGTACTCCTGGGGGTTTTGCAGTTAAATGTAAAGCAAGTTACAACACGCTTGCCCCTGATTTTCTTGTTTTTCTTTCAACCCTTTCAGTGCCCTGCAGGAATCATTAAATCAAAACTTCATGCTGATCGTCACCCATCGAGAAGTCCAGCGGGAGTACAACCTCAACTTCTCAGGAAGCAGTACCATTCAGGAGGTGAGTTCTGTCTCACAGCTGAAGAATAAATGTAGCTCATTATAACTAATATTGGCTTTGTTAAAGAGGGCTTATGTATTCAGACTGCAGACTTCCTTTCATTTTTCGTTATTCAGTTTTTAGATTTTAATTAACTAGATGATGAAAGGTTACTGTAGGTACATCAGATGGTGTGACCTATATTTAAAATCTGCATTAATTTTGCCAAAAGGAGTGATGCTTTTGGTAGTATGTTGCATTTTAGTGTTCAAATGCATCACCAGAGATGAGCTAGTGTCATATAGATAAATGTTTCCATTCTTTCTCAATCTTCTGCCAGTTTTTTGGAATACATATTGAGTTGTTCTTGAGTATATTTTGGGGTTAAATAAACTGCCATTGTATTGTCTTGACTATGGATAGAATAGCAGAGAATGATATCAAGAATGATATAGCTGTTGTTCTATAGAACAGCCAGCAAGGGGTGATGTTGCAAAGATAAGTTCCTTGCCAACTCATCACTAAGCAACAGATGTACTTCCTAAAGTAATCATAGCATTCTGGCTTAGAAGTTGAAAGTCTTGTCTGTTTCATAACCTGTCTCCCCAATAAAACAGTTGTCTGTTCTCCCTATAAAACAATTAGCTCCTCTGCTTTTTCTGTTTAGTTAATCAGAGTCCACACTCATTCTCACAGTCTTTAAAAAAAAAAAAACTTTTAACATTGGTCATTAAAAACAGTGGTCCTGAATGGGAGAGTTCCATGCATACGTAACCTGCATGTGACTTTATTACTTTTTTCCTTCCAGCAGCAGTTCCTCACCCCTCATGGGGAGCTGTTCTGACACTTCACCCCAGGAGAAAACAGGTTTGGTTCCAGCTCTTTGATGCTGACAAGGTTTTTCCCATGAGGGGTGAGGAACTGCTGCTGGAAGGAAATTCTGTATGTTATAGTAAAAAAACTGTATATTATAGTAAAAAACCTAAAAAACATGTGGTATGTTGAAGACTAACAGATTTGCCAAAGCATAATCTTTTGTGGTCTCAAATTGGTGGTACTGCAAGACTTCCTTTTATTTTTTTTCCTGTAGCAGATTAACTGTGCAATGCCATGCAACGGTATTCCAGTTTAAACCCTTTGATGTCAACGGGCCTGAACTCTACATAGGAACACACTGTAATTTAGGTAGTACTCGGGAATTCCCACTGTAGAGAGTGAAAATTATATGAGAAAACCCTGAATTAGAAACATTTTTTGTGGCTAAATCAACTACATTTGTTTGAATTGCATTGTTTTTTGTCATGTCCAGTGAAATACATTACAGACCGAATTCCTTTCCTAGATGTTCTTCTCATATTTCAATACAAACATTTTAGATTTTTCTGAGTAAGAACAATTTAAATTTTAACGATATATGTTTGTGGATTTATGACAATTGTAAAAGTAATTGTGTAGCATTGAAATAAGTAACTATTTTTCCTTGCTAGCAAGCTAGAAACAAATAAACCAAGTTCTTTTTACTAGACTTGAAGACCTCTGAGATTCGGTATAATAAAACTGTCACACCTTGTCCTGTTGCTTCTAATAGGCCTCCTTGCACTATGCCATAGTTACAAACAGAATTTCTTCCTAAAGACAAAATTTATCAGAACAATCAATGTGTGAAAAATAGGGAAAGCATAAAATTCTGAGCTGAAATCCTGATGTAATTGGACTTTGGGATTTATTGGCTGCAATCCAGGAAATAGCACTACAGTCCTTAGTGTGAATCTTTTCCCCCTCTTTCAAATGACGTCTCCAATGTTGTAATGCAAGCTGTTTCTGATAGCGGGGGATTACAAAATAGTGTTTTTTCCCATCAAACAGGGAAACAGAATACAGTCAGTCTTTAAATGCAAATGTTGGACAGTAATCGCTGCTAACAAAATTTATGATACATAGATCAATACCATACATTGCAACTCCTCTTTCCATTGTAAAGGTATTTTTTCAACATCTTGATTGTTCTGTAAAGCTGTAAGTTGCAAAAAAAAAAAAAGAAATCTTTCACTTCTTCAAAAGAGACCTTTCTGTTGGGAGCTTTCGGGTTGTTTCCAGAATTTTTTGAAAGTTAATCTAGCTGCTGTTACTACATACAATATAATTACTTGGTAATTTTTGGTGTGAATACTATATAGTTAATTTAATTTAATTTAATTTTGGTACATCAATGGGAATCTATTAATGTGGTATTACTTTCTCTTTTATATATCATTGCTATTCATTTTTAAGAGCAGTTCTAGATGCTTTACAGAAAAATTAACCTGATTGTCATGTTCAAGCTTTTAAACATTGGACATACGTACGCAAATGAATTGTCTAAACAGTGCCCTATTATTTTGTATTACAGATTAACAACATGCATTAAAATAAAATAAATAATATAAATCATGGTCTTATATGAAATATTTGTACCTGACACCTGGCATTCGTTTAAAAAATTAGCTTATATACTTTAGGGCTAATTGAACTTTATGTGCAAATTGCAACTATCAACCACCAGAGGGCAGGAAGTACTATTCAATTATTCCTTTAAAAATGCAATCCTGTGTTTTCAAATTAGGTTCTGGTGTATTAACAAAAAGGAGTATAATGGCTGAGTTATTGTTTGATTTACCGATAATTGGCATATTGCGTGAAGGAGACTTAATTTCACCCTTTAAAATTAAACAGGGAGATTTAAAAAGACATAAAATATTCATTAATGTTCAGTGATTATAAAGCAGTGGCATATATTTATTTTACCTTTATTACTGTTTCGATGGGAAAATACTGCAAATATTTCAGAAATCGAGATGGCCATACTGACAAGTTGAAATGTTTAAGCAGTGTTAATGCAATCTACTCACACCTGATATCATATGCAGAAAGATTCAAAATGTCTACATCAATTATTAAAGGAATACTTAACATTCTAGAAATGATTCATGGCTGAACATGACTATCAGATGCAACTGTCTCTCCAAATCCAGTTGCTTGGATTATTCAAGTGTATATTGTGCTGCAATGACTTGGAGCAATAAATATTTCTTTTGTGTTTTCCAAATATAATAGTGTCATGAATATTTTGCAATGAGCTGGTGAAAAATCTGTTAAGTAAACTGATGAATGTTAGCATATTTTTGTAGTTCCAAATTCATTTATTATAGTTCACAATGTACATTGAAAAACTGCTGAAACAGAGAGTGAATTTAAAAAAGGATCACTATTCTAGATAAGACTAAAAGTGGGGATGCCAAATGTAAGTTATTTGTCTGCTTTCACTTTGGTATTATAATGCTGAAGCAGACATTTTAAAGAATGGATGTAGTATTGTATAACCTTGCAGTAATATTATGTACTGATAAACTGCATGCCCTGCGTCAGACCTGGGGGTCAGTCTAGCTGAAAATCCTGGTGTTAATGGAAAGTCTAGTGACTGTGGACCCCTTTATTTGGATATACCTGACTGTAACTATACAATATGCTCCTGCCCTTTCTTTCTTGTTTCCTCTGGATTTCAGAATGACAACATTTGGTGTATTTTTCAGGTATTTATACCTCACCTCACATTGATATGATAGTGTTTAGAAAAGTCTTTAAAGTCCAGAGATATTGTATTGCTGATACATTAATTTTACATGGTCAATTTGTAACTAAATGCTACCATACCAATGTGAGGTGAGGTATAAATATCTGAAAAATAAACCAAATGTCATTCTGAAATTCAGACGAAACAAAAAGAAAGGGCAAGAGCATATTGTGTAGTTTCAGTCAGGTATGTGTAGGAATGGAAAGTACAAGCAGGATGAGTTATTATTTTGGAAACTTAATTATTTCATGTTGTTGTGTATTAGAAATCAAGTATGCATCAAAGTCTTTAAATGTTTATCAGGTCTTCTGAACCTGATCCAACTAAGTCATGACAAAATAGTGAATAGGGAACAGACACACAAAGTTCAATTTAGATGCCACAATTGTGCAGTGAGACACTGTGTGGGAGTGGTGGGATATAAATCAAAATATAAATAAATAAATAAACAAACAAATAAATATAACATACACATCAAATGTTTTATGAAAAGTGGAAACAAAAGGCATTTTAATGGAGGAATTTTGTTCCACAGAGTAACAGTAATGCTTTTAACAACCTGATCCCAAGACTTGCTGTAGGAAAAGAAGCTGCACCAGTACAGCATCAAAACACCAGTACAACCTCCTTCACTTCCAGGCCTCTCCCACATTACCTTCCCCTGTTGATTACCAGAATCTAGATATTACAGGGGAGTTATTTGGGGGGGGGGTGTCTTAGATGTTACTGGCAGCCTAGCCTCAACCTGGTGGAAAAGCTCTGTTTTGGAGGTCTGTGGAACTGGGTAAGTTCCAACTGGGTTTGTGTGTCCTCCAGGAGTTCATCACACCAGGTAGAGGCCAGGACCAAAAAAGGGGTCAAGCCCAGGCACATCTCTTGTTGCGAGGGACCACCAGCTCTTTGGAACCGGCTGAGCATAATGCTCTCCTGGGGACATATTCGGAGAGGGGGGCTCTTCAGGCATGTCTGACCCAGGCCATGAATGGCCTTAAAACCAACACTTTGAACCTAACCTGGTACTCCACTGGGAGCCAGTGTAGCTGCCTGAGCATGTGAGCCTTCCATGGTGTTCTAGTGAGGACTCTCACTAGAACACCATGGAAGGCTTGGAGTAGCTGTAGTAGCTGTGGTTTCCGGAGTTGAGACAAGGAAAGGTCTGTGTAGAGCAAGTTAGAGAGGTTTGGAGGTAAGTTGTTGCGTGGATGACTGTGGCTAAGTGATCTGGAGCTAGGGAGAGTACTAGAAGAAGAAGAGTTTGTTCTTATATGCTGCTTTTCTCTACCCAAAGGAGGCTCAAAGCGGCTTACAGTCGCCTTCCCTTTCCTCTCCCCACAACAGACACCCTGTGAAGTAGGTGAGGCTGAGAGAGCCCTGATATCACTGCTCGGTCAGAACAGTTTTATCAGTGCCGTGGCAAGCCCAGGGTCACCCAGCTGGCTGCATGTGGGGGAATGCATGTGGGCTGCACCCGGCTCGCCAGATTAGATGTCCGCACTCCTAACCACTACACCCAACTGGCTAGTAGCCTAGCCTGGCATAGATGGAAAAACTCCTGCTGAGATACTTTGCTTACTTGCACCTCCATAGAGAGGAAGGTATTAAATACCCCCCCCCCTCTGATCCCTGACAGTCTGTGCAGCAAAACATGCTTCTCCACTGCTCCCTTCCTACCCAGTCACAGGACTGCCATCTTTGAAAGATTCAGCTTCAGGTGACTCTGCCTTAACCAGTCAGCCATAGGAATTCTATTCCTCAACCTTGGCCCACCATCCCATAACTATATGCAGATGATGTAGTTCTATCCAGAACATCGGTAGGACTTAGGAGAATGTTAAGACAGCTTACATATTACTGCATAGAAGAACAGTTAGAAGTGAATTATCATAAGACTTGGGTAATAGTGTTCAGAAATCTGCCAAAGTTAAAAGCCTGGTAACTGAACAATCATAAAATTGACCAATTTTAAATATCTCGGTTGTAGTAATACATTCCTCGGGAGCTAGGAATGCCCATTTTCAGTATGCTGCAGAGCACGGCCAAAGATCAGCTAATAACATTATTAAATTTCTTTGCACCAAGGTTAGGTATTTCCTTCCAGCAGCCTTAGAACTGTTTAAGGCAAAGTTCCCCTACCAACTTTTATATGGCACCTTTTTTGGAGCCTTGTTTATAAGTATCACCCATCTGGAAAGGGTTCAGTCAAAATTCCTTAGGATCATTCTCCAGCTTCCTAGATGTGTTTCAAATACTCAGGTGTACCTGGAAGCAGGAATGCAAAGTGTAGAAGACAAGATCAACACGCTTTTTCTCTCCCAGTGGTTAAAATTAAATCATAATCCAAGGAGCCTATCATCACTTATTTTAAGTGATAATTTCCAATCACTTTGGCTGAAATCTGTGAGGTCTAAGTTAGTACAACTTGGGTTCTCAGGACAACTGTTAAGTTAACCTAAGCTGAGATCAAACTAAGTCTATACTCAAACAAAGATCTAAGGACATTAACTGGCAAAGGGATCTAGAAAGGGTTTCTGACTTCCTGTTGCCAGACGAGATTAAATACAGGCTTGTCACAGCTCCTTACTTGTCTTCTTTAGAGATCAACAAACAGAGAAGAGTCTTTTCACAGGCTAGATATTTAGCCGTGCCCTCAGCTGAGGACAGGGACTATGTCCATGTGCTAGTGGCCAGATAGATACACTAGATCATGTATTATCACACTGTCCTATCTATAACACCATCAGAGGCAATTTAATATAGCTAATTCTAGACAGACTCCAAAGTCTTTACTCAATGGATAAAGTTAAGAAACTTCTTAATTCCCTGCACTGTGTTCTGTGCTGCTACTATTAAATTACGAAGAGTGTATGTCTATAGGACAGAAAGTATCTCCTCAGATATATTGACTCACTACTTTGACTCATATTGACTCATCTACTCAGATGTTGTTATGAGGTCTAGCCTCAGGAGCAGAGCCAATCCACCTCAGTCCATCAGGGTGACCAACACCACTTCCACCCATGGCCAAGTCGAAAGCCAGACTGAAAGGAGTCCAGGATTGAAGCTTCTTCTAGGAAGATTAGACATTAGTCTGCAGTGGCCCATTCAACTACTTTTCCCAGGAATGCCAGGTGTGAAATGGGGTCCCAAGAGTCTAGTGATGGTTTCTTCTGGAGAGGCCAAATGACAGCTCCCTTTAATCCCTCTGGGAATTGCCCCAAAGAGAAGGAAAGGCTGATGATCTTTCAAAATCCAGTTATCTGGATTTCAGTAAAGAGTTTGATAAGGTTCCACATTATATTCTTGTTGACAAGTTTTTAAAATGCGGTATGAATCCTTATTCTGTCAGGTGGATCGATAACTGGTTGACAGATCATACCCAAAGAGTACTTGTTAATGGTTCAGCATCCTCTTGGAGAAGAGTGACAAGTGGAGTTCCCCAGGGATCTGTCTTGGGGACTGTGTTGTTCAACATACTTATAAATGACTTGGATGAGGGGATACTTATTAAATTTGCAGATGATACTAAACCGGGATGGGTAGTAAACACAACTGAAGACAGAATTGTAACACAGGATGATCTTGATAGGCTCGAGAAATGGGCTAAACTGAATAAAATGAAGTTCAATCGGGACAAATATAAAGTTTTGCATTTAGGTAGGAAAAACCAAATACACCAATATAGGGTGGGAGAGACTTGTCTTGGCAGTAGCATGTGTGAAAAGGATCTAGGAGTCTTAGTAGACCATACATTGAACATGAGTCAACAGTGTGACTCAGTGGCTAAGAAAGCAAATGGAATTTTGGGCTGTATCAAATGGAGTATCGTGTACAGATCATAGGAGGTGATGGTATCGCTTTACTCTGATCTGGTTTGGCCTCACTTGGAGTACTGTGTTCAGGTTTGGGCACCCTAGTCGAAGAGGGATGTTGACAAACTGGAGCATGTCTAGAGGAGGGCAAGAAAGATGGTGAGGGGTTTGGCGTATGAAGAAAGGTTGGGGGAACTTGGTCTGTTTAGCCTGGAGAGGAGACGACTGAGAGGGAATTTGATAACCACCTTCAGGTATTTAAAAGGCTGCCATATAGAGGATGGAGCAGAGTTGTTCACTCTTGCTCCAGAGGGATGGACCAGAACCAATGGGATGAAATTAATGCAAAAGAAATTCCATCTAAACATCTGGAAAAAGTTCCTGACAGAGCGGTTTCTCAGTGGAACAGGCTTCCTCGGGAGGTGGTGGGTTCTCCATCTTTGGAAATTTTTAAACAGAAGCTGGATAGCCATCTGATGGAGAGGCTCATTCTGTGAAGGCTTAAGGGGGTGGGAGGTTACAGTGGATGAGTGATAGGGCTGTGAGTGTCCTGCATAGTGCAGAGGGTTGGACTAGATGACCCATGAGGTCCCTTCCAACTCTATGATTCTATGATTCTAAGAGGACTGTCTACCCACTTAATGGCTGTTTATAGGAGTCATGAGGGGCAGGGGTCCAAAGGGCATATGGTTGACCTCAGTGCAGCTAGCAACCTATCCACTTCAACCTGAGACAGGTACCTCCAAAGGCAGCCAAGGGGCTGCCAGTTCCCTTTCTAGTTTAACAGTTGGGGGTAGGCCACAGTGGAGTGATTTTATTTGTAAAATGGCTTGTAAAAGCCTCACAGCTAATGGCCAATCTCTTTGCCTTTGAGCATTCTTCTTTGTGAGCGGTAAGTGATTGAATTACTCTAAACAACTGTGCCAGGCATAAGCTTGCAGACACAAGTGGTGGTGAAGAATTCTCTCTTTGCCACCTTCAGCACCATCTCATAAACTCTCTCTCTAATGAAGGACCAAAAAACCGGAAGGGGCAAGTTCTTTTAAAGGGACAGATTCACCCTCCTAATTCATTCATTCATTCATTCATTCATTCATTCATTCATTCATTCATTCATTCATTCATTCATTCATTCATTCAGATACATTTTTATCCCACCACTCCCAGTGTTGCTGGCTTGTGGCAACTTACAACAGTATATAACAACAACATTAAGACATGGAATAAAATTTTAAAATGAACTGATACAGCATCATCTATAGAAGTAAAATACTTTGCAATCAACTCCATGATGTTGTTCTTTGCCCAGTAAAGGGGTACCTTGGCTTTGAGGAGGGGCCCGGGATGACATTTATGTTCATAACCTGGCCTTTACCAAACATCTGGCAGAAGAATTCTGTCTTGCAGGCCCTGCAGAACAGAGCTAGCTCAAACAAGACCCTGAGATGTTCTGCTAGCTCGTTCCACCAGGTAGGGGCCGGGACTGAAAAGGCCCTGGCCCTGGTCCTTCAAACCAGGGACAACAAACCTGCTGGTATTTGAAGAACAGAATGCTTTCCAGGGGGCATGGGCAGACAGTCGGTCCCTCAGATATGTCAGACCCAGTCTGGATGGCCTTAAAGATTAATACCAATACTTGAACTGGATCTGGAATTCAACCAGCAAGGTAGTCCAAGTTTTGGTCACACAAGCCAGGTCTAGTGCATACTGCTCAATGAATCCTTGTAGAGTCACAGACTTTTTGATCAACTTGGCATTGCACAACATCCGTGTTGGAGTTGGGATAATCACCTTAACCTCCTTCCCTGCATATCTGGGGATGGGATGAGGATTAAAAAGAGTACGAGCATGTCTTCCACTCTCTCTCTTATCCAATCTTCTCCCACAGCCATATCATCTGAACCCCTGACTGTGATGATCTCTGACCCTGTTTCACCCATTTGTGCTGGAAGTCTAGCATTCAGTCTTAAGTTTAGTTACAAATATTTGATAGAAACTGAACTCAGATCTGTAATGAACACTATAGATAACAAGTAGAGGAGTCACAAGGACTTATTGTGTTATCTCATTTCTCCTTCCCCCAATATTTCATATTCCCCTTCTTTGTATGTCCTATAGCATCTTCCTCTTTTCCTCCTTTCCTTCCAGCTGAACTACCATTTATCTGCTATCCAACTTCATTTTTCCCCTTTCCTTTATCAGCAGGTTTTCCTGGCTGGGCCCAGTCATACAGTGGGAATCTACAAGGACTTGCACATGGCGCCTCACTTTTTCTTGTTTTTTCCTTCCTATAATATTTCCTGCTTGTACAGTTTCTTCTTTTCCTCTTTTCTTTCTCCTGGCATCCCCCATATCCTTACTATTCCCTGCTTCCTTTTCTCCTGCCTACTCAGCAATTTTTTAACTGTCCCTTGTCTACACCTATATTTGTTATTTACTTCATTTATACCCTGTCTTTCTCTTCACTGGTGACCTAAGGCAGGCTACATCATTCTCTTGTCCTCTATTTTATCCTCACAACAACATGTAAGGCAGCTTAGGCTGAGAGCATTTATTTATTAGATTTTTATATCGCCCTTCCATATGGCTCAGGGCGGTTTACATATAACGTTGCGGGGTAATACATGGAATGACCTAAGCATATAACATAGTCAGAAATAACATCAACAGAAACAACTTCATACCAATACATTAAGTATTTGAACTAATAAATTGTTTCATCTTGAGATTTTCTCCTGCTTTTAAAAATTGCTATTAAAAAGATCATGTAAAAGATGGATGCACTGAAAATGTAGAACAAGATTAAAATGTGTGTGTCTATATTAATGTGTGAAATTAGAAAATTAACGGTATACAGAAGTGCTTTTTGAAGGGCCTTTACATCAGTAATCAGAACTAGTGACTACTCCCAACTAACCCCATTTTTCTATAGGAAATAGCATTTTATGCAAATTTATTTTATTATTGTTGTATTTTTATTTATATCCTGCTTTTTCCCTAATGGGGACACAAGGCAGTTTATTATATTGTTCTCTCTTTAACCATGTTATCTTTACCACAACACTTCTTGTGAAGTAGGATAGGCTGAGAGATTGTGACAGGCCCAAAGTCATCTAATGAGTATCTGGAGCAGGGATTTGAGCCAAGTTGTCCCAAGTCTTAGTCTACCATTCTCCTCTGATTGGCTGTTTTAGCAAAAGAATTATCATATGGCTGTATTTGGATGTTGTGACACAGTTTACTAATTTAACAGAATTAACTTTTGCTTTATATTCCCACTGTCATGATGGAAGTTCATAGTCTGAGGAAGAGTGTTTGCTCATGCCTGGAATAAATCTTTGTTGGTCTTAAAGGGAGCCACTGGACTCTGATTTTGTTGTGCTATATTAGAATCCAGTGACGGAAAAAATAGTTAACGACAAAAAGTTACTATGAGATCAGTAACTCTTTTAAATGGATTCGTACTTTATTAATCATGCCAGGATCTACGTATATATGAAAATAGTAATACATATATATGTGTGATATCAGGTATCAGGTATCAGAACCTAACACAAATAGTGATTGAACTACAATTATTTAGATTGAACTAAATGATGATTAAACTACAATATGAAATGTTCCTTGTGGGGAGAATTCTTAGTTGTCCTGGTTCCAGTCATGATCAAGGAATGCTTTGTTGCTTCATTGCCCAATAACCTTACAATGACACTTGAGCTGGAGGAAGGAGGACGTAATCTCCAGAATACGCTGTCAGTTTCTGAGTACTGTATTGAGCTGCAGGTCTTTCCACAGCTGATAATGTAGTGATTACTAACCTAGATGGCAAAATGAGAAATCCGGTGGCATTTTAATAACATTTATTTTTTCAGCACAAGCTTTTTTTGAGTCAGAACTTAATTCAAATTCAAATGCATGAATTGCCTGGGAGTGAGCCTTCACCCCCTACATTTACCGGGCTACCTTGAGGTGATCAAGAGGAGGACGCCCTGCCCTAGTAAGCTCCTGGCTCCTATTGGTTGGCTGAGGTAGTCTGTGCCTTTCTGGGTTACCAGAGGTGTGGGGGCGGGGGGCAGGGAAGGAAACTGAAGGGCAACTAACTAAACTTGCTCAGAAATATGCTTTATGCTACCACTGAATGCGACTACATAGTACCTTCTATTCTCTTGAGGGTTCTGAAGAGAGTTAATGGTTTGGGGGTGGGTGGGTAGAGGATTCTTGCCTGACAGGACTGAACTGGTATTCCGGTTCTTTGAGTAAATTCTTATCTTCTTTAGATCTTCTAGCTTCATCACATTCAAGGCTGTGAGTTCTGGACAGATAAATCTGGCTCAAGATCATTATCAGAAGAATTGATGTTGGAAAGATCTGTGAATTAGGTCTCTGGAATATCAGTAGCGTGGTACAATATGGCCAGGAATAGATGGCTTGAAAAGGTTGAAGTGAATCCCTTGCTCAATCACTTTGAATGATGTCATTTTGTGGCTTCGTAATCATGGTTTTATGTCAAGAGTTTTATAAAAGAAGCTGTTTCCATTGTCGTCGTCGTCTTTTTATCCTTTAGCTGGCAATTGTTAGAGAAGGTTGTCCTCTTAGCCAATGCACTGCTGTAGGTGCTGTTGTATTTTTTGCCTTGTCTGTAATGTTTTCACTCTTGGTGATTGGTGGCAGTAGTTTTGGCCGTATGGATAGTTAATCACTAGTTTCTAAGGTCTTCCTCGATCTGCTTAAGCCATGTTTTCTTTGGCACCAGTCTTCCATTCAGTTGGTCGTTCTCACCAGAGGAATATATGAGGCAATCTGATGGTGTCCATTCTACAGACGTGGCCATACCATTACAGTCTGCACTTTTGGATTCGTTCTTTAATTTGTAGCTGGTTGTCACATTTTGCCCAAATTGTCACTTTTTGATTATGATCACATAGACCGATTATACAGGGCTGGAAATCTGGGATGGTGGTAGCAGGTCAGCCTCGATTATGCATCCTGCTGCTGCCATCCCATTCCTGGCCGGGCGCAGCGCCCCGGAAGACCCGCAACAAGGAAACGCGTAATCTTCCACGATCCCTGGGATGCTGCGGTTGCCAGCGAGGGCTGGGTCGGGCAAGTCCCGTGCATAAGCAGAAGAGCCAGGTCTTTTGGCCCAACCTTTCCCTCAGCCTACAGTGTCCCTGGAGGGACACTGCATGCCCCTGTCAGCTCTGCGGAGCTGTGGAACCATCCGGGGAGTCCCCCCACCCCCACCTTGATGGAAGAGCAGCATGCCACTCCCCACCATTGTGTGGTGGGGGCCCATTCCCCTCCACTCCCCCTGCTCTCCCCCTCGCTGTTGCTGCCTCCAGTCAGCGTTTCGGGATTTCCAGCCCCGGCATTTTGCACCCGTGCACGTGCTACGCCGAGGCATCCCATATTCTGGGGACTTCCGGCGTGGCTGCTGCCATGCATAATGGGTCATAGAGAGGCACCCAGATTCTGCTGCAGGCATCCCATTTGGAAGGTCTCAAATTTGTTTATATCAGGTTTTAGTAAAGTTCATGTTTCTTACCTATATAGGAAGACTGGCAGGATTAGTGTCTGGAAGAGACAAACTTTGGTCTTGAGAGAGATGTTTGACTAAATTCCAAAGGCAGCATTTTGAGAGTGGCAAATGCTGATGTTGCTTGGCCAATTCTATTGTGTGCTTCAGTGGTAGATGACACTTTCTTTTTTTGTACCAATGATTTACAATGAGCCCAAGTATTTACCAATCATTACCAATGATTACCAATGAGCCCAAGTATTTAAATTCTTTGACTTGCTCAATTTGGGCTCCATAAGTATATACTTATACATTTGTCGGTGATCCATCTGTTATTATGACTGGTTTTGTCCACATTTATTTTTAAGCCATAAGATTGGGTGATGCAGGCAATGTCATAGGGGATGTTAGTAGCTTCCACATCTGTATTGGCAAATATGGCACTACCATCTGTAAACAGTAGAGCTGTCGGGAAATTGTTTTGGCCCTATTGAAAACGTCTACTCTTGAATACTTTTCTCATAATGGCATCAACTGTGATGTTAAAAAATAGGGAAGAAGCCACATCTCCTTGGCCCACTCAAGTCTGGATGGTGAACTTCTCTGATAACTCATTTTGAATTTGCACTTGGCTTATTGAAACATCATATGCTGTTTGGAAAAGTGTGAATATTTTGGGGGGCACATTTTCAGTTTCTGGTACCTTCCATAGAGAAGGCCAATGGATAGTTAAAAGTCGATTTGAAGTCAATAAAGACAATGACAGTTCTCTTTCTACTCCTAATGCTTTCCTCTCCCAGTTGATGGTTGGTGAACATTTGATCAATACAGCCCCGATGTGGCCTAAATCCTGCTTGCTCTTCTCTACTAGTCTGTTCACAATGCTCACATAGCCTTGATTGTATGATCTTCATGAACACTTTGCTAGTAACTGACAAGAGGCTGATGCCACAGTAATTCTTACATTCTCTGTTGTCACCTTTTTTCAGGATTGGCACTATGATGGCTTTCTTCCACATTGAGGGAATGGATTCTGCCATATGAGTGAAGAGGGTATTGAGCTTTTGTATCAGAATGTCTCTTCCAGCTTTATTTATTTCAGCAGTAACTTGGTCTGCTCCAAGTGCTTTTCCATTCTTCAATGAGTTTCTTGCACTTTTTAGTTCATTGATGGTTGCCTCACTGCTGATAAAAATATTTTCTGGCAAGTCAGTAAGTGGTGTTTCTGGTGGTGGTTCCTGAGGTGCATCATGGTTGCATAGCTGGCTAAAGAATTCTTTCAATCGCTGCAGACATTAAGTAGTAGATCTCACAAAAGTACTGTCTTCTTTTACCACTTAGTTGTTTGAGGATCTGATATAGGGTTCTGTATTCATGCCTGGATGCAGCTTTTTCCAGATCTAGCTGTTTCCGTACCAACGGAGATGCATAGTGAAGCTGTTTGACTTTAAAAGTCCAATACTTTTAGTAGGAGTATACCCAGGATACTTATCAGAGATGTCAGCTTTGGCAGGTGGGAAGCTCATTGCTGAAACTGGGTAAACAAGACCCGTGCTAAAAATACAGCAACTTAAATGAGCATGAGTTGTCTCAAGATTAATGCAGTTTAACGAGCCCTACTCCTATTGGACTTCAGCAAGGAATTGCTGAATGTTTGCACATCACAACTGATATAGATCTTTGCTGAGAAGTTATTACAGGGAAGTATCAGAAATTCAGATAAATTCATTGGGTTGAGCATTTAGCTGAGACATGGAACTCTAGTACACTTAGGCTGAAAAGGAAAAACTGAAACAGTCATAAAAAAGGTACTGGTACTTGATGAATAATCCATCAAGTTGACAGGCTCATAATGGACCTGTTGGTAGCACCAGCAAATACTCCAATGCTTTGTGCAGTTTCAGTGTGCAGTCCTTTCCTGGTGAAGTCATAACTGATGAAGTCATAACTGATTCCTTCAATTTGTATTACTGACATGTTATGTGCTTGCAGATCATTGAGTCCATGTATGAATTGTGGTTCCAGAAAGGTTGAGGACTCCTGCTCTAGCAAATAACATTCAGGAGTCCGAGATACTTTGGTTTGATTATAAAACTTGATTTTGAGTACATTACTTTTGTGTCCTTTATTCTGGCCTCTCTGCTATTTTGCATTCTATATTTTCGGTTTTGCTGTTATGCTAATATGATTGTTCTTAGTCTCAAATTACAGTAAGCTATTGACATTGATTAGCAGCCAATGTTGAAAATTATTTCTGCTCTTGCTCTTATTAACTTCCTTTGTTAATGGATGAAAGCCAAAAAAAAACCCTGTGCAATTTAGGCAGGGATAGTCAACAGAAAGTTATAGATAATAGCAATAAACAAATGCGTATAGGAAGCAGACCTATCCATATGGAAAGTAATTAAAGCAAGGTTTTTTTTCCATTTTATATGTTCAACATTGAGATTTTAAGAAGCAATATACAGGTTTCTGGTAAGTGAATGTGCATTTAATGTAAAGATAATGGCTGAGATCCAAATTTATTCCAACACTGCACATATAGTCCCAGTTAGAAACTCAATATACTGCCAGTCAGCTGTTCAGCAGGAACGGGTGAATTCTGGGCAAAATCCAGTTTTTCTTTCTCTGTCCCAAACACTGTCAGCAGTGTTTATGATTTACAAACAGTGCCACATATGTATGGTTCCCATGACTGGATCTGGCAGAAGAATTACATTAGCAGCAAGTGACATAAATGACTCCTACCCAGCCAGGGATATACATACAGAATCCTGGTTTTAAATGTGTATCATCCCAGATGAATGAATTCTAACTATTTAATTTTTTTTGTTAAATATGAAATGACTGTTTGATCTATTTGTAAATGAAGTGTTACATAGTTTGTTTTGTATATCTAAAGACAGTATTTACTGATGATTTAAATTTTTTAAATATTTGTTGTATGTTTACATTTAAGATGTTTTTCTTTTGCTATTGAATGCTGACAGTAATGGTTGTTAGGATCTAAAGAGTAAAGGGATTTCCCCCCTTTAAAATGCAAACTCCTTCACCACAGCACATATTTAGTCCCTTAAGTAGTATCAGAAATGGGTTCCATATTACATAGAATAGTGAGGACTTCTGATTTAGTCCTTAGAACTCAAGCCATGGCCCATATTTACATCACTGAGGTATAACAATGATTTTATTTACAGATAAGATAAGATAGATAATTTTTATTTGTATATAGCCATAGGCCTTTACAAAATATAAAATACAAATTTATAAACAGTAAAATAGAATAAAGGAACTGTATGAAAATATAAAATTTAAGACCAAAGAACTGAAACAGCATGCATGACTACAGAAGTACAAGAGTATTAGGGGCTTGCCTTAACGGTAATAACCTTGGCCCTTATTTTCCTTGCAGCCAAAGCAAATGGAGCAGTTTTATATGTTACATTATCAACATGGTCAGATAGAAGATAGATTGTCTTTTCAGCAACAGAGGGAAGGTTAGAGCTCCGTAAGATCTCATTAAGGAATTTGGCCCTGGGTTGAGCGTAAAGTAAGCAGTCAAACATGTAATAGATTTTATTTACAGTGTTATTGGAAAAATGTATTTATTAGATGATATTTATTTATTTTTTTATTCATTATAAAGCATATTACCCCCCCCCCCCCCCGGGCAATGAACTGTGAACTTAAACATGTTTTTGAAACAAATTAGCTATATGCCATTTTTGGTTGATTTTCTACTAATACCCCAATATGTTTGTTTTCAAATCTGTAATTGTACCCTGAAATTTTGTATGAGCATAGAAGAACTTAAACGATAACATACGAAGTTGTCCTAAAAATCTGCTCGGTTCCTGTAGTGATAAAATATTAATTCCTAATCATTTTTAAATATGGAATTCCACTTTATACTATATGCAGGGGAAAGAGAATATTTATACATATATTTTATAAACTAAACGCATCACACAGCAGGCAAGAAAGAAGAGCTCACAGATAACTGTGAGTTAAAATAAATGCACTGTGTGTACCTGTTTTGGTGCGACATCCCCTTTGAATGGGATGTAGTTTTATGATGTATGCAGGCATATCAATGCTTCTAATATTCTGTGTGAAGTTTTTTATGCATAACTGAAACATGAAGCTGATATGAATAGGTCTTTTATATTTTTCCTCTAATTATGAGATGTAGCAGGTTATGAATATCTTTCATAACCTGTAATACACGTTGGCAATTTGGAAAGGCAAAGCTTTAAACAAACCATTTTCAGTTATCAGAAACTAATAAACCAGGACATATTTATATGCAAGAAAAGGCAGAGAGTAAATAATTGCACTGGTGACCAATACTGTAATAATCCTGTTTTACAATATGCACTTGACAGGTTGTAATAGTGCTAATTGAAGAGACTAATTCACACTTGCTTCATTCTATTCAAAGGCAAAATCAGCAGCTTGTTTTGCTTTTGACCAGATGGTCCTGATGAACACCTACTGTGCACTTTAAGTGCTTTACTAGAATTACAAAGGCTGGGGGGTTGCGTCCAACTCAAAATGATTTGAGAAGAAGAGTGGAAAAAAAACCCTTCGGTGCTCAATGGATTTGGTGCAACTAAATTAATTCTAGTGGGCCCATTACACATTGAGCCCCCTTTTCAAAGTCCTGAGCCTCCTCGTTTGTTCTGTAGCAAGGAGAAAGTGAAAGGCAGATTACTGCAAACAGAAAGAAAAAAAGTGCTCTGAAAGGGAGAAAAGAGGCCTTGAAGCCTTTTCATATCATTTTGGGTTTTTCAAGTGCGTTATTTTTGGGGAGGGTGGGTGTCTGAAAAGCCAATTGGAGTTTTTTTGTTTTAAAGTGCGCTATTTAAGTACCATGAATATAAAAGCAAGAGCAACAGTTGACTGAGTTTACTGTGGGTGAAGCTTTGTGTCCCAAGGATGAATCAAATTCATTATAGTTGGCTCTTTGTGTTTTAATATGAATGTAAGGTTAGTTTCACAAGACTATGTCTGTTTAGGATAATTATAATTTAATATTTTCTTTATGTAAAGTTATCACTGTAGATGTCTGAATTTCTAAACCAGACAACTTTTTATTTTTAAAAAGATGGACTTTGAAGCATGCAGAGAGTTTAAAATTCAAAAGGACGCTGTTAATTTCCAAGGAAAGAGAGGCTTTTTCCAACAGCATTGAAGCAGAGATTATTATAACTAATTAGAAGTCACACATCTGTTAGTCTTTGGTTTGTGAACAGTAGTGTGTATGCCCCCCTCTCTCTCCCCCCATGTATGTATGTATGTATGTATGTATGTATGTATGTATGTATGTATGTATGTATGTATGTATGTATGTATGTATATGTATATGTATAAAATAATAAATATATATAAAAGGTGAATAATCTTTTATAAAGATTATAAATAATCATCAATATAATGATAGCTACATATAGCTTTGCCCACTTACTTGGCCGTGTATATAGATATCAACATGAAAATATATTTTGGGGTTATATAATTTGATGTTACAAATATATTGTCATGTGAGTTGTCTCTTGGACATAAGATAAATTCAGTCACTGAACTTTCTTGTTTTATCTTTCTGAAGGCAATCTTTAAGAATAGAGCCCTATTTTTTTAGAAATGCAATTAAGAATGTAACCCAGTATTACTAATAGCCACAAACTTTGGAAAGAATTGAAATGTTCTTTAAGTTTGCTAGCATAAATGCTCACTCTTGGAAAAAGTGTTGATATGAAATCCTTCAAAATAAGAAAGCAGCTGCTGTTCACAAACATTGGCTGTCTACATTTACAATACTGATGCGGTTTCTTCTGCACATGGAGGTGTGCTCAGACAAATTGGATAGATGTACATCACTGAATATCAATGAGGGTAAATTGGATATCAACAACTTTTAGGTCTCTCTGATTAATTTTGTACATTCCTTCTCTTTCTGTTTCTTTCTTTGTCTCTCCATGTAAACTTTGCAATAGATACTTAATTTTTGTAAAAATGAAAAACCTAGAATTGAAACAAAAAGAGTGATAGGTTGCTGTTCATTAGGAATTAAATGAGTTTTCAACTAATAATTTCCAATAACTTTTAAACACACTCTTCTTGTGAAGAGACATAGTATGTTGGGCATAGGAGAGAGAGAGAGAGAAAGAGAGAGAGAGAATTAATAATTCTTAACGAACAATTAAAATGCAAAGGAGGAGGAATCCCAAGCTTCTCCTTCTGGTAATATTGGTATCTTTTAAGCCATTTTAGGTAACATTGATTAGCCTTATTAATTTGGTCATTTTTTCACCTTGCCTTTTAAAAGTAGATTTGTGAAAAAGATGACTTTGTACCATCAAACAATCCAATTATATCGATAACTAGGGAGGTGCTAATGAACTGTTAACTCTGGTAAAAGTTTTTTGTAAACCTGAGTTAAAAATAATCACCAGCTTGAAAGTATTTATTAAAATCAGATTTCAAATTACTTTAAATATTAATTGAAAATGTGTATATTGTAAATGTATATGTTCTAGTCCAACAGAAAAGTAGTTACATTCTGAGGATGAAACTGTAAAGAATATCTCCCACACTAAAATGAGATAATAGACTTTAAAATGCATCTGAACATCTTTTTACTAGATGGACATATTATGGGAATTGTTACATGCTTCAAAAGTGATGTGATGTGTTACAGTGTCCCAGCCTATAGTTTTTCAATCCTAGTGAGGAAATCCATAGACAAGATACATTTCAGTACAGTTGTACCAGCATAAGTACTTTTGAACTACCAAACTAATATGGTTATATTATATCGTAATACCACTTTCTCTATTAGCTCAAGAGAATCTTCTACTGTGATTTTTAAAAACTGTATTCACTTTGTGGCCTGGATGTTTCATATGGAAACCATAGTTTAAACTAGAAAGAAAGGCCATAAAAATATACATAGGCAATTCAAGATGTTCTTTCATATTTAAGAACAAAATGTTTTAAAATTCTTTGTATTAAAATTGTTCCATTTGCTAACATATAAAAATCATGCATGTAAATTAAACAGCCCTGAAGCTCATTTAAAGGGTAATGTAGCCTCATAATCACTCACAGTAAATCCCTGTTACTGTTTTTAAAGCTCTCAACAAACATTAGCTGTAAATGGCCAAATTTATGCCTTGCTTTGTGGCTGTTGCGTGACCAGACAGGGTGGCACAGGATTGTTTTAAGGTTTTTACAGCTGCAAGGGAAAAGCATCTGTTCTTAGAAAATCCGGCATTGTTTAATTTTGACACTGACTCTACCATACTGTTTGTACCAGGCTCTGGATTAGATGCCACCAAGATGAAATTTGTTTTAAGTTGGTCCCAAATGCAGCTGTCACCATTCATGGCCTTGTAGATAAAGCAAAGATAATACAGCCAAAACAAGCATCTTTGCTCTGGACCATCATGGCAGCAAAACTCAAAGGAGGAATGTTGTTAATATTGTATTTCAAAAATAACGTTACTTGGAGAAAGTAATTTGCCTATAAATATGAATTTAACAGTTGCCTAGATTATGATTCAAGAAAGCAACAGATTGATTTTAATAATAGTATTTAATATTTAATAATAGTATAGCTTTGTAGTAAATCAGTGTTAAAGCCAAGTAGTATGCTAATGTGCCTAAGTACAACTGAGCAATTCACAGCAATCTTTTGCCATTGTTATATGATTTTCACCAAAGTTTTGAGCGGCTTTTAAAAAAAGAAAGAATATTTTAATTTTCCATGTATGTCCAGAATTATATGAATTCCTACCAGCTGGTCCAAAGTAATTGAAACAAAGCCAAAATGTGGCTGCCTGCAAGAAAAAATGTTTAATTTGCTAATGAATTGTGAGACTCTTTCATCATACATGAAAGCTTTCACAGTGAGAGAACATTTCTAACTGTGTATATTGATCTCATTTTTTTAAAAAAAGAACTGTTCTAACCATGCACATTTTCTTTTCTATATGCCTTGGGGGAGGGGGGTAAGATATTCCTTTAATCCAACTTTTTTTAGAAGCATGTAAAACATCTTCAGCATTCTTCAGTTCCAAATTTTAACCTATCCATGACTTATGATATTTAAAACACATTGGCCCAGGAAGGAATATAATGACCAGAAACATATGTCTGTTTTCTTAGGTTGGTTGTAATACATCAGGAAAGCTAGTGTAGGAGATGGAGGTATAATGGACAGTATTGGATAGTGCAGGGATATCTAGGTTCAAAGGGAAGGCAATTGTAAGCCGCTTTGAGACTTCCTTGGGTAGAGAAAAGTGACATCAACTGTTCTGCTGCTGCTACTCTGTTGTAAAGTTCTGTGGCCTTGGGCCAATTAGATTTTCAAACCACTTCACAGAATCGTTGTGAGGATATAGTATCTGGCCCAGAAAGCTTCAGGAAATATATATGTCAAATTTTAAAAATATACTTGAAATGCAGACTGAGAGAACCATGGACTATCAAAGAGTATGTGTTTAGAAAATTTGATGTTGCCTCTTCAGAGAACAGTTAGAAGTGACATAGATACTTACCTATGGGACCGCCTGCCTCCTTGTGTCCCCTGCAGAGTACTCCGCTCTGCAGGTATGAATTTGCTGAAGGTCCCAGGGCCTTGGGAGGTGTTCCTGGCCTCAACCAGGGCCCGGGCCTTTTCAGTCCTGGCTCCTACCTGGTGGAATGAGCTCCCAGATGAGCTGCAGACCCTGTTGGGACTCACTGAGTTCTACAGGGCCTGCAAAACGGAACTCTTCCACTAGGTTGAGGCCGAATGGGAGCCCTGGGATATTCAGTCAGGTCCCCTCCCCCCAGCTCCTACTGCAGTGCTAGACTGTGCTAGGAGCTTGATTTTATCTTTCCCAGCCAGTTATATTTTATCTACATTGAGACCGATGCCTGGAGTATGGGGAAGGATCTTTTACAATGTTTAGTATACTGCCATTCTGTATTTGTATGTGTTGGAGTTGTTTTAATTGGACTTTTATCCGATATTGCTGTATTTTTCTTCTTTTGTGAATTGCCGCGAGCCAACTTTTGGGACTGGCAGTATAAAAATACAATAATAAATAAATAAGCATCTGAAACAATGCACTAAAATCATGCAGCCATTAAACACATACCAGAGCATAAAAGCAAGCCAGTAACAATATAAGACAGTATTCAGGCTAAAGCAGACTATTAAAACAATCTTGAAAGATCTACGCCTTCATTAAAGGCCTATTTTAACCTGGCGCCTTAAAGAGAA
Organism: Paroedura picta; assembly: GCF_049243985.1. Lineage (NCBI taxonomy): Eukaryota > Metazoa > Chordata > Lepidosauria > Squamata > Gekkonidae > Paroedura > Paroedura picta. The sequence goes on from NC_135372.1 coordinate 82,707,856, forward strand.
TAAGTTGGGCATCAGACAATCAGTGAATAAGTTAAGGCTCAAAGGGAAAGGCATTCCATGGGTGGGGTGCCACTGAAAAAAGCCCTGCCTCTGGTCACTATCTGCCTCTTTGCATACTGGGGGCACAGAAAGCATGACTTTTTTGGAGGATCTACTGGCGGGCTAGACAATATGGCAGTTATTTATCTTATTTATTAGATTTTTATTTTGCCTTGACCCTAACATGATGATGTTGTACTTTTTTTTTTACTCTCCCGTTTCTATTATTTTGAGGAACATAATGGAATATTTAAATTGAATATTATATTTATAAAAAGAGGATCAATATTTATTAATTATATTTTAGTCCACCCTTCCCTGAAGGATCTACTGGCATATAAAAAACATAGCTTAAAATCTACAAATTGAAATATAAATCTTAAAAAAAAAATTTCCCTAAAATTACTGAAAACTATAAAGCTTCAACATTGCCAGTGCTTGTCTCACATTGAGTCTTCCACATTTGCTGCCGCCTTCAACTTTTCCTAGCTTTATTGTCTTTTCCATTGTCTTCGCATGATGTGACTATAATAGCCGTAGTATAGAAATTTTAGTTTCTAGGCAGAGTTCAGGCTAGATTTGGGGGCTTTTCACACGCCTTCAAAATCGCACAATGGTTGCCAATTGAAAACGCTACTGATTTGCCGTTATGCACAACGTCGTTGACAATCTGCCACACACCTGAAACCGATCTGCAAAAAGCGCTTCCTTGTAGCGCTTTCAGGGAAATCCCCAAAAGTGGATTCACCCTCCGGAAAGCGATACACTCCTGCAACCAATCTGCAACACTAGCGAAAAAGACCTGTGCGTTAACATTGTTGCGGTTTCTACAAAGTCCCTCCCCCTGGCTCTCTCCTCTGATCTTCCGGCGAAGCGATCGCCATTTTTTTTTTCTCCGAGCGAGCGGGGATAAACGCACCAGCGAGCCTCTTTCTGTTTAGAGGCTTCCCCGGCTTCAGTCCCTCCACAGAGTCACTAAGCACAAACAACAGAAAAGCCCGTTTGCTGATGTATTTTCCCTTTATTTTTTACACATTCATTCAGCCGAAAATCGGGCCCGTGAGAGGGGGGGGGGGATTTTTTTTTTTCACTCGGAAGGAGCGTGGCAACGATCAAACGACAGCTCAAACACACCAGGCAGCTGGATGGGTCTCTCCGTTGCAACGAATCAACACAGATTCGTTGCAATGGGTCTGTTTTTTTTTTTTTAACTTTCTTAAAGGGAAAGGGGCTGTTTGGGAGCATGCTAACGGCTGCCCATTGGCTGCTTGACGGCCAAGGGCGGGACGAGCTTGGCAATAGCGCTTCCTTTCTAGCGATTTTTGCCGAGACCGGAAGCCTGTGGGAAACGCTACAAAACGCAACTGGATTCCACTACAAAGGCAGGTATGCATAACGACGAATTGCACTATTTTAAATGGCGATTTTTCATTCAGCAACCAATTTGCTACAAAGATCCCGGTGCGGAAAGCCCCTTGGTATAGAAACTACGCTGAAGAAGAGTTGATTCTTATAAGCTGCTTTTCTCTACCTGAAGGAGTCTCAAAGCAGCTTACAATTGCCTTCCCTTTCCTCTCCCCACAACAGGCACCCTGTGAGGTAGGTAAGGCTGAGAGAGTCCTGATATTACTGCTTGATCAGAACAGCTTTATCAGTGCTGTGGCGAGCCCAAGGTCACCCAGCTGGCTGCATGTGGAGGAGCACAGAATCAAACCCGGATCGCCATAGTGTCCTTTTGGCAGTCCACAGTATCTGTACAACTTTCCTACAGCTCCACATTTCAAAGGAATCTACTTTTTCCTGTCAGCTTTCTTTATTGTCAAGCTTTCACACTCATACATTGTAATGGGGAGTTAACTTTTTCATTGGTGACACACCCTTACTCTTAAGGATCTTTTACTCTTACTCTTAAGGATCTTCATAGCTGTCCTTTCCAATCTAAATTTCCTTCTGATTTCTTGGTTGCAGGTTCTCTTCTGGTTTACGATGGAGCAAAGGAATAGAAAATCTTAAATTATTTCAATGTGTTCATCATCAACCTTAAAATTGTTGGTTGCAATGCATCATGCATTCAAAGATATTAGCTAGTACTGCAGCCTAAAATTAATGCATTCAAAAAATGAAAATGCTGCACTGTCTGAAAGAAAGTGGTGAGTGAAGGCAATAACGCTGTAGGTGATTATTGTAATTTAAATACAAATGTCAGACATGGAAGATGTCTGACAGAGTTCCTGTTGACACTTCACAGTACATTTCTGTGAGAACAAAATAGGTCATAGGTTTTGAGCTATAAAAAGTGATACACATAGAAGAAAACTATGAGATAATACAAATGACATGAGAAAATGGACTGAATCCAGCAATCTGTCAGTAGATAGCATCTTTCCTAGATTTCCCTCCCCCAAGAGTCCTGCAACCCCAGAAATAAACTTTCCCCAGTTGAGAAATGACATGACATGAGGGGGGAGGGGAATCTGAATCCAACCCTTTGATGATTATCAGTATCATCATTTATAGTCCATTTTTCACACTTGGACAAGACATATTGCACTGAGTGAGTCAATTCAGTCGACAAAATGGGACATTCATTAAACAATATCTTAGGATTTTAGAAGTTTGGAATGAATTAGAAATCTAAAAGATGTCACTGAAGCATAGTATAAGTATTAATGTGATACTTGAAGCAGTACAAGAATTAGATAACAGAATCCTACTTACAATACACTATACGCTACAGTCCCTAAAAATTATCCAAGTAAGTCTGTAAACTGTTTTGAATACTGCGTATGATAAAAAGGGGTATAAATGTGACTGCCAGAATTTGGTTGTGCTAGTTGATCTAGTCTAGCGGTGTTTGGGATTCTTCTATTAGAACATCAGATGTTCACAAATATTTAACACCCCCCCCTCCCAAGGATTATATTATTTTCAGTTGATACTCAGGCCAAATTAAACAAGATGTGGTCTCTCTGTGACTTTTAAAAAATGAAATGCAACTGTGGGGGACTCTGAATCTGATAAGAGCAGAGGTGGTGGATGCTTAATCTCATCTCTGCAAGTAGTTTTTCTGATCACAATGACTTGTCCAGCTCCCTCTTCACCTTCAGAAGGAAGATATGTATATTGTGTGTTCTACCACATCATGAGTGGCAGTGAAGATAGTGGAGGCAATTTTGATTAAATGTTTTGAGTGGAAAATATACTGTACTGCAGCTGCAATCAGATTTGCAGCCTCTGCATACCTGCAATTTTTTTTAAATAAAAGATCGTGGAAGATGATCTTAGCAGAGTCTTCTTTGGATCAGAGATATGCTTGTTTATTTAGTTTCCAAAAGATGGCAGTAGTGAGAAAAGTTTTTGATAAGTGTGTGTCTTATTCACAATTTTTTCCCCTTTTAATAATTTTTCTTGAGCCATGGGTGTGGATCCTCTCAGTCATAGCATGAGTATCACTGGTAAGATTAGAAGTAGTGAAACAAAGCCATAAAGTTTCAAATTTGACTTTCTCTAGAATAAGTAATATGGTAAGTAAAATAATTTCGTAGCAGTACAAACCTTGCAAATGGGTAACAGCAATAATTATATACAGTCATTTTTCTATGAAAACATATGCAAATTATTTGTGTACAGTATAAATTCTAGCTCCTTTCAAGTTAGTCAAAAGAGTAACTGTCAGCAAATAGCTAAATCTGCCAGAGCTTAAAATGGTAAAACCTATTGAGGATAGTAGTGTGAAAAACTACCACCAGTGCCCCAAACGAAGGTCTTAATAGTTGTTTTATTTATATAATTAATATTCTGCAGTAAAAAGTTTACATGCATATAAAATTGATAATAAAATCATTTTTACTTTAATAATATAATAATTATTATTATTATTTGTATCACACCCTTTCACAACATGCAGGACAGGTAACAATATTAAAACAACATTCAGACATTAAATTTTTTTAAATTCATAATACATTATAACTAATTACTCGGTGACGTAAACTGAAAAATGACAACATCAGTAAAGCTACTTTTAGTAATAGTATGCTGTTGCAATGTCCTCATTTTCTAATTTAGCAGGAATATCAGTAAGCACAATTTAATAGCTAGGAGGTAAGAGTATGTAATTTCTTCAAGTGTTCTTATGTTTGATTTTAAGGCTTCTGCAACTTTCTCTGGGAACTTGCTGTCACAACCTCCAGCTGTGGTCTGGAAAAGAAGCTTCTGGTTTTCCATTGCCTATAAGATCTAACAGGGCTTCTAACAAAGTAGCTGTAGCAGCTCAAATGAACAACAGATAGAAATGAGAATGAGATGGAGTGTGTTGCTTAGCACTCTCCCCAGCCGCATGTCCAGTTCAATTATTGCTAATGTTGAAGAGTTTCCTTTTAGTTTCTTCCCCACCTACCTATATAATTTTCTAGTATAATCTGATAATTTTAACATTATGTACTTTGCTATGCAAGAGCCTCTTGTGGCGCAGAGTGGTAAGGCAGCCGTCTGAAAGCTTTGCCCATGAGGCTGGGAGTTCAATCCCAGCAGCCGGCTCAAGGTTGACTCAGCCTTCCATCCTTCCGAGGTCGGTAAAATGAGTACCCAGCTTGCTGGGGGGTAAACGGTCATGACTGGGGAAGGCACTGGCAAACCACCCCGTATTGAGTCTGCCATGAAAACGCTAGAGGGCGTCACCCCAAGGGTCAGACATGACTCGGTGCTTGCACAGGGGATACCTTTACCTTTACCTTTACTTTGCTATATCCTGCTATTTCTAGTGTATAAGACCAGGCAAAGCCACGAAGAGCAGTGTTGCTGAGGGGTGCCGCTTTGGCCGTCAAACGTGGGAAGTTGCAACAGGAGGTTCTGGCTGATAGATTTCACTTAAATATTAGAAAGCATTTTCTGATGGTGGGGGCTGTTCATAGATGGAATATGCTGCCTCAGAGGGTGATGGAGTCTCCTTCATTGGAAGCTTTTAGGAGGAGAATTGGATGAGCACAGGAGTGTGTGATTTTTTAAGGCCCTGAGAAGGTGGGTGGCTGGACTGGATGGCCCTTTGTGGTCTCTTCCAGCTCTGTATGATTCTGATTCTGAATTCCAGGGTCATTTTTGGGCTTATTTTGGGAGTCCTTGCCATGATTTTTAAACCATCAGACTATAGTATTGTTTTTTCTTCTCACCTTCATTATTTTAGCTGCTGACAGCTGTTAATTTCTGTTAGGTTGGTAGGAAAGGGTTTCATGCCTGACTGAGCACTATGTATTTTGGAAAAGAGTTGTACCTTATGGAAGTGTTGTTTAATAACTTTTGGTTTTGTGTGGGGCAAAAGGTGATTTAGCAATTCTACTTGATTGGTAGGGCATTGGGATTGGACAACTCAGCTGCAGAGGTGGTCCAAATGAATGTATGCTGGTCATCTAATTCCACCCCTGAACAAGAGAATGCAGGATGTTTGTCAGTTGTCCATCTACTCTTCATATAGTGCTATTTGAATTTGAGACAAATAATTACTAATATATTGAACCATAATTTTATTCTGGAAGAAACATGTTTTTACTGAGGTCTGGCAGAATGATGCCGATGCTTCTATATTTCTTGCTGCAGCAAAGTATTCAGTTTTGTACCAGACTAAGTAGGAGTATTGGGGAGATAATGTTGTTGTCTGTACTATTTTATTTTCAAGTTTCTTATGGTAGGAATGAAACATTTTGGATGTATTCTGTCTGTTGTAGGATCCAGGGGGAATATTAGGGATTCTGCTACTGTTCAATCCACTCAGTACTATCCACTCTGCTTATTTCATAGTGATGCTAGCAAAGAGTCTTGATCATCTCTCTCACATGAAGCTGCCTTATTCTGAAACAGATCATTGTGCCAGGGATGGAACCTAGGACCTTTGGCATTAAAAGATGTTTTGCCACTGATCCACAGACCCTCCCTCTCCTTCCTCATGTCATTCTCCCAAAATTATTCATAGGGATTAGACAGATCACTGTTATGGAGCTCATTAGGAGTGACTCCAGGAAAGTCAGGTGTCTTTTCTCTTTAGACAGATTACATAATCATGTGGAATGTAACAGTTAGTCTGTCCAAGCCAAAATACAGGCACTGGAATTGGTGGATATTAACAGAGGCTGGAAAGTGCTAAAACATTACTTCTGTATTCCACAGGTTAGAGCCTTCTAGTTTGGGGAGTGGGAAGGCATTCCCATGCGTAGCTACTCTTCTCAACCTCATATCCGTAGATCTATCACATGAAAAAAATGAGTGTGTATCGCTGCAATTTCCATCTGTGTTTAATTGCAGTGCCTCCTGTTGTTTTTGCATCTGAGTCAACTACTGGGGGTCAGTGGCAGCATGACTCCTTCAGGACCTATTTGTCAGTTTGGAGAGGAGTCAGCATGGTACAGTGGAAGAAAACATAGAAGAGTCTTTTTGGAAGTGTTAATTATGGTTATGAAAGTTAAGTGTTTCTGTAAAATTAGCATTGAGCTGTTTCATACTTGTATGGTGTCAGTAACCTTTTGATAAAATTTGCTAAAAGCAAGTCAAAACAAGATTCTTTTTCCCACTTAGCTTGATTTAGGAGCATATCTACATTTATGAGTAAAAACTCCATCTTCAGTTTCATATGAAATTAGGCCTAAAATTTCTATTAGTGATTTAAAATGTTTTACATGGGGATAGCGTATAAGAGTTTAAAATCTGAGTATTCCTAGCCACTGAATTCTTGGAGTGTCCTGAAGTAGTCTAAATGCTGAAGGAGGGAAGCTTTTTGAAACTCTCCAACTTTAATGGTAGAAGGGAAAAAGTGGCAATAATTGTAGGAAAATAAGGGATAAGCTATGTGTATGGATGAATTGTTTGGATCCTTTCCCAGCTGTTTGTAGGCCTCATTATGGGACTGAAACAGCCCTGGGCGCCAGCACTGGAGAAGGAAAGAGGGAATGTGACTGTATTGAGTTTCCTGGACCTCTTAGTAATTTTTTTTACCTGGAGTGTAGGTTTTAGAAGGTGGTGCTGGTAGACTTCTGCTCAGCCCCTTGGCTTTTGGTTTGTGGGGTTCTTCAATACTCCATCTTGTCCCCTATGCTCTTTAACGTAGAAGAAGAAGGAGGAGAAGGAGGAGAAGGAGAAGGAGAAGGAGAAGAGTTGGTTCTTATATGCCGCTTTTCCCTACCTGAAGGAGGCTCAAAGTGGCTTACAATCGACTTCCCATTCCTCTCCCCACAACAGACACCCTGTGAGGTGGGTGAGGCTGAGAGAGCCCTGATATCACTGCTCAGTCAGAACAGGTTTATCAGAGCTGTGATGAGCCCAATGTCACCCAGCTGGTTGCATGTGGGGGAGCGCAGAATTGAACCTGGCATGCTAGATTAGAAGTCCGCACTCCTAACCACTACACCAAACTGGCTATGAACCATCTGATTAGGTCATCTGAAGATTTGGACTGGTTTATCGTCAATATGTGGATGACACTCAGCAGTATCTAGTATTTCTGGCTAATTCCCAGGGAGAAACTCTGAACTGGTACCTGGATACAGTTTGGAGTGGAGGTGAGCTAATACAATGAAGCAATCCCAAGAAGTTGGAAGGGCTATTGATAGAAGGTCTGACCTGGGATTTAAGGTGTTGTTTGTTCTGGAATTGATTGCTACTTCCTTTGAAGGAACAGGTACAGTCTGGGGGCCTATCCAAACACAGCCACAGAGTTATCATGGTAGAGAGTTATCATGTGGCTGTGTTTGGATGCTGTGACACAGTTTTACGAATGTAACAAGATTAACTTTTGCTTATATATTCCTACTGTTATGATGGTCAGTTCTTAGTCTGACAAAGAATACTTGCACTCGAAAGCTCACACCTTGAATAAATCTTTGTTGGTCTTAAAGGTGCTACTGGACTCTGATTTTATTGTGCTACTTCAGACCAACATGGCTACTCATTTGAATCTATCTTTTCAGGGATTAGAGCACCTCCTCTGTTGCTGAGCCAGCCATGGCTCTAGGGCTCTGGCCTGACTGCTGCCATGGTATGTGGGAATGACTCTGGGCCTAGAGCAGCTTTTGGAGGCCAGAGCAATGGCTGGGCCCAAACTAGCTCCCAGAGGCCACCAGTTCCACAACTGGACCCACGGCTATTACCATGATGGTAAAACTGAATTGGTTCAGTCCAGAAGAGTATCAGTTGCTGGAGAGGAAACAGTTTTCGATGCTTTGTTGCCTTTGTGCCATACTTATAGGATTCCAAAAACACATCTTTCTGACCACTACTGAGAAAAAGATGCTGAACTAGATGAATGAAATGATTCACATTGTACATTTTCTGCCTCTTTTTCCCTGCCCCCAGTTTGTTTAAGGCAGGCTTTCTCAGCCAGGGTTTCATGAAACCCTGGCGTTTCTTGACAGCCCTGGAAGGGTTTCCTGAATGGGTGAGTATTAATTGACTTTTTAGATATTTTTACAATTGGTTAAACATTTATCGGTAATATGACCATGTATGGTCATGTCACCCACTCAGCCCTCCCAAAATGGCCAATGATGGGCCTGGAGGGGGTGGGAAGGGGAGAGGCTCCCAATGGACACATACACAGCTATGTTTCCCAAGCATCTTCTGCATGATCATACCACTTCTGGGGTTTCTTGAAGTCTGAAGAATGTTTCAGGAGTTTCTCAACCTTAAAAAACCAAGAAAAGCTAGTGTAAGGTGACACAAACATTTTTCATTTAATTTTCACTTTCCAGAAAATAAACGTTAGGGTTGTACCCTAAAATTGTAACTGAGTAAATGATTATATCAAAACAACAATAATGCCCTTAATTGGACATTCTCAAAATAATGATTAATTATCCATATCAAAGTGTGTGTTATTGGTTGACAGGGTTTTGTGTGTATGTTTCATGATTTGTATAAAGCTAATATATTGTATATATAATCTGTAGCTGCACAGACTGTCTGCATCCCCAGTAGCATAAACAGAGAGATATACAGTGATTTCATTTTTGACCTTTAAAATCATGTTTCCCTGTCTTGTAAAGCTAACTACAATGTTAGGTGTTCAAGGTTGCAGCTACTTGTGGTGGTCTTATGGACAAAATTTCATTGTTTAAGACTACGAGACTGTAGAATTCCTCAACAAAACAGAATACCAGTGTCTATAGTGTCCTCAAAGTCACTGACTCCCCACTGTCTCTAACCTTCCAGTTTCTTAAAGCTTTCAGTGTGGAGCTAATTGGTTCTCCAGGTTTCCGTTACCTCCTGTGCTCATGTCAATCACTGTTTTTTTCTGTTGATGCATGCTGTCTGTCAGTGTGTGTGCTGCAGAGGACATCAGAACATGTTCATAGTGTTTATATGATACTGTTTTTATTGCATTGCTGCTCTTCAGATGTTACAACTGAATGTACTGGGAGGCTGACAACAGCATGGAGATCCTTCCATTAATATGTGGCTGCCACGTTGTGTGAAAGGGGCACTACGTAAAGTTCCATCTTCAGTATACATGAAACAGAATCCTGAAGAATCAGAGTCTGTGGCAGCATGTATACAGGCTGTATGTGCATGCAAAACTACACATAGCTCATTTCAGACAACATGGCAATTGTGTATCAGGAGGATTCTAGGTAATGCTTGCTTCTGATATGCATATGGCTGGCATCTTCCCTGTATGTGTGATTGTAATTTCTGAAGAGCTCTTTGTCTTGAATGCCATTATAATTGATGATATTTTTTCATTGAAGAGTCTGGACAAGCTATTTAACCTATGTTTTGTTTGTAACAAAAAGGAGTCCAAAGAGAGGGTGCATTGGGGTATGTTTGTTTGACCTATAGTGTTCTATATTTGCCTGTTGTTCGCCCCCTGAGCCAGCCAGGAAGGGCGAGCTATAAAAATGTTGTTGTTGTTTCTTACATTGCAGGAATCTTTAAATTTTTGAAATGTCCTAAATTGAATTTCTACAGACTGAAGGAAAATGAATAGAAAAATTGGACAGATTTATTTATTATGGATGATTGGAGGAATGCTATTTTCCATGTTCCCACATTAATAGAGAAGGGCATAAAGTGAAGTACTCTCTGAACTTTTAGAAGATCTGGAACAATGCAATTCTTGTTCCAATGCAAGAGATTTCTTGTTCCAAAACAAGACTTATTTTCTAAATACTAATTTCCAAGATGTGTGCAGTGTTTATATCTAGCACAGGTGTGGTGCCTGCTAAGACTTATAGGGGGCCACATTTTCTTCTGTATCTCCCTCCCAGTACTATTTTCTCTGTCCCTCCTCCTGGCAGCACCCATGTCCTCTTCTCTGCTTCCTTCTCTACTTCCTTTATGACATTCCTTCCTTTATGACATTCCTCTTTCTGTACATTATTTCCTCTCTCATTCCTCCCAATGTTTCCCTGCTTCCTTCTCTCCTTCCTATTCATTCAGCACCATATTTTTATCTGTCCACCCCTCCATCTGCAGCTGTATGTGTTATTTGTTTCATTTATACCTATTCTTTCTTCCTAGTGAGGACCCAAAACACCTTACATCATTATTTTGTTCCGTAGATTCAGGGGACTTAGTGCCAGAAGGAAATGCCCTCGGGAAGTTGGAAGGAAAGATTCTTAGGCACTTTCCATTCATGGAATCCAATCCTTTGCTTTAAAATTCAGACCCCATAAAAGTTGTATTGAATGGTGTTGCCATTTGTAAGTTTCATGTATAAGCGTTGAACTGCCCCTTCATATTTTATATACACTTTTTTACAAATTATATTTTATAGACAAAACTAAACATGTTCATTCCTTAAGCCCACCTACTGCAAATTTTAAAAGCACACAACCACAATCAAGAAGGCAGGCTGAATGAAAAATCTTGGTCAGCTAGCTGATTGACAATTTGGCTGTTTTTGTAGTCCTAGGGAGGCAGCAAATACAGGAGTGATATCGAGTCCCTGAGTGGGCTGCATTTGTTTTGGAGGTCTACATAACTAAATCTGCACTAGAAGTGGAATTTTAGAATTGCGATTTTGGGACTGCCATTTCTCAAAATGTATTGGAAACCAAAGCAGTTTTGATTGATGAACAAAGTGGTAGAGCAGAAGAGTTGTAGCCTGTAATATCTGACAGCTTGTATTATCAGTGCTTGAATGATGGAGGATGATGTTGAAAATACTGTAGTGTAGTGGGTTTCATGGCAAGTGTTTGGTGCATTCTATAATTTTTGGAATATATATTCTAAATAAAAAAGTTTATTAATTAAACAGAATAGGGTGTTTTCTTAGAGCAAGCCTCCATAGTTCAAGATGTACAACAGCAATTTCTCGCTTGTATAGCACAGCATAGCTCAGAGCTGAGATTAGAGAAACCCTGTAGAGTGGGTAATACTTGAGGGCATCTGCAACTAGAAAAGTATGTGAATTTAAGCATGGGAGGAAGGAAGGATCTGCTTTAAATTTAGTGTGGGGTCACTGAATCTTAATGATAGATTAAACAGGGATGGTGGAATAATGAATAGGGGTATGAAGTGTGTAGCACTAATACTAGAAGTCTATGGTTTGCAGTGGTTATTTAATGTCTTTTCCCATATGGTTCTGAATAGACTAGGTTATGGCAGGGATGAGCTAAGGAATAGCTTTGTTAGTGAATAGTTAAATGGAAGTAATTTTTAAAGAGAGTTCACTCTATGAAAATCGTAAGACAACAACAATAATAGGACAATATAAGAATCTATAGCACATATTTTAAAGTTCTTTATGAAGCATATATATAAGTCAGTGACCTGAGAATGTGCTGTGAACATGTTTTACTTTTACTGTTTATGGTACTATCATAATCATAGTAGTAACTCTTTGATATTTTTTTCAGTATGTTGTGATGTAGTGGACAGGAAATAATAATTTTAGCAGGTGCAAAAACTATATAAAAATTACAAGGGATCAAACTAAACTTTGGTCATCTTATCGTCTCTTTATGCAGTCACTGTCTAACCAGTTTAAGCACCACTCTGGATGAGCTGATTACTCTTTGTTTTTGTTTTATGCTGGCCTCCCTTTGCAACTTTCTCTACTCTCCCCCTTAGGCTGCTCTGGATGGACATTCAATGCATCTGATTAGGTGACTCTGACTGATAAAAGCTTATGCTGGAATAAATGTTTTAAATCTTTACATTATTAAGGACTTCTGTTATATATTTTCATACTGTATTGTTACCCAAATTGCTGGGGAATCATGAATATTGTAAGAGGCTGGGGAACGCAGGATCTTTTCTATCAAGAAGACAATTAAGCTTACATTCAGGGGATTTATTTGGGGAAACACACACAGAAGCAACAAATATACATACCCTAAATTCTATAGGGGGACAAGTTCAAGATACTGCACCTTTCTTGGATCCAAGCAGCCATGACACAAGGTTGACAACATCAGGGGTTGGACAGGATGCTGGGTGTAGAGGGAACAGCACAACACACACACACACCTGGGGTGTACACAAGGCTTAATATGATGCTTGAAATTCTTGGGCCAGCCCCAGTGAGTACCCACTAGGATATCTGTGATTGATGATTGTCTCTGATATTATGAGTACCTGATAGGTGAGTTTGAACTGTAAGGTCACTAAATTGGAAGGTATGGAGTAATCTCATCAACTGGAACAATACCTTGACTAGGTGTAATGTCTTGCTAATGGCCCTGTCTTGTTTAATCAGGAAGGACTGGGGGGAGTCCAATGGGGAGACATTTGGGGGTAAAAGATGCTACTAGGCAGAAATAGTACTGGACAAAAAAGACAAAGGAAGTTGCAGTTAGTACCTGGAAGGGATATTCCTTTCCTGTTGATAGTCTAATGGTCTTTGAGTAGGAGGGGGTAATTGCAATAATGTGCACATTTAGCTCAGTCAGTTGGACAAGCAGGAAATGGAAGATAAGGTTCTAGTCCAGCTCAAACCAGATGGAAATCTGACCTGGCTTTTCTAGGCAAGAGAAAGAAATCTAGTGAAGCCAAACAAGATGGAGACCTGGCCTGGCTTCATAGGTTTGTTAAGGGGCCCTATTGACTCTATAGTCAGACTCTGCCAAGCTGATTTCTGCATGTACCAATCTGCTCAGAGTCTAGTCATGGGGCTCTGGGCATGAAGGAGTCTCTGTGTGAGGCACCCTTTCATCATGGGCTACATTTAGTGTAACAGTATATATTAATATAACTGTGTATGAGTGGGTGTCTGTGAATAGGGTGAAAGAGGATGGGTACAGAGAAGCTACTCTACACATACTTCAAAATGAGTGGGATTTATATAGGTCTATCCTATAATTTAATTTCATGCAAGATTATCTTCCTGTGTTTGATTCAAAAGCAATATTTTTATGTGGAAATTATTGAGTGCTTGATCTATGGAATATCTGTGAATAGACAGTAGTGCTCTTTCTAGATCAGCCTTTCTCAACTTTTTTACCATTAAGAAACCCCTGAAATATTCCTAGGTTTTGAGAAACCAAACCTTGGGGCATGATCATGCAGAATGGTTGGGAAGTATAGCATAGTACATGCCCATCCAGGGCCTCTCCCCTTCCCACATTCTCCAGACCTATCATTGACCATTTTGGGAGGGGAGAGCAGGTCAACATGACCATATATGGGTCTATCCATTCAAGAAAACTCTCCAGGGCAATCAAGGAACCCCAGGGCTTCACGAAACCCTGGTTGAGAAAGCCTGTTCTAGATCATATATATACCTACCGTATATACTCGCATATAAGCCGACCCGCATATAAGCCGAGGCACTTAATTTTACCACAAAATCTGGGCAAACTTATTGACTCGCATATAAGCCGAGGGTGGGAAATGCAGCAGCTACTGGTAAATTTACAGGGTGGCCTAAGTGCTTAATCCATGCCCAATCATCACAGGCTTTCCCATCCAGCCTCCCTCCCAACAAATACAGAAAAGTCAAGAGGATGAATAGCTGCTGGTTTTTGTACCCCGCTTTTCACAAACCAAAGGAGTCTCAAAACGGCTTACAATTGCCTTCCCTTCCTCTCTTGATGCCAGACACCCTGAGAGAGCACTGACAGAACTGCTCTGTGAGAACAGCTCTGGCAGGAGAACCAAACAGTGCCCCCCAGGCCAGCAAACCATAGCCGAACAATAGTACCCAAAGTTGGCAACCTACTACAACAAGTACAACAGCTACCAAACTGGGGGCCACAGTGCCCCCCAGAACAAAAAATTGAAAGAAAGAACTGTAAAACTGAACACTGAAAGAAAGAACTGTAAAAATCAACTTTTAAAAGAAACAGAACCCCAAGAAGAAAAGGCAAACAATGCTGCCCCTCAGATAAAAGAAGAAACACTGATAAAACAGTAAATTTATCTATCAACCATTTCTCTACGTGCCGGCTCAGCCAGAAGACCTACATCTTCTGTAGACATAGCAAACTATATGGCCTTTTTAATCCTTCTAAATTTTGTGAGATATTCAGAACATAAGTTGCCTCCTAGTCTTTGATCCCTTAGCACCTACTATTCTTCCATAGTATTAAGTCTTTGTTTTGCAGTCACAAGGGCTTTAAAGGATGAAAATAGGCCATACTGGGAGTCTCACAAGAGCTCATAAGCTGTATAAATGTACTTGTGAAGGTGTAAAGATACATGAACTAGAATTAGGAGCCCAACTATTTTCCCCCAAGATCTATTTTGACATTTTATTTCTAAAAATAGAGGATCTTACTTAACGCAGCAGCCTTTTAAGAGATAGCAACTGGGATTATTACACTATCTGTACTGGTTTATTTTAGCAATCAATTTTGTTTAATAGGAAATTTAGAAACTTAATTTCACAGAGAAACAATTTGAAGCCTCTTAATCTCTAATAGCTACAATGACTGGTAAATGTTTTAAAAGACTGTGATCTGGGATCATGTTGTGACTAAAGCTGCTATCCGATGCACATTTGCCTTGAAGTAAATTACAGTGACTAAAATAGAACTAATATGAAAGACTTGCTGAAAGCAATTTGGTATAAATTAGTTGCATCTTCATTGGGACTTGGTCATACTAACTGTAATTGAATTGTACTCTTTATTTATGATAACCTTTGATTAAATTTAATTTGATCTGTTAGACAGAACCTGTCTTGTTCTACAGGATATACACACACACACACACACACAATTAATTAATTAATTAATTCAAATTTTATACCGGCCTTCCACACGGCTCAGAGCAGTTTACATATAATGTTGCGGGGAGATACACAGAACAGCCTAACATATAATATAGTCAAAATACATCAACAATAGTTTAACAGTGGTTTTGAACAACACAATTTCAATAGTCTTAATCAACAATATAATGGAACGGCAACTTAGATAAAGCCCCCTGAGAGGTCAGACTGGTCCAGGCCTAAATTAAACCTTCTGTTCCTACATGAGCATAAACATTTCAAGCAATTTTAGCTATTGTAAACTGCTATAATAAGGTGGCCATTAGTGCCCGCTGTATTTTAGCTACAGCAGGTTTAATTTCTAGTACAATATAAGATCCTAAAGTGAGTTTAGCATACTATATTGGAGATCAGACTGATTCTGGGTTGGATAGACAATAGTGATGCGGTTACAAGGTTAGACGAGAGGGTTTTCTGCATGGCATTATTGCATCAGTTCTGTCCCTTTAATGCTTCTGTTTATCTTGTCTTCTGCACATTCTCTTGAGCCATTAGTATTTTGCATCACAGTTTTCCTTTCTTTCCCTTCCTGATTTTTCTGGAACTACTTTTAGCCTGTCTTTTCTTTTTCTTTTCTTTTTTTTAGTCAGATTGGAGTCACATTTGTTTGCATGTGTAATGTTTCCTGCACTTTTGTTGGTTCTTCCCCACTTCCTATCCATGGTTGGCTAATCACTATGGGACAACCCTGTTCTATGCTTTCTTCCCCTGCCTCAGTAATGAGGAATTTTATCCCTCATATTGGCATAAGAAAAAACAAAATCAACCTTGCCTAATAGTGATACATAATGATAATAGTGATACATAGATCACTCTAAACAGGTTGGACACAACTGAATGGCTGACAACAACAATTAAGTAGGCATAGGAGCAATTTGAGCTTTTTTCCTGTGCTTGCAGCAAACGTTTCCTTTTTCTTCCATCTTTTTGTTGTAGTTGTTGTTTTGCCATACTTATTTGATTTCTTGCATATTTGGAAGGCACAGAAGCACTCCTTACTCTTTATGGCTGTTTAGCATTACTTATTTGCCTTCGTACTTGATATTCCCCAATCCCCCGTTTTTCCCGCTGAAAGAAGGATGTTTTTCTTTCTTCCCGCCCCACAAGGCTTTGAAAGAAGGATGTTTTTCATTGCATAGGCAAATATTTGATTTTTAAAACAAAAATTAAACTCCCTGATAGCAATGTATCTATATAAGATATGTCTGTATTTTAATATCCAGCACCCTTTAGCTTACTATGCTTATTTTTATATGAATATTTTAATGGATTTGGTGGGTATTTATCACTTTCAGTTCTGATATAGATCAGCTCCATTGGCCCACTTCATTGGCCTGCTAGAGACATTTACATTATTAAATTAAGTACTGGTTATGAACAAGTGTCTCCCCTCCATTTGTCTGCTGTTTGTTGATACAAAATATTACAAACCATTTAGCAACCCCAAATATTAAAATGTGATATTTAAGTTGAGTGCGCTTCCCCACACTTTCCCACAGGTACAGTATGGCCGTTCTCATGCATGTACATGTCTAGCCCAACTTCTAGCAGTATATTGATAGATTGCACATGCAACAAAGAAGAGAAGGAAAAAAAACTGTGGTGGTGTTAAGATGTCACTGATATCAGCAGCCTTGCTGAAAAATTGTGATTATTTTGAGGCACATCAGTAAGAAAATAAACTGAAGTAGCAATTGGAAAAATGTGCAGGGAGGGAGGGAAGATGCGTGCAGCCCCTGTGCCCAACATGATTCTGATGCTAGTGGATCAACTGTAAAGAACAGCAGGAGAAAGCTGCATATGCAGAAAATGCCTTGATCTGCTGAGACTTGAGTTCTAATCCCTCCTTCAGCAGTGAAGCTCACACAATGAGTTTGGGGCAGTCACTCACAACTGTTTCACAGCAATTTTGTAGGGATCAAATGTGGAAGAGACATTTTGTATGTTTTGTATGTGTGTGTGTATCTATATCTCACTCTGAGCTTTTATTTGAAGAGGGGAGGAATATAAACAAGAAACAAGGGAGCTGCAGGCAAAAATTGCATCAATTCCCCTTTAGTGTGAGTTGAGCCTTTTTCCACACCACGCTTTTAGCTTTAGACAATTTATTGACCAACCTGACTAATGCATTATAACATATATACAAATAATTACATGTATGCGCTCTCTCTTTTAAAAAGAATCCTTGGAACCCACCTGTTTTGTAATGCAATCCTGTGTAAATGACCCCTTACCACTCCATTTGTCTGTTGTATTGATCTGTTTGTTTTCCAATGCTGCAGCAGGTGCCCTTAAACAACAAGCCCGTTGGGGGCAGGGCATGTGATATTTGCAAGAGACAGCCAACCAGTTATACATCACAAGGGATCTCATATATTCCATTTAGGATAAGCACAGCTATAATGCTACAATATATAAAAAAGTTGTGCAGGTATTTGCTTGCTCTTTTTCTTAATTGATTTTCATTAACTGAGAAGATAAGAGGAGGCTTGCATTTATTTTCATGTTGCTATATTTTTTCTTTTTTTCCAGCCTGTCATAAGAACTAGATAATTGGCACTTTAAAAATGTTTCCTCTTCTCTTGGCTTTCTGGAATATTTGCAAATTTCTACTTTTGGTTTTAGTGAGTCATTGATTGTGAACCAGTGTTTCTGATTAATTTTCCCCAATATAAAATGCTACGGAATTTCCTGCCACTCCTGCCACCCTCCTGACCACTGGGGAAGGCTGTGGGAAGCTTGGTGCGTGCTCCTCCCTGCCAGGCCTGCAGCACTCCTGGCCTCTAGACGATGGGAAGCTGGGTGTCTGCTCCACTCCAGCCCTGCCATGTCTGCAGCCCTCTTGGCCACCAGGGAAGGCAGCAGGAAGCCTGGTATGTGCTCCACTTTGCTGCCCACGGTTCTCATGTCTTCTGTGGGAAGCAGCAGGAAGCTGAGTGTGCACTCCAGCCCCACAGTGCCCGCAGCCTGCCTGGCCTCTGGGGAAGGCGGCCAGACCCCCGGCTGCATGCTCCACCCAAGCCTATGCTCCCATTCCTCACAGGGAACGGGGCAGGAAACCAGGTGATTGCAACCTGCACCCTCCCCCCCATCAACTTCCTGATCTCGGAAAAGCTGGGGTGGATGTCAGACCCCCCTCCACCCATTTTTAAAATGGACTTCCCTGATAGTACCCAGAATAAAACCTGGTTGGCTTCAAGGTAAAACTTTGTTCATTTGAAGCCAATATGTTTGTCATCTTCAATATATTATGCAGTAGAGGAATTAGGTTACTACTCCATTCACAGTGTAGTCTCTACTGCTGTTTCTTCCCCAATTTCATTTCTTCTGGTAAACAGAGTTATTTATTTGAACATTGCCATAGTTGCATTATAGGAGCAAGTATATGTGCTGCTTTTATTTGCAATGCTTATGTCCAATTCTGGCTGCAAGCCCCACCTGCTGTGTGCTATTGTTTTGAGAAAAGTGGGCCAAGCCCATTTTTATAGGATATTTGGATTGGATCTGAGTAATGTGAGGGAGAGGGGAGCTTTGTCTAGGTTGGTTGAAGCTGCCTGCCATCAACTGTCAGATGGCAACCACTTGCCCTTTTCTCTTCACCTCTTAATTTGCCTGGCCTGCATGAGCCCTTTCCAGTGAATTCCAGCATATTCTTGGTTCCATGACAGCAGTGGTCCTTTTGTGTATGGCTTACTCATGCATGTGCATTTTGTCATGTGCAAGCATGCTATTTGAGAAGAGAAGCAGCTCTGACAGGAATGCTTCCCTGTGCCCCCTATAACCAACTGGGATTTGGCCCATACCTTCCTCTTTTTCTCCTTCGCCCTTTTACTGGAGAGACATGTAGCATTAACAGGAGGAAAGGCAATGAAAAACTTATGTCCTTGTGGTAGCTTCATTTAATCTCTTTTTGTACCCACTGAATATTTCTTGACTGTTGGGAGCTGAGTTCAAGGGCTTTCCCTTGGCATTCAGCAGCATAGAATCATAGAATCATAGAGTTGGAAGGGGCCAAACAGGCCATCTAGTCCAACCCCCTGCTCAACGCAGGATTAGCCCTAATCATCCTAAAGCATCCAAGAAAAGTGTGTATCCAACCTTTGCTTGAAGACTGACTCCTCCCTTGCTGCCTCTCTTGTACTGCCATTGTACTCAAACTTTGTTCTATTTATATGTGTTCTATAACACATAACAAGCTTGCAGCCAGATCAAGTGAGACAGGCGGGGGCTGGGCAGCTCGTTATCAGGGCCGGGACAGAGCTCCTCGGCAGGCAGTCAGCAGGCCAGGAGGCCCTCGTAAGCAGGCCTAGTCTAGCAGGCCAAAAGGCCCTCGTTAGCAAGGCCTCCACCATGACCCTTTGCCCAGGGCCCTCTATCCTTAAGTGCTGAGGCATCTGAGAGCAAAGAAGCTAGAGTCTGGGGATGGAGGGTGCGAGCTGCAGGGGCAGGGCCAATCAGGGCAAAGCTGGCTGCACCCTGATTGGCCCTATTGTAACTTGGACAGCCAGACATGTCCCACCCCCTAGGAGATATATATATATATATATATATATATATATATATATATATATATATATATATATAAGGATGTATTATATATAATAATATAATGTATGTATGTATGTATTTATTTATATTTATATTTTTATACCGCCGTTCCCTATGGCTCTGGGCGGTTTACATAAAACATTTTTGAACATTCACATAGAACACTATCAAAATCAATATCAAAAATCAATATAACAATATAACAATAACAACAAAATATCAACTGGAACATTTAGAACGGCATGTATGTATGTGTGTGTGTGTGTGTGTGTGTGTGTATATAGTGGAAAGTGGCTGTCATAAAATAGATGTCATAAAACACAGGATTTGTAAATAGGCTTTCCTATTCCAACTCTCTTTTACTTCTCATGCTGTAACTGGATTCTTGAGCACATTCTGGTGCTGATAGGTTCATATCTTTAGTAAGATAAAATGTGTAGTTCAGTCAACGTTTGCTAATTACTATTCCAATGCTGCAAAATTTTGAACATGGGTATTCCTAATTCCATCTAAAATGCTGCTAGCACAGACTCTTGTATGTTTTTATATATTATACATAAAGCATTGTAAAATCTGAAACGGGCATATTTTAATATTATTACAGCTGGTACATTATAGAGAGAGCAGACTTTCTTTTATATTACAATTTGAGAGCACCCTGATTTTGGCATCTTTTCAGAACCATTTGTGCACTTAGCCTTAGCAGTTTGTTTAACCAAACATCACCCTCATGCATTTTACATGGTACCTCCCAGCTGAGGCCTGTCTATAACAACTAGTGTATTCTGCGACGAGTTGCTCAACAGATGTCATTCTGGTTGAATAATGAGCTAGAATAGTTGTGCGTTGGCTAACATTACTGAAACTTTGATCACTTTTGTTCAGCACATCAGTCTGGCATTGTGCTTTATACCAACATAACACTATAACCAGAGCATGCCTTTCAGGCTTAGAATAGCAAAGGAATGTTATTGAAATCAGTGCAGTTACAGATGAGTGAATGGAAAAAGGAGAATACTGTTTATTTCATAATGCTGTAGTGTTGTACTTTGGAATTAGAAAGGAATGTATGGAATCCAACTCCAGATTCAGTAGTTTTATTTCACATGCTTTTTTTTCTTTTCTGCTTTTAAGCTTTATTTAATTTGTGTGCCTGTTTTCAAAAGTAATGTTAGATAGCTAAAATGATAGATTCTGGGAGTATAGAAACAATAATAAGTGAAATAAAAACTGTCATGCTTAATTCTGAAACAGCCTGTAATAGAATTATCTTGTAACTTACAAGATATTGGGTCAATAGGAAAAAATGTTTGGGATTATATGCTTAATTTAAAATACAAGTACATTATTATATTATGTATGTATTAATACTTATGCATTTTCAAAATAAACATGTGTAGATATGATTGAAGGTAACACATACTCTATGGTATGCAAAAGTTGGAGAAAAGCATATATAGTGAATGAAGTCCATGTAGATGTTCCTAGCTTTCCTATACCATGCAAATATATGCCAACACATCCTTATCCATGTTTCCTCTATATATTTTTGAAACAACCTGGGGGGTAGAGCATGACCGGCTGTCCAAGTTGGAATAGGACCAATCAGGGTGCAGCTGGCTGCACCCTGATTGGCCCTGCCCCTGCAGCTCCCACCCTCCGACCCTGAACTCTAGCCTCTTTGCTCTCAGACATGCCTCAGTGCCTGAAGCCAGCAGCAGGTAAGGGGAGAGGGCCCTGGGCAAAGAGTAGTGGTGGTGGAGGGCCTAATAACGAGGGCCTCTTGGCCTGCTAAGCAGGGCCTGATAATGAGGGCCTCTTGGCCTGCTAGGCTGGGCCTGCTAATGAGGGCCTGCTAAGCAGGGCCTCCCAATGACAGCCTCCCGGCCTGCTGACTGCCTGCTAAGGAGCTCTGTCCAGGGCCTGCTAACGAGCTGGCCAGCCCCTCCCCCCACCGCCCCACTTGACCCTGCTGCAGCTGTGACCCAAAGCCACCTTAAGCTGCCTGGCTTATGAACGGGCTTTGAAACTAGTTGCGATATATTTACATGGTGTGCATAGGAAGGGCGAATCTTATGTCCTTCAGTGTTTCAGTTTTCCATAGCTCTTCAACAGACAAGAGATTTAAAATGGGAGTGAGGAGAGAGAAACTGACTGTTTCAGGTCCTTAAGTTAAGTTCTTATGTAATTATTCTGTATGCAAAGCCCAGGCAGGTGCTGGATGTAACTGAAATGAGATTGTACTGATCTGCTTCTGGCAAGAAGAAAATGCAGTCTTCAGTTGGAAATAGAAAAACTAGTTCTTGATGAAATATCTCTCTAACATTAAAATGGAGCATACAGACCCTTTGAACATTTAAGGGCAGATGAAATTATGATTAAATCTAAATGATATAGTAAATAGTCAATTTAAATCAGTTGAGTAATAGAACCTAATGGTGGGAACAGAAATTCTTGGGTAATTTTTCTTTATTTAGATTTAGTTATTTTCAAAATAGAAGTTCATGTCTGGACCTTATTTATAGTAATTTCATCAGGGCATATTCCAGATTTTGGGAAACCTCAAACAAGATGCTTCTGCCATCACACGTGCATAGGGTGCTGGGCATTTCCTGGCAAGTTACGTAAGATGGGAACATGTGGAATTTACATTTGGGGGGAGATTATGATGCTCCTCACTCAATATTGTCACTTTCAGCATGACCTTTAAGTGACATAATTGTACAAGAATGACTCTCTAGTATTCACCCTTTAACTATAGTCTAACCCGGTGGTCCCCAACCTTTTTATCACCGGGGACCACTCAACACTTGACAATTTTACTGAGGCCCACTGCCCTAACGCTCTCTGACTCTGGTCGCTATGGTAATGTTTAAACATCCCTTCAAAATAAGATACAGACACGCCACAACAATGAACATAAGGAACATTTTATTTTCATGGAATTTTTAACTCATGACAATGACAAATCAATGGGAACCCTGAGCTTGTTTTTCTGCAACAAGATAGTCCCATGTGCGCCTGCCGGATCGTGGATGAAGTAAAGGGCCAGGGGGGGGGGGAGAAGGCGTCCTTCGCTCCACCTCCAGTTAGTCGACGGACCACATGTGGTCCGCAGCTCACAGGTTGGGGATCGCTAACCCATAGAATTTTGGACAAATATTAGTGACATACAGTATGATAACATAATGTCTGGGTCTGATCATGCTTCTCCCCCCAGTTGAATAGCAGCAGGCAGTGCTCTGCTATATGAGGATGCCTGGCAACATTACACATGCTTACAATTTTTCTTCTTGAGTGGCATTGCTTATTCATTATCCATCCCCTTCAGCATAGTCATGTGAGGTTGTAATGCTCTCCCATTTTCTGCTGAAGGGAGCAAAACCTTGAATCTTTCTGTCTTTCTTTTAGAACTACAGCATCAGTGGGCTTAGAAGAGCACAAAAGACTTGCATACTACTTTCTTTCCTCTCTTACCATTCCCGCAGATATGGAAGAACATCCCATAGTCTTTCAGTGACCCCTGCCACTTCCATCTGTAGAGGTTTTGGAAGGAGCAGAATACAAACGTTTCACCAAAAAACAAACATGCTTCCATGTACCCTTCAGGTGTTCCAATGTTTCAAGGTCCTCTTGGGTAGGGATGACAGGCCACCCCCTGAAGAAGAAGAAGATGAAGACGATGATGACGAAGAAGAAGAAGAGTTGGTTCTTATATGCCACTTTTCTCTACCCAAAGGAGACTCAAAGCGGCTTACAGTAGCCTTCCCATTCCTCTCCCCACAACAGACACCCTGTGGGGTGGGTGAGGGTGAGAGAGCCCTGATATCACTGCTCTGTCAGAACAGTTTTATCAGTGCCGTGGCAAGCCCAAGGTCACCCAGCTGGATGCATGTGGGGGAGCGCAGAATCGAACCTGGCATGCCAGATTAGAATTCCGCACTCCTAACCACTACACCAAACTGGCTCCCTGCTTTGAGTAGATGTGGCATTGCACTGTGTTGACAGCCTGTCTAGATGAAAACCCATACATCTCAGTGTGTTATTGAATGCTCTAGAAACCCTGTGCTAATACTAGAGTTTCAGACTAGACCATCACCAGACATGCTGACATCACATCCAGGGTTTGACCCAGATGTGATCTCAGCACATAGCCCAGTGTAATTTCTGCCCCTCACTGTTCTTCCGACAGAAGTGACGGTGGGTGGGAGGCTCCAGTGGTGGAAGAATGCCTACTCAAAGTATGCAACTGTTATCTCTGATCTGGGATAAGCTCCCATTTCATGATAGGCGATGACAATCTTAGGTCTCTGGCCATGGATGGTCACCAGTGTGTTATATATCAACCATATTTCTCATGGAGAATGCATTTATTGATTAGTGCACTGGAAATTCTATTTGTAATAATAATAACAAACCTTTATTGGCATAAAACAATAAAAGGCCTATTGCCTATTGTAAGAACTAACCACTAAATTTAATTGTAAAATAAATGTGTACTTTTTTGTTGGGTTCTTGTGTATTGATACAGATTGGAGAGCTGACCTTAGAATTTTTCATGTTTGTTTGAATATAGAGTGGATTTAAATCTTTTGTTTTCAATTATATAAATCTTTAGAATTAATGTGAAATTTATGTTTTAGTTATCTATGGTTTTGCTCAACATATGATTTTTCTATCTCCTTTCTCAGCTGATTTCATGTCATCTCTTTCTAGAGTGTCCTGAGATTAATTTGGAAGTTAAAAGGACACTCAGGAGTGCACGTGTAAGACTAGAGTTGAGGTGCTTACAAAATGACATTTCCTAGCAAAACTCTCATAAGTTGAAAGTAGGTTGTTTAAAAGGTAATGGTTCCACTGTTAAACTGCTAGTTTTCGATGTGGGTAGTTTGATGGAATCTTATAGGATGCTCTGTGTTAAGAAGAAGAAGAAGAAGAGTTGGTTCTTATATGCCGCTTTTCCCTACCCGAAGGAGGCTCAAAGTGGCTTACAGTCGCCTTCCCATTCCTCTCCCCACAACAGACACCCTATGGGGTGGGTGAGGCTGAGAGAGCCCTGATATCACTGCTCGGTCAGAACAGTTTTATCAGTGCCGTGGCGAGCCCAAGGTCACCCAGCTAGTTGCATGTGGGGGAGCGCAGAATCGAACCTGGCATGCCAGATTAGAAGTCCACACTCCTAACCCCTACACCAAACTGGATCTCAATATTTCTCAGTTTTGTAAATCAATATATCAATATTTCTCAGTTTTGTAAATTATCTTGATTTTCTTACATTGTTATTTATAGACTGAACAATATTTCCACATATTCATTGATTGCATAAATGATAAATTTTAAGGATAACAGCTGTATAGTTGAAATTTGTGTTTGTTTTGGCTTTTTGCAGGTTAAGCGGAATGTATATGACCTGACTAGTATCCCTGTTCGTCATCAGTTATGGGAAGGCTGGCCTGTTTCCGCAACAGATGACTCAGTAAGTCACCACACTAAACACTGTTCTCATTTCCCCCCAACATACTTGGATATCAGTCTCCATTTGAAGGGCTTATTGCATGGTAAAAATGTTCCTATTTGCAGCGCAGATATTAAGTACTTTCTTAATCAGTCCTGAAACAATTATTTGGTAAACTGTTTAATATATTTTAAAATGATAACATGATCACAGTTACTGAGCACAGTCTACAATTCCTAATATCTACTCTGGGTGATGAACAATATATGCTAGACTATGCTTTCTTTATGGCCTTGGAAGGGTTTCCCGAATGGGGGAAGAGTTAATGTTTATATAAACTTTACAGTTATTAAACATTTGTTGGTTTATATGACCAAATATGGTCATGTCAACCCTCCCCCCTCCCAAAAGGTCAGTGATGGGCCTGGAGAGGGTGGGAAGGGGAGGGGCCCCAGGTGAGCGCATGCACAGCTATGCTTCCCAACCATATTCTGCACAATTTTACCACATCTGGGGTTTCTCGAAGCCTAAAGAATGCTTCAGGGGTTTCTCAATGATAAAACACCCCCTAAGGAGCCTCATGCTCCAGCACTTCCAATTTTCTAGTGATTCCTGGCCCCAGGGAATCCCACATGACCTTAACCAGGGCCAGAGCTTTCTTTATCCTGGCCCCCACCTGGTAGAACGAGCTCCCAGAGGAGATCAGGGCCCTGATGGAACTTGAACAATTCCGCAGAGCCTGCAAAAGAGAGCTCCTCCACCAGGCATTTGGTTGAGGTCGACCTGAACCACCACTTCCCAAGGGCCCTCCCCCTGAGCCTCCCTCCTATGGCACCCACCATAATTCCACCTAACCCACTGGGCTATCAGTATGAGTTAATTTAATGTTTTTCATATTTTTCTATTGTTCCATGTTGCTTGTTGTTATCACGTCATTATTTTTAATCTAAGTTATTTGTATTGTTCCTGTTTTATGTGAACCGCCCTGAGCCTTCGGGGAAGGCGGTAAGTAAGTAAACAAACAAGTTTAGAAAGGCTGGGCTAGACAAAGGCATTGTATGACTTATAAGGTTCAGGTGTCCCAAATTAATGAACAAAAGTTCATTATTGTGGCTTCTGTGGAGTCCCACATGGGAATGCATGATTGCAGGCCAGCCATGAACAAGAGCTTCCAAGTTTTTTAAAGAATGTTCTAGACCTTAGGAGTGCTCCCACTTGCCACTGTCTGCAAACTTCCCTTTCCTACCCAAAGGGTCATACAACGGAGGCAGGGAGAGCACTCTTCCTTCAGTTCTCTTTTTGCTTCTGTGAGGAGAGGACCAGCTTCCTTGAGCTTCTCTGAATTGGTGGGAAGATTTTTGGAAGAACAATTTTCAAAATAATGAAAGAGATCTACAATATGGGTTGGATGGCTGTATTTTAAAAGTGTAAAATTGTGGGTCAAAAATGGCCCAGAATGATGAATACAAATTGTGTCTCATGTTTGGGAGAAGGCTGCAACACAGCCTCTTGCCTGGCCTGATGCTGGCTTCCCTGTAAAGCCTAGGACAGGAGAGCAGTGAGACTCAAAGCTGCATTATGGGAGTAGGAGAAGAATTTTCTAACCAAGGCTCTGATTTGGAGGAAGGACTGTACCAAGCCTCAGAGAAGATTCTTTTTGGTACCCTGCTTTTTTACTATTCAAAGGCGTCTCAAAGCCTATCCTTCCTCTCCCCACAGTAGAAACCCTGTGAGGTAGGTGAGACCTAGAGAGCTCTAAGAGAACTGTAACTGGCTTAAGGTCACCCAGCAAGTGTGTCTCAAAGTGGGCTTACATCACCTTCCCTTCCTAGCCCCACAACAGACACCCTGTGAGGTAGGTGAGACTGAGAGAGCTCCGAGAGAATTGTGACTAGCTGAAGATCATCAAGCTGGCTGCATGTGGAAGAGTAGATAATCAAAGAGAGTCCGACTCTCTTAATCACTACACCGGTGGTCCCCAACCACTGGGCCGCGGCCCAGTGCCAGACCGTGAAGGCCCTGGCACCGGGCCGCGGCTCCCTCTCCTTGCCCCCCCAATAAGAAACTTCCCAGGCCACAAGGAAATAGGCCGCAAAAGCAGCCAATTAGCTTGCGGCCCAGCAAGCTTCTTTTTGAGGGGAGGGGGGGAGAAGGAAGCAGGGCCACGCATGCGCGGCATTCCGTGCATGTGCGGCATGCACGGACGGGCGATTGCCCTCCCTGCCGCCACTGGTCCGCAGCCTCAAGAAGGTTGCGGACCACTGCACTACACCAGTGGTACCCAACCTTTTTTAGGCTGGGAACCGGCAGGGCAACTGGCCCGTCCGCGCATCGTGCATGTGCGGCCGCGATTTCAGCTGCACAATGCGCAGCCGCGACCCTGATTCCCTCTCCCCCCCTCCTGCGGTAAGAAGCTTCCCGGGCCGCAAGCTTGCAGCCTGGGAAGTTTTTTACTGCGGGGGTGGGGGTGGGGATAGGGAACCGCGGCCCGGCAGCGGGCCGCGGCCCGCAGGTTGGGGACCACTGCACTACACCATGCTGGCTATCAAGAGGCAGATTCTGAAGATACTTCAATGCCTTCTCCTGATGAAGGAACTGGAGACCCATTGACTCCTTCTCCTACACAAGATTTAAAGCTGTATTCTGAACAGCTTGTGTGGATGGTCATGGCATTGGAATTGGAATACCATTCTGCAGAACCACAATCCATGATCCAGTAATGAAAGTTTTGTATAACTCAGACTCCAAGCCTGTCTTACTGCCCATGTTTCAGGGAATTTAAGGTAACTTTATGAGTACTTGGCCTAAGCCCACCTCCACTGTAGCTTTGGCAAAGAAACTTGAAAATCTAAGCAATGTCAGAGAGGATGGATATGACTACCTTTTCTGCCATCTGTAAACAAATTTTTTGTTGTCAGAAGTCCTATCAGCCAGAGGAAGAGTGGACAGCCATTCTTTGCTATTCAACAAAGAGGGGTGCAGACTGGACTTGGAAGCAACCATAGGTTGCTATCAGATGTGGTTATGTGATACATGTATAAAGAAATGTTGCCTGACTATAAAAATAAAAAAAAAACACTAGCTAAGGGCAGAAATTAGGTAAACAGCAGCTCAGTACAGCCAGGCATATAGCTGACTGCAACAGTATGGCCATGGCTTCCAGCATAATCATAATGAGGACTCAGGGCAGTGATCATCATTCTTGGATGCTTTAGGATGTTTAGGGCTGATCCTGTGTTGAGCAGGGGGTTGGACTAGATGGCCTGTATGGCCCCTTCCAACTCTATGATTCTATGATTCTATGATCATCAGCACTTCTGCAAGATATAAGAGCAAAAATAGAGAACTTCCCACTCAAAGGGTGCATATTTTTATAACATGATCCATGAATCCTGTAAAAGATTTCTCAGGTTTAAGCATGGAGGGGCAGCATATGAGACAGTGTTACCTTTTGATTTGGCCACAGCTCCAGGGGGATTCATAAAGTGAACCTCAGTGGTCATCTCCCACATCAATAAAACATTAAAACATTAAGATAACATACTTTGACAGCAACAAAATTAAACCCCATACCATATCCATGCTTCCCATAATCCTAATCTCCCCATCCCCCCCAAAAAGTGTCTCAGTGCAAAAGTTCCCAGGGGTGCCAACTATTCCTACAGATAGATTATAATCTGTTGATTTTACTTATAGTTCTTATATATGGTACTCATATGTGGAGGGGCCCCTCAATCTTCTGCACCCTATGGTCTTAATCACACTGACTTATTAGAGTTGAGAACTGTCAGGCAGTTCTTTTATAGAGCTCTTCAAACAATGGCATATTCTACTTGCAACAGACAACTTCCTGGCAAAATTTTAACTGAACAAGTAAAGAGGTAACATTTGGAATTTGGCAATAAATAAAAAAGTATACCTGACAGCTATCCATATAGCCAGTTAATTCTGTTGCAGTCAGGTTAGGCAGGGACATGGATATGAACCACGAGTGGTCCATAATGGAAGCTCTTCTCTGGAAGCTCTTCTCTGCAGCTGGCCTGCAGTCATGGAGTCCCATGTTTGCCTGCACAGAAGACCACTTGATGAACAATGATTACAGGTAAGTGCAGCCCTATTATCTTTGAAAATCTTAGTAGGGATATACTTTACAGCAGTGGTCCCCAACCCCCAGTCCGGGGACCGGTACCGGTCCATGGATCAGTCGGTACTGGGCCGCAGCTCCTCCTCATTCTCCTCCCCGACTGCTGCCTTGGGGGCTGCCCTGCCACTCTGCCACTGGCTCACCTTTGGTGCTCTCCAGCGGCCACCATGGCTGGGGTTTCCCCTTGGTGTGACACTGCACAGCTGCTGCTGGCAGCGCCCCCCAGTGGTCAGCAGGAAGTCAGGGGCACCGGCGGGAAAGCAAGTGGAGCAGGGGCTCAGGCGGCAGCAACGTCCCTCAGCAAAAGACTACCCCCCCCAGCCTCAGTAAAATTGTCAAGCGCTGACCGGTCCCTGGTGATAAAAAGGTTGGGGACCACTGCTTTACAGACTGTTAGAAGAAGAAACTAGATTATCCCTATATTTAAGGCCTCCATCCCTCGAGAAAGGCACCTTTGTTCAGTTGTTGTTTTAGCAGACCTTATGATCAAAACCCTTATGAGATGACAACTCATAGTACTGTGCATTTTGAACGTCTCTTTAATTCAAAGGACACATGCATAAGCACATAATGAAGAGTTGTGTTATGCATTTCTGTAGTCTGTTTAAAGAAAGGGAGGGATTTTCTTCCCTTGCATCTCCACTTCCAGAGGCAATTTGTGAAGTAATGTGGGGAGAATGGGCAAAGTTAACTCCTGTATAAGGAAATTTTGTTCTATGAGGATATCCTAAAAGGCACTCTGCATTAGATCCCATTTTGATTTAATATTAACTTCTTCCATACCCAAGATTTCTTCTGCTACATATTAGAAAATGCTTTTAAAGTATATAAAGTTGAGTTAGGTTCAAGTGACAAAAGTAACTGTACGTTGCCGCAGAACAGTACAACACTGGTTTCTTGTATAATTATTGCTGGTCATCGCGTTAGAAGCGGAACTGAAGCTTGAGGTAAAACAAACATAGACATAGTTAATTGCAACCTCTGATATATATTGGTGTGTTGTCATTTCTTGCTAGTTGACTTTAGGCCAGAAAGGCCTAGAAAACCATGATATCTAATCCAAATGCCAGCAGCTGTTTG